>NW_028274813.1:58675000-59992500 GCF_037043125.1 Eumetopias jubatus
ACCCTTATATTCCATGCTACCAATTCCTATTGATCATCTCTTTGACATGTCCATTAGATTTGCCCTTTCATATTGATGTCCACCATTGTCATTCCAAACTAGGTTTTCATCGCCATAGCCTTCACTTAAATATATATTTATATCCAGACAAGATCGGGTGCATTTAGGGGGATAGCCATTGACAATATTTATATCCAAATCCACTCAGAAAACCGGTTTAATCTTTCTACAGCTCCCTTAAAAAAAAAGCTTATGATTCTCATTTCTTAGCACATGACCCAAAAATCCATGACTGACTTCTCAAAATCTGGTCCTATCCTATGCACCGGCCCAATCTTATGTCCCAAGAGTCTTTAAGATGCCACTGTCAGGCTGCAATTCTCCATGAAGACAATAGAAACATATTAAGCACTTACTTTTTGCCAGGCCCATGATCGGCACTGAAGATAAGGCAGAATTTGAGACACTTATGATCCCTGTCTTCATGTATCCTACAGTCTACCTTGGGATTTTCCCCCGCCTCTTATCTGACAGTAGTGCTCTGCCACTTAATATTAATTGCATACCATCGTATTGCTAATTCATATATTCAACCAAGAATTATTTATTAACCATGTAGTTTGGGTAGGGCACTGTGCTAGGCAGGTGGAAGTTTCAAGCTCTGGAAGTTGGAGATTATGTCGCCATCATACACCCAGTGTCTAGCACAATGCCTGGGGGTAGGTAAGTAGCCCATAACCCTTTTTAAGTGAATGAATCACATAATAAAAGTTTATAACCATTGAGCCATCAGAATTTAGAGGGGAGAGAAATCAGAATGATGAGGGTTTTGCAGAAGGCTGTGCTTTGGAGGATGTGTGGGATGTGCACAGACTGAGAAGTGGGAGGAGGGCATTCCAAGCAAGTACCACGCTGGAGTGTGAGACAAGGAAATGAAGCTCCACCCCCACCCCCACCCCCCACCCCAGCTATCTCCTTCCCTTGTTTCCATAGTAACAGTATAAACAGCCCAGCTAGCCCTTGAACCAGAATTACCCATGTGACTATGTTCTCACCGACAAAATGCAGGCAGAAATAATGTACAATGTCCACCTCATCTGCTGTCACAGTCACTGCAGGATAGGTTATGTTGCGGAATAAACAGCACAAGTTTATTTCTTGCTCACTAACAGCTCCTGCAAGCCCGAGAACTTCTTTGCATTCATTTGGGTTAACAGCAAGTTCCTGTGTCCTAGCACCTCCATAGCAACAAACGTTTTATGGTCATCATGACAAGGCGAGCAAGGGCTGGAGAGTCAAGTGCCAGCAATGAAAACTGTGGCACACAAGTGACTCATGCCACATTGGCTCCTATTGCTGTGGTCAAAACTAATCACATGGCTGTGCCTAACTACAGAGAGTGAAGAAGTATAACCCTCTGTGTGCCCATGATGAAAAAAGAACTGCGTATTGGTAAACACTGTTATGCCTATTACACTTATAAAAACTGAAATTGCATATCGTGGACTTACAGTCTACTTTCTGAAGGTTGAAACATATGTGGCATCCACCAGTCTTTTAACATAAAAATGAGGACACCACTCTCGGGGATGGTAGAAGCATAAGATGAAAGAAACCTGAATCTCTGAATAATTTTGTGGAGTAGGGCCACTATACCAGCCTTCCCACCTCCAGACTATTGCAGGAGCAAGAAATAAACTATCAGGGTCAAGTCCCTGGGTCTTGAAGTCTCTCTCATTAGCTTAGCCTATACTCCAAGTAATGGAGGATGAGTCAAGGGAGACAATGGTCATAACTGGAGTTAAGGCTTTCTCAAGGAAATAGTATTGTGGCATTAAAATCAACAAAAAGAGTATCAAGACACATCAGTTTATTTCCAAACCAAGAATAAGCTTTGAGCTAATAGGAACTAAAACACAGAAACTATTTTTTTTTTCAGATCTCTTCAAGATCTAGCATATTTTTTACATCCAGAGGGTGTTCTTTTGTAGATAACTGTTGGCTGATTAATAGTAATAAGAAGAAACAAAAATGTAAGAGATCAAAAGTCTGTATCTAGCTATATCAAAGACACAAGAATCTCTGAAATATAGCACCCAGCCTCCAAATTGAGGACATATGCCACTTAGACACAGACAAAAGTTTGGAAGGTCAGTCTTCTAATGGAAAATTAGGTGATACTTAGGTGACAACATCCATTGACCCATTGCTCCTCCAAATGCATGATGTGAAATGGCTTTACCCTTCTGAACACCACTAGAAAAGAAAAGCATAACTACATAGGGGACCCTTTTGTTTGCTCTTTAAGTTTTATCTTACTTATATTATTATTTCTTTTGCTCTTTGCTTACGTTGGGACAGTAGAGAGTGATTAAGGATTTTCAGTAAAGAGGTGTGTTTCTTTTGCCTTTTCATTACCAATGATTTTCTTTCCCCCTCTATTTCTAGGATGACTGGGGGAGGAGTGTATTTCAATAAGTAAGGTCGTAATCATACCCAATAATTTTTTATACTTCACTTACACATGGAAAAGGTCCACCTGTTTGTCCATTATAAATACTATATTACAAGTATTATGGGAATAATAAAGCAGAATATAATACTCTTGTTAGTAACAATTAACTGAAATATGCATCAACCAGAAGAGGATTCATATCCTAATCTCATATCCAGATAAATGTCAGAGTGAAATGATAGCCTTAAAGGGGCCACTTGAAACAATGTTAAATAAAACAAAGAATTAGAGATATGACAAAATAATTTGAGAAAAAGTAAAAATAAACATGTTGATAATAAAAAATGTTTTTATAACCTAACTCATAATGATGTATTTATGTTTATCTCACTGATCTGATTATGACCCAATTTTCCTATTAAGTTGGCTCTATAAACACTTATTTCATTAGCCTTAAAACATGTTTATTGTGAAGTTATTATAAATATGTCTTTAACCAACATCAGCATGGGGAACACATGGGTCGGAGGACAGCCTTGCCCCTGTAGTGTGGGTCGGGGGTGCTGATGGTAGCAGAGACAGTACAGGGGTGGCTGAGCTGGAATTGGCTGAGGTATGTACACTACACATTGGAAATCAGAGCTAGAGCTTCGGAAGATATGAATTCTAGTCCTTAATTTTGACAGTGACCAACTGTAGACCAACAGTATTGAGAGCCAAAGGGGCTAAGCTCACCCAGTTATGAACCAATGAAAATAGGCAGAGGAATCAGAAAATTATTTCCTTTTAAACTAATAAAAGCTAGATTTGAGAACAGAGCTTAAACGTGTAAGCACCTTGGCCCTGAAAATATTGAAACCAGAATGAGACAAAACTATCCCATTATCCCCAGTCAGAAGCACAACTAGACAGCTGAGGGCCTCCCCAGGAGGCAGAGCCTACCCCTGAAAACCTGGGACAAGGAGCAGGGCAAAATGTGTAGGTCCTGTGACAGATCCCTTAATGCGAGAGCCTGAGGGCCTGAAACTGCATGCCTAGTTTCTCTCCCAAACTCAGAAGCTTCCAACTCACTCTAGCTTCAAGGGGGAAGAGACCAGGAGTGTTTCAGAAACATCCCCTCATCAGGGAATCTAGAGGAGTAGAGAAGTGATCCCTCTTGAGGTATGTCACTTCAGCTTTATAAAACTCAAAATTTTCTGTCTGTAAACTAGTATCTCCAGTGTACCTTTTAGCTCTAATATTTATGATTTTAAGAAGCCTCTTTGGGGCAAGTTTGTACCCAGGACAGGTGAAGAGAGGGTAGTGCTCCTTGGGGGTCACTTAATGGTCACTTGGAATGGGAAAGGTGATGCTGAGCCATCAGTGTGAGTTTATTCTATTATATTTCAACAAATATTTATTGAGTACCTTCTATATGCTGGTGAACAGAGTGATAAATAAAGCAGATCAGGTCCCAAGCTGCCTTCCTAGAGCTTACACTCCAGTAAGGAGAGGCAGTAAATAACAGGATACACAAATATGCAATTACCAAATGCAAAAAGGACTTTAATGCAAGAAAAAATGGACGGGGTAGTTGTAAGGAGAGAGAGAAGGAACCTTCCAGGCAGAGGGAACAGCATGTGCAAAGACCCTGTGGCTGAAATGAACATAGCATATTTGAGACTTTAGAAGAAGGCTCTGGCTGGAGTTTAGTGAGTAAGGATATGAATGACGTGAGTTGAATATAGAGGGACCAGGCAGACAGGGAAGATAGAATATGCCAAGGAGTTTGGATTTTATTCTAAGTGAATGAAAAATCCAGTGAAGAGTTTTAAGTTAAGAAAAGAATAGCATCTAATTTATGATGCTAAAAAAAATTTACTCAGCAGTGTGGAGAACAGATTTGGGGCATGGAGGATCAATACCCCTATGAGATAATATAAGCCATGTAGGCAAAACTACAGAGGAAAAGGGAGAAAATATTCTTTGGGTCTCTGGAATGTAGCTCCAGAGTTCCTGTGTCACAATCATCACTGGTAAGAGCTCCTGATGCCTAAATGAGTCATTGAACCAAGTCGGTTAATAACTGATAGATGGGTGGGATGACATTAACCTGTCATTTTATGTATTAATGTTAACACTATTTACTGCTTAGTTTAGAGGAATAGAAATGACTTTTTATCCAACAATCCCCCAAATACAATTTATTCCAAATACATGTTTATACTGTTTCATCAAAATGGCATTCCTTATGTGCCACCCACTTCCAGCCCTCAGAACATTTAAAATCTGGATTCTCAGCGTGCCTGGGTAGCTCAGTCAGTTAGGCATCTGACTCTTGGTTTCAGCTCAGATTGTGGTCTCAGGGTCATGAGATTGAGCCCCGCATCAGGCTCCCTGCTTCTCTCTCCCTCTCCCTCTGCCCCTCCCCTTGCTCATGCTCTCTCCTTCTTTCTCTAACATAAATAAATAAATCTTTAAAAATAAATAAATAAATAAAATCTGGATTCTGAGGTCAAATTTTGTCAGACAGTTCACTTGCCCCAGAATCCAGAATGAGCTGACAAATAAGTGAACTAAATCATGTTCACCATGGTACTGGAGCTGTGTGGGGTATCCTTGGTGAGTTTTCAGCCCAGGCAGGATCTGTTTACATAATGATTATGACACGATCCAGGCCCTCCCTACCACTAAATGTTTCATAGGCTTTGGTATCTGGGACCCCTAAAATGTTTTCTCTATATTTTTATTCAAGTACTCTTGTTCAAAAGCAGTGTTCAAAGGGCAAATAAGACCACACTGGTATTCTGAAGTGTGTATGTGCTTGGACACAGCCCCTTTGTCTTGGTAAAAGAAGGGATGGGAGAATGGTTAGGGGAAGATGGTTTTCGTGTTAGTAGTATATTTCAAACTTCTGGTCACTTTTATAAGCAATAGCTGGAAGTAATACCTCCTTTTACTTCACCAGCTGTCCCCAAATTACTATCAAACTACCAATGGCAAAAGTGCCTATAAAACAGAAGTAGAAACAAAAACGAGAGCCTGTGATGACTGCTCCAGGAGCTCTCCCTGAAGGAGGCACCACTGGATAGAGCACATAACTTGGCCAGAGGTCTAGGGAGCTGCGGTGGGAGAGTTACCTGTAGTCACTCATAGGCCTGAGACTGCCCACCAGGAACCACCTATCCATCCTCTCAACTCATTCATCTGGGACTTACGGAGCGCCTCCTGTAGCCCAGGCCTCAGCAGTCAGCACAAACAAACAAACCTACCTTTCTGCAAAAGACAGAAACACAGCTCCAACTGACTTCAGCAAAAAAGGAATTTATGGGCTCATATAACCCAAAAATGCAAGGTAAAACAACCTAGCATCAGGCAACACTGGAGGAAAAAAAAGTTCCAGTGGTTTCTTGGAAGTGTTTTCTTCCATGTTTACTTCATTCTCATGAGGAGCTCTTCTTGGAGGGGAGGGGTCTCCTGGCAGTTCCAGGCTCCCAATATAAGAACCAAAGTGGAAATTGAGCTTCCTCTCCTCCCAGGTTGAAAAAAAATGCCCCAAACTGGCCCTACGTCATCATGTACAGATCTGAACCAATCACTGACTGATGGAGACTAGCTTGTGATTGGTGTTGCCTTGACCAGTGGAATCCGAGCCACGTCTCTACCCACATGGACCAAAGTAGGGGTGGACTCAGCTCCATCCAAATGATATGGGTGGGAATTTGTAGCACCCAAAGAATGGGGTAGGCTGTCCCTAAAGACACTTTTACTAGAAGAAAGGTAACAGTAAAGCAGTAGATATCCACTAAGTTTTTAACTACCACTAGCCATTGCATGAGGTACAAAATAGGCCTGCCCTCACAGTCTCATTGCAGGAGGATGGTTCCACCATACAATGCCATAAGTGCTATCATTAGGGTAACCACGTAGCCTGGTTAACCAGGACAGTCATCTATGCCTGATATCCCAGTGTAATTTTTCACAATGCACCCCTGTGCTCTCAAAAGTGCCCTGGTCTGGACAATACATTATAGGGCCCTCTGACAATTACTGATATATGTTCAAATGCACATAGAAAGAAAGGAGAGGGAATGACTAACTGAGACAGATGAATAGGGTAGATGGGAAAGCCTTCATAAAGAAGGTGATGCTTCACCTGAGTATTGAAGGATGTGTGGAAATGTTCCAAATGGCTGAAGAAGCTAAGAGCATTCCAAGCATCAGGAAAGGTGTGAAGGTATGAACAATCATTTGATGTATGGGAATTGTTTCCACACCTGTGTGACCCAACAGGATCAAAGGTGTGCTGAGGAAAGGGGTGGGATGAAGGACAGGAAACATGGGCCAGGTATCCAGCTCTGACTGAAAGAAGAAACACCACATTAAAATTATTTAGCCAAGTTTATAGAGTATAAGAGTAAGCTAAAGGCTTACCAGAAATAGAAGAGAAAATAGAAAAAAACCAAACCAAAACAACAACAACCTTTTTCTTTCATTTCTGGTTCCATGAAACACTGAAGTATGTCATACCTGAGAAGGGAACCTGAGAAACTTGTTTCACTTCACTTAGATTCATACCACAGGCTACTGAAGATGTAACCCAGACCCGAAAGATGAAAAATGTCCTCTGTCAGGCACAGACATATGTTACTGGTTTGGATCATATGTCATTCGTGACTCAAGTAATCATGAACGTGAAATGAGAAAACAAACAGTTGTGTTGTATAATATGTTTTCTGCTTATCCTTCTTATGAGATACATTATAAAAAAAGACAGGTGAAATAGATCTATCACAGGGTGTCAGCCAAGCCATACACTTGTCAAAAGAACTGGAAGAACTGTGTATTATAAGTTGTTCCTGTAAATTGTACCCCAGATATGCTGATTATTTTGCATTATGAGCTTCACATGGCTGAAAGGAAGGTTGGTTCTTTGGTGTTAAATTTTTATATTTGCAGTTGGAGAGGGAAAATGGAAGTGTAAGCATGCAATCTTATTACCTATGAGAACTAGCTTCTTCCTAGTCTTATATTTCTAGTCACTACATCAAAATCCCCCATCCTCCTCCAGGGCAAAGATGTCAAAGTTTATTTCACACAAGGAAACCCTTGAAATGAATAATGGAGTTGAAGGTATTATAATTTCAAATACTTTATGTGTAATAGCTAATTATTGTCTAGAGTAATGTGGGTGAGGCTAAATATCTTTATATACTAGAAGAAAAATTAAACAAGAGGGTTAAACGCCAATGAATCCTATCCATTTCTAGCTATAACCATCAATGAAACAGATATTGTATTGTCCACACAATACCACTTATTTAGACGTGAAGAGAATAATTTGGACATTAATACAGACAACCCTTGGGGTCTGACAGTGACAGTGAAGTTGGTGTCTCTGTTCTCTTTATGCTTTGTATAACTTCTTCTCCATCCTTGAAACTTTCAGACATCTTTGCACTTCGTATCAGACTCTACCACCTTTTTTACTGAAGAATAATTAACATGCAGTGTTATATTAGCCTTAGGTGTACAATATAATGATTCAACAATTGTATACACCAGTCAGTGCTCACCTTTTCTGTAGCTGGCACCTGCTTACTTCCTGGTCCCTTCCTTTTGTTCATAGAACACTTCAATATGTGAATCTCTGTCATCTCCACTCCTGTATCCATCATTTTTATTGGTGACTTCAATATCCTTGTAAAAACCCAACCCTCATGTGGCTTCATAGTTCCTTGACCTTCCTCATCTTCAGCATCTTTTTCCCCATCTTACAATAGCTGGCCACTCCCACAGTTATATCCTTGACCTAATTGCCACTGACAACGGTGCTGTTCCTCCAATTTTCTGTATTCAGTTCTTTAACCTTATTGCCCATCGTTCTCTCATTCCCACTCCAGCTGTGCTTTGATCATACCAAGTTCTCTAAATCATCGATCTTTATTCTTGTTCATTCTTCATGATTGCTCTTTATTCCTTATTCAGCTGATATTTCATGTTACAGCATTATATCTATGTACTTTTAAAAGATGCAACTATCTTGCTCCTTTTTTCTTCCATATTACTTTTCCTCAAACAACTTTAACTCTAGTTATCCCACTATTTCTTATTTCACATTGAAAGCTGAACAAGTCTGGAGAAAATCATGCACTTCTGCTGACTGATTCCAGTTTCAACTCAGGATCACAAATCCTTACTGGGTAGTCACTATTGCTTGGCTATCTTTATATTTGACTATGTGCTGGTTTCCCACTCTCCAAAATGAGACTTTGTCATGATTTTCGTATCTCCTCAAACTGCCAATCTGCATTCCAACACGCAAACCGCTTTCTGTGCACCCATTTTTTCACACCTTCCATTATAAGAGATGAACGTGCTTCTGCCAAAGCCAAAACTTGGGCACATGCTCTCCAGCCCATGCCTTCCCTACTATAGAACTCTTTTCCTGAAATATTTCTTCTTTTCATCAGTGTATCCCTCTGAACTTAATTATTCCCACTAATATAAACACGCTCTTTTGGTTTCTTCCTCTGTCTCCTGCTATGTTTCTCAGCTCCCTTTTGGAGGCAAACTTTTCAAAAGTGTTGACTAAACCTGCTATCTCCATTTCTTCCCCATTCCTTTCTTTCCTCTGCCCATTCCAATCGGCCTTCACCCTTTAGTCCTCTGAAACTGTGCTACGTTAGGTCAGCAACTACCAACGTTCTATCGCATTCAATGATCCCTTGATTGTCCTTATCTTACTGGACTTCTCATGAGCATTTGGCACAAGAGAAAACCTTTCTTTATAGAAACACTTTCCTTTCTTGATTTTTCCTCTTTCCTCACTGGCCACTTCTTTCCTGATCATTCTCTTCTGCTCAGTCTCCAGCTGGTTTCTGGAATATATCATTCCCATATAAGGTCCTCCGCTGGGAATTCCCTTTCCCTCAGTCTTTCTAGGATATTCTCCTACATGTCATTCAAGTCTCACCTTAAACAGGTCCGCCTTAGAAGGGCATTTTCTGACAAGTCAATTTTAGTTACTCAGAAACACTATCTCATATCACTTTGTTTTATCTTCACTATAGCTCTTAATGTATTTATGTTTATGTGTTTATTGTCTGTCTCACCCCATTAGAATATGAATTCCTATTCTTGTCTTGTTTGAATCAGAATTGTCTTGCTCAAGGTTGTAGGCAATTAAAATATTTCCTCTGTGAATGAGAAAATTAACATTGCACAGTGACAACAATTATTTTTTCACTCACAACTGTACCTTTGTTCCATTTCCATGTTTGTCAAAACATTTGATGCCATAGAGATGAAAATTTCTCCACCTAGCCACAAAATAAGATTGATTTTCTTTTTAATTTAAACTCAAAGAAGGTCTAGAATTCAATAGAGTTTTAGAAACCACTGCATTTACTTTAATCTCTGTTTTCAAATACTAACCTAGGAACTATAATAATACTAATCCTTTATAGGTTAAGACCCACTCTTTTTTTTTTCTTTTCTTTTCAAATTTTTATTTAAATTCCAGTTACTTAACATATACAGTAATATTGGTTTCAGGAGTAGAATTTAATGATTCATCACTTACATATAATCAAATCATAGACAAATATACCACAAGAATGATTTTGTCTACCTCAGATTAAAACTTAAATGTTAAGATTTAAATTTAAACATACCAAGATTTATTTAAATTCTAAATTATTTTCTAGGCATTGTTTCATGCAAAGAGATTATTATGTATTTTTTCCATACATTATGATAAAATTTATTTATAACTTTGATTAATCATTTTCTTTAATTCTGGACACTGAGGTGAAAAATAAATTCTGGAAACAGGAATTTCAAAAACATGGGTAAAATTTTAATTTAATTATTTATCCACGAAAGAGAAAATCAGCTAAAAATTCTGTCAATCATTAGCTATACAATGCATGAAATTTAGAGCATTTTTTTTTTTTTTTTTTTTAGAGAAAGAGAGAAAGAGAAAGCATGTGGAGGTAGGGGGTGTAGAAGGGGAAGAGAGAGAGAATCCCAAAGGGCCTCCACACCCAACTCGGGGCTTGATCTCACCACCCTGATATCACGACCTGAGCCGTTAAGCATCCAACTCTTAACTGACTGAGCCACCCATGTGCCCCTAGAGCAATTTTTTATGGTAACCTAAAGACTCATGTGCCCTTGTAAAAATCAGAGCCTATAAATAATTTGTTTAATAAATATAACAATATTGGGTGCTGCCAAATATCTCTCTTAATATGTGAAACAAATGTATATTTTTCAACACCTTCTTATTTTCATGCCAAAAAACTGTCGACTCTGATTATTTATTTATACTATAACAGGACAAATGAAATTTTACCCTAAAGAACAAAGGCTGAGCTTTCCTGGCCCATATGAATGCTGACTCACTCTGGTTTCATAAAAAGACAAATCCCAGGGAAAAGAAAAACAAATTTTTAAAGACCTTTTTCTCATAACACTTCAGTTGTGTGAAATATTACTAACCAATGTTACTTGTCTAGGGATGTTAATCCATACATAGGGCATTACTCCAGTGAGGAAATAATATGAATTTAATCATTTCAAGCAAGATATTTTAAGAACCCACAATTGCAAACTTGCTATCTAAAATTTGTCATTTTTGTAAAAGAAATAAATCCTTTTGGGGGACAAACAGTTGAAACAAAGATGTAGAACTAGGCTATTTACAGAGTCATGTTATCATGAATCTTTGATTTTAAAAGAATGTTGAGTTCTTAACTTACTAGACATACTATTAAAACATGTTTTCTAACTCAAAACTAACCTTTAAGTGGCGATGAAATCTGATAGAAAATAGGAGTAAATAGGTGTGACTTTTGTTTAAAAAATTATTCCCAGTACTAAACAATTTTATTATGTATTACTAAAGTCTCTGAGAAACAAATTAAATGAAAACGGCCCTTTAAGCATTGGTTTTCTTTCTCTGATACTTTTGACCAAAAAAAAAAAAAATGCCTAAGTTTTCCTATTCCTAGAGAGTTCTTTGCAAAATGTGTTATTTCACATTACTGGCCAATGTTTATTTTTCTAGTTTTATGCAGCTTATTGGAAAGAAATGAAGCTCTACATTTATTTGAATTATTCTTGGATGTTGAGCTACCATCCTTATATATCCAGGCTAAATATTGTTCTGATGTATTAAATGTAGACCCTACACTCTCCATTTATAGTCATATCTGTCATTTGATTTTTTTCCCCCCAAGTCATTAGTCCTCCATTTCATTCTCTTTATCATGGCCTTAAATATCCAGTGAGACCCTATGATTTCTCATCTGAATGCTAATAACTCACTCCTTTGAAGCCACTTCAACTAGAGCTGCACAGCCAGAAGGTCATAGTAAGGTTGACAGAGGTAATAATGGTCACTGTCATTACCACCAACCCACTGCTCACAATCCCAATTTCTTCAGGCCTCAGCATACTCTCCATTCCTTATAATGGTTAATGAACTAAAATATTCAAGAAACAAAGTCTGCTTTTGCTCAGCGATCTCAAAGCACTTTGGAAATTTGACTTTTATATTGTATATGCTAATCCCATGAGCTAAATAGAAAAAGGTGCAGAGGAAAAGGTTAAGGTTACACATGTTATATACTCTTTTTTAAGTGGAATAATTGATGGAGCATGAACCAAGACCCAAAAGAGTATTAGAGGATATAGAAAGGAAAGTTAGAGAAACTTCTGTATGTACAAAGTCTGGTTGGTTCCCCTGAAGAGAAGTGTCTGCAAGAAGAATATCAAAGAGGAGGAATATCAGAATGAAGATTTTCGATTGCCCTTGAAATTGATACCAGTAAGAGGGGGGTTGGCAACAATACCCTTGTATCTGGGAGATTTACAGAAGGCCTCTGAGAGCTATTGGGGTGAAAGGCAATTCTGGTGATAGTGTGGTGAAATTTGAAAGGCCAAAAATGATGCCCGACTGAGAAAGAAAAACACCACCTCTACAACTACAGACTAATCACAGCCCCCACAATCCTTTCACTAGCAAGGCAGTACTTTCCTCTGTGGAGTCTTTTGAATCTGTAGTGGAGGCTCCCCAAATACCGGTTAGTAACACCATCAGTGTCAGAATCCTGTGGAAAAAGGCCAACCCACTGGTAGCACCTGGGGGGCTCAGTCCATTAAGTGTCTGACTTGATTTCGGCTTGGGTCATGATCTCAGGGTTGTGGGATGGAGCACCCCGTGTTGGGCTTCTCGCTCAGTGGGGAGTCTGTTTGGGATTCACTCTCTCTTTCTCTCTCCCATTGCCCCTCCCCCCAACTCACATGCTCTCTCTCAAAAAAAAAAGACCGAAAACACTTATGATTAAGGAATTCATAATTTAAGTCATTAAGTACCTGTACCTAGAAAAATTCATTGACATGTGAATGTGAGATGCTCACGTGGGGAAGACTCCAGAAGACTGCAGGTAGGGAGAGAGGTACTCAAGAAGTAAGCAACGGCCCCAATAACAAAATCAATGACTTAAAACTTTGCTTTGTCTTAATAAATCCATCAATTTAATGTAATGATATTTTGGTGAGTGCCAAGTATTGTCTTAAATACTTTAAAAATCTTAACTTATTAGAGAGGGGCGGAGCAAGATGGTGGAGGAGTAGGAGACCTGGATTTCGTCTGGTCTCAGGAATTCAGCTGGATAGGGATCAAACCATTCTGAACACCTACGAACTCAACAGGAGATCGAAGATAAGAAGAGTAACAACACTCTGAACAGAAAAGCGACCACTTTCTGGAAGGTAGGACTTGCGGAGAAGTGAATCCGAGGCGATATTCGGGAGGATAGACGGCGGGGGAGGGGGCCTTGTCGGCCGCTTCTGGCGAGTGCTAGAGCCGCGGAGCACAAAATCGGAACTTTTAGAAGTCGGCTCCGCTGAGGGACATCGCTCCAGTGGCTAAGCGGGGGGTGGAACCCTCGCGGGCCAGTGTGGTATCAGGACCCTCGGGGTCACAGAAAGACCAGGGGGTGCCTGAGTGCAGCAGAGCTCCCAGGTATCGGAGCAGGTAAGTCGGCTGCAGAGACTGAGCCGAGGCGCGGGCTCTTGGCTCGGGGTTGCCATAAACTGTGATCCGCTGCCCAATCGGGCCACTGCTCCTCCAGCAGGGACCCAACAAGCGGCAGATACGGGGAAACTCCCCTTTCTCCCCCGGGAGGAGCGGCGCGGGAGCACACCGCAGGGATCTGCTGGGTTTGGAGACTCCACACGGGGTCGGGTGCCAGACATAGAAACGCTCGGTCACAGGCCAGGTGAGCACGGAGTGCGGCTGGAGACCGGGGAGACGGGAGTGACTGCTTTTCTCTGGGGGCGCACTGAGGAGCGGGGCCCGAGTTCTCAGCTCCTCCGGGTGGAGATTGGGAGGCCACCATTTTCACCCTGGTCCTCCAAAGCTGTACCGAGAGCTTGCAGGGAACAAAAGCTCCTGAGAGCAAACCGGAGCAGCTTGCTTAGCCCGGACTCACAAGGGTGGGGCAATTCCGCCTCCGGAAAAGACATTTGGGAACCACGGCAACAGGCCCCTCCCCCAGAAGATCAGCACAAACAGCCAGCAAGCCAAGACCAAGTTTACCAATCAAGGAGAACGGGAGAACTCCAGCGCTAGAGGAATACTGCACATAGAATTCATGGCTTTTTTACCATAATTCATTAGTTTTTCAAAGTTAATTTTTTTAACTGTTTTTTCTTAATTTTTCTTTTTCCCTTTTTCAAACAACATCTTATCAATCCCTTTTTTAAAAAAATTTTTTTATTTTTCATTTTTAGGGTCATATTTTTATCCCTTCATAGTAGTTACCCTTATTTTTGGCATATATATATATATAAGTTGTTCTCTCTTTAAAATTTTGAGATACAATTTCTTCTAACAGATCAAAATATACCCTAAATCACTAGTGTATGGCTTTGTTCTAGTCTCCTGCCTGATCACATTCTCTCCCTTTTTTTTCTTTTTTTCTTTTTTCTTTTTCTTTTTAAATCTTCTTCTTTCTTTTTAAAAACAATTTATCTTATCAATTCCTTTTATAAAACCTTTTATAATTTTCATCTTTACAGTCATCTGCCATCCCTTCATTGTATCAACCCTTATTTTGTACATATATAAGTCTTTCTTCCTTTAAAAATTTAACAGGCACTTTCTTCTAACAGACCAAAATATGCCCAAAAGCTAGTGTGTGGCACTGATCTACGCACTAGCCTGATCATATTTGATCATATTCTGTTTTATTTTGTTTTGTTCTGTTTTTGTTTGTTTTTATCTTTTTCTTTTTTCCTCTTCTTTCTTTCCATTTCTTGTCCCCTGGTTTCAGGTCTTTTCTGATTTGTATAGAGTATATTTGCTGGAGATGTTGTTAACCTGTTAGCATTCTGTTCTCTCATTCATCTGTTCTCCTCTGGACAAAATGACAAGATGAAAAAAATCACCTCAGCAAAAAGAACAAGAGGTAGTACCGTCTGCCAGGGACCTACTCAATACTGACATTAGTACGATGTCGGACCTAGAGTTCAGAATCATGACTTTAAAGATACTAGCTGGACTTGAAAAAAGTGTGGAAGTTATTAGAGAAACCCTTTCTGGAGAAATAAAAGAACTAAAATCTAAGCAAGTCGAAATCAAAAAGGCTATTAATGAGGTGCAATCAAAAATGGGGGCACTAACTGCTAGGATAAATGAGGCAGAAGAAAGAATCAGCGATATAGAAGACCAAATGATGGAAAATAAAGAGGCTGAGAAAAAGAGAGATAAACAACTACAGGATCAGGAGGGCAGAATTCGAGAGATAAGCGATACGATAAGATGAAACAACATTAGAATAATTGGGATCCCAGAAGAAGAAGAAAGAAAGAGAGGGACAGAAGGTATATTGGAGCAAATAATAGCAGAGAACTTCCCTAATGTGGGGAAGGAAACAGGCATCAAAATCCAGGAGGCACAGAGAACCCCTCTCAAAATCCATAAAAATAGGTCAACACCCCGACATCTAATAGTAAAACTTACGAGTCTCAGAGACAGAGAGAAAATCCTGAAAGCAGCTCGGGAGAAGAGATATGTAACCTACAATGGTGGAAACATTAGATTGGCAACAGACCTATCCACAGAGACCTGGCAGGCCAGAAAGGACTGGAATGATATCTTCAGAGCACTAAATGAGAAAAATATGCAGCCAAGAATACTATATCCAGCTAGGCTATCATTGAAAATAGAAGGAGAGATAAAAAGCTTCCAGGACAAACAAAAACTAAACGAATTTGCAAACACAAAACCAGCCCTACAAGAAATATTGAAAGGGGTCCTCTAAGCAAAGAGAGAGCCTAAAAGCAACGTAGATCAGAAAGGAGCACAGACAATATACAGTAACAATCACCTTACAGGCAATGCAATGGCACTAAATTCATACCTTTCAATAGTTACCCTGAATGTAACTGGGCTCAATGCCCCAATCAAAAGACACAGGCTATCAGGTTGGATTAAAAAACAAGACCCATCAATATGCTGTCTGCAAGAGACTCATTTGAGACCCAAAGACACCCCCAGATTGAAACTGAGGGGGTGGAAAACCATTTACCATGCTAATGGACACCAGAAGAAAGCTGGGGTGGCAATCCTTATATCAGACAAATTAGATTTTAAAACAAAGACTGTAATAAGAGGTGAAGAAGGACACTATATCCTACTTAAAGGGTCTATCCAACAAGAAGATCTAACAAGTGTAAATATCTATGCCCCTAACGTGGGAGCAGCCAATTATATAAGGCAATTGATAACAAAAGCAAAGAAACACATTGACAACAATACAATAATAGTGGGGGACTTTAACACCCCCCTGACTGAAATGGACAGATCATCTAAGCAAAAGATCAACAAGGAAATAAAGACTTTAAATGAAACACTGGACCAAATGGACTTCACAGACATATTCAGAACATTCCATCCCAAAGCAACGGAATACACATTCTTCTCTAGTGCCCATGGAACATTCTCCAGAATAGATCACATCCTAGGTCACAAATCAGGTCTCAACTGGTACCAAAAGATTGGGATTATTCCCTGCATATTTTCAGACCACAATGCTTTGCAACTAGAACTCAATCACAAGAGGAAAGTCGGAAAGAACTCCAATACATGGAGGCTAAAGAGCATCCTACTAAAGAATGAATGGGTCAACCAGGAAATTAAAGAAGAATTAAAAAAAATTCATGGAAACCAATGAAAATGAAAATACAACTGTTCAAAATCTTTGGGATACAGCAAAGGCAGTCCTGAGAGGAAAGTAGATAGCAATACAAGCCTTTCTCAAGAAGCAAGAAAGGTCTCAAATACACAACCTAACCCTACACCTAAAGGAGCTGGAGAAAGAACAGCAAAGAAAGCCTAAACCACACAGGAGAAGAGAAATCATAAAGATCAGAGCAGAAATCAATGAACTAGAAACCAAAAGAACAGTAGAACAGATCAACGAAACTCGGAGCTGGTTCTTTGAAAGAATTAACAAGATTGATAAACCCCTGGCCAGACTGATCCAAAAGAAAAGAGAAATGACCCAAATCAACAAAATCATGAATGAAAGGGAGAGATCACAACCAACACCAAAGAAATACAAACAATTATAAGAACATATTATGAGCAACTCTATGCCAGCAAATTAGATAACCTGGAAGAAATGGGTGCATTCCTAGAGATGTATCAACTACCAAAATTGAACCAGGAAGAATTAGAAAACCTGAACAGACCTATAGCCACTAAGGAAATTGAAGCAGTCATCAAAAATCTCGCAACAAACAAAAGCCTAGGGCCAGATGGCTTCCCAGGGGAATTCTATCAGACATTTAAAGAAGAATTAATACGTATTCTCCTGCAACTCTTCCAAAAAATAGAAATGGAAGGAAAACTTCCAAACTCATTTTATGAGGCCAGCATTACCTTGATCCCAAAACCAGACAAAGACCCCATCAAAAAGGAGAATTACAGACCAATATCCTTGATGAACATGGATGCAAAAATTCTCACCAAAATACTAGCCAATAGGATCCAACAGTACATTAAAAGGATTATTCACCATGACCAAGTGGGATTTATCCCTGGGCTGCAAGGCTGGTTCAACATCCGCAAATCAATCAACGTGATACAATCCATTAACAAAAGGAAGAACAAGAATCATATGATCCTCTCAATAGATGCAGAGAAAGCATTTGACAAAGTACAGCATCCTTTCTTGATCAAAACTCTTCAGAGTATAGGGATAGAGGGTACATACCTCAATATCATAAAAGCCATCTATGAAAAACCTACAGCGAATATCATTCTCAATGGGGAAAAGCTGAGAGCTTTTCCCCTAAGGTCAGGAACGCGGCAGGGATGTCCACTCTCATCACTGCTATTCAACATAGTATTAGAAGTCCTAGCCACAGCAATCAGACAACAAAAAGAAATCAAAGGCATCCAAATCGGCAAAGAGGAAGTCAAACTCTCACTCTTTGCAGATGATATGATACTGTATGTGGAAAACCCAAAAGACTCCACCCCAAAACTGCTAGAACTCATACAGGAATTCAGTAAAGTAGCAGGATATAAAGTCAATGCACAGAAATCAGTGGCATTCCTATACACCAACAACAAGACAGAAGAGAGACAAATCAAGGAGTCGATCCCATTTACAATTGCACCCAAAACCATAAGATATCTAGGAATAAATTGAACCCAAGAGGCAAAGGATCTGTACTCTGAAAACTATAAAATACTCATGAAAGAAATTGAAGAAGACACAAAAAAAATGGAAAAACATTCCATGCTCATGGATTGGAAGAACAAACATTGTGAAGATGTCAGTGCTACCTAGAGCAATCTACACATTCAATGCAATCCCCATCAAAGTACCATCCACCTTTTTCAAAGAAATGGAACCAGAAGAGACCCCGAATAGCCAGAGGAATCTTGAAAAAGAAAAGCAAAGCTGGCGGCATCACAATTCTGGACTTCCAGCTCTATTACAAAGCTGTCATCATCAAGACAGTATGGTACTGGCACAAAAACAGACACATCGATCAATGGAACAGAATAGAGAGCCCAGAAATGGACCCTCAACTCTATGGTCAACTCATCTTTGACAAAGCAGGAAAGAATATCCAATGGAAAAAAGGCAGTCTCTTCAACAAATGGTGTTGGGAAAATTGGACAGCCACATGCAGAAGAATGAAACTGGACCATCTCCTTACACCACACACAAAAATAGACTCCAAATGCTTGAAAGACCTAAATGTGAGACAGGAGTCCATCAAAATCCTAAAGGAGAACACAGGTAGCAACCTCTTCGACCTCAGCCACAGCAACTTCTTCCTAGAAATATTGCCAAAGGCAAGGGAAGCCAGGGCAAAAATGAACTATTGGGATTTCATCAAGATAAAAAGCTTTTGCACAGCAAAAGAAACAGTCCACAAAACCAAAAGACAACCGACAGAATGGGAGAAAATATTTGCAAATGACATATCAGATAAAGGGCTAGTATCCAAAATCTATAAAGAACTTATCAAACTCAACACCCAAAGAACAAATAATCCAATCAAGAAATGGGCAGAAGACATGAACAGACATTTTTCCAAAGAAGACATCCAAATGGCCAACAGACACATGAAAAAGTGCTCAACATCACTTAGCATCAGGGAAATCCAAATCAAAACCTCAATGAGATACCACCTCACACCCGTCAGAATGGCTAAAATTAACAAGTCAGGAAACGACAGATGTTGGCGGGGATGTGGAGAAAGGGGAACCCTCCTACACT
This sequence comes from Eumetopias jubatus, assembly GCF_037043125.1. Classification (NCBI taxonomy): domain Eukaryota; kingdom Metazoa; phylum Chordata; class Mammalia; order Carnivora; family Otariidae; genus Eumetopias; species Eumetopias jubatus. The sequence continues at coordinate 58,694,252 of NW_028274813.1, forward strand.
GTTGGTGGGAATGCAAGCTGGTGCAGCCACTCTGGAAAACAGTATGGAGGTTCCTCAAACAGTTGAAAATAGAGCTACCATATGATCCAGCAATTGCACTACTGGGTATTTACCACAAAGATACAAATGTAGGGATCCGAAGGGGTACGTGCACCCCAATGTTTAGAGCAGCAATGTCCACAATAGCCAAACTGTGGAAAGAGCCAAGATGTCCATCGACAGATGAACGGATAAAGAAGAAGTGGTATATATACACAATGGAATATTATGCAGCCATCAAAAGGAATGAGATCTTGCCATTTGCAACGACGTGGATGGAACTGGAGGGTGTTATGCTGAGTGAAATAAGTCAATCAGAGAAAGACATGTATCATATGACCTCACTGATAGGAGGAATTCTTAATCTCAGGAAAGAAACTGAGGGTTGCTGGAGTGGTGGGGGGTGGGAGGGATTGGGTGGCTGGGTGATAGACATTGGGGAGGGTATGTGCTATGGTGAGCACTGTGCATTTTACAAGACTGATGAATCATGGATCTGTACTTCTGAAAATATAATGCAATATATGTTAAGAAAAAAAAAAGAAGAAGAAGATAGCAGGAGGGGAAGAATGAAGGGGAGTAAGTCGGAGGGGGAGACGATCCATTAGAGATGATGGACTCTGAAAAACCAACTGAAGGTTCTAGAGGGGTGGGGGATGGGGGGATGGGTTAGCCTGGTGATGGGTATTAAAGAGGGTACATTCTGCGTGGAGCACTGGGTGTTATGCACAAACGATGAATCATGGAACACTACATCAAAAACTAATGATGTAATGTATGGTGATTAACACAACAATAAAAAATTATTTAAAAAATGTTAACTTATTTAACCTTCATAACAATCCTATGATACAGGTACTAGTATTTCCCCCACTTTATAGATGAGGAAATTACAGCTAAGGTGAAGATATGCAGTCATTTACCTGAGGTCACAGAGCTATTAAGTCACTCAGCTCCATAGTTCCTGCTCCTAAGTACTGTGCATCTTTTAGATGGTGGGCTAGGCACTGAGAAATCAAAAACAAATGGCCCTTAGGGGATTTATAGACTGGGAAATCCTGCCAATCTGTGCTCTAGGTAGGGAGAGAATGAACTGGGTCTTGCCCAAGCAAATCCTGGTTGACTTTCCATCCTGCTGCTCATTGCTGCTCACCATCTTTGCAAGAACCCATCATTTGGCTTAGCCAATGCTTCCCCTTCATCTCCTCTGTGCTTTTGTTGGAAAAATGATAGGAAAATTTGAATATATACTCAGTTTAGGATGGAGTCAGTTTTATTTCATTTTGAAATGGGACATAACGGGATATCAGTTGTGATGATCTAGAGATTCTTACTTTAGGGAAGATATTGCCATAGTAAAAGGATTAACTCTCAGAGGAATCAATTTTATTCTTATAGATTCATCCTTGGTTTGCAAATGGGATGAGAAATGCAGCTGCAGGTGAGACAGCACTCGTTTCAAAGAAATACTTGGCGGACCTCAGCTTTAAATTGTCCACAGCTGTTTGAAGTTGTGCTTTGCATATTTACCTCTTTGTTTTACGCTACTCCTGTTGCTCATAGAGTCAATGAGATAATTTATAAAAAGAACTTATAAGAAAAGAAGTTGTTTTATAATTTTATAATATCAGCTTCCAATATTTGGGAAGGATTTTTTTTTTTTAGTTTCTCATCTTTTCTTAACTAGACTCTATTAACTTGAATAATTCAGTGGATTCTATTTACTTAGTATCCTGATAAATGATATGATCTGTTAATTGGGAAGAATACCAAATTAAGAAAATTAGTTTAATGTGTTTCAATTACACTATTGTTACAGCATAACACCTTACTAGTTTAAGTAGAGAGGTAAAAGGAACTCAAACTTGTCTCTAATGTCCTAAAAGCTGTTTACAGTAGTTTGTGGAACTAAACCAATGTTACTCATCCAAAATTTTGCCTTTTTAAACTCCAGAGTTTTGTTCTATTCTATTGGCCATTAAAGTTGTAGTATCTGATATTATTTTACTATTTCTGAATTATTAATTCCCAATAATTGGAACATATTTACTGTATCTTCGTAAGTGAAAAGGAAACTCTGCTTTTCAGTGTTCTTGAACTATTGCTATCTCTGGTAGTTATGTTAACAGAAAGGATTATTAAGATGTGTAAAATATGCTAAAAGGACTTATGTGTCACTTTGCTAACATTATGGAAAAGAAATTATTTTTATTCTCATTTTTCAGTTAAGATGTATGAGACATAGTGGTGCCTGGGTGGCTCAGTTCGTTAAGCATCTCCCGCTCTTGGTTTCAGCCCAGGTCATGATCTCAGGGTCATAAGATCAAGCCCCACTCGGTCCAGCAGGGAGCCTGCTTAAGATTCTCTCTCCCTCTTCCTCTGCCCCTCCCCACTCCAGCTCACACTCTCTCTCTCTCACTCACTCTCTTTAAAAAAAAGAAAAAAAAAAAACAAAGAGTACGAGACATAAGTGGATAACTGGCCCATAGTGACATAGCCAGTAGTTTTCAAAACCAGGATTCTTAACCATGCATTCTGATTCCTGACATCACCTACTTAATCACTGTGTTACCACGTCTGCCTCTTTAGAGGAAGAGCATGTATGGGGAGGCCTCAGATGTACTCAGTGGAGTTCTTGACATGGGTACACTTGGCTTAGAGGTGAAACTGGTGTTTTTCATAGGCAATCGGATTGTCTCTGTGGAAAACAGTATAGCTCCTTTAGTATTTCCCAATAATTTATTTGATTATTCTCCTTTAGGTACAGACCATTAGTAGAGTGGTACATTTTGACATTTTGGTTTTGGTCACTGTGATTTATAAAACTGGAGGTAACAATCAAACTTTTCCCATTTCTATGTAGTTTGTGGAATGGACTTTGTGTGACATTTAAAAGGACTTACCTGATGTGATAGAAAGATCATGGTTCTTGGAGTCAGTAGGTTTGATTTTTAGTCCTGGTTCTTCCAACTACCTGCTTTAACATGCCGGACAATTCTCTCTCTTTCTCTCTTCTCCCCTTTCCCTCCCCTTCTCCCTCTCCCACCCGCCCTTGCTTGTAGGAGAAATAAAGATTTCTAGTTCATAGGAATCTTGGGGAAGACCAAATGAAATGGCATATAAAGCACCTAGCAAATGTGTCACTTACAAAGTAGGTACTGAATAAATGTTACTTCTCTTTCCTTCCCCTGCCTGCCCTGCTGCTATATTTTAAACTCTGGTTACTGACACTTCTATATAACTGCTATGAAATCTGAGGGAAACTGAAGCTGTCATTCTAATTCATGGGAGTTGGTCAACTTCACAACTGTTCTCAGGCCCTAAATATGTGGCACAAATATATTTGTGAGCCACACTAAAACAGAAGGAAGTTCGTTTGGATATTATTTTACTAATCATTGGTACCTATCTTGGTTGTGGTGGACTATCTTACTTCTACTACTTAAAACTGTATTTAAAGCAAATTTTCCCCAATTGCTGATGATAAAATGTCGCTTCAGAGCTGGCTCAACCAAATCTTTGTGTATCACTTCATGCTTTATTCATTTATGTTTCTAATCTCAAAGACATTTTCAATATGGTTAACTATATGCTGTGTATAATATTAAAATGCCTTTATCACCTTATTTTAAAATGTGCATAAACGGTGTCATTCATCTTATAGGAATGTAATAAATTGTTATTAATCTAATTATTCTCACTTTAAAGATGTAGAATCTGATACACAGAGTGATTAATTCTCTTGAAGTCATTTGGAATTTATCAGTAATATCTGTGAGATGTTTTGAGTTTCCCAAATAAATAACACTGTATTCTTTATCATAGAAAAATAATATGAATGAAAATATATTTTGCACAAGTTTCATATGTGCTTACATTTGAAGAAATGAAGCAAAGTTTTATAAAGTTAATCTAACACCATCCACTTAATTATATGACTGGAAGTAGAAGTATTTTAAAACATGAATCACTTTAATTCTCTTTCTTTTATAGATATACCAATAATGATTAATAATAATAATATAATCTGTCATTTATTGAGATATCTATATCGATCTATCTGTTCAGTTCCTGGATCTGTGCTGGGTGATTGTAGATCGTTCTTTTTTTAATTGTATTAAGATGCCTATTTTAATCACACATACACACACACACACACACCTCAAACAAAAAGGAATTTCTTAGGTAATAATTGGTGAAATAGAACTTCAAGACTTTGTCCGCCCTTCACCCTTAAGCCCTTAGTTCTCAAACTTTAGTGTACTTCAGAAACACTGAGACTCACCCAGACCTAAGGAATAAAAAACTCTACAGTGGAGCAAAGAGAATATGCATTTTTGTAAATTGTCAGGTGATTTGATTCAAGGCTAATGGACCACTTGTTAAGAAATTGTTCCCTTAGGGAAAGGTGTGACATCCGGGATACATAAATTTAAATAATTACATAAATTTAAAAACATATAACATACCTTTCATCATCTACTTGGGGTAATTACATCTCACTTCTCTTTTTGGGATCCACCCTGCTACCCCTCCCACTTCTGGGTGGAGTTGATCCCCCAAATCCAAGGGTTGAGTATATAGCCCAGGTCTAGCCAAAAACATTCTCCAGACCTTGCTAATGGGTTCAGTGGTAGATACTGTCAGGGTCTGAAATTTGATTTTACTTAACTTATAACCTAATAAGTTAGTCTATTGTTGTTTCGTAGATGACAGCAGAAGACACAGGATTTCTGGGTCAGAGACAAAAGATTTTATTACTCATGGTGCAGCCAGTAAGCAGCATGATTTGCATGAGTTCTTTTTGCTTCTGTTTCTCACGGAGCTGATGCAGTATGAGCACATCTGGATGCTGTGTAGCAAGGGGTTTGTGTCACAGCTAAGGAACACTGATCTTGGGGGAAACCATCACTTCATAGCAAGCAGTAATCAAGGCTTCCTTGTTCTTGAAAGAGACATTACCTGATTGCTCAGTATTCTTGCTACAAACACAACCTTGAGAAAAAAATCCAGGAAAACAGTGGTCAGGGCCTTTATTCTTGGGCAGACTCAGCAAGATAGATGGAGGGTGAAAGACATGGAGTGGTGCCTCCCAACAAATGAACTATCTCAAACAGTCCAATTAGAGAGAATCATTTTTACTCTTTCCTTTGAAATTTGAGCCTGGAAAAATATCATGTTTCATTCTCTGCTGCTGTCTTGTAATTACAAAGGAATAGCCTATCTGAGAATGAAGTCAACATGGCAAAAGTCAGAGATGAGAAAAGAAAATTTAAAAGAAAAAAAAAAAGGTCTTACTGAGTTATGGATCAAGTACACCCTGAAGCCAGATCTTCCTCCTTCCAGAATTTTCAGTTATGTGAGCTAATTAGGTTTTCATTCATTCACAACTAAAAGAGTTCTGATGGATTTGGCATTTGACATACATTGTCTCATCACAACAGCCCTCAAAAGGAGGTATTAGTATCTGATCTTATAAATGAGCAAAACACATATCATTAAGATTAATTTGCTCAGTATCACACAATTAATAAAGTGGAGTCACATTTGCTGATGGCAAACTCCATGCTCTTCACCCTTAAACCCTTAGTTCTCAAACTTTAGTGTACTTCAGAAACACTGAGACTAACCCCAGATCTAAGGAATGAAAAACTCTACAGTGGAGCAAAGAGAATATGCATTTTTGTAAGTTGTTGGGTGATTTGATGCGAGGCTCATGGACCACTTGTTAAGAAATAGTTCCCTTAGGCAAAGGTGTGACTTCTGGGATACTGCTGGCTGATGTTCTGATACTCTATCCTTATTAAAAAGCCTTGCTTCTGGAAGATAACACTTGAAGCCTTGTCAGTGATATAAACTACAAATCAAAGGAAATCCTTTTCTGAGAAGAGCTCTATTGGGAGAAGTAGGAAGAGTCAGGAAAAAAGCTGAGCTGGGGAGAGAAGGCTTAGGGAATGGAACTTAAAAGGCTAGGGGGGCGGACAAAGTCTTGAAGTTCTATTTCACCAATTATTACCTAAGAAATTCCTTTTTGTTTGAGGTGTGTGTGTGTGTGTGTGTGTGTATGTGTGTGTGTGTGTGTGTGTTAGGTTCAGATCCCACATAGAGTTTATATACATATAGGGAGACTTGGGAATCTTTGGAAAAAAGCATATAGACATCTGCTTGATTTGCTCATTACAGTGCCTCATTGGACATGAAGGAGAATGTTTAATTTAATTATTGACTTTGAATAGACATTTTGCCACTGCTAATAATATTAGCTAGATTAATGAATTGTTCAAGGGTTATAGAGACAGAAAGACACGGTGAGAGCTATTGTTCATCAATATTTAGACAGCCCTTCCCAGAATAGTCATGTAAACCACATGTGTCATTGTAAAATATTTTCCTGCTTGCCTAGCATGTCTTGGATTTTTTTTCTCTCCCTTTTTAAATGTAAATGGACTAATGTCTTTTGATACTCTACATGATAGTCTAGTGTCTCCACAACCCATCCTCCTCCAAGTGGACTCTGATACATAGTAAATCTTTCTTACATTTTTGTAAAGCTGGGAGTACTCTTTTTTTTTTAAGATTTTATTTATTTATTTGACAAAGAGAGACACGGCGAGAGAGGGGACACAAGCAGGGGCAGAGGGAGAGGGAGAACTAGACTCCCCACTAAGCAAGGAGCCTGATGCGGGACTTGATCCCAGGACCCCAGGATCATGACCTGAGCCGAAGGCAGACGCCCAATGACTGAGCCATCCAGGTGCCCTAAAGCTCGGAATACTCTTGAGGACTTCACCTGTAATGGGTCTGGGCATGTGGGCAATGAGGGGTGCAGAGTTGAACCCCACCACAGGGATATTATGTTAGCTAACAGCATTCCCCACCTCTCATTTTTTTTAAAACTTGTCCACTCAAAACTGAAGATTTGAATCATACTGGCTTAAAGAGATCTTTTTTTTTTTTTTTTTAGGATCTTAAGCTCACTATTACTCCAAAGAATTTTAAGACCATGCCTGTAGTCTTAGTCTTGAAGGAGTGTAACATTTCCAAATATTGACTAGTAAGATTGAGTTTAACATAGGTTTTGAAAATAATTAAGTTCATTATCAAAGTGAACATTTTACCAAAGGATGTCTATTTTATTTATTTTTTATTTTTTTTAAAAAGATTTTATTTATTTATTTGAGGGGGAGAGAGAGAGAGACAGCATGAGAAGGGGGGGAGGGTCAGAGGGAGAAGCAGACTCCCCGATGAGCAGGGAGCCGGACATGGGGCTCGATCCTGGGACTCCAGGATCATGACCTGAGCCAAAGGCAGTTGCTTAACCAACTGAGCCACCCAGGTGCCCAGGATGTCTATTTTAAATTATGGATCCTTTCTAGATGATGTTCCTCGCTATCTCACAGTTTGACAAGCAGGTATTTTGATATTTTAGTTTACACTGGTTAGTTCTGTTCACAGGCCTCCTCAACTTTGTCATCATTGCAGAAACAATGTTAGAGTTGAAATCAGAAGCTGGACTATATTTGTTCATCCCCAATACAAATCCTTTCATGAATACACTCACTATAATACCCTGTCTCTAGACCTTTAATAAAATAGTAAATGATCACTTACAACATTATCTCTGTACCTGCCTTCCTCCAGGGAAACCATGTAACAATGTTGAACCCCTCTGTCTTCTTTTAAAGCCAGCAAACTGAAATGTGTTGAATGAAAAGCAAGATTTCCATCTGAATATGTGAAAGAGGTTCTCCTTACCTCAAAGATGTATGGTGTAACAGAGATAGCAGCATAGACTTTGCAATACTTTATTTTCTTAAGCACACACCACTGTAATAATTTTGTGAACATCTATCTATCATTTCAGTTGAGTGTCTAACTCTCTGCTGTGGTACATTGGAATAAAGAAGGCGATGAGCAAGATTTACAAAGCAACCCAATACCAAGGTGTTTTTTAGAAGGTTGATATAAGTATGATATCTCTAATATTTGTTTAAAATAAGTTCGAAATATATCACAGTTGTGGTTTTTTTAAATGTATCTTCCATAATATTTTCCAGGAGAACACCTTGCCTTTCTTCTCAGGCCAAAATCAGACATACAGCATTTTGTATAATGGTCAGGGTTAAATTTGATGAGGCATTAAAGATTTTCAACATAATCCTTTTTTGGGGGGCGGGGATATTGTGTGAGAAGATGGCCTGAGGAATTCTCCTCTGGGAACACAGAGATCCCTAGTAAGAGAGGTAATAGTTCATAGACACTAAAATGATGCATTTTAACTTCCTTCATAAATCTTGTTTCATTGCAGTCCCTCATTCCAAGGTGAGGCTCATCACCTTAGGACAGGAAAAGGCTTATCTTCAGCTTCTAGGCAATGCTAAAAGGCTTGAAAATCAGGTGAGGCAATGGGGGCAGGGGGATTGCACAGAGATTTGCTAAATCCTTTTATTTTGCTTCAGTACATCAAGGGCTAAGACTAAAGGACTCCTCTCCTATGTTTTTCTTCTAGTGGAAAGGGGATGTGGGGTGAGGGGAATGGTTTGAAGAAGTGAAGTTGACAAAGGTAAGGAGAGATGGAAAAGCCCTGAGACAGAGCCTCACGAAAATACAGACAGAGGAGATCCTGAGGGTCACCAGTCCAGTGCCTACTAGATCCCCCGAGTCATGAGCCAAGAAGCTCAGCATGGGACTGCCTACGGCAGGGTGAGACCAGTCCTTGGCAGAGGCTGGGGTAGCCCCCCAGACCAGTGGGCTGTAGGAGCACTGTGGAAGGCCCTGAAAGGGCCGCAGCCCACAGAAGCTGAGTATAGCCCTCACCAAGCTAAGAGGTTGGATCATAGACTCCAGAAGCTGCAGATTTCAACAAACTGTAGACAGGAATCATCTCGAGGGGAAAAAGCACTCGTTCCCAGAGAGCAAAGGGCAGAGAGGGCCCCTTTCCTGAGCCTCCCCCCCATCTCCTCCACTAGGATGCGTAAAGCCTCTTTCCAATCTTCACTCTAAAGCCATTTTAAGGCTGACTAGAGAGGACAAGGAGGCCAGCTGGGAGACTGTCTAAACTCATTCAAATGAAATTTGGAATTGTTTTCTTAAAATGCCTATATAAATAAACTCAATTAGAGGTTTGAATATTTATTTAATTTTTTTTCTCCCTGCTAGCCACTTGGAATAATGTTCCAAGTTCAATTTACCATCTTGCTATAGCTTTTTAAAATAATTTAAAAAGACAACAGTCCAACTATCCTTAGTCATATTGAGATAATGTATAGAAGTATAAAGCCTAGAGTTACTGAGCATTTGAAATTTTTTGAGACCCCCTGCCCACCACTCTCGTTCTGGAATCACTGCTCTTGTCTGCTTGGAAAATGTTGCTTTCCACTTATTTGCTGTGAAAATAAAACTGCTCTAAAAAATAAAGTCTGTTAAAAAAAAAAATTCCTCTCGTACCTTCTTAAATTCTTCTAGGGATGGAAATGGCCATCACTGAACAAAGCATAAAACACGACTCTCTTCTCTTACGTTGAAATCTGATTTTTCTATTCTTTTACCCATTTCCTCTGGAACACCTTTAGGCAATCTCTCCATCTCTTCCTCTCCTGTGTTTTCTCTCCCTGGGATGTAAGTCAGCAATTACTTAGTCCCCACAGTGAAGTCTGAGGTCATAAATGAGGGCAGACAGTAATTTAATTTGTGAGAGACTGAGATACCCGCTAGTTGGTTTGGTAACAACAGCAAACCAGAGAGAGTATGGGCTGCTACACTGCTTCCTAGTCATACTGACTCAAAGTTGTTTTTCCTCTTTCTCTGAACTAACAAACTTTTCTTTAAAAAAAAAAAAAACAACAATTCGAAGTATAACCCCAATCTTGGTAAAATTTCTAAAGGTAATCTGGAACTGTTCTTCTTAAAATCTGAGTGAAACACAAAGCAACCAAGCCCACACATATGTGTTTTTAAGTAATCCCTTAAAACAGTGAAATTCAACTGGCAAAATCGGACAACTTGCAACAACATAATACATTTGTTTATTTAGTTCATATTACAATGGTAACAGGTTAAGAGCACTAGATTTGTATCCTCTTAAGAGGATAATGTTTAAGATTTGTAAATTTCATTGTTCTTAACCATTAAAAATCTATTTTCCAAAGGAGTAATAATATATTATTATTATCAAGGGACAGATCTCAACTTTATGATGTATAACCAAAAGCATATATTTGTTCCTTAGTTTAAACAAAATGTTAGAGACATTTTAACTCTTGGTTGCTGCTTTCAGGAAAGCACAAAGTTCTTGAAGCAAGTATTACACAAAACATCTTTTCCCATGATTTCAACCATTGTGTATCATGTCAATGAGAGAACGAAGAGCCCCTGACTTAGTAGCTCCCAGTGGTTGTAATACACCCTGGCTTACTTAAACAGTCAACCAACAAACATGTATTTAGTGCCTACTATGTACATGCCAGCATACTAAAGCAATACAGGAAATACAAAGAAGTAAAATTATTGGTCCTTGCCCTGCTCAGGCTTCCAATGGAATTGGTAAGATTAAACACAGACACAAATTACTCTACTTTCAATGTGTTCAAAAGAAGTGACAATGTTAACTAGATTGTCTATTAGAATCATCTATTCTGGAACCTAGAAGACGCATGGACATAAACAGGGACATTCTCAGCACTGACTAAAATCTGTGTGCATCAGATTTCTTGGCTCCAGAGTGAGCTGAGTGCTGCTTGAACACCCATATCTGAAAGTGCTCCTGCCAGCCTCTCATTGTTTCATGGATTCATGACAATGGAGCAAGATCAATAGACATAATATGTAAAAAATATAAATAAAATCATACATAGGGTGATGTTGGAAGGAGTTCAGGACATTCCACTCTGCACGGGAGGGAGGTGGCTTACCCACGTTATTATTTATTTATTTATTTATTTTATTTATTTATTATTAAGACAAACAAGAGACTACATAAGAAAAAGTATAAAAGAATCTCCAAACTTCACTGAACACAAGCAAAAATAGAAGGATAAGAAAAGAGGGCCCAACAAAGAGGAGAGGTTTTGAGAGGTCCTTGGGGAGAAAACTTCCCCCAACTGCCACCTCGATCCCGACCCCCAGTATCCTGAAGGAGAGGCCCTGGGCTAGGCAAAGCAGAGACACCTTTTCAAACATCACAAATAAATAAATAAATATGTTAAGCAAGAAAATAACTTATTAGGCACCGCTTGAAAGGCAGCAACCTTCAAGGGCCGGGCAGGCCTCACTCTTTAGCCTGCGGGCGGCAGCAACGCGCTCGCGATTGGCCACGGCTCAGACGGCGCCACCGAGGTCCTGGCCCGGCGCCTGGTCTTCGAGATAAACCCGGGCAGGAAACCGAGTCTGTGGTTGCTCTTACATATGCACGGCCAAAGGCTTAGGTGAGGGAGCAATCGTAGTGTTGCTGCAGACTCCCGGGCGGCCCCGGAGAAAGTGTGCCCTGCCCTGCCAGGCCAACTCAGACCAGCGTTGTTGTCCCGCGAATGCCCAGCACTTGGTCTTTGAAATCAAAAGCGCTGGTTGTGAGCCGGAACAGAGGGTGGTTTCTATTACAACCCCCTCCCCGCCAAACCCCGGCATCTTCTAGAAACTCCTGGGTCGCTCGTTGTCAGTTCCTTTTTTGCTCCAAAGGGGGGTTTGGATGGGGACTGCAGAATGCCCGGGGCTCGAAGCGCGGGAACGATTTTACTAAGCACCTGGCTCCGCCCTGGGTGGAGTGGGAGTGGTGATAAGGTTCCGGGAAGGGCACGACTTCACCTGGGAGTAGGAGAAAAGACCAGCTGCCTAGTTCATTCCCGAGTCCTACTTCTTTCAAGTAGAGCTGAGCAAAGGGAGAGCGGTGATTCTCCAGACTCCGCTAGGGGCACCAGGCAGAATCTGGCGAGCGGAGGGGCGCGGCAGGGCGGGGCGGAGGGCCAGCTGGGGACTCACCCCGTGGGAAACCCGTGTTGGTAACTGCGGCTCAGCTTAAACAAAAATAATCGCTGGCCGGGCTGAGGGTCAGGCTGAGTTGACGACGTTTATGAGTTCATGATCTGCACCTGCAGGACGGGGCGGAAGGAAAGATCGAAGTTACAGAGTGGGGAGCATAGCGGGGCGCAGAACTGCAAGCGCAGAGGAGGAGGGAGCGAAAGTAGCAGACAGGAGAAAGGGGCCCGCGAGCCTTCCCAAGTTATAAGCAAAGTGCCCAATTCCATCTTTGTCGCGCGACTTTCCCGGGTCTCTTCCCCCCACGCGCACACAGTGTCTTAGCCCCACCTTTGCCCCACCGCACCCAGGCGCCTGGGAATACTTTCACCTCTCGCACCCGGCCTCCCTTCCTCCTCATCTTGCTCCTCCTGCCCTGCGCAGGGCCCTTGCGTGGCCAAGGCTCAGAGAGTTGTGATCCGAGACGTGCAGGTGCCATTACGGAAGACACCCCCTCCGGACTCTAGGTTCTCCGGCTGGAAGTCCTCCACGCTGTAAGCGCGGCTCTTGAGGGCTGTAGCATAGTAGTCGACAGGCTCCTCGGCGGCGTTGTCCATCCAGCTGAGGCACAGGATGCGCTGGAAAGAGCGCTTGAAGTTGTCCGAAAGGAAGCCATAGAGGATGGGATTGGCGCAGCTGTTGGCGTAGCCGAGGATGACCGACAGTTGGCTCACCGTGGCGTCGTCCTGCTCCGCAAACACGTTGACCAGCTGCACTACATAGAAAGGCATCCAGCAGATGACAAACACCATCACCACCATCATCACCATCAGGGTGATCTTGCGCTCCGAGCGCTTGCGCTGCTGCCAGCCGGCCTTGAGGGCCACCATGCGCATTTTGGCGATGATGAGCACGTAGCACAGGCAGATGGCCCCGACGGGCAGCAGGAAGCCCATGAGAAATGTGTACAACACGAAGCCCACTAGCCAGCGCTGAGCAGGCTCAGGCATGAGCATGTTGCAGGCCACCGTGCCATCACTGTTGGCCGCTGTGCGCGAGAAGACCACAATGGGCAGAATGACAAGCAGCGATAGCACCCACACGCCCAGATTCACCACCTTGGCCACGGTGGGCCGGCGGTAGCGTGCTGCCTTGATGGGGTGCACCACGGCCACGTACCGGTCCACGCTAAGCACAGTCAGACAGTAGATGCTGGTGAACATGTTGACTGCGTCCACGCTGAGCACGAGGCGGCACAGCAGAGCGCCGAAGGGCCAGTGGCGAAGCAACGTGGAGGTGACCAGGAATGGCACACTGAGCATGAGCAGCTCATCGGCGATGGCCAGGTTCAGGATGTAGATGTTGGTGGCCGTCTTCATTTTGGCGTAGCGCAGGATCACGTAGATGACCATGGAGTTACCACACAGCCCCACCAGGCACACCACGGAGTAGATGAAAGAGATGAGGATGGCGCTGCCTTGGCCCTCGCTCAAGGTCCCGTTCTGGGACGCGTTTCGCCCCGGCTCCTCCATGCCGTCCGCAGCGCCGGCCCCAGGGCCCCTGCTGCCTCCGCCTTCGCCGCAGCTGCCCGGGCTGGGGCTAGGAGAGGAAGGAGAGGAGGCAGTGCCATTGGGGAACATTTCAGCTGCTGGGGGCCGATAGGGCTACTGGGGCTGGGGCGCTCTCCTCGCGCCCCCGCCGCTCGCGCCCTCACTCGGCACCCCGCCCTCCCGCCCGCAGCTCACTGCTGCCGGACACCTGGGGTAGCACGCAGCGGCTACGCGGAGCTTGGCTCTGACCGGCGCGGGCAGGGCGCATTGCCCAGCGGAGGCTTGTGCGCCGCCGCTTACAGCTCCGGGGCGCCTGGGCACACGCGAGCGTGGAGAGGGGAGGCCAGGAGGCTGAAGCCCGGCGCCGCACAGCCATTAAGTGGCGCGGCTCTGGGCTGGTGAATGATTAATAGACACCACCAGCGCGTCAGCAGCTACGAAAAGGGAGGGGTGGGGGAGAAAAAGAGGGAGGAAGGCGATAGAGGTGGCTTACCACCCCTCGCCCAATTTTTTTCTTTCCCAGTCCTGGGCTCGGATCAACTCCAGCAGCTGCTTCTGGAGGGTCCCCTGAAGTACCCTTCACCCATCCCTCAGGAGGAACTGGGGAGTTTGTCCGCCTTCCTGGAGGGTGGGTGGGAACCAAAGGTGTAGAATCTGTCCCACCCCACCCGGCTCCTATCCAGTGAAGCAGACCCCCGGGCACAGATGTCTGGAGTTATCTCAGTTGCCCTCAGTTGCTGCCCCGTCCTGAGAGACCCCAACTCCACTCCCATCCCATCGTCCGGGGCCCTAAACCGCCACCTCCCGCTAGCCCTGCCTCTCAAGACCCTCCGCGGAAGCTCTCGGTCCCCCTTACCCAGGGCGCGCTACCTCCAGACCGACGCGTAGATGGCCCGTGCAAAGTGCCTGTGCGGTCTGGTGGCACGGTGACGTTCTTCGCGCAGTCCAACTCCTTTCTTTGGGCCGGACCCCCGCACAGGCGCCCACGCAGAGACTCTTAGAGTCGCTGAAACTGACCCTGAGCCGTGTTAAGAGGAGGAAGGACAAAAACCGTGCGTTGGGAGATTCTGCCTTACAACACCGCAGGCGCTCTTCGCGGGCGGGAGTGATTTAGGGGCCTGAGTAAACCACTGCGAATCTCTTAATAAAGCGTGTAGTGCCCAGAGCCGCCTCCGTCTCCCAGAGGAATATAGACCGCAGAAAGGAGGACGCACGGCTGGGATCACGGAAGGAGCCCGAGGCTCCCTGCCGAACGTGCCAAGCGCGGTATTGGAAATCCATCTAGGTGTTCACTGGGGAAAGATATGGCTGCGCCGCTTGGAAAGGCTCCGCCTGCGTCCCTGCTGTACTTTGTACCCGGGAGAGTTGGCGGGCCCCGGGGGAGGAGAGTGTAAAGGCCTGAGAGAGCAAGGATGCCAGCTCCTCTAAACCCACGCAGGGCCGCCGTGCTGGTGACCAGACCCGCCACCAACTCCACAAACGCGCAGGAAGACCTTCGGGTTTTTCCGTGAATTACTAGGATTTCAGCCTTTTCTGAGGCCCCCGGACGTGTGACCCCGTTCCAGTTCACGTTCCTACACTTCTAAGCGACAGAAGTCGATGTGGGCACGCCTAAAGCTCGCCTGCTTCATTTGGGAATTGAATGGTTTCTG
Organism: Eumetopias jubatus; assembly: GCF_037043125.1. NCBI lineage: Eukaryota > Metazoa > Chordata > Mammalia > Carnivora > Otariidae > Eumetopias > Eumetopias jubatus. The sequence goes on from NW_028274813.1 coordinate 58,709,442, forward strand.
TGTAAAAGAATGAATGTTCAATCACCATGATTTTTAACCACCTCTGGGACTTCCCACCATCCCTAGCCTAGGCTCCTTTTGGCTGTCCACTGGTTCCAGCCCAAGGAAGGATCACTCCATCCAACTCTCCCGTCCCTTTTCAAAACCCCATCAAGTCTTTCTCTGAAACACGCCTGTTGCCAGGAAGGCTGAGCTGCAGCAGCCTAGTGCTGGGCCTCTTTCAAACTTTAGCTTTGTCTCAGAGTTTCTTGTTAGTTCTTCCTTTCTCTCAACTAAGTGGAGCACCCACTGTGCCCTGGGTCTCAACCTTCCCTCCCATCAGTACAGTTTACACTCTGGAGAAGCAACCTGAAACCGAAACTAAACTCCTCACTGAAGCTATTTGTACCAGACAATTCAGCATGCAGAAATGGATGCAGAACCTGAAAAAAAAAAAAAAAAAAGTGTAATTCCTTTATTGCCCCCTGTTTTATATGGGCAATCTTTTGCATATATGTGTTTTAGTTCTCAAAACTAAACGCTACTGAAAGGAAAAGAGTAACTTCTGTAGTGTGTTGATTATACCAATCAAAGATAAATTATGTCAGGCCCTCATAGGAAGGTGTGAAATGGGCACTGGATTATTAATGAGAAATGTGCTAGGAAGGAATTTGGAATTTCATAAGGCCCAAGCTGTTAAACCCATTACTTTATCTAAACAAATTACTTTTTACCTTTTACAAAAATGGGATGTGGAATTGATGGTTAGTTGTGTTTTATTTTCCCTTAAAAATACTGAATATATGAGGGGGGGAAGAATGTTCATCAAGTTTTTTAAAAAATGGCCTCCCCCCCCACCCCAGAAGAGCTTTTTACAAGCCAAGCCTCATAATGGGTTAGATGCTTTCTTTGCCAATCACTGACTAAAGACACCTGGCTATTCTTCAGGGGGCTGACATTTCAACAGTCATCATTTAGATGCCTTGGCATTGATCATGGTTGCTCAGGGGGAATGCGCGATGGGAGCCGGTAAAGCAGAGCTCTGTTACTCAGACTCTTGTAAGTTCACTTTGCAGCTCACCTTAGGGAAATCTCCTCTCCATTTAGTGGTAGCCTCATGTACAAACGAAGAAAACTTAAGACCCGACACGAATATGTTTGTTTGCTTGCTTTTTTCTGAAGTGATTTCTATGATAGATTATTTATCCATTAAAAAAAGAATGACCAGGAAATATCACTTACACCCACTAGAATGGCTATGATAATTTTTTAAAGGAAAAAAACAAATGTCGGGGGCGCCTGGGTGGCTCAGTAGTTAAGCGTCTGCCTTTGGCTCCGGTCGTGGTTCCAGGGTCCTGGGATGGAGCCCCGCATCAGGCTCCCTGCTCGGCGGGAAGCCTGCTTCTCCCTCTCCCACTCCCCCTGCTTGTGTTCCCTCTCTTGCTGTCTCTCTCTGTCAAATAAATACATAAAATTAAAAAAAAAATGTTGGCCAGCATATGGAGAAATTGGAACCCTTATGCATTGCCGATGGGAATAAAAAATGATGCAGCAGCTTTAGAATGTTTAATGATTGTTCAAAAAGTTAAACAGAATTCCATATGACCAAGCAACATGCTGCCCCTAGGTATTTGCCCCACCAAAATTGAAAACAGGTGTTTGAACAAACATGCTCATAGCAACATCATTCACAATAGCCAAAAAGCCAAACCCAAATATCCATCAACTGATGAATGGATAAAGTGTGGTGTGTCCTCACAATAGATTATTTATCCATAGAAAGGAATGAAGTACCCACACATGAGCCTTGAAAACATTAGGCAAAGTGAAGGAAGCAAAACAGAAAAAGTCGTGTATTGCATGATTCCATTTATCTGAGATGTCCAGAACAGGCAAATCCATAGAAACAAAGCAGACCAGAGGTTGGCAGGAGCTGAGGGGAGAAGGGATGGGGAATGACTGCTTAATGGCTGTGGAATTTCTTTTTTGGGTTATGGAAATGTTCCGGAGCTAAATAATGGTGGTGGTTGTACAACACTGTGAATGTACTAAAAGCCACTGAATTGTGCATTTTGAAAACGGTTAAAATTATGATTTTTTATGTCATGTGAATTTTACTTCAATAAAAAAAGAGCCATCGAGATGAGTATGAGCCATGCAGTGTTCCATGGAATCTTTTCAGTCACGTATTTCTTAACATTGTATCTGTGAACTAATCCATGAACAAACAAAAACAATCAAGCAAAAGGCAGCATTTCTGGCCTAAACAATATGAGGTCAAGGGTGCAGCTGTTTTTAAATTATATTAGGGATAGGAGCCCAGTTAGGAATCTGCCTTCCTCTCAGACCTTAATTTAATGTCTCTTGATGAAACAGGAACACTAATGTAGGCATGGCATTGTGATAATGTGTAAGGAACACGGCCTAAGAGAAGGCAGAACTCCACAGTCTTCGTGTCTCGTTTAAAAACTTTTTTTTTTTTTTTAATTCACGTATCTAGAGCCTGAAAAAGCTTAGGATAGGCTTGTTTCCCCTGTGAAAGTAAACTGTCCCACAGTCTCTCCTTCTTTGGTTACTATCTTTTCTATGCTTCTGTGATTTGAACATTTCTAGATACTAGACAAGAAAGATGATGGCTTGCAGGAAGGGAAAAAGGAAAAGTCCTAATTTAGGAAGTTGCAGATTCCTAAATGAACTGTTTTTCTTCCTCATCTCAGTTCTACAAGCTACACTCCTCTGTGCTATCAGGTACCAGGTGCACACTTGGATTACTGTATTTATCCCACTGTGCTGTGATTTCTTTGTGTACTTATCTCTCCTCCCTTCTAAATCTATAAGCTTGCTGAGAACAGTGGCTATATTTTACTTATCTTTATATCCCTGGCACCCAGCACAGTACCTGGAAAATTGCCTAACACCTCCTTGTTTGATTTTTCTGAGGTATGCCATAGATAATATCTTCCTTTTGTTCCAACCCATAAGATGTAGATACAAAGAAATGCACTTTTGGCCTCTTGCAAGGAAAGTTTTAAAATCTGCGTAATATCATCAACTGTAACAATTTCTTACACATTTAAATCATTCTGAACAATTTCAATTTGCATGTCCTTATATCAACAATTACCATGCTGATGATTCCTTCATTGATCATTCTTGGTCTTAAATTTCTTGGCAGAGAAAAGGCTCTGGAAAATGGGCGGTACATACTTTAGTAGCTAATGATGGTTATTTAATAGTATCATGCAGTGTGAAAGCCATTATACGTGGAAGATCGTTTCTTTTAATTGCAGTCCTGAGTCTCAGTTGATTTGGTGGAATAGTAATTACCAGGAGCTCCAACTCTGCTTCTGTCAAAATCATTACTAATGTGGTTTTTCCAACTGGAGCCTATGGTGGTCCTCAGATGAGCTCCTCTAATCTGGGCCAGTGGGAAAGTGCTGGTTGGGGCCAGGGATTAAAAGGAACATTTTCCGGAATGTACTCTGCCTTGGCATCATCACAGTCATGTTTACAAACACCTGTCTGGGCAGATGGGACCAAGCTGGCGATAAGGGGCAAGCGCCACTCAGCAATATGGCCCACAGAAGAGGTATGTGTCACTTAAAGACCATCTGCCACCAAGCAGTTAACGTGATGACGCTGATAAGAGAGTTAGCCAGAGTGCAACAGTGGGGATGGGGCTAAGGAACAATCCTGGACCTCATTTCCCAGGGACGCCCCCTTGCTTCACAGCAGCTGCGGTAGCCTGTGGTTCAGTTCATCACCAATCTCAGCAACTCACCCTGGCCTGCTGATTTTCCTATTGCCTCTTCTGTGAAACAGCATGACAGAGTCATTTTTGTGCTTTCAAAAAAGACACACACAGTGCCACAACTCACGTTTTCTCCTATGGATTCTCTACTACTAAGTACTATTTCCAAGGATGAGAATTCAGCACAGACAGGAAAATCTTCATTATTATCAGTGGAAAAATAAAAATAGAGCAAAGAACAAAAGCAGGCGTGTTACTCATATTATTTTGAACAGCCCTTACCAGTAAGACATTTTTCCGTAATGGCATCTCTGTCAGTCAAGGATTTCCAGGTTAATTTAGTTTCGAACAACTTTATCAAAAATTTTTGGACCTTATTCTTTTTAGCAGACACTACACAAGTGCTCTCAAAGTCACAAAACCATATTTTTGTTTCTCTTAATTGATGTTTGATTTTTAAGCAGAGCATTTAAACAGTTAGAGCAAATCACCCATTCCCTGAGAAAGGGTTGTTTCTTTGGAGTGGGCTGCATCTGTCAATCAGTTTCACCAGCTAAGGAACAGCCCAAAGCCAGCAAAGAGCTGCCTGTGGGAAGCAAAGACAGTTTTGGAGATGAAAGTTATGGAGCTATCTTTTTTTTTTTTCTTTAAGATCTTAAAAATTTTGTTCTTAATTAAAAACAAAAAGGTATATAATTAGAGAGTGATATAAATCTATGTAGTCATCACAACACCTGCCGTCGTGATTCTGCCCCTTTGTTCCCATTTTAAGTATGTTGAGGCAGGAGACTAGGACCAAAACACTGCTTTATTTAGATGACATGAAGCAACTAAATGACTGCTCTTTTCTTCTTTTGCAGGAGTAAGGTGGAACTGTCAGTAATGGGTTTGTGTTGAATACATCTCTGTCTTCTGCCAGAGGTAGGAGGAATAGGGTGCTGTGTCTGTGAGCGGTGGGCTCAGAAGGTAGGCTCAGAACCACTGGGAATGGTTCAGAAAGAGAAGGCCTGCATGGCCCGCTCACTCCCCCTTCCTGAGGGCGAGCTGCCTCCCCAGCATCAGGCTCTGCCCCTGCCCTGCTTTCTCCAGGCAACACGGGGTGGTACTACACATTGTCCTTGAGGAGGCAGCCTGTGTGAGAGCCTGACTCTTCCTTTCTTGTCGGAAGAGGGAGGCAAGAAGATAGCACAGTCCAGGAAGGGCCACCTGGCCTCAAATAAGAAGTTACCATTCCTTGTTGACGGCCTGGATGAACTGAAATTTCACTGCTTATGCAATTAGCCCAAACACTGATTTCTAATACTGCATCCTATGATTAAAAAAAACAAATTCAGAGAAGGGCGCCTGGGTGGCTCAGTCGATTAAGGTCTGCCTTCAGCTCTAAGGTCTGCCTTCAGCTGAGGTTATGATCCCAGGCTCCCTGTTTAGTGCAGAGTCTGCTTCTGCTTCTGCCTCTGCCCCTCCCCTCTGCTCATGCTTTCTCTCTGGCATGCATGCTCTCTCTCAAATAAATAAAATCTTTAAAAAAAAATTCAGAGAGGTGAAATTCAGACCATAGTAGAACAAACTTAATTCCATTGTTGTATTGTATATGGTCACTTTTTTTGGCCTCCATTTCTTGGTGAGAAGGAACTGAAAATTCATATCACAATTCCACTATGTATGAATAATGCTGTTTTTAATCAAAGCCAAATAATTCTGTCATTAATTTAACAAATATTTATTGAGTGCCCACTGGGTGGCAGGCGCTGTTCTAGGCACTGGGAATACAGTGGCAAAGATTAAGTAGTTTCCTATAGACTTCTAGCGAGACAGGAGAGTAAGCAAGTAGACATATGGGTACTGGAATTGCTCTTGGTGTCCTAAGAAGAAAAGTAGGGATTAGGGGTCAGAGACTCCTGGAGAGGCTGGGTATATTAGACCTAGTTTAGACCAAAAGGGAAGGGAAGGAGATGATGCTAGTCAAATAATCTAATTGTTTGAATGCACAGTCGGAGTTTGCTATAAGTTTTCTTTCTGTCTCGATTTCCAGTGAGGCCCCCAAGTTTCCAGGCTGTTAGCTATAGTTAAATTGTGTTCACATTCCCTAAAGAGATGCTTGAGCAGCCCTGAGTGATTCGAAGGTAAAGAGCACACGGTGGGGGGAGGCTTGTTCCAGCAGCACATGTGAAGCAGTTCAGGCCCTTGGAGGAACGTGTGGGGGGTGGGGTGTTACGGAACAGTGGCTGGCTTGTATGACATCTGGGCCCAAATCCACCAGTAAACAGTAGCCTGTTACACTTTTAAGTGGGAAAAACTGGATGGGTAGATGGGGCAAAGGAGGCATTAAATATATTTTTTGTATTTAATACAATAGAATAGTAATTAAACACTAAAAATGCTGTTGCAAGTGAATTATTATTGACACAGAAAGATGGTCAAGACATTGCTAAGTATGAAAAGTCTATTTCAGGGGCGCCTGGGTGGCTCAGATGGTTAAGCGTCTGCCTTCGGCTCAGGTCATGATCCCAGGGTCCTGGGATCGAGCCCCACATTGGGCTCCTGGCTCAGCAAGGAGCCTGCTTCTCCCTCTCCCTCTGCCTCTCCCCCTGCTCATGCTTTCTCTTCTCTCTCTGTATCTCTGTGTCTCAAATGAATAAATAAAATCCTTAAAAAAAAAAAGAAAAGTCTATTTCATTATCAACAGTGGCCAAACTATGGAGGGAGCACAAGTGTCCATTGACTGATGAATGGATAAAGAAGAGGTGGTATTAAGTATATACAATGGAGTATTACTTGGCCATCAAAAAGACTGAAATCTTGCCATTTGCAATGACATGGATGGAGCTAGAGTATATTATGCTGAGCAAAATAAGTTAGTCAGAGAAAGACAAACAACATTTGATTTCACTCCTATGTGGAATTTAAGAAATAAAATAGATGGACCTATGGGAGGCAGGAGAAAAGAGCGAGGAAAACAAACCATAAGAGACTCTTAATGATAGAGAACAAATGGAGGGCTGATGGAGGGAAGTGGGTGGGGGATGGGCTAGATGGGTGATGGGTATTAAGGAGGGCACGTGTTGTGATGAGCACTGGGTGTTGTATGGAAGTGAGGAACCACTGAATTCCACTCCTGAAACCACTATTGCGCTGCATATTAACTAACTAGAATTTAAATAAAAAAAATTTTTTTTAAGTCTATTTCAAAACTATATGATGCACTAAATACACACACACACACACACACACACACACACACACCCCAAATGAGCATATATATCAGTAGGCGTGAAAGGATGGTTACTAAGATATAAAAGTGGTTATCATGAAGCAGTTGGGTTATGGATGTTTTCAGCTTCCTTTAATATAGAGAGATTTTCTAATTTTTCAGCCATGAGTATGTATTGCTTTTAAATAAGACAAAAGTAATAAAAGCTTTGTTTTAATTTAAAAAAAGAAAAGACTCCAGGCCATAAGCGTCTGCTCTATTTAAGGGCGCATTCACTGATTTATTTCTTCCTTAATTATTTTATTTTCAGAAAAACACTAATAAATTCATTCCAGAAATTAACATCTTATGATGCGAATTAAGTAGCAAATGAAATGTACCCAGCAGAACATAGTAGAAGGAACTGAAACGGGAGCTGGGTAGTCCACTATCTTCCAGGCAAGCTCTATAGCCCCATGGCCAAGTAGTCTCTTGAGTGCGCTGGAATCGGCTATGCCCACCTCTTGGAATTGGTATGGTCATGTGAATCACAAGACAACGCTTGTGGAAGCATGGTATCCTTGTCTATAGCCAAACTTGTCAATTTCAATCACATATTTTCCGTGTATTTAAATTTGAGCATGTTGTTTGACCTGTTTGTGCCTCAGATTCCTCTTTTGTAAAGTGAAGATCATAGTGTGTCTACCTAACAGGGTTGTAAGGATAGAATAGAATATGTTCAAGGTGTTTAGAACAGTGTCTGGCATGTAGTAAGGACTATGCAAGTATTTAGCTTTTACAAAATAATTTCCAAAGTATGGATTACAATGTAACATTATTTTTTCATCAGTCAGAAGAACATAAGAACTTCATTTTTGCCTCTTGCTCAAGAACAATTTAATCCAGTAAGTCTAGCAGTCATTTATTCAGGGTACAGAGCAGTTACCCTGAGCTTGTTACTTACCCTTTCATTTTCCTCCTGCCTGTCCGGGCTTGTAGTTCAGCACAGTGAACTGTGTTCCATTCACAGGTTTTTAGTACATGTCACACATTCAGCTAAAATAATTCTAAAATATTAATAATCACTTCTATCAACATCATACCAAGGTGAATCCAGTCTAACCACATCATAAGGGTTCAAACAAACCACTGTATTCACTGATTGAAATAATCTAATTGTTTGAATGCACAGTCGGAGTTTGCTGTAAGTTTTCTTTCTGTCTCGATTTCCAGTGAGGCCCCCAAATTTCCAGGCTGTTAGCTATAGTTAAAATTGTGTTCACATTCCCTAAAGAGAGGTGCACTCCTCTCAAGCCATTCTCCACCTCCAGTCTCTATGGAAGAGTAGAAAGAAAGAATGAGAGAGATTATTTCCTTAGAGTTTTCAGAGTGCTGTGCATTTTCCCTCCCACTGAAGATGGAAAGTGGTTTCTTACCCAGTCATTGAAGCATGGAAGCTTCTACAAAATCACTTGGAGAGCTTTTCAGGTGTCCACTGGGGTTGGTAAGACTCAGAGACTGGTGCCTGGATTCTTACTGGGAAAATTGAAGAGTGAGCAAGAGACCCACTGGTACTCCCTCGGATGATAGAGTGAAGAGAAAAGACTACCCGTGGAAAAAGCCGATTCCCACGGAAAGTGGGGCAGAGAGTGTTTCCCATGCACTGGAACGAACAGCACGGCAGGCAGTCAGGTGGGGACACCTTGTTGGACCCACTCTGCCCAACTGAGTGAGATGCTCTGACCAGAAGGAGGAGCTGAGAAGGGAAGATGGTCAGCGGGCAGGGGGCTTGTGGGCAGGCCAGCACAGGGCACAGTGGGAGGGCTCTAGCAAGGGGTGGGAATGGTGCTGAAGAACCCAGTGAACTCCTCCACAAGGAAAGAGCCACTCCCAGAGGACACCAATGCATGATTATAATTGCACCAATTAAGGGAGAGCTTTCCTGCCCGTTAAAGCTGTCGGCCTCAACTGCAGGAGCCAAAGGCAGAGAGAGGAGTGAGGGAGAGGTGGAAAAATAATAAATAAAAAAGAATCCCACGACTCCTCTCTTTCCTACTGTAGGATCTGAGCATGGATCAGGCTGAAGTTAGTAGAGGGACAAGGAACTTTAAATTGAATGAGAAATTAAAGTTTCAATTTAGAAAGAATTGCTTTTTATAACGTCTGAAAATAAGACTTGATATTTATTTGAAATTGAACAAAAAAGCTATGGGATTGTGTGTACCAAAGACTTTCCAATTAGCTTTGGCATATTTAACCCTTCCAACTGTACTATGAGGACGTTTCTACTTACTACCCTCATTTTGCAGATGAAGAAACCAAAGCACAGAGAGGTTAAGTAACTAGCTCAAGTCACACAGCTAAAAAATCAGAGATCTGATTTGACTAGCAATCTGGCTGAGGACCTATGCTGTTAACCACCATGCTGCACTGCTGTGGTCTTCTTTCTCACTGAACTACTCAAAGGTTTATCTCTCTCTTTTTTTGATGTTTCAATAGTTTTTCTGGTTTTATTGAGAAAAAAATTGACACACATCACTGTATATGTTTCGGGCATACAGCATAAGGTTTCATTTAGATGTATTGTGAAATGATTGCCATAGTGGGTTTAGCAAACATCCTTATTCTCATATAGATATAATAAAAAGAAGAGAAAGAAGGAAAGAAAAAAAAAATTTCTTGTTGTGATGAGAACTCTTAGGATGTACTCTCTTAACAACGTTCCTGTATATCCTACAGCAGTGTTAGCTACAGCCAGCATGTTGTACATTACATCCCTAGTACTTACTTTTCTTAAAACCGGAAGTTTATACCTTATGACCACCTTCCTCCAATTCCCCTTCCCCTGACCCTCCACCTCTAGTAACCACAAAGTCTGATCTCTTTTTCTGAGTTTAGTCGTTCTTTTTTTTAAATCCCACATATGTGAGATCATACAACTTTTGTCTTCCTCTGACATTTTTCATTCCACAAAATGCCTCCAAGTCCATCCATGTAGCAAACGGTAGAATTTCCTCCTTTTTTATGACTGAATAATATTCCATTGTATGTACACTGCATCTTCCTTATCCATTCATCCATTCATGGACACTTAGATTGTTTCTATGTCTCAGCTATTGTAAATAATGATGTTATAAACATGGGAGTGCAGATAACTCTTTAATTTAGTGTTTTCATTTCCTTTGGATATTCCCAGAAGTAGAATTCCTGGACCAGACTGTAGTTTTATTTTTAATTTTTTTTGAGGATCATTCATACTGTTTTCCATAGTGATTATTTATACAAATTTGTATTTGTATACAAATTTGTCCCTTTCTACATATCCACACCAGCATTTGTTATCTCTTGCCTCTGATGATGGCCTTTTTAACAGGCATAAGGTGATATCTCATTATGGTGTTCATTTACATTTTCCCAATGACTAGTGATGTTGTGCATCTTTTCATGTACCTTTTTTATATCTTCTTTGAAGAAATGACTTTTGTGTATCTTCTTTGAAGAAATGTCTATTGAGGTATTTGCCCATTTTTAAATTGGATTATTGTTATTATTATTACTTTGCTATAGAGTGGTATGAGCTCTATATTTTGGATATCAACCCCCTATCAAATATATGGTTTTTTTATTCTATAGATTGTTTTTTAACTTTGTGGATGGTTTCTTTTGCTGTGCAGAAGCTTTTTAGTTTGATGTAGTCTTACATACTTATTTTTTATTTTGTTGCTTGTGCTTGAGGTGTCATATCCAAAAATCTATTGCCAAGACTCATGTGGAGGAGGTTTATGCCTATGTTTTTTTCTAGGAGTTTCATGGTTTCTGGTCTTACATTTAAGTCTTCGGATCCATTTTGAGTTAATTTTTGTGAGCTGTGTAAGAGAGAGGTCCTGTTTCATTCTTTTACATGCGAATAACCAATTATCTCATTGCTTCCACCAATGTCTTGTAGTTTTCAAACTAGAGATCTGTCATCTCCGTGGTTAAGCTTTTGCCTAAGAATTTTATTGTTTTTTGATACTATTGGAAATGGAATCAATTTCTTTATTTCTTCTTCAGAAAATTTGTTCTTACTGTATAGAAACACTATTCATTTTTCTTTGTCAGTTTTGTGCCCTGCAACTTCACTGAATTCATTGATTATATCAAACAGTTTTTTGGTTGTCTTTAGGATTTTCTATACATGAAATTATGTCATCTGCAAACAGAGAGAGTTTTATTTCTTCCTAATGGGTGATTTTGATGTCAAGAAATTACGTAAGCAGCAAATCTGTCATTTTAGTGACCTAAGTTTTCCTCAATAAATCCAACAATTACTTAAATTTTCTTCTTTACTTACGTTGCCTATCATTTAAATGAAACAATTTTGCCCTCAATTAGAAATTTAGAATAATGTGTTCTGAAAAAAAAATACCCTTAATAAAATATATGGCAAGGAATTTAAGACTGGTGAGCCATTATTATATCTGTGCCAAAGAAAATTCATTTTTTATTAACTGTTAACCACCATTTCTCAGTTCTAAATATGTGCTTGTCAGCACTATAGGTAGCCTAGCACTTTCTTTCACATGAGTATTTCTGTGTAGTTGTTTTTCTGCTTTATTCCTCTGAGCTCTCAGGCCTCACTTTCACCCCGCCTCGGGCAATTGCATACCAAACAGGTGGGTTAGCAGAGTCACTAGACGGGGAAGGACTAAGAGCTGCTTTAAAATTTGAACCAACTCCACAAAATTACAGCCAAATTGTATTCCCAGAAAAGGGAGAGGTGTTGCTGCTGAAACAAAATCAATTACAAAAAATAAATTTTCCTTCCCTAGAGCAAGTACGTACGCATTTCAAGTGGTCTAGGGACTTTGCACTTGGACCTTCGCTGATTTGACTGACAGCTATAATAAAGATGAAGACTATAGAGATGCCAGATTCACTCAGATGGGGGCAACTTCTTTCCTAATGGAAACGTTATGTCTCTCTTCACTAAACAATTAAGTGGGAAATTAACATTTTTCGTCCATAATAATTCCTTAACTCACTGGAGGATAATCACATAACAGAAAATACTGTAAAACTCAGTATTCACACTTGTGCTTGAGACTAGAGTAAATCAAAACAATTCTACGTTAATAGAGGACTTTGTTTTTGATGGTAACAGTTTAAGTAATTGCAATGTTTTCCCCTCTAAATTTAGAGGTTAACAGTTCTGATTTTCATGTCTGCAAAATGTTAGCATCTATTCATTTTCTTGGAAAATTCTACCCGATTTGTGAAAACACATGCTCTTCAAATCCACCAGGGGGAGATTTTAACATTGAGAACTTCAACAGAGAGAGTTTTAGATATGATATAGTCGCATTTCAGTTGACAGCTGAAACAACTTAAATTTTGAACTAGGCCTTGATGATAAGGTTTACATCTTGATAAAGCTACCCAAGATATTCCAGCTATATTAAAACCAGGACCAGGTGGCTAGGGAGGACTGATGAAATATTGCTCGGTCTTCTCAGAGAATACACATGGTGACTGAGTGTGTCTGGGGGAGCAGTTGGGTGTGGATGGGATGAGACCTCATGTCTCTAGAGGGAGAATCAGACGACTGAATAATCCCAGACCATTGCCACTATGCACATCGTCTGTAATTCCTGGTTTCCATTGATGAATAATATCTTGATTTGGTTCCTACGGCAGGCTTTGAGACTTAGAATAACACTGCAGTGCTCTGTAAGAATGAAGAAAGAAGAAATGAAAATGTATATTACGGATTTTTTTTTTTTTGGAGACAACTTGTTTTATTTGGGAAGACATGATACCACTGCAGAAATCTTTGGATAACTAACACCAATGTGGTCCATCAAATCACATGTTTCTATAAAGCAGTAAGAACCTGATGCCATCAAAATTTCCATGAAATTTTTAAAAGAGATGATCTCTAGAAAGGCTTCTGTAGTAGGGTTTGAGATTCAACAGCTTCCCCAAAGTTGGATTAACCCCTACTAATATATGGAAGTATTCCTAATGCTCCATTTGACACCAGCCATTTTGTTCATTTTATCCCCCTAGAACTAAAAAAGGAGAAAAAGACGACTGGTGCTGGTTCTAGCCCAGCCACTGCCTTTCTGTCATTTTTAGACGTGATTTTCTGCATACAATTGACTCAGTCATTTCTGCCGATAAATGAACTTTCTCATACTTTTGAGTGAGTATACATATACAGCATAATAATAAACAAACTAAGCATATCCTTTCAGATATTGTGTATTTTTTTTAGATCTGAACTCATGTTTTATTATCCCTTTAGTTCCCTAGCTCAGTAGGCCACAAACTCGTTTGTTTTCCCCTCAGTGTGGTATGTGGCTGGCTCTGTGATTTTTATTCTGTAAGGCCTAAGCCCCCTGAGAGAATATGGTTTGAGAAGAAATATTTCTCCGGAATAAAAAGAGCTCCCTGGAGACATGATGGGCTTAGGGCAAAGAAGAAGTTTGTGGGTTCCAAGGATAGAGGGTACCTGGGCTTTGTTCCTGGCAGGAACATGGCAGGACCTTGAAGTTCGTGGCCACATACAGTAGAAGGGAGGCTTGAGGTTCGACCCAGTGCACCCCGTCTCACCTAAGAGTTCTGTACCTGAAAGAAGACATGGAAGCAGCAGAGTCATGGACCATGGAAGCTGGCCCATGAATAATGGAGCTATAACCAATGTAGACGAATGACCAATGTCCAAAAGAGTCTCCAGAGACTTCAACACTGGGTGGGAAGTACCCCTGGAATTTGTCACAGTCCTGGGTGAGAGGAAGCACCCAGGATGGGAGGGAGAGTTTCTCACCATCTTTGAAAAACCCATGCCCTAAACACGAGCATCAGCGCTTCCAAAGAGCTCATTTCCTCGTCCTACCACCCATGTTTTTCAGGCTTCAGAACCCCCAAAGATCATCCCTTCATGACTTCACAGTTTTCCCTATTCTGACTAGACCCAGATTCATCCCTTCAGATACTTGCTTGCTAGTACTATTAACTTTCTTGCTATACAGTTCCCCTTCAGCAGTTGCCCAGCAAAATCCCAACTCCCAACCAAGCCTATCCATGTTCTCCATCTCTCAACCCAAGCTATTGAGTGGCAACTAGAGAAATTCTACACAGCGTGGGATTGTTCCTACTAAAAGTGGCTTTTTGTCTCAACTTGGGCTCATGACATCGCCTGACAGGTAATTGGTCTGTCCCTATATAGTCCCCTTTCCTATTCCCTACAACTGCTACTTCAAGTCAGTGCCACTCTTTTGAAGTACCTTTCTTCATTCTGTCTTTCTTTAACTGTCACGGCTGGACTTCTGATCTCATTTCACATAAAAAATAGAGTTCATCCATGAGGCAGAAATTCCCTTACTTTGCTTTACTCTACTTCCAAAACCTATTAACATCCAAGCTAATCTTTCCCTCTTTCCCTCGCATCTTGGTGGAAAACATATTCTTTTTTAAGGCAAATTGCCCACTTTGCTCTGGGTTTCTTGTGTTCCAGCTCTCTCAGGGAACTTCCTTCACAAGTCATCCCCTTTCCCTCTGCTACAGTTGACTTTTGCTTCTCCTTACCCTTCCTCCTTAGCATCAGCAAATATCTCATCAGCTAACATTTATTAATCTGGTATATTTGGCCTGGTGCCAAGGACCTGATCTTATTTAATTTTGATCATTCTTGTTTAATTAAGTTAGATATTACTTAATTTTCACCAACGTATGAGGCCAGGACATTAACGCATTTAACATATAAAGAAACTGAGGCATAGAGGGATTTTGTACCTTGCCTAGCACCTCCCAGCTAGTAAATAACAGATCCCTGTGTTCCATTAGATGCAATAGGCAAGTACACACATACAAGGCACGCATACAACACATACACACAGACATACACAAAAATGTGTGTGCTTTCTCAAAAAGTTGTACTTTTCACTTAAAAAGAACCCCACAAAACTTCATAGACCTTCTGTGCTCCTTTATTTACCACTGTATCTCCTTCTTTCTGCTCAGGGCCAACTCTCTAGAAAAAAAGCAACACTTGTTATCTCACTTCCTGTCATCAAACTGTTCTTGTTAAGGTCATCACTGTTCTCTTTTTTCTAAATGCAGCGAAAACATTTCTGACCTTCTCTTACAGACTTTCCAGTTACACATGATAATGTTGCTGTTCTTTCCTCAATGATTCTTCTACCTTCGTTTCCTTGACATTCTCTTCTCTAAATTTTCTCTTACCTCTCTCCCCACCACTTAAGTTGATGTTTCCCAAGATTCTACCCTCAACTATCTTACTCTGTCCACTCTTCAAGGGCAATCTCATGCCACAACTCTACCTCCAGTTTGATGACTCTCACGTATGTATTCCCACTCTAGGCCTGTCCAGATTACCGGCTACCTACCAGACTACCTTCACTTAGACGGTCTACATGCATATCCAACTCAAAATTGCATCTCCACCTTCTCCTCAAATCTCCTTAATTCCTTATAAATTTATTCAACTACAATGTACTGATGAGTTAGTATATGCTGGAAACTGCTCTTGGGTCATGGCAGTGAGAAAAAAAAAAAAAAAAGAAAGAAAGAAAGAAAGAAAGAAAGAAAGAAAGGAAGAAAGAAAGAAAGAAAGAAAGAAAGAAAAGAAAGAAGGAAAAAAATCTGCTTTATGTAATCTACATTCTGGTGAGAAATGTGGTGTTTCTGTCTCTATCAGCCGAGATTTAACCAGGGCAATAGAACGTCTGTAAGTATTATGGAGTAAGGAGTTTATTGTAGCAAGAATACCTTACGCAATGGTGGGAGAAGCTGGGAACATAAGAGTCTGAGAGAGAGAGAGAGTTGGAGGCAGTTAGAAAAGTTAGTAAGCAGGCCTCCTGAAGAGAGGTCCATGGAGTTGCCAGAGTGGACTCTGTTGGATCTCTGTAAGAATTGGTGGACCAGTGTAGGCACTGCTGTTGCCTCCTCTCACCTTGCATTTAACCTCTAGGACCTTCAGAGAGCAATGACTGCTTCTTTATTTCTGCCCACTTTACCAGAAGAACATAGAGCCACAGTCCCAGCTCAGTTAAAGTCACACAGTCCCAAACCACCATACTCTCACAAAGAGCATGTAGCTTTTCATTTTAAATCTACTCTGGAAATTTCTATCTTTTAATAACTGAGAAAGGAGAGGAGATGAAATACCCAGGATACACATCCCAAAGGAGGATGTGTTTTTCATATAAACATGGAGGAATAACAGAATAATGGTTAAGAGTGGCAATGGGAGCCCTGAAAAAAATGAGACGCTCTTGAGAAAGAAATGTGGGGTCCCCAGGGTGGAGCCCAGTTTCAGTTATGGAAAGAATAGTGGGTTGAGCAATGTTCCCCCCCAAAAAAGTTGATGTTCACCCAGAACTTCACAATATGACCTTATTTAGAAATAAAGTCTTTGCAGCGTAATTTGTTGAGGAAATCATCCCAGATTTAGGGTGGGTCCTATATCCAATGACTTGGGGTCCTTATTAGGAGGGGTGAGGACAAAGAAAGATACACAGGCCAGAAGGCCATGCGAAGACAGAGGCAGAGGATGGAATGATGTTGCCACAAACCAGAGAACACCCGGAGCCACCGGAAGTTGGAAGAGACAAGGAAAGAGTCTGAGAGAACTGTGAGAGAATACATTTCTGCCTTTTTAAGCCACTGAGTCATAGTGACTTGATATGGCAGCCCTAAGAGACTAATAAAATAAGTATATTCTGCAAATATATTGCACCTCTGTGAAGAAGGTGAGATTCTTAGAAGACTTCCTTTGATTTTTTTTAATATTTTATGTAAAATATCTGCCTGTATTATTTTTTAATAAATCCATTTTCTCCTTAGAGAGGATCCTGTTGTCAGTATTCCATACTCTGGTGATGCTGAAGAAGAGCCAAGTGAACAGGAGACATCAAAAAGCGATTGTCTGCAAGAGGCTGTTTAATTCTTTAAATCCCTGCCATGCTAATTAAATAATGTTAGACTATGAACTTAAAACCTACCTACTCTATCTTACTTATGCTGACATTTTCTTCCACTGTACCAAAATAACTACATTTTAAATTTGCTGATTGCATATGCTCTGTGTAGATTAGGCAAGAAATGCCACAGAGGAAAGACAAGCAGAAAAGGCCAAGCAAACTCAGCGTGTCACCTCTGGAAGAGCAATAGTCCCCACCCTCATTTATTTCCTGCATTGTGCCAGATGACAGGGAGCCAGGCAAGGCGCGGGAGTACAGAACCTCAGAAGGAGAAGATGTTTTAAAAACCCTCCAGCCCAATCACCAAATGATTATTTGATCCTCTTTGCAATGTCCCTGGAAAGTCATGTCTAAACTCTCTGGTGACAGAGGACTCGTTACCTCCTGAAGCAGCCATTGCATTATAGGACACTCTAATTGAGACAAAATGTCTTCAGATGATTGAAAATCTGGTGTTTTTGATAATTTCCAAATTTTGCAGTCCGGGGCTACTAAGAACCACATTCATCTTCCTAAATGACATCACCTCTCACACTTGAACCCAGCTCTCATTTCCATTCCACGTCTTCTTCTCAGGCTTCAGACTCCATTTTCCTTGACTGACATGATTTCATTCCCTTTCTCCCTTCTTTTCCTCTGGTTGTGTTCCAATTGGTGGGACTAGGTGTTCCCTTGAAGCTGAAGGACACACCCTTATCCTTCCTCAATTTCCAGTAGTGACACTATGTAGGATTTTGGCTTTCCCAACACCAGCAGTTTCCGTCAGAACTTCCTCCTTTGTGTTCCAGTAGCTCCAGTCTAGTATGTATCACATTGTGATACAATGTATATTTATGTTTCTGCCCTGCTGCCCAATTAGACTGTGACCTTACTGAAGGCAGAGATGACGCCTTTTATCTTTGAATCCCAAGTAAAACACACATTCTTGGGCACATAGCAGATTTAATAACTATTTGAAATATAACCAACAGAATGAATAGATCATAAAGATTTTTCCCAGGATTGGTCTTTGGCCACTGATATATCTTATGGAATGACTAAAATGTCAGAAAGAATGCTGGGGTATATAAAATCAAAACTTTGGCATGCCACGTGATCAAATTACCTCAAAGAATTCAATAAAGATCATATTACAGGAAATGGTCTTAAGTCTATGGAAAGGTCAACTCAGGGTGGGAAGATCCTGGATTGAACAGGGGTCTGGATTGGTGCAGATGGAAGTCTGAATTTTGTTCAGGATGGTGCTTCTCTAATAAAAGTCACACATTCATGAGACAAGTAAAGTAATTATTTACAAGGCCAGATGGCAATTATGAGGGGAAGATGATCTGGAACATGGGGGAGGTAGATGATCACATATTGAAGGATAGTGGGTAATAGGAAGTGATACCATGAAATTCAAAAGATTTCCTTGAAGCAACTAAGAGAAAGTTCCAGAATAGCAATGAGGAGACTAGCAAGCACCCATACCAATTCTAAGTCCAGAGGCTAGAGGAAAGTGGGAGAGAAACAACCATTATTTGAGAGGGCTCCCAGGGAAGAAATGTTCTTAGGAGAAAGCCAGGTTTAAGTCAGAGCCAGGTGAAGATCCTAGAAGACACTGAAATATAGAGAATGCAGTATTAGAGGGATCACAGGCCACAAGACCACCCTTACTTCTGAAATCAAATGCAAGTTTTGATAATTGACTTGAAAGACTCATAGAACTTACTGAAAGCTGTTATAATCACAGTTACGGTTTATTACAGGGACAGAATACAGATTAAAATTAACCTGTGAGAAGAAGTATCTAGAATAAAGTCCGGGGAAGTACCAAACTCAGAGCTTCAAGTTGTCCTCTCCACACTGAGTCATGGACAGCTTTACTTTTCCAGCACTGATGTCTGATTATAAGCATGGAATATTGCCAGCCAGGGAAGCTCATCCAAGTCTGGCATCCAGAGTTTTTATTGGGGCTCCATCACTTAAGTGTAGTTGACTAACCAGTGGCTAATCTCCAACTCCAGCCCCTCAGGAAATCGGGCCAACATTGTGTGACCCAAAGCCCCCACCCTAAATTGTATTGTTATTTATCTCACATGCCCAAAGCCAGCAGGCAAAGACATGACATTGTGTGGGTTTAGAGATAACCTCCAGAAGCCAAAGACAAAAGCCAAATCTCTCTTTGGGCAAGGTTAAATTCTTTCCTACACAGGAGCTTATATTAATGAGCATCGTACTGTAAGTATTTGCTCATGTACGTCTCCTAAAATGGAGGTATTATCCTTGAGGTCAGAGTCCAGACAATATGAAATACCCTCGTGTTGGATAAACAAAAGAGTAAATGAATCCTTCTGTTTTGGGTGTGGTTCTGCACAATATAGTAGCCTCAAATGCCTTGGTCTAAGAAACGTTTTTATTTGTTCTTTTTGTGGAATATGAGTCTTTCAACTTCTCTTGAACAAAAAGTTATTTTATCAGTGGGAAACTCTCTGGAAGAATACTGCTCTAAAGCATTCTAGCTCTATGCCTTGGGTGACAACACATTCGAGGATTTATTGGATGTCAGAAGGACAGAGTTCTCTAAAGTGAGAGCTTGTTGCCTAAACCAATGCATATTCTACTAGGGGAGAAAATGAATGAATTTATAAAACATTTCATGGCTTGACAGGCATCTGATTTACCTCAGTACAAAGGAAGATTAAAACTGCTCTCAAAGGCAGTTGTCAGCTTATTTGTTTGACTAACAGAATTATTCTAACCACTCATCTTTCTCATTACCACTGGAAAAATGAAAGAATGGCTGGAAATAAAAACATAAAAGAATGTGAATAAAAGGCCAGAATTAAATGCATATATTAGAACTTTTTTTGATGTTGTAAGTTCCCAGGCTTGAATTCTGTCAACAAGCACAGCACTTCAAAAGGGGGAAACTTGCTGCTATTACAAAGAGCTAAAGAATATAAAACACCATTATGCAACCAAAGTATACGATATTTCAAGGTGTTAGGAAAACCACTATAGAAACAGAAAAGATTATCATTCCCCTCATTCTTCTAAGTCTAACAATAGTATTAAATCCATAGTTACCTAGAACATGTATGTCTCTTACAATGGAGGTATGACCCTTGAGGATAAAGAGACATTCAGCCTGTTATTCAAATTCCATCTAGAGTCATGTGTTTGGTCTTCCCTCAGACCATGATACAAGGAATAAAGAAATCAGTTGTCAATAATGCTTTTTTATTTTCTCATTCTAAGTTGTTTTGGACATAGTTCTCACTCTCAGGAAGCAAACAGAAGGGCAGTGAGCAGACATAACTAAGTAAACTACAACCATTTTTGTATGAAAGAAAGCCATCCACGATTTGAGACCAAGAACCCACATCAGCTATTTCAGGAAAAAACACTACCACAGTGGTACCTGGCTCAACCTGATCACTTCATTGAGTCCCCCTGATTTCACCTGCCAGGCTGTATCTTCAAGACAATCTTGAGGCAGATTTGTTAGGTCTAAGATGTAACTCTTAATGAAGCCTTTTGTACTACTGGTTTTTAGTTATTTCATTAGAGATTATGCATTAATAAAATGATATAATGTTCTTAGAGCTAATACTGTCCCACTTCATGTAATATGTGAGAATCCTACCAGAGTACAATTCTATTTACTCCACAGTTTTTTGTACAATTGTTACCATATATTTTATTTCTTCATATGTTATAAACCTGACCAAGTCAATATTTTTATTTTAATATTAAGCAGTTAGCAATCTTTTAAAGGAATTAAGAGGGAGACTCACTATTTATATTCATCCACATATTTACCCTTTTAGTGCTCTGCATTTCTTCATACTGATTCATGATTCTATATGGTATCATTTCCCACTAGTCTTAGCATTTCTTGTAGTGCAGGTGTGTTGAGATGAATTTTTGTTGTTTTCACTTGTTTGAAAATGTCTTTATTTTACTCTCACTGTGAAGGACAAGAATGCTGGTTAATGGGTTATTTTTTTCTTTCTTCCTTTCAGCTTTTTAAAAATATCATTCTACTTTCTTCTGGCCTGCATTTTTCTGATGAGAGCTCAGCCATCATTTATATCTTTGTTTTCCTGTATGTATATTTTTTCTATGAGTACTTTTAAAATTTTTTAATACTTTATCTTTATCAGCAATTTGATTATGATGTGCCTGGGTGTGGTAAGCTTTATGTTTATCATTCTTGAGGTTTCCTAAGTTTTTTGGATTTGTAAGTTGATGCTATTACCAAATTTAGGAAATTTTTGGTCATAATTCATTTATATCTTCTGCTCCATTAGCTTTATCTTTTCCTTCTGGGTCTCCAGTTATGCATTTGTTATATTGCTTACTATTATCTACAGGTCCCTAAGTCTGTGTTCATTTTCTTGCAAGTCTTTTTTCTCTATATTTTTCTTATTAGGTAATTTCTATTGATCTGTCTTCAAGTTCACTGACCTTTTCTTTATAGTCTCCAATTTGTGGTTAAACCAATTCAGTGAATCTTTCTTTTGAGATATACGCTTATAAGTTCTAGAAATTGAATTCTTTTTTGTTTAATTTTATTATGTTAATCACCATACATTACATCATTAGTTTTTGATGTAGTGTTCCATGATTCATTGTTTGCATATAACACCTAGTGCTCCATTCAGTATATGCCCTCTTTAATACCCATCACCAGGCTAACCCATCCCCCCACCCCCTTCCCCTCTAGAACCCTCAGTTTGTTTCTCAGAGTCCATAGTCTCTCATGGTTTGTCTCCCCCTCCTATTCCCTCCCTCTTCATTTTTCCCTTCCTACTATCTTCTTCTTTTTTTTTTTAACATATAATGTATTATTTGTTTCAGAGATGTGGATGGAACTAGAGAAGTTGAATTCTTTACAGTTTCCATTTCTTTGCTGATTTTTCTTATTTGTTTATTCCTCATGCTTATTTTCTTTTGTGTGCTTTAACATTATTAAAGCTCTTTTAAAGTTCTTGTCTGACAATTCCAGTATCTGGGCCTTTTGGAATCTGTTTCCATTGACTTCATTTTTCGTGATTTCAGTTCACATTTTTTTTCCTGCTGCTTCATAAATCCAGTAATTATTTTTATTTTATAGTTAGCGGAATTTATGATGATTATTTTGTCTTTATTATATTGTCTTCTTTGGAAGAGCATTAAATTTTGTTGTCAGAGTTAAATTATTGACAAATCCTTTTACTTCTTTTAGGCTTGGTCTTATTTCTTATTAGGGCTGGTCTATTTAGTTTTTTTCTCTTTTTCCATTAGTCCTAGAGCATGTCCCTTACTCTAGAGTAGTCCTTATTCCTTGGACACAGCCTTTTGGGAATTCTAACTAAATGACTAAGGTACACAGTGAGGCTGGAATAGCATCCAAATATCTCCTGGCACTTTAAGACTTTTTGCATCTCTGTTGTAGGACAACTGTCAGTCCCACAGCAGCTACCCTGTCAGGCCCTGTAATATCTGTCCCTACACCTGTACAGCAAAACCCTCAGCCAAGGACCTCTTGTGTGGATATATGGGGCACCATTTCCACAGAGATCCTTCCTCTCCAGTACTCTATCCCTTGGTTTCCAGAAGCTTTTGTATTTTTAAACTTTTATATCTGCCTCCCACATTCAATGGGACCACCAGCCTCTGCATGGGCTCCACCTCCCTGAGCTGTGCTCTGGAAAATGCCCCAGGCAGGAGGCCAGACAAATATGATGCTCATCTTGTGTTATTTGCTTTTCTCAGTGATAGCAGTCCTGAGAGAACTGTGTGTAATGCCTAAAAAACAGTTGCCTCATATATTTTGTCCAGTCTTATAGTTTCTCGTGGCAGGAGGGAGAGTCTGTACCATTTATTCCATCACGGTGTGAGGCAGAATTCCGATTTTCTTTTATGCATGCAGACATGGATCAGGCAAAATTGTGAAGTTCCAAAATATTGACACTATGCCACAGATTGCTGGCAACACACTTTGTACATAATCATTTCTCAGTGAATATAAATAAAATGTTTTAAATTAAGTTGAACTGTAGTTCTTTGATAGGACTATATTTTCTATTGCTAAGACCTCTAAAATCCTTGATTCTTCCTTGCTAGATATGCAGAGTATGGTGTTGGGGCTAAAATGCATTGATTTCACAAAAATAAATGTTATGTAAGATTTAGTTAAAAGTGAAACATCATTATGACAATTCTTAGGCTGTTTTTATATCATCAACATTTATAAATGAAACATAAAAGTTTAATAATTTAAGGGAAGTTCAGTCTGCCCTGTGCCCCCACTACCCAACATATCTACTCTATCACTTTTTATTCATAGACAGAAAGATTTGTACGTAGGCCCCACGAAAGTTGCTAAAGCTAGAATACTGCTGTGAATAGATCATGCTAAAAATGCATATTTTTGTTCATAAAAGAGGACACCCAGGGGAAAGTCTTTCATTAATACAAACACATTTGTTGTCAAACTGAGATGAGCAGTGAAGCCATCATGCTTTTATGTAATCAGAAGAGATTGAGGCCTTGATGACATTTTCATTGATCGAGTCAGGAGTATTCCAATAAATATTTGACTTTCGTTGAAATTTTACTTTTATAAGCCTTGTAGGGATGCTTTCAGAATGGTGTTTTTGTCTTTATCATGGCTTTATGCCTGACTAAGAGTTGAAATCTGAATGAAAGAAAGGGAAGACTTCTCTTATCAAATCCTAGGGTAAGACTATGAAGGAAAAGAAGCTGGCCCCCAAATCTGTTCATTGTAATTGTATTTTGAGTGTTTTTAAAAGAAAATTTAAAAATCAAAGAATGTAAGCAGAATTGTGCCCGGAGGTTTGCCAGCATGTAGGAAATTATGTATCTTAGTTACTTACTATATTTCTTTCTGAGACCATAAAGTGATATTAAATAAACCCTTTCACTGACTATTCATTAATTTTTGGTCAGTCTACAAACTTTTATTTTATTATTTATTTATTTACTTATTTATTATTATTACTATGTCAGTTAGATATGGTTCACTTTGTTTTCTTTATGTTGGTTGTAAAGAGTGGTAAAAATTTGCTGTTTGGGAATAGCTCTGGCTTTATAATTAACCCCATCTTCTGAAACATTTCCACTTAGGGGCAAAATTACAAGTGTTTTGGGTTTTTTGTTTGTTTTTTACTTCTCTAAAATGAGTTTCCTCACAGTTAAGATCAATTCTCTGCCACAAGTTTTTCTCTATTCATCCTTTTCTTACATTTTTAAGTGTCCTGGGAATTAACCTGTTTTCCCCTCTTCATTTTTGCTGTTGCTGCTGCCTGCCATCTTTTTCTTTAATTTTTTCACTCAACAAATATTCATTAAGCAGCTGCTAAAAGCCAATCACCGTTCAAGGTACCTATTAACAAAACAGACATGAATCTCTTTTCCTCGTGGCACTTATATTTTAGGAGAAAAGAAGCAAAAGCAAAATAAATAGGAGAAGTAGATGATATATCAGAAGGTGATAAATAATGTAGAGGAAAGAGGGACAGGGAGTGTGGACATGGCAGTTCACATGAGGGAGTCAGGTGAGGCCTCCCTGACAAAGTGACCTAGAAGAAATGAGGGAGCAAGCCAAGCAGAGGATGTGAAGAAGGGTGTTCTTAGAAGGAGGGACTTTGACTGTAAAGGTCCGGAGACAGAATTCTATTGTGTTTAGGAAGAGCAAAGAGATCAGTCATTAAGGTTAGAGTGAAATGAACATGGAAGAAGGTAGCCTGTGAAGTTTCCCCCCACCAGGAGGGGGGTAAGAAATGGGACAGAAGGTGTAGGGCCTTATAAGCCGTTGTAAGAGCTTTGGCTTTCATTATGTAAGAGATAAGGAACCATTAGAAGGTTTTTAAACAGAGAATTAACACAACATTTAAAAAAAAATGTCATTTTGACTGCTGTGTTGAAAACTGTCTGAAGAAAGGCAAGCATGGGAGTGGAGAGATGAGTTAGGAGGCTACTCTAGTAATCCAGGAAATCTTTCATGGCAATTTGGACCAGAATGGTAGGAAGGTAGGTGGCAAAAATGGTCACAGTCTGGGTATGTTTTGAAAGTATAGCTGACAGCATTTACTGACAAATTGGAAGTAGAGTATGAGAGAAAGGGAAGAATTGCAATCATGTCAATGTCTTGTGCCCAAGAAATTAAAGCAAGAACCTCTATTAACTGAGATGGATAAGACTACAGGTTATTGATTGGAAGAAAGATCAGAAATTCCTTCTTGAATATGTCACTTTTTTTGATATTTATCAGACATTCACATTGCGATGTCAGTGGGTATTGGATATGGGGGTTGGGTGTTCAGGAGAGAGAGGCTGGGGCTGGAGGTATAAATTTGGATGTCATCAGCATATGAAGTATTCAAAGCCATGAGTCTGAAGAAGATCACCAGAGAAATGATGTTAAAAGTCAGAGATGAAGCGGAACGAGGAAAAGAAACAGAAGAGGAAGAGCTAATGCTATAGGAGGAAAACCAGGAAAGTACAGGTCTTACAAGCCAAGTGACCACATGTTTCAAGGTAACTCAAAGATCAAAGAATGTGAGGACTAAAAGCTTCCTTTGGTAAGTCATCTATGATTTGACAAGATCATTTTCAGTGAAGTGGTAGAGGCAAAAACCTTCTTGTTGTGGTTTAAGAGAGTAGGGGAGGAATTAAATTGGGGACATCAAATTTGCACTAACATTTCAAGGAGATTTTTTTTTATGTTTTTGTTTTATAAAATGGAGCAGAGAAATGGAGAAGCAGTGGAGGGAAAAGTAGAATCAGGAGAGGGTTATTTTTAAGATATTTTTAAGATGGGGAAAATAACAGCTTTGTTAATAACAAACAATAACAGCTTGTTTGCACGCTGATGAGAATGATCCTAGAGAATGAAAAGAGACAATGTGGGCTTGAGGAATATCCTTGAATAAGTGATAAGGGGCTGCACAAAGTCTGGAGATTGAGCAAGGAGCATGAACAGTTCAGCCATAGTGAAAGGGGGGAGAGTAAACGTCTCAAGCATTGAATGAAGAGAGGTGTACAACAGTTTGTAGACGTGCTCTTCTGAATGCTTCAGTTTTCTCAGGAAGTTGGTAATATGGCCTCCAGCTGAGAGTGAGTATGGAAAGAGCAGTTTGGAGTTTTATGAGAGGAGAAAGGTGAAAATGTTATCCAGGAAAGCAGAAAAGTGAATGCCATGAGGTAGTAGAGAATGAGTGCCCAATAGTGTGAAGAATGCCCTTCAGTTTAATCATTAGAACTTAAAAATACATTGATTTGTCTAGTTGTGTGCTTTACTGCCACTGCATTCAACTGTGTGGGTGGAGTTGTGGAGCGGGCAGGGAGACGGATTTCACCAGGCTTGTGGTTTAATAATCACACAAGTAAAACAAAGAGAAGGTAATGGAATTGAGGGAGTTTGGAAGGATGTGATTACACCGACTGACTACAGAATTCAAGTGTGGCAAAGGGCAGCAGTCATGGAAGAGGTGAAAGAGAGTGAAATGTGGTAGAATCAATGGGTTCCAGGTTTTGAGAGACAGACAATCAAAAGATTGTCTACATTTTTGGCATTTCAGGAGACGTTTTCCAATTGTTGAGCATGCTCACACACACACACACACACACACACACACACACACACACACACACACACACTCACAGGCATAGCGATGGCAATATGTCTTGGTTTTAACAAAGAAAATATTCCACATGAATGGCCAGGCATTCTGAGAATTTACTCAGCCTCAAACAACACTTGTGGAAAAGGAACTGGGTGTCAGATATTTGGAGTAAGTACAGAAGACGTGCAGATGAAAAGACAGTTATTATCTAGAAGCAGTTTATATTCTAGAAGAAATACAGACATGTAAACAGGCAAGTATAAGCAGACTTCATTTATCACAGGACCTCGTAGATCTATTCAACTGCAAAAGCTCTGAACCATAATGCAGATCTTTCCTGTGACTCTTCTTACACCCAGGAGGTTCACACTATGCTGAAGAGAAATGTTAATACAAGTCCTCTATAAATATTGGTCCTTTTTTTTCAAAATGCCTCACAACTCCAGCTACATAGTTTTTTCATGGCTGTGATGTGCTTTTCATCCATTTTCCCTAGCTCAACCCTTTCTGCCTAGCTGGAAGTGACCGTCCAGTTCCTCCTTATAATGTAGAAGAAATTAATCCTTAACTAATTAACAATCATAAAAGAAGATTATAATCAATGAGCCAAAAACCCAATATGGGAGGAGCACAGAAGAGAGAGTAAGCACTATACTATATAGAAATATAAATAAACCAATGTTTATCTTCAAAGAATTTATAATCTAGAAGAGAATATGATAAGCACTTAACTGTTACTACTAATATATAATCATTTACAGTATATCAATAGAATTTGTATTTCCAATAAAATAATAAAGCATTTTATAAGAAAAAATTGTGGTACTGCAATATATCATAATCCATGGTTGTCATAATTATTTTAGATCTTAATTTATTTCAAATGGGTAACAGTGGAGAGGCATGTACCTAGGAAGGGAAAGTTTGTGAAGTGAATATTACACACTGAAAATCTAAAAATGTTAGCATCACTAAGGTAAAAAATCACATGCTGGTAACTGCAGGGGTTAGGAATGCTACTTTCTCCACACTGGAGTCGCATAGACTACTGCTAAATTCTTTCTCTCAGACCCAGTCTTCAAGTTCTACTCCTTATTCTGAGCTCTTGAAAATGCTACTATTGTGCTCTAGGGAATAAATTAGCGCAGCTGAAAAAGCTAAGGAACAGTTGTTGAGAAATAAAAACAACACACACACACACACAAATCAATGCAGCAAATTAAACACAAGTGGTGTTTCATAGACAAGAGAATATTTTGGAGCAATATCTAAAACTAATAAAAGTTTTATCACAATTCAAAGAAAGCATAACATGGTAAATAAGAAAAGCCCCTAAAATATTGGATAGATAGTTGTTTATGACCAATCCAATGAATAGTTAGATTAAATATTCTTATTATCATCCCTCTACTCATTCCAACTCAGGTAAAATGAAGCTACACGTTTGCAACTTAAATGTTTCATAGCAGTTACATTCTTTCACTACCAAGTTCTCAAACACTATTTGGTAGTACTAGCAAGAAACTGAATGTAATTAACAACACTTTTCTTCTTAATAGAAGGGAAAAGTAGCTTGTGTACTAAAATATTTTAAAACTCTGAATATAGAAGATTAAGTCCTTCTTTCCTAAAAATTGCAAGATATGCTTCTATGTAGATTGTGGTAGAGACTGTTATCTTTGTGTATTGGTCTCATGGTTTGTGGAAAAAATATAGGAACAGAGGGAATGGGAAGGGATTGTCAGCTCATTGAGGGAATTCTGGTGAGCCAAAATCTCCCACCTCAGTTTTCACATTTTTAAAAAAAGTTACTTGCTAAGCTCTGAATATTTTTTTCTTTTTCAATCAGCAAAGAATGTACAAATGAACAAATAAATTTTGATTCATATATTACAAACCTTTATCTCAATGACATACCTTCAGTTGTCCAGGAACAGATTTATTTGATTTATCAAAGTTCATCACTATCTTTTAGCCGTTAATATGTCATTTCATTTCTTACAAGAAAATACTTATGAAGCACTTACTAAATCCCCAATTCTACAGAAAATAAAATTAATTTTTGACATTGTTGCTAAATTTGAGAACTTAGTTCTAAAAATTTAGTACTTAAGGAGAGAGCCAGGATTTTTTTTTTTAAGATTTTATTTATTTATTTGAGAGAGAGAGAGAGAGAGAGAGACACCATGACTGGGGGAAATGGTAGAAGGAGAGGGAGAAGCAGACACTCCGCTGAGCAGGGAGCATAATGTGGGGCTCAGTCCCAGGACCCTGGGATCATGACCTGAACTGAAGGAAGATGCTTAGCCAACTGAGCCACCCAGATGCCCCGAAAGCCAGGATTTTAACATATGAAGCATTTAGTAAATATTTCATATGCATGTATAATAACATTATTTAGAAATAATAAATGATCAAATCTGGGATTGAATGGTAGTCACTGTAAAGTGAAGAACATTGACACTAAATACAAAAAAAAAAAAAGGTTCAGAGGAGTCTGGGAGTGTGGGCTATCGTTTTCAAGACCACATGAAGAAAACAGGATTTCATTAATCCAGTCACTCTGTTAACTAGTAATCTAGTTATAGGAAATACTAGAAATAACTGATTTAAAGAGAAGATTGTATGTCTTATTTGGAACATGGAAGTCCATTCAAGAAGGGCTGTCTAGTGGATAGACTGATAAATAGATCTGTAACTCAGAAGAAAGAAGATATATTTGGAAACATATTTAACAGTTAAGCTATGAGAGTCAATGAGTTTACCTAGGGAAAGTAGACAGAATAAGTTACCCAAGAAGAGGATTCTAAAGAATACTACCATTTTAAGTTAGTGGTGAGTCAGAGACAAAGATTTAAATATTTTCAATGGCATTATGAAGAAAACTTTCCTGATATGGAGTAGGCAAAAACAATATTTAGTTGAGTTGCAGAAAAAATGAGAGTAAGGAAGTAGAAACAGTAAATATGGGTCAATGTTTTAAAGTACTTGCTGTAAATGGCAGGAGAGATATTGTGGGAGGACCTAGCCATATTTAAATGTTGACAAGAAGGAACCAGTAGGGATAGAGAAAGTTCCCTAATGAGCACAGGAGCCAGAACACAGATAAGGGGAATGGATTTGAAGTGTGGCTATTGATTAAAGTTAAGTTTGTCAAACTTAGTTTCTTGTTAATGACTACTATTTTGCATATGAAATTGGGAACAAAAGGTTATACTAAAACTGAAAAGGAATTGGTAGGGCAGAAGCACGAGGAGAAAGTCAAAGGTTTATGATAGGTGTTTCAAGTTTAATCAAGCAGGAAACATAATTATGAAGAATTTAACACCAGTTAAATGTTGGAGACCATAGATTTGTGATATGGTCAATCCACTTTGTATGACTTGTTTTCCAGAGGCCATCTGTCCAGATATTAAAAAAAGAAAGAAAAGAAAATGTGGAAATTTAAATTAAACCAGAGTTATTGTATCCCTGGATGGAAGAACAGGGAATATGGGATTTGCAAGTGCTAGCAACTAAAATATTAAAAGTTATGCATGATTAAGTCTTGGCTTTATTTTACATAAAGCAAATCTGGTAAGGAGCTAACTAACTGAGGAAAAGAAGAAGCAAAAAGACAAGAAGCCTCAATGAGGACAAAGAATAGGTGTAGTGTGAGTAAAAACATGAAAGATTGGGAAAGGTTGGAAAGATACAAAGTTATTGATGGAGAGAGGGAGGTAGGTGTTGAAAACATCAAAAGTGGAAGAGACTTGGAACAGGCGATGTGTGTAGTGTGGTTGTGGGTGACTGGGGTGGAGTAAAAGCAGAAATCACTGGTGATGTACAGTGGTTCATCCCCGCTGTCAGTGAAAGCATAGTTGAGTGGGGAAAGGAGGAAGACTTAGCCAGGTGCAGGAGTCTTTAATGATTGCAGATGAGTGCATGTGTAAGTCCTTGAGCTGGATCTTAAAGGTGAAGTCTATCTAAGCTGATCCTCGGGCAAATCAGGAAGGTAAGGGAAATGCAAACCGGTGCAGCCACTCTGGAAAACAGTATGGAGGTTCCTTAGAAAGTTGAAAATAGAGCTACCCTAGGACCCAGCAACTGCACTAGTAGGTATTTAACCAATGGATACAAAAATGCTGATTTGAAGGAGCACATACACCCTGATGTTTATAGCAGCGTTACTGAAATGGCCAAATTACAGAAAGAGTCCAAACGTCCATGAATTGATGAATGGATAAAGAAGAGGTGGTGTATATATACAATGGAATATTAGGCAGCCATCAAAAAGAATGAAATCTTGCCATTCACAACAACATGGATGGAACTAGAGTGTATCATGCTTAGTGAAATAAGTCAGTCGGAGAAAGACAAATACGGCATGATTTCACTCATATGGGGAATTTAAGAAACAAAACAGATGAACGTATGGGAAGGGGGAAAAAAGGAGACAGGGAAACAAACCATAAGAGACTCTTAACAATAGAGGAAAAAAACCGAGGGTTGCTGGAGAGGAAGTGGGTGGGGGGATGGGTTAAATGGCTGACAGGTATTAAGGAGGGCACTTGTTGGGATGAGCCCTGGGTATCATATGTAAGTGAGGAATCACTAAATCCTACTCCAGAAACCAATATTACACTATATGTTAACTAACTAGAATTTAAATTAAAACTTAAAAAAATAGAACTATTTTATTTAAAAAAAAAGGTAAGAAGAAACGCTTCCACAAATCAGAAGTTTCAAGAATATAGGAAACTTCACTGGTGAAGAAGTACAAGTAGAGAATAAAACTGACGACTCTTAAAATTTGCTACCACTGACCAGTTGTGAAATGTGAAATGTGCAGGAGAGAGCTGGAAATCTTGACTGAAACAGTCTGCATTATTTGTGTACTACATATGTTTGTCCACTCTTAGTCCCATAGTGACACAGATAAGAATTAGCTCTATCTCTGATCTTTTTACATGATTTTTGGTTTTAAACTTTGCCTTTAAATATTAAATTAAAATATGAAAATATTTTTAAAAAGAGATAATGTGTCAGCACTGATGAAATATATTACATTCCCATTTTAATTTAATCACAGGGTATATTTTCTTCTCTATAAATTATATACATTTCCTAACTTTACATATGTGTTTAATTTAGCATTTGTGTATGAATAAGAGACTACATGCTTTTAATTCTATTCAAAGAAATTATTATTTTTTTAAGATTTCATTTATTTATTTGAGGGAGAGAGAGCACATGAGCAGTGATAGGGGCGGAGGGAGAGGGAGACACATACTCCCTGCAGAGCAAGGAGCTCGATGCCGGGCTTCATGAGGGGCTCGAGGCGGGCCTCATCGCGGGGCTCTATCCCAGGACCCTGAGATCATGACCTGAGCCCAAGGCAGCCGCTCAACAGACGGAGCCACCCAGGCACCCCCTATTCAAAGAAATTATAAATCAATTCCTTTCAAGTCAGGCTGATAGAGAGAAGATGAAATATATTTTCTTCTCAGTCATTCCTCTTAAATTAGGAGAGGCTTTGATCTGCATGGGTTTCTCTTTTCTTTTCTGCTTTAAGTAAGCATTGCAAATGGCAATTTTTTGTTATTAGTTGCCTACTAAATTACAATCACCTTAGCAATTTGGAAACACTATTAGCAAATTTCAAAGGTCATTTTTCAAAGTGACAGAAATAATGTGCAACATTGTACATTCTATAAACATGCTTCGATATTTTCTATGTTCTCTATTTACCCCAATTGGTTTCTGATTCACTAACAAACATTCCTTTTTGTTCTTGTACATAATTCTCATCTCTTCTTTTTATTTCATATAATAAAACTTTCAGGTCACTAGAAATAGGTTCTTAAATTCAGAGAAATATTTTTTTTTCTTCTGAGATTTAAAAGCACAAAAGAAAGGGAAATGCCAAGTGAAGGCCAGGAAAAAAAGTGAGAATAAACATTAAGCAAATTTTAAACCTACAGTGACTCTTCATTAACGAGTGTTTTATATAATGAGCTAAAAATACCTGGCACTTTGGTCACCTTCAATCAGCAAACAGAATATATGTGAGATAATGAAATCACACATCAGCCCAGGGAAAGTATGCTCAAACAAGCACTCAAGCCCAGTCATTGTGGGCATTGGATGCGGATTGTTTTTTAAATATGTGTCAAGTGTCCATAATGTGGGTGGAATCAAAAAGAACAAGGACAACATGATTCTGCCATCTAAAGTATGACAGTCTTAGTATGACAAAGTGTTACTTAAGGGTCCCATGCAAAATTACATTTTTGCCAATTGACTTATTGTAAATCCACTGAGAAAATGTTATATTTGTTTAAATATTATGAAAAATATCTTGTTAAATAAAATCCTATTGTTACTTCAAAACTACTTACTGATGGAAAGGATATGGATTTTTGAGCCTAATTTAGGTCCACAATCCTGACTTTTCCCAGACTTACTAATTATGTAATCTTGGGCATTTTACTTAACACTTGTGGGCACATCTTGATAAAACTGGGTTAATAGACCCTCCATAGGTTGCTGTTATGGTTAAATGAGAGAATATATATGTTCCTCATAGACAGGAGATACACAATGGATGTAATAACTTCCTTCTCTCCCAATAGCTTCCACCCTCTGTTCTATGCCGGTAATTATAGGCACACATCTTAAAGTTTGGAAAATCTTCAAATCTCCACACACCAAAATTCGTTTGTGTAAATTTTGAGTAAAAGCTAGAAACATAATGCACTTGCATCAAATCAAGTAAGTCACTCATAATGTTTTAATAATATGATTTTCTAATAAATGTTTAGCTTTGAATTGATGTTGTACAATTCTATGATTCAAGACAATGAAGACTAAGTCAAACTGTCTTCTATTATTTCAAAATCTCTCTTGAAAGTCATTCTCTTTAGCTGGGACTGGCAGATTCTCATAGTTACTATTGGCTGATGTATGTCCATTGATTGCTTTTGCCTCATAGATGAGAGTCTTATTACCAAATCATTTTAATATTTCTTCGTCTAAAGTGGACTCCTTACCAGATGCTCATGTAATCACATCCACTGAATAGCAAATAGCATTTAGTGAGGTTGGTATTGTACTCAATATTACTCTGTTGGAAGCAATTTTAACATAAAGAAATAGTTATTTTTTTCAAACAGATAATTGGGGAAAGAATCAAAATGATATTTACTATGCATCTATAACACATCAATCATCAAATAAAGCATTCAAATGTTATTTCAAGTTCATGTTCTTCCCATGGCATCTCATTTCCTCAGAGAACATCTTAGAGACTATCTATCCAAATAGGCAGATTATGTCTG
Organism: Eumetopias jubatus; assembly: GCF_037043125.1. Classification (NCBI taxonomy): domain Eukaryota; kingdom Metazoa; phylum Chordata; class Mammalia; order Carnivora; family Otariidae; genus Eumetopias; species Eumetopias jubatus. Next base: position 58,743,284 of record NW_028274813.1, read on the forward strand.
GTGGTCTCCTTTGGTGGTATCAGGAATATAAGTGGCCCAAGTTTCTAAGCAGAAGATTTGCAATCTGATAGAAATGAACAGAGGGATTGGGATCTCAGTGGCAGAAATATGATCTTTTCCCCTAGTGAAGAGAGACAGGAGTTTTTCAAAATAGGGTCTACAGAATGCTAAATTCCAAAAAATACTTTGTGAAAAAAAAATTCTGTAGCCAATTTGGAAACACATAATACCATATCCCCATCTTGGAAATAATCAGCACATAGAATGCAAATAAACATATTGAAGGCTATGAGTAACATTGGAGGGGGAAAAACCTGTTAGCCTGAAAAAACTCAAAATTCCCTAAACTTGCTCTCAGAAACCCTTTTGCGTGTAACTCATATTTTCTGCAGACAACATTTTTTAGACCAACTTAGCTCTCACAAAATGAAAGACTTGAAGCATTCTGCTTCAAATGAACACATAAATGTTGTTTGTATCATTTATCTCTTGATTATAGGAGTTTAATTAATTGAAACTTTCCAGATATTTTAGGATGTTTTTTGCCAGGTGTCGGTTACAAAAAATGAGCAAGCATCTGAATAGTTCAGATTCCCCCGAACGCACAAACTCTTCAGTTATGAACCTAACTCCAAGCCAAAGCTTGGAAAGGTCTTTTTTGAAAGTGTCAGAATGAGAGCTATGGTCTGGTCTCTAACGCAGTGGCAGAAATTCTATTTTTGCCGGAGACACCAGTGTGGGCAGAGGCAAAACTATCTCAGCACAGATCAGGGTAATTCTCTACCTTTGGCTTACATGTTGGAGCAACACTAAATTACTGACCACAAACTAAACGAAAACATAATTAATGTCAGATGGTAGCTTCCATTACTCCAGCTACTCCCCAGTGATTTTAAACTCTGTTGTCCAGATTGTTAAACCCCCCTCATCCTCTCACCTCATCTCCCTGATTTAGTTAACCCAAGGGAACAGAAAAGAGTGGTCAACACAACATACATTTTCATTTTAACTTTGCTCCTGGAAGGGAATGACAAGCATAATTTTTTGTCTACCGCTAGAGATGTCATGGCTTAGAGAAGCTGCAGAGACGTGTTTGGCGAGGTTGTTAACTTCCATCCGATATCTTCCTAAACAGAAAGAATTGATGGCTACAAAATCAGCCAATTTAACATCTTGGAGGAATTCACTGGAAGCAAGTCAATGCTTTTCATAGATCATCTTTCTGGAAAAGCCTTCATAAAGTCGGCATCCTGGGCAGCATAAAAGGCAGTCTGTAATATAATTGATAACATGTACCTTTTAAGGTGGAGGTGAATTATTTTTAAAAAATGAAAGTAATTTCTTTTTCCCCCTACCCTAGTGGTGTATCAACGGTAGACATCGATCCGTACTGGTTATAGGTACTAAAGGGGTGCATCGACTGTAGTAATTTTAAAGATAATAAAGCTGGGGTGCCTGGGTGCCTTAAGCATCTGATTCTTGATCTCAGCTCAGTCTTGATCTCAGGGTTGTGAGTTCAAGCCCTGCATTGGGCTCTGTGCTGGGTGTGGAGCCTATTTAAAAACTAATAATAATAAAAAGCCCACAAAAGGCTGGTCTGCTTTTATTATCACCATGCACCATCAACGCTAAGCACTGTCAGTGATAAAATATTATGCATTGAAAAAATATTCTGTTGGTTTATGTTCAATTATTATAATTTATAATTATAGTTACAGGTGAGCTTGCTAATATATCTGTAAAGTTCAAATTAACATATTTTTTATTACTTATCCTTTAATACAAACTATATTCTATGTGGAAGTTAACTCAGAGGACTGCCAATTTTACTTTTCCTCCAACACTCAGATACACATTTTCGATACAAGAATAAGTGTGTCAGGGGTCAGAATTATTCACACTTGCTTCAGGCTCAGGTTGTGTCTCCAACCCCTGTGGTTTACTATATATTTCTGTATTTAAACAGCAGATTGATATCACAATGGTTGTCAAGCAAAAGAAATATAACATGTGTTTCTTAAATCCTATCATTCCACATGCAAATCATTCTCTGAACCTTGCGGATTTCAACCTTTGAAAGTGTTTGTTTTTTATTGTGCCTCTCCTTTTTTTCTTTCAAAAAAGACTTAAATATAATTAGATAGTATTAATCCATCACTTTTCCTTTTTCTCTTTTAGACTTTATACTTTTTTTGATGTAATGAATATTTCTTTTCTGGCTATTATTATTATTATCATTATTTCCTTTCCTTCCTAATTATTATTGAGAATCATTTCATTATACCATACAGAGGAGTGTTTGTTTAAAAATGGTTATGCTCTGGTTGTCAAATGTGCTACATATCTACTCTCCCATTTGGGGGGTTTCATTCATCAAAATGTGTTTTTAGAAAATAAGAGTAGGGATGGTGCTTCATATATGATTCATAAAACGAGTTTCTTCAGACTGTGCTTCATGGTTCACCCTTACATCCTTACATTATGAAGCAATGACTACTTTGTTTGAGTTGGGTGTATGCTTCTTTGTAGGAAATTTGATTTTAAACGTGTTCTTCTTTACATCTTTGGTTTGAGACCTTTGTGATAAAGACTGTCAATGGAAGGACTCAGAAGAATGTTTCTGAAATGCCAGATGATAGTGCCCTTCAGGCAGGCTCCTGTGGACAGAATTGAAAAAAATAAGCCTCTCAAAAGAACAGAGCTCACACAGAGAAAGCAAAGCTTGGAGAACCAAGACAATCTGCAAACCCAAACACCTAAGGCAGAGAAAGAAAGTTCCTTCAAGATCATCTGGAATAATAGTGCTCAACTTTTTTTTTTAAGATTTATTTATTTATTTGAGAGAGAGAGAATGAACATGAGCGACTAGCGGGGGGAGGGGCATAGGAAGAGAGAGAATCCTCAAGCAGACGTCCCCCCCGAGCACAGAGCCCAGCGCGGGGTTCAGTCCCAGGACCCCGAGATCATGACCTGAGCCGAAGTCAGAGACTTAACTGATTGAATCACCCAGGCGCCCAATAGTGTTCAAACTTTACTGGTTAAAAACCACTGTGCTAGACATTGGTGAAAGTAAGTTTTGGTCCCTCTCCTCAGGCTATCGGTTATATATACACACGATATACACAAACTTGAGAAATTTCTCATACGACCCCTACAGTTTCACAGTTTCCGTCTTTGTAGTCCATATCCAGAAACTCTGGTCTAGTTCAGAGGGTATGAAAATGACCCCCAGACCTGGACTGACATGCCCAACATTCCTGAAAAGATCTCCTTGTTCTCAGTGTGCTTTGTACTGTACTGCTGCTTTAACACCTGCTAAATAACAGGCTCATCAATAAATATCCATTAAAATAAGTTTAGGTGACACATTTTAAATATAGAAATAATTCATGTGCTGCTGATAATAAGTTGTCATGCATTTCTCTTAACCTTTGTTACCTTGTTAAAATATTTTGTATATAAAACTTAAAATTCTGAATATGTGCTAGACATCTTTGAGCCACAATCTTTTCATCTATTAATCAGGACACTGAATGATGCTAAGAGAATTATTTCAAATATACAATAGGTTCTCAGTAAATAATAGCTACCATTATGAGTAATTATTATTCTCATTACTATTAAGAGTAGGAGAAATCTTAAAGGTCATACCATCTTTTTACAAACAAGAAAACTGAGATCAGAGACAGTAATTTCTCTGGGGATATGCAGCTAATTCATAACAGATAACAGACTACTGATAAAAAAAAAAAACCTCACAGTAATATGTGTATGATCCTCAGCTTCCTCCCCAAACCTTATCTCCACTCCACTTTAAGCTCCCAGGAACAGAAATAATTGTTGCTTATATATGCATAAGGAAGGTTTTCTCTCTTTCCTGGGATTTCTTACATTCTTCGAATTTTTTATTTTATTTTTTTTATACCTAGCTCACCTGATGGTTTGTGTCCGTGTCTTTCTACTCATGTCCCTGTTTTTTTTGTTTTTGTTTTTGTTTTTTTTAAGATTCCCTAATCAATTATTGGCAAAAGACCCACAAGCACTAACCGAGCAAGTCCAGACCCCATATCCAAAATGAAGAGCCCTAAATAAATATGGAGGCCAAAACTCCTCCTATATACTATACTGGCTTAGCCAAACAAAGCTGATTAACTTTCCCCCTAGGCCAGAAGAGCCAAAACAAAACGGAATGAATCAAATGAGGTGAAACCATCACCCAATTGCTATGATGTGTGCACAGCCTCTCCGTCCCTTTGGCCCCCCAAGGATTGGGGAGACTTAGAATTTTCAGGGACATTGTGTTAGAAAAGCCACATCTCCTCTCCCTAGCCCATCAACATTTTCATTCAAGTAAAATTAGGTTAATAACAACTTCCAGAATGGTCTGGAATGGGGAGAAACATCTCTCACATTTACTCCCAGGAGCTGGGTACAGAAGATTGGGCTGAAGTCACTGTCTTTGGATTTGGCAATGGTCAAGGGGGAAGAGATTGAGAGAAGGGCTAGAAAGGGTTGTCTCGGTGAGAGTCTTGGGTCTGCTGTGGCAGCAATGAGAGGAACCCACCTTTTCACTGCCAGCCCCCTCATGGCATTCCAAATAACTGCCAAACAGGCCTGGGATGACCCAGCAGGTGATGTGATTGGATGCAGGGTAAAGAGCAGCCAGCAGAGGAAGCTACCTTGGGATTGACAACTTGCAGAAAGCAAAAGTTAAGCAGACTCTTTTTAAGTTGCTGGAAATGCTTTTTTTTTTTTTCTTTTTTTTAACCAAATGCTTTTACTTTCTTCTTCTCCATAAATATTGTAAGTGCTTTTTCATTGAGGTATACATTCTTTGACATAACTCAAGAACTGGGACGGGTAGGGGGTGGGGTGGGGTGGATCTCCTGAACTCTCTACCGCTTTCCTCCAAATAAAATATAAATGCCAGCTATGCTTTCAAGTTTTTATGTTCTCACAGATGGGCTAAGATTTTCTATGCTCTGTTAACACTTGAACACAAGTTCCTAGCTACCTGGCTCATTGTTAATTGAAATCAAATGAAATAAATAAATTGAAACCTACTATGCATGCCTGATATTTAGTAAGTGCTCAATGTATATTTAGTGCATAAACAAATAAATGTGCCATACCCTGGAGCAGATGCCAAAATTTAAAACAACTGATAGACGTCTGATTTAATATTGCATTTCTCAAGTTATATTTTTCTTTAAAGAGGTTCAGGTAGAATGAGTAATACCTATGCTTGCACCTATGGCAAAATGTTTAAAAATTGAAATGGCATTCTTCAGACTTGCAATTTTTAAGTCCCACCTTCTATTAAGAGAAGAACCATAATAAGAAAATTAAAGGCAAACAGAAGTATTACTTCTTGCATTTGAACATTTGAACATTATTCTACTATAGATATGATATTGCAACCCATCAAGTCATATCCCTGTGGATTTATCCATTTTTTCATCACAGTCTGGACTTTCTAGAGAATGAGATATCTTTTTTTCTTTTACCTAAACCAACCTAACAGGTTTCTCCTTTATGTGTCTATATCAGTACTGTTTCAGGATCCTCGCACCGCCTCCTGGTGGGCAAAGGCTGTATACTTCTAATTCTTTCTTGTACAATACTTTGCTGGTCATGTTTTAAGTCATATACTCATACAAAGGCTGTTTGGCTGGATATTTGGTGCATGAAGCTTAGGGACCACTCCTTCTCTATGCATAACTCTTTCCACTTTTCATTTTCAGGTAGTTGAACAAAATGCTTTTGTGTAAAAAGCAGTACTTCAATAATCCCTTCCTGATAATGATGGTATGGCCATTTAATTATTTTTCCTGTTATAAAAAATTCCATCAAGAATCCAGTCTTCTATTTATTGCCAACCAGTCGACACCCAACAGTAATTTAAATTGACCTTTATTAATTTTATGCATAATTAAAATTTCATTTGAAAGTACCAAATTATAAAAATGAGGAAAGTTGAAGCCATGCAAATTTGAAAGGGGTAATAATTACACTACCTTTTTCATCTGGAACGCATTAGAAAACTAACTACCCTTTTTAAGGTTTCATTAAATCAAGGTATAAATGAAAAGTGAACAAAGCTAAAGAATAATCTACTATAATAGTCGGTAGTGAGAAAAGAGGAAACCGCAAGAGAGGTTGCCAAATAAGTTAGCTGTTTATGTGCAAATACCCAGTGAAAAGTAAATAGAATTCATACATTTAAAACAAACCTTGCCCCGTACTTGGTGTCTTTGTAAATATGACAATAGCAATCAGAGAATTATTCTGTGCATTTGTTATTGGTACTGCAGTATCTAGACTTAATTTATGAATTTTAATATTAAATGGATTATGCAAAAAGAGATCAATAAAAACTCAATTTTATAATAAAAATATTTACTAACTAAAGTCTTTATTGACATTTAGCTTTGAGATAAAGAGTTGGTACAGTACACTTTTTATTGATCAATAATTAGAATAATTTCACTACTTTGGTTTCTATGTATGAATACCTCATAAAAAGATAAGATTCATAGACTCACACAGAAATGTTAGACTTACTGAATCAGGTTATCAATCCCTGGGAGAGGGTCAGGTATTTTTGGAAGCAACACTAACATTTGAAGGTCACTAAGGGGTCATTAGAAAATTAGATTAGGATTTTATGTAGAAAGTTGGATGGCAGGGGGATAGGTCAGTACCTTGCATTTAGGTAAGCTCATGCCCTCGGCTACCTTCATTGAAGTTGTTTTGAAGGAAATTGCTCATTTATTTTCCATGCTTCAACACCAGTGAGAAATTGAAGAGTAAGAACTAGCACTCAAATCCATGATGGCATTCATTCATCCTCCAACGAATTTACACTTGCCCTTATTTTAAGTTATACTGGCCTTCTTGTTCTCGTATGTGTGGAATAAACTGTTGTTCTTCCAAAGTTACAGGAACTCCTTTAGGTCATCAAGGAGATAGTTCCCAAGCTAGAGTGACAATTTATTTAATGGTGCTTTGCCCAAAAAGGCCAATTTATATGATTTGTTACTGTGTTGTTCCTTCTTTTAAGAAAATCTGACCTGAGACTGCGGTGGTTTGGTTCATTCTAAGACAAGGGATAACTGATCATTTGTTACTGTTAACAGGGAAATATTAAAATTAACATGGAAATATTTTATTAAAAATACACTTGAAAATGTGGGAAAGAAACCATGAGTCTGTGTTTATGCAATCCTAAACAAACTGCAGTGCTCAGGTCTTGTGTATATAGTTCAAAATGTCTCTTGGCAACACCAAATAAAAATAGTAATGATACATTTATAGGCTATGTCTATAATTATCCAATAAGTACAAAAAATCACAGTGATTGATGAGTGTAGAAAAACAGGCCGAAATTCTTAAAAGGAGGAAAATCCCATCGAGACATATAATGGAGTTCTGGCCCTATAATTTAAAAAATTAATTTAAAAAAATGTGTCTTACTAAGAGTCGGGAAAGAAAATAGAGATGAGGGAAATTGAAAAGGAAATAGCCCTTTGCTATAGCTCTTGAAATCTTACAACTGTATCTAGAATCATAAAATTTAGCCTGCTTAAATCATTGCAATTGTTTAGATAAAGAAACTAAAATAGAATAGAGGGGGCAGTGACTAGGTTTCCCGGCGGGTGCTCTTTCCACACTCCACTCTTTCCTTTCTTGTTCTCCTCAGGCAGGCCAACCTTTGTCCCAGTGAAAGCTCTTAAAAAATAGGCGCCATCTAACACGAGGAGTCCCAAACTGGGGTGGGGCAGTGCAGAAAGGGTTAATAGATGGCTTTATCTACAGATCCAGGCATTATTTTCTTTAGCACTCAAGTAAATATGTTTCTCTAAGATTTTCCAGTTGATTCTCTCACTGTGAAAATATTGATTTTCATTGTTAGAAGTAAGTTTTTCCAATTTCCCTCTATATATGAAATGCTATAAAGCTTATTCATGAATAAGCTCATAAAGATGAGAGAAATGCTGTAAAACTAGAAGGAGGAGAGGAGAGAACAAGGACATGCAAAGGAGAAAAGAGTCTTAGCCCAGTGACATAATTGTGTGCTATGCAAACCTGAAGTTCCACCTCGGTTGGGTAAGACAGAGCAGCCTTAGTGGATGCTGGCACACACACTTTGAAAGACGTGGGATTTTGCCTAAGAACATGGCTCTGTGTGAGTCTTCTTTTTGTATGCTTGACACTCCCTTAACTTTCACCAAAGTGAGGGAGGTCTGTCCAGCCACCAAATGTGGACATAACTAAATTTTTGATCATGGAGATATTTATTTATTTATTTATTTATTTATTTATTTATTTAGAGAAAGTAAGCAAGCTGGGGGAGGGGCAGAGGCAGAGGGAGAGAGAGAATCTCAAGCAGACTCCACACTGAGCATAGAGCCCCACATGGAGCTTGATCCCAGGACTCCGAGATCATGACCTGAGCCAGAATCAAGAGTCAGACTCTTAACTGACTGAGCCATCCAGGGGCCCCTGATCATGGAGACTTTCACTGTAGAAAATAATTACCAAATTTTGTGTGTATGTACATAGTATACATGTGTGCCTATTTGTGTGTGTGGTAGGGTAGTCTAGGCAATGCTATTTTTTTTGGAAAATGAGAGGAAAAAACATTATTTACAGATAAACTGGAAAATTGTCCCTTTGTGCCTCACACCCAGAACCTGAACCTCTAATGAAAGCAAGGAAATATGAAAAACACTTTGGAGGGGCGCCTGGGTGGCTCAGTTGGTTAAGTTTCTGCCTTCAGCTCAGGTCCTGATCCTGGGGTCCTGGAATCCAGCCCGGCAACTGGGCTCCTGGCTCAACAGGGAGTCTGCTTCTCTCTCTCTCTCTCTCTCTCCCCCTGCTTGTGCTCTGCCTCTTTCTCTTGCTCACTCTCTCTCTCAAACAAATAAATAAATAAAATTAAAAAAAAAAAGAAAATCACTTTGGAAATATTTCTAAAAATAATCAGGCAGTTTTGGAAAAAAAACTAGAACTTATAGACATGAAAAATGTAATCACTAAAATTAAAGACTGAATGACAAATTAACAGAATAATAGATACACATAAAAAAGTAGTAAACTAGAAAAGGCACCTGAAGAAATTATCCAGACTACATTACAGAAAGACAAAGAGATAGAAAATAAGAGATGTTTAGAGATGCAGAGAGTAGAGTGAAAAGATCTAATACATGTTTAATCAAATTTTCTGAAAGAGAGAAGAGTAAAAGCAGAGTCAATACTTGAAAATAGCTGAGAATTTCCAGAAGTGATGAAAAATACAAATCCACAGTATAATTTTTCTATTGCTGTGTAAATGATTTCTACAAATTTAGAGTTTAATGCAAAGCAAATTTGTTATCACACAGTTGCTATGGATTAGGATCTGGGCACTTAGTTGGGTCCTTTGCTCAAGGACTCACAGGGCTCCAAGAAAGGTGCTTTCCAGGGCTGGGATCTCATCTAAGGCTCAGGGTCCTCTTCCAGGCCCAGTGATGTTGGCACAATTCCTTTCCTTGCAGCTGTAGGAGTAATATATAGCTGATCTTGAATAACACAAATTTGAACTGCGCAGGTCCACTTATATGAGGATTTTTATAATACAGTACTGTAAGTGTATTTTTATGATTTTTAATAGTATTTTTTCTCGTTTATTTTATTGTAAGAATACAGTATATAGTACATATAACATACCAACCAATATATTAATTGACTGTTTATGTGATCATTAAGGCTTCTGGTCAACAGTAGGCTATTGGTAGATAAGTTTTAAAGGAGTCAAAAGTTAAATGCTGAGTTATCATATGCCCCTAACTCCCACATTGTGAGTATATTATATACTTTTAGCTCCTACAAGCTACACTCAGGTCCTTGCCACATGACCTTCCATTGGCAGTTCGCATGTACTTTTTTGCTTCTTCAAGGCCAGCAGGAGAATCCCCCTCACTTTGAATCCTTTTTTCTGGGAAGGCTTGGACCTCCTTCTAAAGGCTCACCTGATTCAGTCAGGCCCACCTAGGATAATCTTTTTGATTAACTCAAAGTCAACTGAGTAGAGGTTTTAATTACATTTTCAAAATCCCTTCATCTTTGCTATATAGCATAACCTCATCATGGGAGTGAAATCCCACCAGATTCATAAATCACCCCAAGTCACCCTCATACTCAAGAAGAGAGGATTATACAAGACATGTTTATCAGAGGACAGGAAGCTTGAGGACCATCTAAGAATTCTGCCTACTACATGCAGATTCAAGAATCCAAATAAATCTCATGAGGGATAAATAAAAATGAATCTACACACATCAGCAAGATTGCAAATCTTTAATGGCAAAGATCTTAAAAGTGGCCATAGAAAAAAGAGAGATTAACTTCAGAGAGGCAGCAGTTAGATTAAGAGTTGACTTCTCAACAGCAGCAATGGAATCAAGAAAAAGCATTATGATATAATCAATATGCTGAGATAAATCAATGTCACTCTGTAATTATATGACCAGTGAAAATATGTTTCAAAAATAAAAGTGTAATAAAAGCATTTTCAGACAAACAAAAACCAAGAATGTTTCACCAGCACTACACTAAAGGGAATTCTAAAGCAGAAGAAAGTCATGCCAGTGGAAAACTGAGATGCAAGAAGAATGAAGAACAAATTGGTAACTGAATAAATCTAAATAAATATTAACCTTATAAAAATAATGCCTTTGAAATAAAAAAATTAATCTACATTTGATAGCATATAATTCATGGAACAAATGCTGTAAACATGTTTTAAGGGTTAAGGAGGTTAAAAGTATTTATTACTATTATAGTTTGACAAATTAATTTTGTATGTTTTAAGTGTAAGGGTAAGCACTGAAAAAAATATGATGTACAGCTTCTGAACTAGTAGAGGAAACAAAAAAAAATGGTTATAGTACTTATTCAATGTAAAAGAAAAGAAAAAGGAGGCAAAAAGAAACATAAAGTTGTCAGGAAAAATAAAGCAGAAAAACACATTTGAAAAGCCAGAAAGGTCAGTATTATTCTACTAAATATAAATGAACTAAATGCTCTAGCTAAAAGATAAATATGGTTAAACTAAATGATAAAACAAAACCTAATTATATTTTATTTACAAAGACATCTAAAATCAGAGGAAAACAAAAAGTTGCTAGTAAAAGAATGAAAAGGATAAATCAGGCCAATAATAATCAAAAGAAAGTTTGTTGAATATTAATATGAGACAAAATAGACAATTTGGCCAAAAAATTACTAGAAATAAAGAAGGTTACTTCATAATTATAAAAGGATAAAACTATCAGAAGTATACTATTTTAAATTTACATACAATTAATAATACATAAAAAATGGAAAATTTAAATATATCTCTTTCAGGGAATGAGAAAGTAAGCAGACAAAAATCACAGATAATCAAAAAATCATGGATATATGATTTCAGCAATATAATTAACAAACACGACCTAATAGACATGTTTGGAAAAACGCACTCCGCAATTGTGAAACAGTTACACATTCTTTCCAAGTACATGAGGAACATTTAGAAACAAACAATCATTTAATGGGCAAGAAAACCAATGTTTAAAAATTTTAAAGAATTAATGTTTCACCTCATTCTTGGGCAAGAATGCAATTAAGCTAGAAATGAATAATAATAAGATAATCAGAAAAAGTGTATGGGCTTGAAAATTGAAAAACACACTTCTAATGACTTATGGTTCAAAGAAGTAATCATACAGAAGTCAGAAAACATTTAGATGTCAAAAAGTTCATATTATTTTTTGGAGCAAAACTAAAGTAATACTTAGAAAGAAAGGTCTAACTTTAGATGCACATATTTTAAAAGAAAAAAGGGCCGAATAATATTTAGCTAATTATTTAAATAGTTCTCAAGAAGTCAGAAAAGGAACAGCAAAGTCAATCAAAATGTAGAAGGAAATACACAACAAAGAAGACAGCCGAAATTAATAGAAAACAGTTACAAGTGTAAAGGAACAAAGGTGAAAGCTAAATTTCTGAGAATGCCAATTAGCCTGACAAACCTCTAGGGAGGTTTTTTTTTCAAAGAGCAGGTTAGGAAAAGCAATAGAAGGAATACCAAAATGTTATAATTATAGATCCTGTTGACCCTAAGAGGAAAAGAGAAAGTTTCATGAATAATTTTCTGTGAATAAATTTGAAAATTCAGGTAAGTACAAATTCCAGAAAACTAAACTAAAATATTTGAAAATTGGAAAACTTGGTTGATCCCTTAATGATCAGAGAAATTGAAATAGTCATTGAAATTTGCCCACAAAGAGCAATAAGCTTATATAGTTTTTCTAGTGAGTTATGACACAAATAATTCCAATCTTAATGTAAACTTCTCCAGAGCAAAGAAAGAACACTCCCTAATTCATTTTATGAAGCAAATATAATGTCACTATCAAAACCTGTTGAGGACAGGAAATGAAATGAAAATTGCAGGTCAATGTCCACTCACACAAATAGATGCTACATCCAAACAACATATTGACACATTCAACCAGCAAAATATAAAAATATTAATATATAACTTGGGTGTATCTAAATAATACAATTATATTTCAACATCATGCAATCAATATAACATTTGTTTACAGGTTAAAAGAAGAAAATAACCTGATCCACCCAATAGATGCTGGAAAATTATAATTATTTATAGATCCTATGATTGTGTACACAGATGATCAAATATAATTTGAGATAAATTATTAAAATTTATAGGTGAATTTATCAAGGTTATTGGATACAAAGTCAGTATATAAAAATCAATTGTATTTCTATATTTCAGAATCAAATAGAAAGCAAAATTTGAATATAGCATATGAATATCAATAGGAATAAATACAAATGCAAGACCTCTACATAGAAAATGGTGTTACAAAAACTTATTGAGAAAAGTTAAAGGAGACCTAAAAAAGTAGCCAAGATGCTCTTGAATAAAAACAAAGTAGAAGACTTGTTCTTGCACATGAAGTCTTAGTATACAATTATATTCCAGGTTATAAGCTTTCTGTGCAAGGGTAGATAAATAGACAAAAAAATATTAAAACAGAGCCTAGAAATAGTCTCACACATACATTAAGTATTTGAAGAATGAATGAGATGACATTGCAGACCAGTGGATAAAAAATGGATTTTACTATATATTATTTTGGGACAATTGGTTACCCCCACCTGAGGTAGGGATGGAGGAAGAAAGTGGATCCTTACCTCCTTACCACTGCCCCATACACACATAGAGAAAAATCAGCTCTAGGTAGATTTAAAACCTAAAGTGAAAGTCAAAATTACAAAACTTTTAGAAGAAAATATAAGAGAAAATTGTTAAAGACTTTGGGGTAAGAAATTTTAACAATCCACAAAATGCCCAAACTGTAGGCAAAAAAAAAAAAAAAAAGGAATAATCAACCATATTAAAGAATTTCTGTTCACCAAAAGACATTGTAAAAAGAGTGAAAATACAAGACATAGAATAGGAAGAAGATATTTTTAATTAATATAACTAGAAGACAGAAGTTCAATATATAAATTAAAATCAAGATATATTCACACAATGAAACAGCAGTGAAAATGAATGAATTGTAGCTATATGCACAACACAAACAAATCTCCAAAACAAAAAATCAAGTCAGGGAACAATCTATTCAGCAAGTTTCAATTTACATAATGTTCACAAACAAGCAAAGCTAATATGTGATAAAGCTAGAAATCTGTAAAGAAGCCAGGAGGATGTTTAATACAAATGGCCGGATAGTGGGGGATAAGGAGGGCATGTGGTTGGGGAAGGGCATATAGGGAACACCTAAGTGCTGGCAAGTGCTCTATTTCTTATCCTGGTTGAGGAATATATGGGTGATCTCTACATACACAAATACACATACACAGTTAATGTACTTCTGTAAATGGAAAAGATAAGTAAGTTACTTTTATTCCAATTTAGAATTTCCCATTTTCTGCAGGTTTTGGAAAATATGTAAGAAAGCCATTTAATTTTTAAAAGGTAATCTCTAAGTCTGGAGAGGGGTGAGACAAGACCCTATTCAAATACAAATGACTTCGAAGGGTCTTTCTAACCAGTAGTTCTTCACAAATAACTCATTTGTATTAATGTCTGGGTTTGTCCCATATAGGTATATTTTCTTAGTTGCTTAACTAAGTTCAGTTAATGTTACTGAATAGTTAGAAAAGTTATAAAATATAAAACTTGAAGGATTATTGAGGAGCGAAGACCAGAACCCAGTTTTCTTGAAATTTCTACTATTTTTTTTTTAACATGTGACAAACATTTTCTTGGAATGATTTCCAGCTTGATGAGAGGGGGAGGGGTGACACATTCATAATGCACATATTCGTGAGCTCCTTGAGGGCAAGGGAATATCTTTTTCATCTTTGCATAGAACCTAGAAAAGAGTTGGGTAGCTTGGGTGGCTCAGTCGGTTAAGCATCCAACTCTCGGTTTCAGCTCAGGTCAAGAGCTCAGGGTCCTGGGATCCAGCCCCCTGTTGGGCTCCCTGCTCAGTGGGGAGTCTGCTTGTCTCCTCTTTGCCATGGAGCCTGCTCACGCACGCACCCTGCTCACGCGCGCACGTGCTCTGTCTTTCTCTCTAAAATGAATAAACAAATACTTTTTTAAAAAAGAGAACCTAGCAAAGAGTCTAATACTTTATAAAGGAATAAATATGACCTTTGATAAGTATATGTGTATATAAGTATAAGACAATCTCTGTGGGTCTGTATTTACATACATACGTATACACAATGGAATATGCAAATATAAAGTGAGTGCTTAATATACGCCACCGACTATGTTAAATTCTTTAGTTGTATTGATTCTCTGGTCAAAGGACAAAGTACCTTTAAGGAGAGGTACTATTATTATCGCCTTTCTGCAAGTGAGGAACCTGAGACAGAGCCAAAATGCAAACCCTGTCAGTTCACTCCAGAACAATGCTCTCGCCTACTACACTATACTATAATTACTCTAATATAATAATGAAGGAAAAAATGTAATGCACTTCGATTTAATTCAATTCACCCAGTATTTTTGGCACACTACTATTGGTCAAGTGCTGTGTTTAGTTCCAAGAACACAAAAATAAACGGAGATGTCTTTTCCTGAGACTGGCCACCATACATTCTTCTGGAAACTTGCTATCCCACTTCCAACCCCCAGCCCAGCACTGGCTCAGACCCCAGTTGCCTGTTGCCTAAGAGGAGAAAGTGCTTTAAAAAATCCAAGCAGAAGCCCAGCTCTGAAGTGGGCCTTTGTGTTTCAGCTCTTACTCTATACCCATGTTTATGCACTCTATACTTTCACCTAAATAATAATAACCATTCAGTACATCTTAAAAAACAGCTCGAGTTGCTTAAGATTGACTGTCCTCAACAAAATATATAGAACAGTGATTTATTTTGCTTTTATCACTTGTTCACTGGGAAATGTGTAATAATTAGGACCTCCCTTTCTTCAGCTGCATTTGTTTTTTTTTTTTTTTTTTAAGTCCTTTGGGCAAAAAGAAATCTCTGGAAAGACTAAGATCGGGCATGTTCTGCAAGACAGACTCAGATACCGGGACCAAAACAAAGACATGTTTACAGAAGTGGAGTACAGAATCATAGCCAAGATTAACAAAAGGAAGTTGAGGTATACGTCCAGTGTATTGATTTCCCATTGCTTCTGTAGCAAATTACCATAAATTTAGTAGCTTTAAACAATATAGATTTATTATCTTCTAGTTCTGGAGGTCAAATATTCTAAAATTAAGGTGCTGGCAGGTGTCCTTTACTTCTGCAGGGAATAACGAGAGTCTGCTCCCTTGTCTTTTTCATTTCTTTTTTTTCTTTTTTAAGATTTCATTTATTTATTTGAGAGAGAGAAAGCATAAGCAGTGGGGAGGAGCAGAGGGAGAGGGAGAAGCAGACTCCCCACTGAGCAGGGAACCCAATGCGGGGCTCGATACCAGGACCCTAGGTTCATGCCCTAGCTGAAGGCAGATGCTTAACGACTGAGCCACCCAGGTCCCCTGTTCTTTCTCACTTCTCTGTAGACCCCTGTGAAGACATTATGCCCACCTGGATAAACCAGGATAATCCTCCCATCTCACAATCCTTAATCTCATTTATAATGTCCCTTCTGCCATACAAGGTGACATTTATAGGTTCTGGAGACTAGGATTTAGACATCTTTGTGTGTTACTCTATCTCCTGCACACAGATTTGTGGCTATATTCCTGACACCTGTCCCAACTAGGGCCGGGACTAGTCCTAGGAATGAGTGTGGGCCTGAGCAGACATGAGGGGTCAGAGGGCCTGCAGGGGGTGGGGGAGAGAAAAAAGAAAGTAGGTGTCAGAGACCACACAAAACTCAGGGAGTATACGGGCACCTGGTGGCTCAGTTGGTTGTCAGACTCTTGATTTCGGCTCAGGTTATGATCTCAGGGTCCTGAGATCAAGCCCCAGGTGGGGCTCCATGCTCAGCGGGGTCTGCTTAAGATTCTCTTCCTCTCCCTCTCTCTCTGCCCTTCCCCACAGTCAAACTCTCTCTCTCTCTCAAATAAATAAATAAATCTTTATAAAAAAACCTCAATGAGTATAAAGGAATGAAATCTTGCCTTTTGCAAAGACATGGATGGAGCTAGAGTGTACTATGCTAAGCAAAATAAATCAGTCAGAGAAAGAAAAATTCCATATGATTTCACTCATATGTGGGATTTAAGAAGCAAAACAGATGAACATATGGGAAGGGGGACTAAAGGAGAGAGGGAGAGACTCCTATCCATAAGAGACTCTTAAAGATAGAGAACAAACTGAGGGTTGATGGGGGGATAGGTTAAATGGGTGATGGGTATTAAGGAGGGCACTTGTTGGTATGAGCACAGGGTGTTATATGTAAGTGATGTATCACGGAATTCTACTCCTGAAACCAATATTTTATGTATAACTATGTTAACTAACTAAAATTTAAATAAAAACAAAACAAAACAAACCCAAAGATTATAGCTGCAAATTCAGTGTTAAATTTCTCTTACCCTCCAGCTTGCTAAAAAGGGTTCTATTCTATTAACTTTTTAAATAAAATTATATAAAGTCATTTTTACTGTCTAGCCAATATATACTGACATTCAGTTTGTGGTATAGTAGAAAAAATGGACTTTGGGATCATATAGACATGGTTTTTGAGTCTCAGTTCTTACATTTCTACCTATCATCCTCTGTCAATCTCCATTTCCTCTTTTGCAAAGTCGTGATAATTTCTGCCTCATAAGATTGTTCTGAGGATTAAATGTAATAACTATGTAAAGTTTTTACTTAGCACACTGTCTGGCATATAACAGGCATGTAGTAGTTTCTGCCTTTCTTTGAAGCACTTGGACCTTTTTTTTTTCTTCTTTTCTTTTTGGCAGGAAATCACCCTTTAGAAACTGCCTTCATATTGATTATGAGTCAAGAAGCCCCATTTTTCTTTTTTTCTTGTAAAGGCCTTTTTCTTAAAAGTGGGTAAGTTTTACTTATTTGAACTTTTCTTTCACCTCTGCATTCAGAGAAGTTTTAATTCCAAAACTATCGCTGCAACCCCCCAGATAAATGAAAGTTTGAGTTTTAGTTAGTTTGAATCCAATATTTATGCTTCCTTTTTTAACTTTTTAAAAAGATTTTATTTATTTCTTTGAGAGAGAGAGTGCAGAGCGAGAGAGACACAGAGAGAGAGAGAGAGAGGGAGAGAGAGAGAGGGCATGAGCTGGGGAGGGAGGGGCAGAAGGAGAGGGAGAAGCAGATTCCTCCACTGAGCAGGGAGCCCCATGCGGGGCTCGATCCCAGGGTCCTGGGATCATGACCTGAGCTGAAGGCAGAGGCTTAACAGACTGAGCCACCCAGGCACCCCTAACTAAAATCAATTTCTAGCATTCAGTTGGTGGAAAGACCAGATTTTGATGACTACAATGATACTGGTTCACTTTTGTAACAGATTTTTGTTTCTTCAAAGAATCCCTTGAGAAATACATCAACAACTTCCCGTAGTCTAGTTGTTTTCTAATGTAAATGTCTTCCATATTCCCAGTGGTCTGGGTGACCTGTTATTTCCAAAAACCTTTGTGTTCTGTCCTTGTTTTAACCAACTGAAGCTCTCTTGTAAAGAAAATGTATGTTCACAGTGAAGCTCTCCCCAACCTTAGGATTTTCATCTTAAAAAGAAAAACCTTCTTAAAGATTTTAATTTTTAATATTGGCTCTAGCAACTTGACAGACAACTGATGTTTTGAAGATAAAATTATGAAACCTAACTCAGTCAATAATGGATAGCCAACTTGAGTCTACTTTTGGTTCAGAGTTCATAGTCATCAATGAATATTGTTACAGAATCCTGGAGACTTTTACAGGGATCTATTGCTATTTATTGTAATATAAATAATGATTATCACGTCTTAGGCACTGCTGTTCAGCCTACTGCATTTTGAATGGCATGCTCTCCGAGTGTCTGTATTCTCCTTCCTTGATTCCTAAAGAAGAGCACAGACATAATTTTCTATAAAAAGACCAAGGTTTGGTATATCTGAATGGACTTCTGCTTTTCGGAAATGAATATATTTTTGCTTTGCTGACTCAAACAGTAAGAGCATTGCTGGATGTTAAACACTGCTTATTTGATTGGAGAAAATTACTAATACAATTTCTTTTGCTAAATCCTTTTCCTGGATCATTAAAATGATCAAATTTAGTTCAGTTGAGAGGTAAATAAGAGTCTTTGGTGAGACCCCCCCCATGATAGAAGATTACACAGCATATAAAAACTTCCCAAATGCTCTTCGTTTAGACAGATGGTAAAACTATGCGATGTAAGCTGCAACGTGTCCATCTGTAATATTTAAACATCTGAACAGTGATTGATGGAGCTTCTCTAGTAATGCAATAATTTCATCAAAACTCTTGTTCTTAAGTGTGATAAGAGTAGAGAGACATCTTATTTTGCCTTATGTTTGGGCCCCCTACATAGTCAATAACACCACACTCCAATACAACTTCTCTGTATTGTTTTACTGCAAAATAAAATGAATGTCTCACAGCATGTGAATCCTAAAAAGAGTAATTTAGAACATCAAAATTTTCAGTGGGCCCCAAAGCAGCCATCTGAGGTCTGCTCAAGTTTTGCTGCGGAGGTTGAATTCAATTGTTTGCCAAGACTGTTTGAAAATGAATTTATACTGCTGGCTGCTCTCCAGCTTTTATTGCCAAATAAAACACATTACCTTATTATAACTAAAAATTGACAGAAATAACTCCTCCCTTTCTCCTGTAGCCTACCCAAGAGCGAGGTCCCAAAACAGAACAAGTTAAAACAAGAAGTCAAAGGAAAAAAGAAGCTAAAGATCACGATGCTGTGCAAAATTTGGAGTGCAGAAAATAATAATATGCAATTCAGAGAATCAGGCCAATTCCAACCTTTGCCTTTGTTGTGAAAAAATGATTTGTAATGGAGATTTTACTAATACAATATTGTCTCTTTTATTTATTTCTCTTTTATTTACATAGAAAATTAAAGTTAAAAGCATAGCCCTCATAATGGCTACTCAGTGATTTGTATAACCTCTGGTGAAGTTGATCTGGTCCATCAAGGAAAGGTGGGTTATCTGTCTTAAAAGAAAACTTATGTGTTGTTTTGTTTTGTTTTGTTTTACACCATAGTCCATTCTGGCCCTGAGTCTTGCAGGGTGAGAAACTAAATTTTGTTCACACTAGTACTCAGAGGTAGATTGACAATAACCAACCTTGCACGACGATGGTGTGAACCCAGAACACTTATATTTGGAAGGCCAGCTTATCTTTCTCCAGAACCAGAATTATATGGAAAATAAAATTATAATCATAATGTCAATTCCTTAGTTAGTAATGATTAATAGCTATTACAGGGACCAAAAAAAAATCCTTAAAAATGTTAATTCTCTCTATTGGAGGAAAAACATTGGAAGCCAATTAATTATTTGTATTAGTTAGGGTACAGGTTAATATACTGTATCATAAGATCTGTCAAAAATCCAGAAACAGTAAAGAATAAGACCAAATCAGTAAAATAGTATTTAGTAAGATTTTACTGTGCACACCAGAATAGTTCACCAATTGGGAGTCTTCCAAAGCTCAGGTAAAGTTCAGAAGTATGATGTTATAAGATGGCTTACGAAGTGAAATTGAGGAAGTTACTTAAACTTCACAATGGTTGATTATTACAACGTGGGTTTCCAGATGGCAGGGAATTAGTTAAAAGTGATTATCTTACACCATTTCAGGACAATAACTAAAGTTTATTTTATCATTATCAGAGGCATTTACAAGAAGTAACCTAAGTTTAGGTTTCATTTATGTTCATGAAATAATCTAGATTTAGTTTTGTTTACATGGCTTGAATGGTTTTGTCTCCTTGAGGGATTTTCAAGTCCCGATCTCCATTTTATTTTATTTTAACAGACCCCAGAATACCATGACTTTCACATAATGATCCAGGACAAAGAGGCTACCCTGTTCCAGGAGGCCACGTAGGGACCCAGATTCCCTTTGTGGTACAATTCCATTAATTCTTGGGGCTGCTTTTATCCACCTGGTTGGAGCTGTCTCAAACCATCTACATCCTCCAGCTTCAGGCAAGGGAGTAAGAAATAGGGTGTGGGGGAAGGGAGAGGGATACATCTTTATTTTAAAGCATGACCAGAAATTTCACACAGTACTCTGCTCACATCCCATTGCCCTGAACATTTTGACTTGATCACCCCTAGTTGCAAGAACGGCTAGAAAATGTAGTCTTAAAGAGGTGGCCATGTATCCTGTTAAAACTCAGATGTAAAGCAGAGGTGAGAGTTCTGTCATTAAAAGAACAATTATGAGAATAGGCCTAGCATTTTCCACACAAAATATTCGAAGGACCCAAATTTGTAGCAAATTCCAGGGCAGTTTTAATGTTGAGCTGCTATAGTAAATAAACTGGGCATTCTTGGTACTTGAATATGGAATACGTGCACAGGGAAAGGAAATGAACATTGCACTTTATAAACACTGTATTGTTAAGTGGAAAATGCAATGTCTTAAATAAAACTGTATTTAATTGGCAAAAAAAAAAAAAAAAAAGAACAGTTAGCAGTCTCTGCCAGAGTATGGTGTCTGAACAAGCCCATTTAGTTGAATTAAACACTTAGTAGACTACCATAGGTTAGTGGAACCAGCTAGAACAGGTTCGAGTACTCAGTTTCCCTCTTTCCTCATAGATCTGCGATGCCTCCTTTGGCACGAAACAGGCATAATACAAAAACATCAATAACGATAATTGTACCTGCCTCTTGAGGTTATTATGGGGATTAATCCTCAGGTCTCAGATTTTCCTCTAGAAAATCTTCCAGATAACTTTTCCTTCTTTAGGTTCCTTATAGCACCTCATATACTTTTTCAATCATAATGTCCATCAGGCACCTTTAAAATCACTTACTTATCTACCTCTGCCATTAGACTATTAAGCCCCATGAGAACAGGGATTCGTTGTTTTTCTTTTACTCTTATCTACCCTAGCTCAGTGCTTGACACATTATATAGACTAAAGCATTAGTTAGCTGACTGAGCCACCAACCAAAATACTAGCCTGGCCCACCGAGGTGCTTGCAGGGCAAGGGGAGACACATTCCTGAGCAGCCAGAGAATAGTAAGAGAGAATAGGATGCTGAAAGCTTTTCAAAGAGCACAACACATCCACTTCACAAAATTGATCAGAAGCACCATGAATGTAAATAAGTCAAAAGAAAGAAGAGAATCTTCAAGCTGATTCAAATTAGGAAAAATTAAAAAAATAGTTGAGCTTAGTCAGCACTCCCAGCTGATTTGCATAGGTGACCCCGGTTCTTTTACTGAGAGCAAACCTAAGGCTAGTTTCATCCCCTCCCTCATCACCTAAGGAGATTCTGGCTCTAGGTGAGAGCTATTCTAGGAAGAGCTTGGCAATTTTTTCCTTGTGTTTATGAATTATGTAAGACAGTCTTAGGATGAGCCTCCGAATGGCTGTGCGTCACTCAGGCACATTGGTTTTGCATCCTCAAGGAGGGAAAATACGACTGTGAACTGGGTTCATAAATATTTAGGAGACACATTGCCGTGGAGCCTGTCTGGCATGGCTGTGGCTTGGCATATGGGCAGTCAGGTATAAAACAAGTGATAGGACACCCGTAGTGGGTATTGCTATGTTGTTCAGTATTTTAAAAAGTTCCTTGCCCCTCAGAGATCTTAGAGAGGGGAAAGCTCCCACAGACATATTTTCCCATCCCTTTCTCCAACATCAAATAGACCTCCAAGTTTTGAAGAGAAGATAGCAGTTTTATCCCATCCTCTCAGGAATTTCCCGTGGGAAGAAATTAACAGGGAGGCAGATTTCGGGGAAACATATGGAGATTTTTACGACCCTCGGAGCTGTCTAAAATGAGACTAAACTAACTGCCTCATAAATACTAAAATTTGTTTCACTTTCAGCCGGAGAGAAGAAATTAGATCTTAGTTTTCAGCAGTGATTTGGGATGGAGGGGACGTGATGACCTTTAAGTTCTATTCTGATTATCAAATTCTATGATGTAACTTTTTCTTGATGACTCAGAAGAACATGATGAATATGAATGATTGTACTGTACAATGATGCAGTGAGGTCTCCAGGGTCTATGAGATGAGTTCAGCTGCATTTTCCCATAATGCATTACTCCAGGCCGTGGTGCTTTTTTTCTTGGTTTGTATCCTTCTACCCCAACACTGTCCATCCCCCAGGCCGGTCAGCTAACACACTGCATATCATCTCCTCATCTGAGCTGAAACCCTTGGTGGACAAGAAGCAAATCTACTTTAGGTACATAGGACAAGGCTTTTGCTTAAGAATTCCATTCAAGGGGCACCTGTGTGGCTCAGTCATTAAGCATCTGCCTTCGGCTCGGGTCATGATCTCAGGGTCCTGGGATCAAGCCCTCATCGGGCTCCCTGCTCAGCGGGAAGCCTGCTTCTCCCTCTCCCCCACTTGTGTTCCTTCTCTTGCTGTGTCTCTCTCTGTCAAATAAATAAATAAAATCTTTTAAAAAATTATTAAAAGAAAAAGGAATTCCATCCAATGATTCTTTGGTGATACTCAATGAAGATTTGGTGAATGAAAGATGAGTGATTTCTTGGGAAAGAATGCTACTCTTTATTTACTACTGTTGAGAAAGAATCCCTGCCCCAGGCATTCACCCAAAACCCAAGCCACAAAGATTTCTTGACCTTCTATGAGGAAAACACCTTGTGTTAGATTCTTGCTGTGGCTGGAAATTTCAACTGTTTTTTCCCTGTTTCCAAATGCTTACTGATCATTTAAGCCTCCATTTAAATATTATCTCCTGTGTGAAGCCTTCCCCAGACATAATTAACTACTTCTCTTATGCTCTCTTTAGAATTTTATACATACTTTTATTATATAACTTTAACATTTTATCATAATTATTTGATCCTATTTACTTCCTGGGGGTTAACTCTGAGCTTCTTGAGTATGGAGTATCTTACCCCACCCCCATGTGATGTCTGGCATATCGTAGATGCTAGGTAGACACTGGTAGCTGGATGACTGAGTGAGGCAAATTAATGTGTCCTCTTCCAGCAGAGAAAAGCACATGGCTTTAAGGCATTCACCTCAAGAGGGATTTTTGCCTACTTTCTAATTCCTAATTTTGTTTTAGATCTAAAAATCTGATGTCTGACGTAATGGGTCCTACTGTACTATAGTGAGGGTGCTTGGAGATACACAACACACCCCCTCAAGAACCTCTATTCAATTTTTTTACATTTTTTATTGTTATGTTAATCACCATATATTACATAATTTGTTTTGGTGTAGTGTTCCATGATTCATTGTTTGTTCGTAACACCCAGTGCTCCATGCAGAATGTGCCCTCCTCAATACCCATCACCAGGCTAACCCATCCCCCCACCCTCCTCCCCTCCAGAAACCTCAGTTTGTTTTTCAGAGTCCATCATCTCTCCTGGTTCGTCTCCCCCTCTGACTTACTCCCCTTCATTCTTCCTCTCCTGCTATCTTCTTTTTAAATCTTTTATATTTTGACATATTTTGATAAAACCATTTGTTATTGCTTTAAGAATCAAATTTTTGTGAGATAAATGTGTTGTAAAAAAGCCAATTCTATTATTTTTTTAAATGGCCATAGACTTGTACAAGGTGCAGGCTACAGAGAACTTCATGCTCGAATTTGAAAGAAAACGCAACTACAGAAGAGATTCATCCACAGTGTATGTAATAGGTTATTGGCCCTATTACTATGTGGACCACCATGTGCACCTGCAATCAGGGATGCAGACTGCCTCTTCCCATCACCATCAAAACATTTCAAATATGATGGCCAAAAACTAGTTTAAGTCCCAGTTATTGAAAAACAGGTATGAGTTGAATTGTGTAGAGATCTTTATAATGACAAAAGGAAATGATAGAATGGGAGCTTGAGGCCCAAACCTTAAAAATAATTAGTTCTATTAATTAATGACATCTGCTTCCATGTAATCAATGTGACTATGTGACTATCAGATTCTACCATTTTCCGGCTTTACTGATTCGCAGCTGGGAATTTATGATATCTTTTTTGAAACTTGAAGTTTGCTGGCAGTTCTCTCTCAGTGGGTGGAAGGAGCAGAGAGAAGTGGCTTTTCACCATCATCCCTCACCCTGGCTCATACCGGCATCACCTCTGCAGTATTCCTGAGCCAAGAAAGTTCTGCCCTCTGGACCTTTTCTTAGGATCTGATGACACTCGTGACTGAAAAGTGATTCCATGTCACTTAGGCCAATGGAAGAATTTGACAGAAAAACAAAATATATAAGCTACTCATTCCTAACCATGGATTTACAGCAACACAAATTTCCAATTATATCAGAGAATCATTTTTCAAAACAAAAACCATTAAAATTTAGTTGTTATTTTTAAATTAAACATTTAAAGCATAATTTAGAAAAGGGACTAGTGGCTTTTTGGATAAGAACAATACAGTTCTAAAGATACTTAAATCCTTGTATAGCAACAATAAATGTTATGTAAGAAAAAGAATTTCTTACCAATTGGCCTTTGAGTAATCTCAAGTCATTTGAAATGAAAAGATAATACATTGTATAGATTAAAGGTAGTCTAACTTTTTAATTTATAGAATGATACATTAGAAAATTTATAAATTGATTCATTAGAGCTCAGAATAAATTTTTCCCAATTAGATAATGTTTTACATGGGTTTGGTCCACAGGTCTGCCCACAGAAAAAATTTTAAAGTGTGGTATAGATGAATCCCACTTAAGGACCTAAGTACTGCCAACATTATGATCCCCCTACACAGGTTCACAATAACGTTGCTTTTTTTAAGTGACACGAAATTTACCTACTTTTAACAATCAAAATAACCCTCTAAATTTTATGACTGCAAACATTTTAGATAAGTATATCCAAAGGAAAGATGGTTTCTTTTCTTTTCACTTTTGTGCCACAGCTGGGCTGATGCCTTCATTAGGGACTTAATCAGCTTATGGCTTGATCAAGTGCTGAGCATACGTAACAATATGTTAGATAAAAATGGATTCTCAGTTGCACATTGGGATGCCTGGTGCATATCTCCTTCACAATGTGAGACAAAGTCTGTTCCAGACAGTGGCCTTGCATATTCCTGAAGGTTCAAGTTTTTGGCTGTGTTCCACTAACCTGGAACAGGGGCACTATGGGAAGGGGATCTGAGGGGAGAAGAGAAGAAGCACTGTCATGGGGGCAGAGAATGACAAAGACCGGAAGGATGGGGTGAGACCATTTACTACACATAGAACAGCCAGACCCTCTAATGCTCCTTGATGAGTACTTTTCAGAGATGGTACATTAGAGAGGTTTTTTCTTCCTTAATCTTTCCCAGTTTCCCTCCACTGCCCATCTCTCAAATCATGTACTTTCCTTGGCCACCAATAGGTATTAAGGCAAGGTAGAGAAGAAGGGGCAGTAGAAGGAGGGAAGAAGTGAAATTGGGAGAGGATGTCAGGCTGAAAGCATAGTCTATAGCAGGAGGGCAGGGGAATGTTTTGTAATGGTAGAAAAAGAAGTTCCTGGATGATAAGAGAGAATAAGTGAGAGGAGTAGGTGATCAGGGATTACCTCTACGAGTACTGCTAGAGTAACTCTCCCTCTACCCTACAAGGATTAAGGATTAGAGGATCATATTCTCAGCACTTAAATGAAGTGATGATCATGCAGGGTTGCATATTTGGGTGGGGGTTGACGTCCTTTATCCTGGACACACTAAACAAGAAGCTTTGGGATATCGTGCCAGGAGCAGCTGCATCCCAAGTTCAATTCCTAGTCCTGACGCCACTGGACTTATCAGTACCCTAGGACACAAATGATCATTCTTGCAATACTTTGTTCACTTTGTTTCCAGTATAACTCACATCCTGGATATCCTCCTACCTTACTAGTTGCACTTCTCAGTCTCATTTGTTAGTGGTGGGAATACTCGGTTCCTGGACTTCCTACCTATTCATTCATGCCACTAGTAAAATTCTGTTCAATCTTCGGCTGATGACACCCAAATGTCTAACTTTAGCCTGTACTTCTCCCTTGAACTTCAGCCCCTTACATCCGACTGGCTACTTAACAGTTGCACTTAGCTATCTAAAAAGCATCTTGAATCTCACTCACCAAACTGAACTCCTGGTCACTCCATACACACCTAAAACCTGTGCTTCTAGTGGACGTTTCATTTCAGTGAATGCCAGCTACATTTCTATTAGTCAGGCTATGCTGGGTGATGCTGCAACCTGAACTTGACTGGCTTCCAACAACAAAGGTTTGTTTCTTACTACATATCATCAGTATATCTCTTCAGATATAATCCACATTAGCTTTGCTCCAGAAGCCAAACTAGCAGAGAGCAGCCTTTAGCTGGAGCATTGCTGGCTTTGTAGCTGAAGAAAAACTGACCCGGCACACCAAATGCTAGCTCTCAAAGCTCCTGCTCACTTAGTATTGGTCAAACAAGTCATATGGCCTCCCAGTTTCAATCAGACAGTGGTGCAGTATATTCTCCCACAGGAAGGGACTCTACATTGAAGGAAATGGAGATAGTTGATAAACAGTAGAACAACCTGCCACACCAGTCCACCAGTCCTCTAGTCAACCCAGCTAAGACTTTTGGCTCTTCTCTTTTTTATAAATCTAATCCATCAATAAGTTAACCAGTCAATTAACCACTTATCAGTCTTAGCATTCTGGCTCACACCACCATTTCCAGTTTCCTTACTGGTCTCCTTGCTTCTGCCCTGTTGTACTAGTCTATTCTCCATGTAGTGTCCAAAAGGGATCATGTTAAAACAAGTCAGATTCTGTCGTGGGTCTGCTCATAACCCTCCAGTGGCTCCCCATCTCACTCTGAGTAAAAACCAAAATCT
Source organism: Eumetopias jubatus (assembly GCF_037043125.1). Taxonomy (NCBI): domain Eukaryota; kingdom Metazoa; phylum Chordata; class Mammalia; order Carnivora; family Otariidae; genus Eumetopias; species Eumetopias jubatus. The sequence continues at coordinate 58,770,783 of NW_028274813.1, forward strand.
TTTGAATAGCCTTTCAAATCTTCCCAAAATTTGGTCTTCCCATCCATCACCTCTCTGACTCCATTGCCCTCTGCCTCCTCTTTGACTTAACTCTCTTCCAGACACATGGACCCTGCTACCTTCAAATACATCAAGTACATTCCAGCCCCAGGACCTTTGCTGTTGCCATTCCCTCTTCCTGGAACTCACATGTCCCAGATATCCACATGGCTCACTCCCTCCTCTTCTTCAGGTGTTCACTCAAGTGTCACCTTCTCAGTGAGTCTGTACCTGGCCAAGTTACTTAGAATTCCATCTCCAACCTCTCACCATGGTTCTCCTACTCTTCCTTCTTGCTTTACTTGGGTCTCTAGCACTCAGACCCATGTCATTTTTTGGTGCATTGTTTATTATCTCACTCTACTAGAATATACAGTCCTTGACTGCATCGATTTTTGTCTGTTTTATTCATTATATAGGACAATAACATATAGAACAGTGTCTGGACCAGTTGGCACTTAATAAACATTTATTGAATGAATAAATTAATAAATGACACAAATCATAGAAAGATTTGAGGAACTCAAACTTAAAAAAGATGTAACTTAAAAGCCTGGAAAAAATATGGTAGACAGCAATAAATATTGAACAGTCTCACACACACATACACACACACACACACACACACACACACACACAAGAAGCTTTGGGATATCTGTGGCAGACATTCACTGGACTAATGGTTAAGATACCTGAGACTTAGCCTCAGCCTTGCCCACTAACTCTCTGATTTTGAATAAGTCTCTCATTCGATGTCAGTGTATTGGACGGTTGGACAAAACTGCACCATCTCTAAGAGCCCTATCACTGTTCCACAAGAGGGCTTCCTATTTCTTGGTTGAGCCAACGGAGTTTTGCTGGATGATTAAGCAGTCCATAGGCAGTGATTCCAAAATGGAATGGAACGGATGGAGCAATTGAACAGTGGATCCCATTATGAGTCTTTGAAAGGGGGCAAAATCCTAACCTGTAACCGCAGAGCCACCTGCAGATTGCAGATTGCAAATTGCAATCAAATTGCTATTTCCCTATTTAATAATTTCTACATGTAAAGTCTTATCCCTATTCTAAGTATATAGTAGCAGTACAATGAAGCAATGTTATTCAAAATGGATTTAAGCAAATAATCATAATACTCCTAATTTTACCAATAAAATCATTCACCAGAGTAGTTTGGCAACTGTCTTATACCCATTCCAAAAAAAAAAAAAAAAAAAATTCCCTGCTTTGGAGATCATTGCACAACTCCAATACAGTCCAAAATCTTTATTACAAGCTCATCACCTTTTATGAATCACAAAACCCTTCTGAAATTTAAAACAAAATGAGGCATGAGAATGGCTTTCTTTTTTGGTGAAATATTATTTCTGTGTTAGCTATGGAAGCTAACATTAATGGAACATTTTTTTTGTGTAGGTTCAATGTCAAACAGAACCTAACAGACCTCGTGAGATAGGCAGGCATTATTTTTACTTCTATTTATACATGAGTATTTGAGTCACTTGTTATAAGCAAGTGGCAGAGCTGGGATTTTACCCGAGTCCATGTGATGAAATATAATTATACAACAGAGGGAAGAAATGCTAGTCATTTTCTGTGGTATAAGACTCTTCAGTTCATTTCTTGGTTTGCCCACTGATGTTCCATAGCAAGTAGGCTTCTTAACCCTCAGAACCTTGGAGCCTGACTCAGCCCCCTCCGGCTACCTATAGACTTGACATGTTGCTAAATGACCCACAGTCATTAACTAGTGTGGGCTCCTTAATGATCCATCTCCATTCTTTCTTACCTTTCGAGGTACAGAAGTCAATAAAATTTATTCTGCCTTTTCAGAGAGGCTTCGAGAAATTGAGATCCCTTCATTCTCACAGATTCATAGGAAATCCCTGCCATTTGAGGCAGTTTCCCCTAGAATGGAAATCAGTGTCTCTTTGGGCACTTCTGGTACACCCTTGATTCTTGGGGCAAGAAAGATCAGTCCAAAGGGCTCACTTTTATTAGAATTACAAAACATAGTACCTGGTTTTGAGACCAGTCTGCATGACTGAGTCATGATGTTGGCGCTTTAGCAGCCGAGGGGAGACTTCAGGTGAAAATAAACCTGAGGGTAAACACAGCACAGAGACCTCTGGCACCATCAATTGTCACACTTCAGTAACGCCAAAGCAGTTCATAAATTGTACTTATAATGTTTAATTCAACATACTTCAGTAAACAGAAATATAACTAAAATTTAACTATGCAAATCTTTAGCTTTAGTTATATTTAAAAATCTAACAGTATGTTTCCTTATTTAATGGTGAGACATATGAGTCACCATAGTACAAAATTAGTCATGACTGAAAGACTAGCTTTGAATAATTATATTCATGACAAAAATAATGATATTACCATAATATAAATCTGTTCAGTAAAGGGCATGTACTCACATAATTTTATAGAGCAAGGAAATCAATGATGCAGTAGATGTTTCCCAGCTACTCCCTCAGAACATGAATATTATTTTTCTTAAATAACTTCGACATTAAAAGATTCAGATCTAATGACAGCCTTTCACTTTTAATTTTGCTCCCAGAGAAAAATCTCTCGACATACATTATTTATGTTACCTTAGACATTCCGACATATTTTTACTTAATATTAACTATGGTTAATATAAATAACTGCCAAGTTCAGATTAAGATCAGTGCTTGCTTTGATGATTTTCATTGTTTTTGTTGAAGGATCTTATTAATTTTCAGTAAAATGTTGACATTCGGTCACATCATTCTTATTTGCAATTGGTTCGTGTAATAATGTGTAAGTTACTAATATTAACAGCTTTACCCATTTTCATGGTTTAGTTAGAATACCATGTGATGTACGTAGGACATGAAAATACACTAAAGTGCGCATATACAATGTTGTGATTTTGGAGTCAGAGAAACCTGCATGAAAATCCTTTAGACAACACTAATCTGCTGCATGAACTCACAGAGCCTGGTAGTCATTGTAAAATATAAACACTGGTCTCACATCTCTAGGGTACAGATTAAGGTCTCGTGTCAATGAGGTCACCACAGGTCCTCTTGCTCAGAATGCTTTTCGTGACATGAATTTTAGGAGGACACTGATCCTTCTTTACCAAGTCATTTTTTATTGGTCTCTGACCTCTTTTTGAGTCCATTTTCTGCACCAACAGTACAGTAATACTGATGAAATGTGAAAGAGATCGTGTGTCTTTTCTGCTTGAAATCCATCCATCTATTCACCCACTTACCTATTTATTCTTTATCATATTGTCTTAGGTCAATTATGTTATGTTATGTCTTAGGTCATATTGTCTTGGTTTTGATTTATCATTCAGCTGTATAGTTTGATATTATTTAATATCTTCTATATTCAAGGAGAAGTACAAGTCATAAGATAAAGAGAGAATTAAAAATTAAAAAGACATTTTCCATTCTTTATAATTTAAAGAAAAGTTATATTGGATGAGAAGGCCTGCACCTGCATTAATCATTTTGTGAAGTTTCAAGTTTTTAGATTGAGATATAATTATCTAAAATTAAGTAAACCCGTGCCTGCATCATAATTTTTTAAAAAATACAGCACAAGTCATTCCAAAAAGGACCCCTTACACATCATGTACAAGTAATTCTGGTTTTTTCATATTATAAAAAGTCCAAATATGATGAGATATTCTCGTAGTAGTGCTGACATGGACACAGATGCTTAATGTTTGTTAGATTGTCCATGCATTTGTTTGTCACTACAAAAGGCTGTGTTTGATTTTCTAGTATGATCTTTATTTTCTCATTCCAGTGTTAAGAAGTTCGCTCATATGTCCTAGACCTAGTCTAAAGGGAGCCAGGACCCTGGATTGCCAAAATCACTAAAAGGAAGCATATGCTTTGGATTTCAACATATAATGCAAGGCAAATTTAGAAAACAATGCACTAGAAACTATTTTGCCCTGTGATATTATTTAAAAAAAAAAAAAAAAAAACAAGAAAAAAACAACCTTTAGAGCATAACTTACCTGAGCAGTCAGGTTTTCACATCCTCAGTGTACTTAAACATGCATATAAATTAGTTTATTCTCTTATCCTTTTTCAAAAAGAAGCTGTTTCCAAAAAGAAGCTATTTATTTTACCGTAAACTCCAACAAAATATGCCGACTTTAAACAATCCAGTAGTTTTTACTTCAGAAAGTAACACAAGGCTAAGTTCTGGAGAAGGAACCCAGAGCATATTCCCCAGGATAGAGTTTAGTTTCCTCCTACCCAGCTGACATCAAGAGTGGGTCCAAGGCCCACCGTTGGGCACTATTGTGGAGACTTGTCTTCCCTCTTTCCATGCTCTTCTTTCTTCCTCAGTAATGTTACTCCCAGCTCTTGCTGCAGAATCATGCTAGGATAGGATCACAGAGGTTCAGATGCAAACAACTCACCGAAGAGCTAAATTTCTTGTTTGCCAGAGATGCCCATTAATAAGAGAACATAAATCTTAAAGCAAAACAGAGATTTTCAAACATAATAAACTCCCAGAAACATCTGGAATCCTTGTGAAAAATACACGTTCCTAAACCCCTCTCTTGAAGATTCTGATTGAGCAGAACTTGGGTGGGGTCAAAGAACTCAGGTGACTCTGAAAATTCACCAAACTCTGAACACATTGACCTAAAGAATGACTCTTTAATTGTAGGTTTCAGGCATCACTGAGTAAGTCAAAGTTTTTTTTTCTGACAAGACTGTCATCAGGTTGTGGTGACAGTTTTAAAATTGTTTCTTCAAGGGAATCAGGGAGCTAGACTAGCCTGTTTTGCAATTTCAATACAAATAACTACAACTGATCATCTGGCTTTCAAAAGATCTGGCTTTCAGCTTCCTACGTTAGCCAGTTTTATAATTAACAAATAATAAATGGTGGACCTCTCATAGAAAGCTAGTAGTTCCTGCCCCTTAAAATTGAATGTAGCTACGAGCATTAAAACAACTTCTATTTAAGGCCATTTTATATACCAGTTAGAAGCTAGCCCCTGGTGTTTAATAAAACATTTAAAAAGAAACCTGTGCTGGAATTCAGCATCTTAATTTCCAAAGTGGAGAATAAGAATGGAAATAAAAATGATGATTATAGAAGCAAATTGAGTGTGACATGGAACAATGTAGAGTCTTGGGAAACAATGGTTGGGAAGGATTGTTACTGAAGAATTTTGGGTTATTTTCCTGTTCTGAAATTTGGGACACTGGATTTAACCTTTATGTCATGAACTGTAGGTGACAGAGTGATCTTCCCTTCAACATTCATCAAATATTAAATGAGTTTGACCTTGTGTGAGACCCAGGGAGATGTATATAAGAGGACTATTCCATTTTGCATTCACAGTTTTAAGAACTTTAAAGAAATAAGTGGTAAAGAAAATCCAAAAATGGTATGTCATTATTTCTTTTGTTTACATATTCCAAGAAATTTAGAATTAGAAAATACATCCCATTCAACTCTCCCACAAGAGAAATAGCCTAGTAAGATTGTATGGTTTCATTATTCATTTTTATTGTTGTTTTATGAGCATAAACTTCATTGCGGGAATAAAATAACATTCAGATCGTCTGTTCTTTAATATAACCAAAGATGTATTTGCTCTGAACTGGCTGCCAATTAACTTTGTGAGCTTGGGCAAGTGGCTTCACCTCTCTAGATTAGAGCTTCCTTGTCTGTGAAATGAAACATTCAGATTATACGATTTTTAACATCCGTTGTGGCCATAACATGGTGTAAAGGAGTATCTTGACCTGACTCCTGGTATGGTCAGGATGGTCAGGGGCGCCTGAGTGGCTCAGTCGGCTAAACGTCTGCCTTTTGCTCAGGTCGTGATCCCACAGTCCTGGGATCGAGCCCCACCTGGGGCTCCCCGCTCAGTGGGGAGTCTGCTTCTCCCTCTGCCAGCCCCTCCCCCCAACTCATGTGTGCACGCCCTCTCTTTCCCTCTCTCTCAAATAAATAAATACAATCTTAAAAGAAAAAAAGGATGGTCAGCAGTGAGCGTTGTTTATAGAGGTCGTATGAGGAAGTCTTTATGCCTCATACACAGATGCACCACGTTACCTGCCCAGCTCACATTTTACAACAGCCTTAGGAGGAGTGGCAAACACTTCATAGCACTTGACTGAGCTCATTTAAATCTCACACTAGAAAGGAGATGCTATTAATGTTGTCATTTCCATTTTATGGACAAAGACTTTGAAGCACAGAGAGGTTACGTAACAAGCCCCGAGTCCCCCGGCTAGTAACTGGCAGAGCCAAGATTTGGACCCGGACAGCCGGTTTCTAAGGAACTTGTATGCGTACCCAGTCTTCTGTATCACTTCTTTGCTAGACTGTACAAAGAACCTGTTTAGATCTCATTGCTAACGCTGCGCCCAGAGCGTGCTACAGTTGGGACTGGCTGAGATATTGATGTGGGATCAATAACGTTTTTTTCCTTTAAATTTTTTATTGTTATGTTAATCACCATCATTAGCTTTTGATGTAGTGTTCCATGATTCATTGTTTGTGCATAACACCCAGTGCTCCATGCAGAACGTGCCCTCTTTAATACCCATCACCAGGCTAACCCATCCCCCTACCCCTCTCCCCTCTAGAACTCTCAGTTTGTTTTTCAGAGTCCATCGTCTCTCATGGTTAGTCTCCCCCTCCCATTTCCCCCCTTCATTCTCCCCCTTCTGCTATCTTCTTCTTTTTTTTTTATTCTTAAGATATCTTGCATTATTTGTTTCAGAGGTACAGATCTGTGATTCAACAGTCTTGCACAATTCACAGCGCTCACCATAGCCCATACCCTCCCCAGTGTCTATCATCCAGCCACCCCATCCCTCCCACCCCCCACCACTCCAGCAACCCTGTTTGTTTCATATTAAGGATATGAGGAATTCTTAATCTCAGGAAACAAACTGAGGGTTGCTGGAGTGGTGGGGGGTGGGAGGGATGGGGTGGCTGGGTGATAGACACTGGGGAGGGTATGGGCTATGGTGAGCGCTGTGAATTGTGCAAGACTGTTGAATCACAGATCTGTACCTCTGAAACAAATAATGCAATATATGTTAAGAAAAAGAAGACGAAGAAGAAGAAGAAGATAGCAGGAGGGGAAGAATGAAGGGGAGTAAGTCAGAGGTACAGATGAACCATGAGAGACGATGGACTCTGAAAAACAAACTGAGGGTTCGGGGGAGGATGGGTGAGCCTGGTGATGGGTATTAAAGAGGGCACATTCTGCGTGGAGCACTGGGTGTTATGTACAAACAATGAATCATGGAACACTACATCAAAAACTAATGATGTAATGTATGGTGATTAACATAACAATAAAAAACTTAAAAAAAAGAATAATGGTGAAAATAACACAATGATACTTAAAAATAAAATATTAAGCTGTATTTAAAAAAAAGAATTCCTCATATCAGTGAGGTCATATGATACATGTCTTTCTCTGACTTATTTCACTCAGCATAACACCCTCCAGTTCCATCCACGTCATTGCAAATGGCAAGATCTCATCCCTTTGATGGCTGCATAATATTCCATTGTGTATGTGTGTATATATATATATATATATATATCTATATCTCACATCTTCTTTATCCATTTTTCTGTTGATGGACATCTTGGCTCTTTCCACAGTTTGGCTATTGTGGACATTGCTGCTATAAACATCGGGGTGCACGTACCCCTTCATGGTATCAATAACTTTATTGAGAAGAAAAATCTGGATTTCTAATCCAACCTGAAGAAGCAGAAGTGCCAAGTCTGTCACAGTAAACCGAAATGACAGTTACACCAGGCATAAACGGGTGCATTTGTAAAAGAGACCAAGACCAAGAAAAACGCTGTCACTCTCACTAACTTATAAACCAAACACAGGATGTCTATGATTACTTTTTTGCTTTTTTCAAAGCTTCAGGCTATTATATAACAGCATTGACAGTGAGCGGCCTAGTGTTGGGCTCACTTCAGTGGAATTCTTTTCACGTTTTACTATGAAATATATTTGATGCTAAGTTTTGAATTGTGTGTGTCTGTGTTTAATGCTAAGGGTCTTTCTCTTCTTTCCAACGATTTTTATTAGGCATGAGTGTTCAATCTTACTAAATGCTTTTTTTGGCAGTTATCAATATTGATATATCTTCTCTTTATTACTTGATATTAATATTTAATGAGCATTTCTATTATGGAGCCATACTTACATTATACAACAGACCATGTAGGCCTACTTTAAAATACACACTAAAGAGTAGTATTATAGTTTTGTAAATACAAAAAAAAATTTTTTTTAACTTAATCTTACCAAACAAAATTGTACTAACCTATAGTACAACAGAAACCAATGAGGTAATTTTTAGAATCACCTGCAAAAGGAATACCAGTACATGCCTCTTTCTTCTTCTCTCTGTCACAAGTTCATTTCTCAGTAAATTATTTCCCCAATCACCAACTGTATCTAAATCCAAAACAAAATAAAATGAATAATTTTGCTCTTTGGCGACCTTAACTAATGGAACATCAGTTTAGAAGGTTGCTTCTCTACATGGGAAGATTCAAGATGTGAGAAGGGACAGCTCATAACTATAAAGGCTCATCCATCATTTTTTAAGAGCGGTTAGACTGAGATAAAGGGGAAAAGTAGGTTCCCCCTCAGTTCAGTGTTATGTTTTTTTGTGAGATGAATTCCTTTCTTAAAGTTCCTCTGCTCCCAGAAAACAAGTGAAATACAGAAGCAGTTGGCTCTGGGCAAAAATTAAATTCTTATCAGGGCACCTGGGTGGCTCAGTCGTTAAGCGTCTGCCTTCAGCTCAGGTCATGATCCCAGGGTCCTGGGATCGAGCCCCGCATCGGGCTCCCTGCTCGGCGGGGAGTCTGCTTCTCCCTCTGCTGTTCCGCCTGCTTGTGCTCTCTCTCACCCTCTCTCCTACTTTCTGCCAAATAAATAAATAAAATCTTAAAAAAAAATTGAATTCTTATCTTGTCTTTTCTTTTTATGATTTCCAGAGCCTGGACACAGCAGACAGCAGAATGGGGATATTTGCTTGCTTTATGGAAGATTAAGTGATTTTTAATGATGTAGAAGTTGGAACACTTCCTCTGAGAACTCCAGGCCTGGGTATAAAACAGGCTGTACCTCCTTCATAAAGAGAGCAGCAGAGCACTCAGCTTGAGAATACAGGTTTAGGACTTAGAAGACCGGTTCTGCCACTAACTAGCTATGGGACTTCAGGTAAGTCACCTAACCTCTCAAAGGCCTCAGTTTCTTCATCCATTAAATGGAGATAATAATACCCCTGCCTCAGGGTGAGGCAGACAATGTGAAGTACTTAGCTCCGTGCCTAGTACATAGTAAAGTACTCAGTAAATGTTAGCTAGATACATGCACATGGTCACACATGCATACATTATGAAATATTTGCAAAGCTTCGATAAACAACCAGAAATGTCTTGCTGAGTTCTCTCGTTCCAAGGATACAGTCAGATAAGTGCCAGGAGACACAAGATGGATTGTAAAGTTCAACTCATCCAGCTCATCCAACCACTTTGCGCCAAGCACAACTGAACCTAAAAGCTTAAAAGCCAGGAGAATGATTCTTGTTATGAAAATTTGCCAAAGGGCATATCCTCTCCAACAAACCTTTACAGGACAAAGGTCTTCCTCATAGGAGAATCTGATTTCTTTCTGGTTTAGAAACTAAGTAGAAACCTTTGCTACCAGAAAGAGCACCTAGAAAGGGAGGGGAAAATAATGCACATATTCTTCCCCCACCAAAATTCAAATATTACTATATTTAAAATTGAGTATTGGTCTAATTGCTAACTGAAGGAATTGAGTATTATCACTAAATTCAGTATTGATACAATTAAATATTGATAAAAATGATTCCAAAAATTAATTTCACTGGCATATGACAGACTAGGAAGGCAGCCTGGTTGGTGATGAACACTCTACCCCCGAGCAGTGGACTTCATTCTTGGCTTCACCTTTCTGAGTCTGTGAAACTGCAGAGATACTTCTAATCTCATTGTGAGACCTCAAAAAGGGCATCAATTTCATTAGGCCTACTTAGCTTACTTAGTTTCATTAGGCCTGCGAGAACTGGGTGGAAGAGGCTAAAATCTCCCTGGCAGCTATGGAATTCTTAGATTCCGCATCCTACAGGGTGGCCGCACTGTGCAGCTCCAGACAGGAAGTTCCTCTGAAGCCATGCAAGCCAGCTGACCTGACTCTAGGACAGCCAGAATGAACCCTGAGGACATCAGCCAGCTCTGAAACCCACCTGGCCATGTTCCCAGCACGTTGGTGTGCCCATCCGTAAAGGGAAGAGGTGACCACATTCCCTCCCAGGGCTCCTGTGAGTCTTCACATTTCCACACGGATGGCCCAAAGCTCTTGCCTTTGGAAAAAAATTGCAGTTAGGTTCCATTTGGAACCGCCAAATTAGAATTAAAATGAATATTAAGAACCAGCATCTGTGAATCTTTTCCTAATGAATATATAACTGGGTTTAAAGTTTTTGGCATGTTTAGACTGAGTACTAAGTCACCGGACCATCTGGCTCAAGGACAGTTACGCAAAGAGTTGCCCCCAACCTGGGCATGCAGAGCATTTATATTAACACCCTGCTAGGAGGGCACATGCATAAACAGAGACTAGGACGGGTTCCAAGGTCAAAAGCAAAGAGATTTGAAAAACACTTGGATTGTGAGAACAATAGCATTAAACATGTTTCTAGTGAAAATTATGCTTGCAAAGCAGCAAAGTTGAGGTAAAGGAAAGCTAAACAGCTGGGGGAGGAACGTACATAGAGTAGACTTCAATAAGGAAAGCTTTAGTGTAGACTTAAAAGAATAATTATACTCATAATTTAACTGTCCTTTCAAAAATTCATCTCCCTTCAGAACTGCTGGTAAGAGATGACTTTGAAAATGTTCCTGATACTGGATATGATCCTATTAACATGGCTGGTCACCATCACTTTGGTTCTGTGTTTTTGCCAGTTGGCCTTTTGAAAATGTCTGCCTGAAAAATGTAGCCTTTGATATATAGTCCTCATATATTTGTGTTTCAGAGATAACTCACACATTTAAGTTCGATTACCTTTCCTTAATTAAATATAGATTTCCATGGCTCCCAGGTGTCTGGAATAAATCTGATAAAAACAAGATTCCTTGCCCCCTGTGCCAGGCTGAGCGCAGGACAGTTTTGCATTGCTTATATTAGTAGGACAAACAGTTGGAAGGTAGCCTATGCTACCAAACACCCAGTCTATGCCCAGCGAAGCCCCTCCTCCAATTTCCTCCACTTGTTCATTGATTGCTTTAACAGGAAACACAACTAGAAGTATGAATTAAATTCAGGTATCATTGGGAGAGAGGATGTGTTCAGTGAAATTCCAAGGTTCAAAGGACCAGAAAACTAATCCCCTCTTACAGGCTTCATAGAAGAGATTTTGACCTTTCTTGGATATTTCTAGATCATCCCGAAAAAAAAAAAAAAAAAAGACCCAACTTCCCAGAATACTAGAAATGTGTCAGATGTGTGTTTGACTTCTCGATATTTCAGAGTCCATGAGGTCGGTGGGGGAACATGCCCTCTGCTCTGGTCTCAGCTCTTCTACCTGCTGCAAACACAGATTCCCATCAGCTTCTGGGCTGTGGCTCAACCCACATGCAGCTTAACAGAACAGCTACTATTTATATGTTCACCTGCTAATGCCAGGCATTGTTTTTATCCTTCCTCACACATTGTCTCATTTAATCTTTATAACACCTCTGCAAGGAAGGCATGAAGGAATATTTCCTATTTTAAAAACGAGGAAAATGAAGCTGTGTTTGTCTGGGGTCTCCAAAAGACAGATACCTAGTTGGGATTAAAACTTGAAGGATCTTATTAGGGAAGATGCATGCATGAGAAGAAGTAGGAGGAGAGATGGGATGTTGGAAGAGCCATCAGACCATGAGTCAAACCTGCCCTTGGGTGAAGGAGAGAGGGAGAAAGCATCCCAGAGCCCAGTAGGGTCTAAGAGAGTTCCCCAAGGTCATCAGGGAGTCCTTGAGCTAAGGATGGTCACCCAGGGAGTTCCTTGAGCCGAGGTCGCCAAGGTGTCCCTTCGTCTCCCAAGGATGGGTCTGTGTTAGTAGCCCTGTGATGGATTTCAGTGGCTGGGACCCTGAGTCCATCCTTCTCCCTGAGGTGGGATGTCTGCAAGACTCTTTCTCATGGTTGCCCAATAGATTCAGTCAGCTGACTTTGCTCGGGATCTCACGACCAGCTACTGGCAAAGGAATAAGACTTGGCAGGCTATGCCGGATCCCCACACATCCAGATATGTGTGATTTGAAGCCTAGAGGTGCCCCACACTAGGCTCAGACCCCTTCCATGTTCTCGGACTCACCCCAGCCCTCAAAGGCAGGCTGAGTGAAGCGGCGGTGCCCCGGGGGGCGGGAGAGAGCCCCTGGCAGAGGTTGTGCTTTGCTGCCCAGCGCACTGCCCTCCCACTGCTTCAATAATTGGTTATAAAACAAACAAAGTCACCGCGGCAATTGCTGCCAGTGGATAATGGCCTCCTGCTTTGCGATCAAGTGCTGACATTCAGCTTTGCCTCACCAGCCACAATATATTGCAGCTTCCTCTCCTAATGGTCTCACCCATGACTGTTTTCTGCTAATCAAATTTATTATCCTATAGAACAGATCTCGACGTTCGTTTCCTTTCCAGCTTGGTGGGAAAGGCTCAGAGGACATAATTTTTAAGCTACATGTTCTTTTCAGACCGGCATTCATGTGGCCCACAAAAGAACACAAATAGGTTTAAGTGTTAAAGCACAAAAGCTCCAAAACTTCACGTTGGTAAGAAATTGGGATTCGGTCAGCGGGATTCAGTCACAAGACAATCTATTCAAGTGGATAAGGAAGTGGAGACGTGTGAAAGTCCTTTTAATACCATACTGAGATTATTCCCTACTTACCACTTGACTCAGGTTCAAGTCCATAAACCTTGCCCGGGATGCGACATTCTGTGGGATACTCTTCAGGATCTCTCCATTCAGACCTGACAGCACCTTCTGGTTCTGCAGTCAGGTTTCCATTCTTTTATCAGAAAAGGGTATTTCACGTACCACTTATATTTCTCTGGTAGGTTCAGATCATTAAAATGCTAGTTAGCCAAGAGGTGTGGCTGCTTCCTCAGCAGTTCAGGGGCTTAGAACTGTGCATTGCTCCCAGCTCTGAAAACCGCACACCCGTTCCCCTGGGAAGAAGGGATGGTGCTCGGCACTTCCCACGGGTAGAACCGGTGTTTGAAATGCCAGTGCAAGAGTGAGTGAGGAGGATGAGTTTCTGAGGTCTCAGTTTCCTCATCTGTTATTTGAGGGCAGTGCACTAGGTGACCACACAAAGCTTTTAGACCGTGGCACTGTGATAGCCAGGAAGTCTTAAGAATAGGCATCGGGAACCTTCTATTTTCTTTCATTTCTCCGCACCAGTCTCCTTGCCCTTAGTAACAATCCTTCCTCAGCACTCCCTCTTTCCCTGCTTGTTTTGGATCCAGCCCTGGCCTCTACCGTCCCCAGCTCTACCATCCTCTACAATCACCTTTTCCTCCTTCACCTCCTCATGCCTCCCTCTTTTCCTCTCTCACTTTGCTACCCTGTAAACAAAATTCACCTCCACCCCCAGCCTACCCCGAAGATCCGTTTTGTCATTGCTTTCTATCTTCTTTGCCAGAGGAAAACAAAAGAAATTTGCTATACAGTTAAATGCAAACAACCCTGAGAAAGTTAACAGGTTATTTTAAATTCACACTAAATTGTAAAAGACAAAGAAAATTCTTTCCTGAACACAGAGGGAGAAGCATATGTGTTGCAGAATAGGGGTGAGGAGGAGTTTGGGAGGGAGGAAAGGAACAGTCATTCATTGATTGTCAAATAATGCCAGGAAATATACTAGGTGTTCTGCTCTCTAATAAATTATTATATTGTTCTCTTAGATTTCAAAAATAATTTGTACCTCTTACACCATTCAAACACAGTCAGATGTATAAAATAAGTTCTACTGTATCCTCACCCCCCCACCTCCCTCTTTTTCTAAGATCATCAACCACAACGGTTTTGTTATGTATTTTGATTTAACAAATATCTACTGACTGCTCACTCTTCATCAGGCCCTCTTATGACATAGGTGGTGTGGGGTTTTTTTTGGTGTGTGAACTAAATAGACAAAAATCTGCTTTCCTAGAGCTTACATTCTAGTGAAGGAAGACAAGCAATTCAAAACCAAATAAGTAAAGTGAATATTATATCAGAGATGCTAAATGCTCTGGATAAAAATAGAACAAGGAAGGGGATAAAAGGGGCTAAGACAGGGGCCTGGGGTTAAGGTGAAAGATTTTGAGTAGTGGCATCAGGAAACACCTTGCTGAGAACACACTGAATGAATATATAAAGTTAAGGTAGTAAGTAAATATATCTTTCTCTAATTTTCTCTGTGCTCATATAAGTATTCCAAACATAAATGCATGCATATGGTTTGTCTCAATGCTTCTTACATAATGGAATTATATTACACACATTACTTTGCAACTTGCTTTTTCCACTGAAAAGTAAATTATTGACATTTCTCTAGGTCAATACATATAGATCTAGTTCATTCTTTTTAATAACTACGTAATTTTCCATAGTATGTGTGTACCATAATGTACACAAATGTTCCTCTATTGATGGAATTCAAATTATTTGGTTTCCACATTCTGTTTTATTCTCTTTGGAAATACAAGCAATGCTGTAAAGTTTTCTAGGCTTTATTTTTTCATGCCAAAGTTCTAGATATTTTAAATATTCTTTTATTCAGAACAGTTTAACCAGGAGCTAGATTTATTACTTCTTTTTTGAGAAGCAAAGAAGCAGAATTTCAGAATAGTTAAGTTAGTCTATACTTGGCCATTTAGCTACTAAATGGAAAAATCAAGGGTTTTGCCTCAAGACAGCATGGTGTCAAAAATACCATACTCTTTCCAAAATCACACCACATCTCAGAGCTGAGGACCGAACAGCAGTTCCATCTCCAGGAGAGTGGGAAGAGCAAAAGCAATAGCGTTCGTTGTTCATAGCACTGAATTTATTCAATGTAAGAACTGCCATTTATTTTGAGATTATGTCCTTCCTGTGTTTTTGACATTAAATTCACTTGCTTTAATGAAATAAGGTGACGGCAGATGGTGGACAATACTTTCAGATGAGTTTACTTGGAAAAGAAAAACTTCTCAATCTTAGTTTGATTCCCCAAATATACCTATTTTAATGTTTCCTGGGACCACTAGAGTAGAGTATGGTGTGAAATTTCCCTGGGCTACACAGCTAAAGACCTGAGCCCCACCCAAGCTATACCTCTGCCTATAAATCTCAAGAAACATTTTTCCAGTTTGTAAAACTGAGATTATAATACTTCTCAACTCCTTAGATGCAGAGTGTTTTTATTTTGCTTAAAGATAAGCTTGTGCTTACTCACAGATAATACTGGCAGACAAAAGATTCAGCCAAACCCTATAGATGACAATGAAATTTCCAAGTTTGGAAGAAAGTGGAAGCTGAGTAACATTTGGAGTCAAAGACTAAGTAACTGAGGTTTTAAATAATAATGCTGAAAACATTCCTTGAGAGTTTATTTTATTGTCAAATATATATTCTGTTCAATATGTTTAGAAAACTTTCTCCTTACCTAACCATTTGACTGAGCTAAGATTTTGGGAACTACATATTTTTTAACTTGACTTTTAGTGTTAGATAAAATGTTGACCCTCATGGTATATGGTATCCCTAAATTGAAGGAAACATCTCTCCAATAATTATAGAAATCAGAGTCAAACACACACACACACACACACAGATATGCTCACAAAGCTAGGATATTTGAAAATGAGATGTGAAATAAAGAAAAGCATAAGAAAGAACAATCTCTAAGGAACTAACCTGACATAAAACAGCCGAATACAGTATAAAGTAGCCCAACAAAAAGATCATTTTTCATGTACATATAATAAAATAATATGGTGCTAGAAGAGAGGAGATATTTCTAGCAATCTATACTTAACTGCTTAATCTCTTACTAGCAGAACAGTGAGATCCCATGTTAATCTAGCATCTATTTTAACCAAGTCCATATGAGAAAACTACTCTGGACTTCGGGCTTCTTGTTTATTTGCTCTTTACTAGATGGAAAGTGTGGAGTCTAAAGATCACACCTTCTGTTTGATTTCATCAAAATAATGAATTTCTCTAGTGAAGAGTTGAAGGATGTTTAAAATCTGGGAAAAAAATGCCTTGATAAGAAGTGAATGTAAATCCAGACTGACAATGTCTTTCAAACACACACGTAATTTCCCCAGAGCATAAAGGAACCTAGAGTGCCTGTCTATCTGCAATAGCAAGAAAGAAAATATCTAAACAAAGGATGTCTGTAGGCAGCCTAGACCCTGAGATTTATAGTCCTAATCTGCTCTATTGGGTGGAGTCAGCAATGTGCCCCAACTCGGCCACCTTCAGACCCGGAGTCACTAAAGAATCAAAATGTTAACCGAAGCAAAAAGGAATGCATTAAGGTTGAAGGCAGTTTCTAGAGGATCCAGCTGTTGTTATCACTACCGTAAAATGAACACTGCTGTCTCAGAAGTACCATGATGCTGAACCTAGCCCATGCACAGTAAAAAAACAAAACAACAAAACAACAAAACACAAACAGAAAGAAAGAGCCCTGGGATGCCTGGATGGCTCAGTTGTTAAACGCCTGCCTTCGGCCTCAGGTCATGATCCCCAGGTCCTGGGATCGAGCCCTGCATCGGGCTCCCGGTTTGGTGGGAAGCCTGCTTCTCCCTCTCCCACTCCCCCTGCTTGTGTTCCCTCTCTCTCTGTGTCTCTCTCTGTCAAATAAATAAATAAAAGTCTTAAAAGAAAAGAAAAGAGAAAAGAAAAGAAAAAGGAAAAGAAGAGCCCAACTTTGGCATCTTGCAAACATTTTATAACTAGAAGAACAAAGGTAAAGAATGCAATAGCTTTGATCTTGTGATTTTTAACATCGGAAAAATAAAATAGCTCTGTTTCTGAAAATACTTTCTAGGTTTTCTTTACATTAAGACTCTGCCATAGGCCTTGTTTGGAAAATGGGAAATAAACTTGCCTTACTTTTTTTTTTTTTAGGGTTTGAGTTTTGTGTGCTAACATGTTACTTCTCTTCCTGTTATAAATCTGTTATGGTAGAGATGCCTGTTTTCCAAACATAGCCTTGCAAATTGGTAACTACTTACCGAGCAAGACTTAAGGGTATAGAGAGAATGAAATTAGAAGCAAATTTAATTTCATATGTGCTTAGGTGGACACACTCTTAGTTTAAAGAAAAAGCTATGTATTCACCATGGATAGCATAAGATAAAATTTAGATCCTATGCTCCCCATTTGCCCAAAAGTCCTCATTAATCTCTGGAAATTCAATAGTTTAGATGTTGCCAGAAATTTTCAACCTGCCTCAAGAAAATATTCATAACCGAGAGGTCCCCTCTTTACTTAGGCTCATCAAAAAGCTCTTAGGATCTGCATATGGAAGGTTCCCCATTTACCATATCATGTAGTCGATTTCTCTACTACCATTGAAATAGTTGTACCTGCTTCAGGTATAGACCAAGTGGTCCACAACTTCTAACTGAAAGTATAAAATGCCTTTATAATTTCTCTAGGTAGCTTCAATAGCTCACTAATTGGTATTTTTACATATTCATGAAATTTGATCAATACAGGTAATGCTAACTGATGTCAATAAAAAAAGTGGGGACCAGAAAAACTCCATTCAGGTTTAGAGTGGGAAAACTGCACAATGATGTTAACTACCTGTCTTTTACAATGTCAGACACCCTAAATCTATAGTTTCAAGGCTTTGGTGTGCATCAGAATCGCTAGAGAAATTATTAAAGCTGTGCATGTCAGGAACCCATAGATGCTGGTTCACATTTAGGGTGGGGCCAGGATATCAGCTTTTTTCAAGATTTGTAGGTGCTTGGATACAAAGATTTTTCAAGTTTTTTCTGATACATTAAAAAAAATTGAGAAATGTTTTTCTATTTATTTAGTATTTTTAAAGATTTTATTAATTTTATTTAGTATTTTTTTTAAAGATTTATATTATTTATTTATTTATCCCCAAAGAGGGAGAGAGAGAGACAGAGAGCAAGCACAGGCAGGGGGAGTGGCAGGCAGAGGGAGAAGCAGACTCCATGCTGAGCAAGGAGCCCAATGCAGGACTCGATTCCAGGACCCTGGGATCATGACCTGAGCTGAAGGCAGCCACTTAACCAACTGACTGAGCGACCCAGGCATCCCTGCTTTTCTAAATAATAGGTAGTGACTTACTTTATGAATTTCTTTCCAGGAAACAAAGAGTATTCTCAAAATTGTATCCCCCCCCCCCCCCCGCTCAGGATTTGAGGGTTTTTAAGGGTCATTACTGCTTTTAAAAACAAAACTTTTTTCCCCCTGAAAAAAATTTAATAAAAGATCTATGTAACTCCAGTGTCTCTCCATGCCACAATGCACAAGAATACATATATAGAAAGACGTTTCTACCCATCACATAATTTAATTAAAAACTAGGAATATCAAAGAGGAAATGAAAAGCAAAACAAACACCCACATAAAATTATACACTTAATTAAAATAAAAATCAAAGATGGAATAAACCATTTCCTCTCTAATGGTTTATTCTTTTAAAAGAAGCCACAGTGAGATTGCATGTAGGAGAAAAACAGACTTGCATTGAACCATAGAGCAATGGTGCCTTTGTCCAATGGCATGGAATCCCAAGTCTTATCTTAGGCAAATTCTGTCTTTGCTCTCGTTTCAGGCAAAGCTCTTTTTCGCCTTCCAGTTCAAGGCTGGGTTGCTAAGAAAAGATATTTGTGCTCATAGACTGATCTTTCTACAGTTTCCTTTATATTTTTGCAGAAGTGGGCACTGTTGCAAATGTTTACTAGGATCTAATTCCATAACATATACTAGACAAATATTCTGTTTAATTAAGTCACCTCAGAGTCTACAGGTTAGCTAATTAAGAGAGGAAACTGTCAAAGTATGAATGGTTGAGATTAGTGGTATCCAAAGTTTTCCAACTGTGCACTGGGTTGCATGCACAATTTACCCTTCAATAAGAACCAGTTTTCTTCCCTTGAAAAAAACTTTTGGATGGCATCTGTCATTTTTTTTTTTAAGTCCCAGGAACAGCTTTGTTTTCTTAAAATAACATGCAAGGAGAATATAGATGTAAATGTATGAATTCAAAGGCAAACCTCATGGGAATATGTAAGAGCTCTGAAAATTGCATGCAACTAAAATAGGAGAGAAAAAAATAAGCTCTTCTTGATTTCTCTTTTCTTCAGCAGCATTATTGTATACACATTAGAATGGGGCTTTTGTATTTAAATTGACAGCCTGGTGTTTCAAGCCAAACCCGTGAAATGCTGTCAGTGACAAAACCTTATTCATTGATAAAATGATAGAATCTGAACAATGACTTGCCTTTTCAGTTGGTGTTTTGGTGTCTTCTGAGGAGCTCCATGTGATTTTAAATCTTTATTTCACTCATTACCCTATAGACGGTTTGTGTGTTTGTTTTGGCAAAATACAAGAATAATAAAATTTACCGTTTTAACCATGCAGTTCAATGGCATCAAGTACATTCACATTGTTGCTTGTGCCATCATCACCACCATCCAGCTCCAGGACTTGGTTTCCTCAAGCTGAATTTCCGTACCCACCAAACAATAACTCCCATTCTCCCCTCCCCACAGCCTCTGGCAGCCCCCGTTGTACTTTCTGTCTCCCTGACTACTGTAGGTGCCTCTTGTGGGTGGAATCACACACTATTTGTACTTAGTGTCTGACTCCTTTCACTTAGCCCAATATCTTCAATGTTCATCCATGTTGTAGTGTGAGTAAGAATTTCACTTCATTTTAAGGTTGAATAATATTTCATGGCATGTATATACCACATCTTGTTTATCCACGCACCCATCAGTGGATATTTGAATTATCTCCACATTTTGCTATTGTAAATCATGCTGCTATAAACACTGATGTACAAATACCTGTCCAATTCTCTGCCTTCAATTACTTTTGGTATGTACTTAGTAGAATTGCTGAATCTTATGATAATTATGTGTTTAATTTTTTTAGGAACCATCACTGTTTTCCATAGCTGTGGCGCCATTTCACATTCCTTCCAGCAATGCACAAGGGCTCTGATTTTTTCACATCCTCGACAACTTTTGTCATCCCCTGTTTTGTTTCAGTTCGATACTAGCCTGATATCAAAATCAATGTGAAACAGTATCTCATGCTTTTGATTTGCATTTCCCTAGTGATTAGCAACATTGAGCATCTTTTCTTGTACTCATTGGTCGTCTGTATATCTTCTTTGGAGAAATATCTATTCAGTACTTCATCCATTTTCAATACAGCTGTTAGTTATTTTGTTGTTGCATTGTAACTCTTTATATATTCTGAATATTAATCCCTTATCAGACAGGTATATTCTTTGTAAATATTTTCTCCCATTATGTAGGTTGTCTCTTCACTCTGCCAATTTTGTAATTTGATGCACAAAGTTTTTGAATTTTGATGAATCCAACTTGCTATTTTTCCTTGGTTGCCTGTGCTTTTAGGGTCATATTCAAGAAATCACTGCCAAATCCAATGTCATGAAGCATTCCCCCATGTCTTCTACTAACAGTTCTATAGTTTTTAATGCATTATAATGTTTGTATACAGTATAAGTCAAAGACCCAAATTCATTCTTTTGCATGTAGTTATACAGTTCCCATCACCATTTGTTGAAAGAATATTTTTCCCCATTGACTGGTCTTTAGCACCCTTGTCAGAAATCATTTGACCATATATGTGAGGGCTTATTTCTGGGCTCTCTATTCTATTCCATTTGTTTCTATGTCTATCTTTTGGCCAGTACCACACTGTTTTGACTACCGTAGCTTTGTCATAAGTTTTAAAATCAGGAAATGTGAGACTTTCAACTTTTCTACTTCTTTTTCAAGATTGTTTTGGCAATTTAGAGTCCCTTGAGATTCCATATGAAGTGTAGGATGGATTTTTTTTTTTTTCAAAAAAAAGTCCTTGCGATTTTGATAGATACTGCATTGAGTCTACCAATGACTTTGGGTATTACTGACATTTTAACAATATCAAGTCTTCCAATCCATAAACATGGGTATCCTTCCATTTGTTTGCGACTTGTTTGTTTTCATTTAGCTGAAATGAGCAATTCACTAGCTACTGAAAAGCAGCTCTGTCATGCTGAAGACCTTGTTCCAAGAAACACAGGACATGCTGCACCACATAAAGGTTCAGGAGATAGAGAAGAATGAATAAATAAATAAGTTAAGACTAACCTGTTGAGGAGCAACAGAATCACATTTCCACTTCATATAACCCACAAGTAGTTTTAAGCACCCTCTCTGTTTTATCATTGTCTTTCACCTATAATAAATATAACATAACTGATGCAGCTTTACTTCAGTGTGTGGATGAAACTGAAAGTATTCATTTGTGACCACAGTTCTTTTCTTATAAAACTGCAGAAGGCTTGCTCTACCACAATCCAGTTCAGCAAATGGCCCTAAGGATATACCAACACAGCCTTGGAAATTTGAAAAAAAATCGTATATATATATATATATATATATATATATATAACAATTTATATATAAAACTATATATATATGTGTATATACATATATATATATATATATATATATATATATAAAACAACACTTGCCCTTCCAGAGCTTAAAGTCTAACCTTAAAGGGAGGGAAATAAGACAGACAAATGTTTAGATGTTTATTTGTATTTAAGTAATAGCATGTTTCAGTAACAGCAACCTAAACATGGTGATATCCATAAGCTAATTCTATCATTTTTCACCTTTATTCCTACTTCTATTTAACTCTACCTCTGTTAAACCCTATTTTAAAAAATAAGTCTGTGGTAGTTTTAAATTATTACTTAAAAAATCTAATAAAAGGCTGTAATTTGGTTTTGTAATTTATTTTTTTTTTCCTGAGAGCTGATATTCTGATAGACTTGGGATTTGTGTCAGCCATTTTGTTGTTATTGTTGTTAGTCTCCAGACTGGAAATGAAAATATTTTGTATATGTACATAATACAGTGGTCCTGAACTTTAAAGTAATTGCTCTTAGCTGTCTTTTATAGATTTTCCCCCCTAATATACATGTAAACTAAGTTATTAAAATTTTAAGATGCAAAACTACTTCTAGAAGAGCCTTACCACACTTCAAATAGTTTTGTGTTGATTAACATAGAGGCCATTACTGAGCTGTCTTTGGGGGAAATGTTGCCAACCATGCATATTTGCTGCTGGATGCCTACATTCATGAATAGCCTGCCACTGTTCATAATTTGACACTCAGAATTGAGTAAAATCAATTACTTTTTTATAGTTCATGATATTTTAAAATCATTTTTGATGCCCAAGATTTCAAAAGCCATATAAAACTAAAGCATATGTCCTTTTAAAATCCTAGCAATCTGTCATTTAATTGACTTGCTTGTGTTTTTTTATAGCAAATAGCAAAACTGACTAAGATGATTTGAGAGTTCTCTGTAGTATATCACAATATTTTCTAACATTTAACAGACATGACTTTACCAATAATTTAAGACAATGCATAACTTTTAACTTCACTTTTTCTTCGCTTGTGTAATTAAGTATAGAATTGGTACACAATTTAATGATGGTCCTCCCTACCACCAGTTCCCGCCTCCCACCAGAATAGCAAATGGGATGAGTAAATTCTCTAACACAGTGAACATTTGGTTTATAAAAGTATGTCTAGAAACCAAATTCTCATGAGACTGTATACAAATTGATACAGGTTTTGGAAGAAATCTGGATACTATAGCTGGTTTTATGATGAGGTTACAGTCAATGTGCTCAAGCTTAAAGTCATGAGTAAGCATTAAGGAGGATGCCTAGTAGGAAATAGCCCTCAAATTCTCTAAATCAGCCCACTGTAAGAAGCATGCATTTAGGGACTGTGTCTAAACTGCTTTACCTAAACATAAGATTTAGTATAGTGCCCTGAGCCCCATAAACCTAAAATGATATGATGGAGTTCTTTCTTTCTATCCTTGAACAAAATTCAATCGAATATATGAATGTCCATTGTATGTCAGGCAAATGTCTAGCACCAAGAAAAGATGGATGGCATACAGTCTACCATCAAAGGGCTCACAATTTAGTGAAAGAGACGGGCACAGAAATAAGTTAACTACAATCATATGTTATGTGCTCTAAGAGAAGGAGGTAGAAAGTGCTTCAGGTAACCAGCTAAAATAGCAATGGATTCTCTCATTGCCATCATCATCACTGCCACCATCACTATCCATGCTTTATATTTAGGAATAAAAATTATCTGAAGTATTATAAAATTAGAATGTAATTTTTTAGCTTTTCCAATACTTATAATATGAAGGCTGCATGTATGTTTGAATATACCAGTGTGTGTACAACTTTATGTGGCACTGAGCACTCTCTCATGCACCTCTTGATTAATGATATTGGTGGATGATACGGTTATGACAACTGTTAGTGAGTTTAGGTGACTAGAGCACCATTTAATCCTATAATCTTATGATAGTGAATGTCATGTACACTAAACAACGCACCATTTCATAGAATATTCATCCTGACAAACTGAAAAATTTGACTGAAAAATTATGGCTATTCTTCATTTCAGGTTTTCCCTATGAAAGTAGCACAGTAAATAATCACCAATCACCTTCAGATATTACATTTTTAACAACTGAAGTTTAAAGTACAAGCAACTGCCCTGGAGGAAGTCTGATTCCACTTTGACTCAATGATTTTTCAGAGTTCAATTTTGGATTCCTCATTATTTCACTTTTCCTTCAAGTCAACCCCCGACCTCCCAACAGCAACCTGCTGCTGTACCTCCAAGTGGTAGAATTTCACTGGGGATCATTTCAGAGCCTGCTATTTTCACTCAGGATTAACTTGGAAGCTTTTACAATGGTGTGAAATAATATTTCAACTCTCTCCTTGTCACCGTCTATTATCATGATCCTGACTATTGTAGAAAACGGCATTGCTCAATTTGATCAGGGAAGAGAGAATATGAGACTAGAGGCAGATTAAGAGTCATGTAAGTAGATTTAGACCATCAGAAGTGGGTGGTATAGTAGTTAGCACTTATCAAACAGAAATCAGGTGCCAGGCACCATGGGCAGGTTGCATATAGCACGGATCATGTTAAAAAAAATCTTGTGAGGTTAGAATTTTTACCTATATTTTAATAGAAGATGAAAATTGAATCTCAGAAAGTCACTAAGCTATTAAAGCACCAATACAGTATTCAAACCCAATGGGAATATTGAATGAATGGCAAGTTCAAGATAGAGGACATGGGATATGGCAGCATTAGAGATCTGGATCCAAGTTTGGAGAGTACAATATTAAAGTAAGAAACTAGATTCAAGTAGGTACCTAGATGCTGGGAAGAGAAGGCACACAACTGCCCCAGCCCTCTATCCAGGTCTCTGAGTCTTCTTTAAAACAGGATAGGTAAAGATGGTAAATTAAAGGAGTCAGGAGTAGTGATAAATAGCAATAATGGTAGTTCAATATTCTAATGGGACGTGAATGGGGGATTACCCTACATAATCCAGAAGTAGAGAGACATTTATTACTTTGGAAACAACCTGCCATTAGTTGGGGACTGTTATAAAAGTCCTGAGAGAATGAACAGGCAAGAGAAGGGAGGACTTGTTCCCATACTGCCTGCCTGTTTGAGCTTCAACATCAATCTGTCACCTCCTGCCCTTAGACTGGGATTTACACCATCAGCTCCCCTGGTTCCCAAGCCTTTGGACTTGGACTGGGATTATAGCTCTAGCTTTTCGTGGTCACCAGTTTGCTGATAGCAGATTGTGGAACTTCTCAGCCTTCATAATCACATAGGAAGTCTCTTACAATAAATCTTTTCATATGTATATTTTATATATGAACATATATATGTCATATAAATGAAGATAGAGTATATATATGATGATATATGTCATATATATATGAAGATAGATCTTATTGGCTCATTATATATAATATATATAGTGTTGGCTCTATTTCTCTGGAGAGCACTAACTAATACAACAACCTTGGTTATTCTTCTCTTCGAATTCCTCAGGCAGCTCACTTAAATGCTGATAGTCTCTACCCTACAGTGTTGGTGAAAATTATATATATACAAATTAATTTATTTAATTGTTCATTCACTCATGTTTGTGGTTAACAAATATTTATTAAGCACTAATTGTGTGTCAGGTGCTGTGCTCAACACGGGTAAAGACACAACTCTAAAACAGGTATGGGTCTGAACAACATTTTTATTGCCACCATCACCGTAATTCTTTACCTAAATTTCTAAATGATCACCATCCTTTCTTAACTGGTTTTCCTGCCTTCCATAGCTTTACTTCCCCTCAACCATTTCCAACTTTCTGATGCCAAAATGCCAGCCATATTATTCCCTAGCTTAAACCTTTTAATTCCTTGGTACAACATTTAAAATTCTCCACAATCTCTTTCCAATCTCCTTTTCCAATTTTATTTCTTTACTATAATAAAATTGGGACTCCAGTTAAATTACACATGGCTTCCAAGTATGTTCCAAGCATTCTGGCCTCATATCTTACACGATTTTCTCTGCTTGGAATGTCCTCCCCTAGATTTGAATGTCCAAATCTGTCCATCTGTTACATGAAATAGTTCCCAATTTCCCCATCTCTAAATAAGTTATTTCTCTCTAAACTATAACATTTTGTCTATGTTTCTCTTTTATAGACGTTTGTACATGTCTCAGTTTTTTTCTTGAACGCAAGTTTCTTTTCTAATTAAACATTTTATCTTGAGATCATTGTAGATTCACAGAGTTGTAAAAAACAATACAAAAGGATCCTGTTGACCTTTTATGCAGTTTTCCCAGTGGTGGCATCTTGCAAAACTATAATGCAAAATGACAAAAAGGATATTGACATCAATATAGTCAAGATATAGAACATATCCATCATTGCAAGCATCCTTCAGGCTGCCCTTCACACTCACTTCCTTCTTGCCTCACCCCCTTCTTAACTCCTTGAAACCACTGGTCTGCTTTGCATTTCTAGAATTTTGTCATTTCAAAAACGTCATATAAATGGAACCATATAGTATGTAACCTTTTGTGATTGACTTTTTTTATTCAATATAATTCTCTGGGTATTCATCCAAGTTGTTGTATGTATCAACAGGTCATTCCTTTTTATGGTTGAATAATAGTCCCATGGTATGGATGTATCATGATTTATTTAATCAGTCACTCATTGAAGAATACTGAGGTTGTTTCCCATATTAGTTGGGATAAAGCTGCTATAAACATTCATGCACAGGTTTTTGTATGACCATAAATCATCATTTCTTTGGGATAAATGTCCAGAAGTGTAATTTGTGGTTGTAAAATAGTTGGATGTTTCACTTCTTAAGAGACTGCTAAAATGTTTGCCATAGTGACTGTACCATTTTATATTCCCAGCAACAAGTATGAATGATCCAGTTTCTTTGCATCTTCACCAGTATTTGATATCATTGCTATTTTTTATTTGAACCAGTCTGATAGGTGTGTAGTGATATCTTATTGTGTTTATAATTTGCATTTCCCTGATGGCCGGTAATGTTGATCATATTTTCATGTGTTCGCTTGCTTAAGTTTCTTGAGGAATTTGTAATTGCAAACTTTGAGGAGAGTGGCATATGTTTTATAATCCACAAAGTTCAATAAGTTGTTGCTGCATCTATAAATGAAATCTCAGAAAAACCTAAGAGGTTCTAGGTGAGAAAATGAAGCATAAAGCAGTTGGATTGCTTGCCAACCGGTCTGCCTAGTGGTAGAGTTAATAGATCTCAGTTCTTGTGTCTTAAAAATGATGTTTTTTCCTTACACCACCTGTTACTCCCTATCTGTGCTAAATCCAAAGGACTGTTGACTATCTTTAACTTTCTTGATTCTCAGCAGCATCCCATGTGGTCAACCATGCACAGCTTCTTGAAACACTCTTCCTTTGCCTTTTGTGGGGGCACTATAGTCCCCAGGCTTTCTTATCTTTCTGGTTACTCCTGTTAGCCTTTTTTATAGATGTATATTCTTCTCCACTGGGACTTCTTAAGGTGTAGTTGTCAGTCTCTTTATCTTCCTTTCTCATAATTCCTCCTTGAGTGCTCTCATCCATGCTATGACCGTGAGTACCTCCTGTTGACTAATATCTACACAGTTCCAGCCAGACCTTCCTATCAGTATATCTAATTCACTTCTTGACATCTCCATCAGCGTATCTCAAAGGCACCTTAAACCCAATATGTCCAAAACTTAACTCATTTTCCCCAAGCCTAGTTCTCTTTCAGTGCTTTTTGAAAGCAGTAAATGGAATCACCATCTGTGTTGCATTTAGGAAGAGAAGCCATCCTAGGATTTTAAGAAGCAGAAGGGAGGTATCATATTTAGATTTCAAGAAGATCATTCTAGCCTCAGTGTGGCAAACTAATTGCAGAGGTAGAAGGGGTCTTTTCTGAGTTTCACCAGTATATCATACTCTAGACACTACAGAGCATTTGCTCTGGTTTTTCTGCCTATCATACTCTTACACTTCTCTTTGCAGTAATTAACTCTGACTTTGCCTCCAGATCTTGAATTATTCTTCAATTTTTTGAGGGAAACCTTTGACCTTGCTAAATCAAATCCTCTTATTATCACCCTGGCTGTGGTTATAGCATTTGTCGTAGTTATTTGTGTGGTTATCTGTTTAAATTCTACCTTCAAAAAAAAAAAGTCTACCTTCCATCAAAAAAGACTATGCCTTCTTTTGTTCATAATAATATCCTGAGCACCCAGCAACATACACATAGAAGGTTATTCATGAATATTTGTTGGAAAAACTAAAAGATTAATAAATGAATTCTGTGGAGAAACAGAGGCACATAACTGTAAGCTTCTAAGACATGCCCTGGGTCAATACACATTTCTACAATGAAAATGTAATATTTATCTGATGCTTGTAATGATGAACCAGACATACAGACAGATTCTAAATCAAAGAAAGATTCGATACAGCTTCATTTATTTTACAGACCTTAGATTGTTTGCATGTTCTAGGCATTTCTGAGTAAGTGTAGTGCATGACATATTAATAGATTTTTAAATATTTTCAAATTTGAAATTGAAATAAAGACATTGTAATTTTGAGCAAATATTGTCAACTTATCTTCAAAATATATCTCAAATTCAACCATGTCTTGCTTCTTTCTATGCCACTCTTTTAATCCAAGCCACTATTTTCTCTTATCTGGACTTTCAATTGAATTTACTGATCATTCTGGGGCGCCTGGATGGCGCAGTTGGTTAAGCATCCAACTCTTAGTTTCAGCTCAGGTCGTGATCTCAGGGTCGTGGGATTGAGCCCCGTGTCAGGCTCTGGGCTGAGCATGGAGTCTGCTTAAGATTCTCGATCTCTCTCCCTCTGCCTCTCCCCTTCCCCCTGCTTGCTCTCTAAATAAATAAATAAATAAATAAATCTTTTTCAAAAATGAATTTACTGATCATTCTGTTTTCATTTTTATTCCTCTACAAGTCTAGATCCCACTCAGCACCTAGAGAGGTCCTTTTAGGATATAGATCAGGTTTATATTTTCCTGTTCTCAACTGAACAATCATTTCCTGTGCAGGTAATCTACTGCTGCATAATAGATCATCTTAAACTTAGAGGATAAAATAGCGACCATTTTCCTATGTTCATGAATTTGTAGGTCAAGAAATTGTACAAAGCACAATGAAGATTGTTCATCTCTGCTCTTTAGTAAGGCTCAGCTGGGGTCTTCTGAGTGGCTGGAGATGGCTGGAACAGCTCTAGTAAGGCCATATGTCTAAGGTCACGCTTCTCCACGTGAGGTCTGCTGAGGCCGGATTGACCCAAATGATTCCTCACTCATGTATGTCTGGCAGCTAGGATG
The DNA here is from genome assembly GCF_037043125.1 of Eumetopias jubatus. NCBI lineage: Eukaryota > Metazoa > Chordata > Mammalia > Carnivora > Otariidae > Eumetopias > Eumetopias jubatus. Next base: position 58,799,972 of record NW_028274813.1, read on the forward strand.
CAATGGACAGAACAAGAAGGGCTGGCTAGACATCTCCCTATGTCTCTGCATGACTAGTTTGGACTTCCTCACAGCATGGTAATCTGAGTTAGACTGTTTTCATGGCAACTGGTAGGTTTCAAGGTGTCTGGGCAGAAGCTACAAAGTTTCTTAAGATCTGGTCATGGCTCAGAATATCACTTCTGCCACATTCTATTAGTTAAACAAGTCACTACAGCCAGCCCAGATCCTAAGGGAAGGGAATTAGACCACCTTTCAATGGAAGGAATAGCAAATAATTTTGGCCATTTTTAATTGACCACATTTCTCATATTACTCAGTATCTTTACTTACCAGGGCCCACCACAATGAGTTTCTTGCTTTTTCTCCAATCTCATCATCTATTAATCTCCCTTTTGTTATCCTCCTTTCTGTTCCTCAGATATACCAGTTATGTTCCTATCTGGAGCCTTTTCATTTGCTGTTCCTTTGCCTGGAATTCTTCTGCTCTGTTTACTCTCTGCTTCATTTAAGTGTCTGCATACATGTTGTCATCTTAAGAGAGGTCATTTTTTACCACTCTTCTTCATTTTTCTGTATTGCACTTACATATTATATTATGCTTTTTTTTCTGTATAGTGCATGTCTCAATTCTTGGAGTGTAAGTTCCAGAAGCCGGAACATTTTCTTTTTTATCTCTGTAGCCCCAGGGCTTAGAATAGTGCCTGGTACTTACTAGGTGCTCAACAAATACTTATCTCATGAAATAAATAACTTTTAAAACCACCTGGAACCATGATTAATAAAATCCTACCTCTATAAGAGTATATACTGAGACATCTTTCAGTTTTTATATATTGCTTGTATCTGAGACTCTAAAGGAGGGGAAAGCCTCCTCTCTAAAGAGGACAGCTTGAGCTGACACAGACTCAGAACTGGCCCTCATCGAGAACACACGTTCTGATTCTTTACTGGGTCCACCGAAGGAATGTAAAATGCAAGCTACTTAAGACAAATGGAGAAGATAAAGAGTGGATATGTTTTGAAAGAATTAAATATCCTAAGGCTGGATTACACATGATCTTAACCAAGAGAGAGATTTTATATAGCAGGAAAATCACTAATAATATGAGCCACTCTTGCAAAAGCACAGCTGTAAGAGCAGGCTGGGTGATTATTACACTGAAGAGTGTTCTTCAGAATGTGATTCCAAAATAGAATTAGGGTGCTGATTTTTAGAATGATTTATAATTGTGACTCATCTTATTGGCTATTATTATTGCTTTTTAAATAACTACTTACATAGACTAGTAATTATTTTGTGCAGATCCGTGGCAAAGAAATTTGACTCACTTTCATTTATTATTTACTTCTTTGTAAGTGTTTCTATATTACAAAACCACCTCCAAAAGAGTTATTGAGCAATAATTGTTTGGGTCTTCTATGTAACCCTGTATGAATGAAGGCAATCTTCTGTTTCCACCCAGTTGGAAAAACCCTCTGTCATTAATCTGCTTGATATATTTAGACCACATTGAGACTGACCAGTCAGGAAATTGTTTATATAAATTCTTTGGTCTCTTGCCTAAAGAAAGAGATCAAATTGATTATCTGTGTATTGTATTATATGGCACTGGGGAGAGAGGTCTACCAAAAATATATAGGCTATTAAATGCTGGGGTTGCTTGCAATTGATGGTTTCTAAAACTGATAATATTAATAGAACAGATACATCCAAGTCATTGTACCCTGCTTGGAATAAAATCTTAAAGCTTTCCTCCACAAACCAGTGTCTTGCAAAGTGTAGTCTTTGGATCGTCTGCTCAGAATTAGCTGGAGTGTTTATTTAAAATGTCCAGCTCAGATATACTGAATCAGAATTTCTGCAGGTGTGACCCATGCATTTACATTTTGATCACCACACACACACACACACACACACCAGACAATTAATTATGTACAGTAACAAACACTTTAAATTATGTACTTTAAAAACCACTATTATATGCCAATGTAACAGAGATGGGAAGTTAAGTTTAAATGATAAGAGAGTAAAGATGAGCTAAAAAAAATCATTAATGTCTACCATCTCTTCTCTTTTCATGAAAATCTTTGACTGTGTCCCTGTTCCAAGACCTAACAAAAGACAGCGTGAGGTCCCATAGGCAGGGAGAGAATAAGAAAATGTAGTTTATGTATCTCTGATGTCTGGTAGGACAATGCCCGTAGCCGGGTTGCAAATCTACGACAAGGTAGGGGACAGCATAATGTGGTGGTTACAACTCTTGACTTTTATAGTCACAGTGATTTGAATTATCCTGATTTTGTCACTTGATAGCCTTTTAACTTCCTCTTTTGTACTTTCTAACCCATTTTCTATACTGAAGTCAGTCTGGTACTTTTAAAATATAAATAGGATAAAATCACTATTCCTGCTTATATAAACTTGATGTTTTCTCATTTCTCTTAAAATAAAAACTAAACTCTTTTCTGTGCATAACAAGACCTACTGCATGATCTGGTTCCTGTTTATTTCTTCAATCGCATCTAAATCCTTTTCTCTCATAGCTCTCTATCTTCAACTCACACTAACCTATGTTTTATTCCTAGAAAATGCCAGGCTCTTTCCTGCCTTAGAAAAGTTCTCTTAATGATCTATTATTAGATACGTGATTTTCAAAAATGGAGCTGGTTTTGACTTGAGATCCACCACACATGTTTATTGGGTGCCTGAAAAGTCATCGTCCTTAACAGAGCCCTTAAAAGAGCCTCCCTTTTCTTCTAGGACCACAAACTCTTCCACCTAGCTTCCACAGCCCTCTGTGACCTGGCTGGGCTCTCTCCAGTCCTGTCTCATCACCTCAAATTCTCCGCCCACTTAGACAGGTCTCATGACATCTTCCCATGTCCCCACATTCCCCACAAAGACTGCGCAGACTCCTGACATCCACTCATCATCCAAGACCCAGCATAGTTTTTAGGTCCACCTTTTTCTTATTTGTGCATGTGTCATTTTTCTCGGTCTCTGTCAATTCCTGTAACTAATACCATGAAAATAAAACATGACCTCACATAATAATTTCACACACTACTTAATTCTGCCATGTACATACGTTCTTATTGTGCTTATTACCAACATGCTTATTCCCTCTTCCAAGGAGTGAATGGATCATAGACTGCTTTTTATTTATTTATTTTTATTTTTTTATTTTTTTAAAGATTTTATTTATTTATTTGATAGAGAGCGAGAGCACAAGCAGGGGGAGCAGTAGAGGGATAGGGAGAAGCAGGCTCCCTGTGGAGCAGGGAGCCCAATGCGGGGCTCGATCCCAGGACCCTGGGATCATGACCTGAGCCGAAGGCAGACGCTTAACCATCTGAGCTACCCAGGCGCCCCCATAGACTGTTTTTTAGTCTCTTGTAGTTGTTCTCACACCTCCATGAAAATGGTAGGTATTCAAGACATCCTTGAAGAGGTTTTGATTGAATGTTTACAGTCCTTTACTAGTACTAGAAGGTAATTGGGGAAGACTTGGTAGCAAAAATGGAAATAATCTGGAAGATTTGTATAAGGAGGTGAATGCTATTGGAGATTAACATGGGAGAAAGCATGAGTTTAAAAATAGAGTTGAGAAACCAAAAAAAAAAAGAAAAAGTTATGAGCAAGAAAATTTATAATATATATTTTATCCATATTTTTAAATTTTGAAAAAACAATTTCATCTTCACATAAAAGTCGCAGACACAGTTCAGACAGTCCCCATGTCCCCTTTACCCAGCTTGCCCTTTGAGATTGTACAAACATATAGTTTCTCCTCAAACTTCCATCCACTACTTTTAGCATCCATCTGTGGACTCTGTCTGCAACAGTTGTTTGCCTAATGATGATCTTCTATTTTTTTCATTCCTTCTATATTTATTAATCGGAATTTTTCTGGAAGGAGCTTTCCCATCTCTCCTACTTTCTTTCTCACTGTCAAGGAAAGAAGCTACAATCGATGAGAATCATCACTCCCAACAATTTATAGTCTGCTTTTCCATGAGGCACCATAATATTATTCTAGACTCTAAGAGATCTTCTATTAAAATCAGTTCTCAGTCATGGTCAGATTGAACACTCTCAGGAGACAGCACAAGGTCTTATAACTTGCTTTGTGGGTGACAAGTATGCTGTGGTACTCACAGGGGCTTAATCAGTGTTTACAGATGATATCTGACAAGTAGGAACTGAGTTTGAAATGTAAATTAAATAGCAGAGAAGTATTTAGAATTAATATGTAACATCGGAGTGACCTTTCTCAGGTGTAATCATTTGGAGGGACAAACAATATCATTTCCCTCATGCTGCAATGCTAATAATGGGCTTACTTGTGAAAATATACTTTTACTCTTCTGCTCAAATTTAGTGTCCATACTGTATTTACGTTTGTTGAATTATGAAATCAATGAATAGGTCAAATGTTTGATCTCTATATAAAACGATACCTCGTCTTGTGCATTTAACTTTTCACTAGACTTCTTCTTATACCGTTGTCAAACAGTGATATAAGGGATACGATACTATTGCTGTCTTCATTTACAGATGAGAAATCAGGTATGGTAATTAATTGACTTGCTGGAATTTAGGCTCCTTGCTCCTTCCACTAGGCCATCATATGAACTCTCCAGTATTTTTATTCTCTAACTCATTGACTCAACAATTGTAATGGACAGTTTACATAGTTTAATTTGTCCCCAGGCATTTGTGCCTAATAAGATTGTGCTTTACCACTAATAGATGTCATAACGAAGGTCAAGCTGGTTTTGTTCAACACCACCAAGTGCTAGGAACCCAAATTCCCAAAGTCTTTTGGGATTTGTAAGTGTCCTGTGTCTTCGAGCAGGGCATGTTTACATGGACACAGGCAGCTCCTATCTGGGGTATTCTCTGGATGATGTGCTTGTTGCTGTTGAGGAACATTCCCATCCTGATCAAATAATTGTTAGCTTTAGTCTGAGGTCTGCGGGTCTGAGGTGCTCATGGGAGGGGACAATTGGCCACCAGTCCACACTGACTGCTGTCTTCAATTTCATTCACCCCAGACTCCTCTCTTTCATCACTTCCCTTCTGGCTTTTAGTCTGCCAGGAGTAGTGGCATAGGGGTATTTATCTCTTACTCTTGGGATTTTGTCCAAAATATTTTAATTTGCCATAAAACCTTTCCATTCCCTCAGAATGTAAGCTTTGAAACTCAAAGTCAGGAAAAGGCTCCCCCTCTTCTACTTTCTTGATTTACGCTATCATTTTTTTTAACCTGAGAAAATAAGAACAGAATGATCTGGCTGTCAAACAGAAGAAAGGATCAAAAATTCAAGGAAAAGAACAAGAGGGGAATTTGCAAATATTTCATAAGCATTAGTTCTTCAAACACTACTATTGGCTTTCTGAATGATGAACCGGGAAAGATGACACCACCAAAAATAGAATAGATTACCTGCTATGTCGGACCATATTGAAAGAAATTGTACAACTCCAAGGAAAAGATTTGAAATAAAATGATGAGATGTGCATAAAAACTAAATAAATAAAGTATAAGGTAATTAGTAACTATAGCAATACAAAAATTGTATAAGGCAGAATATTTCATCATAATGTACTTTGTAGCTCAGCCATGAACAATATTTACATGGGAACGCTAATGTAATCCCTGAATATTAATTAAGCCAAATTTGTGATATACATCAAGTGACAGATTGGGGAGTATAGATTATGGGAGGGGGAGGCAAAAAGCAATGACGGAAGTCTAAACCCTCAGATCCTAAACCCTGATCCTTATTAGGACATTAGTAGAAAATTATGTTTGTGTAAAGAATATGATACTATGGACTCAATTGTGTCTCCCCAAAATTCATTTGTTGAAACCCTATCCCTCAATGTGACTGTATTTTGGAGATGGGGCATATGAAGAGTCGATCAAGGTTAAATGAGGTCATAAGTGTGGACTCTGTTGTGATAGGGATGGTGCCCTTATAAGAAGAGAAACAGACATGGAGTTCTTTCTCTGCCATGTGAGGACACAGAGAGAAGCTCCTATCTGCAAACCAGGAAGAGAGCTCTCACTAGAAACCAGCCTTGCTGGACCTTGACCTTGGACTTTCCAGCTTCCAGAACTGTGAGAAAATAAATATCTGGTGTTTAAGCAACATGGTCTGTGGTGTTTTGTTATGGCAATCTGAGCAGACTACAGATGGTATTTCATTTAAAACTCCTATCAATGCCATGAGGTACCACAATCTCTAATTTACAGATGAGGAAACCAAGGCCTTCAGGACTTACCCAGATCATGTGGTGTTTAAATGGCGCTGCAGGGAGTAAAATGCAGTTTTTTTTACTTGCAGTCAGGAGCTTCTTTTCGCCACAGAAGAGTTGTCTTGTTTATTACAATCCAGCTCACTCGTTAGCTTCTACTATGGGAAACCTAATGAAACCATAAAATGATTGAGCTGGAAAAAGACTTTGGAGATTATCTAGTCCAACAAAGGAAGTGAAGCCCTGAAAGATCAAGTAATTAGCCCAAGATCATACAGCGAGTTAATGGAAAAGCTGGGCTTGAAATTCAATTTGACTTTAGTTTAGTGTCCTTTAATTTTGACACATTCGTGTATCTGTTACATTTTCTAAAAAAATGTACAAATTATTCCCTCCTAAGATTTAATCTATATAGCTATTCTGTAGGTCACAAACTTTATCTTACAAAATAGAGGTTGCCCTTTAAAATCCCAGTGGGACCTATTTTCTGATGCCCTTTAATAAAGCCATGCAGCACATAATGGCCAATGTTTGTTTCAATCTTTTTTTTTTTAAACATGATCAAGCCTAATTCTTTTATATATGACTCTATTACAGGACTTAGTTTGTTCAGGGACTGAGGGCTTCCACATCTCTTGTTTCCATGCTAATTAAGATGTTGGTTTCTTCAGTCTTCGGATATGTGCGACAGGAGATTAGAGTTGTGTCTGCTTCCTATATATCAGCAAAATGGATCACACTGTTGACAGGAGAATTCCATTAGTGTCATAAGTCCTCGAAATACTGTGCATTTTTCTGAGGATGAAGCCTGATATTCAGAAAGCAGTACAGTAATTTTCTGCTGACAGATACCCCACCAGGATAAAAAAGAAAGGGTCTCAAGTAGGGAGCTACAGATGACTCTCAACATTAGCAAAGTAAGAGATGGTTTTTGAAAATAATTATTTTCCCTCTACAAAGTGGTATAGATGTTTTTAAATATGGTTTTTATTTTCCTTTTCAAATTTAGTTTTGGCATTTAGTTTTGTAGAATATCAGAAATAAATTGAAAATGACAAAGAAGAGGACCCTTTTTCCCTCCCTGCAACACAGCACATGCAGTAGCTTGGTGATTTCAAATGTATTTTTTTTTAAACAGCAGAAGGAATTAACTTAATAAGTAATGTTTTAAAAGACATCATGTAAACTCATTATTTTTCTGTGCAACTCACCATAGAGTGGAATAGATGATACAAAACTGTGATATTAGTAGAGAAGCTGAAAGGTAACATTGATTCACTGCATGTTGCCAAGATTTAGATGAACATTTGACTAGTAACAGCTTGAAGACATCTGACTTGTTTTTTCTAGTGTCCAGAATAAAATCGGGGCTCTTAAAAATCATTTCACAATATAATAAGTATTTACTCAATCAGGTATGAATTGTGCTTATTTTTTAGTTTATGTTTTAGAAATAATCAAACACAATTATATGATAATTCCAAGTAACACTACCCTCAGGAAACTGATTATTAAACTATTTCATGATTCGAAATGCAATGTTTTCTCCACTCAGAAGAGAATACAACAGAACAGGAAAGGCAATAGGAAATAGGATAGCTCAGGGAAGAGAGAAATGGTAACCCTCTTTGCATAGCATAATAAATTAGGGGGCTTTCACAAAGCACAGGTGCCCCCCACTCTACCCCAATATTCTGATTCATTTGGTTTGCATTGGGGCCAGGCATGAATCTCATGCTCAGCCTAGGTTGAAAACCACTATGATAAGAGAATAAACAAGCACATGTGAGAGCATATGAGGTACCTCAGTGGTCTCGGGAGAATCACAGAGAATGGACATTCCTGTTTTCTGAAGGTCGACATTCCAGGTACATGGTGTCTTACCCCTAAAGACAGATGTTCTTGGAGGCTTGGAAAAGAAACTATTGGCCCTGCTCTCTGCTTGTTGTGTGAGCTCCAATGAGTTACTTAAGGTTTGGAGCCTCAATTTCTCATCTGCAGAATGGGAATGATACCAGGTCACCATTATGACAAAATGAGATAATCCACGTAAAAGGTTTAGCTCTGAACAGCAAATCCTCAAATCTGAGGGCTCCAATGGAAGAAAGTAATGCGATCATTTCTTTGCCTTTTAAGCACTTAGCAGCAGAGATATTTACAAAACAGCAATTGACAACCCCACCAAACCGTGCTACATATTTTATAGGATGAGGAATGACAAGCAAGTAGAAGTGATCATCTAATAACAACCGTACTCAGACTGCAACGTTATCCCTCACACAGGACAGCACCTCGCTTGCCAGGGTAAAAAGTGTGGATGGTACCAAACAGCCTCTCTCGGAAAGAAAGAGCGCAGATGTGTGTGTAGTATCACCATTGTTTAAATTGAAGAAACTTGATTAGATATACAAGCTGAAAGGAAAGAGTCAAAAAAGAGGCAACGGGAAAACTGCAGGTGAAGGAGGAAGTATTTGATGGAGCAAGAACCTTGAAGTGGCAGGAACTCACGTGGCGGGATCAGCCTGGAAGGCAGCTTAGTACAGTCTCACTGTGGTGGAAGGAAAGGGTGCCAGGACGTGTAAAAGCAGATAAACACTAAGCAAAGCAGGAGAGTGAGCTGAGCCAGTTCTCCCTTGTCAGTGCTTATTTTCTCTGTGAAATATGAGCTGAGGTCATCCGCAGAGGTTGAGAGGGAGGATGAAAGGAAGGGAGTGGAGAGTTTTCAACAGCGTTAGGGAGGTCCCAAGAGCTCCAAAGTAACCCTCACTGCAGTAAGTCATTTAGATGGTATTCTTGATTTGTCTTCTTGGCAGATTCTTGAAAATTTGCAGCCATTTGGAGATAATTAGTTTTCCAAATAGATCCCACTCTGGGAGAACCAATATTGCATTCTTTTAATGCAGGCTTTTATAAATAGCAATAAAACATTCTGCCATTTGACCATAAAGAAGAGACCTACATAAAGTCCTCCCTTCATTGAAAAGGGAGATGTTATCTTCTAAAACTGTGCTGGTTCCCTCCAATACATCATGCGTTCCTACTAAATAACAGTCTTTTGGTGGGCGAAGCAGAGGTTAAAAGATGCAGTTTTTCAACCAAGGAGATTTTTATTTCTATTTCTAAACAATTAACATTGTTTTTCTTTGGGAGATTCAGATAAGATTTTTTTAATAAAAAAAACTATACAGAGGCACCTGGGTAGCTCCTTTGGTTGAGTGTCTGACTCTTGATTTCTGTTCAGGTCATGATCTCAGGATGTGAGATTGATTCCCGGGTTGGACTCCGTGCTCAGCTGGGAGTCAGAGTGAGATGCTCTCCCTCCTTCTCCCTCCGCCCTTCCCCTCTCATTTCTCCCTGCCATGCTCTCTCTCTCTTAAATAAAAAAATTATTTATTTATTTGTTTATTTATTTATTTATTTATTTAAGATTTTATTTCTATATTTAACACAGAGAGAGAGAGACAGCACAAATGGGCAGAGCAGCAGGCAGAGGGAGCGGGAGAAGCAGACTCCCAACTGAGCAGGGAGCCCGATGCAGGGCTTGATCCCAGGACTCTGGGATCATGACCTGAGCCGAAGGCAAATGCTTAACCGACTGAGCCACCTAGGTGCCCCTAAATAAATCTTTTAAAAAAATTTTTAAAGCTATACAGTAAATACAAAAAATAGAAGTCAGAAATGTAAATATATATGCCAAAAGTCAACCACCTTTCCTATTTTTCTGACTTAACCAGTAGCCAAAAAAATGTATTCTATGTTGTCTGAACTAATGAATAAAAGGTCAAAGAGCTGAGTATAGATAATGAAAAGAAGCATAAAAACAATTGAGAGAGATGAGGAAAGCATTGGAGCAAACCACTTTGCAGATGGAATTTTTGCTGAAGGCCATACGCAGGCCAGAACTGGAAATACAGTTGAAAGCTTAAAAGGTACAGTGATAAGGAAACATAGCAAAGGCCAGGAAGCAGCTCTTCAGGGGTCTAATCACAAGTGCCCGAGAGGATTAGAGCTTCCACAAATACAGCGCTGCTTTAGAGCAAGGAAAAACAAAAAGGAAAGCATTTGCTTCCAAATGAAATGAGACATTTCTCATTTGATTTGATCCCAGTTGATCTGGAAAAAGAATTATAATGTAGAAAAAATAATAATGCTTTTTATTAATCAGTGCTCAGTGTATCTCTTCATGTCCTTATATAATTCAATTGATTTCAATTAAAATATTTAAATTTTATGAGCCCAGACCATGGAAATATGTAGAGGTTATACATATATACACATGTATAGATGTTATCAATTCCTTCTTTTTTATGTTGTTTCATTCAAAGGATCTGTAGGTAATAATCTGTAGTAGATCGAATTCAAAAATACGGGATTGTACGTCCTCACTGGCTGCTGTCAGATTTGGCCATATGACCTGCTCTGTCCAGTGAAATGTGAGCAGAAGTGGTATGTGTCTGTGCAGAAAGAAGTAAACATAGCAGGTCTGAGGCTGCTAGGCTTTGAAAGACTTGCTTGCAAGATTGGCCCTTGGATGGTGTCAGGGAGCTTGGTTTGGGGAAAGTCCCCATCCTTCTCTGACAAGAATGACTCTCCATGCCTAAACTGTGCAAACAATGTGGCTTGTGCTAAACACATACTTTCCTTTGGGGAATCCAGAAGTGTGGTGCACGCTAGGCAGGGGGTGCCTCAATGACCATCCCCACCCCCCCAAAAAAAACCCCTGGGTGCTGCATCTCTAATGAGTTTCCCTGGTAAATAACACTGCCCACAGGGTGTCACAATCTGATGCTGAAGGAATTAAATATATCTTGTGTGACTCCACTGGGAGAGCACTTTTGGGAGTTTGCACCTTGTTTCGTCCACACTTTGCCCCATGCACCTTTTCCTTGGCTGATTTTGCTTCATATTCCTTCACAGTCATAAATCAATGCTCTGTGACTCTATGCTTCAGTCCTATGAGTCGTTCCAGTGAATTTCCAAATCAAGAGGTGATCTTGGGGACCCAAGACACAGTGTCAATTTTAGTTTTTTTTTCCGTCTCTCATGACAAGTTACACTGCTCTAGCTAGAGGCTGCTCTTTCTTCTGGGTCTCGGAGGGAAGACGATATGACAAAGCCGTAGCCAACCTGAAGCTGCTTTACATGAGCCAAAAAAAAAAAAATCTCCAAGATGATAAGCCTGTAAGATTTTGGAGTTTCCATTACCACAGCAAAGCCTAACCCTTTCTGATGGATATATAATCCCAGTGATACATGTGCATAGTTCTCTTGTTCTCCACAAAACTTGTCTCACTTGACCTTGGCCATCTCAAAACCCTATGAAATATGGCAGCCAGATGACAATATTTCTATGCTAGAGACCAGTTGGGCCCTTATCTTTTCCCCCAATTCACATGACATTAGATAAATAAACCTCAACATGAAGCATGGTTCCTTGCAGTGGCCGATGCAAGAAGCAGAAGGGTGGCAAATTAGCCTTTGCAACTCGGAACACTCACAGTTATCACTTGCATTTGAAGTTCTTATTAGTGATTACTGTGGGGTTTTTGTGTTGCTGTTGTTGTTGTTTTCTATCCACAGCATGTGAAAAAGCATAGATGTCTTTCTAGGTTTCTGGCTGTCCATCAGTTTAATCGGTCCTGGCAGATAACAGTTTCTCTGAGATAATTTCGTAGGACCATAGAATTAGATCTGATTTGTGCCACATCACCCATATTTTAAATCAGACTGAATCTAACATAACCTTCAAATTTGGTAAAACTAAACTTACTAATTCTCTATTGCTGGATAACAATTTCTGTATTATTTCAAAATACACTGGCTTAGAACAGCAATAATATTTATTATCTCAAATAATTTCAGTCAGTCAGAAATTCCAGAGTATCTTAGCTGAGGGCTCTGTCTCAGGACTTCTTATCAGTTTGTAGTCAAGTTTTGGATCAAGGCTGCAGACATCTGCAGGCTTCACTGGGGCTGAAGAATCTGCTTTTATGGCAGCTTGTTTACATGGTGGCCAAGTTAGCACCGTCTGTTGCAAAGAGGTCTCTGTTCTTCACCCCATGTGTTCTGTTGTGGCGCTGCTTGAGTATCCTTGTGACATGGCAGCTGGCTTCCTCTTGGGTGAAGGATCCAAAAGAAACCAAGAAGAATCTACAATGTCTTCTATGACTTTGTCCTGGAAGTCATACACCATCACTTCTGCTGCATTTTATTCATTAGAAGTGTGTTACTAAGTCTAGCTCACATTCAAAAGGAGAGACATTAGACTCTAACTTTTGAGAAGAGAAGTGTCAAAGAATCTGTTAGCATATTTTAATAACATCACATCCATATAAGTCATTATTTTTTTAAAGATTTTATTTATTTATTTGAGAATGAGAGAAAGCACAAGAGGGAGGAGGGTCAGAGGGAGAAGCAGACTCCCTGCTGAGCAGGGACCCCAATGCGGAACTCGATCCTGGGACTCCAGGATCATGACCTGAGCCGAAGGCAGTCGCTTAACCAACTGAGCCACCCAGGCGCCCTCCATATAGGTCATTATTATTGCTGTTTATCAATCTGTTCAGTTGTCCCCAACTGGGGAGACAGTGTAGACATTTATGTGTGTTGCTCTTCATGATGGGTGTGGCCATGTGGCTACATCTGGCCAATGAATTGTGAGTGGACTAGTCATTAAATACTTTTGGAAAATTGGAGATTTATATGGAAAAAGAAGAGAAAACATTGCTACTTTATGTCATTCACAAACATAAAATGCTGATGAATTAAAGAAGTAGAAAACCAGCAATGTGAGGAATTTCAAAGAAAAGTTATAATATGGGGCGCCTGGGTGGCTCAGTCGTTAAGTGTCTGCCTTCATCTCAAGTCATGATCCCAGGGTCCTGGGATCAAGCTCCGCATCGGGCTCCCTGCTCGGCAGGAAGCCTGCTTCTCCCTCTCCCACATCCCCTGCTTGTGTTCCTGCTCTCACTGTCTCTCTCTCTCTCTGATAAATAAATAAATAAATAAATAAATAAATAAATAAATAAATAAATAAAGTTATAATAATTTATTACATTGAAGAAGGTAAGAATTTCTTAAGGCACAAAAAATATAAAGGTGAAATTTCTCTTCAACAGAAGACATAACCAACAGAGTGAAAGGTGAGACACAAATTTGGAGAAGACATATGTAACCCATGTAATTAGCAAAGAATCTGGGGTATATACAGAAGTCAAAAGAAACCATAAGGAAAAGAGTAATAAAGCAGTAAAAAATAAGTAGATAATGCATATGATAACAAAGTCACAGAAGAGGAAAGGGATGATGCTCCATGTCACAGACAGAACAGGGTAATGCAAACTAAACTTCAGTGAGATACCTTTTCACATTTGTCAGATGGGCAAAAAATAATAAACCTTAGGGCACAAATTCTCAGCGAAGTAGAAGAGTTGCTGGTGTGAATATAGATTAGGACAAGCACCTTGGAGAACAACAGAACAAAAGCCAATAAAATCAGAGCTGTAAATTGACTCAGAAATTCCACTTCTAATTCCACGTTCTTTACCTTGCAGAAGCACAAGGGGCATGTGTGTAAATGTACCATGTTGATAAAATCTCAAAATATCAATAATGAGTGAAAAGGCAATTTGCAAAAATATGTTCACATATCATTTCGTTTATGTAAATTTTAAAACGTGTAAAACAATGCTATATAGTGTTACTGAATAAATGCGTATGTAGAAAAGACAAGAAAACCTGGATGTAGTTCAAAGTTGAGGTCTTCTCCTTGGAAAAAGAATAAGCTAAATGATTGGGGAATGGAAGAGGGATGGTTTGCTATATCAGGCACACTTTTTCTATTTTCTCAAAAGAGATCTGAGCAGATATAGCAAAACGTTACCATCTGCTTAATACTTGCAGTGAATGCTTGTTATTGTCATTTGCCATATTTGTCAATGTGTTTGGAGACTTTCAAAGTTGAAAACTAAAATTTTATTTTAAGAAAACCACTAGACTAAATTTTGTCAATCTCTTATTTTATTAAAATCTGTAATTCTAACAGGGAGAGGGGTAACCCTTAAATTATAATGAGTGATTCATAAAATACTGGGCTTTTTAAATCAACCTACATTAGTGCCACCTGTCAGATGGATTCTGTATATGACATACTAAATCTACAGTCCCTGGAGCAGTACTCACTGATGCCTGTGGCCCAGGAAAGTTCTCTGGCCACCCAAAGTTCTGTCACCTTACAAGATAATACCATTATGTCAGTTCTGGAAAATTCAAATCAGCTATCTGTAACTCCTTAAAAGAACCAAAATGTTTTGTACTCTACTGAATGTTTCTATGTTGTCAAACTAGCTGATAACAATAAAAAGTCTTTTTCAAAGGAGGTATATTTAAGGCATTCGATTCCTTATTTCCCACAAAACCAATCCAATAGCATTTGAACTTATTAGGAATGAAAAATACATATAAGTCTCCATTATCTCCTAACTTTCTCAAGAAGGTTTTGGAGAGAGTGTGAAACATGTGAATTATACTTTAATTGTAACTGTCACTTCCCAGACACAGCTGGATTACAAGAGCTGTGAAATTGCTTAATTTTTAAAATAAAAAATTCGATGGTTCTAGTTTTGCTGACAAGAGAAAGGTCCAACTTTCTCTCATAGGAAAGAATTTTTAACCACATTTTAGGCTGGATGGGACTGAATAGTATAGATAAGCATCCAATCTTCCAGATGCTTATCCTGAATAAATCTCCAAAGTTTGAAGGGATCGCCTGGGAGCTAATCTTTTCAGCTTTGAGCTTGAGTCAGCCAATAATAACAGTAAAATAGAAAGCTGATCCATTTCCCAGTTTTTTTCCCCATTATAGTATAATACCAAGAGCCACATTCATTTAAGTTTCAATGTTTCTGCATTGAGTGTGATTGTGAGTGTGTGCCTCTGTGTGAATGTGTACACCTTTGTCCAAAAAACACATTCTTCATCCAAGGGTACAGAATTGTCCTCTCTTAGTAGCAGAGGTTTGCAAGTCTCCTCAATAAGGACTGTGTTTTGGATCTGGGCCCAATAATGAAGGAATAAATTACTAAATTGTCCTAGTCATAAACTGTCCATTTTAATGAGTCCAAACTTCATGATATTTTTTAAAATCACTTCCTTCTATTTGCCTGTCATTCATTTATTCAATAACAAATCAATATTTACTGAGTGCCTACCCTGAGCAGATTTTATACGAGGCATTTCATAGTCAAGCAACTATGGGACTATAAAGCAACATGTCATTTCCTGTTTTCCATATCAATTAAATTACAGGATAATTAAGTCACAGATTTCTCAGTGAAAGATATGATTTCAGTCATATATTTACTGATCCCTAGAAATGGTGATAACTCTCCATCACTGTAGTCAATGTGCAGGCAGTAACTCAGCAAAATTAGAGAGAATATGACAACAAGAGAAAATCAAAATGATTTGTAAAGCAAGAATTCATCACATTTTCAGGAAAAGCCACACAGTATCCTGACATGAAAGCCATTAGAGAGAAAATGTATTTCATTAGCCTGGTGTTCTAAGGACGGTTAGGTTATACAACCAGTTTGCTTTGTTTTACTCCTTTTCCTCTGCCCTCTGCCATATATCCTCATGTTATTACGGAAGTTTCGTGATTGCCTTGGAATCTTTATGAGAAGGGAGAAAAAAGAAACCCAAAACATTTTCCGGAATATCTTTAGATGGAATGGATTATATTTGACCCTTCACTTCCTTCCCTTCAGAAATCTCAACAGGAACCCAAACCTTCACTTACCTCATAAACACACTCTATGCAGTTATATACAGTGAGTATGTGAGTCCATACACAGGAGTTATATACATCCGTGTGCAGGACTATGTGATTGTAATAATTCTCAGACTGTCACCACACTCATGCCACAAACAGTGGAAGATTGAACATTTATGTGTGTCTGTGTGAGTATGCATGTGTGTTAGCATGTGTGTATGCATGCATGTAGAGAGAGACAGAAAGAGAGAGAAAGAGAAATAGAAAGACGAGAAGAGGGAAACAATTTTTTTAATGTTTATTTATTTTTTATTAACATAAAATATATTATTTGTTTCAGGAGTACAGGTCTGTGAATCAACAGTCTTACACAATTCACAGCGCTCACCATAGCACATACCCTCCCCAATGTCCATCACCCAGCCACCCCATCCCTCCCACCCCCCTCCCCTCCAGCAACCCTCAGTTTGTTTCCTGAGATTAAGAGTCTCTTATGGTTTGTCTTCCTCTCTGGTTTCATCTTGTTTCATTTTTCCCTCCCTTCCCCTATGAGCCTCTGCCTTGTTTCTCAAATTCTTCATATCAGTGAGATCATATGATAATTGCCTTTCTCTGATTGACTTATTTCGCTTAGCATAATACCCTCTAGTTCCATCCATGTCATTGCAAATGGCAAGATTTCATTTTTTTTGATGGCTGAGTAGTATTCCATTGTATGTATGTATTTGTGTGTGTGTGTATATATATATATATATATATCATATCTCCTTTATCCATTCATCCGTCGATGGACCTCTGGGCTTTTTCCATAGTTTAGCTATTGTGGACATTGCTGCTATAAACATTGGGGTGCAGGTGCCCCTTCAGATCACTACATTTGTATCTTTGGGGTAAACACCTAGTAATGCAATTGCTGGGTCATAGGGTAGCTCGGTTTTCAACTTTTTGAGGAACCTCCATACTGTTCTCCAGAGTGGCTGCACCAGCTTGCATTCCCACCGACAGTGTAGGAAGAAGAGGGGAACAATTTGAAATAAAGTAAAACAACAATCCTTCATGGATTAGTATGGATCTGGTTAAAATTTATGGTAGAAATTGTGAGGTGAAAAGAGAAAGAGCTGAAAATGACTACTTTTTAAATAAATGAACTGAACTGAAAAAGAACTGGTAGTGTTTCCTAACCATGGGAAGAGCTGTAATACTACCAATAAAGTTGTAAGTCTATGAATAAAATGGTCAGGAAGACGGTCTTGACACAGCACTGCCTACGTTGCGGAAGCTCTCACTGTTTCTCCCAGGGTCAAAGGTACTTTTCAGAGATACCTGAAGCCCATAAACTGCTATGCTTTCTGACGCTAATATTAGAGCACTGAAATAAAGAAAATCCTGAATCTGCACGTTAAAAGGGCATACATCTCCTGGTGGAAAAACTATAGAATCATCAATACTGTAACACAATTTGGTAAAATTATTAGCCTCTAAGTTTGAGAAGGCACTGCCATCCAGGCCAAAAATAAAGCAGCCGAAGGATGAATATAAACAGGCTGGTGTTGGATTACTAATAAGAACTTTCATAATTCAGATAGCAGGGGAAATATTATCTATGTGTATGTTTATTTATATATGTGTGGGAAATATCAAAAGAATACGCACTATATTCTTTTAGTGCTGTTGTAGTAGTGATCTTTGGGGTTCGGAAATGATCTCATGATTTTATTTTTGCTTATTTTATCTTCTAGTTTTCAGCAATGGGTATCTACTGATTTGTAGTAATAAAGTGTCATTAAAGTAAGAATAAAATAGCAAAGGCATAAAAAATAGGTAAGAAGAAGATAGTGGTTGGGGCACCTGGTGGCTCAGTCAGTTGAGCATCCAACTCTTGGTTTCAGCTTAGGTCATGATCTCAGGGTCATGGGATGGAGCCCTACATCAGGCTCCGTGCTCAGTAGGGAGTCTGCTTGAGGATTCTTTCCTTCTATCGCTCTCGTGCTCACTCTCTCTCAATTAATAACATCTTAAAAAAAAAAGAAGACAGAGGAACAGACTCTAAAAACCAGGAAACAAGACACAAGAAGATATATCAATAAAATAGTTTGATTTTTTAAAGATTTATTAATTTGAGAGAGAGAGAGAGGGAGCATGTGAGTGGGGGCAGAGGTAGAGGAAGAGTGACAAAGAGGATCCTCAAGCCGACTCCCTGCTGAGTGTGGAGCCTGATATGGGGCTCTATTCCAGGATCCTGGGATCATGACCTGAACCAAAATCGGCCCTTTGACCCACTGAGCCACCCACACACCCCTAAAATAGTTTGATTTTAAATGCAACAGACATCCAGGTGTTTTGAGGGGAAAACGGAATTTAAAATCAAAAAACAAGAAATAATTGGAGAAGCCATTTTAAAATGAATGACAGTAAACATCAAGTCATTCTGAAAACAGATATAATAAATACAGATATAAATAAGTTACAAAAACAGAATATAATGATTCCAGTATTTGAGGTAAAATAGGTTATAATTTAACAAAATTTAGGAAGTGCATTCCTGAAGATGGAGAAAAAAGACATATTTCTTCATCTTTCGTAGGATAGAGGCAATAGTGTCTATCTATGGATGATAAAGTAATAGAAATTTTGGGATATTTAAATGTATAATTATATCTCCAGGAAAAGCAAAACAATAAAAATATGGAGAAGCAAGGAAGGGTTGATAACATCCCCAAATTACTATATGAAATTATGATAATTATAACACTACTAATTAGAGTTTTTGGAATATAGCTAAAGCGACACTCAGTGGAAGTTTATACCATGTTATTCAAGAATAAGTGCTGAAAATAAGTGAATAAAATGAAAAAAATGAATGCAGAATACAAAAGTATCCTAGGAAAAGTATTTTAGTAAAAAGTAAGATAAAGGTCAAAATTATTTCTATGAAATAAATAAAATAAGAGAAATAATGAACAGAGACAAGTGGGGCTTCTAGGAGCAATGGAGAAAACAATATGACAATAGATAAACTGCCAGCAAATCTGATAAAGAAAAAGGAAGAAAGCACAAATTTGCAAAATTAAAAATAATAAATTGGAGAATAATGATTAGCAAAAACATTTTGTAAAGCTCTCCATATAAATTTGAAATATCTGGATAAAATACATATTTTAGAAAAAAATACTACAAAAATTAATTCCAGAAAGCTAAAGCCAAGCAATTACATTTAAGAGTCTGATCAGATTCTGATAAGAGTCTATTAAGAAGTTGCCCTCTAATGAAAAAAGTTCAGAATGTTTTAAAAAATAAAAAAGTTGAACATATCTGTAGATGGAACAGATAATTTCAGTGTCATTTGCATTGTTCCAGACTATAGCAAGTAAAAGAAAGTCTCCAAGTACTTTTTCTTTTTTTTTTTTAAGTAATGCTGCACCTTAGTAGGCAACATTCTTTTTTTTTTACAGATTTTATTTATTTATTCATGAAAGACAGAGAAAGAGAGAGGCAGAGGGAGAAGCAGGCTCCCTGCTGAGCAGGAAGCCTAATGTGGGATTTGATTCCAGGACCCTAGGATCATGACCTGAGCTGAAGGCAGATGCTTAACCATCTGAGCTACCCAGGTGCCCTCCAAGTACTTTTTCTTAAAGCAGCATAATATTGTCACCCAAACTTAACAAAGGCCACAAAAAGAACCACAGACCAATCTCATTTATAATGAATAACAATGAAAATATTCTAAATAAAACAAGTACATTACAGTGGCACATTTAAAGATCAATATACCATAAACAAATAAGTAGGCTTTATTCAGAAATATAAGCATGATTGATGGAAACCAATTATAGGAAACCAATTAATATAATTAACCATTATAGGTAAAGCAAAAACTGATGCATCAACCCTGTAGATAACAAAAAGTATTACTTAGTAAAATTCAAAAATTCCTGATTAAATCTGGAAGATACCTCTTCACAATTGGTATATATTTGATAACAGTTATTTATTAGAAGCCTGTCAATAAACACTCTTCGTGGTTAAACATCAACAGTTCAAAAACAAGGTGAAATTATTCTTTAAGTGTTTTATTCAATATTTTTCTGAAAGTACCAATCAATTCAATTACCTAAGAGAAAAAAATAAGAGTTTTAAAGGAAAGGAGTAACAAAATTATGTACAGATGATATGATTACATATCTGAAAAATCCTAAAAAATCAGAGGAAGGAAAGAAGGAAGGAAACCACAAAATATTTGTCAGTTAGCTATTACAAAATTGGTATTCTAGGGCACCTGGGTGGCTCAGTCGGTTAAGCATCTGCCTTCAGCTCAGGTCATGATTCCCGTGTCCTGGGATCGAGCCCTGCATTGGGCTCCTTGCTCAGCAGGTAGCCTGCTTCTCCCTCTGCCTGCTACTCTCCCTGCTTGTGCTCTCTCTCTGACAAACAAATAAATAAAATCTTAAAAGAAAGAAAGAAAGAAAGAAAAGAAAGAAAGAAAGAAAGAAAGAAAGAAAGAAAGAAAGAAAGAAAGAAAGAAAGAAAGAGAGAAAGAAAGAAAGAGAGAGAGAGAAAGAAAGAAAGAGAGAGAGAAAGAAAGAAAGAGGAAAGAAAGAAAGAAAGAAAGAAAGAAAGAAAGAAAGAAAGAAAGAAAGAAAGAAAGAAAGAAAGAAAGAAAGAGAAAGAAAGAGAAAGTGCATGGCTAAGATAAAAAAAATGGTATTCTAAAAATCCAATCACTTTCCTATATATGTAGGAAGGATCCTATTTACCAACACAGCTCTCATACACACATAACAATCACATACATCCTAGTAATAAACAAGAAATGAGGAAAAACCCTCAAAATTTCTTAAGGACATAAAAATATGAACTAATAGACATATATGCCATTTACAGGATTAAGAATATTGAACAGTAAACATTTCTATTTCCTATAAATTAATCTAAATATTTGGTGTGATATCATTAAGAATAACAACATTTTTTTACATAGAGACAAACTGAGTTTAATTGCTGGAGGACTTTTTGCTAAGTGAAATAAGCCAGGCACAAAAGAAAAGTATTTCATGATTTCGCTTATATGTGGAATCTGAAAACATTGATTCATAGCAGAAAGTAGAACGATGGTTCCAGAGACAAGGAAAAGAGGGGAAAAGGGAGATGTTGGTCATAGGGTACAAAGTTGCAGTTGTATAGGATGAGTAATTTCTAGAGATCCAATGTGGAGGATGGTGACTTTGGTTTAAAATACAGTATTACAGGGGTGCCTGGGTGGCTCAGTTGGTTAAGCATCTGACTCTTGATTTCAGGTCAGGTCATGATCTCAGGGTCTTGAGATGGAGCGCAAATCAGTCTGCGCTGAGTGTGGTGCCTACTTGAGATTTTCTCCCCCTCTGCCCCTCCCCTGCTCTCTCTCTCTCTCTCAAAAAAAAAAGTAAATAAATAAATAAATAAATAATTTAAAAACCTGTATTATATACCAGAAATTTGCTAATCAGGTGCTTTCACCACACACACACAGACACAGACACACACAAAAATGGTAACTGTGAAGGGACAGATATGCTAATTAATTTAATTGTAGTGATCATTTCACTGTGTGTATGTATATCAAAATATTATGTTGTCTACCTTAAATATATACAATTTATATTTTTAAATTTAAATTAAATTTAAAAAAACAAAGTTTAATTGGGGAAAATAAACACGTGAGAATATCCAGAAAATTCTGAAATAAAACTATAATGGGGGAGGAGGAGAGGGAGGAGGCCTAGGTAGCCAGACTATAGAGTGGTTACAAAAAGTCCCAAAACATATGCAAGTAGATATGACAATTCACTATATGAAAACTGGTGGGAATCTGAGAGATTATTCAATAAATTTTGATGGGGCAATCAGCTACTTAAACTAAGAATAAAGTTGAATTTTTCCTTCCCTCTTTATAGCAAAATAAATTTCAACTGAACTGAACATCAGAGGAAAAATAATGAAAGCATAACCATAATAAAGAATATATCCCAAATTTTCAAAATCCTGAAGTTGAACAACTTTTTAAATCAAGACTAGAAAATCCAGAAACCATAAGAGAATATGTTGGTAAATTACTCCTCATGTAAATTTAAAACTTCTGTGTGCTTTAAACCAAGTAGCATGAACAAAGACAAAAGCCAAAAAACAAACTGGCGAATATTTGCAAATATATTCAAAGGTAAAATACTATTTTCCTTAAAATATAAAACTCTCCTAAAAATCAGTATAGAAAAATACCCCAAATCCTCTGAAAGATGTAGATTAATAGGTATTTCACTGAAAAATAAACACATATGGCTTCTATGCAGATGGAAGGATGCCCAATCCCTCTCATAAATAAATGCAAATTAAAGCAAAATAGAGATAGCAATTCTTAGCTGCCAGATTGGCAATAGTTTGATAGTATACAGTCTTGGCAAGATTGTGAGGAAAAAGCATTATCACACACTGGCAATGGGTGTACACATTGTCATAACTTCCTTAGAAGGCAGTGTGATAGTATCTATAAAAAGTAAAAACGGGCACATCCTCCAACTCAGTAATTTGATTTTGAGGAATTTATTCTACAGATAGACTTGCATATGTGTGCAACTGTGAGGGTACCAAAAAAATGTTTTGAAGCATGGTTTTATATATATATCATTGGGAGCAACCTATGTACTGACATAGGAGGTTAAGTGGGCTTGAGCCCTAAGGCTCCACTGCCTGATTTAATATCTGGGTGGTTCCACCACTTACTAGCTCTGTGACCTTGAACAAGCTCCTAAACAATCTGTGCCTCAGCTTCCTAATCTGTAAGGTGGTGCTAAAAGGAGTATCTATTTCATAGGGTTGTTAAGATTAAATGAGTTAACACATACAGAGTACATAGCATCATATATACATAAAAGTATATGTACATGTATAATTTATATATACATATATGTACACACACAATTATAATATTTTTAAATTATTTTAAGACAGTTTAAGTTCATTGTTGATATGGAAAAATCTCCAGGATATACTGTTATGCTCAGAAAATAAGATAAAGAACAGAGTGGGTCCTATGCTCCCATATAAGTCCAAAAAGATATGTGTTTACATAAAACTCCAAAAGGATCTATCCTCAAATAGATCCCACAATCGCTTCCTGTACTCAAGCCCATCTTAGTGCTCAAGTGACTTGCCCTTCCTTGGTCTTTCATTGTTACACACAATTAAAGGGCTGACTATTTACAAATATCCTCTAAGTGATCCACTAAAGTTTACAAAAAATTGAAACTATTTGAAATTATACTAACACTCTACAATTCTGTTATCACTATGCTCCTATTTATGTCCAAAAAAGATATGTGTTCCCATAAAGCTCCAAGATGTGAGCATCGAAATGTATCACACATTCCCCACAGGATGCCCAAGAAACTGTGGGTGATTGTTGCCTGTTGGGAAAAGAGTTCAAGATGTGAGTCAGAAGCAGATACAGGTGTTCCCTGACTTATGATGATTCGACTTAAGATTTTTTGTAAAAGGGATAGGCATTCAGTAGAAACCATACTTTGAATTTTGGTCATTTCCCTGGCTAGCGATATACAGGATGATATGCTGTCTTGATGCTGGGCAGTGTCAGCAAGATGCAGCTCCCAGACAGTCATGCAATCACAGAGGAAAAAACCCACACCCTTATAATCATTCTGTTTTTCACTGTTAGTACAGTATTAGATAAGTTAAATGAAATAATCAACGCTTTATTATAAAAAAAAAAAAACAACTTTGTGTTAGGTGATTTTGCCCAACTGTAGGCTAGTGTAAGTGTTCAGAACACATTTATTTTTTTTAAATAATTTTTTATTGTTATGTTAATCACCATACATTACATCATTAGTTTTTGATGTAGTGTTCCATGATTCATTGTTGGTGCATAACACCCAGTGCTCCACGCAGAACGTGCCCTCTTTAATACCCATCACCAGGCCAACCCATCCCCCCACCCCTCTCCCCTCTAGAACCCTCAGTTTGTTTTTCAGAGTCCATCGTCTCTCATGATTTGTCTCCCCCTCCGACCTACTCACCTTCATTCTTCCCCTCCTGCTATCTTCTTCTTTTTTTTTCTTAACATATATTGCATTTTTTGTTTCAGAAGTACAGATCCGTGATTCATTGGTCTTGTACAATTCACAGTGCTCACCATAGCACATACCCTCCCCAATGTCTATCACCCAGCCACCCAATCCCTCCCACACCCCACCACTCCAGCAACCCTCAGTTTCTTTCCTGAGATTAAGAATTCCTCATATCAGTGAGGTCATATGATACATGTCTTTCTCTGATTGACTTATTTCATTGAGCATAACACCCTCCAGTTCCATCCACGTCATTGCAAATGGCAAGATCTCATTCCTTTTGATGGCTGCATAATATTCCATTGTGTATATATACCACTTCTTCTTTATCCATTCATCTGTCGATGGACATCTTGGCTCTTTCAACAGTTTGGCTATTGTGGACATTGCTGCTATAAACATTGGGGGGCACGTACCCCTTCGGATCCCTACATTTGTATCTTTGGGGTAAATACCCAGTAGTGCAATTGCTGGATCATATGGTAGCTCTATTTTCAACTGTTTGAGGAGCCTCCATACTGTTTTCCAGAGTGGTTGCACCAGCTTGCATTCCCACCAAAAGTGTAGGAGGGTTCCCCTTTCTCCACATCCCCGCCAACATCTGTCGTTTCCTGACTTGTTAATTTTAGCCATTCTGACAGGTGTGAGGTGGTATCTCATTGAGGTTTTGCATTTGGATTTCCCTGATGCCGAGCGATGTTGAGCACTTTTTCATGTGTCTGTTGGCCATTTGGATGTCTTCTTTGGAAAAATGTCTGTTCATGTCTTCTGTCCATTTCTTGATTGGATTATTTGTTCTTTGGGTGTTGAGTTTGATAAGTTCTTTATAGATTTTGGATACTAGCCCTTTATCTGATATGTCATTTGCAAATATTTTCTCCCATTCTGTCGGTTGTCTTTTGGTTTTGTGGACTGTTTCTTTTGCTGTGCAAAAGCTTTTTATCTTGATGAAATCCCAATAGTTCATTTTTGCCCTGGCTTCCCTTGCCTTTGGCGATGTTTCCAGGAAGAAGTTGCTGTGGCTGAGGTGGAAGAGGTTGCTTCCTGTGTTCTCCTTTAGGATTTTGATGGACTCCTGTCTCACGTTTAGATCTTTCAACCATTTGGAGTCTATTTTTGTGTGTGGTGTAAGGAGATGGTCCAGTTTCATTCTTCTGCATGTGGCTGTCCAATTTTCCCAGCACCATTTGTTGAAGAGACTGTCTTTTTTCCATTGGACATTCTTTCCTGCTTTGTCAAAGATGAGTTGACCATAGAGTTAAGGGTCCATTTCTGGGCTCTCTATTCTGTTCCACTGATCTATGTGTCTGTTTTTTTGCCAGTACCATACTGTCTTGATGATGACAGCTTTGTAATAGAGCTGGAAGTCCGGAATTGTGATGCGGCCAGCTTTGCTTTTCTTTTTCAAGATTCCTCTGGCTATTCTGGGTCTCTTCTGGTTCCATACAAATTTTAGGATTATTTGTTCCATTTCTTTGAAAAAGTGGATGGTATTTTGATGGGGATTGCATTGAATGTGTAGATTGCTCTAGGTAGCACTGACATCTTCACAATGTTTGTTCTTCCAATCCATGAGCATAGAACGTTTTTCCATTTTTTTGTGTCTTCTTCAATTTCTTTCATGAGTATTTTATAGTTTTCTGAGTACAGATCCTTTGCCTCTTTGGTTAAATTTATTCCTAGGTATCTTATGGTTTTGGGTGCAATTGTAAATGGGATCGACTCCTTGATTTGTCTCTCTTCTGTCTTGTTGTTGGTGTATAGGAATGCCACTGATTTCTGTGCATTGACTTTATATCCTGCTACTTTACTGAATTCCTGTATGAGTTCTAGCAGTTTTGGGGTGGAGTCTTTTGGGTTTTCCACATACAGTATCATATCATCTGCAAAGAGTGAGAGTTTGACTTCCTCTTTGCTGATTTGGATGCCTTTGATTTCTTTTTGTTGTCTGATTGCTGTGGCTAGGACTTCTAATCCTATGTTGAATAGCAGTGATGAGAGTGGACATCCCTGCCGCGTTCCTGACCTTAGGGGAAAAGCTCTCAGCTTTTCCCCATTGAGAATGATATTCGCTGTAGGTTTTTCATAGATGGCTTTTATGATATTGAGGTAGGTACCCTCTATCCCTATACTCTGAAGAGTTTTGATCAAGAAAGGATGCTGTACTTTGTCAAGTGCTTTCTCTGCATCTATTGAGAGGATCATATGATTCTTGTTCTTTCTTTTGTTAATGTATTGTATCACGTTGATTGATTTGTGGATGTTGAACCAGCCTTGCAGCCCAGGGATAAATCCCACTTGGTCATGGTGAATAATCCTTTTAATGTACTGTTGGATCCTATTGGCTAGTGTTTTGGTGAGAATTTTTGCATCCATGTTCATCAAGGATACTGGTCTGTAATTCTCCTTTTTGATGGGATCTTTGGTTTTGGGATCAAGGTAATGCTGGCCTCATAAATGAGTTTGGAAGTTTTCCTTCCATTTCTGTTTTTTGGAACAGTTGCAGGAGAATAGGTATTAATTCTTCTTTAAATGTCTGATAGAATTCCCCTGGGAAGCCATCTGGCCCTGGGCTTTTGTTTGTTGGGAGATTTTTGATGACTGCTTCAAATTTCCTTAGTGGCTATAGGTCTGTTCAGGTTTTCTAATTCTTCCTGGTTCAATTTTGGTAGTTGATACATCTCTAGGAATGCACCCATTTCTTCCAGGTTATCTAATTTGCTGGCATAGAGTTGCTCATAATATGTTCCTATAATTGTTTGTATTTCGTTGGTGTTGGTTGTGACCTCTCCTCTTTCATGATTTTGTTGATTTGGGTCATTTCTCTTTTCTTTTTCATAAGTCTGGCCAGGGGTTTATCAATCTTGTTAATTCTTTCAAAGAACCAGCTCCTAGTTTTGTTGATCTGTTCTACTGTTCTTTTGGTTTCTATTTCATTGATTTCTGCTCTGATCTTTATTATTTCTCCTCTCCTGCGCGGTTAGGCTTTCTTTGCTGTTCTTTCTCCAGCTCCTTTAGGTGTAGGGTTAGGTTGTGTATTTGAGACCTTTCTTGCTTCTTGAGAAAGACTTGTATTGCTATATACTTTCCTCTTAGGACTGCTTTTGCTGTATCCCAAAGATTTTGAACAGTTGTGTTTTCATTTTCATTGGTTTCCATGAATTTTTTTAATTCTTCTTTAATTTCCTGGTTGACCCATTCATTCTTTAGTAGGATGCTCTTTAGCCTCCATGTATTGGAGTTCTTTCCGACTTTCCTCTTGTGATTGAGTTCTAGTTGCAAAGCATTGTGGTCTGAAAACATGCAGGGAATGATCCCAATCTTTTGGTACCGGTTGCGACCTGATTTGTGACCTAGGATGTGATCGATTCTGGAGAATGTTCCATGGGCACTAGAGAAGAATGTGTATTCCGTTGCTTTGGGATGGAATGTTCTGAATATGTCTGTGAAGTCCATTTGGTCCAGTGTGTCATTTAAAGTCTTTATTTCTTTGTTGATCTTTTGCTTAGATGATCTGTCCATTTCAGTCAGGGGGGTGTTAAAGTCCCCCACTATTATTGTATTGTTGTCAATGTGTTTCTTTGCTTTTGTTATCAATTGCCTTATATAATTGGCTGCTCCCACGTTAGGGGCATAGATATTTACAATTGTTAGATCTTCTTGTTGGATAGACCCTTTAAGTAGGATATAGTGTCCTTCTTCACCTCTTATTACAGTCTTTGTTTTAAAATCTAATTTGTCTGATATAAGGATTGCCACCCCAGCTTTCTTCTGGTGTCCATTAGCATGGTAAATGGTTTTCCACCCCCTCATTTTCAATCTGGGGGTATCTTTGGGTCTCAAATGAGTCTCTTGCAGACAGCATATTGATGGGTCTTGTTTTTTAATCCAATCTGATAGCCTGTGTCTTTTGATTGGGGCATTGAGCCCAGTTACATTCAGGGTAACTATTGAAAGGTATGAATTTAGTGCCATTGTATTGCCTGTAAGGTGACTGTTACTGTATATTGTCTGTGCTCCTTTCTGATCTATGCTGCTTTTAGGCTCTCTCTTTGCTTAGAGGACCCCTTTCAATATTTCTTGTAGGGCTGGTTTTGTGTTTGCAAATTCGTTTAGTTTTTGTTTGTCCTGGAAGCTTTTTATCTCTCCTTCTATTTTCAATGATAGCCTAGCTGGATATAGTATTCTTGGCTGCATATTTTTCTCATTTAGTGCTCTGAAGATATCATGCCAGTCCTTTCTGGCCTGCCAGGTCTCTGTGGATAGGTCTGTTGCCAATCTAATGTTTCTACCATTGTAGGTTACATATCTCTTCTCCCGAGCTGCTTTCAGGATTTTCTCTTTGTCTCTGAGACTCGTAAGTTTTACTATTAGATGTCGGGGTGTTGACCTATTTTTATGGATTTTGAGAGGGGTTCTCTGTGCCTCCTGGATTTTGATGCCTGTTTCCTTCCCCACATTAGGGAAGTTCTCTGTATTATTTGCTCCAATATACCTTCTGCCCCTCTCTCTCTTTCTTCTTCTTCTGGGATCCCAATTATTCTAATGTTTCGTCTTATTGTATCACTTATCTCTTGAATTCTGCCCTCGTGATCCTGTAGTTGTTTCTCTCTCTTTTTCTCAGCCTCTTTATTTTCCATCATTTGGTCTTCTATATCGCTGATTCTTTCTTCTGCCTCATTTATCCTAGCAGTTAGTGCCCCCATTTTTGATTGCACCTCATTAATAGCCTTTTTGATTTCAACTTGGTTATATTTTAGTTCTTTTATTTCTCCAGAAAGGGTTTCTCTAATAACTTCCACACTTTTTTCAAGCCCAGCTAGTATCTTTAAAGTCATGATTCTGAACTCTAGGTCCGACATCGTACTAATGTCAGTATTGAGTAGGTCCCTGGCAGACGGTACTACCTCTTGTTCTTTTTGCTGAGGTGATTTTTTTTGTCTTGTCATTTTGTCCAGAGGAGAACAGATGAATGAGAGAACAAAATGCTAACAGTTTAACAACGTCTCCAGCAAATATACTCTATAAAAATCAGAAAAGACCTGACACCAGGGGACAAGAAAGGGAAAGAAAGAAGAGAAAAAAAAAAAGGAAAAAGAAAAAGATAAAAACAAACAAAAACAGAATATGATCAAATATGATCAGGCTAGTGCATAGATCAGTGCCACACACTAGCTTTTGGGCATATTTTGGTCTGTTAGAAGAAAGTACCTGCTAAAATTTTAAAGGAAGAAAGACTTATATATGTACAAAATAAGGGTTGATACAATGAAGGGATGGCAAATGACTGTAAAGATGAAAATTATAAAAGATTTTATAGAAGGAATTGATAAGATAAGAAGTTGTTTTTAAAAAGAAAGAAGATTTAAAAAGAAAAAGAAAAAAGAAAAAAAAGGAAAAAAAAGGGAGAGAATGTGATCAGGCAGGAGACTAGAACAAAGCCATACACTAGTGATTTAGGGTATATTTTGATCTGTTAGAAGAAATTGTATCTCAAAATTTTAAAGAGAGAACAACTTATATATATATGCCAAAAATAAGGGTAACTACTATGATGGGATAAAAATATGACTCTAAAAATGAAAAATAAAAAATGTTTTTTTAAAAAAAGGGATTGATAAGATGTTGTTTGAAAAAGGGAAAAAGAAAAATTCAAAAAAAACAGTTAAAAAATTAACTTTGAAAAACTAATGAATTATGGTAAAAAAGTCATGAATTCTATGTGCAGTATTCCTCTAGCGCTGGAGTTCTCCCATTCTCCTTGATCAGTAAACTTGGTCTTGGCTTACTGGCTGTTCATGCTGATCTTCTGGGGAAGGGGCCTGTTGCTGTGATTCCAAATGTCTTTGCCAGAGGCGGAATTGCCCCGCCCTTGTGAGTCCAGGCTAAGCAAGCTGCTCGGGTTTGCTCTCAGGAGCTTTTGTTCCCTGCAAGCTCTCGGTACAGCTTTGGAGGACCAGGGTGAAAATGGTGGCCTCCCAATCTCCACCCGGAGGAGCTGAGAACTCGGGGCCCCGCTCCTCAGTGCGCCCCCAGAGAAAAGCAATCACTCCCTTTTCCCCGGTCTCCGGCCGCACTCCGTGCTCACCCGGCCTGTGACCGAGCGTTGATATCTCTGGCACCCGACCCTGTGTGGAGTCTCCAAACCCAGCAGATCCCTGCGGTGCGCTCCCGCGCCGCTCCTCCGGGGGAGGAAGGGGAGTCTCCCCGGATCTGCTGCTGGTTGGGTCCCTGCTGGAGGAGCAGTAGCCTGACTGGGCCGCGGATCACAGTTTATGGCCACCCCGAGCCAAGAGCCCGTGCCTCGGCTCCGTCTCTGCAGCCGGCTTCCCCGCTCTGATACCTGGGAGCTCTGCCGCTGTCAGGCACCCCCGGTCTTTCTGTGACCCCGAGGGTCCTGAGACCACACTGTCCCACGAGGGTTCCACCCCCCGTTTAGCCACTGGAGCGACGTCCCTCCGCGGAGCCGGCTTCTAAAAGTTCCGATTTTGTGCTCCGCGGCTCTATCACTTGCCAGAAGCGGCCGACAGAGGCCCCCTCCCCCGCCATCTATCCTCCCGAATATCGCCTCGGATTCACTTCTCCGCACGTCCTACCTTCCAGAAAGTGGTCACTTTTCTGTTCAGAGTGTTGTTACTCTTATCTTCGATCTCCTGTTGAGTTCGTAGGTGTTCAGAATGGTTTGATCCCTATCCAGCTGAATTCCTGACACCAGACGAAATCCAGGTCTCCTACTCCTCCGCCATCTTGCTCCACCCCCCGGAGCACATTTAAAGTAGGCAAGGTTAAGCTATGATGTTTGGAAGGTGGTGTATTAAATGCATTTTGACAGGATATTTTCAATTTGTGATGAGTTTATTGGGACATAACCAGATCATAAGTCAAGGAAGATCTGTATTTTAGTGTATGTTTTTGTATGGCTTGATATTTTTTACCTTGGGAATAGGTTAATTTAATAAGTTATGAAACTAGGGAGTTATTTTTGTTTTTAAATGAAACAAACATCTAATCAAAGAAGTACCCACACAAAACTATAGTTCTCAGCATTATTCAGGAATAATGTCACAGTGTACAACTTCCCTTTTCCACTTGCTCTATGGGATGCCCCTCAATTACATCACCTGTCATAACTCCAGAAAACAGAACAATTGGTGTCAAACAATTTTGTGTTTTGTGATTACATTGTTTAGCAGCTGAGAGTTCCAAAAATGTCCCAAGTGTGAAAATAGAAAGCAATGATTCCCCACCCAAGTCCTAAGCCCCCTCAAATAGATCCCACAATCGCTTCCTGTACTCAAGCCCATCTTAGTGCTCAAGTGACTTGCCCTCCCTTGGTCTTTCATTGTTATACACAATTAAATGGCTGACTATTTACAAGTATTTTCTAAGTGAGCTATTAAAGTTTATGAAAAGTAGAAACTATTTTAAATTATACTAATACACTGCAATTCTGTTATAACTCAGTTCTTTTCAATAGGGAAATGAAAACGAATAGGATAGGCAGGCCATAGCATCAGTATTCATTTTCTGTTACTGAGTAACAAAATGACCAGACACTTAAAACAATGCATTTTTATTATCTCAAAGTTCTCGTAGGTCAGGATTCTGGGTACAGCTTAACTGAGTCCTCTGATCAGGACCTCGCAAGTCTGGAGTGAAGGTGTCCACTAAACCTGTTCTCTTCTGGAGCATGAGCTTCTTTTCCAAGCTCATTCAGGTGGTTGGGAAAACATGGGTCCTGTGGTCGTATGATTAAAGTCTTGCTAGCAGTTGACTACAGACAGCTCTCAGCTCCTAGAGGACACCCTCGTTCCTTGCCACAAGTCCCCCTCCATTAACTGTCCCACAATAGTCAGCTTACTTATTTTAGGCCAGCCAGAGAATCTCTCACTCTGACCTGCTGAGAAGGAGTTTTATATAACCTCACATAACCACAGGAGTGCTATCCCAGCACCTTTGCCACACAATGTAACCTGACTGAGGTAGTGGCATCCCTTTGCCATATTCTATTGGCCAGAAGTAACCACAGGTCCATCCTGCATTCAAGGGCAAGTGTTCTACAAGGGTGTGACTCCCTGGGGTCATCTTAGTGTATGTCTTCCACAGCATCCTACCTGAGAAGTCAGTCAGGAAAGTTCGAGAATTATTATTGCCCATCAAAGAGGTTGTCGGGATAAATAAAATAAAGCAAAATAAGATAGCATGATGTACTTACAGATGAGGACAATGCCAACATCTGGCGGAAGCTGATTAATGTGCTCCTTGGTAGTTAGGGAACGGCAAGTAAATATTTTTGTGAATGAAAAATACTTGGATGCCATGTAACGAGGACCATAAACTGTTTTAATTTTTGCCTTCTAACCTATGGCAGCAGGAACATTTTTAAACAAACACACACACAAAGGCCATGCTTCCAGAAATTATTTTCTACTGCAACTCAAGCCTGACATTTGGATGTAATCCCTCTGGGAAATTCTTGTTTTCTTTTTAAATGTTATTCCTTCAAATGCCAACATTCGAGAAGATGGCAGCCACCTGTCCAGAGGCAGTTTGGGGAGATAAATCCAAGGGCAGAGGTGCTTCCAGGCCACAGGGCCCCTTTATCCCTTCTTCATCTCCTTTGCAGCGACCTCTAGAGAGGTCTTCTTCCCTAGTCACTGAATTTCTCTGACAGAGATTAGAATGATCAAATTCAACTGAGCCCTGGAAGATTTAATTAGTCGCCTTCCAGGAATAAGTATCCCAGAAGTTTTGCTTAGAATTTGGTAAAAGAAATATCAATAATAATTAATTCACTGTCCGTAGGAAATTATTATATGCTGGTTAGTTAATAGTCTGTATTTATTTAAAGTGTAATTTAAATATCTACATAGCTTACACTTGAGAACTATAGATACTAAAACAGGCTAAGCATTTCAATAGGGATATGAAGGAAATACACATCGATTTCAGTGAATGAAAACACTTCCATAATTGGCTTTTATTTTTGTTTCTACAAATCTGAACTAAGTGTGAGAGGAAAGGGATCTTGAAGACCTCAGAACCTTTGAGGTCAGAGTATCCATCTCTATGAATATGGATCACTATTCGGTTATTTAGATCTATCGTTTGAACAAAACAATGACTGCACTACTTACAAATGAAGTTGACATTTGAGTGAAACTCCAAGATAAACTTGAGACATTAGCTTATACCCAATTATCTTAAAATAATAACCTTTAAATCAAATCCAAGTGCTAGGATTGCCTGTTCCTGGGTCTAGGTAAATAAATTTTCATTGCCTGAAAATTACCATTTACAGTGATTTTCTCCACAGATTCCTCCTCACATTGAGGGTTTTTTTAACCTGACTTAAAAGTCAATTCTTCCCCATTAACCCTTTGACCTTAAGCAGGTCACTTAACCTCTCTGAGTCTCAGGTTACACATCTGTAAAATAGGGGTAATTGTACAACCTAGAAAGTTCTCCAAAGTTAAAGAGATAATGCATGCAGCTGTTCTTAACATCATGTCTTGTATACAGTAAGTGCTCATTAAGTGATAGCTATTGTTAATAATACTATATAGAAAAAATGATTCAGTCAGAATCTTGTATGGACAAGTCTCTACTATCCCATTAACAAGATATATATATATAATCTTTGTGCATTTGGGTGGGGGGTGGGGCTTGAGTTTTGAAATAAAAAATAACATAATGCTGATAGGTATGAATGTTTCTTTATGTGCTAAAATTATGCTGCTCTTTAAAGTCAACCTGCATTTTATGCAATTGAAAATAACAGTTATTTTCTAAAGTTTCTTGTTCATGGCCACCACATAGTGGAGTCTGGAGTTGCAGAGGAGAGACACACACAGCCTCCTCTTATATTAAATGTTACCAAATGAGAGCAGTTTGATTTGCTGTTTTCTCAATCCCATTTTGCACAGTTAGAGTTCCTCTAAAGGTCTGCATATCTTGAAGTCTTTCTTCTTCTCAGTGCTCATGCTCAGTATCAATCTCTCTCCCAGCCCCTCTCTCTCTTTGTCTCTCTCTTTCTCTCCCTGTTCCCCCAACCCCGTTCTCTCTGTCAGGAGCTGAATGGCATCAACTCCGCACACACGTCTCCCTCAGCCCCTGTGGATTTGATCATCTCATTATTGAAATACAGTGTCCTTTGTTCACATCTATGGCAGATATTAACATTTTTATTGGAAACCAAAGTAATTCACTTACTCTGTGAATTCTCCTCTGCTGTAAATGACAGAAGAGACCCTCTCACCAAGTGCAGTCATTTCAGAGGCTTTATTAGTTTCAAGAAGAAAAGGGTCCAGGTTAAAATGAAGTTAACAGATTTGCTGAAGGGCATGATTCTATACATGAGAAAGTCTCTCCCTTGCTAACATAACCCAGTGTTGAACTCTGTGATCTCACTCCACAGAACTGCCTGTGATGAGGCGCTCAACACACTCTGAGCAGCAAAATTCCAGATCTGAACTCCTGGTGCTTGGGAGCAAACAGTTCTTGGGACCAAATCAGAAAGCTCCCCTTCGTATGCACAGTGTCCAGGGCAATAACCAATATTGTACTTTCTTCAGCTGGATATTTTTTGAGCCTAGAAATAATCGGGGAAACGACATTCTGGGTTCATTATCAAAATTAAAGGGCCCAATCTCAGTGTATCTACTAGGATTCTGGGAGCAAACAAATCTCTGCTTGGCCCCCTGCCTTCTAGGAGCTTCCATAGACTCCTTTTGGAGGCTTCCTGGCCCTATTGGTCTGAATTAAATAGAGGCAAAGACACCCTCAATATTATCACTAATTTAAGGGATGCATGTTTGATGAAATGACTGTGGACATCTGGGAGACCCCTGGATATTAGGCCTATCTCAGGGACCTATATCCCACACCAGCTAAGGTAATTTAAAACACCTCAAGAAACCTTTCTTCTTATTGTCAATAGCCTCCCTAATCTAGCAAGAAGAGTGACCTGAAATTCAGAAGACCCAGGTTTTAATATTGCCAGATCACCGCCTGGCTTTGAACTCTTCTGAAACTCAAGGACTTCAGTGGGGATATAATGGGTATTAAGATGCCCAACCGATCTAGTTGAGTTTCAACATATGAGTGAAATGGGGGCAGCCCCTTATGGCCATATCAGATTTTCCAATCCTCTCTCCAAAGTCCTATTCAGGATCCATAAATCTCTTGAAAGCCAGATCAGCTCAGAGACTCCTCAGCGTGATCCCATCAGGCATACCTGTGCACCCTGGGGGGGGCACAAGCAAGGGGTTCTGAGCCTCACCATATGGAAAAGGGGACCTGCGCCTGGCAAGGTTCTCAGCAGATGCCTAAAAGGTGTCTGGTACGAGTGGTCCAGGAGGAATTTATGGAGGGAGAGAGAGAGAGAAGGTAGGGTCATAATCAAAATAGTCTCCTCTCTCTCTTGTCTTTCCTCTATTCCTGCAGATAAATATAAACCACCATCCTGGTCTTTGAAGTTACAAAAGTAAGACACCCAGGTAATTTCTTTTAAATCTGGGTTCTTGAACTCAGATAAGGTGAATGTACATATGGCTTTTCTATATGATGATGAGGTTATTCTAAAAATAAACATGAGCTAAAAGATGTGAGGGATCCAGGAAAAAGATTAGACTTTACCCTATGGGAAATCTACCAGACACGCAGAAGATGGAGGCGTCAGTATCAGAGTTCATGCTTTAGAGATGCTTTAGTTCTGGAATGAGACCTAATCCTAATGAATGAGTAGCCTTTGAGGGGAAGCTGCTTCCCTGGCAGCCCAGAGTAACTGTGGCTATTGTATGTGTTTGCTGATTAACAAACATGTCAGAAGAGCCTACATCTCTTGTTCTAGTTTCTTTCAACAACAGAAGTGTACATACAATCCCTGATAGGGCATTCTAATTTGGATGGTCCTCAGAACCCTCATACTCACAACATGCAGGACTGCACTCTTTATCTCCCCCGTCACATACCTGTTCCTCTTCACCCCCACAAACCCTCTTGTGTTCTTTAGACTTTATTGATCTCCAGCGCATCCCCAACTGCCCAAATGAAAAAATAAGTAAATAAAAATAAGAGAAATCATTAACTTTTTTTCAATCTCATGTTCCCAAATACAATCAGTCATCATATCCCGGATGATTCGAATGCCAAAACATATTTTGATTTCACATCCACTTCTCTTCAGCTATGCTTGTAAGTATTTCAGTTAATGCTACAATCATTCCTGACTTTGTTTACTTGACTCCAGGCTGCTATGGTATGTAAACTGCACTATTATATTTTGTATCACTGAGACAGAAAATAAAAGATACTGGTTAATCTAAGGCATGCCACTAATGGTAAGGGGAACCCAGATTTCAGAGATAATAATATATGAAAAATGTATGTCTTCAAATTAATGTAATACAGTACTTTACAGCCTCTTAATAGCTCTTCTTGTATCTATTCTTGCCCTCTGCCATTTGATTTACATTCCATCCAGGATGTTTTTTCAATAATAGGATGATGGCAATGCCTTCCTTGTTTAAAACATTTCAAATTATTTTCCATACATTCGAGATAAAATCCAACAGCATTAGTATAACATACAAGGCCCTGCTGATTTCTCCAGCTCTCAATATTCTTCTTCTCTTACCTTAAGTTCCAGCCATGCAGCACCCCTTCCGAATTCTGAAAACAAATAAACACAGTTTTGTCCAAACTTCGGATCTTTGTACATACTCTTCCCTCTACTGCAATGATCTTCTCACCCTTTAAACCCCCAGTCAAACTTCAGGTCTCAGCTAGCTCCAATGTCATTTCCTCCAAAGCTTCTCCCGACTTCCAGAACAGGTTTAGGTGTCTCCTGTGTGTCCCCAGAACACCCTGTACTTAACACACATTGCACCCCATGAAATGGCCTCTTTATCAGTTTGTCTCTCCTTCCAGACCACAGAATCTTTGAGATCAGAAACCAGGTCTTGGGCACTAGCACATCCCCCAAGTTTCTCACATGGTGCCTGACTCCATGTGCCACTCCATATTTGTTTAAAATTGACAATGCATGAGGAACCAATGAGACGTTGCCAGCCAAACAATTACACCAGCCATAGGATTTTTCTTAAAAGAAGTCACAGTGGCGTAGCTACCTGAACCAAATACCAAATCTCCATCACAAGGTTCTCATCAATAGATTAAATATGTGAATTACAGCCCTATGCCCAGCTAGAGTTAGATGCTGTGGTGTCTTTAGGGAGACCAGCTTCAAGTTGCAGAGATAAACTTAAAACCATGAAGAAGCAAGTTTAAAAACAAAACAGTTAGAAAAAAAAAGCCATACAAGGTAAGTCTAGAAGTACCTAGCTATGTGTGGCAGGTAAAGCTCATTGTTGGCACTCATAAAGAAGAGAGACCAGGGCAAACTGGAACAGTCATAGCATTCACTGAAGGAACTAAACTTGAGCAATCTCTAGAATAGAGGATAGAATTTAGGCCGGTCACTTTTAGGAGGAACTCATCGTGAGCTACAGAAAAGAGGCCCATCTGTCATGTTTTCAGTTTACTCTGTCTTGGTGGTTAAAAAAATCTTTTTCAGAAGGATTAGAATCATAGTCTTTGAATAATGGATGAATGCAATGAATTTGAAATCCATTCTTAAGAGTTTCAAGTTGTCCCATTCTTCCCTCTTATGCCACCATTGATTTCCTTGTTCTTCCTGAATAATGTGGTTATTCACCTTAGAAAAAAATATACAAAAGCCCTGAGGAAGTTTAAGGTTATTACTCTGAAAGCAGAGAATTTCAGCAACAGTCCACAGAGTCGTACGTGAGCCTGGCATTTGCCTGTTTCAGCCAATGTTTGCAATCCATCAATTTCTCAGACAAAAAGTCATGGTGACCTGCAGCTGAAGAGGAGTCACTCTGCACCACTTAGTCAAAATGACAAGCATGACCTTAGTGACAGGATGTTTGAATGGTTGGCCAAGGGTTTGCTGGGGTGACAGCCTATGGATGGATCTAAGTGGAACTGCAATGTGCCCCAAAGAGCTTTTAAAAGCTGCTTCCATCTCTGGTACCCCCCTCCCGAATTTTTTTTTTTTATTTTAACAGTTCTTCATTAAAGGATATATAATTCTGTTCTTATATTACTTTATCAAACATATCACTCGAAAGTGGTTACCGTAAAGTCAGAACTAAAGGTGGCCCACCACTGTGCTTGAGCCTGAGACACTGAATAGAAATCAGCTATGAGATCTTGGCCAGAACAAAGTACTAGCAGGGAAAAAAAGATGTAGGGACCTTCTTTTCTGTCCTGGTGGCTAAAATTGCATCTTTGTGGTTAGATCTCTGTTATGTATCATTTCTCCAAACAGCCATATTTAACAGAAATTCCACTCGCCTGCTCCTTACCTTGAACTTCATAATTACCAATAACTACAAATTCTTTAATGTTTTTAATTCACTACATTCTATTTTTTGATAGCCCTATTTTTTTTTACCTCATTCCCTTTAGAACTTCAGTTTCAACATTCTCATGACACCATCTAGACAACCGATCTACTGATTACCCACCTTTACCCTGTCCCTTTGACATTGCTCCTTCCCTTCCTCAACTTAAATTCCATGACCAATCATTATAATCCCTTCTTGGCAGGCACTGTCTGAGAAATCTTTTACCTTTCTGTTAAAATAGGTCTGTTGGTGACAAATTCCTTTCAACATTTGTCCCTCTGAAAATGTCTTTATTTCACCCTTATTTTCCAAGGATCTTTTTGCTGGATATAGAATTCTAGATTGAACAGTGTTTACTTTTGAAACACTGAAGATGTTTTTCTAGTGCCCAATCACTTGCATTATTTCTGATGGGAAATCTGTAGCAATTCATTGTTTTTTTACATGTCATGTGGGGTTCTTTGCCTTATGAATACTTTAAGGATATTATCTTCATCACTGATTTTCATCAAGTTGATATTGGTATATTAGTGTGGTTACTAGGGTAACTTTGTGTTACCCTCCTTGTAGTTCATTGAGTATATCGAGTCTGTCAATTTATAATTTTCATCACATTTAGAAAACCTTAAACTTTGGGCGCCTGGGTGGCTTAGTCAGTTAAGCATCTGACTTCAGCTCAGGTCATGATCTCGGGGTCCTGGGATCAAGCCCCATGTCAGGCTCCCTGCTCAACAGAGAGTCTGCTTCTCCCTCTCCCGTTCCTTCTCCCTCTGCCCCTCCCTTTGCTGTGCATGCTCTCTCTCTCAAATAAATAAATAAGATCTTTTAAAAAAAGGAAAACTTTAAAACTTTGTTTATTCAAATATTTTATTGTCCCCTCTCTCTCTTCTCCTTCTGGGATTCATTGACATATTTTAGACTGCTTTGTATTGTCACTGAGGCCCATGTTCATTTTTTTCCCCAGACACTTTGCTTCCTGAGCTTTACATTGGATAATAATATATATTGCTATGTCATCAAGTTCACTGATTCTTTCTTTCCTACAGTGTTCATCTCTTTTAATCCCATCCAGAGACTTTGTCATTTATGACACTGTATTTTTCAGCTCTACAATTTCCATTTGGGTCTTTTTCCATTTATATCTCATTATGTTCATATTTTCTTTCAAAGCCTGTGTATCATCCTAATCTATCTGCCTTTATCTTTTAAGGTTTTAGTCTCCTAATTTTACATTTCTATTATCTCTGTGTCTGTTTGTAGTAACTGACCTTTTTCTCTGGTAATGGCTGACACTTTCTTGTTTCTTTGTATTATATTTGTTGTTATATGCTGGACATTTTGAATTTTATGTTGTTGAGTGCCAGATTTGTTTTCTTTCTTTAAAAATGTTAAATATTTTTCTTTGAGCTAGTTAAGTTACTTGTGAATCAGCTTCATTATTTTGAGGATTTTTGTTTTAAATTTTACTAGAGTAGGTCTAGCTTAGACCTACCAGTAAGTCATGAACCTTCTCGGGTCTCTAGAGTCTCAAGTGTTCATTGAGGAGTGTCTACTCTCACTGGTTGGAATTCAAATGTCTTCCAGCCTGGCATAAGCCATGAGAATTGCTTCAGTTTAAAGCTTCCTGTTTGTTTGTTTTTTTTTCCTGGCATCAATTATGGCTTAGTATTCAGCAACAGAATCACAATTTCCAGAGTTATTTCTCTGCTATGTTCCTTGTAAATGTCAGCTATCTCGGCCTCCCTCAGTTCCTCAATATTCTTCTTCTCAACTCATTTTTCTTCTCAATATTTTTCTTCTCAACTCACCACTGTGTTCTGTTGGGTGCCCCCCATACTGTGGTTTAGAAATGGCTTCAGGCAGAAAGCCAAGAAAAATGCAGGGTTCACCTCATTTGTTTTCCTCTCTTAGGGATCATAGTCTCATATTGCCTGATACCCAATGTTTGAAAACAGTTGTTTTATATATTTCTTCCAGTTTTCTCATTGTTTGGGTGAAGTCTTATTCCAGTTACCCTAATGTGTGCAGAACAAAAGTTCTGAGTATGTTCCTTTTTAAAGTAGCAGCTGAGAATAGTGCCATGACTCAAAAGCTGGATGTCTTCATCCTCAATAAAATGTCCAAGAGGAAACATGTTGTTGGAGTTGAACAAATCTGGACCTGAATCCTGGTACCACTATTTAAACGTTGTGTGAACTTGAACAAGACCCTTAACCTCTCTGAGCTTCTATTTCTTCTTCTGCATGATAGTGGTAATGACAATACCACAATGGGTAGCTGTAAGATTTGGATGAAATAGTACACATGAAGAGCTTCTAGAGATTGTTCAAGCTTAATTCCCTCAGTGAATGCTATGACTGTTCCAGTTTGCCCTGGTCTCTCTGTGTTAAGTACAGGGTGTTCTGGGGACACACAGGAGACACCTAGACCTGTTCTGGAAGTCGGGAGAAGCTTTGGAGGAAATGACATTGGAGCTGGCTAAGACCTGAAGTTTGACTGGGGGTTTAAAGGGTGAGAAGATCATTGCAGTAGAGGGAAGAGTATGTACAAAGATCCGAAGTTTGGACAAAACTGTGTTTATTTGTTTTCAGAATTCGGAAGGGGTGCTGCATGGTTGGAACTTAAAGTAAGAGAAGAAGAATATTGAGAGCTGGAGAAATCAGCAGGGCCTTGTATGTTAAACTAATGTTGTTGGATTTTATCTCGAATGTATGGAGAATAATTTGAAGTGTCTTAAACAAGGAAGACAAGAATGTAGCCCACAAAATCAAGCATCTTTGTCTTATTTCTCTGGCATCTAAAACAGTGTTTGGAACAAAGTTATGCTCATAATAAAAGTGTTGAATGAATAAACAAATGAATGTATTCATATGACAGTAACAAACATGCAGCCTTCCAGTATCATTGCCAAGACAAAGGTGATTTTAAGCATATGGTATATCAGCTATATTGTTGTACAATTTTTATCCCATTCTCTTTTAATCTTCCCAGAGGTTTCAGCTCATTTACCACCATTTGGCTCACATTGATCTGTTCAAAGCATTCTCTTATCCACATTTGCTGAAAACACGTACTCCTTCTGTCCTGGAAAAAAAACAAAAATTAAATGACCAATTTGTAATATTAGAGATGGTTCCATCATTACCCATAGACATAGATGTAGTTTGTCTTAATTGCCAGTATAATTGTCTTCACAGACTCCTGTAGAGCCCTCTGCAGACTGCCCAAAGTATAACCTACTTAGAAGTTCTTAACAGAGTGCTTTAATCTGGTGTCTTAAGGAAATAATAGATATTTTATATTATGTTATGTTAATCACCATACAATACATCATTAGTTTTTGATGTAGTGTTCCATGACTCACTGTTTGTGTAGAACACCCAGTGCTCCATTCAATACATGCCCTCTTTAATACCCATCACCAGGCTAACCCATCCCCCCACAGCCCTCCCCTCTAGAACCCTCAGTTTGTTTCTCAGAGTCCATTGTTTCTCATGGTTCATATCCCCCTCCGATTTCCCCCCCTTCATTTTTCCCTTCCTGCTATTTTCTTCTTTCTTACACAATTCACAGCGCTTACCATAGCACATACCCACCCCAATGTCTATCACCCAACCACCCCATCCCTCCCAACCCCCACCACTCCAGCAACCTTCAGTTTGTTTCCTGAGATTAAGAATTCCTCATATCAGTGAGATCATATGATACATGTCTTTCTCTGATTGACTTATTTTCCTTAGCATAATACCTTCTAGTTCCATCCACGTTGTTGCAAATAGCAAGATTTCGGTTTTTTGATGGCTGCATAATATTTCATTGTATAGGGAAATCCAAATCAAAACCTCAGTGAGATACCACCTCACACCAGTCAGAATGGCTAAAATTAACAAGTCAGGAAACGGCAGATGTTGGCGGGGATGCGGAGAAAGGGGAACCCTCCTACACTGTTGGTGGGAATGCAAGCTGGTGCAGCCACTCCAGAAAACAGTATGGAGGTTCCTCAAAAAGTTAAAAATAGAGCTACCGTATGACCCAGCAATTGCACTACTGGGTATTTACCCCAAAGATACAAATGTAGTGATCTGAAGGGGTACGTGCACCCCAATGTTTATAGGAGCAATGTCCACAATAGCCAAACTATGGAAAGAGCCAAGATGTCCATCAATAGATGAATGGATAAGGAAATAATAGATTTTTAAGAACACTGGTGCCCTATTTTTGTGTGTATCATTTCTTATCACCTGTCACCTTAGAATGCATGCTGCTTTGAGTAGAGTGAGTTCCCTGAGTGGGGGTTGGTTTCTCTCAATCTTGTGTTATTAATCCCCATCATAATGTAGGTTGCATTGTAGATGCATGTTTGTGAAATGAAAGTTAAACCATCAAAACTCATTTGCTGAAATCCCTCTAAGAGGACAATCTCATTCAGGAGGCAGGACACACTCATAAAAAATATGAAGTAGCAAAGCCTGGAGATAGGGAGTCTATCCCCAGAGCACTAAAACTGCCCCAGTTAAGCTGAACTGTGCAGGGCCCCAGAATACAGTGACACTTTTAAGAAGAAGGGTAAAATATCAGAAATGGGTTTTCCACTTATGTATTCCTTGAATATGCTAAAGAAAAGAATATATTTGAAATGTAGAATTAAGGAAAAAAGAAAATAATCTAAAAATGTGTTTCACTTTTTCCTATTTCTTATCTAAAGGCAGATTTTCCTAAAACTCGTTAACAAAACAACAGAAGAGGTAAGTGAAGCAAATGCTAAATGCATTACCATTTAGCCAA
Source organism: Eumetopias jubatus (assembly GCF_037043125.1). NCBI lineage: Eukaryota > Metazoa > Chordata > Mammalia > Carnivora > Otariidae > Eumetopias > Eumetopias jubatus. The sequence continues at coordinate 58,843,346 of NW_028274813.1, forward strand.
AGTCTAAAAAGCATTATTATGAACCTATTTACTGTGCTTTTCAAAGCAAGGGGGCTTTTAAACTCCATCTTTCTTTTTGTTTTATCATAAAATCTTTCGAGAGTGGCATCTCGAGAAAGAACTTGGGACGAGGATTCAGAAGACTTGAATTCTAAGCACAATTCTGCCTTTAAATAGCTATGTGATTTGGGTTACGTCTCTTTACTAGGAGTTTCAGTTTCTTAGCTTTAAAATGAAGGCATGTTCTGAGATAATTACTGAGTTTCTTCCAGGGACTAAATTCCATGAGAGCCGTTCCAGAGGTCCACAATTTACAACTATAAAGCAGGTCACAAATAGAATTCTTTAAGAGTCAAACTCCAGGTGAAAGACCTCTCGATTCATTATGTCTTTAAGGATTCTGTTCCTTCTCTGTGTAATCAAAAGTGAGAGCAGACCGAGGGATATATAAGAACAATGTATCATCATTGCTATGATTAAACAGAGAAAGCCCCAGAGCTGACTCTATAAATCACAAATTAAAACTTTGTTGTGGATGACATTCATATTCCAAGAATAGTCTTCTCCCATAGGATGTTCCTGGTGATTACTGATCACCTCACACAGAACAAGAGACATGTCTATTCTAGTTAACATTGGTTGTATCTGTCAGTTCCTGGCTGCAAGCAAGACAACGAAGCTCAGCTATCTAAGCAAACAGGTCAGAAGGATATTGGGGGCTCCCGAGGCCAGGCTTGGAGAGCAGGCCGAAACCCAAAGAGGCCTAGAGGTTGTGTAGCTTAGGCCACAAAGGACTCATGCCCTACCACAGAAAAAAATTTGGTGCTTGAGCCCCGACTGTGACCGATCTAACTCTAAACTTTTCTTCCTACCTTGAATCACTCACATAAAAGCTCCAGGAGCAAGCGTCTCCTTACTCCTGGCTGAACCAGGGATTTGGTGCCTCAGATTAGAGGCCAGAGCAGGAATCTGAAGTCAGGCAACACCCACCCTTCCCAGACTAGGCTCAGTAGAAAAGTCCATGAAAGGGACATGTGGGCCTAACAAGTATGTGTTGGGGGCAGGGGGAAAAGAGGTAAATGCTCAATAGTAAAAAAAGAAGAAAAAAAAAAGCAGATCTCTATATATTGTTCAAAATATTAATAAAAGAAAGCAAATTATATATGTATATTTGTTGTTTAATGGATTAAGCGGAAAGTAATAATCACAGAGTTAAAAGCCATTGTAAATATTTTAACATGACTTGTGAATTTTTTTAGCTTTTAATTCCATAGGTAAGCATGAATAAGTTCTTCCAGTAAAAATTCAAATTTTACTTAAATATATAGAATAAAAATTTAAGCATCCCTTTTACACTCCCCAATCTAGCTTTTTCCTGAAGGTAACTACCACCTTCCATTTGTCGTTAAATTTTCTGGAACTTTTTCTATTCACTTACAGATCTATATAAAGGAAAATATAACCTATATGCATACATACATTTATACACATGCACAAATGTGAAATAATATATTGCATATATAGATATGCAACCTGTTTTTTTCTACTTAAAACATGTATTGAAAACATTTTCAGATAAATCCCCATAGATCTACCTTATTCTGAACTGTTACCTAGCATTACATTGTCTGTTATACAGCATATTCAACTACTCCTGTATTGGTAGATACTTCAATTCATTCCAAACTGTTAATCCAAATGTGAGCAAAGCACTAAACAGTTGTTTTAAAGCACTTAGCAGGGGGTGTGTGTGTTCCTTTTCTTTAAAATGAAGCATTATATGGGGCATGGGTTGAAACAATACTGTATTTATCCAAGTAAAGTTAACATTTTTCTGAGTTATTTCTCATCTACAGGAAGGAAGGAAAAATAGACTCATTTTGAAATCTGGTCATAGCTGGAACCAGTTGGATGATTTTAGCTGTAAGTAACAGAGATCCAACAACAACAACAAAGGAGTGGATAAAGAATTAGGGAGTTTATTGCCTCACAACAAGAAATTCAGAGGTAGGAGGTTTTAGGAGCAGAGCAATATCAACGGGGACCCAAGCTTCTTCCCTCTTTCTCACCTCCTTCCTCGACATGTTGACTCTGTCTTTGTTCTGCCCTGGGAATAACATGTCTGCAGTCGTTCTAAGGTTTTCATCCTCGTGCAACAACATTTAAATCAATTTAAAAAGCACAAGCCACTGTTTTATATTCCTTTTTTAAGATTAAGGAAACAGTTCCTGAAAGCCCCCAAATAAACTGTCATTTGTGTTTAATTGGCCAGGATTGTGTCACACGTCTACACTTGCAACTAGCACTGGCAAAGGGAATAGAATGACCACACTGACTTAGACTAGAAAACATGGGCCACCCCACACCTTTGCAGCTGAAAAAGAGCTTGTGAAACATGGCCACCCGACCCTGAACGAACGCTGGGTTTCATTAGCAAGGAAAGAGTTGAGGTAGAGGAGAGGACTGTGCTGTCAGCTAACAACAATGCCCCCACCACGCCCACAGACCACACACTTCCCTGGAAAAAGTCATGATGCACACAAGTGAAGGTCTTTGGGAAAGCATAAGTCATTAGTATGCCAGCTAAGTAGCCTCTCCTGTCCTGAACATCTGAGTTGAGTAAAGACCCACCTCAAACAACAGCTATAGACAAGGCAGTAGAAGTTCCTGCTTTCGCCTGTCCCACCCTTCCTCATTCCCTCTTTATCTCTCCCACTGCAAAACAATTGTAAGATGAATCCTGGAGGGTGAAAATAGATGTTTCTTTCAAATAGCAGCTTAGCAGTTCAGCCTAAGGGAAACATATGTCTGTAAATGTGCACACGTATACATACACGTATGTTCATGTATGTGAGTGTGTTTTTTTTATAGCCACAAAGCTCATGTTTCAAGATTTTATTTATTTATTTAGAGAGAGAGGGAGAGAGCTTGCACGTGTATTTGAGAGGGGGGAGGGGCAGAGGGAGAAGGAGAGAGAGAATCTCCAGCAGACTCTGTGGGAGCGGGGAGCCCAGCCGGAGATCAATCTCATGACCCTGAGATCATGACCTGAGTCAAAATCAAGAGTCCAACACTTAACCAACTGAGCCACCCAGGCACCCCTGTGAGTGTGCTTTTATATTATAAGTTAAATGAGTGATACGAATTAAGGGGGACACTTGTGATGAGCACTGGGTGTTATATGTAAGTGATGAACCACTAAATCCTACATCTGACACTAGTAGGACACTGTATGTTAACTAACTAGAATGTAAATAAAAACTTGGAAGAAAAAAAAGAAAAAGAAAAAATAAATAAAAATAATAAAACATTCAGAAAATAGAGGCAAACAAGAAGGAAGAATTTTAAATTATCCAAAATCTTTCAGCCAGAAATAACTACTGTTGATATAGGATTATACCATTTCATTCCTAAAACTCACTAATAAAAATGTTAAAATGTCTCCTTTTTCAAAACTTGTGCACAACTTTCATCAAAATGCAATGGAAGCAACCAAACAAAATAAAATGAAACATAAATGATTCCTCCATAAATAGCAGTCCTGGCAACGCTACTCTAACACTGTGCTAGAAAGTTATTATGAAATGCATGATAATATAAGTTCTGACTCACCGAATTTTATCACCCAATCTATAAGAATCTGAGCTTTTCCCAAAGCAGCTGTATCTCTAACCCAGATGTTCTATTGGCGTTCTTTCTTCCTGGGCCTTTCTAGTATTGACTGACACCTCTCTCTACCCCATTTTTGTGCCAGCCCACTATCAACCCAGCAATAATGCGACATTAAACAGGAATGATACCCAGCAGCACTGTTGGAAAATGGAAATAGAGTCTTCATTAATTTAGAAAATCCAGGACTGCATATGAACATTTTCTGCAATAATTTCTCTCCCTGATTAAGTCAATAACTAAACCGGTACTCACAGTCATATTATCCAGACCATTTGCCTTGATTGTTTCCTCTGGTTAAAAGCAAGCATTTGTTCTTTCACTCTCAGGCTCTCGAAAGTAAAAAGGCAAGTTTGGATCAAGACAAGTAATGCTCAGTCCTCACAGAAATCCAGAAGACAATTCCCTATGTTTCAGGTGAGTGGCCCTGAGCCGGCACATACATGGTAACAGCGTTGGGGAAAGACAACTGGCAATGCTGCAGAAAGAGGCTTTGGCCAAGTTACAACATAGATGAGTGCCATTGTATATGCTCTGCTAACAGCTGACATCTGTTCATGGACTGTGTCCTTGCCATAGCTATATCATGAGAGTATTTATAAACATGGTGCCCTGAAGTCAAAATATTTTATCTCCCATTAAACACAACCTCACAGATCATTTTGGCAATTAAAAGAAAAAGAGAGAGATAGAGAGAGATTTGGGGGTAGAATTAGGAAAACTCACTTTACTGAAGTGTCAAATAGCTAAGTACTTTTTTAAAATTCTCTACACTGGGGCACCTGGTTGGTTCAGTCAGTTAAGTGTCTGCCTTCAGCTCAGGTCATGATCCCAGAGTCCTGGGTCTGCTTCTCCCTCTCCCTCTGCCTCTCTCCCCTCCTCATGCTCTCTTGCACGCTCTCTCTCTCAAATAAATAAAATCTTTAAAAAATAAAATTCCTTATGTCACAGTCTACTGCCAAAGTATTAAGACTAATAAATGGCAATAAAGTCTAGTGTTGTTGACCATAAAAGAAGCTTCTAAAATACAGTTTGAATAATAATTACACACATGTGTTTATGTATTTGGAGCTGCCCTTAGTGTTAGATTTGATATCTGATGTTAGAGGGTTGCCTGTAATTTGTGCTTCACAGCAAGACAGGTCTTTTTATGTCAGAAACCAAATGCAAGATGGCCTGTTCTTAAACATCCACATGCTGCTTGGCACCTGAACTTAAATTGTATATTATTTTTCTGTGGTTCAACAATCTGATTATTTTTTGATAGAAATTTAATGTAAATTGCACCTGAGTATATTTAGAGTGGCTTGTAGCTGGAGTTCAGCTATCATAGACCGCATTCTGGCATTTGCTTGGAGAAGATATAATTTTCAAAGGGCAGGGGTCAGCTGTAGCAGGTCACTAGGAACTGCTCAGGAAGTCACTGATTCCTGGAAGATATGACTGGTGTCTTGACACCCTGGAAGTTCTCCCAGACTACTTGGCTAAAGCAGATAAAGTTCAGTTTATGCCCTTGCTCATATGTATTTCCTTGCTGATCATGGAAAATGGGAGCAAGGGAGGATAGTCCTTTAGATTTGATTTTGCAGGGGACAGAGCAACTCCCTATTCCTTCAATCGTTCATCCAACAAATATTCACTGGGCATTTACTATGTACCCAGCATTGTATTAGAAGCTAGAGAAAATGATGGTGAGGCAAAACAAATATTCTCATGTGTTAATGAAGCATAAGGTTTAATGGACAAGATTAACATTAAGCAAATAGTCATACAAATAAATATGAAACCGTCACTATGATAAATGCTGCCCATGGAAAGTCTATAGTATTATCAGGGCATAGAAGAAGCATATTTGGCACAGCTAAGGAAGTAAGGGAAAGCTTCTCTGGAAAAGAAACAATTGAGATAAAGTCTGAAAAATAAGTAAAAATTATTAAGTGAAGAAGGAGGGAGATCATTCCATACACTAGAAACAATGTGTGAGGCCCCCAAGCAGAAGGAACACATACGCTTGGAGGACTGGCAGCCCAGGCTGTCTGAAGCAAAGAGAAGGGAGACAGGCTCTTGTAAGATGAGCCTCAAGGGCTAGGAAGGGGCCCCCCATTCAAGACCTTGTTTACCAGATTAAGAGCTCATGTTCTTAGCCAGGTAGACAAAATTAGGGCAAACAGAACTTTAGAAAGAGGTCATGGATGCTTATAAAAGATATTAAAGTCAACACATCGACTTCCTAGTATTATGTGCAAGGAGCAATGTTGGAGTCTGAAGAAGATGCCAAAGGAATGCAGCAATCTGTATCCAGAACACAGAAGCAGCCCAGCTAAGATCAGGGAATATGTCCCATGTTGTAAGAGAACATCTTCACATGATACAAAGAGTTACTAGAGGAAGAGATCTTGCAAGATGACAAGAGGGAATGGAATCTGGGAAAAACTCCATGGGAAAAGGCTGACAGTCAATAGAATCGCTACAAGTAGAAATGAAGGGTTGTGGGATTGGTGCTATTGACAAAAGTATCAATGTGAGCAAAAACCAAACTCCCAAAGTGATTGATGTTGGCTATCTTCAGCAGAAACGGTAGAAACTTCAGTTAACTTGTGATACAAGTCATGCATGGAAACGTTGCATCACAATGATGTCTTACATTTAAATAATGCTCTACACTATTATTAAACTCTTTAACTTACAATCTCTATAAATCTCCAGAACAATACTATGAGAGAGATAGGGAGGCCTTAGCAATTATTCCCATTTTATTTCAATCTAGAGAGGATAAATAATTTGTCCAAGAACATATAATTAGCCAATGATTGGCCCAGGATTAAAACACAGATCACAAGTTTCCACTCATTCACGATTCAAAAATTTCAGTCATTCAGAATCCATCTTTATTTTTTGCCACATCTGCGTACCACTTTATTGTTATATACTTAACTCTCTCTTTCAATCAACTTAACTTTCTCCTTAAAAAAAAATTTTAAAGGAAACCTTATATCACTTCCCAAAATGGAAAACCAATATCATCTCGCACAAATTTAAAGGTAACCATAAACATAAAGACTTTTAAAAAACAAAACAATTCTAGATACTATAGTCTTTAAAAGAGCCTCAATTGTACACTGAACCTAGGGGGCTCAGTCACTTAAGTGTCTCTTTGGCTCAGGCCATGATCTCAGGGTCCTGGGATCGAGTCCCATGTCAAGCCCCACATCAGGCTCCCTGCTCGGCGGGGAGTCTGCTTCTCCCTGTACCCTTCTCCCCTGTTTGTGCTCTTTCTCTCTCAAATAAATAGATAAAGTCTTTAAAAATAAAAAAAAATAAGAGCCTGAGACATGAACATTTCTTTGTTAAAAAGAGAGATTAGCAAGTATTATAAAGTTGTGAAGAAAATATGCTGGTGAGGATATGGAGAAATGGAAACATTTCAAATGCTCCTGGTGGGTGGGAGTATAAATTGGGACAACCACTTTGGAGAGCAATTAGGCAATGTCTATATACTATATAAATATGTGTGTGTGTGTGTGTGTGTGTGTATGTGTGTGTGTGTATAGTAAATATATATACTGTAAACAGTATATATTTATATTTATTTATTTATATGTATTATTTTGAATACAGAAATTCTACTTCTAGATATATGCCCTAGAGCAGGGATCAGTGAACTTTTTTCTGAAAGGTCCAGATGGTAAATATTTTAAACATTGCAGGCCATACATTCTCTGGAGGAACTACTCATCTCTGCTGTGGTAGTGTGGGAAACTATAATCGATAATATATAAACAAATGAGCATGGTTGAACTCCAACAAAACTTTATTTATAGACACTAAAATTTGATTTTCATATAATTTTAAGGATTGAATCATTTCTTTAAAGCTTTTTTAAAATTATGAAATGTCAAACACATAAAAAAATATAAAAATATTAATATGAATACACATACCCACACCCAGATTTTTCATACTTACTGGGTTAGTTTTGCCAAAGGAGTAAACCTCTAGAAGAAGGTGGTGAATCTGTTGTACAAAAAAAAATTAAAATAATTTTAAATAAAACCTTGGGAGTATTTGGTGTGGAAGTTTTCAATATTCAGTGTTTTTAGAAATGTCATTGACTTTTGGTATGCATATGAAATATGTAAATAACTTTTATAATAAAATAGCAGGGAGGATTAAAGAAAATAGCCAGCAAAGTTCCTTGAAAAGGGTTAGTGCTATACAATAAATGAGTATAATTATTACTAAAAGGCAGTGACATTTTGAAATGTTCAAATACTTTGTGTTAGTTGTTGAATATTTATGGAAATTATTGCCCTGTCTTTTGTCAAAACAAAACAGAATTTCCTTTTTCTCCTTTTATCTCCTCTATCACAATAGTAGGACTCAGTTTTTGATGAAATTTCATTCATATTTTAATCATTTGGAAGTATCAACAGCTGAAACTTTGAAAAATATTGGATGTTGTTTGTACTTTATACATAATTATGTATGGCAAAGATGATAGTAAAAATAGGTCTAACAAATATCGAGTGCTGTGTGTTAAGCCTTTTAAAAATATAATCTCATATAATTCTTATTTAACCCTGTTATGTAGGTTTATTACTGTCTCTGCTTTGCAGGTGGGGAAAGTGGAAACAGCTCAGTGTGACTTGCCCAAAAATATAAAGTCAGGACGTGGGGTGGCTAGGCATTTGAAATGAGTCCTTTTAGCTCAAGATGGAGTCTTTGTCCTTAGTCACTCTGCAAGTACACTGTCTCAAAAAATCAAAAACATTTGTAAGTCAAATTCTGTCATACAAAGCAAGGAAACATCAAATTTTATTTTAACATTTCTCAAAATAAATTGGCCGTTACTAGATTTTGGAAACCATTGGGGTCATAAACACTCCATTATGTTTTATTGTAATAAGATCTAAATATTTGCCACAATTCAATTTCACAGCTCCAATCGCACACTTGGAATGTTCACATGTTAAATTATACTATGCAGGAGGGCTAAGACAATTTAGTATACTCCTGTCTGCCATGCACTTGGTAGAACTGAAAACGAGGAGATTCACTTTAAGAAAACACTTTCTCTGAATATACATCTCAGGAGACCTAGGATGCCCCCCAGTAAGGATGGCGCTGTTTCCGGTGTTCACAGAACACTTCAGCAACTGGCCAGTGTCTGACCATGTGCTATTGCTTGCCCAGCACAGAAAGTGCTAGCAGTCTCTGTGAGAAGTCTGGCTGTCACTATTATGTTACTAATAGGTAAATAGGTAAATAGGTGTCAGGCTGACTCAGCACAATTCCATAGGTTTTAGACCAGCTAGTCCTGAGCTTTGAGTACTATCCTTGCTTCTCACCTGAGAGACCCTGCAAGCTGTCCAGTCAATGATCTAGTAAGAAGAACAAATGGTCTACTGTTTAGTCAACTCTTTTGTGGTATTACAACCCGAAAATTGCAGTGGCTTACAACAACATTTACTCTTTTTACCTAAAGGATACAGGTCAGCTGCAGATGTGTTGATGACATAGGTAACCAGGTGGTTACTGGTTAACCTTGGCTGAGCTGGGTCCACCAGGCCAGCTCTGTGTGTCCACACAATATAGACACACACATATATTTACATTCACTTATAAATTTATAAGTATTATAGTATTCAATTTTTAACTAGTAGAAAAATCAATTATTCTAAAATTCTATCTGTCACATTTATAATATTTTGGGAGAAATCTCAATGCCCCTTGATCTTAACGTTTCCACATGGAGGAACGTCCAGCATCTCTCAATCTCTTCATTCACTCCTTCCAGGACAGGCAATAATAGGTGCATTTAGAAGTGTCTGGGAATTCACGACTCAGGTCCCCTGGGCTCTCTCTTGTAGCAGCCCTGCTTAGTAGAAGATTACTCGGGGCGCCTGGGTGGCTCAGTCGTTCAGCATCTGCCTTTGGCTCAGGTCATGATCCCAGGGTCCTGGGATCAAGTCCCGCATCGGGCTCCTTGCTCAGTGAGAAGCCTGCTTCTCCCCCTCCCTCTGCTGCTCCCCCTGCTTGTGCTCGCTCTCTCTCTCTCTCTCTCTCTCTCTCTCTCTCTCTCTGACAAATAAATAAATAAAAATCTTTAAAAAAAAAAAAAGTAGGAGACTACTCTCTGGTGTATCCTGTTTCATGAGGAAAGAGGTCTGACCCTGTCCAGCTATCTGGATGATAGTGACTGCCAGTGACTAGATGGGCAGATTTTATCGAGAGGGAATCTAGCAAGCCTATTGTGACCCCATACCTAGTTATATCTTCAGCCCAACTGTTACTAGTAATTCAAGATCCATCTGTCTGACTTCTGTGTTCATTTCTCAGTTGGTTCCACCCTTAAGCAGGGAAGAAGAATATTTTTTATTGACTCCCCTTCCAAACTCTAATAATAATAATAATGATGATAACATGTATTAAATACCTACAGCTTAAATATATGATCTCATTTAATTATCCTAATAAGCCTGAAAATTGTTTACTTTATAGCTGAAGAAACCCAGCCTCAAAAGAGCCACGTGATCCTCCCAAGGTCACATAGCTAATAAATTGGTAGACTGAGTTGCAAAGCCAGCTTTATTGGAAGCCAACACAGATGAGCTCTATCCCAGCCCAGACTGCTTCTGTGTGTGGTAAAAGTTGGGGAGGAGAGCAGGAAAGGCATGAGAAGGCAGAACATCTGGGATGTCAGGTATTTTTATTTTCTTGGTTTCTTTATCTTTCAGCAAATTGTACTGTTAATAATTTAGACATGTTTTACTGTAGAGCTTTTCCATCTTCCTGTGAATTTCAGTAATTTATTAAGATAGCTTGGATTTTGTTTGAAGACAATAGTAAGACAGGGTTTAATTCAAAAGAAATTTTCATGAGTGCAAATTTTTACAAATATCTCTCTATTCTGATATGAAGATATTACGAGTACAGAGAGGGGTAATGACCTCTCTGCGGACTTTTGTTCAAGATCTGAACCTTACAAAGTTTTCTACCATGCTTAAGCCCTGCTGTGATTGAATGTTTTCCAACTGTGATAATTGGAGGTGGGACTTCTATCTATATAATTATACAGCTCGTGGATTTAGCCACAGTTAAGGTAAGAAAATTTTCACCAGTGACAGATAGTGGGATTTTTGTTCTTTATCTGATATTTTGATATTTACCTAATCCTTTAGAAAGGATATTTATGTAACTTCTTAGGCTCCCTGCTTTTAATTTTGATGACAATATGATATCATGTCTCTTTTTCTTTAAACCCTGAGATTAATAAAACGTATTCGTGGAGAGTTCCCATTCACATAAGTGCTATTATCTCAAAATCTTGATATAGGGAAACACCACAGACCTCAATTCCTTCTGCCCTTTTCTCTGTGTTACTTGTCAAACCGTTATTGGAAATGAGCCTCTGACCTTTTTTTCTCCCACACAATTTCTAATAAAGATGCTGCCACACGGCCGTATCCTAGTAACTAGGTTTTACACTGAGAAAGACGATTAAGAAAGAGTCCAAGATAGGGCTGGTTTCGAACATCAGCAAAGGTAATTTGCTAGTCTTGCTCTCTTTTTCAATTTCCTTAATTTAGATGAATAACTCATCTACGCTTAATGTTCTTTCTGATAAAAATACTGTCCTATGGACCCAAATTAGCATATTTGCTTTTGATTACCTTGCGGAGCTATTTGCTCTCTTTTCTAAAAAGCTCAATAATTCATATAAGGCTCAGAGGAATAAAATCACTGTGTGTGGCTGAAAAATCCCAACTCCCCTGCTGGGGTGAAATGGCAGGCTTCAAAGAATTTTTAAATAAATAATCAAGAGAGAGTCTCCATCTTGCCTCTGAACTGCTGCATAAGCAGTCCCTTAGTGGTCTGATTTTGCAGAGACAGAACAGCCGTAGTTTCCCCGCGGGTGGTATGCAGCAAATACCGCGCGTCTTGCACCAAGGGCAGACCGGAAGTGCTCTCCAGCGGGACTTGGTGGGACTGGAGTCCTCAACTTACAATGCAGGAGCTTGCTTTTATACTCCTGAAGTCCGAGAGTACAAAATGTACCCTTCCCAAGCAGATGTGAGGAGAAGAGAGGCAAGAACGCGCAGGCACCCTGGAGAAGAGCCCTCTGCTCTCTGAACTGTCTGCTGGGCAGAGGAGGAGAAGCGTGGGAAGAGAGACCTGGGTGCGCTGGTCACTGTGTTATGAGATGGCATTTTTTGCTTCCCAGGTCACAGAGGAAGCCACGCACCTCAACCCAACCCTTGCTTCCTCCCCGCCTGAGCCCCTCTCACTTAGGGTCCGGAAAGCCATATTCAGGCAGAATTCCGGCAGCTTTCGGTTGTGAACACAAAAACAGGTTTCCTAAAACCACTCCTCTCCCGTCTGCTGCCCTTACCTAAGCTCTGAGCGTTCCTAACGGCGACTCACTTGGCTGGCAGGTCTGTGGGTCAGATCCGATGTGCAGTTGGATTCGCTCATCATCACACTTCCCCAGGCGATTCTTCACTGTAACGTGCCTAAAGAAATTTCTCAGAAATGTTAAGTCCTACCTAGAGGTGTACTTTTCAGTACTTCTGGTGGCGCTTGTTCGTCTCTCAGTGAAATCAGCCTAACCCACACCAAGGGGACTATGGACCCCGCGTTGGCCAGTATTTCAGCTACAGTGTGGTTCCTTACCTAAATGGTTCAGACATCTGCTTCTTTTCTTTCTTCCTTTACTGCAAAAGGGCTCCATATGTCTTGTTTTAGCACAGTGTGCTTGCAGGCACAGCAGATTAAACAATGCCAATTGAGAACCATATGGCAAAATATGAAAATCGAAATCAAATTTATATCTCTATAATGCAAGATATCTTGAATTTTAGTTTTTCACACACCATCATTATGTCATATCTGCATTCCACCTGTAGTGTGAGTTGTTTAATATTTTTCACTAAGTTGACCCACATTTGTACTCCTGAAAATTAACTTCAAAGGAGCTACCGTAAGTGTAATATGTAACTCACCATAAATAAAAAATATAACATAAATATATGATCATTAGAATTCAAAAATTTTCATGCCCCCGAAAGTCATCTTGCAAACCAACAGTGGTTGCAAACCATATTTTGAAAAATTCTGGTGTGCAGGCTTAAAATTTACAAATTTTTCTAGTAGACAGTAATTCACTTAATTATTTACAAAAATCAGGTATAACCACCCTTTTTAGAGATGAGAAACAGGCACTTGCTCCAAAAAATAGAGTTTTCATGCTGAAAGAGACATTGACATTGCTTTTATTTGAGACCCATCTTTTCTAATTTTTCACAGTGGATGTGTGACTTCCCCAGGATCATTTGTGGTCTAAGAGCCTAAAATTTCAGGCTTCAGATCTTTAAGAACAAGGCCTCTTTTAATTGGTTCCACGCATACCATAAAAAAAAAAAAAAATCCTTCTTGTGACTGTCCACATTTTGGTTGCACTAAAACTGTGCCAAAATCATATATTTGAAGTAACTGATGATTGAACAATGAAAAATTCCTCATAACATAAAAATTTTATTTGGTAAGTCAGGTATTACTTTTCTTTCCATTTGGCAGATAAAAAAATCATGCATTTAAATAATTTGTCCCAAGTCAAACATGTTTCTATAAAACTAGAAACAAAAAAAAGTTAAAATTTTTATAAGACTCAAGTGGGGTTTTAAGATAGGCTTTATAAACTACATTAGAAGACAGCACCATTTTGAAATTTCTCCTAGTAAAAAATATATTAAAAGTATATAAACAATTTAATTGGAATAAAATATCTTAATGATTTCTTCACCAAATTAATGAAGAGGTAAACTGTAATCATCTAAAGCAAATAGTGAACCTAAAATTTCAGATAAGACAACATTCAGTTTACTAGTCAAAAGAAATAAAAGATATTACATAGATGTTCAACAAAAATATCCATAAGAAAAATTAAAAAAGACTGGCATTATTACTATGCCATTAAACATTATATTAATTCATGCTACAAATAAATACATTTTAACAAATGACCACTAATTTAGTTTACTTCCAAATATAAATGTAATATGGCAATTTACAATCTCTGAGTTAGAGAGAAGCATATCAAATAAATATTGCTCCATCCCTCCCTCTTCCCCCCTCCCTTTGCCCACTCCTACTTTCCATTTCCATTCCCCAGAGGTAATCACTGTTGAGTTCCTTGTATACTTTTACTGAAAATTTTGAATATTTATATTCTTTGTTTTTAGACAAATAGGATCTGAAAATATCTATAGCCACACTATTCTGAGCTACTTTTTCTTGATCTCAGATATCTTTTCATATCATCATATACCAATCTTTTATATTCTCTTAATGATAGCAAGTGTTCCGTTGAAGGTATGTGCAACCATTTATACCAGTGGTTGGCAAATTTTTTCTGCAAACAGTCATATTCCAGGCTTTGTGAGCTATATGATCTTTCTCACAGCTACTCAACTCTGCCATAATTGATGGGCGTGGCTGTATTCTAATAAAACTACAGAAACAGGCTGCAGACTGGATTTGGCCCACAGGTCATAGTTTACTGAATCTTGACTTATACCGTCAGTCATATAATGGTGGAAACGGTTATTTCTTGTTTGTTGGTATGAAGACAAGTGCTGCTATGGAACTCTATAATGCATATACATTTGTTTGGTCAAGGTAGAAAGAATCCACTACCAGGTATTTAAAATATTGCCTTAAAAGTAAGAAGACAATCTTGTATATTCTGGGCTTCTTTCCATCAAGCCCAGTGGTCTATCCATGAGCAAATGGATATTTTCTGTCTGGGTCCATTTATTTTTTTGATCTGGCCCCTTTCCCACCCTTACAATGGCTAAATGAAAAATCCAGAGACTCAAATCTATTATTGTATCTACTCCCTATGTCCCCTGTCTTGTGTTATCTAGAGATTAGTGACAGAGTATTGTCCTTTTGGGAGAGAATCGTCTAACTCAAAGGTTACATGTAAATGGAAACACCTGGAGAAAAACCAAATGGAGAGTAATGAAATGCCTGCCGTTGGTCTTTTTTTTTCTTTTTCCCTTTTTTTCTTTTTCTTTTTCTTTTTTTCTCCTGAGACTCTTCTTAGCTAGTTGAGCTTATCAGAAGAATAGTAGCAGACAATAGCAGAATAGTACCAGAAAATAGGAAGTTTCTGGGATCAGCTTTCCGCATTTAAGACCTCTAAGATACTTTCTGTCAGCTACTTCAAAGGATAGAGAAGTTACTACTCTCAACTGCAGGGAATTTGGGAAAACATCAGAACATCAGATCAGCTGTTATCACAGAGGATAGGAGGCACAATTTCTTCCTCTTCCTTGAGTTAAACGTTTATACAACGTCTGGCAAGATGGTGGAGTTAAACAGGAGCTTCTGTTCCTGCCCCTCTACAAATGGTCTCACCATCAGCCCATGCAGATATAGGATTTTTAACTCCTTTTTCTTTCTTTATCACTGAAGTGCCCATTTGAAATATTATTACTAGTGTCAGCATCTTCGTTTCCTTTCTTAAGTGCCTAAAAAAATAAAGTTGAGGAGGGTGTCCAAGATGGCAGCAAAGGAAGACGTTGAACCCACCTCCTACCATGAATATACCAAATCTATAGCTACATATGAATCATTTCCATCTGAAAACTAGATGAACTGCTCTGCACAACAAAAGATAAAAGGAGCACATCGATTCAGGTAGCAGAGGCAGAGACCTCAGCCTCACAAAAATAAAACCCATTCCCCATGCACCAACACCCAACAGGGAGGGATCTCACCAGGCAGGCACTTCTCCTGGAGGAGCAAGGGATTGGTGCCCCACATCAGGCACTTTGGCCCCTGGGATCTGCACTGGAGAACCAAGCCCCCAGAATGTGTGGGCTGGAAACCCAAAGGAGCAAATGTCCAGGGGTCCCAAAGTACTATTGGAAACTGAGATTCCCCTCTTAGAGGGCTCATGTGTTGTCTCGCTGGCTCCAAGACCCGATGAGAAAACAGCAGATTGAAAAGCACCTAGATTAAATGTAAGGGAGATTCATCTGCTGATCTGGGAACACGGGCTGGAGGGGCAGGGGGTAACTGAGACACTCCCTGGAGACAGAAGCGCCAGCAGACACCACTGTTGCCCTGCCTGCTAGCACCTCAGGAGGGTGCTAAGCTTGGATGCAGCACCCTCCTGCTGCCTTGCTAGGACAGGCAGGCATGAGTTGTCACAGTACTTGTTGAGGGCAGATAGTGCAAGTGGTTGCAACACTCTCCCACCCTCTGGGGCTGGGAAGTGCGAACAGTCATGGCGTTCTCCAGCTCCCAGCGTGAACGCAGCATGCATGCACAGAAGTTACTCTCCCACTGCATTGCTAAAGCCCAGTAGGCATGAGCAGTCAAGACATTTTCCCATTGCCTTTCTGAGGCCCACAAACATAGCCCACCCACAATACTCTCAGGCTGCCTTGTTAAAGCCAGCAGGCACATACAGTCCACACAGCGGACACCTGATTACCTGGCCATGATGGTCAAGAGACCTGGTGTTCTAGAGCTCCATGGGACTCTAACAATCAGAGAATTCTTGGCAGGCCACTAGCCCCAGGGCAATGCACAGCTAGCAGTCTGAAATACAACTCCAAGTTCCTGTGAAAAAAGCCTATTTACTTAGTCTGGAGCTTTAGCCTGAGGGACAGGCTTCAGGTTTCCCAAACGAAAGGTTAAGTAGGCGCTCCCAGGAAGTAAGCAGGCAAACACTGTCCTTGCGCACAATCTTGGTCTTCTTACAACTCAGCGAGACTTCCCGTAGGGAGCTTATACATCCATCGGGAGCTCCCAGGGGACACCTCCAAATCTCCTGGGCTAGAGGCCAGCAGGGATTACAACTGGGGTCCCATATGACTATGTACGTTTGCCTGCTTTAAAAGCTGCTCCCTGTGGGTCTGGTTTCCAATCAGCCTGCAAGTAGGTGATAAGTGAGAGTCCTTCCTTTGGGTCACTGACAGGTCTTGGCACACCCTCAATCATGAGGATATATCAAGAACAAATCAGATGGTTCAGACAATCACAAAGGTTCAAGCGACAACCAAAAGGCTAGAACATGGTTGAATGAGAAAGATCACCTACAAAAGGCCACTAAGAGACAGAGAGGTAGCTGTTTCGCCTAATACACAGAAATAAACACAGAGAGTCAAATGCAAAATGAGGCAACAGAGAAATATGTTGCAAATGAAAGAACAAGATAAAACATCAGAAAAAGAACTTAATGATACAGAGATAAGTAATCTACCTGATAAAGAATTCACAGTGGTGGTGATAAAGATGCTCACTGAACACAAACTGACCAGATAAGGACACATTCAAGAAAGACTATTACAGGCCAATATCCCTGGTGAATATAGATACAAAAATTCTCAACAAAATATTAGCAAACCAAATACTGCAATACATTAAAAGGATCAAACACCCATAATTAAGTGGGATTTATTCCAGGGATGCAAGGATAGTTCAACATTCCCAAATCAATCAACATGATATGCCACATTAGCAAAATGAAAGATAAAAATCATACAATCATCTCAGAAGAATTTGACAAAATTAAACATCTATTTATCATAAAAGTCCTCAACAAAGTAAGTATAGAGGAAATGTACCTCAACATAAAAAAGGCCATAAATGACAAACCCACAACTAACCTATTCAATAGTGAAGAGCCCAAAGCTTTTCCTCTAAGATCAGAAAAAAGACTAGGATGCTTATTATCCCCATAGTATGTTTATTTAACATTAGTATTGGAAGTCCTAGCCATAAAAATTAGGCAAGAAAAAGAAACAAAAGGCATAAAAATTAGAAAAGAAGAAATAAAATTATTATTTGCAGATGATATGATACTACATATATAGAAAACCCTAAAGGCTCCACCAAAAACCATTAGAACTAATAAATGCATTCAGTAAAGTTGCAGGATACAAAAGTGGTATACAAAAATCTGTTGCATTTCTACACACTAATAATAAACTATCAGGGAAAAAGATCAAGAAAATAATTCTATTTATAATCAGATCAAAAAGAATAAAATACCTAGGAATAAATTTAACAAAGAAGGGGAAAGACCTGTATGTTGAAAACTATAAGACACTGATGAAAGAAATTGAAGATGATACAATTAAATGGAAAGATATTCAGTGCTCATGGATTAGAAGAATTAATATTGTTAAAATATCCATGCTAGCCAATGCAATCTACAGATTCAATGCAATCCCTATAAAACTTTCAATACTTTTTTTCACAAATGAAAACAAAGAATTCTAAAATTTGTATGGAACCACAAAAGACCCCAAATAGTCAAAACAATCTTGAGAAAAATGAATGAAGTCAGAAGTTTCATGCTCTTATTCCAAACTATACTATAAAGCTCTAGTAATCAAGACAGTATGGTATTGATATAAAGACAGACACATAGATCAATGGGACAGAATAGAAGGCCAAGAAATAAACCCACACATAGATGGTCAATTAATTTATAGCAAAGGAAGCAAGAATATGCAATGAGAAAAGAACCTTCTCTTCAATAAATGGTGTTGAGAAAACTGGAAAGTTATATGCAAAAGAATGAAACTAGACTACTTTCTTACATCATCTGCAAAAATCAATTCAAAATGGACTAAAGACTTCCATGTATGACCTGAAACCATAAAATTCCTAGCAGAAAACAGTAAGTTCCTTGATATCTTTCTTAGCAATGTTTTTGTAATGGAAGTATAATTGACACACAATGTTATATTAGTTTATGTTTACAACATACTGATTCAACGATTCTATACGTTACTGAATGCTCACCACTTTAAGCAGAGCCACCATGTGCCACCATACAATATTACAATATTATTGACTAAATTCCCTATGTCATTATTTTTCAACTCCATGACTTATTGATTTTAAACTGTAAGTTGGTACCTCTTAATCTCCTTCATCTATATCACTCATCCCTTCACCCACCTCCCCTCTGGCAACCACTAGTTTGTTTTCTGTACTTAAGAGTTTGTTTGGTTTTTTTATCATTTATTTTATTTTTTAGATTTCACATATAAGTGAAATCATATGGTATTTGTCTTTGATTTATTTTACTTAGCATAATACCCTTTAGGTCCATCCATGTTGTCATAAATGGCAAGATTTCATTCATTTTTATGGCTCAATAATATTTCATTGTATATATGAACCACTGAGGAGGGGATGGTAGAAGGTGCTAAATAGGTGAAGAGGATTAGAAATATAAACTTCCGGTTATAAAATAAATAAGCAATGAGGATATAATGCACAACGTATAGAATCGTTGAATCAGTATGTTGTAAACATAAACTAATATAACATTGTGTGTCAATTATACTTCCATTACAAAAACATTGCTAAGAAAGATATCAAGGAACTTACTGTTTTCTGCTAGGAATTTTATGGTTTCAGGTCATACATGGAAGTCTTTAGTCCATTTTGAATTGATTTTTGCAGACGATGTAATAAAGTAGTCTAGTTTCATTCTTTTGCATATAACTTTCCAGTTTTCTCAACACCATTTATTGAAGAGAAGGTTCTTTTCTCATTGCATATTCTTGCTTCCTTTGCTATAAATTAATTGACCATCTATGTGTGGGTTTATTTCTTGGCCTTCTATTCTGTCCCATTGATCTATGTGTCTGTCTTTATAGCTATACCATACTGTTTTGATTACTAGAGCTTGGGGAATATAGTCAATAATATCATGTTAATTTTATAAGGTGAAAGATGGTGACTGGACTTATGGTGACCATTCCCCAATGTATACAACTTTCAAATCACTAGAGTGTACACCAAAACTAATATAATATTGTATGTCAGTTAGACCTCAAGAAATTAAATAAATACATGGACAACCAGAAAATAGCTAAATAAAGTCCTGTGTGCTTGATTCGCCATCATCCCCTCAGACTATTAGGCTGAGGTTTTTGAATAAATACCTTTGTGCTTGAAACTTATTGACTGACTGGCTTACCTTTAGAGGGTAACACTCACCACCTGAACTAGGTCCCAAAATAACAAAGGAGATATAAACACCATGAATAATTACCAATATGACAGTTATATTAATCTGGGTTTGAAATTTAACTTGACTGAAATCTATTCAGGCTCATTAGACTCTGGCAATGTCATGGTTTGCTCGGCTGTCACTTCTGTCATGAGCTAGCCGATCTTAACCAACGGTATCTGGCATATCCCACCTCATAAAAAAGAAAAGGCTATATCCCTTTCAGTGTTCGTCCTCTCTGAGCCCCTCTTCCTTATCTGAGAAATGTCTTTCTTTTCTCTCTAATGTCTCACCCCTTTTCCATAATAAGTCTATGAAGCCCAAGGGTATTTACTCAAATTAAAAGTGTCAGTCCTGGTTATTAGTGATTCAGAGAAAAGACATCAGAGAGTCTCATCAGTTCCCTGCAATGCATCCTTCTTAATCATGTTTGCTGCTATTGCTGCCAAAAATCATGGAACCTGGTATAACTTTAGTGATCCGGGTATGAGCCTCACAGAAACCAGGTTTCCTTGTGGCACTTTCTCAGAAGAGAGCAAAAAAGATGAAGTTTCCCCCTCCAGTATTATAACAACCTCAGGCCTCCACACACAAAGCTTTATAGGAAACTGGAGAAAGTCTCCCTAGGAGATGACCCTTTATGTTAAAACCTTGCAATTAGCACCCAAAAGAAATCAAGCAGATGTAGGGGGGGAAAAAAGGTGAATTATATCTGTCAGGTTAACATCACCAAAGAAAAGACTGGAATAGGACACCCTGCTGGGTTGGCACATCAGACTTTGCTAGCAGTATCTCCTGCTGAAAACCTGTATGTACTCATTCAGAAAATCACAAAAGGGCTTTTTCGATAAGTCCCCATGTTGACCCAAGAAATTCGTTTTGAACATGGACAGGAAACATCTAGTTTGACAATGGATACACAGACACACACAGACACACACAGACACACACACACACAGAAACCACTGTTTATTATGTGTAACTGCTCCACCCAAACTGTCACAAAGCAGCTGGCCCCAATGTTACCTGGAACTGGCTTCAGGTGATGAAACCAGCCCTTCCAGCTGCTTTCTACATAGCCTTTCCACTGCCGCAGTATAGAAACCCATAATCAAGGTGTTTGATAATAGCTTATCACCCATCTCTTTCCCAGTGACTTATAAAATAGGAACAGGAAATTAAAAGTCCAGAACAGTCAGGGGTAGGATCCTTGCCTTACATCTATTTTACCAAAAGGAACTACTCAAATGGTCTTCCCCAAACAAAAAGGTCTTCTCCAGAGTATCCTGAACCCCCTGCTCTCTGGGAGCTTTTATGACAGCGTTTCAAACTACAGTAATCTCAAACTAATACATCTGAAAACTAAACTTTGAAAGTTCCACATCTCCAAGCATTCCATTACACAGTGAAGTTGTGCAGATACTTAGCTGTCTATTTGAGCACATATATTACAGTAAATGCATTAAACTAGCAGAGCAGAAACTAAAGTTTCTGTTACTGAGTTGGTTCCTCACTCATTTTGAGTCAATAGTACACAATGAACAAACTCTAGGATATTTATTTGTTTTGGAAATACTGAGAAAGTAAATATAAGCTTTCTGCTTCGTATGGAAAGTTTAACTAATGGATTTCTAAATTTTCTTCTGACCAGTAATCTCAGCAGTGATCAGATCTATTCCCCTCCTGCTCAGCCTCATCAAGACCTTGAGCTCCTTGATAGTATCTCTGACAAGGTGTCCTCCAATGAGAGCCTGGCCCGTTTTAAGCAATCATGTTCAAAAACTTTCCTTACCTGGAGCCCAGATACGCCTCTTTTTGATATCTACATTTGTCCTTGTCCTCAATTTTTGGGTTCACCCAAAATAAGTCTCATCTCATTCTCAGGTCACAGCCATTTGAATACTGACAGACAACTACCAGGTTCTTCATAAGCTTTCCTTCTCCAGGTGGGTATCTCCAACTGTTTCAACTAATCATCTTATTGTATGGTTTTAAGTGACTTCATCATCTTTTTGTGCTCTTTACCAGTGTTCAAAGAGAAACTGAGGCATATCAAAACTTTTAAGAGTCTATTCAAGCAAAAATTAATTGGAATCAAGCAGCACAAAACCAGAAGTGACTAGGAGCACCCTACCAACATGAGCCAGAGAAAAGACTTATATGGAGACAGTGCAGCAGCAAAGACAGGAAAGTATTTGATTGGCTACAGCTTAAGGCCTAGTTGGCTGTTTGTGCCTGGTTGTCCTTAGCATTTTGATCATAACCTTAAGGCATTTATTGGCTTAGATTTTGGTTTGCTTACATAGGCCAGCATGGCATTAGAGCCACATCGATTGAATGACCTCCTTGTTTAATTAATTTAACACCAGACACACTTCAGGGGAGCACAAACATCCTTAGTTGCAGGAACACTGCATCAAGGGTATTCCATATAGTTGATTGTAATAATAATGCTAATGATAACAACAAACAGTAATGTGTACCAACTCTATGCAGGGATGGCTCTGAGTGATTTACATGCCCTAACTCTCTTACTACCTCAGTAATCCTAATGTAAGGCTGGGTTCTCCATCTTCCCATGCTGTTGGCTATACATTCTCGAAAATATAGTCCATCAAAAAAGTTGATGTGAGATGTGCAGAAATGCCATGGAAAATTGTCTCCCAAAAAAATACCAAGAGGAAAACACCATGATCTCAACCTTCTATACATCTAAGAGGGAAACAAAACTAGAATATAATTACAAAACACCATGAGAATTTCTATAATATGGGTAAGACTAGAAGCAGTGACACTAATGAAGACACCAATGACTGGTTGAGACTATGAGCTCACTGAAGGTGGCAATCATGCTTTGTCTAATAAGTTTTCTAGAATTTAATAAGTTCATAAGAACATTTGCAGGAAATAGGAAGAAAGGAAGGGTAGGATACCTCATGACCATAAAATTTACCAGCATGCAAACGATATAAACTATTTTGGGCAGTAAAAATTTGAGTTTTGCGGGCAGTAAAAAATTGAGTCCTAAAGGTTTTAAACTTTGGCAGAATGATGGTAATGGAAACATTTGCAAAATAGCCTTTAAAAGTCAAATGACCTAAAAAAAAAAAAGTCAAATGACCTTTTTTTCCTCATTTCTTTTATAGCAAATGATAAAGCCCCATAACTGGAACACTCATACATCCTGCTTGGTATTCAGGTTAATATATTTGAATAGTTACTGCATTTCAGAAACATTTTCGGATGAGTAATTGTAAATATACAACATGAAGCATGTATTTACTCAATCTGCTGCTTTATCCAGAAGGTCATTAAAGCTCATGTATAGCATGAGCACTGAATGTGTTGCATGTGCTCTAAGCAATCTCATTCCATAAGTTTCAAGTTAAATCTGTTGTTATATCTTATTTTCTCCCATATTCTATTCTCCACAACAGAGGTAGAATGTAGAGTAACATCTCTGACTCATTGAGTTTCAGTCTTGGGCATTCCAGAAAACTTTGAGTAAAGGTATTTCTGTCAGACTAGAGAAGGACCAGCTGTATTTATGATATATAGAAAGATATAAAAAAACAAAAGACAATAAAGGACAACAGGGACAAAAACTAAAGCTCAAAATCTTCTCTACAACCTTTTGAACCCCAAGAGTCCTTTTAAGATTATATCTGGAAAAGAGAACACAAAGACTAAAAAGGCCTATCTTTTAAATCATCCATTACACTTTTCTTTTAAACACTGAGGAAGAAAATATCCTCTCTTGATATTGAACATATCTGACAGAGGACATAAAAAAAAAAATCTTCATGTGTGGGCCAATGGCATCTACTTCACACACCACTGAAGTTAGTCCACAGCCTGACACCTACTCTCTTCTTTACTCTATGTCTGCCTCATTCCCATTAAGGACTAAGCCTCTACTTAATGAAGCAAACAGGGACCAGTGTGCATGAGCCCAATTCAACTGAACAAATGCTTATTGCATGTCCACCACATGCAGTAATATATTGACTGCAGGCATTCAAAGACAGGGAGAACATGGTCCCCACTTTCAAGAGCTTGCCTTCCTATCCCCATGGCTCCTTCCACCTAAACCTTTATCCACATCCATACCTTCTTTCCTCTTTCAGTCTGAGCTTACTTGAGGCTAAGCCTTCAGACAGAGCTCTTAATTATATCCTTCCCTCATTCCTCACGTACCTTGTTTACGAGTCCATCTGATTTCACCTTATAAACCTCTTACTTTTTATTGGCTAGGGTCAAAAGTGGGCAGAGGTACAAATGAAACAAGAATGGCAGAATATTGACAAATGTTGAAGCTGTGTGATGAGTTCATGGAGGTTAATTATACTACTTGCTTATTTTGTATATATTTGAAATTTTCCATTTTAAAAGGTTTAAAAAAGAGATATGCCAAGCAGAGAGCTGTTTGGGTACTGTAGACCTCTTTTCTCTCTCAGTGACTCTGGTCACTTTTAACGTAAATAAACAAAATTTTTTCCATACCTGTACTGCTCCCTTATTGTGGCTGATGTTAATTCTGGGCGTAAAAGAAAATCTGAGAGGAAGCAGAGTGTCTAAATCAACACATATCTAATTAGTCTCACCCTTGTTAAAATTCCCTTGCTGGCTCTTTGCAGAAAAAGTTCAAACTCTTTAAAATGGCATTCATGACTTCACAACTTCCCACCTTACCTCACTTACCTTCAGTTTTCTCTCACTCAATATTTGCCCATATCATTCAGCATGGGCACATCAACTACTTTCATGTCAATGAATTTGCCATGAACTCTTACACCCTCTTGACCTTATACATACTAATCTCCTCTGCCTTGAGAGACATCCCCATCCCCTGGGTCTCCCAGCCAGTTCTCATTCATCTTCACTGTGCCGAAATACTACCGAACGTGTACCATCTTGCCCATCCTTACACTCCTCCACTACACCGTGAGCAGCTTGGGGGCCACATCTGTGCCTTATTTACCTTTCTATTCTCAGCACTAGCCTAATGACTATAACTTGGTAGCTGTTAAAATTTTTGCTGAATTAATCGATGAATAAATATAAACAAAATGCTAAAGACATAGGCATATCATATAAAAACATAAAGATATATCATATCTGATAAAATAAGAAGCACCACAAAGTTTTCTGATGACTAATTTGAATATAAAAGAATCTCATGGAGCCCAATGGAACACTATTTTAGGGGCTACAGACAATATCCCTGAGCTCACATAGCTTACATTCTATTTAAGGTATACAGATAATTAACAAATACAGAATATAGTGTCAAGTAGTGATAAGTGTCATGGAAAAAAATTAAGGCAAGATCAGGGTTGGCAGGGGTGATAGATTACATAAGGAGGTGAGTATAAGCTTCTCTGGGGAGGTAATATTTGAATAGGAACCTGAAAGAAGAGAAGTAATGAGCCAGCTAATAATCAGGAGGAAAAGCAGTCAGAATACAAGGACCCAAAAGTGAAAAGGCACAGAACTGGGAATTTCAGTAACTAGGAATCCTTGTGCCAAAACCTGAAATTCTACCTCCAAAAAGATATATCCTTTGGGGTCCTACGGGTTTGTCTTTCTTCACCATTTTTCTATTAATAAGCAAACATGGCTAGGAGCAGTGACATTTCAAGTAGGGATTAATTAACAACCTGCAGAGAATAAAGCAAGAGCAGGAAGGTGGAGTGAATTGCAGAACAGGTCCCTGAAAGGGAGGACCAGCGTGCACTAGGCCATGCCCGGGTCGCTGCTGTACCTACACTGGTCCTAGATAGAGATGACAGCCTACTGAGATAATAACCTGTGAACAGGTGAGATTCGAAACAAGGTGATGTTGCTGCTTCCTGTCCTCCCAATTGTGGATACCTCGTCTCCTCTACCCACTTTGTCCGGTTAGAAAGCATCCTCTAAACAACGTCAGGGTCAGTGACAAGAAGGACTGTCAACTCTGAGATGCTATCAGTTACTTTAAAGAAAATAGAAGAATCAATTCTGTCTGACTTTGAGCAAATGACCCTGCTATGGCAAGGCAGAAAAAATGTGGTCCTTGAGAGTCCAGGCAGCTGTTTGCTCATGGCAGTGACATTGCCACTGATACCTCTTAGCAGTGGCAGTAACTAACAGGATGGCCAGTAATACAGGCTTCGGAGGCCAAGATCACTCACCCTGTGAAAGGAAAAACACATGCTGCCCTTTCAGACTCTTGGAAAAATCAACAGAGCGGCAAGAGTGAGATAAAGAAGATGACAGCTCTGGCCAACGACAGGGACGTCAGGACATCAGCCAGGAAAACGCATCGCGGAAGGCAAGTGGCGGCTTACCACTGGTAATGGTCAAATTAAGGTTTGCACTCCTTCGGTGGATAGAAAGAGCCTTAACAGCAAGAGTCCCACCACAGACAAAGCACTTGATAATGCCCAAAGTGTCTTCTACCCACCTGATTTGACTTAATCCTGACAAGCACCGACTCGGGTTACCACGCAGTTTGTAGATAAGGAAACTGAGGCTCAAAGCCACACCCACAAGGGGTGCAGCAAAAGCAGGCACCTGGGTTATGCCATTTCAAGTCACAGGGGGCCTGTCTTTGGAATGTGATCACACAGGCTAGAGAACGCTCCACTTTGCTTCTCAGTTTGTACCCCTCCCACTAACCAGTTCACCCCCATCCCCCACCGTGTTTCTTTCCTGCCCCACTGGCAGGACGTGCTGGGAACTTGAGCAGAAGCGTCAGGATGCCCAGTCCTAGCTCTCCTGCTCACTACCTATGTGACACTGGGTCTGTTATTTAACCTTGCTGTGCTTCTACAAAATGAGGATGTTGGTACTCAGAGTCCTTAAAGCAATGCTGGTCCCATAGTAAGAGCTCAGTAAAGTTTGCTATTAGAATTCTATTCCTTGCCCCATCATGTTCACACATGTCTTCACACATTCATATGACTGGTTCTGCTTTGTCAAATCCTCCTTTTCTTGCCCCCCTCTTCTGCCCCGAACCTTGCCCTTAGCAACAACCTGCTCTCTTCTTCTTCCCTTTCCATCACTCTGTGTTCTGTCTGCCACTGCCTGAGCCAACAGTGCCCGGGACAGGTCCAGCCTTGCCACCCTGGACACTTCTTGGGGATAGAGAGTTCAGAAACACATCCTGTGAAACTGTTGCCAATTGGGGAACAGTACAACTTTGCTGAGGGTTTACGGAAGTCAGAGAGCACAGAGATTTATAGCAGGTACCACTGCTTTAGAGGTCAAGGACTCTGGAGTGGCTCGGGAATAATAATGAGCTCACTCTTAAGCACCCATTCTTACATGACTGCTTGGAAGCGGAAGAAATCTATGCCAGCTAACATTTCAGGCTAATTAAAAGCATGTTCACCTGCCTTACCCATCTCATTCTACTCCTTCCTGCTCACCCAGGCCAGAAGATGTAGTTTTCTTTTGATCCAGACCCCATCTTCTCAGAATTCATCTACCTGCGCACAATCTCTCCCTCTCTCCCTCTGTCTCTCTCTCTCTCTCCCTCTTTCTCTCTCACTCTCTCCCTCCCTCTCTCCTTCCCTCTCTCTCCCCCCTCCCCTGTCCTCCCCCACCTTCTGACTGTCCCCAGGTCCTGGGCATTCTCTCTAGAAGAACAATATCTCCAATGACTCAGACTCTAGAAGGTGAAGAATTGGTCATGTCCAA
The DNA here is from genome assembly GCF_037043125.1 of Eumetopias jubatus. Lineage (NCBI taxonomy): Eukaryota > Metazoa > Chordata > Mammalia > Carnivora > Otariidae > Eumetopias > Eumetopias jubatus. The sequence continues at coordinate 58,870,746 of NW_028274813.1, forward strand.
ATTGACTTTGAAAATGCCTTTAGGCAAGTACCCTTTAAGATAACCCAGTTCTTTTCTAAAAGATAAAACATCTAAAAAGTAAAACCACCCATATTTCACTCACCCTCTCTCTAAATACATATATATGTGTAAATATACATATATATATATATGTGTCTGTGTGTTATGAGAGCTTTCATAGTACACATCTTTGAAATTACTCCCCCTCCAGGGAGAGTCAATCACGACCTTCCGTATCTTAGTGAATGAATTATTGCAAAAAGCAAAGTAGTAAGTCTGAGAAGAAAAAAGGAGAAGGAAGATGAAGCACAACTGAATTAGTCCTCCTGTTACACCAGTGTGGCGTCATGCCCGTTAGCACACCCTTGCGCCAAGGGACCATGTTCCTTGATGGTACATAGCAGGAAATATTATACTTCTAAAACTGGAAACATGACTGTGATCACAGCAGAAAGAAATCTCGAGGGCTGAGCCATATGTCTTTCGTACCCAGACCCTCTGGAGTTCAGTACAGTGACTTCTACCCTGGGAAAGCTCAACAAAATACTTACTAAGGGTGATGATTCCTAGTGGTATAAAGATTCTTAACCATGACAGTGTGCACAGGGATTTCAAAACTGAACAGTTACTGGTGCCAGGAAATACTACACGCAAGTGAAAGGGGCCAGCTGAGAACTGTGGCAAGCCGAGGCTCAGACACCCGCTCAAAGGGCAGGGTTGCAAGTCTAAAGCTGCCTGATACTTTGACTTTTCAAAAGAAGCAGGAAAAAGCCTGCAACTGTTAACAATGAATTCAACTTTTTAAAAATCTTGAGGCAGAGCAAACAAAACATATCTGGAGGCCCTCACCTTGTAACCTCTTACCATAAAAGGTCCAGGTGCTTAGTTTGACACAGGACAAAGTTATCATCTGGTTACTTCTATTTCTCTATCATAAAACAGGGATCATTATAATACCTTCCTAGTAGGATTGTTACTACATGGTAAGCATTTGGACTACATGGCATACAGTGAGCATTATTACTCAAAATTATATTTTCTACACCTGTACCTGGATTGAGGTGACTGAAATATGCCATCCTATGCAAGTCCTAGGTCCCGGGTTTGATTGTGTCATCTCAATAAAGCAGCTCACCAGGTGGAAAAGAGCTGTCCTCTTACTTTCACAATTTGTAAGCTATAGAAACTGAGTCAGAAAGGAGTCAATTTGTTGTCCAGGTTCACAAAGTCATCATCAGGAACAGGAGGCCTCTTGTCGCCTCAGCCATGGGTAGCCCATTGGCTGGGATGACCTCTGCTATTGACTTACAGTCATACGTTTTCCTTGTGGTTCTCTGCGCTTTTGCCGTGTCAGAAAGACAAGTTTATAAAGGCAGTGAACAACCTCAACAGTAAGAAGTCTTTAGTTGGGGGCAGACTATCCATTGGTATTCAGTTTATCTTTCAAGCTAATTTGCAGAGCTTCGCTACAGGCATCCCGCTCAGCATCACTTAAGGACACATTTTTAAATTGGATCTGGCAAAGTAAACATCCTTGAAAAATAGGAATCCATACTCCAGAGGCCATTCTAAAGCATGGGTATTCAAACATAATAGCTCTTTAGTTCTCAGAGTATGGTCCTGGGGCAGCAGCATCAGCATCACCTAGGATCTTGTTAGAGACACAGAATCGTGGGCCTCACCAAGACCTACTGAAAAGGAATCTTAACTCCCAGGAGATTTACAGCACCATTAAAGTTTGAGCAATACTGTTAACCGAGTTATCCCTATAATTTCCCACAGTTTGTGTGTAATCAGGAGAAGGGATAGGAAAAAAGGCTCACTTTCAAAATTGTAGGGAAGATTTTTACTCTTTGATAACCCACTGAAGGTACAAAGAAAAAAAATGTGGAAAACCAGTCCTCATCATCTGTTCGATGATAGACTTCTAAGATTCCAAAAATTCCAAAGAAACACATAGAAGTTTATCCTGGACTTGAGTCCAATTTGCTTTAGGTGGAGGCTCTGGCTGGGGTATTGACATCTGTCAGCCTCCCTGCTGGGAACTGTTGCTTGGACCTTTCCCTTCAAGGAGAGAAAGCAAGTGCATCACTTTGTTAGTGTGGCAACAAAATCAGAGAGTGGTACTAAGTCCAATTTGCCAGGAAATATCTTACCACCGACAGCCTCGCTCATTCCCAAGGGATGACAGGAGCAGATAGGTAAGCCATAGTTTTGCAAAAAACGAGGAAAGGAAAGAATGAAGGGAGAAAGGATGAGAAAGAGAGAGAGAGAAGCAGGAAAGAAGAAAGGAAATGAAATCACTGTCGGGTTGTTTACTTGCTTCTCCCATTTCTGTCCTCTCTTCTAGCAGTTGAAAAGATGCTGCTTCTATGAGCTAACATGGGTTACTCATAAGCAAGAGAGGCATCCTGTCAATGAATCTCTGGGTGGTAGGTGAGAAGAGACACAGGGCTTTATGGAATGGAAACCCACTTCACATGGAGGAAAATCCACTAAGCTTCCTCCTCGTTTAGACCCTGGGAAGACAGGTTCTATTCACTTAGTAAGGTATCCACCTCTTGCCTTATGTTCAGGCAAGGAAAGGATTAGTGTTTGTCCCGTTCACTGATGGTTCCCTACACTGTCCTGTCAGCACCACTGCATCTCACCGGACACTCCCAATAGGCAACAGAGCATGTGACCAGCCATCTGCACAGCCCGGTGGCTCTCGCTGTAGGGAAAGTGCTAAAATCCACTCTCTAGAAGAAAGAGGTTATAAAATCAGCTCCCTGTGTTTTAAAAATTATCTTAAATTTTCTGCTTTTGTAGACAACACAGATATTTTTGGAAAATAGCACTTGTGTGTACACATACTCCTTGCTTGAAGAAATCTCTCAGAGAAGAATTTGTAAAACTGTAAGTTTAGGGGCATCTGGGTGGCTCAGTTGGTTAAGTGTCTGCCTTCAGCTCGGGTCATGATCCCAGGGTCCTGGGATCGAGCCCCACATCAGGCTCCTTGCTCAGTGGGAAGCCTGCTTCTCCCTCTCCCTCTGCCGCTCCCCCTGCTTGTGCTCTCCCTCTCTCTCTCTCTCTGTCAAATAAATAAAATCTTAAAAAAACAAAAAACTGTGAGTTTACTAGTAGCTTACCCAGTGGCAGTGTAGCAGGCTGCCGCATATTTGCTTAGTTGTTCTTTAGGTGTCATCACAGTCAACAAACAAATACTTTACAATATATTTTATGACTGTAGCACCCTGATAGATCAGCTAACCCAAATGGCTCATAATCCTTCTGGGAAGAGAGCGTTAATGAGTCATGTTAATTCTATGTTATTATATGATCAGTATATAGGAGTACCTCTGTGTAAAACCAGTTCCGTGTGGAACACATACAAATAAGATTAAAAACTAAAAGTATAACACATTCTAGTTGAGAGTCATCTTTCTTTTAATAATTGAGCCTTCAGGCACATTTCCACAGAAGGCATTGTCCCTGTACGATAAGTCATTTAAACTGAAGAAAAGATTTTGTCAGCTCAACAGAGCCCAGAATGCAGGAAAGCCAAGACTCTGGCTGAGTGTCAGAGAGCAGAATGTCAAGGTCTGCAGAGAACCTTGTTGTGCATGAACCATCATTTCATCCATCATTTTTAAAGGCAACTCTTTTAGATGATTTCCTGTCTGAGCATGAAGAAAGGGACCTTGTTCACAGATCCCAGAGGAAGGAAGAACAAGAAACAAGTGAGATCCCTCAGTTCTCCCCGACAGGTATCTCCTGTCTCCACTCCCATGGCTTCTTTTTGACACAGATCCTTGTTTTGTCTCCAATGCCTCGCATCATGCCCAGCCCATAATGGGAGGTTCATAATTATTTTTGCATTAAAAAAATGAATATTTTGTCAAAGCAATCAATGTTAAGTAGAAGGCAAGCTCCTCCAACCTCACATAGCCTTTGCCTTGCTCCTTTTGCTGGTCAAGACCCGAGCTAGGTGTGCGCATCACTGAAGAATGAGACAGACACTACCTCTACTCTGGCTTGGAATCCAGTAAAGAGCCCTACATTTAAAGCTGAGAAGCCAAAAACTTTCTAACAAGAATGACTCCTCAAAGAGATAACATTATTATCAAATGTACTTATTTATTTATTTGAGAGAGAGAGAATGAGTATGAGGAACGGAAGGAGAGTGAGGAGCAGACTCCCAAGGCGGGGCTCGATCCCTGGACCCTGGGATCATGACCTGAGCCAAAAGCAGATGCTTAACCGACTAAGCCACCCAGGTACCCCTCAAATGTACTTCTTAAATATTCCTAGCAAGTGGCACTTCCTTGATGGTTTGGGAGGAGCCTGAAAAAAAAAAAAAAGCTGCTTTTGGCCATTACTCTAAAATGTCACAGCATTCCTTTCCAAGTGGAGCCTGTGTCAACCACCCTGCAAATGATGGGGTGCCAGGATCAGATTTCCAGGTAAGTTCTTAAAACACTGCCCTGAAACAAGGAGCCCTGAGTTTGTTTTATTCAGTAGCACTAGCAGCCAGTCCAGCACCTAGCAGGTAGGGCTGGCTGGGCAAGTTGACTGTTGATGAATGAATTAGAAAGCATTTCCCTAATTCTTAAATGTATAAATAATTCTTAAATGCCTAGACATGAAAATAATAGGGGGAGATGACACAAAGAAATGGAGAGACATCCCATGCTCATGGATTGGAAGAACAAATATTGTTAAAATGTCTATACTACCCAAAGGAATCTACACATTTAATGCAATTTAATCCATTTTGCTTTCCCTCTTGTACCTCTAAATACTGCCATGTAATGGAATATTATTCAGCCGCACTCATGTGTGGAATTTAAGAAAGAAAACAAACAAGCAAAAGGAAAAAAAAGAGAGAGAGAGAGAGAGATAAACCAAGAAACAGACTCCTAACTATAGAGAGCAAACTGATGGTTACCAGAGGGGAGGTGGGTGGGGGGATGGGTGAAATAGGCAATGGGGATTAAGGAGTGTTGAGCATCGGGTGATGTAAGGAATTATTGGGTTACTATATTGTATATCTTAAACGAATATAACACTATATATGCTAGCTATGCTAGAATTAAAAAGAAAAACTAAAAAGCTAAAAATAAATAAACAGCAAAATTAGACTACATCTGAGTATGGCGTAAAGAAAGATTGCTTCAAATATGCTGACTAAGTAGAAATGCTAGCAATCTTTTTTATATAAATAAATTTTAGTAGCATTGTCCCCAAAAAAGTGTCTACTAAATTTTTTTTGTCTTGTTTGTAACTGTACAATATTTTTTTATTATAATAAACAGGAACCCCCCAAAAAAGAAAATAATACAGGGGAAAGGTACAATTTAACATAGGCATCAAAAAACTTTTAAAACAAAAGTTTTGTGGAAAGAAAAATATTGCATTAAAAAATTGGAAGAACACATCCAAAAACAAAGTTGTCACAAAAATTAAACATAAAGCTTTTAGAAGCATGCTTGGACTACAGAAGCATGGCATGTGTTTGAGATCATGGTGAATATGACGTTGACAACAATGATGATGCTTTCATTTCCTTACAGAAAAGTACTTTTCTAGCAACCTTCAGTGACATAAAGAGATAGCATGTTGCTTTTTATTGGGAGTCCATTGTGTAGATGGTATATTTGACCTCAATTCTTCCCCTCATCTTTGCATCTGTGCCTTACTTACTTATTTTGGCCAATGGAATGGGATGTTGGAAGTGACAACGGACCAGTTCCATGTCTAGGTCTTAAAAAGCCTTGCACGTTTTGCTTGCCTTCTTGCACGTCTCACACTGCCACAGCAAGGACGTGTACTGGGAGTCTGCTGAGCCAGGGAGATGAGGAGATACATGCAGCAGACCAGATGATCTGAAACACAGGCAGAGTGCCTCAGGTGTTCATTGCTATGTGCCCTTGAAGTTTTAGGGCTGTTTGTTATGCAGCAATAGTTAGCTCTACTCCATAGAAATTAATAGAAATAAGCCATGAACATAATATATAATAAAACCATGACCATAAATGCAAGCAAGTTTTGTTTAGCCAAAGGTGTATATGCATGTGTGTGTGTGTGTGTGTGTGTGTGTGTCTGTGTGTGTGTGTAAACTTACGGAATTGTTATTTTTATAAGTGAAAAGTAGTCAGACACAGCAATTCTATATGGTTCAACTTAAATATCTTGTAGTATGTGCATTGTGATCACTATTTAAAGTACATTCATTTATCACCTGTTAACGAGAGTTCCCTAAAATTAAATAAGGAAAGGGTTTCAAAGTGCCTGGCTCATAGTTGAGACTCAATATATATTTATTGAAAAAGTTATTGAATAAGGACCAAAAAATCAAGCAACTCCTTATGTTTGCATCCTACTGGAAGACATTCTCTGTTTTATACATTATTTACTCACATTTTAACCATAATCAATTTTATGTATGATTTTTAACTCTTCAATTCTTTTTTTTTTTTATGTTATGTTAGTCACCATACTAACTGTTCAATTCTTACAAGCAAACTACTGTGGATAAAGGAAAATGGGCAGGTATTTTATAGCTCTTGAGCAACATACACTCAATAGCAGATAAACTTCTATAGGAGTTCTGTTTCCAATAGGTACTAGGAATATTACTCCTAGTAACATCTAATTCAAGCATAAATGTATTGAATATTGAGAGCAAAGTGTGTCCCCTTCTTCAGAAAGTAGGTCAAAGAATACATATCAGCCTCCTATATTATCAAGAGGTGGCATGAATCTAAACATCAGTTTTCTTTTACCAAATGTATTTGCACCTTGTGGAGATTCCCCAAATCAAAACTTTGCTAAGAGCGGACAACAATCCAGTGAATAGAGAACTTCAGATTTCTGTTACTGTCAATATCTGGGATTAGTGCTATTGTTCCATTATCTAGAGCCAATCTATGCCTCACAAATGTACCAGAGAAAAGCATCTTGTTCCACTTCTCTGAACCATTTGTGCCTTGCTTTCATCACATTGTTTCCTCATTCAAACACATGTCTGCATATTTACCAAATCTTAGCATCCCATCATGCTGTTTAGCTTAAGCATCTCATCATGTTGTTTAGCTTAAATGGATCGTCTGAGGCTGAAATAAGTTGCTTACAAACATAGGCTGGCTCTTCCATTTTTAGTTGCCATGAAGAGGCTTTACAATTGTGAAATGAGCAAGTGTTGTCATGCTGCTTTCTCTCACTGAGTATAAAGTGCATCCATTTTAGTAACCATCGTTATTACCAAAATTGTACCCGTGTGAATTATCTGCATTTCTCCTTTGTCAAGGAAAAGGACTGATGAGCGTTCACTCCCATGCCTGAATGTCATTTTTAACCCAACAATGCCTATTCTAAAAATAGATACTGATATACTTTTCATAATCTTCCACTTGCTTTCTCGCCTGAAACCTAAAAAACAATTGGGCTCAAGACTCTGTGTTCTGGTCAGGCAGGATTAACACCTGGAAACACACACACACACACACACACACACACACACACACACACTTAATTCACTCTTGGTGCCATAGTAACAGACCAGTTTTCTCCAAGCTCCTAGATATCTGGGTACTCCTCACACATGCTCACCAACTTCCTGGGAAGTAAGCAGAAAAGAATGGCAGGTTAGAACATAGCTTTGAGATAAAATAGGTGCCATTCTCCCCAAATCAAGATATATAACTGTTCCTCCTCTTTGCACCCCATCCCTCACTGCAGAAGTCAGGGATCCTTTACCAAACTGGCTACAACCCAGCAATAGCTAGATGAGCTACTGGACTGTGTAGTCGAGGAGCCAACAACAATCATGTCAGTCCATGCTGCAGGCATGCTTTCTTCACAAAGAAGCAAAATATAGCAGATGAGCAAAGAGGTAAAAGATAAAAATTAAAAATAAAAAAATGTTTAAGAAAAAGCTATATTTTTATTCCAAATAAACAATTAAGAGGCATCTTTTAAGTTTTGGCTATACCAGTTTCTAAATCTAGACACTAAAACTAATTAATATCTTTATCCAGCTGATTCAAGGGGTAACTTCCTTATTAGTATTTAAGCACAATGCCTTAAATATCTATAATCCTTTACCAATTTTAAACACTTTCACAAATCTGATCCTTGCAACAACCCTCCATAGAAGTTTCTGTGAGTAGTTGGTGCATTTTATAAATAAAGAAAGAACCTGAGGAGCCAACATCAAATATTTTCCAAGATCAACTACCTAACTCTCAAAGGAGTGTTTTTAAACTTTGCCAGCATTTCCCAAAATTGATTCTGTAGGAAACAATAATGTGAGATCTTCCATGAAAAGGGTGTTACACAACATATATTCACATTGTAAAGCCTGGAGAAATCCTGAAATAAATAAACTCCTTAAACAGTTTAACTCAAAAGTTCCTTAACTTATTGTGTAAAAAACAAACAAACAAACAAACAAAAACATTTGTTGCTTAAAACCTTTAAACATCTCCTGAAATTGCTTCATAGGTCATATTTTGGAACTTTTTGAGCTCCTCAAGGACAAAGACTATCTTATTTAATAGTGTGTTTGGGTGATATTATGGGTTGAATTGTGTGTCCTCTCCCAAATTCGTATGTTGAAGTCCTAACCAACCCCCCCATGCCATACCTCAGAATGTGACCTTATTTGGAAAGAAGGTCTTTGCAGATGTAATTAGTCAAAATGAGGTCACACTGGAGTAGAATGGGCCCCTAACCCAACAGTATCCTTACGAAAAGGAGAGAGACAGATACAAACCCATGCACAAGAACACCATATGAAGATGAAGGCGGAAATGGAGTGACCTAGCAGAAATCAAAGACCCCAAACATTGACAAGAAAAGAAACATGGAACAGATTCTCCTTCACAGCTCTCAGAAGGAAGTGACCACCACTGACCCCTGAATCTCGGACTTCTAGCCTCCAGAACTGGGAGACAGTAGATTTCTGTTGTTTTAAGTCTCCTGGTCAGTAGCACTTAGTTACAGCAACCCTAGGAAACCAGTAGAGGTGGTAAGTACAGGGTATAGTCATGTATTTCACACCTTCACCAAATATTTACTGTCTCTATTCAGTGCTATGAGCATGGGAGAAGCTAACGTCCCCATTCTCATAGAGATGACATTCTGGTGAGGGAGATAGATAAATAAATAAATAAATAAATAAATAAATAAATAAATAAATAAATGTAAAACAGAATTTGTCTCCATTTGTAAGAGGAACTGAGGCTGAGAGAGACTTGCCCAAAATAGAATGTTTTATCTGTGAGCAGAACGGGGAATCCCAGAAGGCCCATTCCCCTTAGGATACAACCATATGTCCTGCCAGGAGGGCCCAAAAGCACCATCTCCAAATTGTATGTAGCTAAGTAACACAAAATTCTCTCTCCTGGCTCTTGCTTGCCAAAAAATATGAGATCTTGGCAGAATGTAAACACAGGATTTGAAGTCAGGGAACCTGGGCTGTGTTTGTGATTTGCTTTCTGTGAAATCCTGGATACATTAATTGACACATCTGAGTCTCAATTTTCTTATTTGCAAAATAATACCTACTCCATAGGAGTATTGTGAAGAATAACTGGTGATAAAGAAAAACAGTTGCAATTTACTTACTTCCTCTGAATCTTTAGCTGGCCCAATCTCATAGGTCCTAGACTTTCCTCAGATAAATTTGTAGTTTTTTGTTTTCTTTTTTTTATGTTTCCTGGTTGGTTTTTGGTTGTTTCTGGTTTTGGTTTTGGTTTTTGTCTCTAGATGCTTAATATATCTACTCAGAGGTTCTGGGCTTGCAACCACATTTGGATGTCAAGGCCGGAAGGTGTTATTCTTCATGTTCCATGAAATGTCTACTAGTACCTCTATGTTCCCACACCTCTCCCCACCCACCACAAACATGTAGACAGATAATTGGGGCTAACACGCCTTTTCCCTTGAGAGTGACTCATAATAGGGCCGACAGGGTTGTCTAAGTAATAAGGGCCTCCACACATATATAGACACCCGATACCACCTGCTTTTCCCAAATGCTGCTCTTCCCAAATATAGCATCCATCGCGGCTCACTTGTGCCCAGAAGCCTCTCAGTACACTCTCCACTCAGTGGCTATCTATTTATCTATCAACAGACACTTGGGTTGCTTCCCATCTTGGCTAGACTATGAGAGTTAGTTGAGTACTTGAAGTGAAGTTTTGTCAAAAGTCTTATCAAGGAATTTATGAGTGATATTTTTCAATGCTTAGAACAGTCTTAATCTACAAGTCATAAAAGAAATTGTAAAACCTGCTTAAAAGTCATTGCTGAAATTTCCTGGATTTTTACTTAGAATCATAGTATTTTCAGTTAAAGTGAAACATCTAAGAAAAAATGAGATTTTTGATATTATTGCTTTAATAAATCAAAGCTTTATTTTAAAATCCATTGTAACCCCCTAAATAATCTCTTGTGCGTTTAAACTGCCATCTAGGACACTGAATAAAACACTGAATGTTTTATCATTTGTCATGATTCCTTTATGCCCACGGACTTCTTCGGTTACCCTACCAACTACCAATTCTGATTACAGTAAATAGATTTCATACAAGACCCGCGGAGTCAGCCCAGAAGCAACAGTGGGGTGTTGCGTGATTCACGTTTATTTGGCTATAGGGGTATAGGAAGGTAGGACATACAGAATTATAAGGGACTCTGGAGTCCGAGCGCCTGGATTTAAATCTGCTCCACCACATACTATCACCCAAGACTTCCGACAAGTTGTTTAACTGCTCTCCAGTTTCATCACCTCTAAGATCTGTACTTAATTCATAAGGTGGTTGTGATGTTTACATCCTGTAACATACATGCCGTACTTTCCACAGCATCGGACACATAATTAAGGTTCAGTAAACGTTGGCTGTTGTTTGCTATTTATTATTATTACCATTAGCAAAGAAAGGGTTATGGATGTCAATTTTACCTGGTTTAAATGATTGTCAAAATTTACCACGAAGACAATTTGGGAGATTTCTAAATATACCTTTCTATATTTTAATTGCTATGACTCTCCAGGATCCCCAGGGCTGATGATTTAGTCTGAGGAAAATACCTGGTTGAAAAGAAAAGAAAAAGAAAAGAAAAGAAAAGAAAAGAAAAGAAAAGAAAAGAGAAGAAAAGAAAAGAAAAGAAAAAAGCATTTCACGCTAATCTCTGGTTTCAGGTTTAAACCCTAAGACCCTGCCCTGCAGACTCTGGTTTCAACTACTTGGGAAATTAGCAATTAACAGACTAAAGTCTTGCTGTTTTTTTGACATTTGTTTGAAGAGAAAAAACAGCTTTAATGGCTTTGCTGGGATTGTAGGCAAGCCTATCTCTTTAACCACTTGGCCCTTGAATGTGAAGACTAATATGGGGAATGAGAAGTTTCTAATAGTTACTTTCAAACAGCATAATAACAATTACTTTTATAAGCACTTGCTATGGGCCGGCACTGTTCTTCATACATGGACTCTTTTAAGTATTGTTAGAAGGTACTGCTTTAGGGACACTAACTTTATTCACTTATTAGTATTTTTACCCTCAGCAAGTATTTCAAAACAAGTGTTTCAAAAAATACCTAGGCTAAATAAAATTCCACAGAGCAAACATCTACTAAGGCAATAAGAAGAAGAGTGCACGAAATGGTCAGCCTGGTGATTATTAGAGGTCAACTGTAGCTGGTAAAGAGAAGGAAGCTGAAAACCAGACCCTACTTTTATCAATAAATTGCAAGATGCCTAAGTGGTCACCACGACTCAGATCCAGTCTGCCACAAGGAAACTGAACTCAAACGTGCTCCCTCTGTTCAGAGGAGCCATTTCTCATTTATTCTTCCCTCTGCCCTCTGGAAAAAGAGATGACTCAGGGGAATTATTGTGTCAGGAAATGAAAAATGCTCTGAATTTTTCTAAAGATTGAAGGCATTTATTTAACTAACCTGTGGTTAACATATAGATGGTCAATCCGGATTATGGAGAAAGGGAGCGACCTCAAATCCTACACAAAGAGCAGTAAACAGTCTCAGGTTCAGAGCCCCCTGGTGGAGTATGATGAAAGTCACCCTCCTTTTCCTCCCGTCTCTTAAAAAGTGCCTAAGATCCTATTACATGCATGTTATATATCCATTTTTCCCCTGGCTTCATCTTGTCCTTTTTACTTTCTTTTTTTTACTTAACTCTTTTTTTTTTTTTTTTTTTTGTGAGGGAGAGAGAGAGAGGATGTGTGCTCATGTGAGCAGGGCGGGGGGAGGGGGGTGTTTGGAGAGGGCTGGGGGAGGGGCACAGGGAGAGGGAGAGAGAAGATCTTAAGCAGGCTTCATGCCCAGCACACAGCCCAACGCGAGACTCGATCTCACAACCCTGAGATCATGCCCCAAGCTGAAATCAAGAGTTGGACACTTAACCGACTGAGCACCCAAATGCCCTTGGCCAAAATTTTTTTTATTTCTCTAAGTTTACATTTAACTTAATCTTTCCGTAATTTTATAAACAAACTTAATTCTTTCTGGACAAACAATGTGTCATTAATAAACAAGGCTGATAGTCAGCCTGTGGGGCACCACCTCAGCTGCCAAGGGTGTTTATGGCTAGCATCCATTCTTTCTGATCCAATCTGCCAATGACTGGGTCATACCAGTAATTAAATATTTTTCATATTTATGTATGCTTACACATGAAATCAACCTGTGCTTTTAAAACCTTTTGTTCCTTAGGGTTCTCAAAGACTAAAGACTAAAGAATGCAAAAAAAAGTCACCCCAAAATTGAAAATACGTATCTCAACTATATTCATACATATCATATAAAGTACCTGTGGGGTTTTTTTTAAGATTCATTTATTTATTTTAGAGAGAGATAGAGAGAGAGAGTGCACAAGGGTCAGGGGAGGGGGAGCAAAGGGAAAGGGAGAGAGAGAGAGAATCTCAAGCAGACTCCCTGCTGAGCACAGAACCCGACACAGGGCTCAATCTCATAACCCTGAGATCATGATCTGAGTGGAAATCAAGAGTCAGACGCTTAACTGACTAAGCCACCCAGGCGCCCCCAAAGTACCTGTGGCCTCTACTAATAGGCATGATGCTAGGTACTCAACTCATCACTGTCACCTCCAAAACCTCTATAATCACTCAAAGTCAGAATTGCTCAAAAATAGGAAGATTCTGCATCTCTGATATGACTCCACCTCATGATTACCCTCCAAGTCCCATCCAGGATCCATAGATGTGATTTGCCATGTCTTTTTAGAAGAGATCTTCTCACTGATTATATGCACAGAGTTATAATACTGGCCTGGTCAGTGTTGATGTGCAGAAAACAGAAATTATTTTCAAAAGAAAGTTTAAAAAAAAAAGAGATTTGGGTGCTTATAAAATTGCTGGTAGAGCTAGAAGAACAGGCTCCAAGTTGGCCCTTGGGGAATGGATCCCATAAAAACACTTCAGAACTAATCTGCCAAGGGAACCACTTCCTTTGCCACAATCAGCAAATAAGGCAAATCAGGAAGCTGCCCCTGGAAATTCTGACTTCAGGGACACACCGCCATCTTTGCTCTGCTCCAAGTTCTACCTCTCAACACCTACAGAACTAGTGATTAGACACAAGGATTCCACTGTGGAGAACCCGGTGTCTCCACTCTGTTCTCTAGAAGAAACAAAAGAGGGGGGGAAAGTGGAAATGTAGTCTCTCATTTCATGCCAGGGCATTTCACTGGCCAAATCTTATCACATCTGGACCCTTATCAAAGGAGTCCAGGAAAGAAAATTTTAGCATTCTAGTATAGTTTTACCATGCAGGAAGGCATATTAGAAGAGCATTTTTCAAATTCTGTGTTGCGAATTACTTATGGGTGAGAAATCAATTTATTTAATGGCTGTGAAATCAATTTAATTTTAATGAAATGGAATAGAGTAGAATATACCCTACAAGTAAAGAAGGATTGTTTTTGCAATGCCTTTTACTTCAGGGTGTGTGTGTGTGTGTGTGTGCGTGCATGTGTACGTGTTTACGTACTGGATTATGATATAAAAATGATCGTATGGTCCGTAGGACTAGGACCAAAAATATTTGATTTTCACTGCACTACAAGGAAGGTAGAATGGATTTTGAACACTAATCACAATACCCAACATAAACTCTACAAAGATGAATTAATAGCTAAGTTAATTGTGTTAATTTTCTATGGCTGCCATAACAAATTACCACAAATGCAATGGCTTAAAACAGATTCATTATCTGTTGTTCTGCAGTTAAGAAGTCCAGAATGGGTTTCACTGGGCTAAAATCAAATGTTAGCTTGGCTGCATTCCTTTCTGGAGGCTCTACACGAGAATCCATTTCCTCCCCCTTTTCCTGTTTCTAGAGGCTGCCCACAGTCCCTGGCTCATGGACTTCTTCTTCCATCTTCAAAGCCAGCAACACCAGGCCAACTTTTATCAGGGTGCACCCTTTCTGGTTGTCTTCTGCCTCCATCATCACATTTTAGGGACCCCTACGATTACATTAGGTCTACCTAGCTAATCCAGGGAAATCTTCCTATTTTAAGGGCAGGCAAGAAGCAACCTTAATTCCATCTTCAACCTTAAATCCCCGTTGCCGTGTAGCCTAACATATTCACAGGTACCAGGGATTGCGATATAGACAACTTGAGGGAGAAGGGACATTATTCCTTGTACCACACTAACCCAACTAAATTAAGGATCAGGAGAATGTCTATGTATCCTATAAGATAGAGAAGGAAGGTGCAACTGATCTTCCAGTGCAGATCTCTCTCCTTTCTTCTGCTTTCAGAGTCAAGTTAGATGAGGAAAATGCATGATATTCCTACATATATATATATAATTTCATTAGTAATTTAGGATGCCTTCTGTTGGTTCCCTACTATGAATAATATGGAAAAGAGCTAGTTACCTTTTGTCCCTCTTCCTCTCCCCTAGGATTAAATCTGAAATACCATTTTACTTCACCTTAATACGAATAAGTCTTTCCGCAAGTTGACACTACAGTTTATAAGTGTACCCTGTTCCTCTCCCACCATTTTCTGGTGTTGTGCCATGTCTATGTTGTCAGAGCATCACTATCCTATACTCTATTGCTTCCCTTAATGTCATCACTTAGTCTGAGTGGTATAGTAAATGCATATTCGATTCTCACAGATCAATATGTAATCCTCTCACCAGTCCCTTTAGTTGTCTGAGATTTCTCAGGAACGATGTTGGAAACAGTAACTGCTGTGTTCTTACTTGTTCATAAGAGTATCAATGGCATTTATGCTTGATAGTTGGCTTGGCAGAATATAAAACCGGACACATTTCTTTCCTTGAGTATAGTAAATGTTACTATTTTGGCATAAAGTGTTGCTGCAAAAAAAAAAAAAAAATGTTGTTTTAATTACGGCTTTTTTTCCCCCTCTGTAAGTGACCTCAACAACTTGTCTAAAAACTCAAAACGTTTTGTTCTTATTCGTATTAGTCCAATAGTTTTATTAGTGTATGTCTGTCTCAGTGTTAGCTATTCTGGGACAATTTTCCCATAAACATAGTGTCATTTCGAGACTTCTTTAATTTCATGAAACTATTCTTAAAACATAGTTTTTATTATTTTTTGTCACATTGCTTTGCTTTGGTTTGGGGGAACTTATATATATTGCATTTTTTGTCAACATTAGATAGATCTGTAACTTTCTTTGAAGTCTGTTTATTTTTGTTTTTCAAATGTTTAATCTTTTGTTTTTCTCTTTTTCATTATCTATTTGCTATTATCTATAACTCCTTCTAATGCAGTCTTTAATCTAGAATGCTTTTTTCTTTTTTTTAATTAGTTTTTTTATTTGGTCAGTTTCTTTTTTCAATTTCTTTTATCCAATTATTTTAGCTCTGAGTTTTCTATTTCTAATATATGCTGTTCTTGCATACTTTCTAAAAATATTTTCATTTCTTTCAGATTGTTTTCAAAAGAGTAAGGATTTTTACATGATTGCCCATAAAAATGTGGTTCTGCTTAGTACTCCCTTTTTCTTATAATGAATCTGTACAGGACGTGACTAAAGTCCTTTGCTGCTGCTCATGTTCAGGTGAGACAGATTTGCCTGTCCTTTTAGATGTCCCTAAGTGCTAAGTCAAGGGGGGCTGTTAGGGTGATTTCCTTATCTTCACAATTTTAGGGCTTCCTTTTGTGTTGTTATTAAGAAATATTAACAAATATGGTTTCATACTGGCCTCTTCTTTGCCCCTTTCCCCCCCTTCTATCTGGATTTTCTTTCTTCTGCTAGAATCCCCGTCCTGCTCCATCTGCTTTCTATTCCCCAAAATGGATTCTCAGTGAAGGTCTTTTTCCAGGAAGGACACTTTGGTCTGTTAATTTTGAGTTCATAGGACCCAGAACTCTCTATCACAGTCTAGCCATCTTACAGCTCACTCTCCCTCACAGGAGCATTGGCACGTGCAAAGTCCCCTCCCCATATTTGCTGCTATTATCAGAGGAGTCTGTTGAGCTTCCCACACTAAAAGAGAACATGCTCCTTTCTGACCTCTCCAGCTCTCTCTTTGCCTGACCCAACTGTCTCCCACACAGTTGCTTATATAGCATAGTTCGTGTTGCTATTATTGGTCTGCTGTTTGTATTTAGGAGTTAATGGAGTGGCTCATTCTTCATTTTTTTGTAGACGTTTCCATATTGTTTGTTGTTGGTAGGGGTAGTGTGTTTTTTTTTTTTAATCTACCTTTTTTTTTTTTTTTTTGCCGGTTTCTGAGGGGACTTTAAAGAGATTCAAAAGCTATGTCATCACTATCTTGTCATCTCTCTTGTTATTTAAATTGCACACAAAGGACTCAAAAATTCCCCTTTCCTTCACTGGTATCTTTTACAAGACCTCAGGCTCCACATATCAAAACACATCCCAGAACCACAATGAGATACCGTTTTCCACCACTAGATTGACTATTATTGTTTTTAAAAAGAAAAAAACAAAGAAAAACAGAAAATAAAAAGAGTTGGCAAAGATGTGGAGAAATTAGAACCTTTGGGCACTACTGGAAGGAACGGAAATGGTGCAGCAACTGTGGAAAATGGTATGACAGTTACTCAAAAAATTGAAAAAAGAATTACCATACGATCCATAAATTTCACTTCTGGGAATTGAAAGCATCTCGTAAAGGCACTTGCAAACCCATGTTCATAGCAGTATTATTCACAGTAGCCTAAAAGCCGAAGCTAGCCAAGTCCTAAATGGATAAACAAAACATGGTATATACATACAGTGGAAGAATATTCAGCCTTAAAAAGGAATGAACTTCTAACACATGCTACAGCACAGAGGTACCTTAAGGACATTATGCTACATGAAATAAACTAGTCACAAAAAGACAAATATTGCTTAATTCCACTTAGGAGTTGTTAAATTCACAGAGAGAGAAAGTGGAACGGTTATCGCCAGGGGCTGGAGGAGGGAGGAATGAGGAGTCATTTCATGGGGATAGAGTTTTAGTTTTGCAAGATGAACAGTTTTGCAGAACGGTTGTATGACAAAGTGAATGTACCTAACACTACTGTTAGACACACAGAACACACAGAACACTTAGATTAAGATGGTACATTTTATGTTCTGTGTATTTTACAATTTTAAAAAAAGCATTTCTTTAATTTTTTAATATTCCAGATCTGGTATGTCTTCCCCTCTCTCAGCGAGCAGCACATGCATCTACCTAGTGGCTCAGGGCAAGGAGGGGTCTAGGAGTCATTCTCGACCCTCCCACTTCACACCCAATCCATCATCATCCGTTCCTGTTATTCCAGATAGCTCCTGAACCTACTCACGTCTCTCCATCCCTACTGCTTTAATCTTCAGTCTCCTACCGACATGATTTGTCTTCCTCCCACCAATGTACGTAACAATCCAATCACCATACTTTAGTCAGACAGAGTGTTCTAAAACAGAGAATGGATCACACTACTTCTTCAAAGAAGTCCAAACTCCTTAAACAGGCTTACAGACAGGGACTACACAATCTCATCACTGGTCATCTCACCACTCCATCCACCCTCACTTTTCATTATGGCCCAGTCATACCACAGATCTTGAGGCTGGACTAGGCTCCAGGTGAATCAGGCACTCATGGTTTTGAGAGATGTTCATATAGCTCAAGGCCATTGTTCTTCTGTCCTCTTATGCTACTCAGCCATAATCTTCATTAAATCCTTTTTGATTTGTGCTGCAAAGTCGTCAGCCAGGATTCTCCAGGCCTAGCAAGTATATTAATATCAAGAAAGAAGCTATAATGGAGTTTTAACAATATAATTCCCCAGAAAAAACAACATATTTCAGTCTCTGAAATGTACGTCTTTTTATAAAATGCGGTAATGAAAAGATAATTTGATCTTCCAGACATTCCAATCACATTTTCCATAATCTGCTCTCTTGTGCTCTCTATTGGTCTTACTTTCTCTTCATATGTTAGTAATAAAAAATAATAATAATAATTTCCTCCCTCATGCTCAACTCCATATTATTCTGACTCAGAAGTTTTCTTTGGCAACTTTGTCTTATTTCCTTAGGTCTTAATATTTTTTTCTCTTTTATCATCTTCCCATTAGTCATCAAGTCCTCTCCTTAAGGCGGTGCCTCAAGGTTAATGTGCTTCACCAAGCAAGGGAATTGGGCTTTTTAGTCTTTCTTGTCCCTCTCTTGATCTTGGTTGAGGTGTTATACTTTGTTTTTTTGAGAAAAGAAATAAAGAGAAAAAATATACCAAATAAATGAGGGAATTGCTTAAAATTGCTAAGCAAACAGAACCTCCTAAACTCAATGATAAACTCCTAAACTCAGTGGATTTACATATAGTTTTCTTTTTTCCAGATAGCACTCTTGTGGGAACTGATAGTTTATATTCAAACCTTTAATGCTTCTCTCCCTAATTGCCCATTCTCAGACACTTCATCCAAACTCAAAACTTCAACCCTAAATTCCATCCTGCCAATTCACACTTTATCACTGGGCCTGACATTTCACCCAAGACCCAGTATCTCCCACCATAGTTGTTTCTATGTGAGGCTCCTGTCATTTCCATAATCACAGAATTTCTAAATTTTATTCCTTCCCCATCTAACACCCTTTTTTGTTTATAAAGTTACCAGATACCCAGGTTCAAATTATCCTACTAAGCACCTAGTATGTTTCTCTAGGCTATGTGTTGGAAATGGAGTATAATCCTCACCCCCAACATGTTCCCAATCCAGCCAGGAAGAGTGACAAACTGGAGGTAGGTCCCAGAATCTAGAAACAGTCACACCGTAGGATCTCCCTTCCCTTAATCCCTGATATCCAACTTTCCACCAAGTGTTGCTTTATTATAATATAATGTTTATAAAATTCATCACTTACACCAGTCTTCTTTCCAACTTGAAATCTTGAAGTTGTGTTTCCCATATTCTCCTGTAGTGAATCTGTCCTGAGTACAACCTATACTTCTTTGGTTTTGTATCAGCTTCATTTCTCCTCTTCACAGGACTGCCAGGTCATCACCTCCTGTCTTGTATACTCTAACATACTCCTTTCAAATTGCTTCCACTTCTTCCAAACCATCCAAGGCATCAGACTGTATTTCCTACAGTCCTACATTCCCAAAGCTATTCCCTGACTCAGGAACCTACTGTGGGCTTTATCCTGTCACAGCAGGAAGTCTTCAAGGCCAACCAAGGCCCACTCTAGCTTGCCAAGCTCATTTCCCACTAATCTCTAAAATCCTACTCAGGAGTGAGAGCCAAGGCTCATTTCCAAATGTGCACATTTAATGAGCACCCTTACCCCGCCAGCTCTTGTGAATCTCCTCAAATTCTGCCTGGATTTTAAGGACAAGCCCAGGTTCTACTTCTTGTCTGACAACTGTGACCAAACCTAATTGTTCCTTCTCTGACTGCACCCAGAGCTCTACTCCAGATTCCTCCAGATCACCCAAGGCCCTGGGTAGAAATGGTTCTATCCCCTGTATTGTAAAGATACAAAAGCCAATCAGTGACCCTTTATCTTTTTTTGTCATATAAACTCCTTCAACAAATTTTGGGTTTCCAAAGTGAGTGAAAAAGAATAAAGAGAAATGGCTCAGTCTTAAAAGGACAAACATTTTTTAACTTGAGGTATTTGAGACAATATTAGGTACCTCCCAGGTTACAAATGGGATCGAGAACACACTGCCTTACCATGCCAGCCCTCAGAAAAAAATATTACAGTAATAATCTCAGCCTTCCCTTCCCATGGAAGGACCTCCTGAGCAGGATATAATAAAAAGTGTGCTGGGCTAAAGATCTGTGTTCTGGTGCTAGTGCTAACAGAAGTTACTTCACCTCCGTGCCTCATTTTCTTTGTTTGTAAAATAATGAAATTAAACGAGATGATTCTCTGAGGTTCCTCCTAGTTCTCACATTTTTACATACAGGGCACTATATACATGGTGATTAATTAACCAGTGATTAATAAATAAATCCCAGGTTGTTACTTCTTCTTGGGACAATTTTATTTTAGCAGCCTGACACTTTCAGCAAAATAAATGACTCTATAATATTTTCTCCAGCTCTTCTGGAGAAAGAATTTGGGAGGGGAATAAAGAATGAATGCTGAACCCAATAGATAGTTTCTTCTTCATAAAGTTGACATGTCTGTCCGTGATTATTGCCCATGGCAATAACATGACTATCAGGTAATATAAGTCATATATGTCAGTCATATAAGCACAAGAATTCAAACAAAATTTTCATTTCAAAGCATCCATTGGTCCAACTGTAACTCAAAGTTGTTTCTGGGTCCAAAAATAACACTATTGGCTGAGTAAAGGCATTTTTGTGATTCTATTTCAAAAACCATTTGAGAGCTTCCTGCCATAGTCATGGAGGCTGCAGGAGCTCACTAATTACTGGCCCAATGACCAGGAGGTCAGGAAATTAAAAAAAAAAAAAAAAATCTGAATAGAAATGTCACAGCAACTTTGCTTTTTCCAGATACCAGAAAAGGCCAATGGAAGCAGGTGTTTGGCCTCTGAAGAACAAACTTCCAGAGAAGTGGTAACCCAAGGGCTGAGTAATACCTCCTGAAAAATGAAAGACTCAGTGACCCACAGGGGAGAATATCCCAGCCTGAAGGTGAAGAGCAAGATGTTATGTATATTACTGGAGTGACAGGTACAGCTACTACCAAGAAAAGCCATCTTGTTGAATCAGATCTTTCTTTATTATCCCTTATGTTCCAGGGGTGAGATCATGAGCATAAAACAAAGGAAACTGTGAGAGAATATTTTCAATCAAGAAGCGCCCAGTGAAGCATGTAATTAAGTGGAAAACTGTCAGTGATTGCTTATTGTATCTGCGCGGGACAGGACATTGGTTTAATGGCTTTATATAAGCGGGAAAAGACAACTTGGTAATTGACTTAGTACAACAGTAGACAAGGTAGAAAAGAGACTTCTGGAGACAATAGGGTATTGAGTACAATCTTAGGGGTGCTAAACACTTAGGGATACGGAACACTGAAAAATGTATAGAGTTGATCAGATATTTTTCTTTAATATACATATTTTAAAACAACAGTGATTTTCCAGAGTTTATAAAATTGGCTGACCTGATTGTAAACAACTACGTTCATCTCATCCATTTACACCAAGAAGCCATTTCTTCTTCATTCTAGAAGAGTTTCAATAAAGTTTCTCTGGACGGTCCTGCAAAACCAGATGCAATGTATTAAAGGAGAACAGGAAATCAGGAAAGATTAAACCTCAGGCAAGTATTTGTATCCATTCTCTCTTCATAAACAATATAAATGCCTCTTTGCCTTATAAATTAAATCCCACTGTAACTTCAAAAGACACTGTAAATTTTTCAAGAAGTTCAGAAATTTTGTTGCATCTATGTCTACCGATAAATAGGTCATTGACTACAGATTGGAAATGTTTCATAATATAGAAGAGCTTTTTGTGGTATGAGGGATTGAAAGCTTTGGCTGCTCTATAATGTCTCAAACTACAGAAAAGGGAAAAAAAAAATTGGTGACATCAAAAGTCAGAGCCTGAAAGTAATTATATCATGATGACATCATGTTAAAACTTCCCATTCTAACCTAAGAAGCAATAATCAAGTAGTGAAGAAGAATTTGGGAGAAAGGGTAGTGGCAGATGAGGGTGAGCAGGTTATGAGAGTTGTGTAGCATGGGATCCCTGTCCTTTCTCCCTCCCCCTCCTTCAAGACTTCAACCCCTTTTTCTTTTACCCCATGCCAAAAATTAACTGCTCTTAGTTGCATTGAGAATAGACTCATAGAATACAGACTGCTAGTGAAGGGGAAATGATAGGGAGGGCCTACTGCTTCACAATATGAATCTACTGTGTAATAAACAAGAGTAGGGAACTAACCAACCAAAAAATAAAAAACAGAAAAGATTATGTAATACGGAAATACCCGTTAAGTTACTCTTCACCCCTTAATTTCACCACCTCAGTTTCTCCTGTATTATTTTTTTATTTTTTTATCTGAGTATAATTGACACACAATGTTATATTAGTTTCAGGTGTACAACATAGGGATTCAACTTCTCTATACATTATGCTGTGCTCACCATAAGTGCACCTAGTGTCTGTCACCACAAAACACTATTACAGTATCATTGACTATATTTCCTATACTGTGCCTTTTATTCCCATGACTTATTGATTCCATAACTAGAGCTTTCTCCTGTGTCTTCACAGTGGGATAAAGAGAAGTGGTATTCATTTGACAAATGTGTATTATTATTGTTATTATTATATGTGAAATACCTTGGCTGTTACAGAGATGAAACTTGGACTCCCTAAAAGGATTTGTACTTTAATTTTAAAAATTGGACTCTCCTTCCTAAGAAATTGTGTCTTCTGGCTTCCACATCACTCTCTTATTCAGAGCTCACTTGTCTAAGTATATCATTTTTAAGTCCATTCTAGTGCTTTTCAATAGCTTTTTGAAACTTCTTACATTATAAGCTATCCTTGTAGGGAGGATATGCTTTCTTTGAAAATTTCAACTACCATGTTTTGTTTTGTTTTGTTTTGTTTGCAGTTTACTCATCAATCTAGTATACCAGAACCCAAGGACTTGTTAAATTCCATTTCCTTATTTCCATTGCATTCTGGACCATCTCTCGACTATCCCAAGGCATCTCCCCCTCAAAATGTCTAAAAAGAAACTATTTTCCTATTTCCTGTATTCCTTTCCTCTTTTCTACTCTCTTGGTTTTATTTCTTCCAGGGCACACCCCAAGACAAGACTTCCAATGCAAATAGTTTACTTGGAAGGTGATCCAGAAAAGACTATTTGAGAATTGGAGTAGTGAGACCAGGAAGGGAAGGCAGTCAAAAGGCTTAGTTGTCAAACAAGTTGCCACTGTGGGAACCCAGAGCTGTTTCCCATTAGGGAACTCTGGGAGTAGAAGAGGAACCTCAGAGTAAGCCCATCTAATGGTGCAAGTGTGCCAAGGTATTTACACACAAATCCTGTCCAAGTGTGGGTAAGGGCTGTCACTAGGACATAATTCCCCAGCAATTCCCATCTCCTTTGCCCTTGTCACCAGACAAGGCCCTCAGGCATTGGAAACCCCCTTCAGCTGGAAGGTTGTGTGGTGTGGTTATGAGTGGGGCACCAGCCAGTTCTGCTGACTCTTTGTTCTGCATCTTGGCCAATGGCACCACACCACCAGTGACCCTAGCTGGAAACCTTATAATCATCCATGATTTCTCCCTCTTCTTCACCTCCCCCCACACTTACTCAGAACCAAGTCTTCTTGATTTTACTCCCATCTTAGTGTTAACTTTGTTTACCCTCCTCAATCCTTATTCTATTGCCTTACTTCAGTGTGTCAATGCCTCTCCTAAAATATTGTCATGAATGGATTTTTATCAGTCTTTTGTTCTCCAGGCCCTTCCTTTGAGCTGCCAGCAGAGCCATCCATCCTTTATATTACTCCTGGAGGGATACTAAGAGTAGTAACAGCCAACACGTACTAAATGCTCTCTCTTTCTGTGCCAGGCACTGGACTAAGTACGTTACATGCATTATCTCACTTGATTCTCAAAACAAACTTGAAAGGTGATGCTTTTTATTCCCATTCTACAGACGAAGTCACTGAGGCTTAGAGAAGTTAATAAAGTCAGATCTAATAAGATCAGAGAAGGAGTCTGACTCCAGAACTCTGGTGCTTGACAACCATGCAATATCACCACCACACCCAGTCATCTGTTTAAAATGCAAATCCAGTTATCTCATGCCCCAATTAAAATCTCAACTTCATCCATGGTTTGCTAACGTTTTAATGATTGAAGTCTTAACTTTTAAGCATGACATGATATCATGTCATATACTGGCCTCATGTTCCCTTTCTGGCTTATCTTTATTCACCTGGCCTCACATAATATTAGTTCATAAATTTAAGCCACAAAGAACAGGAAGCAGAGTGTTTGACTAAAAACATGGGGTGCTTTGAGGAGAGTCATAGAAGATAAGCCTGTGTTCATATCACAGAGGCCTTCTATAAATCACTAGATCAAAGAAGCTATATAGCTTTCCAAAAGGCATCCACCTGCCCCAGCCATCAGCATTTCTGAAACAGTGGTCAGGCCTTTCAGCCTCGCAGGGTCAGGAATGGCCTGAGGCAGCTGGGAGGCTGGTTAATCTACAAACCTGTCACTGAATCCTTACAGTCACCAGGGGGAATTGTCTGGCTTCCTGCTGTTCCCTTCACCTGCCTCCCCAAACCCTACCCTTCTCTCCGGCCCATTCCAACTGTTTCTTGTTCTACTAGGTCTTTTCCTGCTGTCCCCATTGCCCTTTCTCCAAGAGACTGAATGTCTGTCAACCAGCACTGCCTTGTATTCTTACGAGGTCTTTTCCTTTTCCCTTGAAGGTAGAGACTGAGTACAGAAGGGGATAGGAGGCATCTTACATTGGACTGAATGCCCTTCAGGACCTAGAATGTAAATGATTTGCAACAGACAATTGAATGGATAAGTTAGGTAGCCTATCAAGATTCTTTCCAAGCCTATGTTATTTTAAACCCAAATGTTCTCACAGTTTGAATGTATGCTAACATGTAGTAAATTACAAATATCACTGTTGAAAGAATATTAAATTCTGAAGGTCACCTCAGGTCTAATTAATAATAAGCAATAGGCTATATTTCACATATGAAAGTGACCCACTATCAGTAAAGCAAACATTATGAAAGTTAAATATTCACAGGGCCAGCCGTTATCAAACTAAGTGGTGTTATGGGTGGTTAATATTGCACAGGACAATTCTGTTATCCTTTTAACAGACTACTAATCACCCACCACACCTCTGCCAGCTTCCCTGCTCCACCCACCCCTTTATGATTTTGCAGGGTGGCACTCTGGATGTAGACACAGTGAGGCCTGTTTCCCTGACAAGGAGTAAAAAATGTCAGTAGGTAAATAAGAAAATTACATTTCAAAGAAGAATTGATTTCCCCATGTTGAAAGTATATGCAGATTGCTGTAGTTGTTCTGTCTATTCACACTGCTAATACCTCCGTGCGAGGCGACTAAAACTTTCTCCCCTCGGCAGACAGATGGATATGAAATTATATTTTCAGCATGGAGTCACTATTTTATCATTGACGTGGGCAGGAGAATCATGTTCAATAGAGACCACGCATTTCTGCTGTGAAATGTTATGCAGCACAGAAGTGGGAGAAAGGGAGATCGGCCTTCATTAAAACGATGATGCCAACCAATGGCTGGAGATGGAAGGCAGCTTCCTACACAGGAGAGAACTTCAGTGATGAGTGGGATGAGGAGGCTCTTGGTGGCCAACTCACTGTGGCAGTCTGCAGCATAATTAGATCAGCTCCAAGTTTCCCTGGTTCAAAATCAATTTTAGGGAAAATTCTGTTTCAGTGAAGATAACTCTATTCCCCTGGGATGTGGCTGCTAACATAAAACCCATTATCAAAAGACATACTTAGCAAACCGGAATAAGTGATTCTTTTTTTTTTTAAGTATGGTTTTTAGAAACAGGGTTTTACTTGTCTATTTTGGCTTATTTATGGTAATAATACTCTATTATCTCTAACTTTACATGAATTGCTAATGTGAAATTACATATACCTGAAAGAGGTTTTTTTATATTTAATAATATAATACAATGACAATAATCTTGGCCTCAAATTCCATATGGTACTCATGAAGATGGAGAAGTTAGTATATGAAAAATTAAAGAGAAGGGGAGCATAAGAATGTCTTAAGTAGCTATCTTATAGGCTGGTATCAAACACAAACTGAAAAATTATCTTGAAACCCTAAAGATAGTCACTAGTAGAATGATATATACCTTCCAAATAACTAGAAAAATTAAAGTAAATAAATCATAGTTTATATAGAAATTCATTTGGGAAAACTATTTAGAAATATTAAATGTTGTATATTTAGAAATCAATTTCAGCCATGATCCAGCAACTTCATTTCTAGGAGCCCAACTGAGAAAATAATCACTGATGCACAATTGTTGGAAAAGATGGGGTGGGGTCCATAGTCCTTATGATGGACTATCATGCAACCTTAACTCGGGGACCATGAGAATGTGCCTCATAGACTTCCAACTATGGGAAATATAATTGACCAAGGGGCCACCTGGCATTTTGAAATCCATTACTGAATTTGCACCAAGGCCACGCCCTCTGAGGCCTGCTCCCAGCTAATGACCAAAGAAACACAGTACTGGGACAGACCCATTCCTGGTCAGTCTGGCATGGCAGTGTGATGGTTATTCCAGTATTCTCCAACTCCTTTCCTATTTTCTCTCACACAGGAATTTCTAACAAAATACTCACAGGTTTAATCACATTTGCCATCTGTTCCTGGGAAGATCCAGACTAAGACACATTAAAAACATGTTTTGAAAAGATAATCTAACTTCATACTCTTAATTTTATATTAAATGCTCACGAAATATTACATTTCAAAAAAGCAAGAGGCAAACTCTATGCCCAAAGTTAGCCAGATATTGTGGGAAAATAAAAGAAAAAGACACATTCACATGAAGATACATAGATAACAGAACAGATAGAAAGATACCAGTGTTAAAAGTGACTCTCTTTGGGTAGAAATTTTGTAGATGGTTTTAATTTTCTTTTATGTATTTTTCTGAATATTGTAAGCTATATAAAATGACAATTTTATTTTTAAATTTAAAACATAAACATCACAGGGCACTTGGGTGGATCAGTCAGTTAAGCATCCAACTCTTGATTTTGGCTCAGGTCATGATTTCAGGGTCATGAGATAGAGCCCTGCATCGGGATTAGCCCTGGGCATAGAGCTTGCTTAAGATTCTCTCACTCCCTCTGCCCTTCCCCTACCCAAATCCACCCCCACCTCCCGCTCATACTCTCTGTCTCTCAAAAAAAAATAAATAAATAAAAAATAAAAAAAATAAAAGATGTACGCATCACAATTTTTAAAAATTTAGATTTTATAGAAAACTAAACAAAATACAATTTGACTGCTACAGATGAAATGCTTATATCCCCTCAAAAATTCATATGTTGAAACCTAATCCTTAATGTGTTCATATCTGCAGGTGAGGTGAAGCCTTTGGGAGTGATTAGGTTATGAGGGCAGAGTTCTCATGAATGAATGCCCTTATAAAAGAGACCCCAGAGAGCTCCCTTGAGCCCTCTCCCTCGTGAGGATACAGGAAGAAGATACAAAACAGGAAGTAGGCCTTCACTAAACAATGAATCTGCCCATGCTTTGATCTTGGACTTCGCAGTCTCCAGAAGCGTAAGAAATATATTTCTGTTGTTTAATCCACCCAGTCTGTGGTACTTTTGTTATAGCAAACTGAACAGACTAAGACATTGGCTAAGCATTAAAAATGCTTAAATTGAGACATAATGATGCTTTCCTTAAAAAATTGAAGGTTTTTCATTGGTTGCTTTATTTTAAATTGGAACTTCAAAGAGACAGGTAGGCTTTGATTCCTCAGTACTTTGATGAATTTGAATATATGCATTGGAATCACTGTCTTCTTGATATAAACTACCTACTGCGAGTTAATGAACAAACATGCCACTCTTGGGAGAATCTCTAGAAAAGCAAAAAAAAAAAAAAAAAGACATGGAAACTTTGCTCTTAATTTAACGTATGGCAAAATAGGGTGTTCTACCAAGACTTTATTGTGAGTTATACAGATGACTTGTTTTTGAAAGCTTGTGGGGGAATGGAGGAGGGAATGTGTGTATGTGATAGGGAGAGGTATTTTGGGGGGCAGGTATAGAAAATAAAATTTCATTTTCAAACCAACTTTGACAGATGTAGTGACTAACTGTGTTGAAAAGGATTCTGAAGCAGCACATGATTTAGCTGAGAAGAGTGTTATGATCAATGAATGATGTCTGCCTAAGTGTGGAAGGGAACGTATTTGTCATCTTTGGGATGATATGATAGGCATTGTACCATTAATCTAGTAGTTTTCCTGTCAATACATTATGTGACTTTCTTGTGAAAACTGTATTTAAGTTCCTTCATCCTATTATTGATTAAGAGCATTATGTTCTTATGTTTTATTGAAAGTATGTTGATTTTGAGGTTTGTAAAACGGACTAAAGTAGTTGAGTTGATGATACAGAGTAGGAGATTATTGGTTGTAGCCTGTAAATAACCTCAGAATCATGAACATTTAGATACTAATGAGCTATGTTTTGAAAATTGATCATCTTTACATGTGTAAAAATTTTTTCTGCATTTGCACACCATACTAAAATGTTGGTTATACTATAAATTGTCAGGCTGCAGTCGTACCACTTGAATTTTTTAATATATGTCATGTTTTGTTTTGCTTACTTTTAAATCAAACATGTTGATGTACTATGACTTAAAAAGAATACTACAACTCCCCAGGGATACGAAATGAGTGTATTTTATATGTTGTTATTATTGTTATCCAGAATAGAATCTAGAAGTATTAGCATACATGTCAGTGTCAAAACAGGATCTCCAGCATTTCACAGTGTAGAATATGTGTGGATTAGCTCATCAGAGTCAGATGAGGGACTTCTTCACAATACAGCTTCCTGCTCCCCGCACTCTACTTTCTCAATCAAAATCACTGGGAGCTAACTTCTAGAAATTTACATTTTTTTAAAGATTCTTTACTTATTTATTTATTTGACAGAGAGAGAGAAGCTAGAGAGGGAACACAAGCAGGGGGAGTGGGAGAGGGAGAAGCGGGCTCCTGGCTGAGCAGGGAGCCTGATGCAGGGCTCCATCCCAAGATCCTGGGATCATGACCCGAACGGAAGGCAGACGCTTAATGACTGAGCCACCCAGGCGCCCCTAGAAATTTACATTTTTAACAAGCATACCAAATAAATCTCATACACACAAATTATTTCCAGGCACTCTCCCTACTTTGCCATTACCACTATTACTGTCATCGAAAACACCAACAGCACTTAGATTATTCTCTATTCCAAATCTAATTCTCCAGATCAACTCCTGAGAAACTGGTATACTTATTCCTAACCCTTAATATTGATAATCCTCCCTAGAGATGCTATCAATAGGCTCCAAAAAACTTGGAAAAAGTTGCTGGTAGGTTTACTTAAAACTAGGGGCTTCTCTACTCTTGTGTTCTTTCTAGGATGACCTGTATTCTTTTGGAAATTGAGGTACCTTTCACCACAGATGTGAAAATAGCTTCAGAAGCATTTCCATTTTGATGGATATGAATTAGGACAGTTGCTTTTTATAAATCCGATTTGAAAAGTATTAGTAGCAGTAGGAGTAGGAGTATTCATGGATAACAATTGCCTATATTGAATCCTTTCCCTATATCAAGCCCCGTGTGCTTTATATTCAAATATCCTTGCACTTCTTTACATATATCTGGGTGGTAGTTGTATTTAGACCTTGAAGCTTAAACCTTTTCTTTCACAGACTTTTCATAGTGCTTTTCCCCAGGCAAAGCACTGTTCCTTCATATCTTACCCCTCACTCTTACTCCCAAACAGCAAAATATACATTTGAAGGTAGGCTTTCTCCTTACAGAGTCTCAATTGAAATAGTGTCATTTTAAATGACACCATATCAGCAAATCCAAAGGAAGATGCCTAAAAAGAATGTGTCATTTAAGGTGATTTATGGCATTTATTATTCTTGGCTGAGGGAGGAAAACATATATAACAAGGAATGCCTACGTGAGCTGTTTCCATAGCAGCATATGCACCTGGCTTCCAGGCTATATACCAAGACTCTTCCTTCCATTGTGAACCCTGTGAATTTCCTACTAGTTACTACAGTGGGTGAAGTTTTGGTCCTTTGACACAGGGAAAAATGTATTTAAAGTTTTGAACATATACTAGCTCTGGTTAAAAAAAAAAAAAAGACAGATGACTCCATGAAATATGCAACAAAAGCAGTCTCTAGGGTCTTTTGAAAGTTAAAGAATGTGAGAAATCATTACAGTACCATTTGGCCTCTGAAGTTGTGAGTCTGTCAACATTTCATTTCCTGGCTTCTGCATTTTTTTTCTACTTGGCCAACACTGATGTCATACACCATAGGGAAAAAAGCTTTGTCGAGAAAACTGCTTTTTTAAAAATTTATTTATTGTATGTATCAGGGGATTCCCCCCAAAAATGTTTTATCTCTTACAATAAAATGCTTCTTTTGAAATATTTTTTTTTTGCCTTTAAAACTGTGTGTGTGATGGGGTGGCACAGTATTAACATGTTCTTTTTAATCAGGAAAACACCGCACTTACCCCATCTTTGTCTCTAACACCTCAGGCAAAGAGATTCTTAAATCCCTTGAGAAAAAGTGCTTATTAAAACTTACATGGAGTTTTCAGTCCAGTTGCTAGAACTAGAGATGGAGTCAGGGTCTCAAAAGAGAGCTGAATCAGTGCTAAGGGCACAGACCCGGGAATCAGGAATTCTGTGTTCTGACTGTACCGTTAACAAGCTGTGGGATCCTAGGTAAGACCGTGGATCAACCCAACCAGAATCTCTTCCAGCTCTTGGGGTTGGGATGCTGCTGTAGAAACACACATGGTCAGCTGGCAGTGTCTCAAAATGCTGCCTTCATCCTCAGCCAAGCCCTCACTGGTGTTCAGTAATATTATGCTACCATAGGGAGGGGAAATACCTAAGAGTTCAGATTAAAACAGAAAGAGGGACAAATGGGTCATAAAAGTGAATAAGATGTCAAAGAAGAGCTTGGTTAGAGAACATGGCCTTCACTACCTTGACGCATGAAGCTCATAGTCTTTTGCCATCAATCCTGAGGTCCATTGCATTCTTAGTGGGAGATCCAACCTGAAGGACTCCACGGACATGTGTCAGGTGGCTGGGCATTCCCTGGAACTGTATGAAAAAATAGGGCTTTTTCTTGAGGAGAGGAATTATCACTTCTTTAACCTTTCCATAGAGGTTCATGACCAAATTATACACTATATAAAGAGAGGAAACTGACACCTTATCCACTCTAGCCTGGAAGATGTTCTGTTCATCTTTGAATCTATAGTTCTAAGCGTGATATACCCTCCATCTGATAAACACTCAGAAAGAGTTACATGAAAGAATTGAATGGATTAATGAATGAAAGAACAAATGCACAAACCCCATTTGGGAATAAGTTGCTAGGCACTGAGAAGCATCCTATCTGCCTCAAGTAGCACAGCTAATCAGAAGCCTCGGCTCCTCAAATGAACCGTGATCTCTGCTTCCCCACAGCAATTTGTGAACAACAGCCCTCTGCTTTTCTTTCTACTAGATGCAGTGCTTGGTATTATTGCCCATGGCCAATTAACTTCAATGGAAAAATGAAATCTATCATAATATTCATTTTTCTAATGGAAAAGTTAGAAGCAATCTTCTCTGAAATAGAGATGCATGATAAAGGACTTATTGGAATAGAGTTGAAAAGGAGAACACTATTTTTGGACTGCCATTTTGGGGTTACAGGAACCACTACAGAGCCAGAGACACTTGTCCATCAGGCCACAAGCCAAAGCCTTTGGGTTTCAAGTCTGCCCATTTATTTGACAGCCCATTAAACTGCGACTACTTTGGCCCCTGCTCATAACTCAAGAATCCATGTGCCTTTGGTTTATTTACTGCACTTGCTATTCTTACTCTGGTTCCATTCTAACCAGGAGCGGTCTTTTTCATGCTCCCATTGCTGATAATTCTGTTGCCCTGACCGTGTTCCAGGCAGGCCCCACTGATAGAGCTCTCAGAGCTACTCTGGATATATGACTACTTCTCTGCATTCTTCAGAGTCTAGATGCTTATCATGCACAGGAAAGCTAAGCTCCTGCTTTCATCTTTCTACCTGCAATTCAACTCCATTGTTGGAGTCCCATCCAGGAACCAGGGAAAGTTCCTGCTGATTCTGTGAAAATGCCAGGGGACTTGTGCTGCAGGATGTCTATATGTTGAATCTACAAAGCACTCCAACCTCTCTTCTGCAACTTCCCTGTATATGGCAACTTTTAAAAATTTAAAGCTCTGTCTTCCAGGGCAGTTAGTTTTGACTAAAAGATGGGCCTTGGGCAGGAGTGTTCCCTTTCTTCAACTGACCTGAAACAGACCTAAAGGATATAGCTCAGTTGTAATCAAATATCGTAGATTCTAGCTATGGGACTCAAACCAGACTTTCATTGGTCTGATGAAGAGGCACTTTTGCTATCTCTGTGACATTCAAGAATACTCACTTTACATAGGCTAATGTATCTGGGTGGGGTATCTTTCTACTGACCTAAGCTCAGCTTAGTTCACCTTACCCTGCCTAAATCATTCTACAACTATCTATTAAATATCTAGTCTATGCTGATATTCTCTAAGGCATTAGGAATAAAAGTCTCTATCCCGAGGACTTTACAGTTTAACAAGACAATGATGTAATTGTGGTTTAAAAAGAAAAGTCAATTACAATGAAGAGTGTTCTATTAGTTAAAATTGTTCTAAAAAAGATTGGCCATTGTCATTATGCAAGAGAAATAAATGAGGCAAAAAATAGAAAGGAAAAATTATCATTATTTGAAAATGATATGGTTAAATAATCGTAAACCCAAAAGAGACAACTAAAAAACTATTAAACACAATGAGATAATTCAGTAAAATCTCTGGTTACAAAATTTCCCAAAATCAATTGCTTTCCTGTATAGAAATAATAACTGTTAAGAAAATATAATGAACAGATGAAATAGTTAAAAGAAATGTGTTGGATCTATGAGAAAAAAAACTTTAAAAATTTCTACCAAGCAATACAATGTAAGATGAATAAACAAAAAGAAATCTGTTCTTAGAGAGGCAAAATAAATATTATAAAGACATCATTCTTCTTAAAATAAACTATACCACGAATGCCTTACTATTTTTAAAATATCATGTTTCTAAGTAACTCACCAAGCTATGAAACTTATATAAATTGGTACTGGTACAGGAGTAATCTGGCAGATAAAGGAAATAAATCTGAGATTCCAGAAATACATCAAATATATTTTTAAATTTAGTATTCAAAACAGAAAATTATTTTATATCACTGGAGAAAAGATAGACTTATCCAAAAAATGCCCTGGCATTTGGTCAAAAATAAAAAAGGATGGATAGTTCACTCCTTCCACCAAAATAAATTCAAGGGAATCAAAGACTCAATTAAGAAGAAACTGTAAAACTCCTAGATAATAAAAACAAAAAAAAGAAATCCTCACAGATGTCCACAGGGGACAAGTACAGGATGTGTACAGGTAGTGGTGGGGAGTTGGAAGTTAGGGGAAAAGAAAGGGGAAAACACAGTAGAGATATGTCATGCCCTATGAAGAAGCAACAGATTAGAGATTAATAGAATAAAATCAGTAGGTCATTTAAAAATGGACTTACAGTTTCAGCTATGACACGTGAAGAGCTTGGAATTCTTCACTCCATTCTTAACAACAGGAAAAAGCTGAACAAACTGAAAATCAATGACTTTTTAGAACCCATGAAAGAACTGAGTTTGTGGGGGGGTGGGGGGAACCCACTGCTCCCGAATCTGAAGAAACACAAATTCGGAGTCAGAGCCCAAATCTCCCCTATCTGGAACAGAAGCCACTGGAGCTATAAACTTGTAGGAACAGTTACATAATAACTTTAAAGAATTTGAAAATTCCCTTGTGTCTCCCTGGCAGAGGGAAAAGGAATCCTTGTGAAATACACCCAGAGCCTTCTGTATAACAAAGGCCTACTTTCCAGAAGAAAAGACTTTTCCAGAGCTTGTTTCAGAGCCCTGGGACTCTAGCCCCAACTAGTCTTTCTGTCTCACCTAAGGGAGATAGGAAAGAGGGGAGACGCTATTAAAAAAATAAATAAATAAAATACTTGTGAAGATCTCAGGTCAAAGACACAGGCTCACTAACTATCACCACACCAGTGAAACTTCAGTGTCTCAGTGGACTCCATCAACAGTGGATTACAGATGAAAGAACCACAAGACACAGATTCTTTCTGAGGAGAAGTACTTAGGGAAATGCAAAGTCAGGGTACCAGAGGAATTTTAAGTGTCTGGCATCTTTAGCAACAACAAATACAGCCCAGCTCCATATTGACATAAATCCTCACAGGAGGAGCCTGTTTCCCTCAGTTCCTCTTATCCAATACAACATAGATAGCTTCCAAGAAAACTTGCAACCCACACCAAAAGGGAAGAAAAAATAGTCTGAGACAAAGCAAGCATCAGAACCAGACTTCAATATAACACTGACCTCCTAAAGAAAACAGAAGCAAAGGGAATATTTCTTAATTCATTCAAAAGCATTACTTTAATACCAAAAAAGGAGATAAAGATATTATAAGAAACAAAAACTACAGACCAATATGGATACAAAAATCCTCAACAAAATATTACCAAATTGAATATAACAATGTATAAGAAGAACTCTATCTACACCAACACCAACTAGTATTTATTCCAAATAGGCAAGGCCTGCTCAACACTCAAAAATCAATCAATATAATCCACCAAATCAACACACTACAGAAAGAAAATCATACAATCATTCCACCGACACAGAAAAAGCATTTGACAAAATTCAACACCAATTAACAATTTCTTTAAGATTTTATTTATCTCTATATTTGAGAGACAGAGGGTGGGGGGAGGAACAGAGGGAGAGGGGCATGCAGACTTTGCACTGAGTGCAGAGCCTGATGGGGGCTCAATCCCATGACCCTGAGATCATGACCTGAGCAGAAATCAACAGTCAGACACCTAACCCACTGAGCTACCCAGGTGCCCCCCCCATTAACAATTTTTTAAAAACCATTCAGCAAACTAGGAATGAAAGGGAACTTCCTCAACTTGATAACATCTACAAAAAACATAAGTTAACATAACATTTAGTGGTGAACTCAGTACTAAGCATTTGCCCTCCACCAAGACTGGGAATGAGGCAAGGATTTCTCTTTCATCATTCCAATTCAGTGTTGTACTATAAGTACTAATCAGTGGAATAAAATAAGAAAAGAAAATCAAAGGTATACAGATTGAAAAGAAAGAAATAAAACTGTCTCTATTCACAGAGAATAAGTTTTTTTTTGTAGAAAATCTAAAAGAGTGAACAAAAATACTTCTGGGACTAAGAAGCAAGTATAGCAAAGCCATAGAATATGAAGTTAATGCACAAAATTCAACTGTTTTCCTATATGTATGCCAGCAATAAACAACTGGAATTTGAAATTAATAATATAATACCATTTACAATAGCACTCCCAAAAATGAAATATTTAGGATCAAATCTAACAAAATATGTGCAGGACCTATATACAAAAAACTATGAAACAGTGATTTAAAAAAAATGAAAGAATGGAGCAATAATATATGTTCATGGATTTGAAAATTCAATGTTGATAATTACGATGTCAATTCTTCCCAACTTAATCTAAAGATATAATGCAATCCCAACCAAAATTCCAGCAAGCTGTTTTATAAATATCAAAAAGCTGATTCTATATGGAAAGGCAAAAGACCTAGAACAACCAACACAATACTGAAGAAGAATAAGAACAACGTTGGAGGACTAACACTACTCTATTTCAAGACTTGCTATAAGGATACAGTAATCAAAATACCATGGTCTTGGCAAAAGGATACATTGAACAGTGGAACATAAGAGCCCAGATGAGATCCATACAAATATAGTCAACTAAACTCTGACAGAGGAGCAAAGACAATTCAATAGAAAAAGAACAGTCTTTTCAATAAGTGGTACCAGAATAATTGGATATCCCTGTGTAAAAAATAAATAAATAAACCTAGACATGGATCTTACACTTTACACAAAAATTAACTCAAAATGTATAATAAACCTATATGTAAAATGCAAAGCTATAAAACTTCTTGAAGAAAACAGGGAAACTGTGTGATGTTAGGTTTGGTGATGAGTTTTTAAACACAACAGCAGTAGCATGATCCACAAAAAAAAAAAAAGTTGATAAGCTGGGCTTCATAAAAATTAAAAGTTTGTTCCTCTGGGAAAGACACTCCTGAGCGAATGAAAAGACAGGCCATAAGCAAGGAGAAAATATTTTCAAAACACATATTTGATTAAGAACTTGTATCCAAATTATACAAAGAACTCTTAAAAGTTGACAACAAAAAACTAAACCCCTCAATGAAAATATATGGACAAAAGATCTGAACAGACATCTCCTCAAAGAAGATATACAGATGGCAAGTAGCACATGAGTGACCCTCAACTTCATTTGTCATTAGGGAATTTCAAATTAAAACAACAATATGATAGCACTGAACACCTATTAGAATGACTAAACCCAGAACCTGACAATACCAAAAACTGATGAGGATGTTGAGCAACAGGATCTTTCATTCATTGTTGATGGGAATGCAAAATGGCACAGCCAGTTTGGAAAACAGTTTGGCCATTTCTTACAAAACTCAATTACCATACAATTTAACAATTGCTCTTCTAGGTATTTTCCCAACTGGTCTGAAAGCCTTTGTCCATGCAAAAACTGATATGAATGCTAATAGCAGCTTTATATATAACCAACAAAAACTGGAAGCAACCAAGATGCCTTCCATTAGAATAGATAAACTGTGGCATATGCATAAAATGGAATGTTATTCCACAATGAAAAGAGCTATCAAGCCACAAAAAGACATGAATTTTAAATGCATACTAATAAGTGAAAAAAGCCAGTCTGGAGAAGCTATACTGTGTGATTCCAATTATATGACAGCCTAAAGAAGGCAAAATTTTAGGAACAGTAAACAGATCAGTGGTTGCCAAGGACCTGTGGGCAGGGGTGATTCAATAAGTAAAGGACAGGTGATTATTTTTTAGGGTGTCAGAACTATTCTGTATTGATACCGTAATGGTGAATACAAGACATTAAAGCATTTGACAAAGCCTATAGAACTGTACAGCACAAAGAGCTCAAAGTATAAACTTTTTAAAAAATCAATTTAGGAGGTCATAGGATCCCAACAGAGAATACAGGATAGACAAAAGCATCTAAATATGTTACAAACATATGAAACAACCTCACTGATATGGGTAGGGGAATAAGGTGCTGACCTAAGTAACTCTGGAAATGGAGTCTATAAGACTAAAGGCAATAGGAATTGCACATAAGCTCTAGTTGGTGAAACTTTTTTCCCATTGGAATATGGGTTAACAATTCTGAAAGCCCTGTATATGTATACTGGAATTAAATAATTAGGTAAATGGATGGCAGCGGGTGGAAGGGGGACCGAGAAATAAGCAAGGGAAGAGAGCTAGAATGATCTGTGCAGTAATGGATTAGAGTTGGAAACATCGGAATGAACTCATTAGATGAACTGTATCATATGTAGTTCACTACATACACAAGCATTTTTAGATAAGTGTATACACATTAATTAGAATACATACATATAAGTCATCATTCTTTCAGCTGAGAGAGCCCAGTATGGAAGAGGATACCCAGTACCCAGATCTTGGTTTTAAATACCATCCTTCAATAAAAGGAACCAGAGCTCCTGGGAGAAATGGCTGATTCTAGGATTATGGCCAGAAACACATGAGATGAGCCTGGAGCCTCTTTTTGTATCAGAAAGTTAAAGAGGTGCTTTAAAAAATGATTGAGGTAAGTCAAGGGATCCAGGAGCAACTGAAAGAGCCCCCAGTGGAGCTCTGAGCAACAAAGCTGGAACAATATAAGCAACAAAATTGATAAAGTAATATTTAGTTATAACTCAAAGTGTAAAATAAACACCCATGAGTACTCATGAATCCATATTGATATAAGTAAGTGATTGAATAAGTAAATAAGTTGTAGGAAATAGGCAACTTTCCCCAGCAGAAAAAGTACAAACACTTGTGCAGATATTCTGTACTCAAAGAGGTAGAGTCTAACATCCTACCCATTAAGTGTGGACTGTGCATATTGATTTCCCTTCTTTGAGGAGGAAAAAGAGTAACTTTAGAGTGGAGAAATCTGGAGCCACAAGGAAATTTCTAAAACTCATTTTAAAAAGCCAACACCTGGTTATGACTTTTCCAACATAATTTTTCTGGACATAAAGAATACTTTTCATGTCTTTTAAAAATACAAAATATCTGTGCACTTCTAAAAATGTTTTTCAAATGAAAGAAACAAAATATGTAAAATATAGCAAACTATCTCACTGCCCCCACATTCTCTTAATACCCAACCATGCCCACAGAACAGTTGTAAACCCTCAAAGAAATGATCAACACCATGTGTCTCTAGATTTACCACTGAGTAGTGAACTAGAAGGACAAAATTAATTTGGTCAAGCAAGAAGTTACAATAAGCATAAATTCCTCCTTTGCCTAAAAGAAAAGAACATTTTCATTTTAATACTTAACCAACCATTACTTAAGGAAAAAAATTAAATTAGATGTATTGGATTCCATGAGCTTCTCTGTATAGAATATACATAATTTATTCAACATTTTATAAAATGAAAATCTTAATGGATTAAAATAGTTAGAATTATGTATTTATTTTGGGAAACAGAAATCCAAAAAAAAGTTAGCAAATGGGTATCACTGCTGTGCTTTTCCTTTGTTGGATCAATTATACTCTTAAAATGAAATTTTCCATGAATTTTTATGACTTCCGATAGACACACTGTTTAGTGTTGAAACTATTACCCAGGTAGAATTTTATAGCATTCTGTCTCTTTCTAGGGAAAGACTCAAATTGAGCCAGAGCAAAACCCAAACATAATAAAAGGAAAGCTACTAAGGGTTAATAAGGGAGACCAAGCAGTAATTTTATCTTTGATATTCGGCCTGTTCTGTTTTCAGAGTTCTAACTCCCTCCCATTCATTAAGGCCAGTGCCCTCAGACTAAAATATAAAACCCACTCTTAGAGAAGGACAGCATTGCAATAATTATAATAATAATAGTTATTTTAGCTAATAGTTCTCGAACCATTGGTATCTGCCAGGCAATACTTTAAACTTCTTTAAGCTGGTAACAGCCCTATGAGGCAAGTATGGTTATCATCCCCATTTTATATCATGGGGATGGAGAAGCAGAAAGATGAAGTGACCGGCCAATGGTCATATAGCTAGTGAATGACAGAGTCAGGATTTCAGCTCAGGCAGCCTAGCTCCAGAGCCCATAGTGCTGACCTGCCGCATACCTGAAACAGACCTGAACGTGTCTTCTCATTCTGCCACTCTCTATTTGACCACAAAGAGGTTCTCTCCCTCTGGCTCTTCAGTGGGTCCAACACTGCCTACCTCTCAGGCTGTGAGGGGAATTCAGTGAGAACAGGTAAGTCCCCTGCCACAGATCCTGGTCAACAGGAGGCATTTGATTACAGTTAGGCACCAGAGATATGAAGGTGTTAAGAGAGGACCTCTGTCCTTGAGCTCACCTTTAAGAAGAGAAGTATTTCCTCAAGGGGGACATATAGAATTGTCTCTATCATTTCCACAACTGCATGCACATTGGATCCATCACTCCAAGTGACCATTGCTTTGTTCAGTGACTTCTTCATGAGGTGGGAAGCATATCTGGATCATTGACTTCCAGGCTTGTTCTTCTGCCTCCTGCCAACTACCCAGTCAGTGACAGCCTCTTAATCTGATGAAAATATATTATTATTATGTAGTACTTTAGAAGACTGGAAGATATTGAACATAAACTGAATATAAAGACAGCAGGGCTTATCAGCTCCAGCTTTCAAGTTTAATGGTGTTACACAGTGTTAAACAAACAAGACAATAGGCTCAAAATGGAGTCACTT
Source organism: Eumetopias jubatus (assembly GCF_037043125.1). NCBI lineage: Eukaryota > Metazoa > Chordata > Mammalia > Carnivora > Otariidae > Eumetopias > Eumetopias jubatus. Next base: position 58,911,045 of record NW_028274813.1, read on the forward strand.
ATGTTGAGCACCACGTCACCAAAACCAAGACTTACAGTTTTGGCTCTCCCAGAAATGGAATCTTAAACCAGTCAATTAAGAATGTCCTAATCAACACTAGCTAAAGAAGCTGCCTGATAGACTCCTGTCATCCCCTAAATGAAAGTGTCCTTGTAATAACCAACTTTTTTTTTTTTTTTTGCCTAGGATAACTTCCTTGTTCCCACTCCCTTCTCTCTCTAAAAGTCTTCCATTTTCTAGAGCTCCCGAGAGCTCCTTTCTCTCTGCTAGATTTGATGCTGCCTGATTTGAATCAATTTTTACTCAAATAAGGTCTTAAAAATTTTAATATGGGTCAGTTTATCCTTTAACAACAGAAAAGCTCATGGTGGCCACACAATGGGGAATCCATCTCCCACAAGGACTATCAAAGGGTTTTAAAACATCCCTTCCACCATTACAAAAACTAAACAGCAACTGTGACAGAGAGAGCTGGCTCCCTTAAAAATAAGCACATATAGAACAGTCAAGATACAGAAGAGATCAACATCATGAAAACAAGAACCAGCATTGTGCAGAATGTACAGCAACAAATCAAATTTCCTATATAAGTTGTTATTACAAAAGGCAGTGATTCATCTTTGATAGCCTATAGATTCTATTTTCAAAAAGCTAGCCCCTCCCATTTATTAAGCCCAGTGTCTTCATCCTAAAATATAAAATCCACTCTTAGAGAAGAGCAGTATAACAATAATAGTAATAACTATTTAACTGATATTTATTGAATACTTGGTATGTGGCAGGCAATATTGTAAACTGATAGCAGGCCTATGAGGTAAGTATTATTATCAGTCTCATTTTACATCTTAGGAATGGAGACACAGAGAAGTTTGGATGAGGCTGCAGTGATTCAATATGATTTTATAAGGAAATGCAAGGAAACTTTCAAAGTGAATTACTCAAGGAACATTCATGTTTTCTTTTGGCTGGATAGCACTGAACAGAAGAGAAATCTATATTAAAGGATGATACCAGGGTTAGTTTCTCACAGTTGGCAAGACTTTAGGGGGAAACAGTGCTATAAAAAGGAGAAGACCCCAAAGTATTTGTGGTCTTGGGCTCTTGGTCTGAAAGGAGTCTAGACAATGACGCCACTTCTCATTTTAGCAAATTAAAATTAGAAGATATAAATGCAAACAAAGTGATTCGGAATCAGGGCAGAGCCACAAATGCCACTTGGGCAAAAGACCTGGGCGTGATTTAGGAAAGTTTATACTGAACACAAAGTATAGGATCACAGGGGTCTAGTCTAGATGTCCAAACAGGAATGAGCAGGACCCAGCATATTCAGAACTCCTTACGTAGTGCAGACCTGTTGTTTCTTTCCTAGAGAGGTCAAAATCAGTAATAAATGTGAAATAATAGAAAAAATATATATTGGTCTCTGGCCCTGGTTCCTGACACAGAGCTCCCGAATAAAACCTTTGTAATTTCTTGAATGATAGGAGCATCTGACACCAAGCTCCTAAATCCCTTGGAATTTCCTTGGTGATAGGAACATCTTTTGTTCTAATGATGACTCTTCCCAGGATCCTGGAGGGGGGTTGATCACCAGAAAAACCAAGTTAGATAGTGAAACTTTCAGCCCCACCCTCCCATTCTCCAGAGAGGAGAGAGGGGCTGGAAATGGAGTTTATAATTGATCATGCCTACTTAATGACATTTCTGTAAAAATGCCAGTAATACTCGGTTTTGGGGAGATATGTTTAGGTGAGCTCTTCTAGCAAATGGTGAAATCCAAACAGAGAGTTGTGGGAATCTCTGATTTGTAACCAAGTGGGATATAAGTTATGGGTAACCTGGGGACCTACTATTGCAAATGGTGTCTGAAGTGGGGATAGTCTTGTGGAACTGAGCCCTTAACCTGTAGGGTGTGCACTCACCACTGTTAGTATCAGAATTGAAATAAATTGCAGGACAACCAGTTGGTGTCAAAGAATTGGTTGCTGTAGTGGGGAAAAAACCCACACATCTGATGTCAGAGTATTGTATGAGTAGAAGAGAAACACAGGGAGTTTTTCTAGATGATACACTAAACGTTAATGTTTAATGCATTGACTTTGCTTCACCTAGCTCTCGCAACTCCAAGAAGGCTGGGAAGGAAACCCTACAAAGAACAAGGTAGGTGATGTAGCAACTCTCAGGATGACTGCTTTGCTCTTAGGAAGGTTTCAGATTCAAACAAAATAAATATTCAACATTAAGTATCGGCTAAATAAATAATGGTATATCTAAATAATAGAACGCTGTAGAGCCACTAAAATCAGGTTAGGAAAATACATTTAATCACATGATGAAATAGTCAGGATATAGTGTTAAGTGAAAGACAATTGTTTAAATATATAGCGTGACACTGAGGATACAATAATGAATAAAGTGACTGAAACCCCACCTGTACATTCTATAATCACAACAAAATATGAATATTATAGTAGATATTTGGGTAGTCTGCCTACTATCTTTTTGGAAACCAATCCTTCACACTGATTCTAATTTTTTTCAGTCCTTGATACTTACTGGTGGGCCAGATCCTCTCTCTACCCCTCTTCAGGCTTTGAGGTGGGCATGCAACACAGCTGTAATCCAGTATCCAACATAGCTAGAGTCAATCAGAGTAATCAATCCTCTGGCTACATAGTAAGCACATATAATCTAAACCAGGACAATCAGAGTCTTCACTGAGACTTTTGTCAGAGCCAATGTCAAGGGGATTTTTCTCCTTTTGCTATAATTGTTAAGTTTTTTTTGTCTGTTTTTGTTTTGTTTTGTTTTGTTTTTTGTTTTTTCTTTTTGCCAGTGTTGGTGCAGAGGTGTTTCAGTCTACCCATGCTCATCATGCCCACTACTTGAAAAAAAAGCAAACTAAGAAACTGAGAATTGGAAGGAGGAAAACTCTTTTTTTCCTTCTTTTCTTTTCTTTTCTCTCTCTCTCTTTTTTTTTTACTTAAATGACTTAAGGTCATTTGAGTGATGTTTCCTGCCACTGCAAAGAAAAAAAATCCTAGCTAAAACAACATATCATGGGAATCTCTGCGTGAGTCTAGGTTTGACAGCAAATCTGATTGTACGGGTAGGCCCAGTAGAGGCATCTATTTGTACACATTATTATGCAGAGAGGAAAACATCCTGCTAGACACAGAGGGGAAGAAATAAATGGTACCAAAAAGCATGGTGTTGCTCCCCAGGCCCATACATTTGTGCTTGAGCTCTAAAAAATGACAGATGCTGATAAAGGGAGACAATTTTGTAAATTCTCTATTAGGCATGAGGGCCAAACATTTATGTGTGGGGGCCCCAGAAAGTAGCAGATGGGGCATGGAATTCAGTGCAGTATGAACTTCTGCCACGTGAAAAACTCAAAACATTTGGTCCATTCTGGCACCTCAATGTTTTGTGGGTTAGGGAGGATCTGAAGACAATGCACTTGGCATTTTATCAAGGAAGATAAAGACATCAAGGCAGCTGAAGAACTGTCATCTGAGTCGTTTTGCAGGTGACCTTGGAGTGTGGAATACACACTTGTTTGAGAAGCCGTAGGATCATTCTTGGCCATGTCCAAAATAACATGGTATGGTACAGAAGAAGGCTCAGGCTCTTAACGTCAGCTGGAGGGAGCACAAGTCAGTGTGGTTTAAGATAATTATTGTTGCTTGAAGTTTAAAATGATGATGTCTAGAAATTTTAAACTATGTTTCAAAGGCATATATCAAAATGCTAATAATGGCTATTTTTAGATAATAGAATTATGAATGAATTATTTTTCTCTATGACCCTTTTCTAACTCCCCCAAATGTTTTATAAATAAATTATATGTTATAATTTGATCAGCAAATGCACAATGTTATTTAAAAATAAAATTATTGGCCCTTCATGCAGTGCCATTCAAATTCACCTAAGAGCTGGTAAATCTTCTCAAGAAAAAAATCTCACCACTTCAAGTTCAGAACAGAATGAAGAAAACTTAAGAACTTGGATACCCAAGAGTTGGAGGACAATTCTTCCCAGAAAAATACACTTTTTTTCATTTATCACCAAAATCATAAGCAACATCAGCAAACATCATTTTAGGAAGTCATCTGAAGATCAAAGAAATTGGAATTAATTGTATTGAATTCATGGGTCATTAAATTTTAGGTACATAAAATATAATTTATAAAGTTCATTAATGTGATGTCTATTCTTTGCATGACTGTAAATATGTCAATACAAATAGCTATATATGTGGATATAAATATAAGACATAAATGTATACATAAAGTAGACACAGGCTTGAATTTAGGTATTTATCATGGCTTTCAGAACTATACTTGAGACCCAATCATATATTCTCCAGCATATACTCTTTAGTTTCTCAACTCAAACTTATCCCATCCCAAAGGTTTTCAACATCTTAATCCTAATTCTCAGTGCAGCATTATTACCGTCCAGACCCTAGACAACTTTCCATTTCATTTCCTTTTATGTTTGTTATGCATTCCTAATAGAACAGTGGTATGCAGAGTTCAGGAATTTTTAAAAGAAAGGACACAAATTTTATTTAAAACACCAAAGATTTACAGCCAAATAAATAGCTGAAGGAAAACTATTAAATACAGTGCATATTATACTTAGAATAATAAATGTAAGATAACTAGTTAACTTTTCTACTTTGAGAAATCTGCAGTTTTAAAATACATCAGCAAATGAGATTTAATAGAACTTTATTCGCAAATGAATTTTGTGGACCACACATTACATCTAAAATCACCTGTCGCATTCAATATAACACACTCTCTGTATATATTATTTATATAAGATATATCTATAGATTAATTCCACAACTTGTAAGGAAAAGTAGTCCCAATCAGTCCCAATCATAACCACAGCTTTTGCACAATTTCTAAAAGATACTATATGTTTATGAATTATGTTACACATAAATATCTATTATTTTTTTAAAATGGTATATACCCAAAATGTGCTAGTCATCTCAAATTCAATTGCACATCATCTACAAATAAGGAAATGGGTTTTAGACTCATGCCCTCTATCCAAGGATCTCACTGCAATCTCAAGACAAAGGAAAACCCAGACGACTATGTTTCACAACTCTGGGTCACCATTCATACAGCACTCTGCTCTAGAGACACATGGAAACCTTTATAGAGATAGTAATTATTTCCTCAAGGATAGAACAGAATGAGAAACATCCTCTAGTTTAACGTCTGTTGATACCATTTTCCCCTCTTCCCATTACTGACTGCTTATTTTGTGCCTCATTATCTAATTGACCATTTTCTCTGGTCTTTAATAAGATTCTACTCTGTTTCTGGCAAATCATTTGCGCTAATAATTTCCAACTCAAGTTCTCTCTGTAGCCTCATATGAGTGATGACTTGTTGTTTCGCTAAGAGCTCATTCGCTGGACTGTAATTTTGGTTCAAGAAGAATTAACATTTTGTGAAACAGATGGCGGATAATAACTCATCACACCTTGAAAGTTTCGCTGCTATTGCGGCTGCTGGAATGAAAGCCAGGTTCATTAGACAGGTGTTCCATTGCCACTCGCTATTGTTCAAGGTGATATAAAACTTTTCTCTCCTGCATGCTTTGAATTTTTTGCAAAATTTGCAATGCCCAAAAGGCTCCCTGAGTGGGGAACAGCATGTTCTTGCAGGGTGAGTCTTTCTGTGTGAATATCTACCAAAAAATAAAAAGTGCTATCGCTGGACACATTCATCATTTCTTTGGTTAGAGAGAGAATTACATAATTTTTTCTAACTTTTTTATATATTCTCTTTGCCAAATCAAATCCAAGCCTTAAAACTACATTTCTAAAGCAGCCATTCTCACTCAGCAACTAAAAGTAAGGCTGGAAATCTTATTTCTGAAAAGATCAACTAAATAGGCTTTCCCACTCAGAAAGGTGTTTGCAAATTCAAATCCTCAAAAGCGTTACACTGCCTAGCTTTGCACAGATTCGGAATATATGGAAATTTGACCTCAAAGCAACCTTTTGAAGATCTATTCTCTTAACCTTCCCAGGTACTATGCACAGCTGCCCACATTGTAGACAAAGGCTGCACAAAGTGTTCTCACACGGGGATGTGTGTGGAGAGGCAAATCTAGGGGGAGGGTTTCCTCCAGAATGATGCATAATAAAGGATAGGCTATAAGGTTTCAGCATTATCACAGAAAGAAGTAAGAGAATATGTATGATTTGATCTGTTTTTATCTGTAAAAAAAATCCTTCCCGTTATGATTTTGGGGTTCAAAAATGAAGATCTCACAGAGGTAAAAAGTAAATTAAAAATACAAGCCATGCAGTCAAGGACATATGCAAGGACAGAATTCCTGGAGGAAGTAAAGGGGCATCTATGGTGAAAAGCAAGTATCTATCCTTCAACTCCCTTCCTCCAGGGAGAAAAGTCTAAGGTCATCTTGTAGATTATCCCCCAGAGTTCCCCAATGGGATGTGTCCTAGTGTCCTACAGTGTAAACTGATCAACAACATGGCCTGTATTTCCTTCCATCCCATACCTAACTCACATTCCCACTCCTGCATCAGCACTTCCTTGGTTCATCTTCAAAGAAACTACTTGCACAAATCCTCAACTCAGTGTCTGCTTCTGAGGAAACCTAGCTTACTTAAGATGATGTGTGTGCTCAGGCATCCCTCTGAGCTATAAGAAACCCTGTTTCTCCATTTTCTTCTGTGGTAGGCCATAAAGAATAAGAAGCAATACAAAACTCAGTATGAGCATAGGAAAGAACTCTAGTCCTCTTGCAAAAGGGCTCTTAGTATAAATGGAGATAAACCCTACATACACCATGTATTAGTTTGCTAGGGCTGCCATAACAAATAACCACAAACTTGGTGGCTTCAAATAACAGAAACTTATTTTCCTCACAGCGCTGAAGCCTAGATGTCCAAAATTAAGGTGTGAGCAGAGCAATGCTTCCTCTGAAGGCTCTAGGGTAGGATTCTTTCTTGTCTCTTCCTAGCTTCTGGTGTGGCTCTCGGCAATTCTTGGCATTCCTTGGCTTGTAGCAGCATCACTCTGATCTCTGACTCTGTCTTCACATGATGCTCTTCCTTGTGTGTCTCCCTGTATCTTCACATGACATTCTGATAAGGATACCAGTCATTGGATTTAGCTCCCCTCCCCTAATCTAGTGAAACCTTGTCTTAACTTGATTACATCTTCAATGACCCTATTTCCAAACAAGATACCCAGAGTATCTTTGAACATACCTTTTTGGAGACGCAGTTCACCCCACAACATGCTATATCTACCAGCTTGACAGAAAAAGCAAATCAAGTGGCCCTCTTTCTCTACTCATTCATACATGCTAAATATATGATGGTGATGGTGTTGATGATAATTTAAACAATCTACTCCAAACAGGAATACAGCTTCCGACTTCTGTCTGCTTTGGATTTTTTTTCTAAGCTAGTCATAGTCCATAGTATTCGTGCTCTGAGAATTCAGTGACTGCCTTGGATCTCTCTCTCCCTCTCTCTCCTGAGAACAATAAGAGTAATTTTGACAAGACAGTGCCTTCCCTAGATGATGTGAGAGCCAAAAGCAGCAGTTCATCAACCCCTCACAGTCCCTGACCTTAGATGGGTCCTGTTTCAGTCACTCTGAGAAACCGACAGCCAGGAGGAAAGCCGCCAGGTAACATTTCACCATCAGCCCCTTGCACTGAGTGTGCCCATTGTTACAGACAATCCTTCTGTCATCTTTACAAGCACACCTGGTTTCCAAGTGTTTCCAAATACTCGCAGATTCTTAAGTAATTCTCAAACTGGTCGTGGCATTTGAGCCATATAAATGTATCTTCAGCTTCTCTGATGCAATTTCTCTTTTGATTACTAATGAGAAGGCATTGCAAAGGAAAGGGAAGGCTATTTAACAACCAGAGCAAAATGTCCATCACTAATTATCTTAAAGCTCCAAGATCCAGCATCCTGATTAGCACAGGCCTGGAAAAAGCACAGAGTAAAACCGGACATTTATTCTTCAATTAGAGAGCAGAGTAATTACTGCTTTCCTGACATCCTAAGGAGCAACACTTCAACTTCATCACTCCTTGAGCAGAAAAGTAATTTAAGACACAAAGAAGTGCCCATTTAGGGTCAGTGAACATAGCATCAAAATGCTCTCGTTTGGAAGGCACTCCTGACTTTTTTCACCTTTTATCTCTCAATCAAATTAGTTGCCTGCTGAGGTAAAAACAAAAAGAACAGTTCATGAAATTATATATGCAGTGCTATCTCAACTATTCAAAAATGTATACAACATTTGTAGAAGAAAACCCAACACATTACTAACTGCAGTAATCTCTGAAACGTGATTATGAGTGTTTTATTATTTTCTTTTCAATATTACTGTGTTTTCCAAGGTTTTTTGCAATGAGCATGTTATGAGTATTTTAGCATTATTGGTTTAATATGTGTTGATGTTTATAATGTTTATAATGTACATGACACTATGTTTATATTGTACATGACACTATGCCAAGAAAATTGTGCATATTATCTCATATACTTCTGACCAAATCAAAAAGAAAAAAAAAAAAGAACCTAGGTAGGAAATACTATCTCCATAGGTAACTTGCCTAAGATCACTTAGCTGTCTATGATAGAGTCGGGATTCAAAGCCAAGTCTACATAATTCCATTCAGTCCCCCATGTGTTTGTTTTCATAATCAGAGAAAAGGGGCTATTCTAAAAATAGTATCAAAGACAGTGAAAATAGTGGAATCAACTTGTATGAAACAAACTTCCTAAAATGCAAATACAAAATAATACACCTATGGAAGATAAAAATCTATAAAAAATAATGTATCTCAGGTTTACCCGATGTCATTTACCAGTCATTAAATAGTCTTTCAGTATGAAAATGCATATTATCACCTGCACACCTGATGCGGTGCCCAGAAGTAAGTCAGTGACCTGAGTGAGTCACCCTCCACCACTTACAGTACTTTATGACCTCAATTTGCTTGTTCTGAGATTCCATGTTCTCAGTTGTTCATTCATCTATTAATTCAACAAATATTTTTTAAAATTTTTTTAAAGATTTTATTTATTTGTCAGAAAGAGAGAGAGAGCACAAGCAGGGAGAGCGGCAGGCACAGGGAGAGGGAGAAGCAGACTCCCCACTAAGCAAGGAGCCTGATGTAGGACTCAATCCCAGGGCCCTGGGATCATGACCTGAGCTGAAGGCAGACACTTAACTGACTGAGCCACCCAGGTGCTCCAAATATTTCTTGTGTCCCTAATATGCCAGACACTACAGTGGGCCCCAGGTGAGTGCAGTCATAAGAGAGGCATGATCTGTGTTCTTACAGAGATTTCTGTCCTCCAACTTTGGTGCCTCACCCATGACTCAAGATAATAGTACTTGCTTCAATTGGGGTTGTTGCTAGGACTGTATGAAACAAAAGAGAGCACCTGACCCAGCACTCGACATGTGGGAGGCGCTCAATAAATTTTATTGCTGGTATAATCTCAGTTTTTCCAGCTATAAAATGGAATTTATCTTATCCCACTTGACTGGGTGTGAGAATATTGATCTCTATAATCCTTCAGTGATTACATCTGCCCTAGTCCAGAAAACACCTCGATTTTTAAAAGATGCTTTGGAGAATGGAAGATCATAGGACAAGATGAGAATTTAGATATTTTATTCTAAGCTTATAGATTAAACTCCACTTACTTTTCAATTTTTGTTTTGACTCTCAAAATTTGCAATGCCGTATTTATTTATTTTTTTTAAGATTTTATTTATTTATTTGATAGAGCATGAGTGAGAGAGCAGAAGCAGAAGGAGCAGCAGAGGGAGAGGGAGAAGCAGGCTCCCCGCTGAGCAGGGAGCTAAATGCGGGGCTCAGATCCCAGGACCCTGAGATCATGACCTGAGCCGAAGGCAGGCACATAACCTACTGAGCCACCCAGGCACCCCTGCAGTGCCGTATTTAAAACCCCCATGTAAAAACTGACAATTCACTAGGAAAACTCCAAGAATCTTATATGTAGGCAAATTCTATGATCTTAGCTTTCATAATATAAGAAAGTTAAGGGAAACGTTTGATAAGAACAACGTTAAGCAAGTTCTTACTTTTTAAAGGCTTTCAGATGGACATCTTGAGATCTAGGTCAAAGTAAGCTTCTCTACCAACCAGAAATATCTTCATGTACATGTGTCAAATGATATATACTTCCTGTAATGCACATTCAATATCCTGTGAGCACAACATTTGAGAATACGTCAAGAAATTTACATAGATTTTCTCTAATATTCCAAACACGACTTCTAGTAAAGTTAGATCTCCTCCATTAGCAACTGAAGCTGGGAGACATTAAGCAGTTTACCAAGTTATTCTAGTAAATGTCAATGCATGAATGTGAACCCCCATTGTCTGACTTTACAACTTAACCTTTCTTGATAACATCACACCCATGCTCCAGCAACAGGAAATTCATTACTTCCCAAAGCCGCTCATTTCTTCTTTTAAAAGTGCTTTCAAGGGGCGTCTGGGTGGCACCGTCAGTTAAGCGCCTGACTCTTGGTTTCTGCTCAGGTCATGATCTCTGTCTGGGTCGTGGGATCAAGCTCTGCATTGGGCTCTGCGCTCAGCACAGAATCTGCTTAAGATTCTTTCTCTCCCTTTCCCTCTGCTCCTCTCCACCCCCTCTCAAATAAATAAATAAGTCATATATATATATATATATATATGTATATATATATATATATATATATATATTGCTTTCAATTCCCTGAGTTCCTTCCAACATTGAACTGAAATCTGTCCCCTTCTGGAAGTCACCACTGTCTCTGGTTTCACCCTCCAGTTAAATTAGTTAATCTAAGCCTCTTCTGCACGAAAGCTCTTCAAATGTTCAGAAACACCTTTATTTCACCTCTTCTCCTTCTCTACCAAGTTTTCCTTTCTGCAAAACTAAACAGTCCCATTTTTCCACTGCTGTTTAGATTGCATTGTTTTGAGTCCCTACCCTCTTACTACTCAGTTCCAATCATCATAGCCTTGTTTGTTTATGTCACTTTTAAAAGAGGATGCATAGAACTAAAAACAATACCACAGGTGTGGTCTGAAGAGTCAGAGTTGAAGTTCATTATTACCGTCTTTGTCCCAGATATTATACTTCTATTTATGTTGCTCAATAGCAGATTAGCTATTTTATTCCAGCTACTTCATGCTGCTGACTCACATAGTATTTACTGTAATTATAATAAAGCTTCTAGGTCTTTTTCACACGTGCAACTATGAATCCACATTTTCAACATCCTATTCCTGTGCTTTGCTTACATGAGTTTTTTCCATGTTGAGCTACACCTCTTAGACTGGGAAGGCTGAAATGAGGGCCAAGCCTTTTTTGATTTGTTGCTGTCATTCAGTGGATTCCCTCTCCTTCACAGCTCCATTTTATCATTAACTTGACCTCCCAAATTATTGAGTAAAAATACTGACCACCCAGAGAAGAAAGTAGGGTTTGAAATTCTTCTCCTCACCCAATAGACTCCTTTCTAGATTGACATGAATTCACACATTAGCAGTTTATAGACAGGGTCAGTTTATCTACTTGGCGATTCACCTAATGGTACAAGTCTCCAGCCCATGTGCTCCTCCTGGATTCCTCCTCCACAATCCTAGGAAAGACCATGACATATTATTCCTTGCTGACATCCGAAGACCCCTTGTCTACTGCATGCCTCACACCCCCAGAATGATAACCTGGTACTCTGGGCCATCTCCTGTTAGAGGATATACAAAGCCATTGATTTCTTTCTTGTTTTCCTTCTTTCCCCTCAAGGAATCACACTCACCAAATGCTTATCTTGGTGCTGGCTAAAGTTCTAGACTACTGCTTTCTAGATATGGCTGGCTTCATGGGCATATTACCTGTGTGCAGAGCCCCTGGCTTCCCCATGGACTTAATGCCTTCCAGTCAGCCATCTTGAAATTTTTAACAATTTTATTTATACATTAAATTATATATTAAACATTAAAATTTTCTATAAGATTTACATGATAAATTTTATGTGTATATTAAATTTTACTATTACATATGAAATTATATTTATATATTAATTTTTATTTATATATTAAATTATATATTAAGTTTCTACATTTATATACTAAATGTAGAATGACATTAAATAATAAGTAAAAAAATAAAACACCACAAGTCAAGATGGAGACTACAGAAGAAAGGAAAAAGTTTTATCTTAAACATGTTTACCAGTACTTTTTTCCTGCTTTTTGAACAAGGGGCCCGACATTTCTGTTTTGCACTGGGCCCACAAATAAGATAGCTGCCCTGTTTCCGGAGTGGATATTCAAAATCTCCTGCCTAGTTGGCCAGTTACCTACAATCATAAAGCAGTGCAAAAGATACGTAGAACTGTAGCGTGTCAGGTGAATATTGGCCTTCCTGCTTTCTGTTGAGTTGATATAGTTTCCCGTAGGAGCATGAAACATTATGGAACCCTTTGACATATACTGAACAACCTCAGGCCTGTGTCATCAATTCTGCTCCTTCTCCCCACACTTACCATCTTCAAAACGTCACACTGAATGAATCATGGAACACTATATCAAAAACTAATGATGTAATGTGTGGTGACTAACATAAAATAATAAAAAAATTATAAAAACAACAACAACAAAAAGTCACACTGCAGGAAATCATTCTTGTTCTGGACTTGAAAGTCAAATAAAAATACATTGTTTCCAAACAAAACGTAAAGTAAAAGTTCTACTAGAAACTTACAAAAGTCCTGGAAATCAGTAGCGGATTTCCCATTTCCCATAGAGACCATACCAATGTCAGACCTGTTGCATTTTCGTTTCTTAACTTCATGCCTTGAAGGATTTTTGGTTGAAGATTCTTGGGACACCAGATGCTTTTCTAAAGACAAGAGGCAGGGTGGGTAAAGGTTATAAATTTTTCATCTATCAGTCCTCTGATGAAGGCCATGGAGTTCTGCCTTCCAGAGGCACTGATCTCTGTTGGTATTCTTGCATGTATAGATTTAGGGATGTTCAATTAAAAAGCAATCACAACTCTGATTCTTTGTCTTTCTGAAGTGAGAAAAATAAATTTTTCCACTGCTCACCCTCCATAGAGGTCAAATATAATCTCAGCCTCCAATGCCATTCCTCACTTACATAAGTACTGACTCATTCGTCAGCCCTGATTCCATTCTGGCCCTGCCCAGGTCCCAGACCTACAATCACACAGAAAAGTCACATTCTCATCACTCTCTATGTGTGTCTCAACAGTGACATTTCCTCACACTAATATCCCTCTTCCTAAAATATCTTCCCTCTCTCTTCTTCTTTAAGGTTTGAGTTCAAGTTCCCTTTCCCTGTGAAATTTTTCTCCTCTGTACTACAAAGTTTCCTGCATTACTCTTTTCAAACTTTCCATTTTAAAGCCATATATCTCAACGTCTTAATAAGACCCAATTTACCTGTTTCACAGCATCCATATGCAGCGAAAGCAGATTAGAAATTTTCTAGTTAGGTACATCTATGAAAAATTGAAATCTTCTAAATGTGACAAAAAGAACATTGGTTCTGAGCTCAAATTCTGCCTTTCCTACTTTGTAGTGTGTGGTCTTTGAAAATCCATTCACCTCTGTGAACGTGTATGTGGAAAGATAATACCCACCTGATAAGGGTGTTATAAGCATGAAATTCTCCTTTCACTTATGACAATCAACTAGTATAATACCTGACACAGAGCAGGCACTCACTAAATAATAGCTACCAATATTAGAAAGGACTCCACCACTACTCACTTGATAATTCATCATTTCAATTCAAGTCAGTACTAAAAATAGGTAGTATTTTCTACCACCAATCAATTTTATGGAAGATATCTATTTATATATCTATAGATAAATATATATATTTAGTTTTTGATGCCTCAGAAGGTTGTTGAAGACAATAATATTTGTTAGTGAAACAGAGAATATGTTGGTGAGAACTAAAATGAAAACAACTGCCAAGAGATCAGAAGTGGATGTGTGGGCATGTTAAGCAAAGTCCAATATGTGCTAGGGTATCAAGAGTGACCTCATGGATTCTTGGTCTTGGTCCCTATAGCAAGATAGATATAAAATAATTTACATTTCTTCTGAGGATTCCTTGAGGACTATCTTGACTGCCCCATTCCTGTTGGCCAGATATTTTAAATCCCTACTGACCTGGAGCAGGTTAAAAATTATAGGACACAGATAAGATTTATGTGACAGCCTCATACATCATTTTCCTCACCTCAGTGACCTTAGTCCCCAGAATGCCATTTTTTTGTAAAGTGCATCAACACTCAAGAATTTAACAGGTTGTCTTCATTTTGCTTATTTCTCCAAAATCCGGCTCTACAAACTTTTTGGCCTTTCAGCTACAGAAATTATATCTCAGGGATACATAAAAGTGTCAATGTTACCAGGCAGTCTGATGATGCATGGCATACTTCCTGCTAGAGCAAAGGCAATGGAGAAGGTATTGCCTTGAATCAAACACTGACACAGGGCCAAAAATCGTGGCCGGTAATACATTCTCCGATGGAATAGGTTACAAATGTGCAGCGAGTTGTAATGATGCATGCATGAGATGCACACCACACACCAGAAAGGCCAGGCTGAGCTTTAAGATGAGAATTTGGAAGAATCTCTCAGAATTGTTCTCATGTCAGCTAAGTTAGAATCTGGAACTAAAATGCATTGCATCTATGTTTGAGGCACTCAGGGGCAAAAATAAGGAAACATGCTCCTCCATCATTTGGCTAATTCTTTATCCTTCAGAGCTCAATGCACCAATTATCCTCTTCAAGAAGCTTTTTGTGATTCCCCGCTGCATCCTTAACACCACCACCCAGCACAGCGACCACCGGCATCATTTTTGCCTCTGTCACTACAGCCACTGCCACCACTGCAGCCTGGTCTGCATGGGTATCCTGGGCATGACTCCAATGAGGCAATATCACACAATTTTTAACTGTCACTTGCCACTCCCTTCTAGCCTTATTTTTTGGTGTCAGGAACTGCTTTTGTTCATCTTGTCTCCCCAGTGCCTAACAAAGAGAGTTAGGAAGAGGAAAATGGGAAAGTTTTAAAATACATATGTTTATAAACCCAACATCACATCACTCATTACTGCGAAAAACCAGAGTAACTTTGGAGTCCATATATTTTAGTAATACAAAACTCACTTGCTCTCTCTGGTTCTAATTCTGCCACTAACTATGTGAAATTAAGGATGTGACTTCGACCTTCTGCTCCTTTTCCATAAATTTGGAGGACTAGTGTTGTTTACCCAAAGGTCCCTTCGTGTTCTGTGATTTTATAAATTTATACAAATAAGTACCCAAATATTCCACTTTCTTATTTCTCTGTTTGTGTCTCAGTTAGAAAACCAAAGGTCTGTGTAAAGGAGAAAAGCATTACAAATAAGCACCTACCCGGGGATCTCAGAGGTTTGTTCGGCTTTTGTTCACTCACACTGTGAAAGCGAAGTTGCTTTATTCTGCTGCCAAACTCAAGGAGAGTTATAGGCACAATAACCTTGTTTGAATTTTAAGTGCTTTATCAATCAAATTCCCCCAGGGTTGATCTCATTCTAATAACTCACACCTTCCAACAAAAAGAAAATAAGAAAGACAAACAGACAGCATTACAGGGCTCTCCTGGCTGTATCGTCACATATTCCTTGAGTCAGTGTGTTCCCAGAAAAGGGATAAATACAGTCCAGGAAATATATAAAATATGTGTGATAATAAAATAATAAAATATGTGCAAGTCTCACCTATCCATTTGTTTGCCATCCAGCATTCTACCAAGGGGGGAGACTCTAGCCAGTCCTCACTGCAGCCCTTTCCTCAAATCAGAGAACAAACATATAGGAAGGTGAGGAGGAAAACAAAGGATGATATTGCTTTTCTGCTAAGCGTTATGTACAATGTGTCACCATCATTTTCTAATTTTTTTCACTTTATTTTTGCTTTTATAATTAATGTTAGTAGTAAAAGTTATTCCTTTTAAAGTTCCAGCCTATTTCATCTGGCAGATCCACTTGCCCTCACTGAAGAACCAAGACCAGCAGTGCATCTCAGAAGTTAGGAGCACAGGGGACAACTCCGGAAACTGTGCTGAAGACCCGTAGATCTCGGACAGTGAAGAAGTCAGCCCCTACATTGGGACTGATTGTGCTTTTCTCACGTGGGTGTTCCTTTATAGATTTGCTCCTTCAAAGCTGATTTTCTGCAATATATTAAATAACTTAAAAATCCTACATGTAAAACTTTTTATGTATTCAGTTCCCTTATTTAAAATTGTATCAATAGTAGAATAAAAGTGATGGAATTAGGAAATTATCAGAGCTGTGAGACTTAATAAATTCTTCTATTGGTACTTGTATCATTCTCCATAATTTTTTGAAATGGAAAAATATGAATACGTTTCTGATAATAATGAGGCTTTAAATTTTTTATTATCTCATAAGACGGGGTGTTTATCATCCTATCTCCCAAAATAAGCAAAGGATCCTGCATGAAAATAATCCAGCAATAAGCCAGTGGTATGCTGGTCTACCCCTCTCTGATTTGTAGTATTTGCTGTAAATACTTCTACCATGACTAATTTAAAGCTAGCAATATTTTAATGAACAGCTTGCAAATACTTTGTTATTTGAAAATCAACTCTGCAAGTCGGCGAGAGCCGATACAAGCCAGCTCCCGCACACCAGTGTCACATAATTAAACAACCTAATAGTTCTTTTCAGAAAGTAAGCCATTTGTTCAAATAACGTCAATAAGTCAATCAGACTTTCAGTTGTCTGAATTGTTTCAGAATTTCTTACTTCTAGACTGTCAAATACTGACTTCCTGAAAATGTCCCCAAAACAACCTGTTGAAAGAGCAACATTGAGGGTATTCCTTACTGCAGTGCGGGAGATCGCTTCTTTAAACAATTTTTAGTAGCATTTCAGAGGGAGGAGAGCAAAGATAGGCCACGTAATGAAGCTTTAGGGGACTGGTTTAGGCAGGTTTTTTATACAGGTAAACAGAGGGGAACTTGATTAGGATAGATCAAGTTTTTGACATAAAAGTTTAGGATTGGTGAACACAGCAAGGCAAGGGTTTCAAAGTAAATCTTGAAGAATAAAGTCATTTGATGTTATCTAACATCCTGAAAAGGGATATATATACACACACACACACACATATACACTCAATTTAGCCTCATCCCAATATATATATTATATATTAGATAAACATATATAAATATATATATTTATCTCCCCACACTCCACCAATATATATATTGGGATGAGGGTAAATTGAGTGGTCTAGTGTTCAGAATAATTTGGATTTGGGGAATGTTCCTGAAACAAACAACAAAGTTACTTGCAATTTTATCTTCCTGGGCAAGAGTTTCGTGGATTCTTAAAAATCATGCTGTTGAGTTTGATCAAATAGGAAAATGATTTTCACGAACACAGCCAAATAATAAAGTTCTGTGTGGTTGCATCCCCAGCATCAAAGGTCCATGAGTCTGGAGGTTTCTCTGCAAGCAACTGGTGATTTTCCTGTCAAGATTAGGAAGGGGCCATTGGTTCTCCCCACACTCCACCCCCCACAGGTCATGGGAATACAAACAGCTGATGAATGCTTTGAAGACACCCACAGAAACCTGGCAAGTATTCTAGAGCTCCAAAATATAAAAGAACAGCAGAGTATAGGAAGGTTAGGTATTTGCCAGCCCGATGGAATTAGAGGATTTAAAAGTAGTCCTTCCACAGAAGTGTTGCAAAATATCTACCACTGCCCTTTCTCCTCTTTGTGATATATACTAATCTCTAAAATACAAATTTCTCAGCGCAGAGTCCTAATATTTTAGTGTGAATGAATCATTTTTTCATTTTGGTTCAATCTATACATCACTCAGTGAAAAAATAAAGTGCCTATTAACTTTCAGACTGTAGCAAGCATGCCGTCACCAAGATCAACACAATTTTTTTTAATACCTCAGCTAAGAGGGAAAAACGGGCGGTACAGAATATTATTCTCACGAGTTATAGAATCTCCACTACTTGTGAACTTCCAATTTTAAAACTTTTTCATACATATGAAAAAAGGAGGGCGCCTGGGTGGCTCAGTCAGTTAAGCCTCTGCCTTTGGCTCAGGTAATGATCCTGGAGTCCCGGGATCTAGTTCAGCATCAGGTTCCCTGCTCCGTGGGGAACCTGCTTCTCCCTCTGACCCTCCCCGCTCTCATTCTCTCTCTCTCACTCTCTCTCTCTCTCAAATAAATAAAATCTTTAAAAAAAAATGAAAAAGAAAAAGGGAAAAGCATGTCAACCTTGCCCTCCCTTACACAGTGGGCGTACACATTTATTTCAGAATAGGATATTGCATTATTCATTAGGCGCAGTTGCTTCCTTTTGATCAACAGGATGACCTATCAATACAAGTTTTTATGTAGACCTTGTTAAAATTGTATTGTATAACTTCAAATTCTTTTTAATTTTATAGGATTACATCAGAGAATATAACTTCTAAGATGTCTACTAAATCTTTACTTTTTTGAATTTTTAAATACTTTCCTTGTAGCCAAATACATGATCAATTTTTGTAATTGTTCCATAGATGAAAAAGTGATGCTTTTTCCCTGAAATGAGGATGCTTATTAATTGTATTCTTGAATTCTCTGTGTTCTTATTTCTGTAATAGGTGTATTGAAGTTTTCCACCCAAACAGTGTTTGGGTTTTTATTTTCTCGAATTTCTAATAGTTTTACTTGCTGCATAGAAG
This sequence comes from Eumetopias jubatus, assembly GCF_037043125.1. NCBI lineage: Eukaryota > Metazoa > Chordata > Mammalia > Carnivora > Otariidae > Eumetopias > Eumetopias jubatus. The sequence goes on from NW_028274813.1 coordinate 58,929,916, forward strand.
TTTTTGAGAGCTATGTCTTCCACATAAACTGTGCCTTTTATCATAGCAGTTTCCTATTTTTAGGTTTAGTGCCTTTAACATTAAATTCCACCTCTTTTGTTGTTAATATTCCAGTTCTGCTTCTTTTTCTTTGCATTTGCCTGATTTTCTGCTTATTCTTTTATGTTTAACACTCATTTTGCCTTAAGGATATGTCTTATAAGAATCATGTGGCCATGTTTTGGGTTTTAATTCAGTCTGATAGTCTTTCTTTTAATGATAGAACACAGTGCATTTATACTCAGTCAAATGGCTGATATTTTGATCTTACCTCTTCCAACTTTCTTTATGCTCATTACTAATTTTTCATTGACGTTACATCCTTTTCTCATTTCTTTCTGATAAAATCTAATTATTACTCATTCTACTTTTTCTTTATTAATTTGAGATGCCTTCCATTTACCTGCTTTCGTAATTAGATGCATTTGTCTCTACTGATATTTGAAATATGATACCAAATGTTATCCCCACAAACATGTTCTCCAGCCAAATAAGAGTATACTTTTACACCACTTCCTGTGCCCTCCCCTTGCCCCATGAGATATTTGGAATGCTTTTACTCTGCCCCCTCCAACCCAATTCTTGCTTTTACTGAGATAGTTTGCTACATTTTAGTACTTTTTGTTCTAGACCATTGTTTGAATTTTCCTTGTAGTAGGTTCCTCCCATTGCAGGAGGCCTGTTTAAGCTCTTACATGTTTCCAGACAACCTATCATTTTCTATTTAATGGATAATTTAAATTGGTTCTCACTGTATTTTCTCTTCATCTTCCCTTATTTTACTTTCAGATGTGGTTCATTTCTTGATTGGAGTCTTTTACCAGGTGATTTTCTGAGAAGGAACACATGGCAGATAACATAGTCGTTTTATATAAAACCAAACCTTGTTTATGAAAGGTAGGCATGTCATACCTGATGGAATGAGGTTTATTCTCAGATATGACACTGCATGTATGGACTCAGTTGCACAATCAATTTGCCCAATATTATTCTGGTAAAAAGGAGGACAGATATTTACTGAACCTATGCAAATAATTTTATTGTTATTGAAGTGTATTTAGTGTTGAATATGAAATAGAAGTATTTCCGAATTTTGAGGGTCAATGAAAACCAGATACCATTAAAATATTTATTTCATCTAAAAAAACCAAAGTTTACTAAATTGAGAGCTACTAATAATTTATGAACAAATTGTTCATATATCCATTAAAAAATGGAACAGAAAAAATAATGTAAATGACATTTCAAATAATCACAATTTAACTTTCCTTATCAGTTTATTTAGTCCCATGTAATTTATTCTTGTTTCACTGGACCTTGGACCAAAGAGTCTGCCTTCCTCATGCTTATCTGCTTCAGGACTAGAAAGAGTCCTGAATTCCTTACTCAGTCCATTGGTAAACTCTGAAAGTTGTCTAAGCCATGAAAGCTCAGAAGTTTATATCTGTTCTTTAAAGTATCCACAGAGTACCTGGTACGTCCACCCCATGAGGCTCTGAAACTGTTTTTCTTTGTTGAAATACATTTTACTAACTGGTAGCTTATAGAAGAGCCTTCAAGAAAATATCTAAAGGAAGCTGAAATTTGCTCAATAATGAAGTTGGATGGCAAGGGTCGACTGATTATAGTGACCAATAGTATCAGGATGGAGGAAAATAATATTCTTTAATGGGGTACAGTACAAAACTGTTTTTGTAAGGGTTTGATCAATGCTTTTCCTAAGAATAAAAATAATGATAAATCTCAAGTGTTTTCTCATAAAATGTACAATTTCTGAAAATTTTATATTAGAAACATTTTACCTATACAACCTTAACAAAGGAAGATGGAGCATGTCTTCTGATTTGACAATTACTCCCATGTAGTTCTTACAATAGCATCAAAACTAATTGTGAAATATGGAACATAGCAAACACTCCTAATTATTTCTACCATTCTTCTTTATAACGTAAGATAATAAATCTTTTTAATTTTCCAGGGTCCTCTGGTTTTCTCAAAGGTAATTTTAAGTGCAAAAGACATACTGATTTTATTTTTCTGTTTTTGGGGTCTGAACTTGAGAAGGGAAAATCAAAAGAGTTATTAGAGGAGATTTCATCACTTCATGAAGATAGCATCATGGATGCTGAGACTAGTACTTGGTTATCTAATAATCAAAGTCTCAATAAGGTATTTTAAGATACAATTCAACAAGGTAACATGATTGTAAGAAATTTTAACTCTTTCACAACTGAGAAAACTTTGTTCTTTATCTTTGCTTTTCTAAAAAATAATTAAGGACATTATAAAAGTACAGAGAAGAGAAAATTATTCTAATGAGATATGGAGTCTCTACTATCTGAATAGATTTCACAGAGGGTGCAGAATAATATTTTACTACCCCTTATTAGGAGTTCTTAGACTAATTTATCATTTTAACAGGAAGAAAGCTAAATTCTAGTTTTCCATTAATATGATATTTGGCAGTAAAAACTTCACAAGCTCCTTCTTGTTTCTTAAATTATCATGAATAAATTCTTCAAAACAGGAAAAACTTTGCCAAAATTTTAATACGTTTCATAGCTTCTTTTCAGACTTAGTTATTATAATTCAAAGCAAATAAAATTCTCTTTCTTAAATTCTCTACAACTTGTTATACACACTCAGATTTTATCCTTCACTATTTTCTCTTATATTCTGGGACAAACTAACATTTAATTTAGGATAAATCACTTTCTCTTTTTCTTGAAAAACAACAGTACATAGTTTTGTACTTTTGTACAACACAGTTGTATTTCTCTCTCAAGGCTTCTACTATAGTTTCAAGCAACCGTATTAATTATAACTTCTAACTAAAATAACTTGTATTTCGTAGAGCAAACTAGAAGATAGAAAATTGAGAAATGTATAATACTTAAAGATTTTATCAGTCTACAAAATTAATGAATACTGGTAACAAAACTTTCTCCAGCTATACATACCCTTCACACCTTCAGAAAGTGGCAAAAATAAAACATTCATTAACATGAAGATCACAAAGATATAGTCACTTTTTGGTGTATCAAAATCAGATACAAAAGGATATGAACTTGAAATTATGTTTAACAATCAAGGTTTCAGTATCAATAATACTTACAAATTATCTGTATATCCATTGATTATCTTCTGGTTAATGCAATTTTTTTAAATTCTAAGGTTTTAAGTTGCCTACAGATCTTGGAAATGATGTTCAGACTGACATACTACAAAAATAATTACTGTAATAAAAATGTCCTCAGAGTTATGAAGACAAATTTATATTTTTATAATCTTAAGCATTGTTACACCTGCAATGTTAGTTTATTTGGTTAGTAAGCCAAAGCAGGAAGTTTAGGAACTTCATATTATTCACATTAAACTAGTCTCCTCATGAGAAAACGTATCCAAATCATGTTTTTTATATATATGCTGTATTACACTGAACACTGATAAAGAAAATTAACCTAGTCTAACTTGTCAAGAGTCACCTTCATTATGTGAACTTGGATTCTTAATATGTCCTGAGCTAGCAGTTTCTGAAAGAAGGATTTTTTTTCCTCAAAAGCCTAGTACATTTAAAATAGTAAAAGATTAGTCTCAAGGCCTGAGTCCTTTGTTTCATATTCACCATGGTTCTCAAATTTTTGAGAATTCTAAGTGCTTGTTCTATGCAGGTTATATCTATTGCTATTCACCATATTAGCAGTTAAAGCAGCAATTTAAAAAATTCATTTAAGGGGTGCCAGGGTGGCTCAGTGGTTAAGCATCTGCCTTCGGCTCAGGTCATGATCCCAAGGTCCCGGGATTGAGCCCTGCATCAGGCTCCCTGCTCAGCGGGGAGCCTGCTTCTCCCTCTCTCACTGCCCCCACTTGTGTTCCTCTCTTGCTGTGTCTCTCTCTGTCAAATAAATAAATAAAATCTTTAAAAAATAAATAAATAAAAAATAAAAAATTCATTTAAAAATAATAAACAGGTTAACATAAGCATTTAAAATTTTAAATGACTCTATTTTTTATATTTTTTCTAAAACCAAAAAATTAGAAGAGTGGAATTGTTTTACAGTTTTGAAAATATCTGGCTTAATTTTTTTTTTTTTTATTTTTAAAAATATCTGGCTTTGAGAAGGCCTGGCTTAAAAGAAGACAGCTGAACTCTCATACCTGCTTCTACATTTAATCTGTTGAGAAATGTTTTGGTTGACACATATGAAGAAAATCTGGCCTATACAGATCAGGAAAGAGAGGACCTCTCAGACCTCCCTAAGGGTCTTCCTCAGACCGCTCTGACAACTGTAGCTTTAGAACATATATCTTAGGCATCATCATTTTTCCATCCTAATCTAGTACACATTTCATATATAAAACAAATAAATATTTCACAGAACAATACTTCCCTAAGGAAAAACAAGATTCATTTTTTTCATTTTCTATGAATTCTGGGAATATTCAGTTTGTATTAGCATTTTATGTATGTCTAAAAACCAATCAGAGCAGAGTTCCTTTAATAGACCTTGCAATCTAATGTTTTAATACCCTCCAGAAGAAAGAAGATATTTCATATTCACCCACAAGAGGTAAAGGTTTTTCTGAATCACAAACACACAAACACATAGCTTTTGGCCCAGTTGTATGACTTCAGCTGCAGTTCAAAAGTAAACCCAGAAACACAAAAACTCACCAGTTTAGATCTGAAAACTGCTGCCCTTCCCAATGGTCACACAGTGCTTTTCAATTGATCTGAGCTTACAAGGAGGCAAACAGAAAAAGATTAACAGATCAAATCTGTCATATCTCACCCTTCAGAGACTGGATCTCCATCATCCATTTGACAGAGATCACCAGTGGTCAGACCATAAAACCAAATTCCCAGCCATCGCCACCACCAATGGGGAATGATTTTATTGACCATGTTGGAACCAGAAAAAAGCAAAACCACAAAATCAATACAGGGAGGGAGAAAGAAAAAAAGAACGAGAAACAGAGCATCAGCCAAGTTAAACTTCTATTGCTGCTTGGCATTTACTCCAGGGGGCCAAGAAAAGACGGGCATGAGTAAGCATAAGCAGCTCATGAGGTGACTTTTCCAGCAAAGCAGGTCTTCCGGTGAGTGCACTTGGGCATTTCAGTGGTTGATCTCCAAAACTGTCACAAGGATCATTTTCAAGAAGGTAAAACCATGATTCTTGCACAATTTAACATGAACATTTGTCAGTGATTTTTTTTAAACTCCTAAAATAAGGAGAAAACCACCAAAATATGTTTTTTAAAGGTTCAATGAGAATTCAAGAAGGTAACTATCTACAGGTAATTTAATAAAGGAATGTTAAGATAAAATTGCTGGGTAGATTTAAAAAAACCTGTTTAATATCTTACAGTACCCTACACTATATCCTTTGGGGTTATCTGTTGCACCACACAGAAATTACTTTCTCTCTCCCAAAAATCAGCACCTTGACCTCAGCCACTACAGACCTGTAAAATAGCTCAGTTAAAAGAAAGTCAAGCCCAACACTGCGTGGAAAAAGCACCCAACAATCTCTTTTACCCATTTTCAACTTTTGGACTATTTTTTTCTGATAGTTGTTACCATGCCTCAATACATCCTTTTTCATGCACCCTACTGGAATCTGGGAAGCCCTTTCAGTGTGCAGAGTTAGCTCTCTTTTTCAAATCTGGAACATTTCGTGCTATTTAGTTATTGACTCTCTCTTCAGTTCCTCTTTCTCCTTCTGGAACTCCTACAATGAATATAATGGGTCTTAATGGATCCAACCTTCTTTTCCCTAATGATTTCCATTTCTTGATATTTTCCCACAAGTTTCTATCTCAAAAATTATCTTCTCCTTCAGATCTGCCATTGAATCAATTCATTTCTACTTATAGAAAGTCTTGTTTGTGCTATACTTGAATCTCCTTAAATGCTCTGATTTTTTTTCTTGCTTAAGTTATCTTCTGTCTCTTCCTACAACTCTGCTTTGCAAAGCAAGTGTTCTATTTGTACTGACTACTCACCTTTCTTCCACAAAGTCCCTTAGATCAGTTGTTATTTTGTTATTGTTGTTTATTGATTTCACTGGAGCTCATGTCTGATGCTCTCCAAGCCTACTGCCTGGAAAGACTCAGCCCACTCCTTCAGCTGATTCTTGGCCTGTTGTGGGCTGGAATATCTGACATATTTATACAAAGCTAATTTTGATCCTCCTTCTCCCAGTCTGGGGGACACAGACCTCTGCAAACCAAGCTCTTCCCAAGAGCTTCTGCTTCACCCTAGGGGTCTTTAGTGTCGCTTCCCAAGTGCTTACCCAGCCCATAGAGAAGACAGGCCCCACCCATTCTCCTCACCTGGATTCCCACAGCCCAAGACCTCCCTTGGATCCAGCAACCCATCAGCTCCCCCTACCACGTGGCTCAGGAGAAGCAAATAGATTGGGGTTGGGAGTGGAGGCAAAGGAAGTAGGGTTTCACTCACCATCTTTCAGAATTCTTTACCAGATATAATTTCTAATTCTTCTTCTTCATTGATGTTGCCTGTAGCCCCCTAAACCTGCTGTTTGTGTTAGCCCATGATGTTGTGTGTAGCAGTGGGGTAGTGGGGAGGAGGAGGTGAGTTGCAGGTTGTTCTCAAAATCAACCAGAAGCATGTAAAAATTAAACTGTGTTGAACTAGGAAGGCTAAACTATGTCTTCGTTAAGCTTAAAAGAAGCAAAGTGGTCATGTCTAGACTCCCTACATTGCCAAATCTCAGGCTGGCATTAGAATTGGGTCACCCTCGCTACCAGTTGTGTATCAGTCAGTGCACTTGTTAATCTAGGTTCTTTAGAACCTAGGTTCTTTATCTTTGTTGAATTTCTACACTTAAGGGGTAAGATATTTAAAGAAAGGGTCAAGTCTAAAGCCATACTGAGCCAGGACAGAGCTTTTGGTGAAATGTAGGAAAGTTAAAACTCAGGCTTGACAGAATGAAGAAGCTGTTCTGGATTTGTTCTACTGGAGTTCTTTTGAATTGCTTGACTTTTTCTCATGTGCATCTGTTGCAAAAAATGGACCTGGGGATACATCATAATGGACAGGTCCTCATCCTGGAAGGCCTGGGTCCAGATGCCGTAGACCAGCACTTCTCCAGGCCTTGGAACAAACCCTTCTCGTCTCTGATTTTAGGATAGTCCTACTTGAGTGTCTTTCCTCTTTTTGCCCACTGTGTGCTGAAATCCAGCCAGCTGATTTAGTGTGTGGGCTTAGGGGACAGACACCAATAAGTTCTCTTGGCTATTTTGTCGTGGTCGTTGTGGGTTTTTTATTATGGTTTATCTCAACCACTGAGGTCTGACTGCTTTGGATTAAAAACATCTTACGATGCATTGTGGTACCATTCAGCATCCAAGGAAACTAGATTTAAGTTTAGAGTTAAACTTCCAGGATTTATAGGCTATCTGTACCTGAATTTCTCTCTTGCATATCACCTTTGTGCTCTGATGCAGTAGGAGACCAATCACTAATGATGCTCTACTTAATATAATAAGCCTCACTTTGTGAAGGGGGAGAATGACATATCCTTTAGGATTACATAAGGCAGCTCTAATGGCCCTAAAAAGATTTTATAGCTCCATAAAGAAGAGACAAATCTGAAGCATTATCAATATGATTAGAACCTAGAAATGGCTTCAGAGACTTTCCTGCCTTGTTCCCATTTGATGTCCACAATTATTCACAGATAAATAAGAAGGCAAACCTGCCTGAATATTTGAACAGTGCCTTGATTCTGCTTTTTACTTTTATGAACTGAAAACATGGCTTGCTTTCACTTTGATTTGCAGCTTTACTATCTTTTTGCTGTTTATAAAGATACAAAAACAAAGAATATAAAAGTCGCCCATGGTCTCAATAACTAGAGTTAATCGCTGTTAGCATTTGCAGAATTCACTTTTAGTCTTACATATACATATATCTAAAAAGCTCATTTATATCTATCTTTTCATTTTCTTTAATTATTTGGGCAACATAGAGATAGCTTTTCATTAACATAATCAAGTTTTTTTTTCAAAATCATATGTGAACATATTATTTTCTAATTCTAAAATCCAATAGTGACATAAATATTAATGTTCTTTTACTTCCCATTCTTTTGCCAGTAAAACCCAAGAATATACACCTGAAATATCATGGTATTGTTTTTCATCCTGTCTTCTCTTTTATTTTTTTGTTCTTGTATTTCATTTGGGCACCAATTTAAAACAATTACTTGGGCCCCACTCTACACATGTGTCTGGCCTCAGTGCTCTCATCATGGTCCTTTAGGACAATCTGGCTTTTATATCCTTGCAAGTAACCTGTTTATTTTTCTTGCTTGAAAACTTTAAATTGTTTTTTATATTAGAAATTCACATTTTCACCAGCCTATATGTAGGACTCCTCAACTTAATTTATTCTGCCTGGAACATTTTCCTCAGTCTATAGTGTCAGGTAATTTTTTCAGATCCAGAAACTTTTCTCTATATATCTTTGGTTATACACTTAATCACAGTTTTTACTCTTCTCATTGGTCTCATTCTTAAGGGCACCAATTATTCATAGCTTCATATTCTATCTCCAAATCTATCATTTCTTTCTTATAGTTTTCTTTTTTTCTACATTACATAAAAGATTCTGAATTAACTAACCCCAATACAGATTTTAATTCTACAATGGAGTTTTAATTTCTATGGCTTCTTTTCTTAATTATGGCCATTCTCTTTTGATCTTCATCAAGTCCCCTTCAAATACTCTTTCATAGATTTTTTTTGTCTTTTAATAACTGAAAGCATGTACATCCTAAATTTTCTTCTTTTACTATGATGGTCTTTCATACATTTTTTTATAACAATACAGATTCATTACCCTTCCAGTTTCTGTGGGTTAGAAGTCTGACATGGTCTCATGGAGCTAAAATCAAGGTGTCAGCAGGGCTATGTTCCTCCTGAAGGCTCTAGGGGAGAACCCATTTCCTTGACTTTTCTAGCTTCTAGATGCTGTCTGCAATCCCTGGCTCATGGCTTTTCCATTCAGCTTCAAAACCAACACTGCAGTATCTTCAAACCTCCCTTTCACTATTTCACTGAATCTCCTCTTTCCTTCTTTCTGCTTTTTTTAATTTGAGTAGAGTTGACACACAATGTTACACTAGTTTCAGGTGTACGACGCAGTGATTGCACAAGTCTATGCATTATGGTCATCACAAGTGTAGCTACCGTCTGTCCCCATTACATCTCTATGACAGTATCATAGGCTATTTCTCATGCTGTGCTTTTTATTCCCTTGACTTATTCATTCATAACTGGAAGCCTGTATCTCCCACTCCACTTCACCCATTTTGCCCAACCCCCTCTCCTCTCTGGCAACCATCAGTTTGTTCTTTGTATTTATACGTCTGATTCTGCTTTTTACCTGTTTATTCATTTGTTGCTGTTGTTATTATTTTAGATTCCACACACAAGTTAAATTATATGGTATTTGTGTTTCTCAGTCTGACTCAATTTCACTTGGCATAATACCCTCTAGAGTCATCCATGCTGTCTCAAATGGCACAAGCTCATCTTTTTTTATGACTGCCTAATATTCCATTGTGTACATACACCACATCTTCCTTATACATTCATCTATCAATGGACACTTAGGTTGTTTCCATATCTTGGCCATTGTAAATCATGTTGCAACAAATGTAGCGGTGCATGTATTTTTTTCAAATTAATGTTTTCCTTTTCTTTGGGTAAATACCCAACAGTGAAATTATTAGATCATATGATATTTCTATTTTAGTTTTTTTGAGAAACCTCCATACTGTTTTCCACAGTGGCTGCACCAGTTTGCATTTCCACCAATAGTGTAGGATTCCTTTTTCTCCACATCTTCACCAAGACTTGTCTTGTCTTTTTTAATTTAGTCATTCTAACAGATGAAAGATGATGTCTCATCTTGGCTTTGATTTGCATTTCCCTTATGATCAGTGATGTTGAGAATCTTTTCATGTACCTGTTGGCCATCTGGATGTCTTCTCTGGAAAAATGGCCATTCAGGTCCTCTGCCCATTTTTAATTGGACTGTTTGGGGATATTTTTGGTGTTGGGCTATTGAACTTCTTTATGTATTTTGGATATTAACCCCTTATTGGATATATCATCTGCAAGTATCTTCTCCAATTCAGTAGGTTGCCTTTTGGTTTTATTGATGATTTCACACATTTTTTAAAAAGTACTTTGTAGCAATGGGTCTTATTTACATTACATAGAACTTTTGTAAAGGTTATTTGGTGTTTTTCCCCCTTACTTATACATCTTGAAAGAGAAATTTTATCCAGGTCTGGTGATCGCCAAGCAGCAGGGGCAGTTTTCCCTTTGTTCCCACTCATGTTCCCAACTCTGACAGTGTCTCCCTCTCAGGCCTTCCTCTGAATGTGGATGAACACAGCCTCTCTACATGTTTATCCAAGAGACTCTACAGAACCTCAAATCCTCTACATAGACTGCATTAATTCCTGAATAATCTGATTCTATGTAGGTCTCTTATGTGCAACCAGAGACAGTGTGTGTGTGTGTGTGTGTGTGTGTGTGTGTGTGTGTGTGTAAAACCTATATTGAACAAGTATGTTTCATGATGTACTAAGAAGCCAGCAACCCCACATTCTCTCCTTTCTTTGGGGCTTGTTCTCCTCTGTTTAATATAAACTTTTAAATTGAAATGTAATATACATAAAATTTACAAATTTTAACAGCAGCTTGATGAATTTTTACATAATGGATATGCCCACATATGCGCCAACTAGATGGAAAATGAAAGCATCATCAGCACACCAGACACCTTCCTTGTGCCCTCTCCCAACCATTAATCCCACCCAAAGGTAATTACTACTCTGACTTATATCATCACAGATTAGTTTCACCTATTTTTGAAATTTACATAAATGGAATTACAGTTTGTGTTCTTTTATATCTAACTTCCTTTGTTCAAGATTATGTTTTTGAGATTCATCCATGTTGTAAGTAGTCAGAATATGTTCAGTCTCATGGCTCTAGTACAGTATTCCATTATACGAACATACCACATTTTATTTACCCCACCTCCTATTGATACACATTTGAGTTGTTTCCAGTTTGGAGATATAAATATGTTTTGGGGTACATATGCTTAGCCATAAGTTTTACATATACAGAGTTTTGGCAAATTCTGCCAAAGAGTTCTTGTAAGCAATGGATGGAAGTTTCAGTTACTCCAAATCCTAACTTTTAGCACCGTCAATTTATTTTTTTATTTTATCATTCTTATAGGCCTGTAGTGATATTTCACTGTTTCATTTGCTTATTGACCATTTGAATATCTCTTTTATGAAGTATTTATTCAACGACTTTCTATTTTGAGCCTTCTTTTTCTCATTGATATGTAGATACTTTTTATATATTATGATAAAGTTAATAGCCAGACATATGCATTGTAAAATATCTTCTCCTACTCTGTGACTGACTTTTTACTCTCTTAAAGTATTCTATATTGAAATAATTTCTGTCTTCAAAAGAATTGCAAAAACAGAGAGTTCCTGTGTACACCTCATTCAGCATCCCCTAAAGTTAATATGAACATTTAAATAGTTTAATTATAGAAACCAGAATCTTAACATTGATATAATACTATTAACTTATCACAGATCTTCAGCAGAAGTTTACCAAGAGTCCCACTAATGTTCTACTCTAGAATTCACTGCAGAAACCAACATTTAGCTATCATATCTCCTAATCTTCCCTAGTCTGTGAAAGTTCCTCGGTCTGCCTTTTTCTTTCATGATTTGAAACTTTTGGAGAGAGTACCACCAATTGTTTCTCTGAATTTCCCTAAATTTGGGTTTGTCTGATGTTTTCTAATCATTTTTTAAAGATTTTATTTAACTGTCAGAGACAGAGAGGGAGAAAGAGAATGCACAAGCAGGGGAAGCAGTAGGCTCCCCACTGAGCAGGGAGCCCCATGCAGGACTCAATCCCAGGACCCTGGGATCATGACCTGAGACGAAGGCAGACAATTAACCAAAGGAGCCACCCAGGAGTACCAAGGATATGCGTTTTAACCATCTTCTGGAGAGAGACGCAAACTATGCAAATATCCGGCTCTTCATTACACTTTCACCCATTAATTTTAGCATCCATCAATGATTCTTATATGCAACCATTATGATTTATTTCTATATCTGTCCAACTTTGTGTATATACATGTATATTACAAATCATCAGATCATATTAACACCTCTGATATCTCTGATATCCACTATCTCTTTAGCTTTCTCAAATAGGCATGTGGCACAATTCTCTTCATGACTGATCCTCTTGACGCTCCCTCTCTAAGCAAAGCGCCCTGCCATCCCAGAGTAGGGGAGGAACTTATACCATTCTGACACACCAGTTTAGACAGAACTTCAGTGATCCCTTTGCAAAATCCTGTCTGAAGAGTCCAGGAAATGTGGAATGCCTTATAAATCTGTCTCTGAAGAGTTTCCATTTCACACTCACTGTTGCTGCTTGGCATCATGGTATTCAATCAAAAGTGAGGCACAGAAAAGCCCAGACAGATGGTATGTATATATATATATATATATATATATATATATATATATATATATACACACACACACATATATATATCTTGTAGATTTTCCCAAGGTCCTGACTAGAGACAAAGGAATAGCTTCAGCCACATTAGAAAGCAACTGTGATCCAGGACAGAAGAAGACTCCTGACTGTGACAGTTATTTGAGATAGAACACAGCACATGGGCAGTTGCTTTTTCCTACTACTTCCTTGGTGGTGATACACAGATCAAGGTTCTTTTTTTTTTTTTTTTTTGAAGAGAGCATTGCTCTGTTTATTTTATTCCATTTTATTTTATTTTTTAGTTTAATTTTATTTAAATTCAATTAGTTAACATATAGTGTATTTATTATTAATTTCAGAGGTAGAGTTCAGTGATTCATCAGTTGCATATAACACCCAGTGCTCATTACATCACTTGCCCTCTTTAATGTCCATCACTCAGTGACCCCATTCCCCCACCCACCTCTCCCCCCAGCAACCCTCAGTTTGTGATCATCCACACAATAGAGGCAATTCCCCCAGATGTTGCCAAATCAGAAAATTATTTTTATGTTTCCACGACATTTTGCCTCAGCAATGGCATGCACTTTCATAAATATCTCAATGGGAAGGTTAGGAGGTAAATCAAATGTAACTAGTTGATCACCATCACACGTTAAAAATCTCTGTATGTATTTCCCCAAACACACAAAACTTTTTTTAAAGGTTGTTTTAGGTTATTTTTAAGAAACATCCTCAAGATGGAGGAGTATAAAAGGAGATGGAAATAATATCAAAAACATGCATAATTAGCTAACCTTTATTCTCTCCTGGGTAAATTCATCAAACAAAATGTATAACTGTTGGGGTTCCTGGGTGGTTCAGTCCATTGAGTGTCCAACTCTTGATTGCAGCTCAGGTCATGATCTTGGGGTTGTGGGATCGAGCCCTACATCGGGCTCGGCACTCAGTGTGGAGTCTGCCGAAGATTCTTTCTCTCCCTCTTCCTCTGCCCCTCCAACCACTCACCTCTCTCTCTAAATAAAATAAATAAAATTTTAAAAATGTATAACCATTCCACTCTCTGTAAGTGGTTTCTTGTAACTTTTTAAATTAAAATAAAGCCAGTTCACTCAATACTGTACCACAAGTTAGAGGACAAGTCCCAGTGAGTATGGGTAGTCAGTTGAACATTTGGGGGCTGTCAGGATTCATAGAATCTCTGCTTACTGGGACAGTTTATCAACTTTTTGGCTATGATGGAATAAGCCTTCTTCCACACAAGCAACAAAATAGGCTAGCAAACATGGTTACCAGTAACGATTACAAAAGCCAAGAGTAATAAGAAAAACTCTTGTTGATGGGCAGTTTGGTCTTCATCTCTTCCTGATAGACTGAGTTGCTAAAGGATGAGCTCAAACTTCTGTCTCCTTAATTTTTACCTTGATAGACTTTCCATCCTCTCCTCTAAGCAACCCGTCCCTCATTTTCATCATGAATATGACAGAGGAAAAACATCTTCTTAATTGAACACACACAGAGTAGATTGTATTTCTAACTGTATTCTTATGCACAAGAGCATGACTAAAAAGCATGATGTTCTAAATACAGACGCTAAAGGATTGATGAGCTGTTTACTTTCTCATATCAGCAATTATCATGGCCAATAAATTAATTGTACTGATTGGCTCCCTACAGCACTGTGTAGGATGTATTTCTTCATAAATTGATACATTGCCAGTTATCATTACTCTTTAATTATCATTGCATGGCCACTTTCCAGTGCCCAGTGAATCTGCAATGCTTCAAAAGTGAACTGGAATCAAATTTTCCTGTATCTATTTTTTTATTATTAATTCACTTACTTAACTAACATAATTTCCATTTACTAACCTTTATTCTAAGCACCCTTGTAGGCTTTGTGGTAATTATATCACAGTCCTTGCTTTCATGATAAAACAGAAATAAATATCATTTTAGCTAGTGTTTACAAAATGCTGTGCAAGAAGCACGATAAAATGGCCAAGTGATACAGAAGTAGAAATACGTGCTTCCACCCAAGATTAAGAAAAGTTTCATAGAGAACTTAGTATCTGAGCTTATCTGTAAGAGCAAGTAGGTTTTGAAAAGATGATAATGGGAGATGAGATGACACTACTAGTAAATGGAATAGAATGGAAAAAGATAAGACTATCCAAAGAATGGCAAATGGCATAATTTGACTGAGGGGGGAGGTACTTACAGACAGAAGATGTAATTTTGGAAATGTAGGCTTGAACCAAGTCAAGGAAAGCTTTGAATGCCAGCTAGATTTTCTCTTGCAATCTCTTCAGCAAATAAAATCAACTTTCAAACTTTATTTACTTAAAAAATTCTGACTGAAAATTTCCCAGTTATTATACCTGAAATTAGTTCTTATTGCAAGAAAAAAAAATGTTTTCAAAATCTACGGAGTTCGGGCGCCTGGGTGGCTCAGACGGTTAAGCGTCTGCCTTCGCCTCAGGTCATGATCCCAGAGTCCTGGGATCGAGTCCCACATTGGGCTCCCTGCTCCAAGGGAGCCTGCTTCTCCCTCTGCCTCTCTCTCTCTCTCTCTCTCATGAATAAGTAAATAAAATCTTTTAAAAAAAAATCTACAGAGTTCATGTCCTACAATACCAACTGGATGATTTTTTTAAATAAATTGAAATCTTGTAGTTTTACGAAGTACATTATATGTTAGACAGCGACACCTAATGGTAGTATGTTATTTTACAGCCAATTCTAGGAATCTGGAAGAACACCAACAAAAGGCAAAGAATGAAGTCCGGAGCGTCTTCCCAGCAGGAAGACTGCCCGGGGCCACAGACAGGGATGTGATGAACTTAGCTAAGTTCAGTGAGAAGAGATACAGGGTGTTTGGGAAGGGCTCAAAATTTCCTGATTACTAAGTTCCCACACAGCCCCAGTCTCCATCAGCACCTGGGACTCTCCGTGACCATGTTCCCTGAATCTGCCAGATGATGACCCGCTTAAAGCATTTTTGAGTAAGGATAGTTAAGAAAGTGAAAAATACTGTTTGGTTTTTCCAGGTCCCCAGGTATCAATGCATCCATGCCAACAAGACAAACCCCAAAGGTCCAATGTTTGTCTAACACCACACACAACAGAAATTTGTGAGGACTGTCTTACATTCTATTACTGCTGTCTTTCTGAAAAAAGAAATAACGTGGCAAAGTGTCATAAAACGCCTTTGGTCCCCTGATGTTACTGTTCTACCACCTTCCAATTCAAAGGCCACTGCAGTATCTGCCTGCAGATGGTCATAGATTTGTGCTGGAAGGACTTCTCTTCTGATTACACCCTTCAAAAAGAGTGGGGAATGATCTCAGCCAGAATAAACTCTCCTGAGTACACGTGCATGACAAATCCAACCTATTAAAGAGGCAGAGTCTGTCACAGTCATACATGACTACGATAACACTCAGAGCACACATTCCCTTGCCCACCCTCTAATATTGGCAAACTCAGGAAGTAAATGCTCAGTTTTTTAAAAGAATGGGAACTTAGTTGTCACTTACTCTCTGCCTGTGTTTAATATGAAGATCTGTCATCCCTCTGACTAGAACTCCAGGCTGCAATCCAATGTATCCTAGACTGGAGGAGAAAAAGTAAAAGTTAATGCAAAACCCCTAGGTTATTTTAGGTTTTCAGTTTGTGAACCTCACAGCCTTCTACTCACACTTTCAAGCACTACAAAAAAAGAAACACAAAAGAAGCCTATTTGCTTATATGATTCTAATTGGTACACTTCATTTCAGCTTTTAGCTCAAGTTTTATAATTTTAGCTCACACAACTTTGAATTATTTTTCTAATTAAGATACAGCTTTCTGGATATAATTCATTTCCCTAAATGACATTAATTTAATGCCATGTATTGAATATCTGTTCTGGGGCCATCACAGACTTAGGTCCAAGGAAAAGGCTGACCAAAAACAAGCATACTTTGCTTCCAACATCAAGTGTTTGTTTTTCCTCTGCATTTGCATCCTAAGAAAATACTCTCTTTTTTTCAAGATTTTATCTATTTATTTGAGAGAGAGAGAGCGAGAGTGAGTGAGTGAGAGAGAGAGAGCATGAGCAGGGGTAGGAGCAAAGGGAGAGGGAGAAGCAGACTCCCCACTGAGCAGGGAGTCGACACAGAGCTCAATCTGGGGACCCCAGGCTCATGACCTGAGTGGAAGGCAGTTGCTTAACTGACTGAGCCACCCAGGCGCCCCTCCTAAGAAAATACTCGTATGCACATCACGTTTACTTAAATTTCTTAGTTCACTTATGATAGATTTATATTACATAATGGCTAAAGAATACTTCCAAAATTTTCAATTCCTACTGTTGTCTATATTGTAATCTCCCAAGAACATATAAAAGCTGGGGAAACATCAGAGGAAGAGGAGGTTTCATATACTGGGTCTATCCTAAGGCATATGGCCTGAGAATGGACTGGTAACACAAATGGAAATCACATGTTGGGTCTGGAGGGCTCTGAGGAGAGTAATCAGGGTGGATGAGCCTCAACTGCTTTTCCCAGCCCCCAGAGAGATGGCACTAGAGTGGGTAGAAAGATCTGATGTCTCCCAAGGGGGCCCTGCCTTCTAATGGCCCTGCTGGGACAGGCCCCTTGGTGAGCTGTAAGGGGACTGGCAGGCAGGGTAAATTCTCCCAGAGAAGGAGCCTACCAGCTGCCCCCGTCCCCCGCGTTCTTTCCAGCTGGTTGGAAGTCAGCCTCCTCCACAAGACATATTCTAGAGAGACCGATTCTCTGTTTCTCTCTCCTGCTTCCCTCACCTCTGGCACAATAATGTTCCCAGTGAGAATCACAGAAAGATAGTGATGCCTTTTGTTCCCAAGTCTGTTCATTTCCTTTAGCATGAACCCCAAGCCCAATCTGTATTCTACTCTAAAACCACAGCTTGATAACATCCCTCGTAAAATTACATAATAAGCAGCTACATGAAGTCCATACCACATGATCATCCTGCATCTACAAGAACTCTGCAACCTTTCTTGGCCACTGTGTAGTGCATGTATTTCTTATGGAAAACCTATTGTATATTTTTCAACTCATTCTGAACTTTTCTGTCTTTCAATTAATGATTTTAGCTCATTCCCATCTTACATGAAAGGAAATATACATTCTTTGCCCCTTTCATCTAACTTTAGGCTTGTTATTTATTATTTTTGTTGTGGATCCATCTGTCCATAGTGGCTTTCCAGACACACAGTGGAGAGAAGCACCATCCAATAGAACATTCTGTGATGATGGAAATGTTCTATATCTGTGCTACCCAATTCAGTAGCCCCTGGCCCCAAATGACTATCGAGCATTTGAAATGTGATTAGTGCAACTGAGAAACTGGAATTTGTATTTTATCTTAATTTAAATTTAAATGGTCACTGGTGGCCAGTGGCTACCGCATGGGATGGTGCAGCCTAGAAGCTTTTGTTAGGCTGGGGTTCTGGGAGTAGACACCCACTGAAAGGCAGAGGCCTGGAGCATGGGCTGGTGTGGCTGAGTCTGGCCTGCTTTGTTGGCAGCTCCAGAGCAGAGGAGGGTCTCCAGATAGCAGAGAGGAGAAGAAAACTGCCATCTCAAGGAGGCTCAGTGTTAGTTTTCCAGGTGTCCTCTCTGTAGACTCATGGCATCAAAAGCATTGAAATGTCTCATGTCCAGGACTCTGAAGATTTCCACAGCACCAGAAAGCCCTCTCAGGCTTCAAGGAATCTCTAAGTGTTGTCCTACTGCTGATCCTGGGGAGCCAGGCCCCTTCCTGGTGCATACTTGGCTTCCTGTTCTGGCTCCTAGCCCTACTCAAGTCTCTCAAACTTCAGGAGACAGTAGGATCAGGCTGTTCAACAGGAACAACATATAACAAGTAGACAGGCCAGCTCCCTCTCAAGTAGATCCAGAAGCTTCTACTGGCTTGGCCCTAAAGAAGACACAAAAATCTGTCATTTCACCATAATCTTTGAGGAGAGATGAGTCCTTCTCCATTTCTGTCGTTCAGTTCTTCCCCAGAGCACCACAGGGCCTTCCAAGTTTTCTCGTTCAGTTGTTATAATATTCCAGAAAGGAGTGGGAAGAGAAGCTCTCAAGCCTGTCCTATTCCAAGACTCACCTCCAGCAAATTCTCTGAAAGTGTTGCATCTTTGCAATGACTTTGCAAATGACTGCACCGAATGACTAGGAAGTACTAAATGCTAGGCCATTTTAGCCTGGGTCCCAGAAGTCTTTTCACCCACAGTTGGATGGAACTTTTCTGAAACTTAGCTTTTCTTACATCCCACTTAAGGTTATCTTTCCCACCTCTAACCACAGAATCACAGGTGACCAAACTCTGCCCTCTGTGGCACCTCCCCGTCCATCTTCCTCTTTTATTTCATTTTTGGAAGATGCCCCATTTATTATGAACATTTTAGAACTACAAGGAGACTAAAGATCTTCTAGTCTAAGCCTCTAACCTTACAGGTGAGGAAAAAGAATCACAGGAAGGACAAACAGAAGACCTGCATGCTGCCACGCTCCTATCCTACACACATGGCAAAAATCACCAATCATTTAAAGAAATTTTTTCTGGGCGCCTGGGTGGCTCAGTTGGTTAAGCGACTGCCTTCGGCTCAGGTCATGATCCTGGAGTCCCGGGATAGAGTCCCACATCCGGCTCCCTGCTCAGCAGGGAGTCTGCTTCTCCCTCTGACCCTCTTCCCTCTCGTGCTCTCTATCTCTCATTCTCTCTCTCTCAAATAAATAAATAAAAATCTTAAAAAAAAAAAGAAAGAAATTTTTTCTACTGAACCTGGATGAGGCCTTAAAATCTTGCTCAACAGAAGGCTCCGGGCAGTCTCTTCATATTTAATCACAAACATGACTGGCATCACACATTAAGCTTATTTGTGGATGCAGTGTTAAATGATGTCAAAGAAATCTGTGGCAGAATGGAAACTGAGACCTGAACCCATGTCCCCTGTCTCTCAGGCCACTGACCTTTCTGCCACATCACAGTGCTGTCATGCTTTACATTTTCCCAGCAAATATTCCATTTGCGTGTAAATTTCCCAAAAAATATCTCATCGCGTTTTTGGCTTTTAGCTTTTTTTCTTCTTGATTAATACACTTACTAGGCTTAGAAATCAAAGCAATATAAAGGCACACCCTGAGAATTTGTGGTCTCTTCCTGCCTCCATCCACCCCATCCCTCCACTTTTATTAGTTCCTTGTTTATCCTTCCAGGGTTTCTTTGTGCAAATACAAGCAAATTGAATATATATCCTCATTTTCTGCCCTGGTTATACACAAAAGGTAACATATTATATACAATTTTAGCACTTTGTGCATTTTTTAAACTTAATATATTCTGGAAATGGATCTTCCTCGTTTTTGAGCAGGTACATAATCATTTTACCTTTGACATTTAGGTCGTTCGAACAAGATCCAATCTGCAGTACATGTCTTCTTAAGCCCTGCTTTTGTTTCCTCTAGGATTTGATGTCTCTCTCCAGGCAGTTCACATCTAAGTGCCACTTATGGCCAACATTTTTAAAATAAGCTTTATTTAAATCACCCCTCTGTTGAGAAGCTTTTTTTTTCTATCACAAAGGCACATATACAGTATCATAATGGCGTTGATCAAAGTTGGAGTTGCCAAGTATAAACCTGGAGGCTTTGAAATTAATTTTGAGGACTGGGCCCAGGTTATTGGCCAACACTGTTCCACTATTAGAAAGTCAGGGACCCCTTTGGCTTTTAGGGCCTTGGCAGAGCCCTTTGGATCTGTGACTGCCCTAGAGTTGACCCACTTAGACTGGGCTCTGATTAAATGGACCTCAACATGCTGGCCCACACTCTTCTGTCAATTGCCTTAAGTGAGCAGGCCTGATCTATCAGAGGGAGTGCAGAGTCTGATCTGTGCAGCATCCTTGCACTTGCTGATCTTTTTTACCTTCTATATAGGTACAAATCACCAGTGTGTTTTCTAGTTCCTTTCAATTGCCTGATATTAAAGAATGATCCTCCTCTCCAAGGAAGCCAACATCCCTATAGGGAAACAAATACTGAGGAAATTATATAAAGCAAAGGAACAGATTGGAGGATACATATCCTCATTTCCTTCACAATACTTCCTTGGATGGCAAATTTCATTGGAAAATTTAGAAAACCAATTTAGGCACAGTGTGGATGGAGACGATGAATTGAAGTTTGCTTTATTGATGCCAGAAAGGTGGAGACACCATGTGGAGATTATTGCCTTTTTCCCCACCACTGGACCCTGGAGAGAGACAATCTGGGAGCCCTGTGAGGGGACCACACTGTTAATGTTGCTGTATTTGCATCCTGCAGGGCACCAGGATGAGGCAGGGACCGGTAAGTCCACCTAAATGCTAGACAAGAAAATTAGCCTTAACAGCACTAATCAGTAATTTATTTCTTCCTCATACAGCTGAGCACCTAATGATCCAAATCTTGGGAGGGAGCAGGGTAGCAAGAGTTCCTTGCTGGATGATCCATCTTGACTTTAGAAATTGCTATTGTTTTTACATGACTCTCAAGTATTATCATTAGGTTGTGAGCAAAACCAATTTTCTTAATCATCCCCAATCTCCTCAACCTTCTCCACTAGAATAATATCAACTAGCTGTAAAAGCGGGCATCTGAGACTTAGTTGAATTAGTAACACCTCAAAGTCATTTATAGCTGCAGCAATCAGCCTCCAATTTCATCTAATTAGAGAGCAAGATGATTTCCCTAAATCCTCACTAATATTTTGAGTTGACAAACAATGAAGCAGTCCTGATAAGGAGAATAAATGAGTTTCATAAAGCTGCCTCTCTTTTGCTCCCTTAATAACCTGACCACCATGTCCCATGTGCAAATTTAAGTGGCAAAAACAGAATATATGAGCATCTGTCACAACACTCATTAGCCAAGAAACCTCCAAAGAAACTCCCCTCCAAAGAAACTCCCCTGAATCGTCAGAAACACTTAAGCTCTGGGGCCACCATCCACCAGGAACGTTTCTACTGCTTTTATGCTTAAATTCTTAAACACTCAGGGACAGAGACAAATCTTGCTTGGTCCCTCATCATGAGACTACTTAAGTATTTACCAAAGCTAATTTCTGCCAATAAATTATGGCTCATTCCCCAAAGATGTTGTTTCTCCAAGATGCTATGGAGCATTTAAAAAGAGCGGTCAATAAAATTTTATGGGGAAGTGGTGACCTGACTAAGCCTGCTCTCACTTGGTAAATGACAACTTCTTTCATCTGAGACAACATTTGTAGATATGTCTACTTTGCGCACACATAAGGATATTAAAATAAACATAAAATTGTGGACACAATGTTGGTGAGTGTGCTCCACGGAACAAGATGGGAAATACACTAAATGGCAGGTGGAGAATGGAGACAAGAGCTGACTGAATGCAGAGAGGGATGTGAATGGAAAGACGGAAATGAAGAGAAAGGTTAAGGGGGAGAGAAACTGCTGAGGTTGGCTTGACAAACGGTGCGTGACCACTTACTGCTCTGCAAGGGGACCTGCGAGGTCAGGGCTTGGGGTGACTGAGTGTCCCGTGAATGTACCTGGCTTTGTCCCAAAGCTCTTCTTGCAGTGACCCTGACAGGGTCCTTCTCCACCTCAGCTTACCTGGCAACATTCTGGAAGGAAAAGGGAGAACCTGTATTAGAGAAGCAGTAAGAAAAGGGGTGTCCAGTGGGATATTGGGAAATGCTGGGTTTCCTCTCCCTTAACAGGAGGTCAGGCAGGGTCCCCTTCACATCTGTCCTCAGCAAAATTAAAACGTGTCACCCACTCCTGCCATTTGCAACAAAAAGAATACAAGAGGCAGGATTTGCAAATTGCTTTCTGGAAACTTAAAAGTGTCCCGTAATTTATCTTAAAGTGAATAGCTCACTTTGAGGTGTGCAAACTTCCATTTCCCAGAAAACTAGAAAAACAACTAACCTCCTTGATTTTCTGAGGGCCAGTAGTGCAGCTTAGGAAGGCAGAGGTTAGCAAAGCAAGGAGGGCCTGTCTGTTGTTTTCTCTCTACCCATAAGTGCCAATAGCGTCCCAGCAGGAGTCTGGAGACCTGTTTGCTTTTCAACCAACAAAGGTGATGGCTCTTAAATGGTGGAGCCACATCTGAGCTCCATTGTGTGGGACTCTCTCCGGTTCCACACTTGTTCCCTGACCTCTAAGCCGCACATCAGTCAGTCCTTTGTACTCTGATTAATCACTGAACTCTATTTTTCAAACTTCACAGATACTTGAGAAGTGCCCAGAAGCTAAAGAGCAAGTCAGGGGGTCGTGCCTTCCTCCTGCTGACAGGAGGCTGGTGGGCTGCCTGCCTCCAGTGAAGCCATCCCTAACCTGGGGGAACTGAGGACCCATTTAATAACTAACCTTGATGAAGCACCTTCACTATGTACCAAACAGTGTTCTCAACACTGCATGTGAATCAACTCATTTAGCGTGACTACTCTAGGTAGCTATCCCATTTTACAGACAAGGAAACTGACTCCTAGAGAGGACAAGTGGCTGAAGGCCTCACCACAGATGAGTGGGGGGTGCCTGTGTGTGGACTGTGGTTCCACCTGAACTTCCCTCTGTGACATCGAGCCACCATCTGTCTGACTTCTCTCTCTCCTTTCCTAAGCTTGCTGATAGTTTTAAGGTCATAGCGCCAAATGCTTGGTTAAAAAAATGTTGTAATATCATTGTCATCTTCTACTAAATTTGTACTTTTTCCCAAATGTTATTGTCTTTCCAGTATTTTATTCTTTTTTTACTTAAAAAAAAAAAAGACTCATGTGGTATGCTATAGGATTTCCCTCTTTCCTACCACAGCCTATGCAGATAGACTTAACCCCAGAGACAGCCAGGACTAAAGGTTTGGGGAGGTTGTGTGCACGCTTCTAGGTATTTATCATATTGTATCTGTGTACTATT
The DNA here is from genome assembly GCF_037043125.1 of Eumetopias jubatus. NCBI lineage: Eukaryota > Metazoa > Chordata > Mammalia > Carnivora > Otariidae > Eumetopias > Eumetopias jubatus. The sequence goes on from NW_028274813.1 coordinate 58,953,527, forward strand.
TGTATTTATTTATTTAAATACACGCATGAATGTGCGCACACACACACACACACCTTTTTAACATAAAAGGATTATACCCAAGATACAGTTCTGCAACTTGCTATTTTCACTAAACAATAGGTCTTGAAGCTCTTTCAAGTCCTCTGTGTATAGATATGTCGTTTTCTAAGAGATGCAAAGAGTCAAACGTCACCTCACTGTCTATCCTATATAAAATAGCAGCCCACTCACCTCTGTCATTCTTGTCCCTTACTTTGCTTTGTTTTCTTCTCAGCTTTTATTAAGCCAAGATGTATATTGATTTATTTTCTAGCTCCCTCCACTACGAGAACAGGACTTTGTGTTTTTACAGTTATATCCCCAACCCATAGAGTAGCACTGCACCTAGGAAGCACTCAAGACATATTTTTTGAATGAATGCTGTGAGATTACCCTTCAAAAAGACTTTATCAAATTACATAACCACAAGAGTGTATGCATGCACATTGATCCACATAACTAACATTGCACATTATACGATTTTTAATTTTTGTTAATCCGAGTTTATTTTAATCCGCATTCCCAAGAACTTCTTGAGTAAATTACCTGTTCAAATCCTTTTTCCTTTAGCAATCGAATTTGATGTCTTCTTATTTATATGTAGGAGATCTTTATACACGTAGGCATGGATCTTTTGTTTCTTATGTGCTGAAAACATTTAGTCCTATTCTGCCCCAGTGCATCCCTGGTTAGGCACGAAAGCTTTAGCTGGCTCCCCAGGGAAACCCGCTCTTAGGTGGAGACTGAAATTCTAAGGACTTGACACCACCACAAATTGGCTTGTTCTGGATAACCTGGACCTTCCAGAATCATTCAGTCAGTATCTACCATTCACTGAGCCCTACCCTGAATAAAGAAGATTCCCTGGATTGTGCCTCTTCCAAGGCCTTGCACAGTGTTGAATTAGCTGCTGTCCATCTCTCATCAAGTCAAGATAAAACATTTAAAGAATATGGTTGGAGGACACGCTGCCCATCCAGGCCTTCATCTATTCTATCCGGCCTAATTATCTGAGAGCTGAATTCTTGGCCTCTGCTCTCTTGGAGTCACACTAGCTGACCTCCACTTATCCAGCTTGCTGATTAACAGATGTTCCCTGTTCCCCCTGAAAATGCACCGAGGAAAGCCCAAGACCAGCTGAATGCTAGCAGCTAGCAAATCTGGGCATTTCCGACTCCCCAGTTATTTGCTTGCCGGGGCTCAGTTGTGTTTTCTCTCAAGTCTATTTATACCAGTTACTTTTGTTATTATAATTTACAATTGGATTAAATATTATATAAAGCGATCAAAATGGGGGTGAAAAGAGATCAGTTGATTCTGTGAAAATTTAGTTGATTGCTTTGGGTACGCTCAGTAAATTAGGTGCTAAAACTTGTTGTCATGCTAGGTTTATATTAGACAACTGTAAAAAATTGGGAAATTTCCAAAAATGTAGAAGTCCAGAATCCTTCCTCATTCAGATCACATTGTAAAGAAAAACCCCTGGCTCTACATCAAAAATCGCTAAATGATGGCACCTTTAGTTAGAATAAAATGAATATCATATGCATCTTTTTTTCTGATGCCCTGCTTTAAGACACTTCTCTAGTAGCTGACCTACTCAAAGTGCTCTCTGTAGCTGTCAGTGGAAGCTTATTAGCAATGCAGGACAGCAAGCCCACCCCAGACCTACTGATTCAGGATCTGAATTTTGATTAGTTCCTCAGGTGATTGTATGCACACTGCACTCTGAAAAGCCCCAGTGTTTTCCCTCTGCTTTTATAAGGGGCATTAAAATAAATCCGTGGAGGTGAAGAATTTTCTATGCACTGCTCAGCCCGTGTCAAAAATATATCTTAAATTTGATGCTAAGAAAAGTTTTTAGAGCTGATAGTGTCTTCCTCACAGACAGTAATAATTATAAAATCAAGCTTGCCTTCCTTTTTGCTTTGACCACAAGGAAGCTCATACACAGAGGTTTTACTCTGCTATGTCATCTGTTCTCGTCTTCCTATATTAATTTATAGTTCTCCTAGCGTGATAGTTTTTATTATGTTTTATTATTTCATTGTATATGTTTCTCAAAATTTATTTACTTTATGCTTTCCTTAATATCATTTATGGAGAAAGTGGGAAGATGGAGAGATAGATACTCTTCAGTCTAGCACTGAAGAACCAAATTTAATTTGATCCCTACCTACCTTCCTGAACTCAGCTCCTGTTGCCCCCATACATGAACAGCATATTCTAGCCCAACTATTGACCCCTTTCCATTAGCCAAACATTCTCTTCCTTTTTTCTTGAACTCTCTGATCTTTCAAAGTTCAGCCCAGAATTTACACCTCCCTTTTGTTTTTTTTTAAAAAGATTTTATGTATTTATTTATTTATTTGACAGAGAGAGAGGGAGGCAGCGAGAGAGGGAACACAAATAGGGGGAGTGAGAGAGGGAGAAGCATGTTTCCCGCGGAGGAGGGAGCCCGATGCAGGGCTCGATCCCAGGACCCTGGGATCATGACCTGAGCTGAAGGCAGACGCTTAACAACTGAGCCACCCAGACGCCCCTACACCTCACTTTTTAATGGTTTCCCCTGGTCATCCTAGAGCAGAGATTCTTTCCCCTCTAAGCTCCAAAGAGTACTCTGTTGGTATCCCCCAATAGAAATTCACATTTAACCAAACATTGTGTCCATTTGCACAGGTGGCTTGCAAGAGTACTTTAAGGAGAGGGAACCCATAACCTTTGGGTACCCTGAAGTGCCTACTGCGTGGTAAATGCTACCTTAATGAATGAATAAATAAATGTGTAATAGAACAAATTAAGTACATATGATGAGAATTACATTTGGTTTAAAAAAAAAATTTTGACAGAAGTAGCCATTCTGACCAGTGAAATAACCCATTATTTTTACATTTTCTGCTTTACTCATCATCCAAAGGCACTCCTAACCCAGGATCTGAAAAGTTGGGCATCTGAAAAGTTTACTCAATATTTGTAAGACAACAAGCATGAATGATGTGAATTTTAAGTCAAGCCAAGTGGGTGTTGAGATGGGAAGTAGAGTGAGTCAGATGTCCGTGTACAGAATTTGGATGAGTGATAGAAGATATTTCCATTTTTCCACACTGCTCACCTGGGGCTTCTGGCACCATTTCTAAAGACTCCAGGGACTTCAGCCCAGATTTTTAGGGCCAAAAGTTCCCCAGGGACTGTCTTACAAGGATCTGCCAGTGGCTGAGAGGCAGAGCAACACAGCAACAGACTGACAGGCTGGCATCCAGCCAGTCAAGAAAATGGGATGTCTGAGTGCGAGCCAAAAGCTGAAGGGATGAGCCTCTGGCAAGGATCCTTATAAGGCTCAGGCTCCCTAAGCAGAGAAAGAATGGCCCACACGAGTACAGGAGAGTGGCCCATGCCATGTTCGCCAGTCTGGGACACAGCAGTAATTAACAAAGTCAACTAACTTGGAGGACACAGGGAATAATAAAGTTGATCAATTCTCTCTTCTACTGAGATCAGTATAGTACTGTCTGAGAGAAATATAATTCAGGCGGCAAAAGTAATTTTAAAATTTCCAGTAGTCACATTAAAAAGTGAAAAAGAAACAGGTGACACTAATTTTAAATAATATGCTTAAAATAATAACAATAAGCTATATTTAACCTAATATACCTAAACTATTAGTATTTCAATTTCTAATATGTAAAGTATTATGAGTAAAATGTTACATCCATTTTATATACCAAGTCTTTGAAATCCACATCTCAATTTGGACTGGCCACATTTCAAGCACTTAACAGGCACCTATGGCTAGTGGTTACAATACTGGACAGTGCAACCTGGGTACCAAAAATACAAAAGTGATGAATTAAGCACCAATAAACAATGGGAAAGGTCCTGGTTCAGTAGACCAAAGCATCTGGCTTATATTTCTACTCCATGGCTTATTAGTTAGCTCTTGGCACTAGAAAGGCCATCTAACCTTGCTGAGTCTCTTCTCATCAGGAAAATGTTGATGAGTAATCTCTACCTTTCAAGTTTGTTGGGATGAACGTATGCAGAGTACCATGTGCGATATAGGCCTGTGGAGGACATTCAATAGTGACAGTGTACTGATAACGTACCCAGAAGGACTGTAATGCTAACTGCAGTGAGAGTGAGAAACCCATCTGAAGGGACATAGAGCCTCGCATTTTTCCTGGTTTAAAATCACAATAGTAGAAGAGAAATGTTTCATCCTAATTTTCCTAACTTTAAAGTACCTTATTCCAATAGATTGTATTCTTTTGATGAAAATATACAGATTGGAGGAATCCACATGTTGTTACATTATCATCTTCAAATCAAAGAGCTAAAACAGTTTGAATATGCCACAGAACAATATTTGGAGAAGTTGGAAGATAAATACCTTTCACCAAGAAATGTTTTACCTCATACTATTACTCACACAAAATGATTTCATGATCAAGAAATTTAAAAGACAGTGTCTAGGGATGCCTGAGTGGCTCAGTTGGTTGAGTGTCTGCCTTTGGCTCAGGTCATGATCCCAGGGTCCTGGGATTGAGCCCCACATCATGCTCCCTGCTCAGTGGGAAGCCTGTTTCTCTCTCTCTCTCTCTTTCTCTGTCAAATAAATAAACAAAATCTTTTAAAAAAATAAAAATAAAAATAAGTAAAAGACAGTGTCTATTGTCAAGTGGTTAAATAAAATACCTGCAAATGTTCAGTCTTCTTGGGACCCAGGTCACTACTAAACTTAACAACTCATGTGCTTCATTGTCCTTTTGTCTTTGGTCCTTCATGGGTGTAGCTGGGGTCTTGGGAATTCAGTGCACATTTTTACTTATTAAAAAGTAGTATTAGAAAATGTCTCAGAAGAAGGGGAAGTGAGTAAACATTCAGGAAGTAGGCAGTTATTCTGGAAGTGGAGAGTTTCTTTATGTAGATTTTAATTAAAAAAAATATTGTCAAGAGACAAATTGTGAAGAGAAAATTTCCTGGCCTTAAGCAAAAAGAGAACAGAATCAATCTGGTAGGTAGAAGCGGGGCTTGGGCAATACAGGAATTCACTGTCCTCCAGAAAACTCTAAGGTCAAAATAATTACTAGAGAGCCTGGGGAAGAATATATGTTATGAAATAAAGACACAGGGTGCAGAAGAGCAATTTCTCAAATCACTGCTGGGGGAAAAAGGGAATAGTTTTCAAAGGACAAGCAGAGCAGGAAGGTAAGAATATGAAACTAGAGGGGAGATACCAGAACGTCTCCCTGGAAGGCAAGAATAATTAGAAAATAGCAATAGTTTCTCTCTTCAAAACAGAAACATCACTCCTGGGATGCACCTGGAAGAAGCTGGGTCAAAGTCACTGTGGTCCTTGGAGAGGTCAGATGTGAACTGTGGCTGACTGCTTCCACATAAGTGAAAAAGAGGGGCTGATGGACACTGAAGGCAGAGGGAACAGAACAACATCCTATGTGGTAAAGCAAAGAGGATTCTCGCTTATGAAGCCATTTGGGACAGGGTTCTTATAGGCTGACATCGTTCACTAGTAATTGTTAAGATACCCATTGCATTCCCCTCTCCAGCTCTCCACCCTTCATTTTTGCTTTTTTTCTTTCCTGGTTGCCATTGACAAAAATTCAAGCACCAGCTCTTGACTCCTAAGAATGAGGAAATTCTACAGACCCAACATATCAAATGGTTAGATTAGAAGGTACTGCTGATGGGGGAAAAAAAGACACCTTGGGAAAAATTCCTTCCATTTAGCAAAATTCAAAATAGTATTTCTATAAGATTGATTATTTGCCACCTGCTTTTTTTTCTTTAGGAAGTTTTGAATGACACAAATTTTCCGAAGGACTTGTAAAAGTTGTTAGCCAGGTTTGGAACAAGTTTCACCACATGGCTTCTTGAGGTCAAAAGCAGTAAAGTGTGGCTCTTACAAAGGAACTCCTCTCTCCTCATGTTGTTTGGCACAGGTCACCATTCGTGCCTCTGCAGCCCCACAGGATGAAGCCAAGATAAACTCCCCACGCAGTCTCTGCCGTGTTTATAATCTACACGTACTACAATGTCATGCATTTCAAAATTGCCCAGGGTCTTTTTGGCAAGTTATTATCTATCAGAACATCGGGAATCAGTAGAGGAAGACACCACATAAATCAGTGGCTTTTAAACATTTTTTTTAACTTGACCCCACTGTACAAAATGGTTTTTATATCTTGACCTTGCACACACATTTATAAAATAGACAAAAACATTCACAAACTGAATCAAGAGAACCATGAAACAATACTTTCTTAACCTGATACACTCTGAAATTTCCAATCCTAGCTCTATTTCATTAAAAAATAAGTAAAACAAACTCATTGCTGCCCACTATATTGATCCCTGCCCTTTAATAGGTCATACACCTGTTTGGAAAACACTGGCCCAAAGGTTGTGATTGCACTTCCCAAGTTGCAAGGCCTTCCACAATCTGGTCCTATCTCCCTGTTTTATATGAGTTCCCACTTCTAATACAGCTTTAAAAATAATATGATAGCTTCCTTTTATTGGGCACCTACACTATGACAGTTTCTGTACTAGAGACTATATATATATATATATATATATATATATATATATAATCTCTAATACTCATAACCCTGTGATGAGAGCATGATTTCCTCTCAAATGACAAATGAAGAAACCAAGGCTCAGGGAATTTGATCAAGTGAGTGACTGAGCTAGAACTTGAACTAAAATGGGTGTAATTCCAGAAGCCCTTCTCTTTCCACAGGAACACACTGGCCTGTAAGTAGGTGTGTCTCCCTACTGTCCCTCTGATCATTTTGCCTGGAGCCCACACATGTTCACGCTGTTCCTTTATCTGGAAAGCCCTTCCAGCTCCTGCCTCTGGTATTTCACATCTGTCTACTCATATTTCTGGACCCAGCTCAAACCCTGCTTTTTCTTAAAAAAAAACCCACCCAAATGACATCAGTCCATGTTTTACTCCCTTCTAATTCTGGCAGATAGTAAATCTTGGAGGTTAGAGCTCAAGCACTGGAACCAGACTGGCCGTTTTGAATGCTAGTTCAGTCCCTTAGAGTCTGGTAATGGTATTAACCATCTGTGTCTCCATTTTGTCTTCTGTAAATGGAGATGATTATTGCTCCTACCCTTTAGAACTTGTGTCAGGATAAATGAGTTAATAGACATAAAGTGATTAGTATAGAAGCTGGTAGATAGTAGGTTCTTAATAAATGTTATCATTACTCAGTTGTACCACAATGAGATTTTCTATCCCTTATTTTCTCAATATGTATGTGTCTTACTTCTCTGACGAGAATGTAAGCTCTTCCTGGGCAGGACTGGACCACATTTCTATGTGTAGCTGTATCCCAGAGTTACATAGAACCAGGCATGCCATATGCATTTAACAAGTCAGAGTTAAGCATTTCAAAACTGGCCAATGCCAGATGAAGAACATTTTTTAGCCAAGGAACAGCCAGTGAGGACCTGCTATCCTTCATACTTCTGAAGGTAAATATTGGTGACCTTCGGCGATCATTTTGTTTTGGGAAACTCACCAGGATGGTTTTGAAGCTACCCACATAGAAGAGCTCTTGGGGAGATCTGTGGTGCAGATCCTGCTGTGCCCTGTTCAGGGACTAAGCAGATACATATTTCATAGATTATGTACTGAGACTGGGAGATGCAAAAATTTACATCTCTTTATTTTTCCCAAGCTGATGTTATTTTAGCCCTTGAACCTTTATTTCTACTTCATTGACTCTTGTCTCTTCAAAGTTAAAGCTGTCATTCTAACTGTGATTCTCTCCTTCATGACCAGGGTAGTCTAAGTTCCTAAGCCCAACAGGGGCAAGGATGGAGTGAGAAATAGGACAATAAATTCTGGAGATTTTTGCCACCTGCAGGCTTTAATGAGCCTATGAACATGGCTCTAAGAAGTCAGTGTTTTATATGGGCCCCTGCAGAAAATAGGACATTTTAAATTCACTCAATACAGCCAATTTCTTTGCCCATGGTTTTCTTTTTAACCACACCCAATTTGATCCATTCTGCAAACACCTGCCCCCCCGCCGCCCCCAATAAGCACTTTGCTGTAAGGAAGTGACCGTTACAGCAAAGGCACAGACCTCCAGCCTGGCTGACTTTTGCCACTAGTCATAATGGAAACACTTTTTTCTCTTGTACATAAAAGCACAAAACAGCAAACACAGAAAAAGTCACAAAGAGAACTCTCACAGGAAAAAGCATTAAGAACATCTAAAGAAAATCACATATCTTACTGTATTTATTATTTTTTCCAAGAAGTAACAGTATGAGATCCCTTAGATATCTGCCTGTAGGGAAAACATTTCTGCTCCACTGACAATGCCCTTATTGATTTTGATGGCACCCAAATACTGCCCCCCCCCCAGAATTTCACCTGATAAATGCTGGTCCTCAGAACATGGTTCTGCCCTCTTAGTCCCATATTTGTTGGTCTGGTTCAAGGAAGATTGGTGGGTAAAAAGGAAATATGGACAGAAATGACAGCTCCCTGAGAAGCAGCATATTTTTTCTAGAAATTGACTTGAATAGGTTTCATCTGAGGGCTAAATCATCCTCAAACTCTCCTGCTCTATTGATGGCTCAGGGAAAGTTCTAAAAGAGCCAGGACACTCACTGGTTACTCAGAATTCTTGGAGTTATAACCTTGTCTGACTGATTGCCTGATTTCACTCCAAAATCTCTCAGTGTGTTATACTACATGTGCTTATGTTGGTGCAAATAGAAATATATAAATCAGTGTACAATCAGCCAGGTCTGAGGATTTTACAGCATCCTTTGAAATACTGGTAGCAGACTAAGATTGTAAAATCATATTATTGGTAGGTACTGGTGTGATCAGGGTCATGCTAAATGTGAATTTGGAGAAATTTCTTTTAGGAACCACACACCCACTTTGGTTTTCCTTCTGAGACTGATTCTTCCAGGTTTCTTGGGACATGTCTGAAGACCAGATCTACTACCACCAGCCACAAGCTCAAGTGGCCCATCAGTTTGGCCTATTGCAAACTGAGCTTAGCTGTCCAATGGGGCTTAGGACAAAGACAGATGTTAAGTACTCCATGTTGGTATTACTTATGAAAAATATGTATGTTAAGAAATATTAAATAATGTATTTCACTAAATAAAGAATTATTCAGTGATAACAATACAGAACCAAAGAAAATAAAACTTAGAGTAAAATCTTTCTGATGTACCAACTTTATCTTGATGTCTCTTTCTTACAATCTCCATGTAATTATTTTAAAAGTAAATTCCATTTCCAATAATAAATTAATGTCATCTTTCCTCTACCCTGCTGAAAGTTATAAAATCAGACTGACCTGCTAGTCAGTTTTCAGGGTTTCTAAATAATCCACCTGTTCCTTCTAGAATAGTATGAGTACTTCCTCCTGCAGTAAATTTTTTTCAGCAAAATCATACTTTCAAGATTCTTCTTGTTAAAGCAGAGCTTTCCCTTTGAACTTCCTTTCCAGGAATTCTACCCAGGGATGAACTGGCACCAGTGTCTACTTTAAGCCAAGAGAAAACTATCCTTAACTTTTATAAACCAGAGGCTTATTTTCACAGAATAAGCATCATTTGATATGGAGTCAGAATACATTATGGGGAAAGAACTTTAAAGAGGTTACACTAATCTATTCACTAAAGCTTTGGAGCAGGGGGCTGGCAGGGGGGGTGGGTCCTTTCTTCAAAGGACCTAATTCAGGGAGTCGATGAAATATGGGTAGCCAGAAGCTATAGTCCTGTGCTCATGGGAAGTGAAAGAGGAGAACTGGGTGTCCTTTCTCATCTCACTGGGTGCGGTGGGATATGGTCTGTCCTAGAACCCTGGCCTAAGCAGTTTAGCTCCCTGCAAGAGGTCACCACACTGTGATGAGGAGAAGGAGAGTGATGAACCATTCCAAAGGCTCAGAGACTACACTTAAATCAAAGACAGGTATTCCCCAAATGGCACCATGGCCCAGAGATTCCAGGTTAGCTTCAACCTGCTTGAACAGGAGCATGTTTGTATGAATGACAAGAATGATGTCATGTCACTCCCTGGTGTTCATCTCTCCAATGGCTCCCTTTGTTCTCATGATAAATCACCAGGAAGTTCCAGATCCTATTGAACCTGCAGATTTAGCCTTGACATAGCTCACAGGCTCCCTCTCAAGGGGTCTCCTTCTCCATCTTTGTGCTGCAGCCACGGTCACCTTTCTGGTGCTCCCACTCAGTTCCTGCCCCTCTCAGGACCTCCTCTGCCTAAAATGCCTATCCCCCACCCAGCCCCTCACCAACTCCAAAATCATTTGTGTCATTTTTTTCCTGGAAGCCAACCTGATCTTCCATCACCCTACACTTTCTCTTTAGGCACTTGATACGATTGCTATTAAATCATAATTTGTCTAATGGCTAAGTCTCCTGCATTAGACTGGAAGATGGATGAATGAAGGAACTAGATCTGTCCTGAATTCTCAGCACCTAAGACAGTGCCTGAGTCACAGGGGGCGCTTTGCTGAGTGAATACCTGAGAATGAATGAAGTTGTGCAGGAGAACATGGAGACACTTCAGTTAGTAACATGATGCATTTCTAGCATTCTGTAAAACCCCTGGATTAATGTTTCCTAAATACCCATTGTAATTATATAGAGAGATTTTATAAATTATAAACAAAATAGATCTCTTATAGAATAATTTTAGTCTATCTTCAAAGCCAAAATGTAGCACTTCTATTAACAATTGTGGGAGGCAAAGAGAAAAATATGTAGAAGGATTAAAATACTGTCCCACAATTCACGTGCTATGCCTTTCCACCATTTAATTTAGTGGATTAAGTCAATTTTAACTTAGTGGATTTTTAAAATTTAGAATTCCATGTGTGCTATTTCCTGTTTTGTTAGTGTAGGCAGCCCTCCTGGCTGAAACTGAGCAGAAAAAAGCATTTGGGCCAGAATTCATCATGACCAAGGGACAGGGCTAGAACAGGTGTCAGAGTGATCAAAGATAATTACCAAGTAGATATGATTGATCCTGATTTTTTTCCCAAAGTGTAGTTGAGTTTCATCGAGAGCAGCACTTCTCAAACTTTCATGTGCATTTGAAAGGGAATCTAGTAAAACTGCAGATTCTGATTCAGTAAATGTGGAGTGAGGCCCAAGATTCTGCATTTCTAACAAGCTCCCAGGTAGCCTATCTGGTTAGTTCAAGGATCACGGTTGAAGCAGCAAGCAAGGGCCTAGAACAGATAGGACTGGTCACAGGTTGGCACAGGTCAGATGGCACAATCACACCCTGAAGCAAAGGATTCTCCTCACTGAGAGGTAGTGTCAGAAAGTGCCAAATGTAACATATTTTAGAGGCCGGTTAGGCCATTTGGAAGGGTGAACGGCAAAGACCATCTGTCACCAGCAGAGGGAAGCAGAGGGCAGGGTAAGGTGCACAGGACTCCCCAACAAGCCAAACACCTCGAGGGCAATTCCAGTAACGCTCCAACAGAACCTAGGTGAGCCAGCAGCGGGAGATGCAGGACACCGCGCGTCAGCAGTGTGGAGCGAGGTTCACACGGATCAGAATAAATTCACAGAACGGAGCACTTTGTAACAGTGGAAGGAACACCCATCACTGAGTCAGGAGACCCAGGATTCAATTCATGCAGAAGCTGAACCCCTTTGGGCCAGTCATTCACTCACCATCAGCTGGATTCCTTCGTCAGGAAAACAGGAAGAAGTGTGAAGCATGGTCTCTAATGGGCATTTCCAACCCTCACATTCTGTGATGAGTGCTTGTTATTCAGACTTTGAGGAAACTGGAGGGGTCCCTATCCTAGAAGCAAAGGATGGGGGAGTCAGAGTGAGGACAAAGCCCATGAAGAAATGGCTGGTCACCAGGAGACAAGGCCCAAAGGGCACGTGGATGGGCAGTGATTGGTTTGGTCTAAAGGCCAAGGCTCTGTTGATGCTATGGGTTCTTTGTCAGTTTTTGTTTATTTTATTTTTTGTTTGTTATCAAAGATTATATGTAAATTGGTTTTAAAAAGCCAAAGAGGGGGGCACCTGGGTGGCTCAGTCAGTTAAGCCTCCAACTCTTGGTTTCAGGGTGGTGAGACCGAGCCCCACATATGGGCTTGGTGCTGAGCACAAGTCGGCTTGAGATTCCTTCCCTCTCCCTTTGCCCTCCCCCTGCTCACGCTCGCTTGCTCGCTTGTGTGCGCTCTCTCTCTCTCAAATAAATAAAATCTTTTATAAAAAAGCCAAATAGGACAAAAAGTCTTATAACCAAGAGTCTCTTGTCCACCTATCCTCCTCATCCTTTTCCCCAGAAGCAATGTCTTTTAATTATTTTACTGTTTCTTCTCCATATTCACCTCCCTATTTCCAAATAATATGTACAATATAATCTTATTACTTGACTCAGTAGCCTTTGACTTTTTACTATGGTGGATTAGGATATGAATTCAATCATACCATCTCTTCCCTTTCACTATTCTCCAAATATAGCATATCCTACTTTTTAGATTATATCTCTAATCACTGTTCCCATGACTATATATTATTCAATTAACCTACTATGTCAAGTAAAATACTGTGATTATACTTGATTTTTTGTACAACTATCTGTTTTTCCTGGAATTAATAACTGTCTTATCTTTTTTTATTCACTTCGTTTCCTTTGACCAGCTGACTACATTTCCCACACTCTCCAACAGCTCTGTAAAATGTCTCTTTCAAAGACAGTGTTCCACATTGGAGAATTGTCAGGTTATTCTGTCTCACCTTTTTTGTATTGGATCCTGTTTTGTGAATTCCATCCTTCTTCCTGGGTTTTTTTCCTATTTTAGTGGAGCATATATCTTCTGGTAACATCCACCAATCCTCATGCCACTGCCTCTCTGGACATTGTGGTTGTCTAAGACACATTCTCTAGTAGCTTTCTCAGGAAGAACTCACAGGGCCAATGCCTCTTAAATTATGGTCATGACAGCAGGTCTCCACTCTTGCATTTGAAGATAAGTTTAGCTGTATTAAACACTCCTTAGCTTACATTTTCTTTCCTTGAGTATCTTAATTATCTTATTCCATTGTTTTCTGGCATAATACATTGCTCTTGAAGAGTCTGATGAAAACCGATTTCCTCTCCCTAACACATGAATTATCTTTTAGCCTAGATACCCCAAGGATATTTGTCTTTCATTCTTTCAAATTCAATATGCTTCTTAGACTATGTATCAATGATGGTCTTTTTTGGGGTCAGTTTTCCCAAGTATTTTCCCTTTTAACCTAAGGCTGGAAATCATCTTTTACTTCAAGGAAGTTTTCTTGAGTTATAGATTTTAGTTTTTGTTTACTTTTTTGTTTACTTGGTTTCCTTCTTTGAGGATTCCTATCATATGTGTATTAGGTCTTCTTTACTTATCCTTTTATCTGCCACTTGCTCTCAAATCCTCTCTCTTCATTTCTGATTGATCTTCAAATTTTTTTTTCCCTTTCCCTATTCTGTTTCTCTAGAACAGTATCCATTGTGTTTGTTTTTTGTTTGTTTTTTGTTTTCCTCCTAATTTTGTCACTTCTGAAATTTTTCTATTTTTACTTTTGTACTTTTGAAAGTTATGCTATTTCCCATGTAATGTTCCTTTTCTGCAATTATATCACTCCTGAGTTTTTCTTATTCTGATTTCTGTTGTGCTTTAATAATTTCTATCAATTTTCTTTATCTTGTTTTGAAACGTTGGCTTCTATTTGTCATCCGCTCTGTGGGTATATTTTTCTAGAATGTTTCACTGAATGAGGCCATTATTCTACTTCTTAGTCTCCTTCTTTGAATAACTTTGTATTATTTCACTCACAGCCTTTTTCTGGTGCTCATTTTTCAGACAGATGAATTTTACTGAACTTTTAGGAAGCAGGGATGAGTTGGTAGCTTTTGTAGTTTCATGTAGAGTTCCTTCTTCTGTTGTTTTAGAAGAAATAAATGCACCGCCTTGAGCTTTCTGGGATGTGCCTCCTCTGCTCCCCTCTCCCATTTTCATCAAAATTTCTCATTCCTTTGCCATCATTCTTTCTATTCTCAATTTGGATTCTACTCTTATTAGTTTCTCCTCAACGTAAAACTTCGCCTCCGTATGGAGCTTTGGGTTTTTAGTTTCTAGAGCTGGTAGAACCCAGACTATGCTAGATGCTCTCCTGTAAACTGCAGTTCAGCTCAAGTCACAGATGGAGCTCAGACTCCACTATGGAAAGTCTAAACGTGTCTTTTCACCACCCTTCCCTGTAGGTCAGACAGGCATGGTGCTGGTTCCCCTCTGTATCCTGTTCCACTCCCAGGGTTTCTTAGCTCTATGTCACTTTTAGAGGTGACGTCTGAAAGGGAAAGTAACAAAAGCATAATTTATGAATCTCCACATAAAACCTGACAGAGCAACTCTTAACCTTGAGTTTTTAGGTTCTTAACAGTACTATTTCAAAAATTCAGCAACTCATTGTATCCACAGTTTTGGAGTTTCTATACTAGTTGTTCTATCTGAGTACCTGAGTGTGAGGGGAGTTTGTGATCTTGGGCTTCTATAATCCACTATTTCACCATTTGTGAATAGAATAAAGAACAATAGCCACAGAGTTATTGAAATGATAAGATGAGGTGATGTGGAAGTTGAAGCAGATGAAACTGTGATTTAACCTGCTATGTAAAAAATTATTTATAAACTGTAAAATGATACAGCATTGCTAGCTATTTCAAAATGGATTTATGAAATATGTGAAAACCTATGGTTTTGTTTAACTGCATTGTTTTCACCTTATATGCTATGTATTTCTGTCTTTTCCCACCAAAATAAAGCTTCATAAGAGCAAAGATTTTTATCGAATTTTGTTCACTACCTAGTACAGTGCCTGACACACCTTAGGCACTCAATAAATACTTAAAGGGCTGGTATCCAAGATCTATAAAGAACTTCTCCAACTCAACAGCCAAAAAACAAATAATCCAGTCAATAAATGGGCAGAAGACATGAACAGACACTTCTCCAAAGAAGACATACAAATGACTAACATACACATGAAAAAATGCTCCACATCACTGGCCATCAGGGAAATACAAATCAAAACCACAATGAGATACCACCTTACACCAGTTAGAATGGCAAAAATTAACAAAACAGGAAACAAGTGTTGGCGAGGATGTGGAGAAAGGGGAGCCCTCTTACACTGCTGGTGGGAATGCAAGCTGGTATAGCCACTCTGGAAAATGGTATGGAGGTTCCTCAAGATGTTAAAAATAGAGCTACCCTACGACCCAGCAATTGCACTACTAGGTATTTATCCCAAAGATACAGATGTAGTGAAAAGAAGGGCCACATGCACCCCAATGTTCATAGCAGCAATGTCCACAATAGCCAAACTGTGGAAGGAGCCGAGATGCCCTTCAACAGATGAATGGATAAAGAAGATGTGGTTCATATTTACTATGGAATATTACTCAGCCATCAGAAAGGATAATACCCACCATTTGCATCAATGTGGATGGAACTGGAGGGGATTATGCTAAGTGAAATAAGTCAAGGAGAAAAAGACAATTTGTCATATGGTTTCATTCATATATGGAACATAAGGAATAGTGTGGAGGACTATAGGGGAAGGGAGGGAAAACTGAATGGGAAGAAATCAGAGAGGGAGACAAACCATGAGATACTCTGGACTTTGGGAACCAAACTGAGGGTTACAGAAGGGAGGGGGTGGGGAGATGGAGTAACCAGGTAATGGGTATTAAGGAGGGCTCGTGTGGTGATGAGCACTGGGTGTTATATGCAACTAATGAATCGCTGAACATGACATCAAAAACTAATGATGTGCTATATGCTGACTAATTGAACATAATAAAAAAGAAATAAATACTTGATGAACAAACTAATCATTTGTGCTAAGTTTGCGTTAAAGCATATTATGCAAAAGATAAAACAAATGGGCAAAAATTACATTATTCTTCAGCTGTTGTTGAATTAGGACTGTGTAACATGCTCTGCCAACACATTTCCTTCACCATTTTAGTTTGCTTTGCATTCTTGCCTAAAAATACACACACACACACACACACACACACACACACACGCACACACGCACACCCCCCGTGCTGTAGCACAGGGACTCCACAACACCCAGAGTGCCAGAAACATCTACTGCTGAAAACGTGGCAGCATTGGCTTCATGCCTCCATCCTCTGGTCCAAGATATAAAAAATTTGAAACAATGTGGAGAATAGCTGGGCAGAGAACAAGGAACAGCATTGTCCTTCTCCCGCTGTTGTTTAGAGAAGTCTGGCAGTCTGTTTTTAAGTAAATAGACTTGCTCTAATGGAGCAATCTGTCAAAATAAGCTGGGCTGCTTAGAGGGGACAAGAAGGTGCAGCACCGCTTCTCTCTCCCCTGGGAGTTATTTATTTGCAGAGGATGACAAATGAGAGCGAGGCAGAAGCCTGCGGTAATGACACTCAAAGCAAGAAATATAATAGCGTGTGGCTTAGGATGGGCTCATCCTAACTCAAAGTATACATGGGTTTTGTGTGTTTAAATAGCTAGCCTTTCCATTTGCATCTCAAACGCTCCAGAGAAGGAGCAGACAAATGCAGAACCATCACCAGGTGGCTTCTAGTTAGTGGGTTTTGCAAGAACGGGGTGGGGGGGGCACAATGAGCAGATTAATGAGGAGAAGCTTAGTCTCTGCAGGTTGTCTCCCTCTTTACTAATGGAGGGGAGACAAAACCATCAATTTGCTTCATCACCACACAGTACTTGACAGATGAGTAACATATTTACATCGGGAGGTATATGCGGCAGGGGGTGGGGTGCAGAGGGGCGTGGGGGGCAATTACCAAGTGCTTACATGAAAACTCATATTTTGGATGTTACCCACAATATTCACTACTGGTGAAATGACACAGTGAAAGGGCCAGGTGTAGGTTAACCCTTTTAGTTTGTGCCAGATCCTTGAATTCTTTGGAAAGAAGGAAAGGATTTAATGTAAACTACAAATGCTTTAATCAAGTGGCTTTCTTTGCGTACCATGAAAAGCGTTTTGAAACATTCAAATAAAAAAAATTCCCTTATTTTCTGAAAATATAACCTCTTAAAACACCAAGGACGCTGCCAGACCAAGTCCCATCAAGTAACAAGGCACAATAAGAAGCTTAAAAGGGGTACGGATTAAGTTACATTTGTATGAATAAGCTCTTTTTTTGTTGTTCAGGTCTCAATCCTTAAATGATCCTATCTTGTTCATGGAAGGTGTCTCCTCATTTAATTATACATTTATATCCTCAGTGTGGGTCCCACTGGGACCCGAAATGTCCCCAGGGCTCACCAACCTTTGGAGACAAATACCTACATCAATGGTTATAATTCAGTTTGCTGACCCATTGTCCCCTCCTGCAGGACCCTCCCCTCACCCCAACCAGGTGTTGCTGAGATGCCTAGGCCCCGTGTCACATGTGCAGATGAGAAGCCTGCACCTGCTCCCCACACGTGAGCACAGCCACTGCCCTGCTGCAGGCACCTTCTATGGGGATGCCATTCTTGTCCCGTTGGTGTCCCCAGGCTCCCAAATCTGCAAAACACACCAGCTGCCTAAAGATGCTCATCAGCTTCAGGCCTCATAGGTCAGTGCCATGCTGGTTCTACAACAAAAGAGTGAGAGGGGCTCTCATTCCAGTGCCATGTCCCACTTTGTTTCCTGGGCCTTGAAACAGCCTGACGGAGGCCCCACATCTCACAAAAATCTTTCATGAAGACATCTTCACCCACTTCTGCCTTCTGCTTCTCTACCTGTCTCAGATTGAGACCAAGTCCTGGGGAACGGGTAAACACCATTCTTCCATGGGGCCCAGATGTCTTCCTTCCCAGAAATATTGAAGTACCCATGCAAATTAATTCCCTGAGGCCTTTCCTCCCATTTTACAGACTTGCCAAGACATATTTGAACCTTACCATCCCGCCTTACTCTGTCTCTCACACCCAGGCACCAGGTCCTGTAAATTTTTCCTTTACAAATCTTCACCCTGACCCTTCCTTTCCTTCTCCTCTGCCACCATCTTCATTCAAGCTCTTATCTCTTTACTCCTGGCTTACCTCAGAAGTTCGCTAATTAGAATCACTGCTCTGCTAATTCAGCCTAAAGCTGCTCCTAAAACAATAATCTGCCTTAAACACATAAACTTTTTGCTATAGTTTCTGACTTTCGATTGGCCATACAAATCAAGTATGTTACAGTGGAGAGAATGCTAGCCTTGGAATCCATCACCCTGGGTTCAAATCTTCTCTCTGTGCTTGAATAATTTCCATAACTGTAATTGCGTAAAGCCTAAATTTCATCACCTGTAAAATGTGATATTAATATGTGCTTCATAGGTCTATTGTAAAAGAAAAATTAAATCATGAACATGAAGTTGTTTTTTTTTAATGTGAACTACAAATGTGAAGAATAATGTTATAAATTCAAGTGCTTCCCTTAGAACTAAAGTCCTCCATAAGCTGGCCACCACCCACTCTTCCAACCTTTTCTCCAATTACTCCCATTTCCAGCCCTCCTGCCAGACTCATCTCTCTGTTTCTTGTCCTTCAAATGTGCCTTTCACTTCTCGATAATGCTAGTTGCTATAATAGATAAACCAAAATGTCATTGCCTTAATATGAGAGCAGTTTATTGCTTGCTCATTTAAAATCCAACACAGGTATTCTCACTTGGCATGTGGTTCTCCTCCAAGTGATGATTCAGGGATTCAGGATCCTTCTATGGCCCCACCATCTTTAACATGTGGCTTCCGGGGTCACTCCAAAAGGAAAGAAAACATGGAGAATCGCACAGGGGAGGTTCTTATGGGTCAGGCCTGGAAGGGGCTCAAATCAGAGCTGGGTCACAGAACAGCATCAAATGTGGTGGAGTGGAGTGTCCGATAAGAAGAGGACACACATTTGGTAGACAGCCGGCTACTCTGTGCGACCACTTCAGATACACAACTAGAGGATATTGCCCAGAATGTATTCCCCAGGTATATCCTTCAAAGACCAGTTTAGACCTCACTTCATTCATGAAATCCTTTTAGAGCAATCTAGCAGATGATCTTATTCTCCAAACTTGAACTCCTGACATACTGATTATACTACCCTTTGACTCATTAGCCTCCTTTTTGTTAAATCACAAAGATGTTTATCAGATCCCTTTCTTCTCAAACTCTCTGCAACATTTAAATCTGACAGATTTAATGAATCCGTCAGAATCAATGAATCTTGATGAGACACCTCTCTACATTGATGTCCATGATTTTAGACCTTCTCCTGCCCCAGTGAGCTCTATTGCTGGCTCAGTTCTTTTTTCCACTGCATAACTGTGAGAGTCTCCCAAAGCAGCATTCCTCTGGTGAAAGTGGCTGGGAGGTTGTGGTTGTGGTCAGGCCTCAAACCTCAACGTCAAAGCCAGGAAGCTTCCTTTGAGAAAGAAGCCGACCCCCACTCAGAGATCTTCCAAAGTGTCTAAAGCCTCTTCAGCTGTTGAGTTGCATGATGTTAACAATTTAGACATAGAACATAATAAAGTTTATACCTGTTGGTAGCCAATGATCCATGGTAAGACTATAGAAATAGTAGTAATTAAACATTTAAGGAAGTAAGGTGGGGAAGAATAGAAGATGTAAAATTGTCCACTTTCTGTAGTGTTCATTAGTCAGACAGTAAAGTTTATATAATGTTTTCTCCCCATCGATGACAACATGTGTACTATTCACCCTTGTCTGTTCTTCATTGCTTTGGGAGAACGAATGAGACTCTATGAGATGAAAATAAGAGTATGATTTGGAGATGGAAGAAAATTAAGAAGTTGGATTCATCAGTAATTGCTTACAGAACTCTGAAATATGAAAAAAAATTACCAGAATTCCAAAAACCCACCTGTAATTGTAAAATAGCCTCCAGTTCCCTCTCCTCTCCTTCACCCCCGGAACTCAGATGCCCAGAACACACAGGACAATTTGGAAATCCCTACTGTGAAATCTCTAGAGCAGCCCCCGAGGGTGCAGGTCATTGCTCCCCCACCGCTCGGAGCGGCACCGTGGTGAAGCCTCCGGGTTCTCCGGGAAGAGGCGCTGGCTTGGCCCATCCTTTTGAAGAGACACAAGCCTCACTTCTCGTTCCGCTGGCGACAGCATGGAACGGTGTAAACTAAAGGCTCCTTCACATTTATTCATGCAGCTCCGCTCCTGTCCTGTTGACGTTCCCCGAGCAGGTGTGCAAGTGCCCAAAGACAATTAAATTATGATTCATACTCCAGGACGCCTGCTAAGGCAGGCTGCCTGGCCGTGAGCGAAAACATATTTTAGCAGGAGCTGATCTTTCCCTTTGGTTGAGGACCAAGTCAGACCAGGCACGGCTTTGAAGTTATTTCTGTCTCGGTGGATTAGAGATATCAAAAGCAGCAGCTCCACAAACCTTTTAACAAATATTTACAATCCTGCACTAAACAACCCCTACCGTACCTTAACCTTTACCGTCTTGTGAAATGCTTGCCAAGTTCGCCGCCAAACTCCCGCCCTTGCCAGAGCCGGAGAGAGGCCGCGGCTCGGAGGAAAGGAAGTACGAAACGGCAGGGCATCCGCTCTTCCCGGCGCGCAGGAGCACGGGGCCTGGCGGCGCCGCCGGGCCGCGGAGGGCTCCCTTCCCGGGCCCCCACCCACCTCGGAGGGCCGCTGCTCTGCCCCGAGGGCGAGTTCGCCTTCTCAGCCCGGCCGGGCGGAGAGACACCCTCTGTACTCACCTCGGTGAAGTCTTGCGTCTGCCCTGAAGCCGGTTCGCCCATGTGCTCAGGGGCGGCCGCAGGCAGCGCAGGAAGGACACAAAATGCTCGGGAAACTACAAAGGAGGTGGTGAGGCGGCTGGAGGCTCGAGGCTCGGGGTTTTAGTCGGTCAGAAGACAACAACGCTTTGCATAGTTTTTAATAGGCCTCCTTCCGTGGGAACTGCTCATCCCAGAATTCTTTAGTTGCTTCCTAAATGCTGTAGGGATTAATGAAATGGATGACCGACGTTATTATTATTATTATTATTATTATTATTATTAATTTTTAAGACTCCTCACGGTAAGCACGAAGACCTCACAACAAAAATAGTTGGGAGACCAAAAAGATACCTGAAGGAAGCCATGCCGCGTTGATGGTAGGGAAAGAGCCGGGGTCCAGCCCCTGGCTTATCTCCACCCCGACTTCTCCGGGCGTTATTCGTGACGCCTTCCCTATGGAGTCAGGCCCAAGTCGTTGAAGGAAACTCACAGCATTGGCGAGGTGCCCCAGGTGGTTTCAGTCAGCAACAGAGGCCTCCATCTGAGAAATTACCAAAGGCAGAGCTTTAGAGAAACGGATGGCGGCTGCCGACTTAAGAGCCACCGAGGTTTTGTGGTAAAGCCCTGTGACGTGGTGCCTGCAGCCCCCCAGAACTTAACTGTGAGACCCTGAAGGGGCACAGCAGAGGCCTCCTAGCAGTGATAAAGGCAAGAAAGAGCACAAAGTATGCGCTATACTGGTAATAGGACCACCAACTCTTACCTCCAGCTGCTGTAGCCCGGGAAATGCAAGTTGGAAGCAATATGAACTCAGAGGTTTCGGGGCGGCATTTCCATTCATTCGCTCATTCATTCCTTCGTTCATTCATTCATTCAACAAATGTTTATATTTCAAGGCACTGGCCTTGTGAAACAAAAATAAACTACACATAGGTCTTGCATCTAAAAGCTTACACTAATCCCTACGCTAAGTACACAAATAGCTACGGTACAGGTTAGAATGGGTCATTATGTAGTCACAGATAAAGTGTGCATTATCTCAGGTGGTGAAGAGAGATGATCTCCGTATTGGGGGAATTAGGAAAGATTCTGCGTGGGAGCTAAGGGTTGAGGTAAAATTAGCGCAGGCAAAGGTGATGTAGAATGTATTCTCAAGGAAAAGCAGTGCGAGCGACGGCATTGAGAAGGGAAAGCGTGGACTGGCTTAAAAATAAAAGCGAATGGGTCCATTTGACTGGGCAAATAGTGAATAGGAAAGGAAATAGCTGGACAGGTGATCAGGAAAGTGGGGTCGTTAGGAAATGGAGGGCGGAGTGTGCCCGCTCCGGGAGTCTGATTTTCAGGATAAAGTCAGGGGAAGTCACTAAAGATTCCTTAGCAAAAGAGTGACTTGGTAAGATGGATACTTCAGGAAGATGTAGTTTTAACAGCCAAGAAAACTCTTGTACACCGGACCAGGTTTATGATCAAACTTTGTAGTAGCTGCTATTACAGTAATACTCGGTAGCATCAACAAGCAAGGAGATCATCGGTTTTTAATCCCAGACTCTGTCTTCCTGCTGCCCGGAATACTCTCTCAGGCTACCAAACTTTCTGTGTGCTTAGGGTGTAAAAACTCATGGAAAACAAGTCTATGCCAACTATAATTAGGAAGGTCTGCCTGCTGGAGGGAGGGGCAGGGCAGAACACAGTGAAGAGTTAATGATGATACTTAAAATGATTCTTACCCACCATTACCAACAAGGGGCCCAAGCTCTGGGAAGCCTTTCTGAATGCCCTACAATCTCCTCACCTCAAATGGATTGACGAGACTTCTTTCATAGCCCAAAACTTCCGGGTACATATTCTGAATTTTTACTCGGATGATATAAAGTTATTAATGCACCACCTCGTTCCTGAAAATTGGTGAAAATATCTTTTCCTACAGGGGTATTTTCCTTGTTAATTACATATAAGTAATGGTAATAGCACACAGACATTGCGAGTCTTATTTTTAGGCATTAAATATATGATAAACTCAATACATGTTATTTTCACACACTTTAAGAATAAGAAATGGGGGAGGCACCTGGGTGGAGCAGTTGGTTAAGCATCCGACTCTTGGTTTCGGTTCAGGTCATAATCTCAGGGTCATGAGATACAGCTCCACATGGGGCTCTGCACTCAGTGTGGAGTCTGCTTGAGACTCGCCCTCTCCCTCTGACCCTTCCCCTCACCAAACTGTCTCTCTCTCTCTCAGATAAATAAATCAATCTTGAAAAAAAAAAAAAGAATACGAAATGGGAACAATGGTCATCACTCTGTAAAATCTAGCTGACACCTATTAGTTATATGCAAATGTGATCATCTTTATTTATAGAAAATTCTTCCACAATACCTACAGCAGTTCATAGATATTTGCTTTTAATTTCAGAATTCTTTTATAGTTTAAAATTAAAATAGGAACTTAAAAATTAAACAAAGTTTTTTCTTTTAAAAAATGTAGAAAATACATCATTAATTTAGCAAAATTAGAAAAAATATACACGAGCAAAATAAATAAAAATCTTTAATCCTTTAATCCCACCATTCAAAAACAATGACTATTAATATTGCATATATTCTTCTACATACATATGTAAGCAGGAGCCTATTTGCACATTACTTTGTAGTTATATACTGAAAAATATGTTGTGAATATCTTTCTAGGGAAAAATAGTTGTGATATACAGTACTTATTAATAGAGAAATAACATTTTATTGTATAAATATACCATAATTTATTTAACCTCTATGTTTTGTATGTTTTGATTGTTTCCAGTTTTTCCACTTTAAAGGCAGAACTTTTATGGGCATGCTTTCTAAATATTTGCGTACATTTGTAATCATTTCCTTAGAACAAATTTGTATAAGTCTAATTTCTTCGTCAAAAGATAGGCATATTTTTAAAAGTTTTGATGACTTGACAAATCTTCCAGAAATCTTAGGCCAATTAAATTTTCTTCCTGCAATGAATGAAAGTGGTTATTTTCTTGAAAACTGGATAATATAATTATATTTTATCGTTCATTTGAATATCTTATAATGTATATCATTCATGTGATTTCTTTCTTTTTGAGTTATGTTATTTGCCCATTTTAGAATTTGTCTATTTGGAATTCTTAATTCTTATGTTTAACAACTCTTCATATTTATGTTGCAAATATCTTTCATATGTTTCAGTTGACCATTTTTATACTGTTTTTGATATAGTTTAAACTCTGTACATGGTCAAATCTATCCACCTTTCCCTTTTATGGCTTCTGGGTTTAAAAAGTCTAGCACACTCAAGATTCTATAGATAGTGATCAAAACTTTTCATACTATTCTTATGAATTTTTGACATTTAAATTTCTTTAATCCATTTGGAATTTATTTTGGTATGTGTTGGCAAAGTAGTGGTTTGTCCCCATGTGTTTTGCAAGTAGCTATCCCAACACTATTTGGTAAAATTTCCATTCTTTTTCACTGTGTCCCCCCTTTATTTACATACAAAATTTTCATAGATGAATGAGCCAGTTTAAGGATTTTCTATTTTTTTAAATCATTCCTCAGCCAATACTATGCACTTTAATGATTTAGCTTTATAATACCTTGTAATATCTAGTATGGTGTGGTGAGATCCTCACGACTGGTTTGTTTTGTTATGTTCAAAAAGAAATTGAGCTAGTCTCACCCATTTATCATTTAACATTTTTCAATATGTTATGAAAATTTTCAACCATTTAAAGAGGCACATAGAATAATAAAATGAACACCCACATGCTCACCATGCATCTAAAGGTTCTTCTGAATTTATTTATATCCTGAGTATGTGTGCAAATATATACACTTGTTTCTAACTTTTAATTAAAATCATTCTTTGAGGGCGCCTGGGTGGCTCAGTCAGTTAAGCGTCTGCTTTCAGCTCAGGTCATGATCCTAGGGTCCTGGGATCGAGCCCCATGTCAGGCTCCCTGCTCAGTGGGAAGCCTGCTTCTCCCTCTCCCCCTCTGCCCCTCCCCACTGCTCATGCACTCTCTCTCCCTCTCTCTCTTGCTCTTGCTCTCTCTCAAATAAATAAATAAAATCTTTTTATAAAATGTTTAAAATCATGCTTTGAATATTATGTTTCCATTTTTTGTTGATGTTCAATATTATGTTTGTGAAGTTTATGCAACTGATAGATATATATATCTAGCTCTTTCATTTTCATTGCTTCATAATATTCCAATGTATGAATGGAATATATCATTTAAATTATCTATCCATTGCCTTATAAATGAGGTTTCATGTGCTTTCTTTTGCTATGAACATTTTTGTCCATGTCTCTCTGTATAGATATGTAGGAATTTGTCTAGGAAGGATACATACTTATGAGTAGACTCACTGAGTTATGGGATGCATACCTCTTCAACTTTGTACTGGGTATTGTCCTGGTACTCTCCAGAGTGGCTGTATGGTTACTTTGCTACAATTAGTGTGCAAGAGTTTCCATTGCTCCACAGCCTTTCCAGAGTTTAGTGTTTTCAAGTTTTTAAATTTTCATCAATCTGATCGATTTCTTCTTCCACATGAACTTTAGAATTGTGTTGTCGAGTTCTAAAATACCTAGCTCAATGTGATTTTTAATAGAATTTATAATTCCTGTATTTATTTGGAAAAAGTAGTACCTCTATATGTAGTGGAAACTCTTCCCATCTCAGAATATGATTTTTCTTTCCAGTATTTTCTTTTGCCTCTTTCTAAAGTTTTGCACTTTTTCATAGTCGTGACCATTGCTTAAGTTAATTCATATGCATTGCATATTTTATTGCTATTGTGAATGAACTTTTTTCAAAAGTTGTTTGTTTAAAGTCAAAATTTATTTTATTCTTTTATTGACTTTGAATTTAAGTAGATTAGTGCCCCAAAAAGATGGAAAATATGTTAAGAACAAATAGCTGAGCACATCCATAGCATTATCTAAAATGTCAAATAAAAGGTCAGCACTGAAATTAAATTTCAGTACTATTATAAACACTGCTGGTCCCCTTCATCTGATCTGCCCCACTCTCCAGGAGCCCTACTTAAAAAAAAAAAAAAAAAAAAAGTCATTTTCAATGGTTCCTTCTCCTAGCAGGCTAATAACCTCGAAATGATCTAGAATTCATCACGTGAAGGAGTAAGCAGAGAGTAGGCAATTCCCATGGGACCCTCCTCCCTAGGGCACTTTGCACCATCTTGCAACATCTTACCAAGTTTCACTAGCAGTTGTAAGGACAGTGTTTAACCCTTAGCTATATGTTCAAAACTCAAGGACACAGGAAAAGGTAGGAGTACAGATGGGGTTGTCCTACCTCAGTGCTCCTCAATACCTCTGTGAGAATCCACTTCTTCATCAACAGGGGTTATCAAGCTCCTGCTCTGGACCAAGGGCTGGGCCCAATGCTGCTAGGTTAAGGGAGACAGTATGAAAAGAGCCTAAGGCATATTTCCTGTCCTCAAGGAGCTTACAGTTCAGCTACAAAGAGAATTCATGTGCAAAGAGAATTAGAGAACAGTTCAGTACTTCTAAAGAGTCTCTCATTTTTCACTACTACTCTCAGCAGTATTCAATGATAGAAATAGATGGATAGATAGATAAATAGATAATATAAAATATCTGGGGTATTTTAGTTTCTGCGTTACTCTGTGAATTGGAACAATGGAAAACACCACAATTGGATAGAGGACCTACTTTAATGCTGTTGTATCTCCTGAGTGACAGCCAGGTACGAAGGATGCCATTATTTCCCTGTGGGCTCTAAGTGTGTCCCACCTGCTATCACCACTCACTGGCCCTCCAGCTGTGGGTTGTTCTGGATTCCTCCCCAAAGATGTTGAGTCCCTAGCTCTGTTTAAGCAATCTCTGGTATGAAACAGTAAACTAACCTGCTTCTCAGAACTTTGAAAGGAGTAGAGAAAAAGTCCAGAACCTTGTGTACTTGGGATTAATTTTACCTCTGTTTGGAAAAAAAAAAGTTCCTCCCTCCAGCCCATTGCCTTAGAATGACACTTGGAGTAACATCTAGTGAGAGAGAGATTAGTCTATTCAATTGTCTTGCATTATGGTGTACATCATTAAAGACCTAAATACAAAAGATATATACACAGTCTTGAAGATTAAAAGTAAATTGCAAGCTATTTTTGTTCTTCAGAGGGAATTAATAGTATCACATTCCTTAATCTTTTGTAGAGGATTTACAAAGTAGTTTCATAAATATGATCTCTTTTAATTCCCACAACAACCCAGTCGGGTAGGTTGAACAGGTAATATTATTCCCATTAAATCCATGGATCTTAAGGCTAGAAGGGACTTGAAGATCTATCCTGCAGATAAGAAAACACGTTCAGAGCAGCCAAGTTGGCACAACTGGTAAAGATGGGACTAGAAAATCTCATTCCGACCACCAGACCTGTTGCTTTTCTGTAACATCATGATCCCACATCTATTTCAAGTAGGGAAAACTGAAAGGGATCATTTAGTCTGCAGATGATCACAAGGGAAGGAAGAACAAAGTGTTCAAGGGTTTCAAATAGTAGAATGTCTCTGTCTTATAAGCACATCAACTGAGACTGCCACATTCAAGGTTATGGACGTGTGAGGTGTAGAACCCCTTATACCTGGTATATGTGCCAGTGTGCTAGAGGAAGCAGCGGCAAAAAGCCCCACAGTCAGACTCTCCAACTCCAAGGGAACATCGGTTTCCAGTCAATGCATCCCACCTGGCTTTCTCAGGGAACGCCTAGGTCTGGAATTTCAGAATCTTTGAGAAGGAAGGTCGTCTCTAAAACTGACTGTGCTGCATAGGGCTCCAACTTTAGTCCAAAATCTTGAAATCTCATTAGAACAAATTCCACCTAGAAGGAAACCAACTTGTACAGTTTCTCCCCAGAATCCAAGCCATTGGATAGTTCCAAAGCAAGGACAAATTTCCAGCCCCTGCCTCCTCAGACCAACCCTTGGGTTAGCCCATAGATGTGCAGGCAAGACTAGATAAGGTGACAACCCAACTGGGAAGGGGGAGAGGGACCATTTATTTTTATAAGGAGACCCCTGTGTCTACCTTCATGTTGAACAGCTGACATGGGAGACGCAAGGTGAGAGAGGTTGCCCAAGGATTGTATCGCAACCTCCTTACCTCTTGTGAGGCAGTGTAATGTATGGCCGCCTAGCTAAGCTCTTTACTTGGCAAGCCACCAGGCATTTGGAACAGACAACTGGGTCACCATGCCCCTGTGACATCAACACTGTTCAGACACTGGAGCAAGTAAGACAGGAATTTGATCCAAAGATTGGTTTTGGACAACCACACTCAGACTGGAAGGCTGAGCCCCTGAAAAAGATCTGTCTCGCCAGCTGGCCAAAATAAATACGTGCAAAAAGAAAAGAAAAGGGGAGAAAAGCAGATTATGAAAAGTTTTTCCAGACGTGCAATTCTAAACCTTAAGTCCAGATATGCACTTTAGAAAAAAAAAATGCCCTAGTCTTTTAAACTATTACATCTCTGGGAACAACTTTATTTTACTTTAAATTTCCTTTGATTCAGAAAATTGACAGAGAGATCAAGGAACTTATATGCATTTATGAAGAGGTTTATTATTCAGAGCATTAAAGCACATTAATACAGACTGAAATGCATGTCAGTTGATTATGATTAATACAAAACATGCGTGAATACCTTCTATATCCTGGTAGTTAGCACTGACTTTTTGTTGTAAATTACTAAAATCCATGTTCACATTTTAAAATGTTTCTTTTTTGAGAGGTTAAATTCCCCCCCATGTTATTTATTTATTTCAACAAACACACATCAAATACCTACTCTTTGCTGTGTAATTCATTACTGAATTCAAGACTCCTCGGTTTTTATGCCGTGGCAAGAGACAGAAAATGAACTTTCCCATGGGGAAATAGCTTTGAGACCTGACTGTTCACAATGCTAATCACATAACTTAGAAAAAGTACATATTGAATTTGGAAAGGTTTTAATACTCCCATTAAGATGAGATGGGTATAGTTTTGTTTCTGCTCATAATGAATATTGTCATCCTCTTGTATTTTGAAATGGTAGCATGCATTGGTTGTTTTCAATCACACAGTCTCAAAGACAACCTCAGAGAAACAAAATTGTCATGAATAATATATTAATTATGTGCTAGAAGTTTAACAGCAACGATATTAACTAGTAAGTAGACCCTTAAAATCTTCAATGATAAAGAAATAATCATTGAAATACTATAATACTGTGGAAAATGGAAAAGATATTCCTATAATTAGCTGCTGTATTCCCCTGTTCCAGTACTCCGGGGCCTAGGAGAGCAGAATATTCATAGCCCGTATTAGCATCCATATCCTAAACAGCTTTTTAATTGTTCTTCTTTGGTTAAATTATGTCACAAAAACCTCCAAGAGAAATGGGAAAAAAAAAGAAAGAAAGAAAGAAAGAAAGAAAACCACAGGAATGAACAAGACATATAAAGTTCCCAAATTCCTTCCATAGCCTTGCTGATACCTTGCCCATTACCGAGCATGCTTTCAAAGCAGTCACTCTGACCTTTCTCATGAGTATCTTTTGAGAATCACAACTGTCATAAAAGAAAAGAGATCTTATTAACCAAGAAAGTTCATGTTCCACATAAGCCTCACACATTAAATATTGCATAATCCATTCACTAGGGAGCAGTAAAGATCAATATTCTAAGTACGATGATCTTAGATAAGCTTAAGTGAATGTTGTTTTTTATATTTGAATAATAATGACACACTTCAAACCCTAAATTATGAGTAAACATTTTAATACAAAGCACATAAACACTTTCCTTATCTTTGGCAATTTATTTAAAACTGTTAATTATGCCTTTGAGCCTGACCCATTTATACCCAAGTTATACTATAAATGAAAGTCAAAGAGACACCTTTATCTGGGTTCCACACAGCATAACTAATTTTCCATATCAAAGGATATTTACACTTCTTTGTGACAAATTGAGATTGATTGGCGAGGTGCTCAGGAATATCAATCTTTATGTAACCTGCCCGGGGTTACTGTTGAATACCAAATTTCTCTATGCAAATAAATAGCTAAAAATATCTTGTTTTGAAAATTCTCAAATCAAAGAAATGTGGATTATAGGGGATGAATAAAACAAAACCTTCAAAAATAAATCCACTCCTGTTGTATTGATGCTGGATCTATATGCTTCATATGTTTAATTATGTCTCAGTATCTGCTTACCCACATCAAGCATGTCTGGCTCTGTGGTAAAGCTCAGATTCATTACATTTCTTTAACAGCATCTAGCACAGTATGATGCCCATACAACAAGAACCTTTGATGATGGTTACAAACCCCCAGCGGAACCCCCAGTTACCACAAGAGTATCTTCCAAAAAAAAAAAGCACCTTTTAACAAACTTATAATCACCAATAACAACAGATTTTCACACTGACTTGTTACTATTCTTAGGTATTCTTTCAGTCAGAAGGAAACTCTTCTGAGTAATGCAGTATTTCTCTAACTTGAAGGCACAGACAGAGCACCTACAGATTTCTTTTTCTTTAAGATTTTATTTATTTGACAGAGAGAGAGAGAGAGAGCGCACAAGCAGGGGGAACGGTAGGCAGAGGGAGAAGGAGAAGCTGGCTCCCCACCAAGCAGAGAGCCTGATGCGGGACTTGATCCCAGGACCCTGAGATCATGACCTGGGCCGAAGGCAGACACTTAACCAACTGAGCCACCCAGATGCCCCCACCTACAGATTCTGATTCTCATTCTGATTCTCATTCTCATTCTCATTCTGGGGTGAGGCCCAAGATTCGGAGTTTTTAACCGCTCCCAGGTGAGGCCAGTGCTGCTGGTCCAGGAACCACACTGCGTGTAGCCAGAACAGAGAATTATTTCTAGGAAACCAGTAAAAAGCCTCCGTATCCTACTGGAGCATGTCTTGGATTTTCCTATAAAGATGCTCATCCCAAACACTACCTACCTGTTAAGCTAAGTTAAAGAACAACTTTCATTGCTGTGACAACAGATCATTCACGTCGAAAATATAAAGCATTGGGATGCCTGGGTGGCTCAGTTGGTTAAGTGTCTGTTTTTGGCTCAGGTAATGATCCTGGGGTCCTGAGATTGAGTCCCACATCAGGCTCCCTGCTCAGCCAGGAGCCTGCTTCTCCCTCTGCCTGCCGCTCCCCCTGTTTGTGCTCTCTTTCTCTGACAAATAAATAAATAAAATCGTAAAAAAAAAAAAAGAAGAAGAAAATATAAAGTACTAACAGTCTAGTCCTCATTTAAAGG
Source organism: Eumetopias jubatus (assembly GCF_037043125.1). NCBI lineage: Eukaryota > Metazoa > Chordata > Mammalia > Carnivora > Otariidae > Eumetopias > Eumetopias jubatus. The sequence goes on from NW_028274813.1 coordinate 58,984,720, forward strand.
AATTAAACATATCCTTCTCACACTGAACTACTCATCCATTAATCAAACATCAATAAAGTGCCACTGTCAGAAAAGGCAGAATAAAAAAGGGCACAAACCTTGTATTTAAGGAGTTTGCAGTATGGTAGGAAAGTTGAAACATCTTAACATCTTCCCCCAAACACAGTTAACTATACCCCCACATAGACAGGAATCAGTGTCCCCCAACAAGTGGAAAGCTGAGGGGGGGTTGAGGAGGGGCTGAGGAGAGAGAGAGCGCACAGTTGTGTGAATCAGGACTACCGGAAGGGGGTGGGAGTCACCCTCCGAAAGATGAGCTGAGCTGAACATGCAGAGAGTTGGAGAGTGAGGAATGGTCCCACACAAAGGCACAGAGAGAAATTTGGGTGTTTTTGTTAACATTTTTATTTCTACAACCAAAATATTTGACATTTTAGAGCATGTTTTATTAAAAATGTTTTTTCAGGACTTCAAAGATTAGACTAGAACTTTTTAAAGCTCTAGAGTTCACCAAGTGGGGTTTCTGAACCAGCAGCATTAGCAATATCCAAGAACTCCATAGACATGCAAGTTTTCGGTCCCCACATGGGACCTACTGAATCAGAAACTCTGGATCAGGGCCTGGAATTCTGATGAAACAAGCCTTCTACAATAAAGTTGGAAAACCACTGGGATTCAGTATAGATAGGAATCTCTCGGGAGCTTATTGAAATGCAGAGTCCTGAGCTCCACTCCAGAGATTCGGATTTAGTATAATTGAGGTAAGGCCTCTAATGTGCATTTTTAATAAGCATTCTAGCCTATTCTGACCCACGTGGACCACAGGCTCCACTTTGAGAAACAGAGAGTTATAGTCTCAGAACAGGGTATAAAGGAAAGAAAAAAGCTGTGAAGAGAGTCAACACACAGGGAGAAAAGAAAAACAAAGTAAGACAGCTCTGTGTTTATCAGTATGAAACCAGCCAGTGAGGAAAGGGTTTGATACTGAATGCTCTGGAAAAAAAAATTAGATCCAGAAAGCTGATACCTAAGTAGCTCACACATTTCATAAAGTTTGATGGACGGTTCTGCGAGGATTTTTTCAATAGCTATAAACAATTCTTCTTTTATAACAGAGGTCTCTGAGTAGGACTTCTCTTGACATTACAAGTGTAGAGAAATCACTTCAGTTCTTCCCTGCTTGATGCCCAAGATAAGCCATTGCTGTTTTTAAAAGACTGTCATTTATTGCTTGTGGGTCACAGGAGAGCTGAATGGCAGAAATTATTCTTAAAGCCTTGTCCTATTTAGAAAGCTGGGTCAGCATTAGCCATTTCTTCTTAGAGCGTCCTTTCGTTTTCTCATAAACTTTCAGGGATAAATATCAGAGAGACTTAGTATCTAGAAAATAAAGTTCTAGTGTAGTAGAAGCTGCAGCCTTATAGCATCTAACCTAGTGAGGTTAGATAGTAGGTGTTAAGGTTGAACTGTCCTCTCTAATCTTCCTCATTTTAAAACAAAATAAAACAAGATGAAATCAGAGAGGGAGACAAACCATGAGAGACTCTTAATCATAGGAAACAAACTGAGGGGTTGCTGGGGGAGGGGGCTGTAGGGAATGGAGAATCAGGTAACTGGGTGATGGACATTAAAGGGGGCACGTGATGTAATGAGCACTGAGTGTTATATAAGACTGATGAATCATTGAACACTACATCTGAAACTAATAATATATTATATGTTAATTAATTTAATTTAAATTTTAAAGGGGGGGGAGGGGCACCTGGGTGGCTCAGTCGGTTAAGCCGTTAAGCGTCTGCCTTCAGCTCCGGTCATGATTCTGCAGTCTCGGGATCAAGTCCCACATCAGGCTCCCTGCTCAGCAGGGAGTCTGCTTCTCCTTTTGCCCTTCACCCTGCTCATTCTCGTGCTCTCTCTCAAATAAGTAAATGAAATCTTCTAAAAAATAAAAAATGGGGGGAAGTCAATAAATAATAAATAAATAAATAAATAAATAAATAAATAAATAAATAAATAAAACAAAATTGTATTGCCACTCTGGGTCTTATTTTCCAAACAGAAGATAAAACATGGAATTCCTGAAGTCCTCACAGGTGTTGAGAGACAGTGTTTCCAGAGCACAGATCTCCCGGAGACCTGCAGACCCCTGCCAGGTAACTTCTCTGTATTAGTCGGAGCCTCAGGGTCTGTCATCCTGTAGGCAGCTTAGACTCCGGTAGAGAGCCAAGGCCCTGGAGTCAGATTGTTCAACCCCTTAAGTGATGTGTGACTTTAAGCAAATTACCTAATCTTTTTCCATTTCAGTTTTCTCCTCTATAGAATGGGCGTGTTAATCACAATAACTTCATGGAGTGCTTGTAATAATTAAAAAGAGATAATACATATACAGTATTTAGAAAAGGTCTTGACAGTTTGTAAACACTTAAATGTTATTATTACACATATTTTATATGGCATATAACAGATCTAAGGAGACATGAAGATAGCACTTAAAATATTAAAATACAGGTATCACTGAAATTTCTTTGAGAAGTGAATTATTCTAGTCAAAAATACTTTCGATCAGAATCAAACAAAACAAAACAAAACAAAAAAAACCTCAAAGAGAGGAGCTTAGCCTTTTTTATCTGGTTTTCTTGGTATCTTCATTCCGAAATATTCCTGAAACAGCATTTCTCAAATTTCTCAGGTTGCCTGGGTTTGTATTATGGCTCCTTCCTTAAATGTGAGACCTTGATAAACCACCTAATATCTCTGGACCCAAATTTCTCCATCTGTAAAATGGGCTAATGGGCACCTGCTGTGGAGGGATTCTCAGGAACAATGTTGCTGTGTTATGGTGGTGGCGGTGTTTGCTGTTGTCTCGTGGCCTCCAAGAACATAGAGTGAATGCTGACCTCTATGGGTCTGTGGCACATCCCCAATCAGCCATTCAAAGGGGAGAAATGTCTCCAAAGTCCTGTGTTTCACTGTTAAGATTCATGTGAATTTTTAAGGTTCTATTCCATGACATAGCTGTATCTTTTCATGTGAAAACGCTTAAATTGCTTTCCTGTTAAATTAATTTCTCTCTCTCTCCCTCCAGCACTCCCCAAGTAAAATTGGTATTCTTTGGCTACCCACTTATTTCCCCTGTGGTAAAAACATCCCAGGTTCAGAATCCTAGGAGAAAGTTCTATTCAAAACTCACATATTCACAATCAAGCTGCAATGAGAAGTCTAGTCTATTAAGCTATTTTCTGGATTGCCAAGGATTTTCGGTTCTCAAACATTCTTCCTCCGCCTTGACAACTCACCATCAAAGATCCAATATAGTAAACGTACAGCATAGGAATTGAAAGCAGGAGATGCAATACAAGAGAAGCCAGCGTCCCTCGGAGATGAGAATGTGCTGCAGAGCTATTACACAGCTCATACATTATTCAGGGTCAATTGCATCCAGAAAAATTGTGTTGAGTTGTCTCCCACATTTCAAAGGCACAGAGTTGTACCACAGAATTTGCAAATTTTCTGAATAGGGCTCCAAGACTTGAATAAAATCATTGTTCTGTTATTTTTAAGGAAAGGAGACCTCATCTCTAGATTTTGTGTAATAAATCACCTTAACTTAGACACAAAAATTCTTACCTTGGTCTTCAAATTCAAAAGAGAAATTTGTTCCTAGCTTATAAAGCAAACATACCAAAATGGCAGTCTCCCGGTCTAATAAATTCAGAATATTGTGATTTATAACAATATTATAATTTATATTTATTGTAATTCACGGTTTTAAAAAACTTACAACTGTGTAATGGTCATAATGCCATAAGTTCTGAAGTTAAATTCCCAATTACCTTTTCTTTCTTTAAACAGATGTCAAGCTAAGTTGATTCATAGACTTATGAAGGTCTCCTTTGGGAAGGTTAGAGAAAAAAAGAAATGTTTCATGCAATACAACTAGGGATTTATTCCTTAGACCTTAGAACCACATAAATAAAAATCATAATTTAAACTGTCAAATTATATATATAATATAAATATATGTGTGTGTATATATATATATATATATACATATGTATATAGTGGCAATAAATGGAATTGTCTAACCTAGTAACCAATTGAAGAAAGATTAAGGAGAACTTTTCTATCTGGAATGTAAACGATGCTTTTTCCAGTTAGTGATTTATTCCTTGTAAGTGATGGTTATAAAATTACGAGTATCGGGCGCCTGGGTGGCTCAGTTGGTTAAGCGACTGCCTTCGGCTCAGGTCGTGATCCTGGAGTCCCGGGATCAAGTCCCGCATCGGGCTCCCTGCTCGGCAGGGAGTCTGCTTCTCCCTCTGACCCTCCCCCCTCTCATGCTCTCTATCTCTCATTCTCTCTCTCTCTCTCTCAAATAAATAAATAAAATCTTTAAAAAAAATAAATAAAATAAAATAAAATTACGAGTATCATCAGCATAAACTTCTAGTCAGTTTAGATTCCTTTCTCTATTAAAATTTGTGTCATGAATGGACACAAATATGTTGAGGCAAAGTTTTCAGTGATTTTTTTTTTCTTTTCATCAGAGGCTTTGTAGATCTTTCTACTTGCAGAGAAGCATCTCAAGTAAAGCAAAATCACCATACGAGTACATTCAAACTAATGCTTTCTCCTTTTGCAAATAAATTAAAATTGTAGGGCTGGGAAGATAAAAGACTTCAACTGAATCATAGGTTTAAAAAGCAAATTTTATATTTTTCTTAGAAATTTAAGTGACTATGATCACTACACTATATATTTTAGAAAATGATTTTTTTTTAAGGCTAAGTTTTTTCGAAGAGATGGTCATGGTTCAAACATGGACCGAGACGCTTTGTGGGCGGGGCCTGCCTGACGCACGGGGACCTCTAAAGGGGACGTGCCTGACACCGCCAGATTTAACTCAGAGTCGTCTGTGGGCACCCAGGGAAAAAGAGCAATGTGCATCTTTCCTAGTCTTAACTGTTGCCTCAAATAAGCTATTTAACCTAGGGGGGAGGGGACATAACTTTATATTTTTCCTACTATAAAATCTAGACATGCTCAACGATTAAAAAATAAATCCAAGAATGCAGAAGCCTGGAAAGTGCAAAATCAAGGTTCTCTTAAACCTCCCACATATCCTCTACCAACAAACCCTACACCAGCAATCTGCTCTCCACAGGTACTCACTGTTAAAGGCTGGTGTAAAAAATAATTTACAACTTTCATGAAAATGCAACAGATATATTTTGTATATGTACAAGTTTACAATAAAATGGAATTATACTATAAATGTTCTATATGTCCACATGGGAAGCCAAATTATCAGTAGAAGGTTTCTTTGCTAGAATAGAGTCTGCAAAGAAGCAGTTAAATTGCCTCAGTGGTTTAGTGGATTAAAGCTATAACAGTGGTATGCTTCATTTACTTTATGGCACTTTACCAACTAATAAGAAGGTCAAGGGATGCCCGAGTGGCTCAGTCAGTTAAGGGTCTGCCTTCGGCTCAGGTCATGATCCCAGGGTTGGGCTCCCTGCTCAGCGGAGAGTCTGCTTCTCCCTTTCTTTCTCCCTCTGCCTCTCCCCCTGCTCATGCTCACGTACTCTCTCTCAAATAAATAAATAAAATCTTCAGGAAAAAAAAAAGGTCAAAAGATCAGAACATTCCTGTCCACTCTCTAGAGCACCCGTTTGGCAGACAGAGCTAAGAGCACACATGTAAATGTTTGCAGTGGGACCATTCCCTCCCTCTATGTTAGGTTCAGTGCACACCATGCCCCCTTGATTAGCACAAACTTTCTCACAGAAGAATCATAATTAAAAATTTGTTATAGTCTCTTATTCATTATCCTTGATTGGGTTATAACTTGATTATGTCATAGCATCACCCAATTATAAAAATTACAATGATCAGCCTGGGATGTTGACACATTATGATTTCAGACATTTCGCCCTCATCACCTTGACAGAGTTGTTTTTCACCTGTTATTTTTACAGAAGGTTGATCTCAGTGATTACATCTGGAGATTTTCTAACATCATCTTCTAAAGTTATTCATCTTTTCTTGTGATTTTGAGGGTGCTGTGCATGTGTGTGTGAGTTAGGCACTGTAAAAGCTGTGGAGGCTGAAGACCTTTCTGCTCACAGGAAGTGTTAAGTAAGAAGAGCATTGATGTCATTGCTTTGACCTTTGAAGAGTCTGGGCTTGCCTAGACTCTCATGGGATGCTCTTGCTTTATCATAGAAATGAATAATCAAATGTAGCCATAGAGTGTTGGGTCATAATGTCCCACAGGACACAATGTTCAGGCCTGGATTTTATTTAAGTAAGCTCATCAAATATTTATGAAGCACCTGCTGTGTGCCAGGAACTGTGGTAAGCATTGGTGATAGAGCAGTGAACAAGGGAGACCTAATCCTTGCCTGTGTAGAGTTTCTTACTAGTGGGGAAGACAGCCATTAAAAAAGGATGGACAGATATGAGGCATGTTCCAAAGAGTAGGAGGCAGTGCTGTGGAAGGGTAGAGCAAAAGGGTCTAAGCCACCCCCCGGGGAGGGGGAAAAAAGTCTCTTCCTGAGAATAAATTAGCCAGGCAAAAGTGGGTGAGGAGATGAAGAGATGTTGGACATTGGGAGCTTGGCATGGATGGTCATAAAATGCCTGTTATTTTTGGAGACCAATGATTCTAAGACATTGACTAACATATTTTATGCCATTAGAGAATCTCTCGGAGTAAGACCTTGTTATTACAAAATGCTCAGAATATAGACTGAGCCTCTCAAAGCACATGATTATTGCTTCTGGTTCTGCTTGGCCTGTCTGGGCACCAATCAACTTCTGCTTCTGGTTCTTTCTCTTTCCCTCCCCTATCTCAACAGGCACTATTTGTTTACCCTCCCTCACTCTGATCACTCTTCCAGATGCACTCATCAACCACCAGTACTGTGGATTACAGCATGTCCCACATTGTAATACAAGTTAACACTGGCATAAAGGGAGATTCTTTTAGGTAGAACAAGGACAAACTTTTCATTAGTTACACATTTATTTCTACAAATTCCTTCTTGTTAAGTAAATTCGATTAATACTAGCAAGTCTATTTAAAGAAATATATAGAGTAAATAAAAATGAAACAAAGTTTGGGTAACATCATTATACTAGAGGTACTCTAAGCTATTCTTTAACCTTTCTGTACCTCATATTTTTCTTCTATAAATGGGAATAACAAGACTGCCTCAGTGACAATGGTGAAACAAAAATGTCCTTAAGCCATACCTGAGTTTCTGGTACATAATAGGTTTTTAACAAATGATGATTGCCTTTTTCTAACCTTTCTTACTACCTACATATTGAACTCTCTACTGTCATTCCTACCTGGCTTTAATATTAAAGATCAAATGTAAGATATTGTCCATTGACTATATTTCAAATTAAAAGTTCAAGATAACCTCACTACTATCATGCATTTATCAAGGGCTAATTTAGATACACAGATACATAGACACGTTGGCATAGATATAAACACATCCATATATATGCCAGTACAAAAGAAATGTTAAAGACTGAAAATCTTTTTTTGCACTAACGATCATTAGGCGGAAAGCTTTGATGTAGGTATGATAAAGATTAATAGACTATGAGTTAATCTTGTTTTACTTCTCTCTAGTGAAAAGAACCAGGAGGAGAAGTGGCTTTTTTTTTTTTTTTTTTTTTGAGAGGGGATAGAGAGAGGCAGAGAGAGAGAATCTCAAGCAGGCTCCAGGCCCAGCGCGAAGCCTGACACGGGGCTAGATCTCAAGATCCTAAGATCATGACCTTAGCCAAAATCAAGAGTCAGGTGCTTAAACAACTGAGCCACCAAGCCACCCCAAGGAGCTGTGGCTTTTAAAGTAGAATAGAGATTGACTCTCAGCTCCACCATTTACAGCTATGTGATCTTGATCATAAAATCTGATCTTTTGGAGCCTCAGTTTCCTCATCTAATGAAACCTACTACCTTGCAAGACTGTTGAGTTGATAGAGACGGGGTATACACTTTGCTTAAAGTAAATGCTAAAAATCATGATTATTACAGTTATTATTTTCAACTTTGACCCACAGCCAAACTATATAAATACCTCATTGCAGAAAAGATGCTATTACTCTGACTCCATTCATGAGAAAAGAAAAGCTCTACATTCATTTCTTTTAAATCTTCAAAACTGTATCAGAGTTTGGCTATACGTTACGTTACAGAAGCCATTCTCGTAATTTTAAACTGAAAGAGATTTCATACAAAGAAAGTGGTGCTCATGTTATTGTTAGAAGGCCTAATGAAGCAGGTTCTAGACTGAGCCATCAAAAGAGCAAAACAAAATTGGCCAAGCCTGGGGAGTCTGCTCTGCCATAAAGAGAAAGGTAGAAAATCAAGAAATGGGCACAGCAGCTATTGGCTCCAGGAAAATGTACAATTCACCCAGGATCAGAAAACCAGAGCCATCAGGGTTGGCTGCAGAATAACGTTGCTAGATAAGACACAGGATGCCCGTTTAAATTTGAATTTCAGATCAACAACAAAAAATTTTAGTGTGTGTCCTATACAATAATCAGGACATACTTAGACGAAAAAATTGTTGTTGATCTGAAATTCAAGTTTAACTGGGTGTCATGTGTTTAAGCAGGAGTCCTGAATTACCCCTTCTTTATTTGAAATTAAAATTCAACCAGGTGTCCTATGTGTTTATTTGCTAAATCTCGAGTTCTGCTCTAGAGCCACCCATAGCCTACTGTTTTAATATCAGCAGAAGGGTGTCTTGCATGATGCTGCTTCAAATCAGTCTCATGAGATTACGTCAGATTGGCAGAAACTAAATCACATCAGCAACTCTGGCTGCAAGGACATTTGGGAGACATAACTCTTAGCTTTTCAGTCTCTGTATTATGGCAGGCATGCGAGAAATGCAAAGGAACATATGACAAGCAAACAATTCACCACAATAGCTACACAGTAATATTGATTCATTGCATTTGTAATTTCTTTTATTTTAACAGATATATCTTGAGCATCTCTTCTTTTTTAGTCAGTATAACTATTAGGGATACAGCACTAAACAATAAATAAATAAATAAATAAAGTCCCTGTCCTCATAGAGCTTAGATTCTAGTGGAGGAAAAAAAAAAAACACACGAAATTACAGAAAATAAAATTGAGAGTAAAAGCCACTTGTAATCCTACTACTCTTCTTCTAGCTTGATGTAACAAAGAAAGGAAAAAAAAACTCCTTATTCTTTTCTCCAATTTTACTTCCCAAGGATTATCATCAGTAAAAGTTGTGTGTGTAGGCTTGCACATGTATTATAAATAAGTTAAATGTGATCACTAAGTCCTATGATGGTGGGAAGGATATGCCTCAGTTCACCTGCTGAAGAGGTCAACATTACTCAAACTAGTAAGAAAAAGACAAAATCCAGATATCTCCTTCCTCTTCCCTTGAGGTCCTCTGTGCCTGATTTAGCTCCCATAGCTTTCTGGAAGTCACTTTCTTCCTTGGTCTTCATCCTCTCTCCATCCTGCCTCTATCCTGCTGTGTCTCCTTTACTCGCCTCGGATCTTCTCGGGAAAGACAGACTCACTTGGAGTCCGAGTGGAGCACATACAGCACCAGGGCGAACCTCTCTGCAGAGACTGGATCAATTTTCATATGTCCAGTTTTCATCTGGTGACGATAAAATGTCCCCAGTCCATTATTGTGAGGATGGAGGGAGATGAAGGGGATAGAAACCTTTCTGTCACTGTCCCCACCCCACCTCCACCTTACACCCCACTCATAGTTAAGTCTTAACTCCTCATTCTGGCTCCTTTGTCTAGCGCTAAGGATTTTTCATGTCTGACTCTGATTACATAAGCATGGTTTCCTGCCACCATTTCCTCACAAAGACTGCTCCAACCACTCACCAAACATGCTTTATTTTCCCATTTCTATCTCTGTCCTGACATCCAGTCTGTATGGAGGGCCTTTCAATCCAACACCTCTGCCCATGGGCACTGACCCCTGGTCAGGATCCAGCTTCAGTGCCTCTTCCTCGGTGATGCTGCCTTAGATTCATTCCTACAGAAGCTGACCCCAAGACCAGGATTTGAGGACCAGAGGTTTATTTGGGAGGAGGTGTCAGCAAGCTGGTGTTGGGGAGGAGAGAGGGAGGCAAGAAAGAGGAAAACCAACAAAGGGTATGTACTGAGGAGGTTGTATGGTGGGCAATGGAATGGGGTGGGGTGGGGAGGCTCATGCTGATTGGAGAAGTCAGGGAGAAGTATCCCCCCTAAGTCAAGAAAGCTGAAGTGTTTATTCCCCACCTTCCATCCATGGTTGCTGAAGGTGGCTCCTAGTGACGTGAACACCCCTGTCGTTCTGACCTGGCTTATGTGTGGACTGAGGAAATGCCTCAGGTGGAAAGGGCAGGTGTGTGCAGGAGGATACTGCCAGTGTGCACAGAAGCTGGGTGCCAAGGGGATCTGGACAGGGGGGACATGTAGCATTTTGACAAGTTAGAGATGATTTGCACCATTATACTATTATGGCCTTTGGTTTGCATCAGTCCTGCCTCATCTTATAAGTATTTGTGTGTGATCAGAAAAAAAATATTAAATTACTCATTGTCTTAGCCTGGGTTAGACCAGAAAGCAGAGCCAGAGGCAAATGCTTCTGTGCTATGACTTTATCAAGACATGCAAACCGGGGAACATAGGAGCAGTGACAAGAGGGAGTGAGGCAGGGAAGGCAGAAGCGGAGACACAAGGTATGTTTTGAAGCTGGCTGCCAGGAGCATCCTCCGGGAGGCTGTATACAGAGTGTCTCAGGACACCCCACCAAGAGAAGGGAGGGAGAAGAATCTCCCTACTAGTTCCTTTCTCCCATCATCAGAGGTTCATTTGACAGGGATTTAGGCCCCTGCACATCCACGGTACAGTTGGGCGAGCACTGGCAGAATCCCGCAGCAATCCAACACCTTAGCACCAACACAGATGCCCTGGGGCAGGGGCCATGGGAAGCCTGAGGCAAGGGCTTGTCTGTGGGTGCATGAGCTCCGTCTAAATCTCACCTGTGGCCTGGGCTGGGACAAAATTATCTGGAGACAGGTGAAGGCAAGTGATCCAAAGTGGCTTATTAAATGTGTCCGACTCACCAACCAAAACAACTCGCTATGGGTGACCCAGTCCTCAGGGTGGACCCCACATATGCCTAGAAAATTATCCTGAAATAGTGTGACGCATCTCCACGGTGGCTTACAAATGAAAATCAACCTTCTATTGTGAAAATCTGGTACATCAAACTTAAAAAAAGGAAACTGAGTAGATAGAGATATTCTTTCCAAAATGTCTCATCTCTGTGAAAACAAGTCTCTGAGGAGCTAGAGATATACCGGAAGAATGAAATGAAGAGGAAAATAAGTGAGTGAAGCAAATGTGAATGAAATCTTATTCCTATCAGTAAGATAAAGAAAAGGGGTTCTCTGGTTCACTCAAGGATCCTTTATAGACATTCTATACAGAATTTTTAGCTGTCTTGGGGCATCTGGGTGGCTCAGTCGTTAAGCGTCTGCCTTTAGCTCAGGTCATGATCCCAGAGTCCTGGGATCGAGCCCCGCATCAGGTTCCCTGCTCAGCGGGAAGCTTGCTTCTCCCTCTCCCACTCTCCCTGCTTGTATGGCCTCTCTCGCTGTCTCTCTCTCTCTGTCAAATCAATCAATCAATCAATCTTGAAGGAAAAATTTTTAGCTGTCTTTAATTTTTACTCATTAACTTCTTTGAAGCACTGATTATAAGTGTATACAAAATTTTTATATATATTTACAAAATTTCCATCAAAGAGTCAAAAAAACTATATCAAGGAAACGGAAAGGTCAAAATTTTTATAGGTGCTGTGCTGGAAGGGAGGAAACATGTAAAAGAGAAACATGTTTATCTGGTGGAATAATATAAGTACCAGGAAGAATACGGGCCTGTGTAGACATTGTTTACAGGAAGAGAGAAGAAACGTACTTAATTTCTTTATAGCCATCAACTCTGTATTTATTTTTTTAAACCTGGATACTGTTGAATACATTATGAGTACGTATTGATGAAAAGGTCAATGACACTTTTTCTATAATCATGAAGATTATATTATTTCAAAAGGAATTAATTTACCTTAAAGAAAATATTTTAAATGCTAATATTCCTTTAAAAACATCCCCATTTAAATGCTGCACCCTATGAAGAAATTGTTATTAGCTTTCTCAAATATGCAGAAAGTGATCTAGATGCTTTGTAATTAATATATAATATAAATATATTGTTAAAATGAATTAAAGGGTTATATAGATAACAAAACATAATGAATGCAATAATGAAGGAGATAGTGCAACCTTTTAAACAACAAATAAGTTTCAATTTCGGGAAGAAGAACTGTATAGGCTGCTGCAGAAACCATAGTCTCTGTAATCATATCACTGAGGCATATTCTTGAAGGTTGAGTGCTTGAATATAGTCAGCCACAGCTTCCTCAATCAGACCTATTTTACCACGAACCTCTGCTCTAAGCTTATATACTAGAGCATCATCAGGCTTCAAAGACAGAGCTGTAAAAGAAAATCATTTCAAGATATGTTTTATGATAACCCTGGAAAATGGTCTCATGTTTTAAAAATAAAAATTGTACAAGAACTTTAGCATTGCTAATTTGGAAGCATTTTTCTTTAAATGCAAGTGATTATTTGGTAAAATTAAAAAGATTAAATCTCTCTAAGAAAACTAACTTGAGGAACACAGTACAATGTCTCTCCTTGAAAGGCTGGCATTGTTTATGTCTGGTTTCCCTAATGATTTTCTGTATCTCAGCTTATCCACGTTTTAAATTATTCCATGAAGGAATCCATACTGATGGCATTAAAGATATGCTATATAAAAACAGTAATTCTTATGTAAGCTTACCTAGACAGATAGACTTGATGATTTTCTTCTTTTTATTGTCTAAAAACAAACATATCAACCACTGTGATTTTACCCCCAAGTTATAAAACAAAAATACCTTTACTTAGGTCTTCCTCAGCTAGTTCATATTGCTTTAAACAACAGTATAAGTGTGCTCTGTTAAAATATACTGCAGCCCAGAAGGGACAGCTTTCAACCACATATGCAAAATCTTCTTTTGCTTCTTTGTATTTCCCTAATATTGTATTGGCAATAGCTCGATTCATGGTAGCACATTCATTTTCTGGATCAAACTTTAAAGCCATTGAGAAGTAGTCACTGGCCTGTAAAATGTGAAGATGATGATAATTTGAATATATTTTAATTGGCAGCTATATAGCAATCTGAAGCACTTTTGCTCTTAATTTAAAATAAGGACATTGGCAAGGAATTCTTAATCTCAGGAAACAAACTGAGGGTTGCTGGAGTGGTGGGGGGTGGGAGGGATGGGGTGGCTGGGTGATGGACATTGGGGAGGGTATGTGCTATGGTGAGCGCTGTGAATTGTGTAAGACTGATGAATCACAGACCTGTACACCTGGAACAAATAATACATTATATGTTAAAAAATAAAAAGAAGAAGAAGAAGAAGATAGCAGGAGGGGAAGAATGAAGGGGGGGAATCGGAGGGGGAGACGAACCAGGAGAGACTATAGACTCTGAGAAACAAACTGAGGGTTCTAGAGGGGAGGGGGCTGGGAGGATGGGTTAGCCTGGTGATGGGTATTAAAGAGGGCACGTTCTGCTTGGAGCACTGGGTGTTATATGCAAACAATGAATCATGGAACACTACATCAAAAACTAATGATGTAATATATGGTGATTAACATAACATAATAAAAAAATGCTAAAAAAATAAATAAGTAAAATAAAATAAAATAAGGACATTGGCATGCCAAGGGGGAAATGAAAGCATTTCATCCTAGATAGAGTTGAAAAAGAGGGGCATGGGGCTCCTGGGTGGCTCAGTTGGTTAAGCGGCTGCCTTCGGCTCAGGTCATGATCCTAGGGTCCTGGGATAGAGCCCCGCATCCAGGTCCGTGCTAAGCAGGGAGCCTGCTTCTCCCTCTGCCTGTGCCTGCCTGTCTGCCTACTTGTGATCTCTCTCTCTCTCTCTGTGTCAAATAAATAAATAAAATTTTTAAAAAAGAGGTGCATTGTCAGTAGACAATGTAAAAAACAATGATAAACCAGCCAAAAGTCAGTTTGCTTTTTGTTATCACCACGTGTAGACAAATCTCGATAATGTAGTGATAAAATACTACTCCTTGCTGAGGCAAAATGCTTCACTACTTACCCCTCAAATCCCACATCCTTATACAGCACCAGGAAAAGGTAAAATATAAATTAGAAAGGAAGGTCATAACAAGATAAAATGTTAGAAAATTAACATTTTTCATATAAAAGCAGAGTATCTAAGCTAAAAAGGTAAATGAATTTTCCAAATAAGACTCTAAACCATAACAAAAAGGGATAAAAACTTAGTGACACTATGAAAGTTATGAAGAAGGAAGAGAGGGAAAAAATCAACTTGTCAAGAAAATCCAAGACTCTAGATTATTCTCTACTCGTCATCGAGCTGAAAGGACCCTTCAAAGTGTGGTCTGTAGACTGGTTTTGGGGTCTCAGCCCAAGAAATCATTTACTACAGCTCTGTAAAGAGATTAAGTACAGAAACTAAGAGTAAACCATTAGTAACATTTACAGCACTTTGACGTGGCTATGACATTCCAGCGCATGAATATATTTCCAGTAACCTGTTTATATTGTGTTTTAGTAACATATTGATGAATAGTAAGTTAGAATTTTTTTAAATGTCCTTTCACCACAAATAGCTTCAGATGCTGATTAGACATCCTACTACTCAAGATAGGAATCTCTTCTCTAATTCCATGATGGATACAAATTTGGCTTCTACTTTAAAACTTACTTCACTTAAAGGAAAAGTCATTTTTAACAATACTGTGGCGTGCCCCGCCCCGGGCCTGGGAGTTGAGGTTGTGGTTCAGGATGAATGTCAGGCTCAGGTTTTGCAGCCAGGAGTCTCCTGAAATTGGCGATTCACCGGAAGGAAATTGCAGTGATCTCCTCCTCTGAATGGTAGCTGGAGTTTCAAATAGCGCACTTTCCTTCTGTCTCCTCTGGTATTGTTCAGGGGTCCCTAGTCCCTGGGGCTCTGCAGCCAGGCCTTGGGGGCCAGACCAGGTTGTTCTCCGATTTTTTACTATTCAGTGTTTCCCAACACACCACAATCTTGCTTCTATCTCCCCCTATTTTGTGAATTCCACTCTTGCTAAGGCTGTAGATGTCCTTAAGCCCAATGGACATTTTTTAGTTCTTTACTTTCGGCACATTTCTGTGGCATGGACACTTTGATCTCTCCTTCCTTTGTAAAATTCTCTGTCCTTGGGAAGGGTGTCTCTCTGGTTTTTCTCTTACCTCTCGGATCATTTTCTCTGTTTCCATCACTGAATTATTTTTCTCTTATGTTTCCCAGGGATTTGATTTCAATTCACTTCCATCAAGAGTGAAATGGAACACTGCTAGCATGGTGGCCAAGAGCTCAAACCACGGAGCCAGATTTCTACGTTCAAATCCTGGCTCCACCACTCATTATCTCTATGTCTTTGGGTGAGTAACTTTTGTACCCAGTTTTCCTGTCTATAAAATGGAAGTAACAAACAGAACTCTACTTCCAATGCTGCTTTTAGGATTAAGTGAGGTTAATATGTAAAGTATATACAAAATATCCATATATATTCAAAATATCAATTATTTTCACCTCAATTATTATTGATATATCATTTCTTCCCAGTGTCTATAAACAGAGAGACAACATAGCCCTAAGGCAATTCTCCATGAATTTTGCTCCCTCTGACTTTCAAGAGGCATTAGATCAAGATTGTATAACCCATCTCATTTTTGGATGGAACTATTCTGTATGGCAGCTAAGTGCAATTAGAAGAATCTGTTAAGAGGGTGGCAGAATTGACATCCTTCTGTGAAGAGCTTAAAGAGAATTCACTCCCGAACAGAAGGCTGGATGATCAGAATCACCAGATCATCAGAAATGAGGCAAGGAAATGACTCCAAGCAGGGCCAAGACTTTCTTCAAAAAGTAATTTAGGTTTCATTTTAGTTAACCAGTAAATGATCAATAAAGGCCACACTATTCTGTATCACAAAAGAATACTTCAATCAGGTAGGAGCCAATGCTTACCTCAGCTAAGATAAAAGAATTCAGTAACACACAATAATATGCTTAACTGTGAATAATATAACTTTCTATTACGGCTTCTAAAATATATTGCTTAGAAAATAAAATCCTATCCATTTAATGAAGTAACTTGAAGTATAGGAGTAATGGCTATGAAACAATTGAAGGCCAAAGACACCTACCACAATGATGGCCTTGATTTTTTAACAATTGGTCTAATGCCTTAATATCTGTAATTAATTAAAAAACAGATCCAGTTATTTTTTTAAAGTCACCCATAGTTCATGATGCATGCATGTAGCTCATCCAAAAGTGATTTAAAACTATTAAGTCACTAACTAATGATAAAAGAAACCAGAACATATCTAAATTTGAACCTTCTAGAGATTATTTGATCTATTGAGGGACCCTTCTTCCTGCCCCTAAATCTTCCTTCCAGGACAGTTAGAAACAAAGGTTGAGGAGGTGGGGAGCAGGGAACAGAAGCCATTTCCTCCACAAAGAGACCTCGAGCATACTAAAATATAGCATAGCTGCATAACTACTTGCAAAGTCGGCTTAACTCTGGAGGGCATGTGCACTGTGAAGCCCAAGCATCCGGTATATATCAAGACAGAGAGGACAGAACACATTTTAGATGAAATATTTGCCCAGCTAATGTGTCCCCAGTTCCAGGGAAATAGAGCCACACAAGAAAAAGAAGAAAGAAAGAAGAAAGAAAGAAAGAAAGAAAGAAAGAAAGAAAAAGAAAGAAAGAAAGAAAGAAAGAAAAAGAAAGAAAGATCAAAATTCAAATACACTTTAAATCTAACCAGTTTTATACATGATGCCCATGGAGTTATTAAGGACAAGTTTAAAAGGTGAGAGTCTCCCTCTCATATGGGTTTTAAACATTTATGGGAACAAAAAACTGACCTGGGAATATTATTTGTCTTTATC
Source organism: Eumetopias jubatus (assembly GCF_037043125.1). Lineage (NCBI taxonomy): Eukaryota > Metazoa > Chordata > Mammalia > Carnivora > Otariidae > Eumetopias > Eumetopias jubatus. The sequence goes on from NW_028274813.1 coordinate 59,001,846, forward strand.
TCATTAACTAACTCCACAATGCAGAGAAACATTGCTAGGACCCAACCAGAGATGGTCTAAGACTGATGAAGTTTAAGGCAATTGACCCTGGCTTGTCCACCTGGGAAAACATTAGCCTGCCAACAGTCCACCAGGGTCTGAGCTGCAACAATCTCATTCATGCCTTATAGAATTGTACCTTTGATAATTCTCTGTCCCATCATTTAGCTTCACTACTGAGGTCAACTAAGCTCATCACAGGGCTCGCTGCCTAAGGGCATGATCTAAGCTGGGAAAGAGTAAGCACTAAACCAAGGCAATGACAGTAGTACAGAATGGAGGGCCGTATCTGAGAAAAAAATCAAGACACAAAACTGACAGGATTAGATGACTGATGGATGAAAGAAGTGAGGAAGAGAAAGATATGGTTACCGCCGATATCATAACCATGAACCTAAAATGAGAGCTTAATGTTGTCTGGTTACTACACTTCCCCAGTACGCTCACCCTACTCTCTGTAACAGTTATTTCACATTTTCTCTTTTCTCCTCAGAACTCCTAGCCACCCCGCCCCCCTTTTTAAGCGTCCACACCACTCTTACTGATAACTGATACTCATATCCCATAGAGAAAATATAGTCAATAAGTAGAAATACCTACTTGTCAAAGTCTGCCTGTCTGCATTCAACTGTGCCCCAACTCTCTGCCTTCCCTCACGACATAATCCATGGTGTGTCCTGCTCCCTTCAAAGGCCACTCCATCAGCTTCCAAACTTTAACCTCAGTTCTCAAAAGTTTCGATCCTAATTATTTCTGCCACTTTCTCCTGCCCCAACAATTTCTTCTTTTCTACTGCATTTTTTATTAACATAGGAGCATGAATCACTATCCTTCATATTTACAAAATAAAGAGAACTTCTTACCGCACTCTACCTCATTTCACTACTTCTCATTTCACTACTTCTTGTCACAGAACTTCCTGAACCAGTTGAACTGCTCTAATTCTTCAGCTCACATTTCCTCCACAACCCTTACCTACTCAAGGCTCTGTCTCACCGCTGCCGCAACAATGTTCTTGCCAAAATCATCAGGGACTTCCTCCAAGCTCCTCTTCCTTGACCTTTCCCAACAGCGTTTGACTCAGGACACTTTTCCCTTCTTAAAGCACATGATTCTCAAGATGTTATCAGACTCTGCTGTTTTTCTTCCCATCACCCTGGCTGGATGCTCTCGTCTCGGCCTACTCTCTGACATCTCCTCTCTGCTTCACTCTTAAACATTGGTGTTCCCCCAGAGCTTGCTCCTTAAACCCCTTCTCTCTTACCTACCCAGGCACTCTCAATCTCCTAGAGTCCCACGCATGTGTTCAGACTGATAGAATAATGCTTATGTGAGACTGTATTCGATGTTCATCACTACTAATATTTTCTTGTTTATTTTCTATTTCTTCCTCCAATAAAAAGTAAGTTCCATCAGAAAAAAAAGCCTTTCTTATCTTGTTTAGCTCCGCATCCTCAGGGTATTATTAATGCCTCATACGTGGCAGGTACATCATAAATATATGGAGATTGAAGGAATGAAGAACTAAGTGGTATAAGGAAGTATTTGCTGAACTTTTCCGGCAAAATAGAGACAAGAACCATAGCCTCTCGGTACATAAAGATGACCCAATGATCATTTCATTAAGGGATATGGTGGCAGTATTAGGAGGCACAAGAGAACACAGAGGTTACAGGTCTTGGAAAATGCAAGCAATAAAAACATTTTAAAATGAGTATGTCAGAGGCTCCTGGGTGGCTCAGTCGGTTAAGCGTCTGCCTTCGGCTCCGGTCATGATCCCAGGGTCCTGGGATTGAGCCCCATATCGGGGCTCAGCGGGGAGCCTGCTTCTCCCTCTCCCTCTGCTGCTCTCCCTGCTTGTGCTCTCTCTCTCTCTCTCTCTCTGCCCAATAAATAAATAAAATCTTAAAAATAAAATACAATGAGTATATCATCTTAGAAGGCAAGGGTTGTGAAAACTTGTGAGAAACACAGAGCTTGTGGTAGAAGCCTTCTCAGACTAGCTAGGCTAGAAAGGACATTTTGGAAAGTCCTTTGCCATAGCATCAAAGGGAGAGCAACTTGGATAGTTACCATGGCTCATCACCCTGCTTCCCATAAGAATCTCTGCTATTAGTCAAGGAACAAAATTTATCTCATCCAAATGTGAATAACAGAAAAGTAATTTGCCCGCCTTTGTAATAAAAACAAGGATGAGAAATGATAGCTTAATTTTTAGAAAGATAACAAAAACTCACCAGATAAAAAAGTATTGCTACAACACAGATAAAAATTATAACATAACATTTCAAAATGAACTAGAAAAAAATTGCTAAGGGAGAATTGCATTTAAGAAAAAATAAACCAGAAATGAAGGATCTCAGAAATGAGGCAGCCAGGAAGGTAAGACATGGAAATGAGATGACACTAGGAAAAAAAAATTTATTTTTTAAAAACCTGATCTATAAGGTCCACAGGGGATGATAGAGATTTCAGAGGACACAGGAAAGATTTAGAAGAGAAATGTGAAAAAGGCAAAGAAAATGAAACAAAAACTAAGATATAAAACATGAGAAAAAATAATTGGTATATAGAAGTCAAAGGGCATCTTATATATAATAATTGGCATTTATTCCCAATGAATAATGAAACAAAAAAATTTTTATACTAAATTCAACAAAACTTTTCTGAAATCTACATAATGAAAATGCACACTGTGTACTTTAAAACTGACTCCAAATGGTCAACTCTGAGACATATCTTGGCAAAACTTTTTACTTAAAAAAAGAAATCTTTGGTTATCTTGACCAAAAAAGTCACTGATAAAATAATGAAAATCAGGTTTCCATCAAAAAGATCATTTTTGACACCAACATACAAATCCAGAAAATAGGGAAACAACACTTAAGACACTCAAGGAAAGAAAAAGTGACTCAGAATTTTAAACCCAGACAAGCTGCCTTAAGTTGTAAACACTGCAGGCAAACAGCTATGAACATAAAAAAAATTCAAGGAATATTGTTCTCATGAGCCCTTTCTCAGGACTCTGCTAGAAGACCAATTTCAGGCAACTAAGAAATGAGTGGTCGGGAGGGAAACTTTGGCAAAAAGCCTGGTGATGAGAACTGAATATACTTAACTGGAGAACTAAGACTAAAATGTGAAATAAGGGTAACAAAATAGTTTGCAAATATTAAGCCCTTTGGCAGGGGAGGAATAATGAAACTCACAACAAAATGGGAGAATAGAGACAGAGTAGAAGGCTGGCACCAGCTGACACTGTAAGCTTATACATATTTAAGAATAAAAATATAATTTTTTTAAAAAAAGAATACTATTAACTAAAAACAAATGGATGAGAGGGAAGAGTAAGGGAAGAAGAGATTAAATGGCAATTTTATTGTTGTTCGTAATAGAGAAACTAAAGAAATAAGGAACTAAGAGTATAAAGGTATTTTTATAAAGGTAATCACTAAAGCAAAACTATAAACCTACTTACCTTTGAAAATAATTAAAGTAGGCCACAGAATAAAATATACCAAATACATGTACAAAGGAAATGTGACATTAAATAACAGAACTAAGATCAACCATGCCAAAATTTTATTATCATTATTATTAAAAAGTATTTTCAAATTGCTATCTAAAGCAAAATCTAACTCTATGCTGTATAAAAGAGACACAAACCTGAAATAAAGGATTCTGAACATTGAAAATAAAGAGAAGGGCAAAGGAATACCAGGCAAAAGGAAAACCAAATGAAATCAGAGGTTACGATCTTCATATCAGAATTTATTCCTAAGATCATTTTAAAGAAACAGAGAGAATTTGAAATGCATTCACAATGCATATGTAATGCGTATGAATATCTGTATAAAATAATAATGTGGCAGCAATTTTCATAAAGTAGAAATTACAAGAGATGTAAAGAAAACACTAATTTTAAGGTACTTACACCTTTCTCACTCCAAAATAAACCAAATGAAAAACAAGTGCGGCTATAGGCTAAATTAAAAACATAACTTATAAGATAGATCTTATATGGATATTTTTAACTCTATATCCTTATAGTAGAAATTCTTTTTTTTAAAACAGTTGTTTGTTTGTTTTTTTTAAGATTTCATTTATTTATTTGACAGAGAGACACAGCGAGAGCAGGAACACAAGCAGGAGGAGTGGGAGAGGGAGAAGCAGGCCTCCCGCGGAGCAGGGAGCCCGATGTGGGGCTCGATCCCAGGACCCTGGGATCATGACCTGAGCCGAAGGCAGACGCTTAATGACTGAGCCACCCAGGCGCCCAGAAATTCTTTTTTGAAAACGTTCCTGGAGTATTTTTTTTTAAGTTGGCATATACAAGACCACATTAAAACTCAATAAACTCCAAAATTAGAAAATATAAAGCCCTTCCACCTGGACATTTTAAGTGTCCTATTAATTTATTCTTTAGTCCAAGGGGAAATAACATTTCAGGTGTAACGTTTTAGGAAAGAAAAAAAATTACAGACCGAAATACATAGGATACTGCTAGAAGCAGTACTTAGGGAAATGGCCTAACCTTGACAACTCATCACAGTATAAATTAAAGGGTGACAATAAGTGAAACTTCTGACTCAGAGACAGGCAAAGAACAAGATAAGTTGAAGATAAAGAACAAAAGAGTGAATATAAATAAAAAGTTAAAATTGAGTTTGAATTATGTAAGTGCATTACAGTGCAAATAAAATAAATTCAAAATATAAAAAAATACCATCTAATAACCCAATACTTTCATTTCAGACATTCTAAAATGATTAAGATGTTATAAAACCAGAACTGACATCCTTATCGCCTCACTCCCAGTCAAATGCTCATGTGACTAAAATTTAGGAAAGGTAGCAATTAAGATGAGTTAGATAATCACATCAATGTAAAAGAGTCTTGAAGGAAGTCTGAGATTTGTCTAAGTGGGGGCAGAGAGAGGATTCTAGGCCAGAAGCTGGCAATAATGGACAGCAAGGCAATGATCCACACTTCGGGAAAGTCCAGAACAATGTTTACTGGACAAGTGTTGAATGGTTGATGATAATGAGGAGAATAAATCCATAGAGATGTGAACATGTAATAAATAATTACAAAGATTCTTATGAAAGAACTTTTTTGAAGAGAGCTAATGAATGATTAGCCTATGATGTAAGGATTGCTTTTTGAAATTCTATATAACAAAGAAAGCATTTAGTGTCAAAAATAAAATGTTAAGGAAAACTCATTACCTGAGAAAACTGCCGATGGTGAAAATAGATATTTCCTGCATTAAAGTAAGCCAGTGAATACGTGGGGTTTAGAGAAATTGCTGCTTGATAGTCTTTCATTGCATTCTGTTGTTGACCCATAAACTCGTGAATCACACCACGATTTGTTAAGAATTCTGCTGTAGTATTGATCTGCAATATAATAGTATGAGTATTTAGCATCTGAGAACAGTATGTATCTCCAATTTCATGTCTGTAAAAATGAATGTTATGAAATCTACTTGTGGGAAATGAGTAATTTTATAGTGCAGGTGAAACCCCATTAGAGCAAATATTTTGAGAAAGGACTCTGTATGAAGTTGATTCAGTGTCAACCCTTCGTTGATTTGGTCGCAATAAAAAAATAATCTTAGTGCTTTACCCAGTTCCTTTCCAAAGGATAGACATGGTTGGCAGGAAGCTTATTTGTTTGACTCCGTTACACTGGAGAATAAATTAAATAGTTAACATGCTTATTTGTCCAGGTAGTAGCAATTATCTTTCAGTTCTTTCCTTTTTTCACATCTCAAAGTTTACAAAGTCTGCCCATTTCTACAGAAACAGAATCCAAAAGCTATAAGAGAGCATTTTCTGTCACTGTATACAAAACCTGAGGGTTTTATTTGCCATTTCACTATAGAAGAATCTGGGGATTTGTGTTGTTCTTTCTTTAGTTCCTTTAAACCCAGAACATTTTTTTATGTTTTGCATTCATTTTTTATGACAAAATAATATTGATGTCCCATGAAACTATAAATTGCGTTTACTGAAAGGAATCAACATTTATCATGAGTTTGTACTTTGGATTTTAAATGTACTTCAGTTATAAAATTGGCAAGCCATAAAAACTCTTTAGGAATCTCTTAGGAAAAAAAAATATATATATTATTTTCCCTACAAGTTACTTTAAAAAGTTACAGAGAGGGGCACCTGGGTGGCTCAGTCGTTAAGCGTCTGCCTTCGGCTCAGGTTATGATCCCAGGGTCCTGGGATTCAGCCCCACATCGGGCTCCCTGCTCAGCGGGAAGCCTGCTTCTCCCTCTCCCACTCCCCCTGCTTGTGTGCCCTCTCTCTGTCAAATAAATAAATAAAATCTTAAAAAAAAAAAAAAGTTACAGAGAAGTTACATGACACTATTCATTAATTGATGCTAATGATAATATCATCTAAGTGGATTTTTACCTTTATGGCAGCATTAATATCTTGAATTGCAGCAAAATTATCACCCATCTGAAGACAGACCACAGCTCTTCCCTCATAGGCTAAGTAGCATTTTGGATCAACTTCTGTGGCAATGGTAAAGTGATTCCAAGCTTTCTGGAATTTTCCTCTGGCCTAAAAAAATTTTTCATTTACTTGAAGTAGGAAATTGTCCATAACATGACAAATGTTTATGGTTCTAACTTAATCAAATAAAGCCTTTAGTAAGGGTAAATTTATATTGTGCTAAATCTAAGCTATTTTAAACAAGGAAATAGACTGTACTCTAAGTGCATTCAATTGACTCAATTACCTCTGAGTATTTATGCTAACATTTTAATTAATTAAAATAAATCTAATTGTCAGAGTCATCTCCTATGCCAGTCTTGGACAACATAAAATCATGGCCACCATATGAAACACCAATGCTTCTGACAATCATCACCACAAAGTTTATACTGAACTCCACACACACAGGCAGAGATTGTATTTATTGCCTGGCAATGAATCTTCAGTTATACATAATATATATATATATATATATATATATATATATATATATATATATATATATAATGAACATAATAAAATAAATGTGTTGAATAAATAGAACAAACTAATAATGTGAGACCTATTTTGATAAATTGTACCGGCATCTGGAATTTTAGGGTCATTTATACATATTCCACGGAAAATGCATTCAAATCTACCAAGTTTTTGTTTATACAAACCTTAGCACCAACTGGAAAACAAGAAAAAAGTTAGGAGAGGGGCACTGTTAATTGAAAGGTATCTGAATATTTCGTAGAGAAGACCAGCTAGCAACTAAATACCTCATCAGTGTAAGGTGGTGAGTTGATAAATCCACTGAGTCCAGAGTCTGTCCTTTATTTGCATAGGCTAAAAATCCAACTTGCCAGAATCTCAGAAGCTGAGAAGCTGACTCACACTAACCAAACTGAGCCCAGTGACTCTTGCATAAAACTAATGAGATAACTACACACTGTTCCTTAACTGGCAAATCTTCTCCCTCTGGGCAAATTATGTGAAAATCAACACTGGCATAACAAATTCATTGGAGAAACAAGGAATATAAGAATATTAAGCTGCAAACAGCCTCACAGTGGGCTATCTGTCATCTGTTCCTGAAATCTGTTTTAGCTAACCTCGGTATCGCTAGTGCGAGGCACATAGTAGGAAAATCTGTTAAGTATTTTTTGAACAAATGGTTACTCTTTCCCTTGGGCAGAACTTGGATGAAGCTCTCTCTCTCTTTTCTCAGTCCTTTCTTTCCTGATTCAATCCTTCTTCCTACTGATGTGTTTCTCAGTCTTCTTTCAGGTTGATACATATCAAGTAAGCTCTTCATAAAACAAAAATCTGATGTCGTTGCTTTGGTTAATTATATTAACATTTATAACTGGCCTGCAAGGCCTTCACCTCCAGTCACTTTCCAATTCTCTAGCCTGTCCTACAACACTCACTTCCTATCATTACACTCCATCCACTTGGGCCCTCTGTCTCTTTCACAAGACTTCCTAAAGTGTTGTTCACTATGTCCTAGCTTCAGCTCTTAACTCTGACTGATTACTAGTCTTTCACACTCAATTTAAATGTTAATTTCTCAAAAATTCCTCTCTTACCCCTTAAACAAATCTAGGTTTCCTTGTTATAAGCTGTCCTAAAACCCATCCTTTTCCTTTGTATCATGAGTATAATTAAATAACTTTTCCTATGGTTGCTTGATACTCATCTCTCTATTAGGTAGTAAACTCTATAGAAGAATCAAGTATATTTGGTTCACTGCTGTATCCCTAGGCCTAGAGCATTTCTTCTCCTATATTAGGGGCTCAGTAAAATGCCTACTGAATGCAATGAATGATGATGCTAACACATTTCATTGTATTGCAGTCAGCTCTCTCTGCCTTGGGAGTCATCCTGTCTCTTCAAGTTGACTTTGGAAATTTCTACTGTGATCCAATGATGGCTAATTTAGTCTCAAAGGGAAATCTTATTTCCCTTATTAATGAGTTCTTGGGCATACCCCACTATAACCACCAATCCTAACAATCACCTCCAATGTTATTAATATTATTAGAGCAGCCAAACTCATTTTCAAATTTTTAAAAATCAACTTTAATTGCAGATTATTAATAAGAATTTCTGCAGATTATGGTAATATGAACACATTTTTTGCCTATTCTCTAAAATCTTGAATATTAAAAAAAAAGAAGAAAATTTAAAATCATTCAGTTCCTCTTCATGGAAAATATAGCATACTTGGCACTGTATTCCAAGAATGTCACTACATATTTATTAGTACAAATAGGTTGGTGAGTGCATGGGTTATGTCAGAGTGTTCCAGAAATCACTCAGAGACCTGCTTGGTAACAGACAGAGTAACACTCTCCCATCTTGCTGAAAAGACAAACACCTGGTCTCTTGCCTTCCCAGTATGGGCTCATTGCCCTTTGGAAGATGACCTAAATCCCTATACAGTGGTTGTCTGATCCACTGCGTGACTAAAGTCCACTTCAAAACTTTTGTACACTGTTTATTCTCTCTAGCTTGTCATTAATTCAACAGGACAATACCTATGGGGCCCAAGTATAAGTTAGTGAAACAAACATTAGCCACGTTCTTATATGTGAAACTCATCAGGCAAATTTCAAAAGTTGTATGTAAGAGTGGGGGTAAGGTAAGGCGGGGTACACACATTAAGGAAACTCAGGTTCAAAGGGTCCACATCTCACTAGTATGCCAGGTCCCTGGGTGTGGTCCACAGGTAAGCTCCCTGTAACTAATAAACCCCTGCAGAAGCTCTGCTCTGGATACTGATAGTAAGGGAAAGGTAAAATATACATGACCAAAGAAATAACATATATCCCAATCACCAGTAAAGGGCTAAATATATTCTTTCCCTTGTCCAAAAGATGCTTTTATGGGTTAACATGTTGTTATATAACATTACCTGCAAATTATAGCCTAGGCTAATTCTGGCTTTTACATATGTTGGATTAATGTGCAACGCTTTCAGAAAGTCCTTCTGCGCTTGTTTGGTGGCTTTCTCATGACCATATTCCATGTAAGAATTTCCCCTTCCAACGTAAGCATCCAGAAAACAGGGATTAATTTTAAGAGCCCAGGTGAAGAAATCAACAGCTTCTTCAAACTCTTTATTTCTGAAAATAAATGAAAATATTAATCCTTTCTGGTGAATTTTCTAAGTGCTTTTCTATATATAATTTTTTTCTTTTTATTGTTATGTTAATCACCATACATTACATCATTAGTTTTTGATGTAGTGTTCCATGATTCATTGTTTGCGTTTAACACCCAGTGCTCCATGCAGAACGTGCCCTCTTTAATACCCATCACCAGGCTAACCCATCCCCCTACCCTCCTCCCCTCTAGAAACCTGTTTGTTTTTCAGATAATTTATTCATGAAGATTTGCATTGACCCTTATCAAAAAAAACTTTTTATTTTTATTATCCATCATAGGAAGTAAGTTCATATAACCTAAGAAAGTCTGACAGGATCTTTGAAGATTTGGGTGAAAGGGAAAAGGGAGGTAAGAGCCATTTTTATAACAGAATATGTTGGGATGATATTTTAGAGTTCTTTTTTCAGAACTATAAATGTCTGAATGGCATTCCTGACCTTGTTTTTAACAGCTATCAGTAGCCAATACAGAAAAACATATGCTATTTTTGATGAAATACACTAGTAAAACAGATTAAAATAAATGTATTTATGTATTTAATATTTCCTTATACAATGAAAGGAACCAAATTTTTATCACACGGGAAGCCTTACTTCAGATCTTTTATAAAGGCAAATACTTTTTGTGGACACAGGAAAGGAGAAAAAAGAAAAGGTAAAATGCATTTGATTTATTAACTTGTGAATAGATGTGACCGAATGATAACTCTATCTCTCATCCTTAATTATTCTCTTGTGGTGGGGTGAGGGCTAGAGAATGAATCAGATATTTGTTCATAGGCAGAGAGAGTCACTTTTCCATTTTATATGTGTATCTGATAACTACATTCAGTCTCAACTGACATGGAGAACATCTAGGATCTTTTCCAAAAACTAGAACAAGGGAGCTAACATTGAGTAACTGCTTACTTACCAAGTACTGTGCTAAATGCTTTACCTCTTATTTCACTCAGTCCTTCCAACAATTCCTAAGCTAGTTATAATTTTCTACATTTTATAGGTTAAAAGAAAATGGCTCAGAAAAAGTTTGCACACAGTAAATAACACAGTAAGTGGTGTAGTGAGGCTCAGCAGTGTACATATCTAGGATTCAGACTCAGGTAAACCATAACTCCAAACTTCATGCTTTTCCACACAGTCATCTCTACCTCACATTCTTCGCCCTTACCATACCTGCTGCAGTTGGCACACAAGATTTACTATCTCAGCAGGGTAGTCAGAAGGAAGGAGTGAAGCTCAGACCTAAACCTGAATGTGCAGATTAATACTAATTTTTCAAAGTTGTTATGAGAAACAAATGAGCACGTGTGAAAACCATTTAGCAAAGAAACGCTCAATAAAGATTATCATCTTCTTCCCATCCTCGCCATTACTTCTCAAAAAGGTTTCAAAATTTAACAAGATGCATCACTACTTTGCTAAATTTTCCTTCACAAAATACATGGAAACAAGGGCAGCTGTTCTAGAGACTGGCATCTCCTAGATATTATGCAGGAATATCTCTTAAAGTAGTGTTTCCCAAACTTTGGCCCCTCCTTGGTGACAGTTGCCCTATGTTCTACCTACGCTATCATTTACTGAATATTTTTCTCTAAGTCAAATCACTGTTTTACTTAACACAATTTATTTCAAAAGACAACTTAATTTCAACCCCATAAATAGAAAATTAATATTTCATACCATAAACAGACAGCAACCATAATAATAAACAACTATTGGAGTTGGATACTACAGTAGTCTGCAGAAAACTGAACCTGTGGGCTGGACCGTCTATTACAAAATGTTGGAAAGATGGGAAAGACTAGCTTTTAGCTGAGACCTTCTTCTTGACGTATTCAGAAGGCTTGAGAAAGAATTTAGTTTGAAATTGAAGAGCACTTCAGTTTCTCGCAATGTGATTGAATATTTTTTAATGCCTGTCTAAGCCATGAAGAATAATTGAGGTGATTACGATATTTACTCCGTGTTTTGGCAAACACTACCCAAAAGTGGGGCATCAAGTGTTCAGCCTGAAGATTGTACAAGAATCCGCAGTGAATACCAGGAACACTTGGCTTCTGATAATTCAGACAGGCGGAAAGTGAACATTCACATATACGAGGCAGTTTATCTACTAAGTTTGCTGTGGATTGTTACTAAGAAAACACAGGTTTACTTCCCTCAGTAGCTTAGAGTGGAATTGTGCTTTTCTCCTGATAACTGGCACTATTGGAGAGGTGAGAGTTCGCTAAATAAGGGTAATAATGCCTGAGGTTGTGCTCTGTTTACAGAGATCTTTTCCTCTGTAACTCTCAATCCCTTTCACCTATTTTCCCCTTTCCCCACCCCTGTCCTCGTTGGCAACCACCAATCTGTTCTCTGTATTGATGAGCCTGTTTCTGTTTTTGTTTGCTCATTTGCCTTGCTTTTTCAATTTCCACATTTAAGTGAAATCAGGCAGTATTTGCCTTTCTCTGATCTATTGCACTTAGCATAATACTCTCTAGGTCCATTATGTTGTTGCAAATGGCAAGATCTCATTCTTTTTTATGGCTGAGTAATTCCATTGTGTGCATGCGCGGGCACATGCACGCACGCTTGTGTGTGTGTGTGTGTGTGTGTGTGTGTGTGTGTGTGTGTGTGTGTGTGTACCCTCTTTATCCATTCATCTATCCAAGGGCACTTGTGTTACTTCCATATCTTGGCTATTATAAATAATGCCACAATAAACACACAGTTGCACAGATCTTTTCCAATTAGTGTTTTTGTTTTCTTTGGGTAAATTAATGGAATTACTGGATCACACAGTATTTCTATTTTTAATTTTTTAAGGACACTCCTTAATGTTTTCCACACTGGTTGCACCAATTTATATTCTCAACAGTGTACCACAAAGGTTCCCTTTTCTCCACATCCTCACCAACACTTGTTATTTCCTGTCTCTTTGGTACTAGCTATTCTGACTGGTGTGAGGTGATTTCTCCTTGTGGTTTTAATTTGCATTTCCCTGATGATCAGTGATGTTGAGCATCTTTTCATGTACCTGTTGCCATCTGTATGTTTTCTTTGGAAAAATGTCTATACAGGTTCTCTGCCCATTTTAATCTAATTATTGGGGGGTTGGTGTTGAGTTGTATAAATTCTTTATATATTTTAGATATTAACTCTTTATCAGATATATCATTTGCCAATATCTTCTCCCATTCAATAGGTTGCCCTTTCTTTTTGTTCGTGGTTTCTTTTGCTGTGCAAAGACTATTTTGGGGACTATTTTGGTGTAGTCCCAATAGTTTGTTTTTGCTTTTGTTTCCTTTGCCTGAGGAGACATATCCAAAAAAAAAAAAAAGTCACTAAGGCTGGTGTCCAGGAGATTACTGCCCATGTTTTCTTTTGGGACTTTCATGGTTTCAGGTCTCGCATTTAGGTTTTAATCCATTTGGAGTTCCTTTCTGTGTATGTGTAAGAAAGTGGTCCAGTTTCATTCTTCTGCATGTAGCTGTCTGATTTTTCCAACAGCATTTATGAGAATCTGTCTCAAAAAGAGACTGTCTTTCCCCCCATTGTATATTCTTGCCTCTTTTATGGTAGATTAATTGATCATACAAACATAAGTTTCTTTCTGGGTTCTCTATCCTGTTCCATTGATCTATGTGTCTATTTCTGTGCCAGCACCATACTGTTTTGATGACTACAGCTTTGTAGTATAGTTTGAAATATGGGGCTGTGATACCTCCAGCTTTGTTCCTCTTTCTCAAGATTGCTTTGCATAACAAATTCCTAATCAAGAATAATTAGACAGTAGTAATTCTGTATAAAATGCATTTAGCTGATAGGTTGTTGTGCTCAGTATTTCTATCTATGAGTAACAGCAAACTATTTACTTATGATGCATACCTATGGTGATTATGTAAACTGAAATTTCCACAGCAGTCTCAGTTCTCTCATAGTTTGCTCATAAATCATTGAAATACTTCTAGTATATTAACATCCATTTGCATCATACACATTGCCCCACTCATACCCAGAAGGAAATTAAAAATCCTTTGTGAGAACATACACCAATATATGGATTATAAAATACAATCTCACCTTTTGTATAAACCAACCAATTTTAAAAGAAAAAATGAAGCAATAATTTGAAGCTACTTTTCTATACCTATCTAGTTATTATCACTAAAGTTTTGTTGTTGTTGTTATTTAATTTTAGTTAACATACAGTGCAATATTGGTTTCTGGAGTAGAATTCAGTGGTTCCTCACTTCCATAGAACACTCCCTGCTCATCACAACAAGTGCCCTCCTTAATACCCATCACCCATCTAGCCCATCCCCCACCCACCTCCCTCCATCAAGCCTCACTTTGTTCTCTATCATAAGAGTCTCTTATGGTTTGTTTCTCTCTCTCCTTTTCTTCCCCCTTCCCATATGTTCATCTGGTTTGTTTCTTAAATTCCACATATGAGTGAGAGCATATGGTATTTGTCTTTCTCTGACTGACTTATTTTGCTTCGCATAATACACTCTAGCTTCATACATGTCGTGCAAATGGCAAGATTTCATCTTTTTGATGGCTGAGTAATATTCCATTGTATATTTATATATACCACCCCTTCTTTATCCATTCATCAGTTGATAGACAAATGGACTCTCTCCATAGTTTAGCTATTTTTGATAATGCTGCTATAAACATTGGGGTGCATGTTCCCCTTCGAATATGTATTTTTGTACCCTTTTGGTAAATACCTAGTAGTGCAATTGCTGGATCATAGGGTAGTTCTATTTTAACTTTTTGAGGAACCTCCATACTGTTCTCCAGAGTGGCTACACCAGTTTGCATTCCCACCAACAGTTCAAGAGGGTTCCCCTTTCTCTACATCCTTGCAAAAATCTGTTGTTTCTTGTGTTGTTAATTTTAGCCATTCTGACCTGTGTGAGGTGGTATCTCGTCATGGTTTTGATTTGTATTTCCCTGATGATGAGTGATGTTGAGCATCTTCTCATGTGTCTGTTAACCATCTGGATGTCTTTTTTGGAAAAGTGTCTATTCATGTCTTCTGCCCATTTCTTGATTGGATTATTTTCTCTTTGGGTATTGAGTTCAATAAGTTCTTTATAGATTTTGGATAGTAACCCTTTATCAGATATGTCATTTGCAAACATCTTCTCCCATTCCATAGGCTGCCTCTTAGTTTTGTTGATTGTTTCCTTTGCTGTGCAGAAGCTTTTTATCTTGATGATGTCCCAATAGTTCATTTTTGCTTTTTTGTTTCCCTTGCCTCCAGCGACATGTCTAGTAAGAAGTTGCTATGGCCAAGGTCAGAAAGTTTTCTGCCTGTGTTCTTCTCTAGGATTTTGATGGATTCTTGTCTCACATGTACGTCTTTCCTCCATTTTGAATTTATTTTTGTGTATGGTATAAGAAAGTGGCCCAGTTTTATTCTTCTGCATGTTGCTGTCCAGTTTTCCCAATACCATTTGTTGAAGAGACTGTCCTTTTTCCACTGGATATTCTTACCTGCTTTATCCAGATTAGTTGACCATAGAGCTGTGGGAACATTTCTGGGTTATCTATTCTGTTCCATTGATATGTGTCTGTTTTTGTGCCTGTACCATACTGTCTTGATGACTACAGCTTTGTACTATACCTTGAAATCAGGAATTGTGATGATTCCAGTTTTTTCTTTTTCAAAATTCCTTTGGCTATTTGGAATCTTTTGTGGTTCCAAACATATTTTAGGATTGTTTGTTCTAGCTCTTTGAAAAATGTTGGTGGTATTTTGATAGGGATTGCATTAAATGTGTAGATTGCTTTGGGTAGTATAGGCATTTTAACAATGTTTGTTCTTCCAATCCATGAGCACGGAATGCTTTTCCATTTCTTTGTGTCCTCTTCAATTTCTTCATAAGTGCTTTGTAGCTTTCAGAGTACAGATCTTTTACCTCTTCAGTTAGGTTTATTCCTAGGTATCTTATTGGTTTTGGTGCAATTGAAAGTGGGATCGGTTCCTTGATTCCTTTTTCTGCTGCTTTATTATTGGTGTATAGAAATGCAACTGATTTCTGTGCATTGATTTTATATCCTGCAACTTTGCTGAATTCATGTATGAGTTCTAGGAATTTTGGGGTGGATTCTTTTGGGTTTTCCACATAAAGTGTCATGTCATCTGCAGACCATGAGAGTTTGACTTCTTCTTTGCCAATTTGAATGCCTTGTATTTCTTTTTGTTTTTCTGATTGCTGAGGCTAGGACTTCTAGTACTACATTGAACAGCAGTGGTGAGAGTGGGCATGCTGTCATGTTCCTGATCTTAGGAGGAAAGCTCTCATATTTTCCCCATTGAGAATGATATTCGCTGTGGGCTTTTTATAGATGGCTTTTATATATTTTATATTTCCTTTTACATTTCCTTTATATTGCTTTTATAGTTCCAATATAGAGGGTATATTCCCTCTATCCCTACACTGTGGAGAGTTTTAATCAAGAGAGGATGCTGTATTTTGTCAAATGCTTTTTCTGCATCAATTGAGAAGATCATATGTCTTTTGTCCTTTCTCTTATTAATGTGATATATCACACTGATTGATTTACAAATGTTGAACCACGCTTGCAGCCCAGGAATAAATCCCACTTGGTCATGGTGAATAATCCTTTTCATGTACTATTGGATCCTATTGGCCAGTATCCTGGTGAGTAAATTTTGGCATCCATCTTCATCAGGGATATTGGTCTGTAATTCTCCTTTTTGATGCAGTCTTTGTCTGGTTTTGGGATCAAGGTAATTTTGGCCTCATAGAATGAGTTTGGATGCTTTCCTTCCATTTCTATTTTTTGAAACAGCTTCAGAAGAATAGGTATTGACTCTTCTTTAAATGTTTGGTAGAATTCCCCTGGGAAGCCATCTGGCCCTGGACTCTTGTTTTTTGGGAGGTTTTTGATTACTGCTTCAATTTCCTTGCTTGTTATGGGTCTGTTCAGATTTTCAAACAGTTTTGGTAGTTTATAAGTTTCCAAGAATGCATCCATTTCTTCCAGATTGCCTAATTTGTTGGCATATAGTTGTTCAATATGTCCTTAAAATTGTTTGTATTTCCTTGGTATTGGTCATGATCTCTCCTCTTTCATTCATGATTTTATTAATTTGGGTCCTTTCTCATTTCTTTTTGATAAGTCTGGCTAGGAGTTTATCGATCTTATTAATTCTTTCAAAGAATTCTTTCAGACCATGCTTTCAGTCCTGGGATTCTGCCCCACTTTGCCACCTGAACACCTTTAAGCCAGGCACATCCTCCATGGCAGTGGACCACTAAAGGTTCAGATTTTACACTCCATGGCTTCTAATACTTTGTGGTAGCCTCCGTAAGCAGGCTCCCTCCCCACCAATGTATCCAGAGCTGTATCTCCCCCAAGTCAACTCCACATCTCCTACCTTCCAAAGGTGGTCACTTTTCTACTTGTAGACTTGCAGTTTTTGTTTTTGTAGACCGCTGATTGATTTCTTGGGTGTTCAGAATGACTTGATCACTATCTAGCTGTGTTCAAGGGAAGAGACAAGCTTAGGGTCCCCCTACTCCTCTGCCATCTTAACTCCTCTATCAGCACTAAAGTTTAATGAGCACCTAATCCATTCAGACTAATTAAGTAATTATTAACCCTTAAAGTTAGAAAGAGACCTTGAAAGACACCTAGCAAGCTCTTCAAAGCTGACAATGACTAAAAATCAAGCCCAGAGGAGGTGACATTGTCAAAACCAGAGACTTCCCAGCTCCCTGTACAAATAGAAAAAAAAAAAAAAGAAAAAGAAAAGAAAGAAACAGATAACACTATAGAAATAGCAATCTCATTTATTTGAAAATGTATATATCACACAATATCCTAGACTGAAGCTCTTGTTTCATAATCATACGGCAGTTAAACAACAGAAGAATCTGGTAAAGTATCTATGTTATATCAGGATACATATTCAGCAAGACATAAATTGTTAAGCATCAATTACAAATATAAAAGTATATTAAATTAGTTTTTCTAAAATAAAATGTTTTTATAAATCTGAAATAATATGATCACTGAGGAAGGTGCATGATTTTCATTACAGTGTCCATAACTATGGACCATGTGCTAAGTGTGGCAGTGAGGCCACAGACACAAAGGCCCACTGCATTTTCCAAATTAATCACATACGTGACCAGATGTGCCCTACTGAGTTGTACAAATAAATCATAAATACCTCCCAAAACTAAAGAATGGGGCTTGCAGAGTCAAAGATTCAAAAATATTTTATGCAAATATAAGAATAGTAAAATAGATATTCGGGGGTAAAAAGTGGATAGGACATGTAACTCTGAGTAAATCAGGCTCTCTCCCTGTGGCATTTTTTTTTTTTAATCTAAAGGTGGCTTTCTCAAAGAGATCTAAAAATTAACTCTACCATAACACTCTTAGTGACCAAACTGGACAACAAGTAGGATATTCAGCCTAAGGAATGTTGTCTCCTAGCAACCACAAGAGTGAGAGCCAGAGATATACAAAGGCATACTTCAAAAGTCTGCAACCCCATGAGTTCAAAGATCAAAGTCCTAAAATTTAAAGATTTATTCCTTTTTTTGAATTTTCCAAATGGGAGAATTTTTACTTTCCCACTATAAGACATCAATAATGAATCTCAGTACTTAGAAACCAAGCTGCTGTGGTATAAGTATGTTATAGCTTACCTTGAAAAGCAAAAATACTTCTCCTGAAATAAATATAACCAATCACCAAACATTCCTGATTGCTAAATTCAGTAAAACTCAAAACACATGGAATTGGGATTGTGAGTTATCAGGGCTTTACTGTTGATTTAAATTCTACTTTTATTAAAGGACAATAGAGATTCCAGTCGGCTGATGAAAGTTGGGTTATTTGGAATTGCAAAGCAGTATCAGCTTAAGGAGGCTCTGCCATATAGACCCAGTGATTACATTTCATAAAAGAGATCAGGAACTGACACAGAGAGAACTTTATTGTCTCTAATAGTTGCTAAACATAGGAATGAGGTTGAGAGAAACTTTGCAGTCTTTTTTTTTTTTTTTTTTTTTGATTTTAAGAGAATACAATGACCTCAGACATTTTTGGTCTGCACTCTCCCACCAAAACAAACATGTCAGTCATCATTATTCCATCTCTGTTTAAGGATGACAATTACCTAAAGAGATGAATTGTACAAAGTTTCCTGGATTAACATAGACAACAGTGTGACTATGTTTTGCTTTCTATATAAAATTAGATGTCTGAGACTTGTTTAGGTTTTTTACCTCAATGACACCTTTCACAAGTACCAGTTATTATATTACTATGTTCATAAAATAAAAAGTCTGACTCTCATAGGAAAATGTAGCTATGTCCTAAAAGGGAAAAAAAGAATGCTTATTTCCTAAATAATTCAAATTATGTACTATTCTCTAAATTTGATGTTTACACAGCCTAGCCTACATAATTTATGAACATCCAAATTTCTCCTCCTATTAATTGCTGTTGTTTCATGAAAAATAATGCTGTAAACTATTACTTAATCAAACATATCTTATCCTACCTTAAAATCTTCACGTGCTGAATCTCTATGCTTTTAAAAACAAAATGACCAGAAATTAATTTTTCACGCCAACTGTATATATAGAAACGTAAACCCTATAGTTAACAAAATCTACCTACTCTAATATTATCTGAGTAAATTTTAAACTGATAGTCATCTGTATTTGAGCCTATTCTTTTCTCCACTTCTATAACTTACTTTTTTTTCTTTTTTAAGTAGGCTCCACACCCAGTTGGGTGTGGAGCCCAACACAGGGCTCAAACTTACAACCCTGAGATCAAGGGTCAGGATGCTTAACTGACTGAGCCACCAGATGCCCCATTACTTATTTTTATAATAATCCCAGAAACAGGTAATAATATTTTAAGTAATATGTTTTTTGTAGATTTTATTGTACTTTGTGGATATTTACTGGTATTGTAATTAGTTTTAGATTTAGAACTATGTTTTTCTAAATGCAAAATTTTCTTGAAAATACATTATGTTTTGAAATCACTCTCTCTTCCAGGAAACAGACTTTTTAAAAGTTAGTTCCATTTTAAGCACAAAATTAATTAATTTGATTTTGTTCTTAGCTATTTCAAGCTATGCATGATTTTATTCTCTATATTACCAAGGTCCTTTCCAGTAAATGGGCTTGTATCAAATGGGTACCCCAATGCCATGATGCAGGTATTTTCTTGAATATTTAATGACACATTCAGGTGTGCTCCCCACTTCTTTACAGGGAATCTTTGTGTCTCTCCCCATTTTTGTACTCTGTTAGTTCCACAACATTTTCCTCTGTTTCTTCTATTCTTCTATCATTATAAATATTGTGGTTCTACCCGCTCTCACATCAACATAAATTGCACTCCATACCTGTGATGGCACATGGCAGTGGCTTGACAAAGGCTCACATCAGTCTTGCTTATCAGTGCAGCTTGTTTAAAATCCTGAAACAGTTTTATAAGTTTTTGTTAATTTTGCAACATTATCTTTTGTGCTTTCTTAAACTTCCTTCTAACTTTGATTCTACCATGAATATATTTAACACAAGCATTAAAATATACATCTTCCTAAAACTTCATTTTTCCTTTTAGTATCACAGTTAGTGAGAATGCATGGAGCATAGCTGGAAACTCACTCAGAATCTTATGCTACTGGTCTCCCCTCTTCTTGTGGCTTTGCCCTGCTCTGTGTAATGAGATATTTCATTTGCTTTCATTTTATTGTTTTTTCCCCAGCGCACACCACCAGAGACTTCCCCATCTAGATAGAAATGGAAATTCACTTGGAGAGAAGCTTTGACATTACATGTCATAGGACCCATAGGCACCTAGGCCCAGTGAAAGTGTATAACTGGGCCTTCTGGTGTGGATTAGCTAAGGCTGCTCCTACCTTTGGAGTCCACACTTCTGGGAAGGGTGTTGTTTGTCCAGGGATCCTAGAAGCTCCTGAGAGGAAGCAATGTAGACTCTAACCCCAAGATTTTGAGTTAGAGAAGTCAACTAAGATAGACTGGAATGGCCCAGGGGAAGAGGTTGTTAAGAGAATTACAAGTGCTAAGCCTGCAAAATGTCCTGACTTTGTGGCCCTAACACTCACTGTCCTCCCTTGGGCACTGGAGAGGAGCTAACCTTTTTTTTTTTTTTTTTAAGATTTTACTTATTAGAGAGAGAGCACGAGAGGGAAGAGGGTCAGAGGGAGAAGCAGGCTCCCTGCTGAGCAGGGAGCCCGATGCGGGACTCGATCCGGGGACTCCAGGATCATAACCTGAGCCAAAGGCGGTCGCTTAACCAACTGAGCCACCCAGGTGTCCGAGGAGCTAACCTTAATAGATGGTCTCCCTCTCCTTCTCCTTCTCCCTTCCCCTTTCCTTCTCTTCTCCCCTCTTTCTTCCACAAACCTTCCCAGGCTGTGCCACAGGGAGGGAGCTGGCTGTCTTGTGGGGGTAGAATGAGTTTTCTGCAAATACTGGCTGGAAGAGGGAGCAGTAGGGTCAAATGAGCACCCTGGGATCCTACTGCGGGAGGAAGGTATTAGTCACGTAGACCAATTTGTGAATGCAGACTCCCCATTTAGATTCCTAGAATATATTTTGATACTAAGTGGAAATATGTGGGAGAAAATAAGAAAGTTATTGTCTACTCAAATACAATCTAATCAGATATGCTGCCAGCTAACTCCCCTAAAAGAATTGTTTTGCTAAAATAGAAGCAAATTTACAAGTGTGAGATTTGTTACAAACATTCTTATTAATTCGAAGAGTTGTGGGGAGTGACCACAAACTTAAAAGATTGAGAATGCCAAGTTTCATTTTGTAATCAGATACAATTGACAAATGTCAACTTGACTTTATATACACAACCATTATTATGCTATATGGTAATTAGGCCTTAATTATCAGCAATAGACATAAATGATGACTTAGCATTACTTAGAATAAAGCTAACAGAATTTTTATGATTTTTCTTATCTGCATGAATCTTTTCTCTAATATGGAGATGCTAAATAACAAACCACACGCAGTCACTCATATACAAAGCAAAATCCCAACTCCCACTCCCTCCACTGGTGGATTTATTTGTGCAGACCTTCACTCACACTGTCTCACTTTCTGTGTCAGAGAGTGGGCTCTCGACTTTATTCCTTCCTGTCTCCTCTGGAAACTTGCTGCATCACAGCCCTGCCGCTTTCTGTATCTTTAATCGCTGGCTCACTGCCCTGCCCTAATGCGCCTTCCCTCAATCCTCCCTCCCCAAAAACTACACATGGCCTTGCCGTGTCATTACCAGTCTCCTTGAACGTATGGTCAACACTCACAGCGGCCATGTCCCCATATTCCCTCAACTCATTATTCTTGTTTAATAAGGCCAATTTCATTTTATAATTTGTAAACTGCCTCTAGAGGCATTTGTTGTCTATTTTTACTCTTATTCAAAGTAACCTTTATATACAATGCATAGGGTCTAATAAAACTAGAAAACGTACAAAGCTTATAGTGACTCCCTGCCTCCCTTCTTGCTCCCCCTCTCCTTACCCAAGTCCACTCCCCAAGGATAATTGTTTTTACACCTTGCTGGGTTTTGTTCTGCTATTTACCTTCAAATTTCTAAATAACATGAGTATTGTATCATGTTTGACTTCCGACACAGGCTAATATTTAGCTATCCGACACCATCACTCCATGCGCTTCCTCTTCTGCCACCATCCCATACACCTATGGCAATGCATTTGTTTGTTTTAGTCTCTGTTTCACCTCCCTCAAGTGTAGGATCCTTGGCTACCCATTCATTTTTAAGTTTGAGGTATTAAAATCTTGAGTGGTAGTTTTTGGTGCCCTCAACAGCTCCTCTCCACCATCTTTAACTTTGTGGAATTAGTACCTTTTTATTCCTTTACTGTTTTCCTGGTAGGTTTTCAAGAGGACAAAGACATAAATAAATGTTCTCACACCAACCAGCTTAACCATTAACTTCCTAAACAATGCCAGTCTAAATGTTGCGTTCTACTTCCTGGTCAACGTGTTCCTATGAAGGTAGGACATACAACTTTCAATTAACTAATAGGTTTTCAGTATTTGTCCTACTTAACCACACTATTTATCAATCACTCCCACTAAAAATTTTTCCCTAGATAGGTTTTAAGACTCTGCTTTCTCTTGGTTGTTTATCTAGCCCTCTTATTATTAAGTCTTACATTCTTTCACTGGTTCTCCCTCAACCTGCATCTTTTTTTTAATTTAACGCTTCAAATTAATAGTTTTTACTTTACATTGAGAAAAAAAACTTTTTTTAATTTTTAATTAGTGTTTGCAGGGCATGCTTTTTTCCTTAGCCTTTTACTTTTACCTATCTATATCATTATATTTAAAGTATGTTTCCTACAGCCAGAATATAGCTAGGGCTTTTTTTTTTAAGACTTATTTATTTATTTGAGAAAGAGGGATGTGGGGAGGGGTAGAGGGAGAGGGAGAGAGAGTCTTTTTTTTTAATTTTTTATTGTTATGTTAATCACCATACATCATTAGTTTTTGATGTAGTGTTCCATGGTTCATTGTTTGTGTATAACACCCAGTGCTCCATTCAATACGTGCCCTCTTTAATACCCATCACCAGGCTAACCTATCCCCCCAACCCCCTCCCCTCTAGAACCCTCGGTTTGTTTTTCAGAGTCCATCATCTCTCATGGTTCGTCTCCCCCTCTGACTTACTCCCCTTCATTCTTCCCCTCCTGCTATCTTCTTCTTCTTTTTTTTCGTAACATATATTACATTATTTGTTTCAGAAGTACTGATCTGTGATTCAACAGTCTTGCACAATTCACAGCGCTCACCATAGCACATACCCTCCCCAATGTCTGTCACCCAGACACCCCATCCCTCCCACCCCCCACCACTCCAGCAACCCTCAGTTTGTTTCCTGAGGTTAAAAATTCCTCACATCAGCGAGGTCATATGATACATGTCTTTCTCTGATTGACTTATTTCACTCAGCATAACACCCTCCAGTTCCATCCACGTTGTTGCAAATGGCAAGATCTCATTCCTTTTGATGGCTGCATAATATTCCATTGTGTATATATACCACCTCTTCTTTATCCATTAATCTGTCGATGGACATCTTGGGTCTTTCCACAGTTTGGCTATTGTGGACATTGCTGCTATAAACATCGGGGTGCATGTACCCCTTCAGATCCCTACATTTGTATCTTTGTGGTAAATACCCAGTAGTGCAATGGCTGGATCGTATGGTAGCTCTATTTTCAACTTTTTGAGGAACCTCCATACTGTTTTGCAGAGTGGCTGCACCAGCTTGCATTCCCACCAACAGTGTGGGAGGGTTCCCCTTTCTCCGCATCCCCGCCAACATCTGTCGTTTCCTGACTTGTTAATTCTAGCCATTCTGACTGGTGTGAGGTGGTATCTCATTGAGGTTTTGATTTGGATTTCCCTGATGCCGAGCGATGTCGAGCACTTTTTCATGTGTCTGTTGGCCATTTGGATGTCTTCTTTGGAAAAATGTCTGTTCATGTCTTCTGCCCATTTCTTGATTGGATTATTTGTTCTTTGGGTGTTGAGTTTGATAAGTTCTTTATAGATTTTGGATACTAGCCCTTTATCTGATATGTCATTTGCAAATATTTTGGGAGAGGGAGAGAGAGTCTTAAGCAGACTCCATGCTAAGTGTGGAACCTGACTCGGGGCTCAATTTCACAATCCTGAGATCAAGACCTGAGCTGAAACCGAGTCAAACACTTAACTGTGCTACTCAGGAGCACCTGTAGTAAGGACTTTTTAAAAATTCCAATCTGACCTCCTCATTATTTTAATTGGTATATTTTGACCATTTCTATTTGATGTAAATACTGATAGGGTTAGATTTAGATCTAAATTTTATTTTTTGTTTTCTGCTGGTATCCTCTGTTTTCCCTTTCCAGACTTATTTTGAGTTATTTTCATTTAAAAAAAATTCCATTTTAATCAATCTATGGTCCTTTTGACTAAGGAGGCCACATTTGGGCAGAAATCTGAAAGGAAAGGAGGGCATGAACCACACACAGATCAGTGGGAAGAGTGTTCTCTGCTTAGGGAATAGCTTGAGTGAGGACTGTGAAGCAGGAAGAGAGCCTGGCATTTCCAAGGAATAGCAAAAGGCCAGAGGGGGGTGACCTGAGGGAAGAAAAGAAGAACATTTGACAATGAAGGCGGATCAGTGGACAACAGCCAGATCATATAGGGTCTTGGCTGGCATAGTCAAGAATTCAGATTTTATTCTAAATGTGATGGGAAGCCAATGGAAGATTTTAAGCAAAGGAATAGCTCAATCTTCTTTATGTTTTTAAGAGGTCTCCCTGGCTGCTGTGTAAAGAACAGCATGCAGAGGAACAAGAGCAAAAGCAGAGAGGCCAGTTAAGAAGCTCCTACAGTAGTCCCGGGGGAAGATGGTTGAGGCTTGAATTAGGAGGATAGCAGTGGCAAAAATGAGAAGTGATGAATTCAAAATATGCTTTGATGGTAGAGCTGACTGGACTTGCTCATGATTTAGATGTAGGGTAAAGAAAGGGAAGGGTTGACAATGATTCCCACTAGACCATGAGCTTCTCTGTCTTCGTGATCTCCCTGACTTTACGGCCAATGCCAGGTACTTGCCTTGTGAGAAAGAACATAGGATTTGGAATCAAGAAAGATCTGAGTTCAAATCTTGCCCCACTACTTCCTAGCTGAAAGATTTTGTTAAATACTAAATGGTATTTTCTTGTTAGATAACACAGGCCCTGTATTTAATTCTCCAACAGCTGAGGTCTTTTGCTCCCAACCCCCGTTTTCCTCACTTGTTCCACCCCCAACACTGTGGCCCAGAGTTCCATAGCTTACTTGCCCACTCCAAACAAAGTTCTTTAACTTCTCCTAACTGAGGGAGTTCTGAATGGTATAACTCAAAACCAAAAGCTAAAGGAGTTCAACTCTTGAAATTACATTTCATCATAGCATAAGTTGCCTAGAATAAGATTTCTCAGACACTTCCTTAATAATAAGTATTTCTGTGGGGGCAGAATCTCAAAAGATAACTCCAGGGCACAGAAAAATAATAAAAGCCATCTCTAAAGGTGAAAAAAATGAGGGAACACTCACTACATAATATTCTGTCATCGTTCCTCAGAAACACAAAACCAAAATTACCATTATTTAACTGCAAACTTCAAATTGCTATTTGATTTTTGCTTCATATTTCTTAATCTTAATTCCAAAATTAACTTAAAATAGACGATACAAATAAGATAAAAATGAGAATGGTGAATTTTGTTTAATTTTAATTAATAACAATTAATTACTAAAATACATTTTAAACAACCTGTTTTTCTTTTAAGACACTGCAGATGCTATTTTATTGCAATTCTGAGTGCCTGTTTCCACTAATTTAAAAGTCTATTCCCAGTAGCCTATTTTGAGCAGCCATTTTCTGCCCTATGCAAAACAGATTTATTTTGATATATTTTCAGTGGGGAATGAGGAAAATTTTGAATGAGGAAGAATTAGCACTGAGCAGCAAAATAAATCATTACACAAATCATTTTATTTACCAAATAATTGAGTTTTATGTGTAGCTAAGATACTCCCTGGGAGAAGGAGAGTGTATTGATATTTCTTCAAATCAGAAACACTTTTTTATATATTAGCTGTAATCAAAACAAAGTAAAAATACACATTTCTTGGCAAAGATTCTATTATTCATTCAAAGTACTTCAATACAATTCCTGCTAAAGTTGTTATTGCTCATTAATACGGCCATATGATACCAAGAAAAAAATTGTTCACTAGTTTTCTGAAAAGAATGTGCAAAATCAAGTGGGTTCATTTTTACAAGTAAACAGGAAGGTTTACCTCCAATGCGAAACTATACTGCTCTAGCTCTACGTAGATGAGTCCACGATTAATGAAAGTATTTAATGTCACAGTTTCTCCAGCATCAAGAAGCAGCACAATTCCATAATCTATTAATGCCTAAAAATAAAATAATCACTTACAACCTAGATTCAACTCTTGAGAGCCTTACCACATTGACTATGAACAAATGTGTTTATGACCAAACTAGGACCTAACATGGATTCTTTAATGTGAGTTATATTTATGGCCAAAAATAATCAATCAGATTTAAAGGGTCCCATTAACTAAATATTACAAACACTATTATGTTTTAATAAATGGTCCACACTGTGCTCACCTTTCACATGTTATCTTTGGATCATCCTAAGCATTTTTATTGTATATGGTTTGGAAGGGGAGGGGTGCAATACCCTTCCCCCACTCAGTAGTTTCACCAAATGACTGTTGACATTAAAGCAGAGCACTTGCTACCTTTTAACATTTAATTTCTTTTTAGTGTTTTACTGTTTTTACCACTGAAACCCTGAAACCTAAGTTTTATGGAGGCAGAGCTTACCTATTTTGTTCACCATTGTAAAGCAAATAACTAGCTCAGTGCCTGCCTATAATAGGCAGTATTAATAAATTTTTGTTGAATGAATAAATCATGAATCAATTAAACTGAATTTTAATACACTAACAAATAAACAGTCATTGGAAAATTACTTCAAAATATTTTGAGGGGCGCCTGGGTGGCTCAGTCGTAGAGTGTCTGCCTTCAGCTCAGGTTGGGATCCCAGGGTCCTGGGATGGAGCCCTGCATCAGGCTCCCTGCTTCGCGGGAAGCCTCCTTCTCCCTCTCCCACTCCCCCTGCTTGTGTTCCTGCTCTCGCTGTCTCTCTCTCTGTCAAATAAATAACTAAAATCTTTAAAAAAATATATTTTGATAAGCATACTTATGTTTTGTAATACACAAGTCTAAACTAAGAATTATCAACTCAAAAGACCTTTCTCCATTACTTTAATCTGTTTTTGTTTTTTGTTTTTTGTTTTTTTAATTCACTGGTTCTGTACCAGGTACTAGGACTATCCTAAATTTGGGTTGGAGCTGAATCTCTTAACTCATTTTCCTACTAAACATTTTGTCCAAAAGAGCCATATAGGTTTCTGTGGTGTCTAAATGGGGTGTCTCTCAATTGGACGGGGACCCCCAGATGTGGGGCACTGATGGGGTGGAAACTGGTGGCAAGGGCAGTGATAGATTCCACCTAAAGCAGAACAAAGGAGATAGAAGTTTATTGAATGCACCGCAAGGGAGTGGAGGGCAGGACCGCAGAGGACAGCTGTCTGGGAGGAGGCAGTGGGTGGGGCTGTTTTTAAAGGGGGAAGGTGAAGGGGTATGCCGAGTTTGGAATCTTCCCCTTTTTTGGTAACTGTACCTGGTTGTAAGAAGCCCATCGGTTAGTTAGGGCCTGTGGATATTCTGAGGTGGGTTACCTGATGGGCCCGTCTATTCAGCCAGGGCGTTGCTGTGGCCCTTACTACATTCCATTGCTCAAGCCTGTTTGCCTGAAAGCGGCCTTACAGTTTCATCAGAAAAGGGCCTAATCTTATATGCCTGTCCCACCCACTAACTGAAAATGCAAATAAATATTTTACTATTTGCTCATTGGTCCTTCTCTAGTGTTTCATTACTAGGCACTCAAGTGTCTAAAAGAACTGTACAATTAAAGATCCTATATGTGCATTGTGACATAATTATAAGAAAACCTCTGCCAGGGCTGTAAAAATAATTCATAATACATATAAAACAAAACAAAACTAGGGGCGCCTCGGTGGCTCAGTCGTTAAGCCTCTGCCTTCAGCTCAGGTCATGATCCCAGGGTCCTGGGATCGAGTCCCACGTCGGGCTCCCTGCTCCGTGGGAAGCCTGCTTCTCCCTCTCCCACTCCCCCTGCTTGTGTTCCCTCTCTCATTGTGTCTCTGTCAAATGGATTAAATCTTAAAAAAAAAAAAAACTAGAATGTTTGCAATTTTCCTGTCACAGAATCCCAGAATGTAAAACTTGTAAGATGCCTTAGAGATCTACTAAGCAGCTGAATATGTGACTCAAGAGGAAACAAAAGGTGGGAAATGAGATGTCGTGAAGGTCAATGAGCAGGATTTGGATCATGCCTCTGCTATTATTATTACCTCTTCAATCTTGGGGAAATTACTTAACACTAAGCCTCAGTTTCCTCATCTATAAAATTGGAATATTAATAACTTATCATATCGTTGCAAAAGTCCACTTAAAAATATTTTGATTGTATGTTGGTAAAGCATTTAGCTCAGTGCTTGTCACCCAATAAGCCCTAAGTAAGTGGTAACTGTTATTTATATTAAAATGAGGTGGTAGGAAGCAGATTTCACCTTTTCTTAATTTTTTATGAAAGCATATCTTGGGAAGAATGCCTAAGTGCATTTTCTGCAGAAAGGTACTTGGGTTTTCTCACTCCAGTGATGGCAGGAATGCTGAGAAACAGGTGGAGGGAGACAAAAAGGGAGGCGGTGACACTGTTAAATGACATCCGGTCCACATGCTGGAGGTCAACTGGTTTTACAAAGCCACATAAAGACTGTTAACCAGAAGCAAACAAACCTGTGAACACCAATACAGGCTTCTACTTTCTGTGACTTGGATGTGTTTCTAACTTCTCCCTGCTTTCATTTCCTCCTCTGTAAAGTTACTCAGTTGGAGGAAATGTGTTGAGTACCTGGCAGCTCTAAAATAACCAATATGTTATTATTCTAGTTAAATCTCTAGGTAGTCTTTCATTTTCCCTATTCATAGAACACTGATTCTGCTATATATCAACGATAACAAAAATGGGAGTGCCCTGCCCCCACCCAGTCCATTGTTTGAGGCTTCAGAGTTACCCAGAAAAGACAGGAATGGGGGTGGGGAGGGAGTCATCAAAGACACCTGCTGTGCAGGTTACTTGATAAATGATCCTTTAATTAGCTCTTAGAATCTTAACTCCTTTGTTAAAAATTAGTTATTCATTTGTCAACATTTCTGGAGGAAACTTGATAGACTGGCTACCAGGAATTCTACAGTCTCTTAGGTAGAAACAATGGTTCTCAACCTCTTCCCTTCCACAGCAAATACGTTTCTAAATCTCCAACTGTTTTAAACAGACTTCACTGTCCAAATTTCAAGGAGATTGGAGGAGTGTGTCCACAGAGAACAGCAGGAATGCGACGTAGTGTCTTAGGAGAAAGCTTCATTGACTATGGAAGTAGAGAGAAGTAAGAAGAGAAGACAAGCAGGCGACAGAGGAAGAGAAGCGCGAGGATGGGACAGAACACTGAGAGACCGAGACCAGCTGACCGGTGGGGTCTTGACTGGAAAAGGACCAAGTCTACAAGGGTAGGGAAGAGAAGGGTAAGATTAGGAAACAGAAAAGAGGGTTTGCACAGGTAGAAGGTGGATCAGGACAAACAGAGAGAAAGATTTACTGCAGCCATCAGTTGGGGCTTCAAAAGACACAGGCAACACTCGTCGCTGGTCTGGGAGCTGGAAACCATCATGGAAAACTCCCTGCTGTGTCTGTGGTCTGAGCGCTGTACCAAAAAGTCTCTGGACAAACTGTTCTAGCTAATGTTGAGATTTTTGAAGCAACGATATTGCTAGTGATCACTGCTTAAAAATTCTCCAAGCAGTGTATCAGTAGAAACATTCACTCAAATGAGAATTGCATAATATATTTTAATTTATAAATGCCCTTAAATGCTTATAAGAGCATTGTAAAATTAATTTTCATGTGACATTGCAAAGATTGTGTAAAAATATGTGCTGAGGACCAATAAAACATTAAACATCTTTGAAATGGTTCTTTGGTTTCTCAAGTTTGTTGTGTGTGTGTGTATTTCCACAGGAATTATTTTTCAAAATTATATAACAGAAATAAGAAAATGCTTTACATGTGTTTACAAATGCTATAACGTGTAGTTTAGTAAAATGGTCATCTTACCATTCGAAGTTCATTTATCTTGGTGTAACATAATGCTCTGTTATAAAATGCTACATAACTGTTTTTGTCCATATTGATAGATGTAGTTAAATCTGTAATCGCTAGCTTATAAGTCTATAAAGAAAAAAATAATTAGATAAGAAGGGTTAATCATAAGGGACTGAAGTTTAATTGCAAAATAAATTCTTGATTCTATCAGAATTTTTGGAACACTCATTTACCTATTCTGTGCATCATCTGGGAAATTAAGACAATTAAGCTAATCTTTCACAGAGTTAATTAAGATCTCTTGGTAGGAATTATTATAATAATGTCTCTCCTACCTGCAAATAAAATTCAATATATAATTTAGATGATTATCTTATTGCCAATATTGCTATAAAGCAAAAAGAAGATTATACTTCTTATTAGTAAAAGAGAAATAAGCCATATTGGCCAAACCTTGCTTGCTTCTGTCACTCATACTGTTATATAACATAATGGTCATGTTTTCTACCCATGTTCTCTTTCACTTCCTCTTTGATGCTTCTCTGATACCTTAGATCATTCAGTATATGGAATTGACATGTAATACGAGGTCTAACCTTTGCTTTAAGGCATTATTTGCCATATATTTCACATGAAATAGTTACAAAGAAAGGTCAGAAAAGAAAAGTAGGGAGAAACAAAGTATTCCATATCAGTATCAGATATCAATGGTGCTGCTCACACCATATGATCCAGTAGTTTCTGTTTAGGAATCAATCATAAACTCAAGCAATGACTTTATTCTAAGTGTGTGTAACTGTATTATTTAAGACAGTAAAATAGTAAAACATTTAAAACAACCCAAATGTCCAACAATAAAAATATACTATGGTAGAATATTATTTGGTCATTAAAAATAGTATCTTTAAATATTATGAGAAGAAAGGCACAACAAATTTATAAGTAGCATAATCCCAATTTTGGAAAATACATATCATATTTTCAGGGAAAGAAAAGACTAAATGTAAATAAACCAAATTGCTCTTCAGGAATTGTCATTTGATGGTGGGGATAATAGGTGATTTTAATCTTCTTTAATCCCCTATGTATTTTCCAAATCCTTTGCAATGAATACACACTACTTTCTTAATAAGGTAAATAGTAAGTGCTATTTAAAATATAAATATCAAAAATAAATAGCACTATTTTGTGCAAAATTATGAATTGAAATCCCTTTGAAGTACTGTGAAAGTATAAAGTGTTCTATGCAGTTCTGCCCTTTGTACCACAGTGATTCTCCTCTCACGGAGAAAAAAAGGAAACAAGTCACAACTTGGCATCTGAGCATCTGCCCATTCTAAAATCTCAGTTAACAAGGCAAGAAACAGCCCTACCTTGTTGTAGTATTTCAGAACTCCTCTGTAGATATAGGCACGCACATTCTGAGGATAAATTTTGATGGCCTCATTACAATTCAAGATTGCTTTGGAGTATCTGCCTTTCAAACCATAGAAGGCTACTCGGCTTAAGTATGCCTTTTCAGAAAAAGAACAGGGGAAAGTAGGAATGGATATTTTAGTAAAAACATCAGTTCTCCCAAAATATACTGTAGTTTGAAGAAATCCATGCCATCCAAAGATGGTATAAAATGAAGTCTTTTTTCCCCACTCTCTTTTATTAGAAAATATTTCAAACTGGTGCCTGGATGTCTCAGTCAGTTGAGCATCCGACTCGGTTTCAGCTCAGGTCATGATCTCAGTCAGGGTATTGGGACCAAGCCCCATGTAGGTTCCATGCTCAGTGGGGAGTCTGCTTGAGATTCTCTCTCTCTCTCTCCCTTTCCCTCTGGCCCTCCTCCTACTCATGCACACACTCTCTCTCAAATTAAAAAAAAATAAATCTTTTTTTAAAAAAAGAAAATATTTTTAATATATAAAATAATTGAAAAAATAGTACAATGAACATCCATATGACTACCATCTGGATTCAACAATTATTATTTTACAATATTTATTGTATCTATTTTTTCTGAACCATTTGAAAATAAGTTGTAGATATCATAATACTTTGCTCCTACGTTTTCCATTATGCAAACATTCTTCTACATAACCACACTACCATTATACATCTAGGAAAATTAATAGTATTCTCTAAAATCATCTAATATTTAGTATATTTAAATTTCATAGGCTTTTAAAATCAGGATCCGATCAAGCTTCACCTACTGAATTTTGTGTTATCTCTACAGTCTCTTAAAAGGCAGGAATAAATGTGATAGCTAAATACGAAGTAAATAAAATTAATAGCATAGTTATATAAAATTATAATTGTTAATAGGTACAATAAAATATTAACAATATTTATAAACATCACAATTCATGAAGCACTTTTACATAAAGTATCACTGTTGGAAACAAAATTTTTAGTTCAAGGGGAAATACAGATATACAAATTATCAAAACACAGCTGAAAAGTAGGTATAAGTAACCGATTCTTGCTAACTAATAACAATGACATATAAAGATTTAATAGTTTTAACAAATTTGACACACTCTCCAAATCACTGAAATTGTTCATTTAAATACCTGGTAATGTTTTGGATTGAGGGTAATTGCACGATTAAAATCCAGAACCGAACTATCCTTGTGGAGTTTTACTTTACAAAGCCCACGTTGATAAAAGCCTTCTGCAAAATCAGGATTTGCTTTCACAGCTTTTGTAAAACAATCAAAAGCCTAGAAAAGTATTTAGTTAAGTAGTGAGTAGAATATATTAGTGAGTAGAATATATTAATGAGTAGAGTATTAATTTAAAATGTTAATAAATTATAGTGTGTAACAATTGTTGAAAAGTTTTCACTTATTTTTGGTCATTTTAAATACATTTTTCCTAGTGAACTTTGTGAAGAAAATAAAAGTAATATAAGCAAGTCAGGTTTACTACTATAATTTATAGGTCCCTTTAATCCCAGACTAATGTCAACATAATCCATGTTGTTAGATAACAGTACTTTTAGAAGTATAATTTTAACTGTTATTCTTCATGCCTTTTTTATTCAAAGAAAGTACAACCTGTACATTTATTTTTCATGAGGGCCTAAGATACATAATTATGAAATTTCTTAACAATAGAACTCAAATTTTTCCCAACATTGTAAAGCAAAGGTTGGCTTGCTCTGGTGTCCAAAAGGGCTAAAAACACAGAAAAGATTTATAATTAATCTTACATTTATTGGGATTTCCTAATGGAACGACTAATCAAGTGCAACTCTTTTTCAAGTTTGTGGAGATGCAAGACCCTATGAATACAAAGTCTGGAACGGTGTGCATGTGCATGCTGGTGTGTGTCTGTGTCTATATGTCTGTGTGTAGAGAGATTAAATTATTAAATATCCAGTATTAACCATTATAAAATAGTAATTATTTTATTTATCACATCATTGACAATTTTAAAATGGAGTCTGCTTGAGATTCTCTCTCTCCCTGTCCCTCTGCCCCTCCCCTGCTCACTCTCTCTCTAAATAAATAAATAAAATCTTTTAAAAAAATAAAAAATAAAGTACCTATAATTTAATAAGTAAATTCATGCTAATGTGATTAAAGTATTCTGCTATAATATTTTCTTACAGTTAGATTTATTGTTGTGGTAGGAAACAGACATTAGTTTTTGGAATACTGTTGACAAACAAGCCTCAAATAAAATATGTTGAATAAATAAAACAATATAGTAGGCATTGCAGAGTGCACACTGATTGTAATAAGCCAACCTTTATAAGAAATTTGGTCTAGTCACTCACTATATAGGTCAGAAACAGAATTGAATGCAAGCAATCAATTTCTAAAATCACAAATAATCTACAGTCCTAAATGCACAAAATACCATTTGTACGTTGCCTTCCTCCATGTAACAAAGACCCAAGTTATACAGACAGTCTGCCGAAGCTGCTACAGCATTTGGTCCTTTATCAGAATGAGAAAAGATATCCAACGCCTTTTTAAACATTTTCACAGCTTCCTAGAATGATTTTTAAAAAAAGACAGAAGAGAAAATTTCTTTCTAGTATTTATTTAACATGACAAACATGACACCTTAAACGTTAAAGGGAATCCTGAGCACACAGCCCGACTCTCATTTCACCCTAGGTACACAGGCCTGGTAAAGACACAGGCCTTGTCAGTGTACTGCCAGACAAGGACCCAGGCGGGGAATCTGACGGCAGGGAATCCCACCAAAGGTGCCTCTCCTACAATCTGCTACCTAAGCAGGCTTATACATGTGCACTTTTGAAACTATAATTTCTAAATTCTAAAGGTTATTTCCTTGTAGGCTAAAATCAACTTAAATTTATAGACTAGTTTATGATCAATTTTTTAGCAATTTTCCTGGAAGAAATATTGGACAGCTATTAGATAGTAAGGGATTTCCAATGATAATATCTGATGTGGTTTTAATCAACCTTTATTTTGTCCTACTGCGCTCTTAATGGGATTCCACTGGCACCAGGAAATAAACTAATACCAAAAATCACCCATTTAAACTATTTAGTCAAAATAGTTGAAATTCATTAATGAAAATAATATTCAATTTTCCCAATAGAAATGACTTTTTATAGTAAACTAATAGGTGTATTTATCTATATGGTTACATAAATATTTGTGACTCTTTAGCCCATTTCCTTAATCATATTAAGTTACTAAAGACACCATGAGATTTAGCATGGATATGCTAAGTGTCCTCTGTGCCCTCCACTTAGCTTTACTTCTTCTATTTACAGCCCA
The DNA here is from genome assembly GCF_037043125.1 of Eumetopias jubatus. Taxonomy (NCBI): domain Eukaryota; kingdom Metazoa; phylum Chordata; class Mammalia; order Carnivora; family Otariidae; genus Eumetopias; species Eumetopias jubatus. The sequence continues at coordinate 59,037,211 of NW_028274813.1, forward strand.
CCTCAAAGTCCACCATTCCATCCTCACTGTCAGCACACGACCTTGCCATAGAAGAAAAGACATCACCTTCTTTCTCCATTCCCCTCCTTTTTATTTTTCAATGTATCTATATCTTTCTTCATTTCCATCTTTTTTTCTCTCCTGTTTTTGAATGGTTTCCTTTCTTCTCCTTTTCTGGGCTAAGTCCTCAAGTTGTGTCCTTGATCCCAACTCCTTCTGCCCTGCCTGAACACAAGTTATTTCCTTCCTCTTCTGGATTACTGCCCCTTCACTATCTCTTGGAGTCCATAGAGTCTTCCATCCCCTTTAAATTAAAGTGAACACATCTTCACTTCCTCCTGCTTCCTCTCGTAGCTGATGTCCTACCTGTTGCTTCTTCATGACTCTAAAAAAGACCCCTGGGAAAGCTCTGGAGGGGCTTGAGATAAAGCATATCTACATTCTAAATAGAGCACTGCCCCTGTTGTGTGGATAAAAGCTTAGAAGAGAGCAACATGGTTGCTATCATTCTAGCAAAATAAAAATAGGCTTTGGACTAGGATAATGACCACAGAAATAGAGAAAGGAGGTAGAATTGAGAGATATTTAGAAAGAACCAAGAGAACATCACTATTGATTGGATAGAAGAGGGCAATCAAAGATAACCCCAGGTTTCTACAAAGCAATAGGTAGGGGCAGAGGAGGTTAAAGTAAATATAAGAGTATTCCAAAAAAGAAATTCAATATCATAAAGGTGTCAGTTTTCCCTAAAATAACCTAGAGATTGAACACAATTCCATCAAAATTCTGACAGAGTTTTTAACAGATTTTGACAAGCTGAATTTAAAATGTATATAGAAGAGTAAAGGCCCAAAAATAGCCAGGAATTTCCTGGAGAAGAATATGGTGTAGGGACTAGCTCTACCAGATATCAAAAATTACAATTAAACTATAATAATTAACTATCATAATAATTAAGACATTGTAGGGGAACCTGGGAGGTTCAGTCGGTTGAGCATCCTACTCTTGATTTCAGCTCAGGTCATGAGCCTGCACGGCGCTCCATGCTCAGCAGGGAGTCTGCTTGAGATTCTCTCTCTCTCTCCCTCTGTTCCTCCTCCCCCTGCTCTCTCTCTCTCTCTCTCTCTCTCTCTCTCCCCCTCTAAAAATAAATAAATAAATCTTAAAAAAAAAAAAAAGACATTGCACTATTGAGCCAGAGATAGAAAAACTGACCAAAATAACAGAATAGAGAGCCCAAAATGAGATCTGCATATACAGGAATACTTATGATAGATGGACCACTTCAGATCTTTGGGTTGAGAGAACCTCTCAATAAATGATACTAGAACATTTGAATATCCATATAGGAAAAATAGATATTTTATCACTTATCTCACACTCAAAGAAATCAATTTAAGTTAGAGTAAAATCTTAAATGGAAAAAGCAAAACTTTTAAGCTTTTAGAAGAAAATATGGACCTTGGGATAGGGAAAAAACTTCTTAAATGAGAATTTTCTTAAAGCCATGACAATAAAACAAAAAATATATTTATTCTACTACATTAAAATTAAGAACCTCTATAAAACCAGCCACAAATTGCAAGAAGATACATGGCACACATAACAACTAACCAAGGATTAATATACAGAATTTATTTTTTAATGCCTCAAATCAATAAGAACAAGATAAACAAACAAAAAACATGCTTAAGATATTGACGGTACAGGAAATATGAGTGGTTAATAAACATATAAGAAGATGTTCAATCTGTGCTCAAACAGAGAAATGTGAATTAAGACCACAGTGAGACATCAGTCTTTATCTACCAAACTGACAAAAATAAAGTCTGATAACCAATTACAGTAGAGGATAGAGATCAGCAGGCATACAGGTACATGACAGGTAGGAGAATAAATTGGTACAACCCGATGTAATAATGTGTCACTTTCTTGAAAGTTAGATATTCACATTTTCTACATACCAACAATTCCACTCCTAGGAATATATCCTAGAAAACTACTCCACATGTTAACAGAAGACATGAAAAAGAATATTTACAGCAGCCCTACCCTTAAGAGAAAAGAAATAACCCAAATGTTAACACAAGAATCAATAAACAAATGTTACAATTTAGTTTTATAAAAAAAAAAGTATGTAAGCCATCATTCTAAACACAACATAAAAACTCTATTAATAGATTTAGTAAATGTTACACAAGACTTTTCACCTTGTTTCTCTTGGCCTTCATTTGGGCTTTTGCTAATAGAGTATACATGGTGAGCTCAGGCCTGTTCAAAGTGATCCCATCCAAGACCTGGATGGCCTTGTCATGGTTTTCACAAAATGAATAAATGAGTGCTTGCTGTATAGGACTCAACTCAATGAGACCTAAAAGGAAAAGAAAGTTTATCAATACCTTTGCCAACTATCTAGGATTTAGATATAATTACTTTAAAGAAGTCAAGCAATTCAATAATTTACCTTTGAAATATGGATTAATAAATCAATACAGTACTAAAATCTGTTTACCACCAACACACGATAAGACATTCCAATTACAAACAACAACAACAACAACAAAAAATGAAAGTATAACCTTGGCATCTCCTATAATAATCTCTCACAAAACTCACTTCATTATGAAGCATTTAATAGTTGACTATGTGCATGTGAAACTGAAGACATAAAGTTTCAAAATCTATATTTGATTAGAAGTAAACCTTTCATGTTATCCATATATCACTACTGCAAACAGTAAAAGCATTTTTAGGAGGTATTTATTTTTTAATTAAGACAATTATAATTTTGCATTAATTATATTTACCTTTGTTCATTTCTGCTACTTGATAAATAGTAAACTTTGCGAGATCATAACATTTCATCATAAGAAGATATTGTCCTCTGGAAGAAATAATACCTTTTTAATTCTAAGCAGTTAAAAATAATTTTTTCTAAAATAAAATGTCTTATAACAAGTCACTTACATTTTTACAATTACAATACTTTTATTCATACTTACATATGTATGATAAAAACAATGCAAAAATTATAAACATTTTATGTGGTCTAAATAGATCAATTAGCATGCAGATGTAATGCAAATTTAGGAAAAGCGAAGCTGAAAGAAAAATATTCAATTTTTTTTCCAGTGACCTGTATTTTAAATTTTATACTCTAAACCCACAGCTAACATAATACCTAGTGGTGAGAAACTAAGCTTCAAACTAAGATCAGAAGTAAGACAAGAATGCCCATTCTTGCCACTTTTATTTAACACGTAAGTCCTACCCACAGCAATCAGACAAGAAAAAGAAATAAAAGGCATCCAAATTAGGAAGGAAGAGGTAAAACTCTCCCTATTTGCAGATGATATGATACTACAGATAGAAAACCCTAAGTACTCCAAAAAAACCTATTAGAATAAATGAATTCAGTAAAGTTGCAGGATACAAAATGAATATACAAAAATCTGTTGTTTCCATACACTAAATAAGGAAAGATCAGAAAGAGAAATTTTTAAAAAATCCCATTTACAATTGCTTTAAAAAGAATCAAATTCCTAGGAATAAATTTAAGCAAGGAGGTGAAAGATCTGTACTCTGAAAATTATAAGGCACTGATAGAAGAAACCGAAGATGACACAAATAAATGGAAAGATATTCCGTGCTTATAGAAGGAAAATTAATATTATTAAAATGTCCATGCTACCCAAAGCAATCTAGAGATTCAATGCAATCCATATCAAAATACCAATGGCTTTTTCATAAAACTAGAACAAATAATCTTAAAATTTGTATGAAACCACAGAAGACCCCAAATAGCCTAAGCAATCTTGAGAAAGAAGAACAAAGCTGGAAGTATCATACTCCCTGATTTCAAATTATACTAAAAAGCTATAGTAACCAAAGCAGTATGGTACTGGCACAAAAACAGACAACAGACAACAGAAGAGAATAGAGAGCCCAGAAATAAACATACATTTGTATGGTCGGTCAATCTATGAAAAAGGAGGCAAGATTATAAATAGAGAAAAGACAGTCTCTTTAATAAGCGGTGCTGGGAAAACTAGGCAGCTATATGCAAAAGAATGAAAGTGGACCACTTTTTTTACACCATATACAAAAATAAACTCAAAATGGATCAAAGAATTTATTTAATGTAAAACCTGAAACTATAGAACTCCTAAAAGAAAACGTAGACCAAAACCTCTGTTATTGGTCTTAGCAATATTTTTTTGGATCTGCCTCCTCAAAGGAAACAATAGCAATAATAAACAAATGGGACTAACTACATTTAACTAAAAAATAAAAAGTTTTGCACAGCAAAGGAAACCATTAACAAAATGAAAAGTCAACCTACTGAATGGGAGAAGATATTTGCAAATTTTATATCTGATAAGGGGCTTATATCCAAAATATATAAAGAACGCATACAACTTATTACCAGAAAAAACCAAATAATCTGATTAAAAATGGGCAAAGGACCTGAATAGGTATTTTTCCAAAGAAGACATGTGGATGGCCAAAGGATGCTCAACATCATTAATCATCAGGGAAATGCACATCAAAACCACAATGAGATATTACCTTACACCTGTCAGAACGGCTGTTATCAAAAAGACAAGAAATAACAAGTACCGATGTGGAGAAAAGGGAACACTTGTGCACTGTTGATAGGAATGCAAATTGGTACAGCCACTATGGAAAACAGTATGGAAGTTCCTCAGAAAATTAAAAATAGAAATACCATACGATCCAGGAATCCTACTTTTGAATATTTATCCAAGGAAAATGAAACACTAATTCAAAACAATATATGCACCATTATGTCATTGAGCATTATTTACCATACCTAAGATATGGAAGCAATCTAAGTGTCCATCAGTAGATGAATAGGTAAAGAAGATGCAGTCAGACCGGAAAAGACAAATACTGTATGATTTCACTTATATGTGCGATCCAAAAACCAAATGAACAAACAACAAAAGCAGAAACAGACCCATAAATAAAAAGAACAGTTGCCAGAGAGGAGAGGGTGGGGGGGGGTGGGCAAAACATGTGCAGAGGAATGGGAGGTAGAGGCTCCCAGTTATGAAATGAATAAATCATGGGGATGGAAGGTACAGCATAGGAAATATAGTCAATGGTATTGTAATAGTATTATTTGGTTGGTAGCTACACTTGTGGTAAGCATAGAAGAAGGTATAGAGTTATTGAATCACTATGTTGCACACCTGGAACTAATGTAACATTGTGTGTCAACACTTCAATTTTTAAGAAGATGTGGTATATATGTGCAACAGAATATTACTCAGCCATAAAAATCTCACCCGTCCCCTCCACCCACCTCCCCTCTGGTAACCCTCTGTTCTCTATAGTTAAGAGTCGCTTTGGGTTTGTCTCTTTTTCCCCCCTTTGTTTTGTTTCTTAAATTCCACATATAAGTGAAATCATATGGTATTTGTCTTACTCTGACTGGCTAGTTTATTTTGCTTAGCATTATACCCTCTAGATCCACCCATGTTGTTGCAAATGGCAAGATTTCATTCTTTTTTGTGGCTGAGTAGCATTCTACTGTGTGTGTGTGCACGCACACACACACACACACACACACACACACACACACACACACCTTCTTTATCCATTCATCTGTTGATGAACATTTGGGCTGCTTCCACAGTTTGACTATTGTAAATAATGCTGCAATAAACACAGAGATGCACACATATCTTTGAATTAGTGTTTCTGTGTTCTTCGGATAAATACCCAGTAGTGGGATGACTGGATCATAGCATAGCTTAAACAGTTGTGTTTTGATGCAAGGAGAGAGCAAAGAGAAAGACTTAGTTATTTTATAATATAAATTATCTTAAAATTTAACAAATACAATAGCTCTATCTGACCTGGTAGTTGGAAGACGGCCATTGCTGGGAGATTAAATGTAAAAAGAGGAGGCTAGAAGGATCAAGAGGGAAGTAAAGATCCCAACAGTTAGCTCATGTGCCAAGTTATCCCAAGAAGAACTCCATTTCTATGTTCATACCTTATTATATATAATTGGATTCCATCTGGCTGAAGGTGGATAGCACGAGATAACTCTCTTACTGCCTTTTTCAGTTTATGCAACTGTTGAGTGATAAACAGAAACTTTGCTTATAATAAATACTGATTGCTTCCCTCCCACCCTTCAGCACAGAAATTTTGCAAGAACATCTCCTAATACACATTTTTTTAAGAATCGTCAAAGCAAATAAGATACAGAGAAGTTTAAAAAAAGTTTATGATGCAAAGTCTTTGGTTCTTTAAAACCATCTATCTTTAATTTCGAAGAGTGATTACACATGTATATGTATAAAATTTTACATAAATGTGATTATATCATACTTTATAGTTTGTTTTCCCTTCTCATTTAGCTTTTTGGTTTTTCTCCTTCAACCAGAATACATTTTCCACTAAACTTTACTTCTGTTAATAAACTAGCATGCAAAGGATGGTAAAATAAAAACTAAAAGTAAATTCTACTTAAAAATAAGGGAGGTAAGGGGCGCCTGGGTGACTCGGTTGAGTGACTGACTCTTGATTTCAGTTCAGGTTATGATCTCAGGGTCATGAAATTGAGCGCCTTATCAGGCTCTGTGCTCAGTACACAGAATCTGCTTGAGATTCTCTCTCTCCCTCTGCTCCTCCCCATGCTTACATGTGTGTGCTCTCTCTCCCTCTAAATAAATAATTGAAATCTTTATAAAAAAATAAGGGAGGAAAAACAAGTTTGCACTTAATAAGTAAATGAATGAATAAAACAAAATACAAGAATAATGGAAACCATATGTTTAAAATCAATATATAATGCAAAGTAAACATTGAATCTTTCCTTAATACAGGTCACAGGAGCATAATCAGGATTTGTACAAATGTGGGAACAAAAACCTACTCTCACTGGGAATATCACAAAAAGAGGACTCTAGAGACCCCAGCAAAATGAATCTGGGACATCAACAACTCCTCTCGCAATGCTGACACAGTGATACAAAGAGGAGAATGCACAGAACTAATATGTGCACAGAAGTAGGCAGTAGCTGTTGAAATGTACAAGCGGGTCGGAGGAAACAGTGGGTGGAGTCAAAAGAAGGAACCCAAAAATCGGGAGTTTGAAATGTGTTTAAATAAATTTGAGAAGTTCTGTGGAACTTCCGTGCTTCTCAAGCTGACCCTGCTCTGCTTGGTGTAATTAATAAACCATCTAGCCTTATTATGTCTGCATTGTTCCACCTGTTCCAATAGCCATACATTGAGGAAACCCCACTTGGAAAAGATGGAGGCTCACTGTCTGATCTTTATAAGCCGTCCTGGGTGGGACTTCTCCAGGCAGCCTTAGATTAGATGCACTCTGGAGGCTGAACCCACATAGTAGCCATATGCATTCTTCTATATACAAACACAGGGTTTGATCTGCAATTGTTTTATTTACATGGGATCGTTATTGTACACACTTAACACTCCTTTCTGAATCTTGCTTTTCTTATTCAACAATATCTCATGGAAATCCCTCTAAGTTGACGGTATTGTTCTAAGCACTATTTTTATTGACTAAATAATATTCTGTGGTGTGAATACAGCACAATTTATTCAACCATTACCACGTAGAGACTTTTTCCTCCTCAGAATAATAAGACTTTGAATAGATGTCCTTATATCCTGATACCATGCTGGTGCTTTGGGTTTAAGTGTGCCCAGAGGGAGTTCCAACTTCCCCAGAAGCTGTCAGCTCAATCAACATGGAGTTAAGCAAAAGGACCACACACCACAAATATGTCCATCCCTTCCCCAACAGTAGTCAAGAGCAAACTTTCCCTGGGGACAATACTAAGTCTGCCCTGGGTCTTCTACCTCCATTATCAGGGAGGGAAGGACTTTGTGTGGGACTCTAGTCACACTGGGTCCTGAGATGTGGACAATGGAGAGGACCCTCTAACCAACCAACTCTCAGTGGACAAGCAGTGTGAGCAAGAAATAAACCTTTGTTATTTTATTACAGTGATTTTTTAAGTGTTTTGGAGTTTTGGGGGGATGTGTGTGTGCATGTGTTAGTGTATGTATGTGTTTAACCATAGCACAGACTAGACTATCCTGACTGAAACCAGTGTGACAAGAGGACTTAATAGAGGACAAGAGTGGAAAGGTAATAAGGAGCCAATTCCTGTGGCTCTTGTAGGCCTTTGGCTTTTGCCGGATTTGGCTTTGATTCTGAGTGCAAGGGAAGCTATTAAAGGGTTGGGCAAAGTGAAATAATCTGACTTATGTTTTAACAGGATCATTATAGCTGCTGTGTTGAAAATCCATCAAAAAGTAGTAAAGAACAGAAGCAAGAAGACCAAGAGTTCCCTGCAATAGTCCCGGTGAGGAATGTCAGTGTCTTGGACAGGATGATTAGTGGTGGAGTGGTAAACAGGGATATCTATCTTGAAAGGTAGAAACAACAGTAGTGTTTATCTCTGAAAAGTCAGATTTGGTTGGAATCAGGGAGGACTTTTACTATTTATTGCATTGTTTGACTTCATAACACTAAAGATAAATTACATTTTTTAATTTAAATAACTTATAAAATTTAAACAAAATTTAAAGGTAAGTGTGAATGAGTAGAATCTCATTATATGCATGGATCCCATTCTACAAACCCACCTGCGCACTGTAAACATACACACACGCACAGTCAAAACCAAACGTTAACAGTAGTTGTCTCTAGAGAATAAAATTATGGATGGTTTTCAACTTATTTGCATACATATATTACATGAAATAAATATATATTGTTTTTGGAATACAGAAAAAGGTTATTATTTTTTTAAAAATAAAAGACAAAAATTCATGCCTTATAAAGTAGAGGCTTTATACATAGGTAATTATAGTTAGCTACACCTACTTAATATTTATTGCTTGAAAATGCATTAGTCTCTATAATTAACTGAAAACAAATACATTAATATACTAAAATTATATTGAACAGGTGGATATCCAGAAAATTAAAACTTTTTTTTAAAAAAAATCAAGGTTTTCAAGACTTAAATACCTTCTGATAGGTTTCTGCTCGACAAATATAGCTTTGAATATATAAAGGATCAAGTCTAATAGCCTCAGAAAAATGCCAAGTGGCTTCAAAGTAGTTATCCAAGTACAGCAGATGTATGAGGCCAATATTTATGTAAGCCAAAATAACAGTTCTAAAAAAATGAGAAAGCAAAATCTTGTTAGACATTTTAATTATTCCAAATGTTTTCCAATTTTGTATGAACCTAGTGAAATACATACATCAATATATATCAGGGTTTTTTTTAATGTTTTACTAAAGCAAAGTAAATCAATTAACTATTCTCTATTAAAAATTATAAACACTTTCATAAAATCCTTTAGTAGAGAATCAACATTTGTAGAGTCTATGCTAGGAACAGAATTCCGGAAGTCCCCAGGCAATACTTTACTCTTCCTTGACCTAATCTTGACTTATCTTGAATTACAAGCTTAGTTTTTCTCAATTTAAAAGTTTTCACTTCAGGCTATGTTGCATTTGCCCTGAGTAACAGAGAAACAGTAATATTCCCAAAGCCTGGAGTTAAAAATCCTTTCCATGTAGGTATAACCCAGCTTCTTTTCTATGTCAAATAACTGTATTTTTTCCTCTCTTACAATCAAAACATTCTCAATATAGAAATGGTCTTAGAAATTACTTTGTCTGATGCCTCTATTTCAAAATGAGAAAGACTACATATCCCATAGCCCAGCTTTATTAGAAGCCTGGACCCTTTGCCTAAAAGACATCAAAGTTCGTGCTGCCCATTTTTTGGCTTTTTTGCAACTGAAACTCTTTTCCTTCCCTTCCTGGCTCAAAAATACCCAAAAGAAAACTACTGTGGCCATTTTGGAGCCATTCTCCATGTCTTTCCTGAGTCAAGCTTAAAGTTTACCTTATATAAGCTAGGTAAACAGTCTGCTGGTTGGCATGGAATTGGCATGCTTTGTTACTTTTTTGACACCTTTCATTTTAATGAATGCTTCATTGAAAAGAAAGGAAATTAATTCTGTGTTTTAGAGCTGAGGTTTCTGACTAGTGTGTGCAACTTTCAGTCTTTGTTTCTTACTGAACCTATGTTCTAATGGAATTGGTTTTTTTCTTTGGCTTTACTATGCTAAATGGAGTTAGAGGTTCTAAACAGAGAATTTCTTCCTATTGAGTCATATGTGTTGTGCATAGCAAAAACAAGCAGAATATTTTCTCATTATTTTAAAAGTTGGTGACAGTTTTTCATGAAGTTAACTTCAAAAAGCCCTAACCTGGGCATCCCCACACTGCTGTAAATAATTTTATGTTGTTATCTGCGGATTGGACTCCTCTCAAATGCATTCAAACTCTAAAATTTGCAAAAGGAATAAGCCGATGTTGGACACAGGTCTTATTTTAGAAGTAGTCTTATTTTCAGAAGTAGTATTCTGTTTCTAAGATGGCTTTACAATTATCTCATTTTACAAGGTTATTAATGATGTGGGGAAAGGACTTTTTCTTTCATTTTTTTCTCTACTTTATACAAAAGTGAAATCAATACGACTATAAGGAAAACATACCTTTCTAGAGAAATAACAGTTTCAAAGTCACAGATTGCCAGCAACCAAAGTTTTAGATCTGCATAGAGTATGCCCCGATGTAGAAAACAACCAAGATTCTCATAGCCATCATTTATGAGAACTTAAAAATAAAAAATATATAGTTTATTCAGGTTCTGAACAAAAATATCTGAATTATATTTTAGTCTTCACCCTTCCTATCACTTATTCTTCAATTTTAATATTTTATAAAACAGGTCTGTGATGAGTGTACTTATTTGATGAGTAAGAAATAGCGTTCACATAAGAAATGTATGTGTTATAAGTAACAATGTGACTATCAAGTTTCAAAAACTCATTAAAACTGGAAGAAATCCTGGTGGTAATCTAGGATAGTCCACTCACTTTGTAGATGAAGAGATTAAGGTACAAAGGCACACAGGCATGTTGCAAGTCAATGGCAAAGATGGAATCTAACCTCTGATTCACTTCATTGGATGGCAGTCAGAAGGGCACCCTTGCCCTTGATGGCCTGTTAATTATCAGGAGGGCATTGCTATTGGCCGCAAAACAGGCTGTGGTACAACTCCAGACTGGGGCAGATGGCAGAGATCAGGATACTACTCATCAACGAGGGAAGGGCAGCTCAAAGAGGCTACTCCAAGGCCAGCAGAACTTGGAGTTAAGGCAGGTAACTCGTCTATGCTTGTCCCAAATAATAGGAGTATGGGGCAAAAAGAATCCTCTCTCCGTTCTCCAGGTGTGTGTCTCTCATCTGTAACTGGTCTAGAGGTCATCTCATGTCTCTTCACTTATGAATTTTCCCTTCACTTTCAAAAGCATGTTAGTGAATTATATGGGTTTTCCACATTTGATCCATGTCTTCTAAGCTTCTCAGGCCCATTCTGGCTAAGAAGGGAAAGTTTTGCCAAAAATGAGCATAATGCTCACAGTCTGGGACACAAATATTCACAGTTCTAGACTTTGGGAAGTATATCTAGTGTAAGCAATGATCATATAGATTAAATAAATAATCACATGAAGGCAATCTGACTGCTCCATTCACAGTATGATTGGCTAGCAAAGAGCAAGTCAGCTGCAGTTTTGGTGGCTCATCTAGGAAAATAAAAAAGTTCTTCCTAAGGAAAAAAAATATTAGAATTACTTCACTTCTCTGTGCCTCCATTTCTTCATCAGGGATGAAAATAATACCTAACTCATAGCATTATTCTGCATATTAATTGAGACACTCCATATACAGCATTTAGAATAGTGTTTGGCAAGTAGTAAAATGCCCAGTAAATGTTATATATTATTATTACTTGGAAAAATATCTTAAGGGTCCTTTTTGATTGTGGAAGATAAAACTCTTTAGGCTAGCTTATAGAAAAGGATTAAAGTCAAAAATCAAGCTGCTCTGCTCTGAATAGTTAAATAATAGGGATTTTGTATTGTTGTGATAGTCTAGAAAAGAGGGGGTGAGGAGTCAACAACTTAGAGAAGAGAGAAGTGTGAGAAAGAGACTTTTAGAGATGACTGAAGAGAAAGGAACTTGGCCAGATGGCAGATGGACAGGGCTGACAGACAGAAATATACTTCAAGAAATAGGGGTGTGCTTGACCTTCAAATTTAAATGTCTCTGCTAAATGTATCCTTTGAACCCCAAGGTGTTCATGAACAGTAAACACAAGAATTGTGTGGATGAGGGCGCCTGGGTGGCTCAGATGGTTAAGCGTCTGCCTTCGGCTCAGGTCATGATCCCAGCGTCCTGGGATCGAGTCCCGCATCAGGCTCCCTCCTCCTTGGGAGCCTGCTTCTCCCTCCGCTTCTCTCTCTCTCTCTCTCTCTGTCTCTCATGAATGAATGAATGAATGAATGAATGAATAAATAAATAAATAAAAATAAGATTAAAAAAAGAATTGTGTGGATGAGCAAAAATGAAGAATTAATCAGGGAGCAGAAATTAGATGGAAAGATTATACGAGAAAGAAAAATTTAACTTAGTCCTGCCTTCCAAAAATCCTTAGAAATAGAAGAGAGAGCACCAGACTCCTCTCAGCACATAAAATGGCTTTGAGTTATTTTATTTGAATATTCATGGGAAGGGTGGCCTCAGAAGGCAATCATCTTATATTGCCTTCCCTGAGGAGCTGTGCAATTCTCTTTATAAGAGTCTAGTTGTCTCTTAATCTCTAGATACTGCCTCATCAAGAATGATGAAATTCTAGCACTTTGTACCCAGGGGAACACAGCCATGTTTGGAATGCTGGTCTCTGGCTAGAATTATCCAATCACAATGGGCTAATTTATTCAGCTGGGAACTGTTTACTGAGAACTTACTCTATGCCCAGAATTTTGTGGGGCATATTTATATACCAAGAATACATTGCTATAGGGTAAAGTGGAAATGGTTACTTTTAGCTACTGGCATCCTATCACTAAGGATTCTCAAAGCTCATTTTTAGTGTAAGGGTTAAAAAAACTTTGAAATTGACTAATCAGTGGGCTAGACCTATGGAATAGGACACAGCCCACCAGGAAAATTCACTGCACGCTGACTAGAAAATAGGCCTGGATTTCCAGAAATAACCTCAGAATTCAATATATAGAAAGAAATTTCTTTGAGATGATACTCTCCCATTGCCAAAGTTACACACACATTAAGTACAAACACATTCACATTCACTAAAATGGCATACAGGAACACTTTTAGCTAAACCATTGTAGCTTGTAAATATATATGAAAATATATATATATTAATATATAACTATATATAACTACATAAAAATATACATAGTATATTAATCATCGCATATTAATAGTACATTCTATGAAAGTGAACTGCTGAACTTCAAATTCTTATATATGTGCAGCTGGAGGTGAAGTACCTGAAACGCTATAATCCTGTAGTGCTCTAAAAGGGCTACTCTTTCTAAATAAGCAGGCTCTATAATACAAAGCTAACCAGTTATTAGGATCTAAGTGAATTGCAACAGAAAAATCTTGAGTTGCTTGCTTATAAAATTGCCGTTTAAAATATGCTCTTCCTCTGTATGTCCTGGAAATAGAAAAAAAATCACTTTAATATATATTGCAAGATGCACATTTTCTCTTTTTGGTAAACATTCACAACTAATTTTGTATTTGAATAACAATTTGTGATTATTTCCACTTGCTTCCCAAAAAAGTTTAGTGATGATGCTAATAGCAAAAAAAAAAGAATTTTTATAAATAATCAATTATACTTTATTGTACATATAATTATATGCTTATTAATAATGTGCTTAGTAACTATATAATATTTCTTGCACCTATCAGAGAGGTGTGTCAAAAAAGTAAATATGAGATTTACTTATTTTTATTATTTGAGTACCAAAATGTTAGACTTTAATTTGTATAACATTGTTCTCTAGAAAAACCAAATAACCCATTTTGAAGGAAATGGGCATCAGTGAGTGGAGTTGTTAGATTTTTCCCTGGCACTGAAGATACACCCAAATAAATAGGAGGCTGCTTTACATGGATGAAATGTATTTCATCACTTGTGTGATTGGATTTTATCTCTGTTAACTTCTGACTCCAATTTTGAAATTATCATTGACCTAATCAATTCCTGAAAATTCTATTTTCAGTCATTTAATAATGTAAAGCAAATCAAATCAAATAAACAATTAAGGAAAAACAGGAAATAGATTACCTGCTGTGAAGAAGTTAAATCCAGTTTGGTGCGGTGGGGGGAGGGGGGTAGGAGATAAAGAGATGTTCAAGAAAGTTATATCATGAAACCAATGATAATTTGGAGAAAAGAGTGCAGCCAGTATGTTGGCAGACAGGTTTAACAGAGGTCTTTCAAAAGCACTAAGCATCTAGAGGGGCACCTGGGTGGCTCAGTCAGTTAAGCGTCTGACTTCAGCTCAGATCCTATCTCCCATTGAGCCTCAAGAGGGAACCAACACCCAGCTCAGCAGGGAGTCTGCTTGTACCTCTCCCTCTCCCCCTCCCCTTGCTCATGTTCTCTTTCTCTCTCTCAAATAAACAAAATCTTAAAAAAAAAAAAAGGCACTAAACATCCTGAAACCCAGGATATTTTATCCTGCAGCAAAATGTTTTTTTGCCCCATCTTTAAGAGATGTCTTATTTATTTTCTAATGAATACAAGGATTTTATATTTATTTTTACTTCTGTTTGCTACAAATAATCCTAATATTTTTCAGCATATACATAATTCTGAACTTAAAATTTACAGAATAAACCTTCAGCAATATTTTTGTAAGATGCCATTAAGTCATGTCAATTCTTCAAACACACTGACTTTTACATCCTTTCCTTATTTTGTTTCCATTGCCTCATACTTCAGATCCTCATCAACTCACACCTGTGCCGCTATTTTACTTCATTCCTAGCTCTAGAGTAATAAGATTTATCAACAGGTAATAAAGATCTCTTTTCTCAAAAATTTTCAACAAACCTCTATTTGACAATGGAAGGAAGCCAAATTCTATACAGTCTTCCATAAGATAGCACCATCTTACAATATCTTGAATTAATCTTCTTGTTCTTCTCCAACTAATTTGATGCTGTTTGGTGCAAGAGTTCTAGCACCACAGTTAGCCAAGTTGTGAGTACAAAGGAAAAGTTCTTGAAGGAAATTAAAAGTGCTACTCCAGTGAACATTATGAACGATAAGAAAGTGAAACACCTTATTGCTGATATGGAGAAAGTTGAGTGGTCTGGATAGAAAACCAAACCAGCCACATTCCCTTAAGCTAAAACTAATCAAGGGCAGGGCCCTCACTCTCTTCAATTCTGTGAAGGCTGAGAGAGGTGGGAAGCTGCAGAAGAAAAATTTAAAGCTAGCAGAGGTCAGTTCATGTGGTTTAAGGAAAGAAGCTGTCTTCATAACATCAAAGTGCAAGGTGACTAGACATAAAAAGAATATCACCATATTATTCTACTTAAATAAAGTTTAAAAAACGGGCAAAATTAAACTAAGAGTGTTTAGAAACACATACTTACGCGATGAAACCATAAAGAACTACAAGGAAGTGATTAAAATAGAAACCAGGACCGTGGTTACCCTCTGGGGGAGGCAAAGGCACAAAGGGGTCTCTAGGGTGCTGGAAATGTTTCTTGACCTGGTAATAGTTACACGGGTATTTACATTGTGATAAGTCATTAAGTTGTACATTTGTACACTTTTCTGGATGCATGTTTCATTTTAGTATAAAAAATTCCAATATTGAACAAATTGTGAGTGAAAAAATGAGCAGGTATGACTGTATACACATTTTAAATCTCTTCAAAACAAAACTTAGATTTAAAAAAAAGCAACAGGGGTGCCTGGGTGGTCAGTCATTAAGCATCTGCCTTCAGCTCAGGTCATGATCCCAGGGTCCTGGGATGGAGCCCCACATTGGGCTTCCTGATCCGCGGGAACCCTGCTTCTCCCTCTCCCACTCCCCGTTTGTGTTCCCTCTCTCGCTGTTTCTCTCTGTCAAATAAATAAATAAAATCTTTTAAAAGAAATTAAGAAAAAAAAGAAAAGCAACAAAATGAGGACTGCATTATGCACCACAAGGTTGGAAAAACAAAGTTTATTATTGAAGTTATAATATGATATTACAGAAGTCTACATAAATAGTTCTCTCTGCTCAGTGAATACAAAGAATATGAAAAGAAATTTAAAGAAAAAAATATAGGTCAATATTTTAAAAATTGATAATGTAACTAGCATTTAGGAAATACAAATGAAACCACTCTAAATTGCCACTTTATGCCTATTAAATTAAATTACCCACTACTGTTAGGATATAGTTAAAGATTTTCATTCACTGGTAGCAGTGAAAATTGATTTCACTATTTCTAAAGAGCTGTCTGATGTATTTCAAGCAATTTTCTTTCCTGGGAATGAACTTTTAAAAAAATAATAATTTCAAAAATCACATCTAAAATAATTCTTACCTGGCTTGAGAATTTTGGGGATCTATATTTAACAGAGCTGTAAAATCTTGTATGGCTGAAATCCAGTTTTCATTTTCATAGTGAAACATCCCACGTTTCAATAATGCATCTGTTCTTTTGGGATCATAAAAAATACACTACATGGGGGGTAGAAGGGAGGCACAAAAACATAGCACATTATAAAAAAACAAAAAACACAAGAAAAGTATATAATCTCATAGCAAATTAAATGTACTGCAACTACATTTTTAAACTTCAGATTACATAAAAGCAAACTACTTTAAGATGCCTAACATTCAAATTTGCATTTAAAGACCACGTCTTTAGAGGTGCCTTGGTGGCACAGTCTGTTAAGCATTTGACTCTTGGTTTCAGCTCAGCTCATGATCTGAGGG
Source organism: Eumetopias jubatus (assembly GCF_037043125.1). Lineage (NCBI taxonomy): Eukaryota > Metazoa > Chordata > Mammalia > Carnivora > Otariidae > Eumetopias > Eumetopias jubatus. The sequence continues at coordinate 59,054,143 of NW_028274813.1, forward strand.
TTGTGAGATCCAGCCCAAGTGGGGCGCTCATTCGCTCACTCTCTCTCTCTCTCTCAAATAAATAAATAAATTTTTAAAGACCATGTCTTTAGGAAGAACATTTATCATCAAATTCTAAAAAGGGGAGGTTTTCTGAGGGAGAAAAAAAAAAAACAGCATATATAAGAAGCCAAGGCTTTTGCCCACTGAACTTTTTACTGATTAATCTTCTTTGGAGTGCGTGGGTGACTCCATCAGTTAAGCGTCTGACTCTTGATTTCGGCTCAGGTCATGATCTCAGGGTCATAGGATCAAGCCCCGAGTCGGGCTCCACACTCAGTACAGAGTCTGCTTAACATTCTCTCTCTCCCTCTCCCTCTGCCCCTCCCCCTGCTCTCTTGCATTATCTCTCTCTCTCTCTCTCTCTCAAATAAATAAATAAAATCTTTTAAAAAACAAGATATGATAGATCACAGCATTTATCCTAATTAAAGATGACACATATTAGACACATCAAGGCTGATTCAATCAAATCAAATATGTATTAATCTAGTCCCTAAAATGGTGAAAAGAAATGAATTGGTACTGGTTTATTCATTTCACATTGACATACAAGGCAAGAGCAAACAGACTAAATCATCGTGTCCTCCGTTGTAAACTTCTTGCCTATTGACAGTGGGGGTGAAAAAGTGAAGCACAAGGACTACTGAGTATTTTTAAAACAGGAAGGGGAAAAAATAACTAAAGATTTTGAAGCTTGTTTGACCTCAAGTGGCTGCATTAGTCAATGCATGGAGGAAATGAACAGGAATAGATAATCTAATGATTTCAATATTTTCAAAAGAGATTTTTGGTCACTTCTAAATTAGAAGTGATCAAAACTTACGATCTTCTCCTGAAGCAAAAGAATGTCAAGTATGTGGTTAACCATCATGGATTAAGAAACAGGGCAGTTGGCTGTTTCCTTTGCTGTGCAGAAGCTTTTCATCTTGATGAAGTCCTAAAGTTCATTTTTGCTTTTGTTTCACTAGCTTTGGATATGTATCTTGAAAGAAGTTGCTGTGGCTGATGTCAAAGAAGTTACTGCCTATGGTCTCCTCTAGGATTTCAATGGATTCCTGTCTCACATTGAGGTCTTACATCCATTTAGAGTTTATCTTTGTGTATGGTGTTAGAGAATGGTAGAGTTTCATACTTCTGCATGTGGCTGTCCAATTTTCCCAGCACCATTTATTGAAGAGACTGTCTTTTTTCCATTGCATATTTTTTCCTGCTTTGTCGAAGATTAGTTGACCATAGAGTTGAGGGTCCATATCTGGGCAAAACAAAGAGGCAACCCACAGAATGTGAGAAGATATTTGCAAATGACACTACAGATAAAGGGCCGGTATCCAAGATCTATAAAGAACTTCTCAAGCTCAACACCCAAAAAACAAATAATCAAGTCAAAAAATGGGCAGAAGACATGAACAGACACTTCTCCAAAGAACACATACAAATGGCTAACAGACACATGAAAAAATGTTCATCATCATTAGCCATCAGGGAAATTCAAATCAAAACTGCACTGAGATACCACCTTACACCCGTTAAAATTGAGAAGGCAAGAAACAACAAATGTTGGAGAGCTTGTGGAGAAAGGGAAACCCTCTTACACTGTTGGTGGGAATGCAAGTTGGTACAGCCCCTTTGGAACACAGTGTGGAGGTACCTCAGAAAATTAAAAATAGAGCTACCCTATGACCTAGCAATTGCACTACTGGATATTTACCCCAAAGACATAGATGTAGTGAAAAGAATGGCCGTATGCACCCCAATGTTCATAGCAGCAATGTCCACAATAGCCAAACTCTGGAAAGAGCTGAGATTCCCTTCAACAGATGAATGGATAAAGAAGATGTGGTCCATATATACAATGGAATATCACTCAGCCATCAGAAAGGATGAATACCCAACTCTTACACCAACACGGATGGGACTGGAGGGGATTATGCTAAGTGAAATAAATCAAGCAGAGAAAGTCAATTACCATATGGTTTCACTTACTTGTGGAACATAGGAATAGCATGGAGAACATTAGGAGAAGGAAGGGAAAAATGAAGGGGGGGAAATTGGAGGGAGAAATGAACCATGAGAGACTATGGACTCTGAGAAACAAACTGAGGGTTCTAGAGGGGCGGGGGGTGGGGGATGGGTCAGCCTGGTGATGGGTATTAAAGAGGGCACGTACTGAATGGAGCACTGGGTGTTATGCACAAACAATGAATCATGGATCACTACATCAAAAACTAATGATGTAATGTATGGTGATTAACATAACATAATACAATAAAAAAAAACTAATGATGTATGGTGACTAACATAACATAATAAAGTTAAAAAAAAAGAAACAGGGCAGTTGGGAACATGGAAAAGCTAAATTATTTCAATAACTTTTAAATACTCAATTGTACTACAAACTAGAATTTAGAGCGAAGTCGGGAGATGAAGATTACAATTCTGCTGCAATGAGGGGAATATTTTGCCTGACGCTAGCCTCAAAGTACAGTTCAGCTAAAAGTTTACTTCTTCAAGGGAATTCCCTGATATTCCCCAATATAAATATATAATTAAATTCTCTTAACACCCCCATCATCTTTATTTCCTTCATGGCACTCATCATAAATTTTAACTATGCATTTATGTATGTATTTATTTCTTTAATATCTGTCCTTTTAACTATAGGCTCCATGTAGCAAGAAACATGTATTTTTTATTATGTTATGTTAGTCACCATACATTACATCATTAGTTTTGATGTAGTGTTCCATGATTCATTGTTTGTGCATAACACCCAGTGCTCCCTGCAGTACGTGCCCTCCTTCATACCCATCACCAGGCTGACCCATCCCCAACCCCCTCCCCTCTGAAACCCTCAGTTTGTTCCAGGGTCCAGAGTCTCTCATGGTTCATCTCTCCCTCCAATTTCCCACCCCCTTTCATTTTTCCCTTCCTTCTCCTAACGCCCTCCGTGCTATTCCTTATGTTCCACAAATAAGTGAAACCATATAATTGCCTTTCTTTTTTTTTTTTAAGATTTTATTTATTTATTTATTTGACAGAGAGAGACCCAGCAAGAGAGGGAACGCAAGCAGGGGGAGTGGGAGAGGGAGAAGCAGGCTTTCCGCCGAGCAGGGAGCCCGATGTGGGGCTCAATCCCAGGACCCTGGGACCATGACCTGAGCCGAAGGCAGACGCTTAACGACTGAGCCACCCAGGCGCCCCAATAATTGTCTTTCTCTGCTTATTTCACTCAGCATAATCTCCTCCAGTTCCATCCATGTCAATGCAAATGGTGGGTATTCATCCTTCCTGAATGCTGAGTAATATTCCATTGTATATATATGGACCACATCTTCTTTACCCATTCATGTGTTGAAGGGCATCTCAGCTCCTTCCACAGTTTGGCTATTGTGGCATTGCTGCTATGAACATTGGGGTGCATGTGGCCCTTCTTTTCACTACATCTGTATCTTTGGGATAAATACCCAGTAGTGCAATTGCTGGGTCATAGGGTAGCTCCATTTTTTAACTTTTTGAGGAACCTCCATACTGTTTTCCAGAGTGGCTATACCAGCTTGCATTCCCACCAACAGTGTAAGAGGGTCCCCCTTTCTCCACAACCTCTCCAACACTTGTTGTTTCTTGCCTTGTCAATTTTTTCCATTCTAACTGGTGTAAGGTGGTATCGCAATGTGGTTTTGATTTGAATTTCCCTGATGGCTAATGATGTTGAACATTTTTTCATGTGTCTGTTAGCCATTCCTGTGTGTTCTTTGGAGAAGTGTCTGTTCATGTCTTCTGTCCGTTTTTTGACTTGATTATTTGTTTTTTGGGTATTGAGTTTGAGAAGTTCTTTGTAGATCTTAGATACCAGCCCTTTATTTGTAGTGTTATTTGCGAATATCTTCTCCCATTCCATGGGTTGCCTCTTTGTTTTGTTGACTGTTTCCTTTGCTGTGCAGAAGCTTTTTATCTTGAAGTCCCAAAAGTTCATTTTCACTTTTGTTTCCCTTGCCTTTGGAGACGGGTCTTGAAAGAAGTTGCTGTGGCCAATGTCGAAGAGGTTACTGCCTATGTTCCCCTCTAGGATTTTGATGGATTCCTGTCTCACACCGAGGTCTTTCATCCACTTAGAGTTTATCTTTGTGTATGGTGTACGAGAATGGTCAAGTTTCAGTCCTCTGTATATAGCTGTCCAATTTTCCCAGCACAATTTATTGAAGAGACTGTCTTTTTTTCCCTTGCATATTTTTTCCTGCTTTGTCAAAGATTGGTTGACCATGGAGTTGAGGGTCCATATGTGGGCTCTCTATTCTGTTCCACTGATCTATGTGTCTGTTTTTGTGCCAGTACCATGCTGTCTTGGTGATCACAGCTTTGTAATATAGCTTGAGATCAGGCAACGTGATGCCCCCAGCTTTGTTTTTCTTTTTTAACATTTCCTTGGCGACTCAGGGTCTTTTCTGGTTTCATACAAATTTTAGGATTGTTTGTTCCAGCACTTTGAAAAATGCCATTGGTATTTTGATCAGGATGGCTTTGAAAGTATAGATTGCTCTGGGCAGCATAGACATTTTAACAATGTTTATTCTTCCAATCCAGGAGCATGGACTATTTTTCCCTATTTTTGTGTCTTCTTCAATTTCTTTCATAAGTGTTCTGTAGTTTCTAGAGTATAGATCCTTTACGTCTTTGGTTAGGTTTATTCCAAGGTATCTTATGGTTTTTGGTGCTATTGTAAATGGAATCGATTCCCTAATTTATTCACCAACATTTATCCACTACATTATATAGCGCCTTAGTTGATAAATATTTGTGAGTGAATGAATGAAAGAGCCAATGAGCACAGCTTCTTTAAGAGCAGATAGGTTTGCTGCAGAAGAGAATCAGCCATGTCTCAAGAGTAAGAAGTAGAAAATAAGTTTCTCTCTTGTTTGAAGGGAAGAAGCAATTTTCAAAAGTTTCTCTAGCCACTATTTCATGCTTCAAGAGGAGAGAGCTGGAAAAGTCATGCCCCCTCCCTCCCAGAGTTGTCTCAATGCTCCCACACCCAACTCTTTGACGTAAATTCATTCATTCACTAATAATTTAGAAAAATCATTGACATAGTGTTAATATCAATCCCAGTACTGAGTGCTCTAGGTCCTAACATAATAAATTAGTTTTGATTATATAACGTATATAAAAGAATTTCAATGATTTGCTATAATATCAGGATGAGACTATCATGATCTAAAATATATAAATGTCAGCATTATATGTAATACAGCTTACTTTAGAAAAGTCATCAATGGCCAGTACTTTGTTTGATATTTCATACATCTCACCCCTCCTGAAATATATATCAGCATCCATGGGCTTGCACTTAATTGCCTGGGTATAGTTTAGAATTGCTAAAGTAATGTCTTTTCTTCTCCTGAAAATTTCCGCCTTTGACAAGTATGCCTCTAAAGTAAATTAAAAAGGTAAAATTTAGTGTTACAGTCCTTTTATTAACTCTGAAAATTTTAATCCCTTGCCCTCTAAAAATGTAGTCTTAGAATAATGTCTCTCTATTATACTTTCTTAACCATTTCATCTCAGGGTTTTGTTTTTCTACTTCAACAATGCAGAACTTGCTCTCAAAGGCTGATAAATACTCATTATAGTTAAAAGTATATTCAATTTCAATCCTAGGTAACAAAAATTACCTTTTACCTTTTTGCATATCTAAAGTGTTTCATACTCTTTTAATGTTTATAGTAAAACAAAAATGTATGGGCTTTGGCAGAAATAGGCATAGATCAAAAAATATTTATGAAGCTCAAGTTATATTCTAGGGCTATGTTGTGTATGCTGGGGATACAAAGATGAATGTGACATTTTCTCATTCCCAAAAAGCTCTATGTTTCTGGGTTCCATTCAAGCTGGTTAGAGGATGGTACATAAAGGCAAATGTACAGATTCCATCCAACTAAGAAGTCATGGAACACTACAATGCTTCAGAGATTTGTGGTCAAGAAAAGCTTTATGAATCATGTACATAACTAAAATTTCTAAGTTCATATCCTTCTTGTGGGATGAGCAGTAGGAACAAATTTATTATAATGTATACAAGGACATTAGCCTTTCAAAGCATGGTGAGTATTTTGGAAATAGTATAAGATCATACTAGTCCAATATATACAATATCAAGAGTAAATTTAACTTTTAAAGCTACAACCATTTTTGGAGACTTACATCTATTAACTTATATATCTTTATAACACCACTAAATGACCAAAGCTTAGGTAAAGATATAAGTAATATAAATGCGCAGACAACCCACCTGCATTATTTTTATTATGTTTATTTATATAATTCAAATCATCCAAAGCTTCATTAATTTTGTCTTGGAAAAGATAAATGAAATGTCGGTGCCAATAGGCATTGAGAAACAATGGCTCCAAAAATATAGCCTAGAAAATATATGTATATAAATTGAATTAAAGTTGTTTTATTAAAGGAAAATATCCTATCAAATAAATTTTGCAAACACTATTGATCCAAGTGGCTTTCTATGTATATAGTATAAAATGATACCTCCCAATCTGACAAAATGTAGTGTTTTTAATATCAATTATTGAAAATGCCAATAATTATAATTTCACAATCCCACATGTATACTGCAAATATTCATGGTTCAAAATTCTAGTAGAAATTATTATATAAATTATTACATAGATAGGATTATAATTATAAATATAAGTTTAAATTGTTAATATTGTTATTCTGATTAAATAAAACTTACTTCCTGTAAATCTTTCATGGCACTCTGTAACTTTCCCAGTTTCCTATAAATAGCTCCACGCCTACAATATGCAAATGCAGGATATTTTTTCTTATCATTTATTTCTTTAGTCAAGATCTCCACTTCGGATTCATAATGTTTAATAACTTCTGGAGAAAGACTAGACTTCAAAGAATCACTCAATTCTATTTTTGGTGGTTCTTTCATTCTTTCAGACAAGCTTTCATGGATAGATATTTTAATAACTTTCTTTTCTGTGGTTGTCTTCTGATGTTTATGATAACAGAACATATCAAGAGCCCATGTTCGAAGGTCACAATTTTCTGGAATTCCTCCCTTACTTTGGACAAATTCATCAAAATTTAAACACATAGGTAGACTGGGACAAAGAATTTTACGTTCATATAATGGAACTTTGAGTAAATATTTCTTCTGTCCAGGAAGGATTCCATGAGATGTTGATCTAGTTATTAAAAGAGTGATTTTTTAAATTACAGAAATATAATTATTTTTATAATCAATAAATCAATTCAGCCACACATGAAATTACTATTTCTCTATTATTAAAATAAAATTACATGCTATTTTTATGCAAACCAAGTCCTCCTGTTCATCAAAACTGTAACACCATATGAAGAATCTATATAGAAACTCTATAGAGTTTATTAAAGCAGACGATTGTTATCTAAAGATGTAGCCTTTTTACAGTACTGAAATAAGGTGCTGATGCTCCTTTCAGATTTAATTTACACCCCTACCCCCAACCAGAGAAATTACAGTGGGGAATTGAGGAGGTAAACTGATGTAAGAAAGGAAATGCCATCCAAGAGGTTGGAGAGCACAGGAACTTGAGGAAATGGGAAGAAGGGAAGATTTGACTAGACAGTAAACTACTAAATTAACATCCCAGACTTCACCCGTCTTTAGCAGACTATGAAATTAATGAATACCTAATATGCTTTCAATGGACATTTCCACCTCCACATTCATCTCTACCCTCTCCACTTTGCCTTCTGCCCAGGGGACTAATCTGTACAGATTACATCCATAAGATCCCTTATTCTCTGTCTTCTAATTGGGTATGTCCAATTAGAAATCCCAAAGAGGTAAGTTGGAGAGTGAAATCAAGGTATTTATTCCTCTGGTTCCCTCCTGAAGGGTTGCCTGAAACTGGCTATCATCCTTGACCAAAGATCAAATGACCAAAGATCACTACTTTTTTTAAGGAAAACCTTTCTACACAATTCCTCTTGAAGGTTCTGGTAATCACTCCTACTTTTTGTCCTCTCAGCCTTAGGAGTAGAAAATGGCTCTGTTATTTTTAGCCCTAGGATACTACATTATCATTTGTGGTTTCCCTGCCCTGACATCTTTGTAAATTGTCCTTTTATTATACTTTCCTAGAATTATCCTAAATTGAGAGTGCTCTTTACTGGCACCCTGACTGATAAAATAATTGGTACCAGAGGTAGACTCAGGAAATACACAGAAGGATCCTAGGATAAACTTCTTGCCAGGATCAAATAGGACACAAATAATCCATGGTATGTGGTACTATCGAAGCTCCTCAAATTATCATCAGTGTTAGCAGGGGATGGTGTTCAGGTGGAAGGCAAGGTATCAGGAAATCAAATAGCTACCACTTAGTCATGAGGATAATAATAATGATTATAAAAATTGTGGAATCATTTTACTTCAGACCAAAAGAGAAGAACAGTACCTATTAAATACCCAAATTCCCTAAACCTTGTATACCAAGGTAATGAAGCTACTAGGAAAGGAGTAGGAAACTGAAATATAAGATGTGAATATTTGAGCAAGCATGAATGAGGCTGACAATTTTGAATCTCCAAATTCCACTCATCTTCTCTTAACAGAAGAGATTGGTTGAGGGACTGTCAGATTCCCCAGTCTGAGAGACTCAAACTCTCTTGTATAGATATCTTTCAGTGAGTACACTGAGACATTGCTTCATATGCTATATTAAATCTAATTTAAGCACTCCCCAAAATCACTCAGCTGTGACCTCCTGAATCCTTTCATGGAGCTACAACTACCACCGATCCGCCTCCTGCATACCTCTTCCACATAGGTGGCCTTGGATCGGTGGCTGCTAGCCCTAACCAGTGCAGCCTTGCTAGAACTTCCAGGTATACTCTGAGTGATCCCCAAACTTTATTTTTTTTAAGATTTTTTTTTTATTTTATTTATTTGACACACAGAGAGAGATAGCGAGAGAGAGGGAGAGAGCACAAGCAGGGGGAGCGGCAGGCAGAGGGAGAAGCAGGCTTCCTGCATGAGCAGGGAGCCCGATGTGGGGTTCGATCCCAGGACCCTGGGATCATGACCTGAGCTGAAGGCAGCAGTTTAACCAACTGAGCCACCCAGGCGCCCCGATCCCCAAACTTTAGCATCAGTCACCTGGAAGACTCGTTAAATACACATTTCTGGTATAGATTTCTAGTGAGATTTGGTGGACAGAATTGTTTTAAAGATTTATTTATTTATTTATTTATTTATTTATTTATTTATTTGAGAAAGAAAGAGAGCAGGGGAAGGGGCAGAGAGAGAGAATATCCAAGCACACTCCTGAGTGCAGAGCCCAATGTGGGGCATGATCTCAAGACCCATGAGATCAGGACCTGAGCCACAACCAAGAGTGTGACACCTAACCAACTGAGCCACCTAGGTGCTCCAGACAGAATTTGAAGTTATAGGGATCTGTGGCAATAACTAAATGACTGCAAATCCTTAGAAAGTGAGGTAGATGGGCAGCCTGCTAAGGTGTTCTTTGACTTACACAGATGAAGAACTTTTAGGTCTTCTGGGCATAAGCCTAACCAGCTATAGTGGGGTTTTACAACCTCTTATGCAGCTCTCAGACCTCAGCCAGTTCATATCTAAAACCTCTCACCTGACAGGAAGGCCAGACCAGGTTCCGCTGAGAAAGGATCTTGCAATGTGGCCTTGATGTATTTAAGGAATTTTCCCCAAAAGTTTCCAGAGGTCTAGGAAAGAGGAAACACCCAAACCTCCTGGGAATTATTAGATACCCTAAACTTATGCTGATCCACAGATACCCATTGTGGATGCCACTCCAAATTAGGGAATTATGATGGTCAAGTGATACAAAAAATCTTGGCCTGAAACCATCTAACAGAATCTAGTGAGACATGGACCCATTCTGAGATAATTTCCCTAGTCCTAGAATGTGTAGTAGGAATGAATCAACTTCATAACTGCATAAACTATATACTGAAGAAGATAATAGTAGTAAGGATCAAGTGGAAATCTCTATAGCTGCCCCATTCCATCCTATACCACCATCCACAAAGGTAGTATATCAAAAGCAATACCAGACCATCAGGGAAATTACAGATTAACAGCACAAGGAAAATAAGTCATCTCTGCTTGTGGGGGAAATAAATTCTGCCTCTCTTGGGGGTGTAGCAGTGGCAAGATGAGCCAAGAAAATCAGAACTGAGACTACAGATTCACTTTCAGTAGCTAGTCAAGTTTGGAAGTTTTGATAGTGGAAGTCAGGACCATGGCCTGACTTATTCTAGAAAGGGAAGAAGGCAATGCATTCACAGAAATAGGAGAGCCAGTAGCAAAGGGGCTGGCCTGGATCTCAGATCAAGTATGTTACTCAATCCTGGAAGACAGAACATTTGCAGAGATCTGAGAGGCTAACAATTCATGGAAGTCCAGGTCAGAGAGAAGGCAATGAGTACAAGGGAGTCAAGGTGGGCCAGGAGCCCCATCAACAAACACAGCTACCTGCCACAACAGTGAGCTGGTGAAGAAGGTCTCTGCTAGTCACTGACTGGCTGGTCCACCAATATTGGGCTCAGAGACCAAAGCAGAGAGAAACTTCCAGAGAAATGGTAAAGCAACAGTTACTGCAGACACATGGCATCCCATCAAGACCTAGATGAGGGGCCAGGCAACAGGGGTAACCTATAGAACTGGGGACTGACAGAAAATGCATGGGTCTGGGTTTAGCTCAAATAGACTTTGGCAGGAGTTACTTTCCACAGTCAAGCTTTGACTTGATATATGAGTACATACACAGTCTGTTTTTAACCATTTAAGGGAGCCAGCAAGAATGAGGATGATTAAACAAGCTTAAAGGTCAGATATAAAATGGTAAGAAGGATAATTCTGTTTTAACCACAATAAGATTAGTGAAAAAAGATCTCAAACTATAGGAATAAAATTATTTTTTAAAGTTTCTACATAAACTTGTTTTAAAATAACAGTTTTTTCATAGCTACACTTTTACATTAAATTAGTTTAGATTAAGATTTTTTAAAAAGAAGTTAGGAAAGCTGTACTAATATATTATCCTAGCCAAATACTCCCATAGTTTATTTTACTGCGTCCACCAAAAGGTTCATCCTATTACACCTGTTGGCAATATATACAAATATCAAATTCAGTTGTTAAAAGGCAAATAAATCTCCTTATAGTCAAAGTGATAAAGAATGAGAATGAAGTAAAATTCCAGACAAAAATAGTGTTTCACCTGCTTATATCCTTTAGAGAGACAGAAGTCACTTAGGTCATGGCCAAAATGGTGCAGTGTTTTATCCTCTCTAGGACATTAAAGATTCATATGCTTTGAAATCAGCAAATATATCAAAAATGTATAAGCAAATTTCTGGTTCTTATCAAAAACATTTGTCAACTTAGGAAAAACCTATCTGAAGTCTTCTAAAGATGAGCTAACAAAAACACATTTTTGTTGCAGGGAAAACTCAAGCATAAGTAGTGTGTAGGGTACTCAGGACTCAAATGGCATCCTCCCCTAGGGTCGGTCTCTGTTCCACCATGCTTACATAGGCTGTTCCCAAGTCTTTTCAGGGACAATAAGCCACCATACCAAAACATCATTAATTTAACCGTTTTTCAGAACCAGCAAGTCTTTATAATAATGAAGTAAACAAAAACACTTATGACTCTCTTATCAACGGGAAAGTCTTTACTTTTCAAAAAGGAATAAATTTAATGAATTCTTTGTCATCTGAGGATATCTAAAGAGAAATAAAGCCCAGAGCTTTTTGCAAACTATTTTGCACAACCCTTCAGTTATAAGAAAGTTACACCCTGGACACTTAAATATGAGCATACCTGGAACTTCAGTTGCTGTCATCTTAGGTTCTTGCACATTTTTTTAAGATTTATTTATTTACTTTAGAGAGAGAGAGAGATCACGAAAACAGGGCAAGGGGCAAAGGGTGAGAGAGATTCTTAAGCAGACTCCCTGCTAAGTGGGGAGTCCAACGCCGGGCTCCATCTCACGCCCCTGATATCATGACCTGAGCAGAAATCAAAAGCTGGATGCTCAATCGACTGAGGCACTCAGGTGCCCCATGTCCTTACACATTTTTAAACATGCTAGATACTATTACTTCTAAGTAAGGAGAAAAATTATTTCTATATGTTGATCCCTGAATAAGGGCTCACACAACATACAAAAACAGTTTGTCTATCTAGATTACTCAATTCATTAAGTCCAAATTTGAAAACAGTTAAATCTCAGCCATCTATTTCAACTTCTGAATGGGTGATATTTGTTTGGAGCAGAGGTTGTTTTTTTGGTGTTAAATCACTTCATAAAAATAACTTAGATTTTATTTCTTTCTATTGAAAGATTTCATTTAACTATCAAATTGACTTAGTTTTACTTCATGTCCTTAAGTCAGCCCCAACTTTAAAATATAGTTTAAACCAGTCATATATTTATACTATTGAATACCCATATTTTTTTAAATTTTTTTATTGTTGAATACCCATATATTAAAAAACAAGGGATTCTCCTTTAGCTGAGACTTTAACATATTTTCAATGCTGAATAAAATAATAACAACTTCAGTTAGTGAAATTATAAGATTAAGACCAAAACCACAATACATTTCATAAACTGTAACAATTATTGATTAAACAAGACCTTTTAAGAACTTTTGGAGACTTGGCTAATTCATCATACACGGCTGTAAGTTTACTGCGCTTCAATCTTTTCTTCAGTCTTATCTTCTTTTTCTTGGGATAAACAATATAACTAATGCCAGCTTTTTTAGATGCTTCAATGAGAGAGAGAGACAGATTTCTCAAACTTCTTCTCTCCTGCATGTTATCTAAGATGGTATCTATATTTTCTTTCTCAGAAGTTTCCTCAGTTTCATTTTGCTGAGTCATCCAATGCTCCAACTGCTTTGCTTTCTGAAATATCATGTCTTTTATATTGCTTTGCATGTCATCCTTAATCTTTATTGGAGTTGTGGCCTCCTCTTTCTTCAATTCAACTGCAGATTTTACTCTCTTATTAGCAAGGAAACAAAGATAGAAAAACTTAAAATCAAGCTAGTTGCTATATGTTTTAAACTAATTCAGTTACAATTATTATTAACGTAGTTTGAAAATTTTAAATTGTATTCTTAATGTTTTTCAAAGTCAGCTTATAAAGTTAATAGTAAGTTGGTTAAAGCAAAGTACAATAATTTGGTTATGTGACATTTTGTTAGCTACTTAAAAATAACACTATAAAGTAGATAGGCATTAACTGTGATTTTATGTATTCTTAATTAAAAGACAATGCTTTTTACATATTCAAATAAAGTACATACTCTACTTTTACTCTTAATGAAAAGAATTGGTAAAATGGGTAAAAATTCTTAAAATGCCTTATCCTATAAAACCAATTTGTGAGTCTATTTTCACAAAAGCACTTTAACAACACTGAATTTCTATACAATAGTATTCAAGTATCCTCTACAATATTTTCAATTCAATATTTATAAGCTTAAGAACAGAATTCCAGCCTAATATTTTTATCCAATCATCAGAGAATCAACTTAACTTTTAATAATAATATCAATATTATAATGTACTAATAATTATAAATAATTTGCAATAACTATGCATTAGTACTTGAAATTCTAACAACTCATTATTAATAAAAGAGATTAGTTCCAATCCTTTTATATAACATTTCCAGCTTATTGAGCCATTGTCAATAAATTAACTGCATTTAAGTTTGTTAATAAATAATCATTTGTTATACAAATGTTTTTCTTTATAGTGAAGTTAGGCTCAAATTCCAAAAATAACAATTTCACACAAGCTAGTTGTATTCTTTAAGATATACTAAAGTACAATAGAGATATTGACCCTCCATAATTTATCATACTTCCCCATCTCTAGAAACTATATGTAACTTATTATATAATTAAAATAGAGAATAGGGTAATACATAGACTGTAGAATATATGTATGTATAATATAGGTATATATCAAGAAATATAGGCACATATGTCTGTAGGTGTGAGATATATATATAGAGAGAGAGAGAGACAGCGTGCTCAGGAAAACATGTGCCTGAAAAAAAAAGGTGTGATATATATATCTCAGGAAAACATGTGCCTGAAAAAAAAGTAGAACATAAGATACTCATACTCCCCACTTGCTGACTAGATATGAATTACACGAAGAGGCCATATGCAGCTCTGTCAAACACTTAGGAAGGAATCACTGACAGAATCTATAATTATAAAGCAGAGCTGCCAGAACAGGCTTGGGGTTCTTTCCCACTTTTACTGAACTATTACTGACACATAACATATGTAAGTTTAAGGTATACAGTGTGATGATATGATACATGTATATATTGTGAAATGATTACTACAATAAGGTTAGTTAACACTTCCACCCCCTCACGTAATTACCATTGTTTTTGTGTGGTGATAGCATTTAAGATCTATTCTCTTAACAACTTTCAAGTATATACAGTATTGTTAGTTATAGTCACCATGCTGTACATTGGAACCCTAGAATTTATGTATCCTATAACTGGAAGTTTGTACCCTCTGACCAACATCTCAGTCCTCTCCTCTCCATTGTAGCCCCACTGTCTACTCTATGTTTCTATAAGTTCTGCTTTTTTGGATTCCTCATATAAATGAGAACAGACAGTATTTCTCTTCCTCTGTCATGTTGCATAATGTCCCAAGGTCCAGCCATGTACTTACAAAAGGTAAAATTTCCTTCTTTTTTATAGTTAATATTCCATTATTTATATATGTGTATATATGTATGTATATGTGTACACACACACACACACACACACACACACACACACACTACAAGAAAAGAAAACTGCAGCCCAATATCCCTGATTAATACAAATGGAAAATACTCAAAAAAATACCAGCAAACTGAATTCAACAGCACATTAAAAAGATCATACAACATGATCATGTGGGATTTATCCCTCAGATGCAAAGATGATTCAACATACACAAATCAATAAATGTGATATACCATATTAACAGAATGAAAGATAAAGACCATGTATGATTGTTTCAATAGACATAGATAAAGCATTTGACAAAATTCAACATTCTCTCATGATAAAAACTCTCAATAGATTCGATATAGAAGGAACATACCTCAACATAATAAAGTCCATGTAAAACACACAGCTAATATCATGATCAACAGAAGACTGAAAACTTTCCTGCTAAGATCAGGAACAAGACAAGAATACTCACTCTTGCTCTTAGTACTGGAAGTCTTAGCCAAAGCAATCTGGAAAACAGGCATCCACATTAGAAAGAAAGTAGTAAAATTGTCTCTGACAATTTTATTTGCAGATGACATAATCTTATATAGACAAAACTCCAAAGGCTCCACCAAAAAACTGTTAGAACGAATTAATGAATTCAGTAAACTTGTAGGTTACAAAATCAACATACAAAAGTCAATTGCATTTCTGTACACTAACAATGAATTATCTGAAAAAGAAATAAAGTAATTCCATTTATAATAGCATCAAAAACAGCAAAATTAGTTAGGAATAAATTTATTCAAAGAGGTGAAGCATTTGTATACAGAAAATTAAAATACAATGATGAAAGAAACTGAAGAAGATACAAATAAATGAAAGATATTTCATGCTCATAAATCAGAAAAATTAGTATTTTAAAATGTCCACACTACCAAAGCCATTAATAGATTCAATACAATCCCTACCAAAATTCCAATGTCACTTTTCACAGAAATAGCAAAAATAATCCTAAACTTCATATGGAACCATGAAAGACCCTGAATAGTCAAAGCACTCCTGAGAAAGAAGAACAAAGATGGCGGCTTCACAATTCCAGAATTTGAACTTTATTACAAAACTACAGTAGTCAAAACTGTATGGTACTGGCATAAAAACAAACACATAGACTAATGGAACAGAATCAACAGTCCAGAAATATCCCATGCATGTATGGTCAACTAATATTTGACAAAGAAGCCAAAATACTCAATGAGGAAATGACCATCTCCAATAAATTATGTTGAGAAAACTAGATATTCATATGCAAAAGAATGAAATTTCCTATCTCACACTACTCACAAAAATTAACTCAAAATAAATTAAAGATTTAAATTTTAATTCTTAAAAAATAAAACTACTAGAAGAAAACATAAGGAAAAGCTATTTCATATTGGCCTTAGTAATGCTTTTTTGGCTATGACACTGAAAGTACAAACAATAAAAGCAAAAATAAACAAGTGGGACTACATCAAACTAAAAAGCTTCTGCACAGCAAAATAAACAATCAGCAAAATGAAAAGGCAACCTATAAAATGGGAAAAATATTTGCAAACCATCTATCTGATCAGGGGTTAATATCCAAAATATATAAGGAATTCTTATAACTCAATAGGAAAAAAATCAAAAAATCCAATTAAAAAATGGCCAGAGCAACTGAATAGTGATTTTTTTCCAAAGACATACAAATGGTCAATGGGTTCATAAAAAGATGAACCTGCTCTGCTCTCTGCTCTTGCTCTCTCTTGCTATCTCTGTGTCTGTCTCTCTCTCAAATAAATAAAATTAAAAAAAAAAACCCACACAATGAGATATCACCTTAAACCTGTTACAATGGCTATTATAGGGAGGGTTTCCCATCCAAGATGACAACATAGCAAGACCCTGAACTCACTTCCTCCACAGAACGCACCAAATTATACCTTTTTTTTTTAAAGATTTTATTTATTTACTTGACAGTGAGAGAGGGAACATAAGCAGAGGGAGTGGGAGAGGGAGATGCAGGCTTCCCACTGAGCAGGGAGCCTGATATGGGGCTCAATCCCAGGACCCTGAGCCAAAGGCAGACGCTTAACAACTGAGCCACCCAGGCACCCCCCCCAAATTATACCTTTTTACAGAACAATTTCTCCTGAAGAACTGAGGGCCATCTGAACAGCTTCTGAACAATCAAAGATAGAATGACAAAAAAAGAACAGCAAGAGAGATGGAGACATGGTAACAGAGGGAACCTCTACCCCTGATCTTGTAAACAGCAGTGGGGAAGGATAGTACTGAGGAACTGGAAACAGATTCATCTATCCTTGGACACAGAAAAAAAGCCATGGTTTAAAAAAGCAACTAGCATATAAAAGAGACAACACTGGAACTCTGCCAAATGGAGGAGGAGCATTGGGAAGCTCTCCAGTCAGGAGGACAACACAGTTTACATCCATCCACCACCTTAAAAGCCTAGACAGGAGCAGGGTCTGGATACCATAACTGGTGGGTCCAGTCATCACAGTGAGCTTATTACCTCAGTAAGCCCAGAGTCCACAAGTCCACACCAGCCCCTGTGGTTCTGGGGCACAGAAAATAAACCAAGATTTTTGTTTGTTTGTTTTAGTTTTTTTTGATCTTTCATTAATTCTTTTAGTACTTTTTATTTGTCTTGTTTTGCTTTTATTTTTGTCCTTTTGGGGGTTTTTTCTTTTTTCTTCTTTTTTCCTTCTTTTCTCTTTCTCCTTTTTTCTTTCTTATTTTATTATTATTTTCTTCTTTCTGTAAAAAGCCACTGTTTAAAAGAGCAACTGACATATACAGCCACAGATACAGCCAGCCAGCAAAAGCCACCAAGCACACACAGTCAACACAGGGGACACTGTACACAAGACCATTCCTTCAAATTTAGGAGAAGTAGCTGTTCCATCTAGTCCATAGAAACAAAGGCAGAAAGTCAAGCAATATGTGGAGACAGAGGAATATGCTCCAAAAGAAAGAACAAGAAAAAAACTCAGAAAAAAAAATAAATGAAAGAGAGATAAGCAATATGCTTGATAAAGAATTTAAAGTAATGATCCTTGAGTACTCACTGGGCTGGACAAAAGAGTGGAAGAACTCAATGAAATATTCAATAAAGAGATAGAAAATATAAAAAAAGAACCAATAGAGTTGAAGAATACAATAATGGAAATAAAAAACATAGTAGAGGGAATCAACAGTAGATTAGAGGATGCAGAAGAATGTATCAGTGATCTGGAAGACAGGGTAATGGAAAGCATTGAAGATGAACAGCAAAAAGAGAAAAGAATTTTTAAAATGAGGATAGATTAAGAGATCTCAAGCAAACAAACATTCACATGATAGGGGTCCCAGAAGAAGAAGAGAGAGAAAGGTGTAGAGAACTTATTTGAAGAAATAATAACTGAAAACTCCCGTAACCTAGGGAGGGAAATAGACATCCAAGTCCAAGAAGCACAGAGAGTTCCAAACAAGATGAACCCAAAGAGGCCCATGCCACAGCCCATAATAATGAAAATGTCAAAGGTTAAAGATAAAAAGAGAATCTTAAAAGCAGCAAGACAGAAACAAAAAGTTACCAACAGGAGAAAACCTATATGGCTATCACCTGATTTTTCAGCAGAAACTTTGCAGGCCTGAAGAAAGTGGCATAATACATTCAAAGTGCTGAAAGGAAAAAACCTATAACCAAGAACACTCTACCCCCACAAAGTTATCATTCAGATTTAAAGGAAAGATGAAGAGTTTCCTAGACAAACGAAAGATAAAGGGCTTTATCACCACTAAACCATCCTTGCGAGAAATGCTAAAGTGACTTCCTTAAGTGGAACAGAAATGGCCAGAATTAGACATAGGAAAATTATGAACAAAAAGATGTAAAATATGGCAACGTATGCATAAAATGTGGAGGAGGGAGTAAAAAGGGAAAAGAAAGAAGTTATTTTTCTTTTTCTGTTTTTTGTTTGTTTGTTTGTTTTTCAGAATGTCCTTGAACTTAAATGGCCATCAAATTTGTATAGACTGCTATTTACTTTGGGTGTTATATATGAACCTATAGGTAACCACAAACCCAAAACCTATGACAGATACACAAAAAATAAAGAGGTAGAATGGCTATTATAAAAAAGACAAGAGATATCCAGTGTTGGCAAAGCTATGGGGAAAAGGGAAACTTGTGCACTATTGATGCAAATGTAAATTGGTGCAGCCACTACAGAAAACAGTATGGAGTTTCAAAGAATTAAAAATAGAACTACCCTAGATCTAATCCCACATCTGGGAATATACACAAAGGAAATGAAATCAGGATCTTGAAGAGATATCTTCACTCCCTTATTCCTTACAGCATTAGTCACAATAGCTAAGATATAGAAACAACCTAAGTGCTCATCAATGGATGAATGGGTAAAGAAAATGTCATATATATATATATGTGTGTATATATATATGTATATATATATATATATATACATATATATATATGCAATGGAATATTATTCAGCCATTTAAAAAAAAAGGAAATTCTGCCATTTGCAATAACATGGATGGACTCTGAGGACATCATGCTAAGTAAAATAAATAAGTCAGACAGTGAAAGACAATTACTACATGATCTCACTTGTATGTGGCATCTTAAAAACAACAACAACAACAACAACAACTCATAGATACAGAAAATAGATTGGTGGTTGCCAGAGGCAAGGAGTGGGTGATGGATGAAATGGGTAATAATAGTCAAAAGGTACCAAATTCAATTATAAAATAAGTAAGTCCTGGGGATATAATACACCATAGTGACTATACTTAAAATACTGTATTGTGTATTTGAAACTTGCCAAGAGAGTAGATCTTAAATATTCTCATCACAAGAAAAAAAAATGTGTAATTGTGTGTGGTGATGGATGTTAACTAGACTTATTGTGGTGATCATATTACAATACATACAAATATTGAATCATTATGTTTTACACTTGAAACTAATATAATGCTATATGTCACATATAGGCCAATAAAAAATCTTAAGGATAGTGTGATTGTACAGGGATATAAAACAGAGGAATCAAAAGGCCAGTAAGAAAAGAGAATCTCAGAAATGACAGGAAGCAGGCTAACATGAAGCAGGTTAAAAGCAAGTTACAAGCAAGTAACAAAGAATCAAGAAAGATTTGTAAGATTTCAGGGAGAAAAAAGCTGGAAGCTAGATGTCAATGCCATGGAGGTAAGAACTAGCTGTTCCAAAAAGCCTATGGATTATTGGTGCAGAGGAAGGTACATTGCATTTAGTAAGAGGGGGTGTGGGTCGAAGTTCTAGCTCTGCCATTTATCACTTTCTGACCTTTGCTTTTTCACACATAAAACAAAGATAATATCTGCTCGCCTTCCTTCTCTCGGAATCTTGTGAAGCTCAAGACCAGACTGGAATAGCGTCCATGAAAATGCTTTGAAATTGGGAGCCCAATACAAATGTAGGTCAATATTATAACGACTTGACTTATAATATACCAGGTAAAGTCAAACTATGAATATGAGATACTCCCAAGAGCTATTGAAAATCTTAAATTGGCACGACCAACCAATTTTACAGTAGCTACCAAGTACACACTTGAATCCAAACTTTTAATCAATTCTGAATGAATCAACTGACTACATTATTTCAGGAAAGCAAACAAAAAAAGCATCAATAGTGATTATTACTAAAAATATAAACATTTCCTTTGAATAATAAAAACTAAAAAATTATCATACCTTTAATTGTGGAGATGATGTGCTGAAACATTTTTGGATATTTTCAAATGATGCAGATTTTCTTAGGAAAATAAACTGAAATAATCAAATAATAAATATGCATTGACTATAGATACTATTTGGTAAAGTAAAATATCATATGACAATTGACTAATGATAGCTGCTTGGGTAAATTAATGAAATGCTTAGGTAAATTTAGTGAAATGCTAATTAAAATACACGTTCTTATTGGATGGATTTACTGAAAATCCATCAATTAATTTAGAAAACTGTCTAATAATAGAAACTATCTTAAATTTTAAAATTCAACTTGATACAACAACCACTTAACAAAGTGTTCTGGCTGGTGCAAGTGGCACAGGTATGTATAAATGTGCCATAAATATCCTGACCATGAATCTCCTTAGCACAGGGGCTGCACAAGTGGGACACGAAGCAGCTACTGTCCTCTGAACAATCACCTCTAATTATAAGCAACCTCAACATTTTACTCCACCGGACCATACAAATACCATCACTTACGACGTGAGCTATTATACTGAAAGAGCTGGGAAATACTACTATACTAAATAGTGTAGAAAGTACAGAAAAAATTGACATGTTCCATATCCTCAACCAATATAACGGTGGAAACAGAAAGAAAAGAAGTAACTGTAATCCAAAGCAGCTGTGGCCCTGACTAAAGATGGCACAAATGGATGCAGCGTGAAGAGAACATAGGGTAGGGAGAGGTCAATTCTCAATGAGATGGCACCTGGATGGACTGGTTGGAAGAGGTAACACAGGGCGGGCCTGTGAAAGGTAACATTTCCGTAGACTGAGATAGAGCTGAGAATATTCCAGGCCAACGGAACAGCCTAAACAAGCCCAGAGAAACGTCAAAATGAAGGGGGTTTTAGTTCCCAAGGACCTGGGTGCAGGTGGAGTACAGGGTATGTGGGGGTGACACAAAAGCAGAAGTACAATGGGAGATAAGATAGAAAGTATAGTTGAGGCCAGGTTATGAGGCTCAATGAAGTACTTTGACTTTATTTGGTAGGTGGAGTTACTCACCAGTTTGAGACATGAGTGATATAATTATGCCTGTGTTTTAAGAATATAGCAGAAGGCAGTAGGAGGATGTATTGGAAGAAGCAGCTACTAAAAATGGAATATGTGACAGGTAGGTGTAAGTAGTGCTACTACAATAGTCCAGAAAGTATAAATGGCATTCCAAACTAGAAAGGGACATTTATTGGTTCAGTTATTTTTTATGTGATGCCTGCTACTCTAGGTGATACAGATAAAACAGTGATGAAGAATGCTGTGACCCCAGGCTGGTGAGGAATAAAAAGATCAAACACACATAAGGACAAATATTTAGTAAGTGCTATAAGGAAAAGAGAAAAAAAAGAGATCTGTATTAATTAGAAACATTATCCCCTCCCCCCCCCAAAAAAAGTATTAAACTGTATGGGGGATAAGGGGGGAAGCATAGACATATCTTTAACCTAGTTAACTGACGAGAATAGGATGTGATTTGTCCCACTGCCCTAAGACTTTGTACTATGTGCCATTCAGCATCCCAAGATACCATCAAGGGGAGCAGAGGCCTGAAGGCACTAATGGGAGAAAAATAAAACTGTTTCTTGTTTGTCCCCCATAAAGTTCAGGACATCTATTAAACCAGTTATGTATACTTCCAACTTTTCTTCTTCTTTCAACTTCTCTCAATCACTATCTCTTTTCTCTCCAATTATGTTTATTATTTAATTAGCTTACTTGGATACACTACAATGATAACAAAGTCATGAGCATGAGTCTAATCACCGTTTAGAGAATTTAGTTTTACTGTTTCATGGCCATAACCAATCCCCCCATTTGGTCCAAACATTCACAAACATGTTTCTTTAATCATTTAAGACCTAGGCAAGAAGTGATAAATGAGTGCAAGACCAGAAATTTTCAAAATTTTAGGAAAATCAGATATTTTGCTATTAATTAGTAATAACATCTTCTAAGTGTCACAAAGGCAACATATTTGAAAAAGAGGAAATGTGTCCTCAGCAAAGACACCAGAAGTGAATGTTCTGAGGCATTTCCCTGATTGAAGAAGCACCAAGAAACAATTTCCAGAACTACTAGAAATAATATATCTGAGCTATAGACAGATAAAGCAACGAACCCACAATTTAGAATAAAAATTGTACATACCCTAGTACTTCTGCTATGCTGATTTAAAATAATGACACTTTCCTTGCTTTCAGCTGAAAATCTCTCAGTTAAAATTTTGCTTGCTTGAATACTCTGTAATAAGAAGATAACAGTTTTAAATTATACTTTAAAAAGCTTATGATCACTGTTAGTTCATAGTACACATTATTACCAAAAGAAAAATGAATAGAAAAGTAGAAGTATAGACAACATTTACCAGACACATCGAAAGTCCAGGGATAGCCTTAGTATTTGGCCCAAGCCCATAATTTGGCTTCCGTGTTGGCCGTCAGCCAAATAGATACTTCTACATTTTTTTGGCATCACTAATCTTAGAAGCAATCAATGATACTGTGATCTCATAGTTAGCATTGAATCGATTTAGTATACAAATATCAGAATTATGAATAAGACTTATTTGGATTTATTGTCAATATAGGACTATTCACCGTCAAACACAGGTAAGCACTCTAAATTTTTATTGGAATGAAATTCTCTTTAAATGCCTTATAATTCAAACTCCATCAATTAAGTTATATATGTGTATTTGTTGTTGTAAGGGTGAACTGCTGCAATCATTACAATTATTATTAAATGTGTTATTCATCTATCTTATAACCAGTGATTTGGATATAGAGAAACAACTAGAAGATCTAAGTTTGACATCCTGGTGTATTTATGATGAATTAAATCATGCTGCTACTTTGCTTAAATGTTTAGGTCTCAAACAACTAACATTTCAAATTCAAAAAATATTTGTTCAATAGAAAATTAGCTTTTAAAAATACCATGAAATTATCACTGAAAATGGAACAGATATGGAAAAGGCTATGGGTAATTTAGGAATCACCAGCATTGCTTTTTATTCATCTTCTATTGTATTTTTATAATGCAGCTATAGCACAGTGTAAATTAAGAGAATTACTAAACATAGCAGAAGGATAATTGGTCACTGTTGTTCTTCAAAGATAAACTATGTGATACACAAGAGACTATGGAACTATTTTGTCATATGTTTACATAAAATATTCAAATATGACGGAATGGCAGCTATTGTATATATAAGGAAATGCTTTTAACAATAACAAGGACAAAAGCCTTACTACTGTATTTTACAGATATCAAAACAGCGAAACTTGCTAATTATCAATGGTTGCTTTTTTTTTCTTTTATTTTCTTTTTCCTTTAGAGAGAGAGAGATGCGGAGAGGCAGAGAGAGAGGGAGAGAGAATCTCAAGCAGGCTTCATGCCCAGGGCAGAGCCCAACATGGGTCTCAATCTCACAACCCTGAGATCATGACCTGAGCTGAAATCAAGAGTCAAATGCTTAACTGACTGAGCCACCCAGGTGCCCCAATGGTTGCTTTTTTAAAAGAGAACATGGTTCATATGGAACCTTATCTTGGAAACTGCCAAGATATTGACCAAACTAATGTGTCTTGAGAGAGCAACCATTGCTTATATGATATCTGATGTAAAAATCCTCCTGCTCTACTCCAGAGATATTGCTAAAACTGGTATGCACCCAATAAGCTGGGATGCAGATAGAAATGGAACCAGTTTTGCTACTTTAAAAGTCAATTATGACTCTGCTTCTAATTATGGCAGGCTAGGTAATTCTACTGAGGAAAACTAAGAAAGCTACTTATAATACAAAAACTGCAATCTTCAAAGCATCAAAAAGCCAACATGATGATGAAGAGATACTGAGCCAAAATCTAAGAAAAGGCAAGAACCTAGAAAAGTAAGCCCAGTATTCAAGAAGCTTTTGTTCTCACGATATTTGCCAAAGCAGCTGCAAGTCTGAGCTGCAGACTGACAACTTCTTGGGGCAAGGGTGATAGATTTAAAGCCCAAAACTTACCTGTGGCATGGAGACTGATTTATTTATATATATTTATATATATGTCATATACTGTATAATATTATACATATACAAAATATGCAAGTATCCAAGGCTACAAGGATGCTACACCAACAGATTAAGAGTGAATAGATGTAGGGGTGCCTGGCTGGCTTAGTCAGTAGACCATGTGATTCTTGATCTCGAGAGATCAAGTCCTGAGTTCAAGTCCCATGTTGGGTGTGGAGCCTGCTTTAAAAAAAAAATTTTTTTTAAACCTCTTTAAAAAAGAAAAAAAGAGGGAGGGGGAGTAAATCAGCCTTTGTGTAGACTGGGTTCCATCACAAGGGTGGTCAAAGAAACTCAAGCCTCAACCTTAGACTAAGACTGTTTCTGAGTACTAAAAAATTTGACAAAAAAATTTCTCTGGAGAAAGAAACTGTCATTCTTGGTCTCAAAGGTTTCCTAAAAATAATGTTTTAAATACAATAGTAAACATTTAAAGACAGACAGGTACATAAAAAAATAAAACACCGGGCGCCTGGGTGGCTCAGTTGGTTGGGCAACTGCCTTCTGCTCAGGTCATGATCCTGGAGTCCTGGGATCGAGTCCCGCATCGGGCTCCCCGCTTGGCGGGTAGTCTGCTTCTCCCTCTGACCCTCTTCCCTCTTGTGCCCTCTGTCTCTCATTCTCTCTCTCTCTCACATAAATAAATAAAATCTTTAAAAAAAAAAGAAAGAAAACACCAAAACAAAATAGATTTGGAGAAAAAAAATAAATATTCTAAAAAGAAAAATACAAAAGCAAATTTAAAAATACAATAAACAAGTTTAACAGTATCTTAGACACAACTGAAGAAAGAATTTATAAACTTGAACTATAAGACAGATCAGAAGGGAAATTATCCAGAATCCAGCATCAAGAGAAAAAAGGTAGCTAATACCTTATGATTAAAGTCCCAGAAAATGAAAGAGAGAATGAACAGAGGCAACATTTGAAGAGATAATGATTAAAAATTCTCCATAGTTGATGAAAGACATCCAATCACATATTCAAAAATCCCAATGATTCCACAGCATAAATTTTTAAAAAATCTGCAGCTAGCCACATCATAATGAAAATAGGGAAGAAAAGAGAAAAACTTAAAAGTAGCCAGTTTGGGAGGAAGCAAGGAATCTGTTATCCTCAAAAAAATTCACATTTAAGACTTACTTCCCAATAGCAACAGTGGATGCTGGAGAATATTAGAACATCATTAGTGTGCTAAAAGAAAACACCTGCAATATACATCATACCCAGGTATAATCTCTCTCAAGAATGAGCTAATATAAAGACATTTGAAACAGAAAAACCAATATTTTCACTAATTGCAGACTTCCTACTTCCCCTAAGGCAAATTCTAAAGCTATATTTCCGGCAAAGGGTAAAATGATTCCAGACAAAGTTCTGAGATGCTAGGGGGAAAAAAAAGAAAAGAAAAAAAGAGAAGGATAAACATATGGGTAAAATATAAGAAATATTGTATAAAATGATAATAGTGTTTTGGGGGTTTTAAAAGATAAAGATCTAAGATATAACAAAGTAAAAACATATTAAGTCAAAAGGGGTAAATGGAATTGAAAGGTTTTAAGGTCATTGTATTTTCCTAGAAGAGTATAAAGTTACTGATTAGCACAAGATTTTGATAAGTTAAAGATGTCTATCCAGAGAAACCACCATAAGAATAAGAAATAGTATATATACTTCCAAAATAGGGTTAATAAAACACAATTTATCAAAATAGTTGAAAAAGTAAAAAAAACAGAATATATTATATCTAGATCACTGAATTTTTTTTAAAAAGGAACAACAAAAAAGATAAATTTAAGAAAAGGAATAAAAGAAGAAAATGAAACAAACAAAGGCAGAGCCAATAAAAAAACATAAATTATACATCAGGATAAAACAAAAAATATGAGTTATCACAATATATATAAACAGCTAAATTTACCTTTAAAACATAGGGCATACAGACCTTTGTATCTACATACTATTTCCCATTCAAAGGAACCTTTGAACAAAGGATTCTTTGAACAAAGGTCTGATTCCAGTTAGGATGCATGAAAAGTGTCCTGGGCCATCTTTTTATGCCAGAAGTCCTTTTGGATCCTTTTTCTTCTAGTCATTGGGTATGAACAACCACCAGCACTGACTGACTTTTGGACCATCTTTCTAATGGGTTACTCTATCATCACCAGTTGTAACCAGTCCTGGTTAGAAACCAATCTGAGTCTTACTACAGTTCTTACTTCTGTTCAGAAACTTCTGCCTACTTTCAATTCTCTATACTCACATTTTCTAAATACAAAGAGAGAAAAATACATGCCCTACTTATAAACATAGAATTTGGAAAATATTGTACTCACTACAGTATATTGATTACTCAATTACATATTACTCATATTACCCCCCAGCTGGGTCAATTCAGTTAGAAGCAGATGCTACCAGTGGAGGCAACAAAGAGAGGGAGCAGTAGGAAAACTTCAGACCATGATGCAGCTGACACCTGCGAAAGGTGAAGAGAGGAAGGAGCGAGTAGGAAGAGCTTCAGATCACAGAGTAGTTCTGAGATTCAGCCAGGCAGATGGAAAGTTCCTGAGCCAAAGCTGCCTGTTGAAACAATCCCACAGCAAGCAGGTATGGGTCCCCTCTAGCAAACCTGTTGTGTGCGGTCATTGGCTAGAAGCTGCCCAGAGGAAAAATGGCCTTAGAGTGAATGCCATGATAGATCTACAGGACAACAGCTGGAGGCTGGCAGTCAAGCTTATGTCAACAGATTCCCTTGAAGGAGATGTGAGTATCACATTTTCATGGATACCATGACTACTTATGCAAATTAATATTCACCAATCTTACACTAAGGCAATCCTTAAGTATACTTTATGTTATGAACCTTCTTCTTTAACTCATTACATATTTCCCCCCCAAAAATATTATCTTCTTAAGTAAATGAAAAGTTTAGATTACACTTAAGAAAAGGAAATGCAAATATACACAACAATCTTTCAAGATTTAAATTACACATATACTTTGACCAGGAATTCCAAATAGAAAAATACACATCTGTATACAAAGATATATGTGCAAGTGTGGTTTGTGGGAAGGTTTGTCTTTGTTTCGTTTTTTGTTTTTTATGATGCAGCCTCAGCTGAGATCCTGACTAAAACCACATGAGAGATCTTGAGCCAGAACCTCCCCGTTAGGCCAGAAACTGTGGATTCCAGATCCTCAGAAACTGTGTGAGATAATAATAGTTTGTTTTAAACTGCTAAATTTGGGGATAATTTGATCTCCAGCAATAAATATAATATACCCTTCTAAACTGGGTTAGTGACTTTTAGCACCAGGAAGAGGTAAGGAATAGGGTAACAGAACAAATGGGGAGAAGGGGACTTTTTTTGATTGGGGACATAATTAGTACCTCTCTGGGTTCATAGGAGGGTCAAATGAAATAATACAAGTGAAGTGCCTGGCAGTGTCTGGCTCATAGTAAATATTCAATAAATGAGAATCAACAGAAGTATGTTTTAAGCAAAAAACTCAAGATGCAGAATAATATAGATTACATGATTCCACACATGTAAAAAAAAAATAAAAACACTTGCATTACATAAATGAAAAACATGTCTGAAAGGATACATACAATACATTTAATATTAGTAAACTTCAGAGAGAAGAGAACTGGGAAAGGATAGCATTCAAGGTGGGGAGTGCTCTTTATGCCATACATGGCTGTATCATTTGAATTTTTTCTACACTAAAGTATTCATATACTACTCATGCAAGTTCTTAAGTAATTTATTTTGCCTTGTTACTCAAAACAGCAAAAACAATAATATTGCTAAAGAAAATAATGGTGGTTTAACAAAAGACAGAATAGAAAGAAAATTTTTAAAAGATAGAAAGCACAAAATAATAATAATAATAATACCAAATAAATGATATGCTACATATACGGTTCATCTGAAACAAAACAAAAACAAAGAAAAACAACAGAGGATTAAAATGATAATATTCTTGAACACAGACAGAAAAGAATACAGGGCTAGCCCTATTACAGTAGAATTCCAGCATTAAAAAAGCTAAAGTAGGTCATTTAAAATTGATAAGAGAAAGAATTCATAATAAAGGTAAAACATTGCTAAATTCATAATAAAGATAAAACAGCTTCTAATCACCTAAAGTAAAAACTACTGGTAACACATGGAGAAATAAGTAAAACACAACCACTGAAAAATCCCCAACAGTGTTTTTTATTCTTATTTTTTTAAGTTTATTTATTTATTTTCTTTTTTAGTAATCTCTACATCCAACATGGAGCTTGAACCCACAACCTGGAAATCAAGAGTCACATGCTCTTCCAATTGAGCCAGCCAGGCATCTCCCCACAACACATACACACAGTGTTTTATAGATCAAATGAAAGAAATATGCCACAGAAGAATGGAATTATATGACAATATAACAGCTATATCTATTGTTAATTGACCACTTATTATTCATTAGGCAATACGCTATATAGTCTCTCACTAAATTCTCAGAACACCTATTTTACATTAAAAAAAAACTGAGGCTTCAAGAAACTAAGATACTAGTAAAGATTATCCAGAAAGTAAGTGGGATTCAAATCCAAGATGGAATGGAAAGTCTATGCTCTGCTTAGTGCTGCCACAATGTAAAAATGGTTACAACTTAGAATACCATTGAATTAATAGACAATATTGGAACATATAGAAAACTGTAAAGCAAATACCAATAGTACTTGGATGGGAAACTGGTATTCTAAAGACTATATTTTCTTATGTTAATAAGGATAAAGAAAAGAATTAAAACAAAATAATGCCAAGTCAAAACAGTGTTTAAAAACACTTTCCCACATAAATCATGTCTCATAAAGATAATGAAAATGAATAATTAATAGAAATTATTTAGAAAATAAATGAACACACTATAAACAAAAATTTATGAAATAAGATCAAACTCTTACATAGAAGAAAATTCATGAAGTACTTATATTACTTAAAAAGAAGAAAAATAAAGAAATTCATTAAATTGTAAATCAATGCAAGAAATTAGAAAAATGCCCAATAGAAATGTCAACCGTCTATAGAAAGCAGGAAGCCAACAACCAAAAAATTTACAAAAAGAGAAGTAACAAAAATTCAGAGGGGCAAAAATGAATTAATCCAGAAGTTTTTTTTGGTCAAAGATGCTAGGTTGAACTTATTTGTTTTTCTGGCTGACAGGCCATGATTTCTAATAGCTAGGGGATCCTACATTATAAATCTTGCTAAAAATAATTAAATATGGTTTTATACTGGGGTGAGCATAGTAATTTGACAATTAGAGACTAAAGCATTTGTAACTGAAAACAAGAGAAGACAAAAAAATTAAACTCATTTCTAAAAATTATTTTTGGGGAAGAAAAAATTCTCAAAAATATGATTAGAAATAGGAAAGAAAATGATGCAAAATTAGAAATGGAGATGAAGACTAGAGAGACTACAAACACTGCATAAAATTTATACATTTCAATCAAATAGGTGGCTTTCTATAAGAATACACATTAACAATTGACTCAAGAAAAAATACTTAACATTGAACAACCCAAGAAAAAGGAACCCTCGTGCACTGTTGGTGGGAATGCAAACTGAGGCAGCCATTATGGAAAACAAGTGTGGATAAAAAAATTGAAAATAGAGGGGTGCCTCACTGGTTCAGTCAGTATAGCAAGT
This sequence comes from Eumetopias jubatus, assembly GCF_037043125.1. Lineage (NCBI taxonomy): Eukaryota > Metazoa > Chordata > Mammalia > Carnivora > Otariidae > Eumetopias > Eumetopias jubatus. The sequence goes on from NW_028274813.1 coordinate 59,084,592, forward strand.
AATTCTTGATCTGAGGATGATGAGTTTGAGGCCCATAGTGGGCATAGGGACTATTTTTTAAAAAATTAAAAATAGAATACCATATGATCCAGTAATTGCACTACTGGGTATTTACTCAAAGAATGTGAAACACTAATTCAAAAAGATATATGCTCCTCTATGTTTATTGCAGCATTATCCACAATAGCCAGTTTATAGAAACAGCCCGTGTCCATCGATATATGAATGGATAAAGAAGAGGTGAGATGTGTATGTGTACACACACACACACACACACACACACACACACACACACACACACAATGGAATATTACTCAGCCATGAAAAAGAATGAAAGCGTGGCCATTTGCAACAATGTGGCTGGAGCTAGAGAGTATTATGCTAAGTGACATAAGTCAGTCAGAGAAATACCATATGATTTCACTCATATGTGGAATTTAAGAAACAAAATGAACAAAGGAAAAAAAGGGAGAGACAAACCAAGAAACAGACTCTTAACTATAGAGAACAAACTGATGGTTACTGGGGACCGGGTGGGGGGTGGGGGGATGTGTGAAACAGGTGACAGGGGTTAAAGAGCACACTTATCATGATGAGCACTGAGTAATTTATAGAATCGTTAAGTCACTATATGGTACACTTGAAACCAATATAACACTGTATGTTAACTATACTGGAATTAAAATAAAAAATAAATTAAAACAAATAAAAAACACTGAACAGCCAATCTTTTTTTTCAATGAGTTAAGCATAAATTTGTTCCGATATTCTTCTACATATTTTTGCAAACATTTACATCTTAATGAAGGAAGATATGCTCGAAAGCATATTATACTCAGTGTAGTTTCAAAGAGCTAAGCACAGGACTCTTTTTTTAAAGTTTTTGTTTAAATTCCAGTTAGTTAACATACAGTGTAATATTATAGAAAAGAAAACATTCTAATTGTCAAACAATTACCTTCCCAAAAGGTTCAAATGTTTCCACTGAGTTCTTCTGAATTTTCTAGATTATTTTTATGTTATATTAATTTCAGGGTATTTAAAAAAAATGAAATGTTACCCAATTAACTTTATGAAGCAAGAATAAACCTAATAGGAGAGTTCAACAAAGGAAAAAAAGATACTACATACATATTTCACCATGAATATATATTAAAAATAAAATATTGCCTAACAGAATTCAACATAATATTTAAGCATAATACACCATGACCAAGTAATCTAAAAAATGTAAAGATGTTTCAACATTAACATTCAGAATCAGTCAAATATGAATGTGATTCCATCCCTACCTTGGTTGCAAGGAAAGTAAAAGGTAAATTGATTATTCCATTTCAAGCAACAGCATATATGGACAGAAATTTTTAATTTAATTTTACCTCTGACTCAATTACACTATTACCCTTCTTATGTTCTCCCTATGATTTCTTCAACGTTTTGTTTTATTGTTTTCCTTTTTTATTTTTTTTTAAGATTTTATTTATTTATCTGACAGAGAGAGACACAGCGAAAGAGGGAACACAAGCAGGGGGAGTGGGAGAGGGAGAAGCAGGCTTCCCGCTGAGCAGGGAGCCCGATGTGGGGCTCGATCCCAGGACCCCGGGTTCATGACCTGAGCCGAAGGCAGACACCTAACGACTGAGCCACCCAGGTGCCTCTGTTTTATTGTTTTCTGGTATGAGTTTTAGTAAGCTGCCTAAAATCCTGTGCAAATAAAATAATCCTAAGTACCATTAAAAAATTATGCACAATAATGTTCATCACAGAATTGTTTTAAGAGGAAAAAAATTAAAAGGAAGAAAGGGGGGAAAAGAGAAAAGGAGGAGGAAGAAAAATTTTTAACAATGAAAGAAAATGGACCAAAAAAGTGGACAGTAATTGTCTGCAGAAGAATAATAAGTGAACTTGGTTTTCTTCTCTTGACTTTTCTAAGTTTTAAAATAATCAATATAACATAAAATGAGAGCAAACACGCTTTAAGGGAAGAAGAAAAAAGAGCAATAACTGTATTCGGTGATGTTAAGCTTTTTTTAACATTAAACTAACTAAAAGTTCACTTCATTTTTTTAAAAAAATAAGGCAGGCACTTAACAACTAAGTCACCCAGGCGCCCCTAAAAGTTCACTTTAAAAGCAAATGAAAATGACATGAAGATCTTCTAAACAACCTGAGTAGTTCTATATCTTGAAACTTCAGTCAAATGAACTATTTTTTCAAAAAGAAAACAGAATAATCTTGACTGGCTAAAGTAATATGGATTAAGTGCAATGCTATAGTACCATCCAGTCATTCTCAATTATGGCAATAGTTGTCTGGCAATTTACACAGCAACTGTCCAGTACAATTTAATGTCATAATCAATTATACAATTTAATTATTAAACAACAACAACAGAGAAAAGTCATTCTGTGTGTTACCTCATATTTTGGATATAGCGTTTCCTTCATAACAGATACTGGAACAGAGAATTTGGGTGGAGTTAGATTCCAAAACAACTTCGTACATCCTGGATAAGCAGACACCTTTGAAAATAAAAAGCTATTAGAAACTAACAAATGATCTCTAGTGTAAAAACCCCAACTCCCATCAAAAGTGTTTCTAGTGGCCTAGATAGGGAGTTAATTGAAACTACTAGAACCACACTGGAGGCAAACTGGCCATTTCTAGGAAAAGAAAAAATGTACATGCCTTATGACCCAGGAATTTCAATTCCAGCTATATATTTTAAGAAAATTCTTACACATTTCATGAAGAGATATGTACAAGGATGTTCATACAGCATATGAAATAGCAAAAAACAAAGCCCAATCCAAATGTCCATTAATAGAAAAACAGATGAATAAAATATGGCATAGTCATATAACTAATACTATAAGGTTATTCAAGCCCAAAAATTATAAACCACAGATGGATCTTAGAAGCATACTATTGACAGTATAATAAGTAAATTTTAGAAAGATGCATACAAAATAGTGCCCCATATATAAATGTCTCTAGAACATGCAGAACTATAGTATTTATTGTTTAGTGTCACAAATACATCTATTAAAGTATAAAATCATGGACTAGAAAGACTGCAACTGTAACAGTAACTGCCCTTGAATGAGAAGGAAGGGAAATGGAATTAGAAAAAAGTACAAAAGGACTTCTTATTTTTTAAATTTCTTTTACTTTAAAAAATCTGGAACAAGTATGACAAAAAAATTAGCATCAATTCTTGATAAAGTGTCCCCAGGTGTATGTTAGTTTGGTTTCTATAACTGTTTGTTTTTTCAAAATAAAACTTAATCAGGCATAGGTGACTTTTTAGGGAGGTGAAATTATTCTATATGATACTGGAATTGTGGCTATATAACATTATGTGTTTGTCAAAAGCTACTGAACTTTAGAGCACAAAGAGTGAATTTTTGTGTATGTAAATTTTAAAAAATCATTTAGGAAATCAAGAGGAATCCCAGTATGGAATGCAGAATATAACAAAACAACCTAACTGTATTATAAAATATGAAACCACCTCACTGAAGTGGGCGGGGGGGGGGGGGAAGTTGCTGACCTTAGCAGCCTTGGAAACGAGTATAGTCTACAAAAGTAAAGGCAAAAGAAATGGTACATAACACTGTACTTTAGTTGGTGAAGTTGTATACCACAGAAATATGGGTTAATAATTCTGATACTTCTACACTGGAATTGAACAGTTAAGTAAATGGATGGAAGACGGTAGAAGCCAGGGTTATCGCTGTTTGATTGGGAGTTTAAAGAAAAGCAAGAGAGGAGGTTAGAAGGATCATGTGGTAATGGATTAGAGTTGAAGACATCATTATGAACTCATGTTTAGCTTAATTTAAACATAGATGATCACATATAGAAATATTTACAGGAGTTAGTATACCATACATATTTCCTTGCTGTGTCAGTTGATAAGGCCTGGAAGCAACAATGCCCAGGCACACCTAATGCCTAGATCTTGGTTTCTAATCACATTCTCCAATAAAGGCAACTAGGGTTTCTTATATAAATGGCTGATTCTATGGACTGGGGCAGGAAATATACAAGATGAGCCTGTTTTTAAAAAAAAGATCCCACAGTAATGGGTTATGTAGAAGGGACATAGGAGACAACCGAAGGAACTTTTAATAACCAAAGCTCAAAATATATTAACAAAATAATAATAAAGTATTATTGGAGTATAACTCAAAGTACAACATAAATATCCACGAGTCATACTGATATAAATAATTGAATGAATAAATAAATAAGAATAGACAAATTTGCACAAATACAGATTAATTTTTTTGTTATACTCTGTTCTTAAGAAGGTAGAGCACAACTCCACATTCCAAAGACTACAGTATGGAAACGGGGAAAAAGGGAAACTACACAATGAAGAAACTTGGCAAACACTACCTGAGATGATTAAGGTTCACATCAACAGTGATAACAATGTTGATAATATGTACCTTTGATATGATGTGATTAAAATGGCACTTTACCTCAGTTGTCTTAATTCCAAAATCACATCAGGCAAATCCCAATTGGAGGACATTCTACAAAATATCTGACCACTACCCCCTCAAAGTCTCAGAAATTGTCACAGCCAGGAGAAACCTAAGGCAACTAAATATGACAACTAAATATAATGTGGTATCCTGGATGGGATCCTGGAAAAGAAAATGGACATTATATAAAAACTAAAGAAATGTGAATGAAGTATGGACCTTAGTTAATGATACTGTATAAATATTGGGTCATGGTACTGTAGGCTGTATTAATCTCCTAAGGCTGCCATAACAAATTACCACTGGGTGGTTTAAACTAACAGAAATGTATTCTCTCACTGCTCTGGAGATAGAAGTCCAAAAGCAAGTTGTAGGAAGGTCCATGCTCCTTTGAAGTTTCTAGGGAAGAATCCTTCCTTGCTTCTTTCTAGCTTCAAGTGGTTGTCATCAGTCCTTGGCATTTCTTAGCTTGCAGCTGCATCATTCCAATCTCTGCCTCTGCTGTCACATGGTCTTCCTCCCTGTGTGTTCGAGCGGCATTTTCCTCTTATATGGACCCTGTCCTATTGGATTTAGGGCCCACTCTAAATCCAGGATTCATCCCAAGACCCTGAATTATATCTGCAAAGACCCTGTTTCCAAATAAGGTAACATTCACAGGTACTGTGGGTTAGGACTTGAACATATCTCTTTGGGGCCACTATTCAATCCAATATTATCATATTAATAACAGGGGAAACAGGATATATAATATATGGGAAACCTCTATACTACCTTTGTAACTTGTCTGTACTCTAAAACAATTCTACAAAATAAAGTTCATTATCAATAAATAATAATAAAGCAAACAATAAAAGACAAAATTATTTTTAAAAATAGTCGGAGGCATTCAGGTGACTGGATGGCTCAGTCGGTTGAGCGTCCAACTCTTGATTATGGCTCAGGTGGTGATCTTAGGGTCTTGGGATCGAGCCCCATGTTGGGCTGTGCACTCGGTGGGGATTCTGCTGGAGATTCTCTCCCCCTACCCACTCCCCTTCCCCTGAACATGCATGCATGCGCCCTCTTTCTCTCTCAAATGAATGGATAAATCTTTAAAAAAATAGTTGGAGGCATAAAAATTAATCAGGCATTCATGACAAAATCTTCAAGAAAATGTGGTAAGATTCTAAAAATAATGGCTGCTTGAAAGCATGGTATTATTGGTAATTATATTTCCATTGACTTTTAATAACACTTACTTGGACTATTCATTTTCCCCCAAAAGATTTTTCACCAGAAAAATGACCTCAAATAATTTTAAAGCATCAATTTGCAAGCATTACTATAGCATTAACTATGAAGCCTTAAGAGTGAAATCTCCTGGAGTATGGATGTTACACACTTTTTAGAGTAATATACAAAGACCTAAACACAGTAAATAAAGATCCACAATTATAAGGTGACATTGAGTCTTGACCACTTTTATGTCTAGTCAGGTATATTTCAACCATTCTATACACTTGATCACATTTCCTAAGTACCAAGAGAGTATTTAGAGAAAAGCAGATTTTGTAGTTGCCAGGTTAATTTGTCCACCATATGAATTCAAAATTAAGTTTCCATCTCACTTGCCCTCTGTTTTGCTGGGCACACTGTATCACTTTATGCTGTATAGACCTAGAGCCAGGAAGTCATTGCTAAAAGATGAATAAAATTTTCCAAAATCAGCTGACAACTCTTCTTCCAAAGATCACCTAGAAATTAAGAAAATTTCAGACTTTCAAATGATAGGACACATACAATACAGTAATTCCTTCCATGTAGTAGATAGATGTCCAGCAGCGTAAGCCTCCAGAATAAAATGATTTCCCTAGAAGTAAGCAAGATACAACCCTCCAAGTGGGAAGAGAGGAAAATGTATCACTAAGCAAGCAGAAACTATGCTATTAAGGAAAAGCACAGGTGCACCTTCAGGAGAGAATTTATCAAATTAAACTAGTGAAGAAACACTCATTGTGGTAAATTGATTTCCCCTGCAATTCTCAGAACTTTCTAAGAACAAGGAAAAACGGTCAGAAATGACAGGGTTGGTAGCTGTTGGTACTTAACAGGAGAATCGAGATTGCACAGCAAACTGAATTACTATGAAGCAACAAGCTTGACTCAGTATAATAGCACCTGCACAACCCCTATGGTTACTATGTAATATTACAAGCCAATACAATAACTCACGTTCACATTGAAGAGCCAAAATCAGAATATTCTGTTCAATAAGGGAGAGAGACATGCAAATTAGTTCCTAGGGGTAAATTAAGCTTCATATAAGTGAAACATAAGGATGAATGAGACTTTTCAAAATGTGGTCTGAGACTCTAAAGAGCTCAAGATCTTTACAAAGGGCTTTTCAAGACCTTTGCAATACCTTTCCACAATTGAAAACTATTCACTCAATAATATTTAGAGGCTATTTGCCTTTCCTCTGTGTTGAAATTTGCACTGATGGTTAAAAAACAAAAAAATTGAACAAAACTGATGGCACCTTAGCATGAATCAAGGCAGCTGCTCCTTAAAAGTGCCCACCAGAAAGCAGGAAAAATTGTTAATTTTATTACATCTCAACTTTTAAGCACACATCTTTTTTTAAGTACACATCAATGCGACTAAATGAGAAGTACACATAAAGTGTTCCTGTGGCCACAGTGAAGTAGGATGGTGGTTTTGAGGAAAAACACATGTGCTACTGTTAGAGTTGTGAACTGAACTAGCCACCATTTTCATTTGAGAGGACAAACATCAAACTGTTCATTCAGATGAGTATATGGCAAGCATTATCTTGAAAATGAATGAAGCAATCCTGTCATTTCGAATAAAACCCTTCAGAGTATTTGTGCCAATGAAAAAATTTAAGCTGTTAGCAAAAATGAGAAATTTGGAAAATGTGTGTCTCTCACCATGAATCTGTCAGGTTCCCAGTGTGTAGGAGTGCGGAGAACACCAACTCCATGTTTGGCTCTCCATCTTGTTCATGCCCACGCAAGGACCTCCCTCAGTACCACATGTTCCAGGCCTCATGGAGGTTAATGTATACTCTGACGGGAATGTGGGAAGGCTCACCCTGATCTTCCGTAAAGCGGTGCACGAAAGGCTCCACTTTAGGTAACCAGTAGAGATGACTGGTGCACAGATGGCGTCACTTTAGAGAACTACTCTTTGACCTTATCACCATGCCCCTCGCTCTGTAAAAGGTAAGGGTTAAGGTCCAGATTGGACGGAGAGTAGCCGCATAGTACCTGAGTCATTTGTGTGCCCTATCCCTCCTGTCAGCAAGTTACCCTGAATAAAACTGTGTGAATAGTATGCAGTTGTTTGCTTCGTTTTTCAGTCTCAATGTGCCTTCTCAGTCTGGAGGATACTTTACTGTCCCTCCTCCACCTTCTAACACAATGCTAAAATCTTTATCTGATAATATTAAAAATAAGATATTTTGATATTATATATATAGTAAAATGTTGATACATTTGAAGAGTTACATAACTCGAACAAATAACCGATGTACAATGTTACAAATCGGGGCGCCTGGGTGGCTCAGTCGTTAAGCGTCTGCCTTATCTCGGGTGGTGATCCCAGCGTTCTGGGATCAAGCCCCGCATCAAGCCCCGCATCGGGCTCCCTGCTCACCGGGAGGCCTGCTTCTCCCTCTCCCACTCCCCCTGCTTGTGTTCCCTCTCTCACTGTGTCTCTCTCTGTCAAATAAATAAATAAAATATTTTTTAAAAATTCACAAATCATAAATGGGTAAAAAATTCACTCAAAGTACAAAACAACAATAGATTTTTTTTGTTTTTTTCATTTAATTTTATTTTATTATGTTAGTCACCATACATTACATCATTAGTTCTTGATGTAGTGATCCATGCTTCATTGTTTTCGTATAACACCCAGTGCTCCACGCAGTACGCGCCCTCCTTAATACCCATCACCAGGCTAACCCATCCCCACCCCCCCTCCCCTCTAGAACCCTCAGTTTGTTTCTCAGAGTCTATCGTCTCTCATGGTTTGTCCCCCTCCCTCCGATTCCCCCCCTTCATTCTTCCCTTCCTTCTCCTAGTGTCCTCCATGCTCTTCCTTATGTTCCACAAATAAGTGAAACCATATGATAATTGACTTTCTCTGCCGGAGTTATTTCACTTAGCATAATCTCCTCCAGTCCCATCCATGTTGATGTAAAAGTTGGGTATTCGTCCTTTCTGATGGCTGAGTAATACTCCATTGTATATATGGACCACATCTTCTTTATCCATTCGTCTGTTGAAGGGCATCTCGGCTCTTTCTACAGTTTGGCTATTGCGGACATTGCTGCAATGGACATTGGGGTGCATATGGCCCTTCTTTTCACTACATCTGTGTCTTTGGGGTAAATACCCAGGAATGCAATTGCTGGCTCATAGGGTAGCTCTATTTTTAATTTTTTGAGGCACCTCCACACTGTTTTCCAAAGTGGCTGTTGCCAACTTGCATTCCCACCAACAGTGTAAGAGGGTTCCCCTTTCTCCCTAACCTCTCCAACATTATAACAATAGATTTTAATGTATCAAGGCATGAAAGTCATTGATGTGCCTTTAGCTGTGGGAATTATCACTTAATACATTCTCGTTTAGCTATACAAATTATCACTCAAGATTACCTTTATAACTAAGTTTAGTTGCTCTTTTTTTTTGCTCTAATGATCACAATTTTTTATTAAACTTTTTTTATTTTGAGATAATTATAGATTCACATGCAGTTTTAAGAAATAGTAAGAGAGATCCCATCTATCCTTTACCCAGTTTCCCTCAAAGGTAACATCTTGCAAAACTACAGTACAATAACACAGTCAAAATACAAAATATTTTCATCACAAGGATCCCTCATGTTGTCCTTTTATAGACACACTCATCTGAGCCCCCCAACCTGAAACCCTAGAAACCACTAATCTGTCTTCCATTTCTATAATTTTGTTATTTCAAGAATGTTATATAAGGAAACCATACAGTATGTAATCTTTTAAAATTGGCTTTTTCAGTGTAATTCTCTGAAGATTCATCCTTATAGTTGCACATATTAAGAGTTCCTTCCTTTTTATTGCTGAGTGGTAGGTGCATGTTCAGTTTTTTAAAAAGGTGGGGGGAGCACCCGGGTGGCTCAGTTGGTTAAGTGTCTGATTTTGGCTCAGGTCATTATCTCAGGGTCCTGGGATCAAGCCCTGTGTCCATTGGGCTCCACACTCAGTGGGGAGTATGCTTGTCCCTCTGCCCCTCCCCCCTGCTCATGCTTGCTCTCTATCAAATAAATAAAATCTTAAAATATGTGTATATATATATATATATATTTAATCTCTTGAGACTTTCTTGTTAATGCAGTTACTTTTAACTTTATTGTTTAGCTTCCAAATATTTGGAGATTTTTTTGGTTATCTTTGTTATTGTTCTCTAATTTGATTCCATTATGGATTTGCTCTATCTTGGTATATGTCCTTTGGGAACTTGAAAAGAATGTGTGATCCTGCTTTCATTGGGTATAATGTTCTATAATTTCAACTAGATTCTATTGGTTAATGGAGTTTTTGAGTTCTCCTATATCTCTGCTGATTTTCTAAGTGTTTTCATCAATTATTTAGAGAGGTGGTGACATCTCTAACTGTAATTGTGGAATTGCCTATTTCTCATTCCAGTTTTTGCTTCATATAGTTTGCAGGTCTGTTCTTTGGTGCACATGCTTCTTAAGACTGCTATGTCTTCCTGGCAGATTGACACTTTTATCATAATATAATGCCCCTCTGATAATTTTCTTTGCTTGAAAGTCTGCTTTACCTGATATTAATGATATTAATATTAACTAATAATCTGCTTTTCTTTATGTTTGCATGATATACCTTTTTTTTACACCTTTGTTTTCAACCTCCTATATCATTATATTTGAAGTCAGTTACTTGGGTTATGTTTTTCAGTCTACTCTGCAATCTCCATTCACTTAATTGGTGTATCCAGACAATTTATATTTAACTTGGGGATTTAGTCTAACATTTCATTTTTTGTTTTGTTTGTTCTCTCCGGTATCTTTTGTTTCTCTGTTTTCTTTTTCCTGCCTTCCTGTTACCTGGATATATTTTTAAATTCCACTTTTATTTATCTATGGTGTTTTTGAGTGTATCTCTTTGTATAGCTTTTTAGTTTTTCTCTAGGAATTACATTATATAAACATAATTTGTCAAAGTCTACAAATGTCATCATTTTACCAGTTCAAGTGATATGAAACCTTACCTCCCTGTATGCCCTTCCCCATTTATAATTATTTTAAACATTTCCTCTATATACATTTAACAACATGATAATTTTGTGCTTCAACTGACAAACATAATTTGGAATACTCAAAAGGTGAAGGAAACTAATGCTTTAATCATATTTTTGCTTTACACGTTTTTGTTCCTTCTAGATATTCCAAGATTTCTTCTTTTTATCATTTTCCTCCTATTTAGAGAACTTCCTCTAGTCATTCTTTTAGGTCAAATCTGCCAGCAACAAATTCTCTTTCCTTTCATCTGAAAACGTCTTGATTCCCCTTCATTCCCAAAGGATATTTTCTCTGGATATAGGACTGATTTCTGGCCTCCCTAGTTTCTGATGAGAAATCCACTGCCATTCAAATTGTTTTTCTCCTATAGATAACATGTTGTTTCTCTCTTGGTGCTTTCAAGGTTTTTTCTATGTCATTACTTCTCAGAAGTTTGACTATTATGTGGCTTAGTACAAATTTCCTTAGATTTTTTCCTGCTTGGGGTTTGCTCAGCTTCCTAAGTATGTTTGTCTTTTTCTAAATTTGGAAAGTTTTCAGCCATTATTTCCTCCTACACATTTTCAGCCACCACCACCTCCTCTTCTTTTTCTTCTCCTTACAGGACTTCAATAACACATATGCTAGATTTTTTATTTACGCCCACAGGTCCCTAAGGACCTGTTCCCACAAGCCTGTAAAAATTTTTTTAATCTATCTCTCTTTGTTGTTCAGACTGGATAAATTCTATTCTTCTATCTTCAAGTTCACTGATTCCTGTTCTCCTCCACCCTACTTTTGAGCCCATCCACTAAGCTTTTTATTTCAATTATATTTTTCAATTCTAAAATGTTTGTGTTTCTTCCCGATGTTTTCAATTTCTTTCCTAAGACTTTCTATTTCTTTTCTGTTTATTTTTGTTATTTGAAGTATAATTGACATATAACATTATATTGGTTTCAAGTGTACAATATAATGATTTGATATTTGTATATGTTGCAAAATGATCACCACAATAAGTCTAGTCAATATTCATCACCATATATAGTTACACAATTTCTTTTCTTATGAAAAGAAACTTTCAAGATCTACTGTCTAAGCAACTTTCAAATATGCAATGCAGTATTGTTAACTATAGTCTCCATGTTATACATCTCCATTACTTTTTTATTTTATAACTAGAAGCTTGTACATTTTGACTCCCTTCACCCATATCTCCCACCTCCCCACCCCTCATCTCTGTCAACCACCACTCTGTTCTCTGTATCTATGACCTTGTTTTGGAGGTGGTGGGTTGTTTTTAGATTCTGCATATAAGCGAGATCATTTGTCTTTCTCTGTATGGTTATTTCACTTAGCATAATGCCTTCAAAGTCCGTCCAAGTTGTCACAGATGGCAAGATTTCATTTTTATGGCTGGATAATATTGCTCTGTCAGTGTGTGCATGCATATGTGTGTGTGTGTGTATGTGTGTGTGTGTGTATGCTGTCACATTTTCTTTATCCATTCATCCATCAGTGGACATTTAAGATGTTTCCATATCGTGGCTATTGTAAATAATGTTGCAATGAACGTGAGGGGGTTGCATGTATCTTTTCTAGTGTTTTCATTTTCTTTGGGCAAATATCCAGAAGTAGGATTGTTGAATCATGTGGTAGTTCTATTTTTAATTTTTTAAGGAAACTGTTTTCCATTGTGGCTGTACCAATTTACATTCCCACCAACAGAGCACAAGGATTCCCTATTCTCCACATCCTCATCGACACTTGTTATTTCTTGTCTTTTTGATGATAGCCATTCTAACAGGTGTGAGGTGATATCTCATTGTGGTTTCAGTTTGCATTTCCCTGATGATTAGTGATGTTGAGCATCCTCTCATGTAGCTGTTGGCCATCTGTATCTTTTCTGGAAAAATTCTACTTAGATCCTCCCATTTTTTAATTGGATTTTTTGGGGGGCTTTGTTTTTGTTCTTGTTTTTTGTTATTGAGTTGTATAAGTTCTTTATATATTTTGGATATTAATGCCTTATCAGATATATGATTTATAAATATTTTCTCCCATTTAGTAGGTTGCCTTTTCATTTTTTTTTTGAGATTTCATTTATTCACTTGAGAAAGAGAAAGAAAGAAAGAGAAATAGAATGAGCAGGACCCTCGGATCGTGACCTGAGCCAAAGGCCCAGAGGCTTAACTGACTAAGACACCCAGGTGCCCCAGTTGCCTTTACATTTTATTGATAGTTTCCTTTGCTGTGCAGAAGCTTTTTAGTTTGACATAATCCTACTTGTTCACTTTTGCTTCTGTTGCCTTTGCTTTTGGTGTTAAATCCAAGAAATCATTGTCGAGACCAATGTCAAGGAGCTTACCATCTGTTTTCTTCTAGGAGTTTTATGGTTTCAGGTTTTACACTCAGGTCTTTAATCCATTTTGAGTTAATTTTTATGTATGGTGTAAGATAGTGGTACAATTTCATTCTTTTCCATGTTGCTGTCCAGTTTTAACACCATTTATTGAAGAGACTGTCCTTTCCCAACTGTATATTCTTGGCTCCTTTGCCAACAATTAATTGACCATGTAAGCATGGGTTTATTACTAGGCTCTCTATTCTGCTCCATGGATCTATGTGTCTGTTTTTATGGTGATACCACACTGTTTTGATTACTAGAACTTTATAATATAGTTTGAAATCAGGGAGCATGATACCTCTAGCTTTGTTCTTTCTCAAGACTGCTTTGACTATTCAGTATCTTTTGTGGCTCCACACATATTTCAGGATTGTTTGTTCTATTTACGTGAAAAATGCCATTTTACTCTTGATCTTATTTAATGCTTCTGTTTTAGCTGACACTCCACTAGGCTTCCTCTGATACAATCGCAGTGGAGAAGGGGAGATGTGGTCATTACCACTACTTGAGGATAGAATTCCAAGATCCCCATGTGGTTGCAAATGACAATATGGAGGAGGAATCTCATTAACACTCTGTTAAGATGAAAGTCCCAGCTCCACATTCAGCCTTCTTTGATTCCACCCTGGCAGGGTGTAAGAGTGCCTCATTATTTTCTGGCAAGAGTAAGGTTTCAATTTCCCAGTAGGCTTTTGATGGTGAGGGTGGGGCCACTTTTTTCTGTGGTATTTAGCTGGAATGGAGCAGTTATTGTCTAAAAATTTTTCTGTCTTGCTTGCCTATCCCTTTCCTGTTTTTTTTTTTTGGCTAAAGAGAGTAGGTTTTTGTTGGAGCTTTTTTTCCTTTGCCAATTTTTTGTTTCTAGGTTAACAGATTTCTCAGCACCAAGTCTAGTATATATGTAGCAAAAAAAGAAAACCCAAGGAACGAACTCACTGCCATGTCATTTCTTGGGTGCCAAAGTTTCTAGTTAATGTGCTTTGTTCTCCACTTTTCAAGAGCCTTTTATGTTTGTAAATCAGCATTTTTAGTTGTACTTAGCAGGAAGAACAGGGAGGAGTAAAAGTACTTTTTCTCCATCTTCCCCAGAAGTACAAGGCTTGCAACAACTTTCAAGAAACTACTACTTAAGTTTTGGTATATTATCTAAAAAATATATCCATAATTACATTAAAAATATATTAAAATAATATTTTCCAACTACGCAGCTGTGTGAGACCAGAATTTTCCTCATATGTTTCAACCAAAACAACCTACCACAAAATTGAATGCAGAAGCAGACAGCCATCTTCCAGTAAGCCACACATTAAAGAGATTGCAAAACATGTGAAACAACCCTAGTTTTCTCCTTAAATTTTTTGTTTTCAAAAATATAATTATTTTTCATAAAAACACATTTTATGCTAATATTTTGTTACTGTTATTTTTAGAAAATAAACACTTAGCATTTTCTCAGTTTTAATTCCCAATATTTGTAAATGTCAATAGATATAACCCACACAGGGGCACCTGGGTGGCTCAGTTGATTAAGTTTCTGCCTTCGGCTTGGGTCATGATCCCCGGGTCCTGGCATCGAGCTCTGTGCCCAGCTCCCTGCTCAGCAGAGAGCCTGCTTCTCCCTCTCCCCCATCCCCCACTCATGCACGTGTTCTCTCTCTCTCTCTCTCTCTCTCAAATAAACAAATAAAATCTTTTTTAAAAAGATATAACCCACATAAATAATTATTGAGGTCCTCAGTGACTCCTAAGATTATAAAAAGGGTCCTGAAACCAAAAAGTTTGAGAACTGTAAGATAGAGAAAAGTAATATTTAAAGGAAGTTCTTACTTCCTCTCCCAAGAGTTGTAGGTATGGTTTGTGAGCAAGCTGTCTAGGTCTTTGGGTCAAATGAGGTAGTACCACTGGTGGTGGTGGGAGGACAGGAACACATTCTTGATTGCGATCCATAACAGGAATTCCTTGCAGTATTCTATAGTATGATAAAAACAATACATTGGTTTTTTAGGTCACTGATGAGTCTCATTTCATATCTCTGCTGAAATAAACACGTTAACATTTGATATCTGTACTAGGCAGAAATAGTGCAGAAGTCAGATAATTAGAAATGGGAAATAATTCAAAATAATTTCTCTTTGGTTCTGTATACATTTTAGTAGTAACCTTTATGATGATTTTATTATATTAAAATAAGAAATTCACACTGTGAAAGCTTAATTACAAAAGAAGTAAAAAGGTCTCTACTTTCTGATCACTGACCTATTCCCCACTCCAGGCCCACAGGAAATGGTCTCATTTCTTAGAGTGAGGTAAAGTGTCAGCCCAAGCAGAACTGCCTTCTCACAGTGAAGTTTTCTCTTCTTGAATCATATCTTGCCAGGATGAACCAAAAAACTATGGCATTAAGTCTTCCCCTCTAGGCTACACACTATACATATATGTTAAGATATACATGAGATACAAAACTTATAAGCAAAGGCCTTAATTAAGCCAAAGAGATGAGTTAAGTGAAAATTTGAAGGCAAAATGTGTTATTTATGATTGACTTACAAACTGCTTTAAAATAACGTTAATTGTGTATTAAATTGTGTATTAATTTGTACTAATTTTTGCACTTGCTATAAAAGAACTATAAAACGAGTACAAAATGGGCCTGCACCGACAATGGCTGTATCAATTTCACGTGGAAGTATTTAGAGCCAACGGTCCCTCTTTTTGATATACCATTATATGAACAATCACTTTATGAGCCATGAAATGTGAAGACTAAGAGTACACAAAGCACCCAACTGACCTTAGTTACTTAATAAGATGCTGAAACCCTCAGATCCTATCAGATCCTACCATACCTGCTCTTAAAGAAACAGGCCCACCCAAAGCTAGGCTTGTGGAGATAGGGCTTGCCAAAGTAGAGTCATGGAGAAAAGCCTCCTAGCTCAACTAGTCAAATATTTTAATTCAAAGAGAAGATAAAGTTCAACTGCCATTATGGTGAATATAGTAGACTGCCCCTCAACTCCCAAATTATCCTCCTTCTAATGTGCTTTCCTGAACTACTGAGGTAAAACTCTCCAGCAGCCAGTGTCCTAGATGTGACTTAGGATCCTCTAATCAGATGCACTCACTTACAATTTGGAAGGCAGAAGGTTCCCATGTTTTTGTTGGCAAACAGTTATGGCAACATTGAGGTCTGCTGTAGCAGTGTTTCAGTTAATAGTACTTTGTAGGTTGCCTTTCCTTTTTTGGTGGGGGTGGGGGGGCAATGAGCATATCAAACAGAAATACTGTGGTTCCAGAGTCAAAAGCGGGACAGTAGAGGCCACTGGATCCCTGAATCAGAACTAAGGTGGTATGTTGCCAGTACTGGCTTCCAGATTTACCACCTTCCTGACTATACTAGAAGGAGCAGCTCCCTTGGCAGCCAGTTAAGCATGTTTTGTGAGTAATCTCTGGAAGCCCTTCCTGCCTAGAGCCCATTTTCCCAATCCTTCCATTGATTTTATAAGCATCAAATTCTCATTAATAACTCCCTTTTTGCTTAAAATAACTAAAAATATTTGTTTTCTTCAACTGAATCCTGACTGATACATATAGGATACATATAGGATACATATAGGAAAACAAAGAACAGGGCAAAGTCTGTTGGTTGCAATAATGAGCCAAGAAAGCACATACGTCAAGATCAGTAAAGTATTTCTAAGATCAGGAAGGAGAGGTGTGACCTTAAGAAGCCATCTTGAGATACTGCTATAATTTTATCTAGCTCTATACCAAAAACAAGGTAGTAAGAGTCATTCCCATCTTATTGTCTTTTTACATTCTAAATGTTCACTAAAGAAACAGACATTCTGGTTGACAGGAAGAGAAGTGAAAGAAGCCATTGGATATTTTAGAATGAATAGCTGTGCTCTGGTAGATGTGTGCAGAGAAGCTTAGTGAAAGCGTATGCAAGATTAGCAACTGGTTCTGTATGACAAAAATGAATTATTTGAAAATTTTCTCCAGACTTTCCCTACTTCTTTCTTTATTTCCAGAGAGAAGAACTTAATCCTTTGGAAAACACCATTTCAGATGGAAAATCTCTTCATAACCAACGTCTCCTTCACTCCCAGCAGTCATCACTGGTTCTGCTCCTTCTCCTTCCATGGTGTCTGTCCTGTCCATTGCATTTTCTCTCATCTGAGTCCTATGATATCATCGTTACTAGCCCCTTACCTCAGACTCTCCCACCTCCAATCCATGCCATATACCCTGCCAGAGGTGTCACCAGTCACCCCTTTCCAAATACTTTAATGACTACACACACTGTATAAACTCAAGTTCCTGAACCCCACATTCAGGCTCCTCCACAGTCTGGGCACCGTCTACTTGCCAATCCCACTTCCCTTCCCTAACTCCTGGCTGAACCTACATTCACTATACAAAAGGTGCCTAAGGGGCCAAGATTACTAAGGGGCGGCAGGGAAGACAGGCAAACCAAATGACAATACAGTGTGGCTGTAAAAAATGATGAAAAGAAGACTTTCAGATCACAACTCCCTCATGACACCTTTATAAATCCCCCTCTACCCAGTCAAAATTCATCCTTCCTTCCCTAGTTTTCCTGCTGCATTTGATCTGATCTTTCATTGTAGAATATACTACTTCTAATTCTGTGTATCTTTTTCACAGTAGACATAGACTGGTCTGAAGAAAAAGGGAGTCTTACTCATTTTCTTTCTTCTGTGGAGGCAAATGTAGTAAGTACTGAATAAGAATTGTTGTATTTTGGCTCAGCACAAGAAGTCTCACAGCCAAAGCCAGTCCCACACTCTGTCCTGGGGCACTGAGAATCACAGGTACTGTGGTGGTTCTCAAAGGGTGTTCCCTAACCAGCATCATTAACATCACATAGAAACATGCTAGGAAATGCAAACTCTTGGACCCCCATTATACTCAATGAATCAGAATCTCATGGTGGACCTGTTCATCTGTGTTTTAACCAGCCCTGCAGGCGATTCTGATGTACACTTAAGTGTGAAAACCACTGATGTACTAAAGTCTTTCCTAAAACAGTCTGATCATAAGAATATTCTGGGAGGTTGTCAAATCTATGGCCTCCCAGATTCCTCCTCTAGAGATTCTGATTCAGTGGGTTAGGGATAGAGCCTAGGAATTTATACACTTATCATAGACTCCAAGTGGTCCTTATCGGCGGGGGGGGGGGGGGGAGCCTAAAATGCACTGATATAGTGAGAAGAGCTAGCTTTTGGAATGAGGCTAAAAACCAGGATTTTAGCCCCACTTTGGGCACTTGGTGTTCTATGTGGGGTAGGTCACTTTTCCTTCCTAGGTCTGTTTCTTCCTCTATCTACAGCAACAGTGATCAGGTCTTTCAGGGTCTAATGCTTCTAAATAACATATGTGAGAGTTTGCACTTAGTGCATGCTCACTAAGTGGTTGATATTATAATTATTATTGCTTTTATTGAGGGTATTGAATGAAGGAAACATGCCCACCTCTCTCAGAGTGAGTTAAACCTCTTTCCTTGTCTCCTATGGGCCAGAGATATAAAATGTATTTCTTATTGTAGATTGCTATCAAAGAAGCTTAGAAAACATTTGCTCTAAGCTGTGAGTACTCTTTTAAAATCTCTGCATACTGGGGCGCCTGGGTGGCTCAGTGATTAATCGTCTGCCTTCGGCTCAGGTCATGATCCCAGGGTCCTGGGATCAAGCCCCGCATTGAGCCCTGCATCGGGCTCCCTGCTCAGTGAGAAGCCTGCTTCTTCTTCTCCCACTCCCCTTGCTTGTGTTCCCTCTCTTGCTGTCTCTCTCTCGCTCTGTCAAATAAATAAAATCTTTAAAAAATAAAAATAAAATCTCTGCATACATACTCTATGAGCTACATAAAAGTGAACATGAGCTCCATCCTTTGATGCATAGAGAAAGGGTCTCCCTCCAGCACCCTTCTACCCTCCTCCATGTTACTCTAACACAGAAGTCCCCCCACGACATCTTTGCTATCCCTTCCTTAGTGAATTTATCTTTCTCCTTGGGGTACAAAACCTGGAAGAGGCTTCACAGGATGGAGCTCACAGTTGCTTTTATACAACTCAAAGAAGATGTGTACAGGGATATTTTAAGAATGTTCATGTGTAAAGTTTTGCCAAAATAATACTTACATGCAATAGAGTATTCTATTCTACACAACAGTTTTTTCAAGTGCTTGCAGCAAGCCACAAAATTGATTTCACAGCCCCTTATTGGGTCACAATCCACAATTTAGTTAATAGTAACTTACAAAGAATGTTGTTGGCAAAGCAAACTCCTAGATCTAGAAAAAACTTTAAGGGTTTGTCTTCTTGAAGATTACAAATAATTTTCTTTAGTATAGTCTTCAAAATTTGTAGCAGAAGTAATGAACACTTTGAATACTTTTTAAAAATTCAGGGAATATAGGCTTAATAAAATAATAAATCTAAAGAAGAATAAGAATAAAACTATATAGATTTTCTTTTATTACAAAATATGATTAAGGAAGTGGATTTTATTTTTAATCATTGTAACTTCATTGTTACATGCAAACAGTGACATCTGGTGGAATGACATTGCTTTGCTTTAAAAAAAATTTCGGCTTTCACATATTGAGTTATGAAATCAGATAAATGTCCAAATAATTCCTTTTTTTATACTTCCATATAAAATCAAAAATACACTAATCTAATATCTCATGAAACATTGATAGTGCATAATAAAATGACTTCTGTAATCCCAATCTGTATTTTTTAAATATGCTTAAGGCTTACCTAGGTATAAGGGTTATTTATCAAAAAATGAATATAATAGAAGTCTAATTGAGGTTACTATTGATTCTACTTCTAACTCTGCCACCAACTGTGATTTGGAGTGTGAAATTTACCCTCAGTTTCCTCATCCATAAATATGAGAAGTTTAGGCTAGGAGAAGGGTAAGATCCTTGTGCTTCTGTGACATATCCCCAGCTAGACCTCAGACAGGAATTAAGTCTTATGTGCTTTGTGTATCTTGGGTCATTGTCTGGATTATGTAGCAAGGAACAAGGCTAACTAAGGTATGGGGGTGGGGCCAAGATTAAACCTAACCATTGAGGAATGGAAGACAATGCAGGAAATGGGGCATAGCGGGGAAAAGTCAGTTCCAGATACCCACATTGGAAGGAAATATAGAGCAGAAGATAGAACACAATATTCCAAACATAGGACAGACCACAGGTGGTAGTGGACTAGAAGTGGCATCAGAAAATTCTGGCTTTGGACAATGGCACGTTCTAGTGGGGGGCAACCGGTAATGGGTTGCCAGGCAGTATTCAGTGAAAGCTTTCAGTAATTAAGCAATTAATATCAGAGAAGTCTACCACAGTTAGCAAGGCCCCAGCCTTGGCCCAGTACTCAGAAATAGGATTTCAGTTGGCAAGAGGGAACAAGCAATGTAAGAACCTCCACCCTAATATAAGCAGAAGCCCTGCTTCCAATGTTGGGTTGCAATGGATCAAATATAAAACAGCAGGGTTAAATAAAATAAGAATATCTCAAATTACTCAACTAGAGCTTCTCAGATTCTTTCTGGCTTATATCAAGACTGGTTCTGAAAACAAGATAAGAACAAGTATTCAAAATGAAGCATGAAAAGAAAAAGTGAGAGGGTCTTCACAAGTTCACAAAACAGTAGGATATAATGGAAATCACATTTAGAGTCAGAGAGATCTAGATCTGAATCTTAGCTTACCAGCCCTATATACATGGATTAGTCACCGAATCTCTGAACTACATTTTCTTCATTTGGGAAATGGAATGGTTTTATCTGTCTATATAGAGTTGTTGTTAATACTAAATAATAAAGGGGTGCCTGGGTGGCTCAGTTGGTTAAGCAACCGCCTCTTGATTTCAGCTCAGGTCATGATCTCAGGGTCCTGGGATGGAGCCCCATGTCAAGATCCAAGTTCAGTGGGGAATCTGCTTGGGGACTCTCTCTCCCTCTCCCTCTGCCACTCCCTCCATTCATGTTCTCTCTCACTCTCTCTCAAATAAATCTTATAAAAAATACTAAATTATATAATAAATGCATCTCAACACGTTTTCTATTAGATAATTTTCTGTTTTCATAGGCAAATATCACTACAATATTTAGAAGATTCAGATAAAATCTTTGAAATGCAAGCACACTTTATATAGTTCATTTGTAAACTATAAGTAGTAGAGATAGTAATCAAGATCATTACTCATGTGTCTGTATTTCAGTTTTAAAATAAAAATCCTCGAAGGAATATAAACTGCAAAAACAACATCTTTAATATTATTTTCATAAGATGTATGTATATATAATATATGTGCATGCACAGAAAAAAAAAAGCCTAGAATAATCTTTATCATATAGAAAAAACAATGGAAAAGGCCGGCCTCTAGTATAATAGTTAACAATCACAGAAAAAATATGTAGAGGCAAAATTCTCAGAACCTGGTCCATCCCACCCCCCAACACGTTTCAGGATTCTGAATGACTAAATTAGTAATATAAAACTGCATCTTCTGGTGCTCCTACTTAAGATCTAAACATAGTATTCTAATGCCTCCAAGATGAGCAGTCAAGAAATGCCAGGTAAATCTATCTGATATTAACTTTGGGCAACCAGAAATGACCTATCTTCATTCAAACTGAGTACACAGAAAAATCAAATATAAATTCTATGAAGAGAGTCTGAAATGTATAAGAAAGAAATATAGCATCCAAAAGTTATATGAAGAACATTCTTTTGAAAAAAATTTATTATAGAACTCAAAAAGTATTTTTTAAGATTTATTATTTGAGAGAGAGAGAGAGAGCATGTGAGCAGAGGGAGGAGCAGAGAGAGAGTGAGAGAAACAGACACCCCACTGAGGGGGGAGCCCAACTCAGGGCTCGATCCCACCACCCAGAGATCATGACCTGAGTCAAACTCAAGAGTCACTGCTCAACCAACTGAGCCACTCGCTATCTCTCTCTCTCAGATAAATAGATAAAATCTTTAAATAAATAAATAAAATGGTAGTTAGAAGAAATTTTTAAAATTTATACCACAGAAAATGAAACAATTGATTTGTAACAAAAGTTTGAGAGATGAATGTACACAAAGTGATGATAAATGTAAAGGATAGATAATAAAGATCCAACATATGGCTAATTGATATATCTGAAGAAAGTCATTAGATAAATAGAATGGAAATACTACTTAAAATAAAATAGAAAAAGTCCTAAACTGAAGAAGTGTATTTGCGTATTAAAAGGGTTTTTTGTGTATCAGGAAAAATTAATTGAAAAGCAATCCCCTCCCAAACATGTGCTAGTGACATTATTTAAGGCAAAATTTAAAGTCCTAGAAGAATCTAGGAGGAGTAGAGAGGAAACAGATTACTTGCAAATAAAATAAAAATAGGCTGGCTTCAGATTTCTATCTCATAATGTTAGATCTCAGATAATGATGCAAACAAAAAAAAAACACATGGATAAATATTGGCTAATATGATAGATTATAGGAAATAGCAAGAGAAAGAGAATATAAAGTAAGATGACAAGAATAATATCAAGTATATCTGATATAATAATAAATGAATAAGGAGTGATCCAACCTATTATAAGAAAATTTTTGATTGGCTTAAGAACTATTCTAGTCTATGCAATCTACAAGGGACACAACTAAAAAAGATTAAAAATAAAAGGGCAAACATATACCATATAAAGCACACAAAAAATAGGACAGAGTTTCATTTTTTATGGAATTAGTATACAATCTATAATGAAAACAAAAGGACCACAGTTAACAGTTTCTTCCTTCCACACACACACAAATTTGTATATAATCATATATCTGTTTATATATTTAGTTCTACCTCCTTTCAGCACACAGAACACTACCTTATTCTTAATCGAGGTTGCATTGCATCTCATCATTGGATGTGCCATAAAAAAATCTTCCATTGATAAATACCCAAGTTGTTGCCAGTTTTTAACTATTATAAGGACAATGAACATCCTTCTGCATGTATCTTAGTAAATGATAGCATCAGCATATAGACAGTATTTAAAGCCATGGTCTTGGATAAGATCACCTTGGTAAGTAGGGGAGAAAAGAGGTCCCAGTATAAGTTTGGGCACTCCAGTAGTTTGAAGTTAAGAGATGAGGAGACACCAGCAAGGGAGACTTGAGAAGACATAGTCAGGGAGGCAGAAAGAGAACCATAAAACAGTATAGTCCCAAAGGTTAAGAGATTAAAGTGTTTTAAGGAAGAGTTAATGCAACTGTGCAAAATCCTACTAAAAAGTCAAGTTGAGGACTGTGTATTTTACAGCAAATCTGATCATGTCATTCTTCCTCAAAAAACTCTTATCAATGGCTTCCCAATACACTGTGAATAAGAATCTCTCCCCCAAGGCTCCATATACATGCCCTCACACACACATATAGGGCATCTATGAAATCCTACATGATCTTATTCATGCCTCCACTCAGCCTCCATTGCACCACTGCTCCTCCTGTTCTCCAACGCTAGACTTCCTTCCAATTCTTAGATGAGTTCCAACTGTCCACAGCAGGGACTCTCAAACTTCAACATGCATTCAAATCATCTACATTTCTAACAAGTTCCCAAGTGATGTTGATTCACTCTTCAGGTTGCAGTGTAAGTTATCATTTCCTCAAACCTCCAAGATAATCAGGAAATCTTCCAAGTTTCCACAGCACCCTGCACATCTGCATATTAATTGTTACATTCCTGATAAGTAATTTACCACCGTTCTTTTCTGCTAATCTCCACATTCCCTGAGGGCAGGGATTATGTTAGCACATGCTTCCCTAGTGCCTAACTCTATGCCTGCCACACAGTAGGTACACAAAAAATATTTGCTGATCGATTTAAGTGATTATTCAGATCTGTTTTCCTTGACATGAAAAGATAATTACAACACAGTTTAAGATCAGGTTACAACATATTAGGTACACAGCATTATCCCAGTTTTTTCTATGCAATTTATTTGCATACAGAAAAGTCTGGAATCTGAACCATGAGAGACTATGGACTCTGAGAAACAAACTGAGGGTTCTAGAGGGGACGGGGGTGGGGGGATGGGTTAGACCGGTGATGGGTATGAAGGAGGGCACTAACTGCATGGAGCAGTGGGTGTTATTCGAAAACAATGAATCATGGAACACTACATCAGAAACTAATGATGTAATGTATGGTGATCAACATAACAATAAAAATTTTTAAAAAATACTAATGATGTACTGTATGGGGACCAACATAACATAATAAAATTAAATTAAATTTAAAAAGTCTGGAATCATCTATTTAAGAATGTAAACAGTACTATCTCTGGATGGCAAGATTTTGAATAATTGAAGGGTTTTTTGCATTTTCTTGCATATTTGCTAAAGTACTGTTTTTATTATTAATTTGTAACAAAATAATAAATGAAATTAAACATTAAATTCTGACAGCCTTTGGTTTTCCAACTGTTGCAGTTGCCACTGTTTTAATGTATAGAACTAACAGTCTGTCCATATTTTTTCAAAATGTGACTAAGATTTTCTCTTGTAATCTGAAGCCAAGTGGAGGATTAGGTCTGGGATCTATAGCCTAAGCGCTGCTTACCACGAGGAAGCTTGGCTATAAGGTGAACCTGACTTGAGAAGGTCAGCCAATGTTTGTAGGACAGCATTTTTTGCTAGCTCTCTCTTTATTGATGGTGGATCAACAAAATACACAAGCAATTTTACATAGACAAGTCAGTGAAATAGAACATAAGTCCATAAATAGACTCAGTAACACACTGGAATTTAAGGTATGAGAAGTTGGCATTTCAAATTAGTAAGGAAAGAGGATTTATTGAATAAATGATATGCAATTGACCAGTCATTTGGGAAAAAATAATGCTTATTTTATCAAATTAATTACAGATGGATCAAGGAAAGCTATGATATTACTAGAAGAAAATATGAGAAAATACATTTAAATTTAAGTGTAGAAAAGCCCTTTCTAAGAATTATACCAAGACTAGGACACATGGAGAATAATTGCTATAGTTTTTACTACATAAAAATTAAGACTTCTGGATAGCAAAAAATACCATAAACAAAACTAGAAAGCAAACAACAAATTAAAAGAAAATGTCTAATATCTATGACATATAATTAAAATCTTTAATATAAAAAGATCATTTATAAATCAATAAGGAAGAAATGAATGATGACAAGAGAATATGAATTGATAGTTCTCAAAAGGAGAAAAATGGCCAAAAGACATCTAAAAATGTGTTCACCTTCACTAGAAATGAATAAAAACATGATAATAAAAAGATATGTTTCTTCATCAGATTAGAAAAAAAAATCAAGAAGATTGACAATTAGTTGTCTGATAAGGGTAAAAGGAAATGAACAGCATCATAAATTGTTGAAAGCAGTGTAAGTCTGTATAATTTTTGGGGGGAGAAGTCTGGCAATATGCATCAAAAACTTTAGAGCAAAAAGTTTAATAAATTATTCCACATTTGGAGTCTTCTTACATTGCAGCCTGGTTAAGTTAGTGAATAATATGAAAATATTTAAATGTTTACACATAACCTTGGGTGAAAAATCAAATCTATAGAATGCAATACATGGTTTAAACACATGCACATACAAGAGATGTTAGAAGACTATTCACCAAACTATTAACTTAATCTAAGGGTTTAAACACCTTTAATGATTTACCTTATTTAACTAAACAACTATAAACTTCTCTTTAGAATATAGAAACTTTAAAAGCAAAATTATAATCAATATGAAACATTTTTATAGTTCTCATCAAAATTGCTATCTAGCAAGATAAATGTAAGTTTGAACAATATATTGCTATTTTAAATAAACTTAAGTATGTACCTATGCTCGTCCATTAAAATATCCTTGGTGTTTGCCACAAATAACAATTACTATATGCAGAATTAGGAAAGCATTAAAACTATATTACCACAAATATTGTTATGCTTTGTAGTTGACTGTTCATCTCACAGAAAAACCAAAAACCACCAAATGAAAGGGTATTCATTTTGTGTTTACAATTACCTTTCTTGAGAACACTTATTAGTGCAGAAAAAATTATACATTTCTCCCAACTTGTAGGCTCAGCAGACAGATATATTTTGAAAAGGTTAAGCTATGTTTAGCAAGGTAATCCTCAAGAGATGGGTGCCAGAGAATTAAATATTCAGTACTTAAATTAACTTCTTATTTGGTACTTAGGAACAAATTGCCAAGAATTATCATCATCAAATAGAACATTTATTGACTCTGTTGGAAAAAGAATGATCTACTTGAAGAAAAAAAAATTCAGAATTGGAAAGAAACCAGTATTTTTAACACTTTGCATGACTAATAGAAGCTATAACTCCTCAAAATGTTGCTTACCTTACAGTGCTAACGGAAATTACTCAAAATAGTAGTTTCATGATTACTAGATTATGTTTATGTCTTTATTTTCCACTCTCAGCTTTAGCTTTTAAAAGATATTCCAAAGAATGTCATACAGAACTGTTACTTTCTACTAGAGAAGCAGGAAGTTTTGAAATTTCTGAAATTCTTCATATACAATTTGTTTCAAAAATTTCAAAACACTTACTTGCTAAATCAAAACTAAAAGACTTAGACGTATAAGATTATGAATAGCAAATAAATCCTTGAAAAATATTTTTGCCTAAATAGAAAATAAACGTAAGAATGACCCTCTTACAGGAATTCAAATTGCATTTCATTGAGATTACTGAACTCAGGGAAACTGGATGATTTTAAATCATGAAAGAATGCAGTAAAGTGTTATAATTTTTACTAAAAGTCAAGTTTGAGGAAATGAGCTCAGAATATACCATGAAAAGAGTGGGTAAGTTACCAATAATTCTGTGATAGTTCATGTAATTAAAAGTGGTCTTTTAAAATATTCTCATATTTTAATGAAATACTTAAAATACTTAAAATATTTCTATTTCTATTTAAATATTTAATGTTTTCAATATTCTCAAATGTGTCAGAGATGGTTTTTCAGGATTCCTATGAGCTCTTCTGAAAGGCAAGAGACTTACGAATATGCAGTTTCAATGGGCAGGTGATATCGCCCCCAAAGGAGTGAAAGTAGGTGCCTGGGGAGGGGGATGATGAAAACTTACTCTTCCTATATATATGGCATATATATCCACACACATATATATGTATATGTATATGTATACATACATATATCTATATGTATATATAGATACATATACATATACATATGTACATATGTGTGTGTAAATAAGATATAGTACTATAAAGAGATGCAACGTATATCCAGGTTATTCAAATTTAACGGGGAAAGGCAATTAGGAGGAGAAGTCTAAAAGCCTTCCTTAAAGGGATGGTAGTGAAAAAGAGTTTGAGAAAAACTATGTTAGACACATCTGGATTTTTATCATTATCCAAAGATGAGAACTTGGGCAAGCAGCCTGATATTATGGAGTCTAAGCTTCTTAAAGAATAAAATGGAAATTATGACTTCTTATAGTTGAAGATTTAAAAAGAAAAGGTGCAAAGCACACCACACAATGCTAAATAAGTGTGACCTCCATTCCCTTCTCTCCTCTTTTTTGAGGGTGCTATAAATTACATACTCTCCACAAAAGAATACTCAGATGCCAAAGGAAAGTGAGACATGAAGAGAAATGGAAGAAACTCCAGAGGCAATGACTTTTGTACATGATCCATGGACTCAAGTATGCCCAAAGGTGGTGTGAAATCTAAAAGACTGACTTTGAATCTCAAATCTGTGATTTTCTTAATTGTATAAGCCTAGCAACACAGCCTGATTTTTATGAGCCTCAATTTTCACATCTGTACCCCACAGAGTTGTTACAGAGAACAAATGAGCTAATGTATGGGACACCCTTTGGTAACTAGACACCACTAAACTAACGTTACCCTATGATAGGCCACGGTTCATGCTGTTAATAGCAGGAAATGAAGACGGTGTCCTAGCCTGTGTATGTACTGGGAAGAGATGGAAAAGGATGAAAACGGCTCCTCTCTAGTGTCTAAAAACAGAACTGAGTCTTCAAAATCTAAACCTCAAAGGCAGAATTTCTTTGACAGTTTAAATCTATTTTAAAAGAAAATCACCAGTGGAACTCTTACCTGTCTCTTCGTTCTTCATCTGTAAAGTGATTATCTAAGAAAGAGGTTCCCAATACCGCAAGCAAAGTATTATGACCTTTCTTGTCAGCTGTATGGTACACTCGAGAAGCCAAGTGCAAGTTAACAGGCAGCTCCTGGGCTGGGACAGTGGTGCACAGATCATGAAGGGTAGGAGAGGGGTAGTCTTGCAGAATTCTGCAACAGAGAAAAGAAAGTGGGCTTCTTTGATCATTTTCGGTCTTTTTGGTATAAAATACATTGACAGTTTAATAGAGGCTCTAAAAGGAGTGTCTAAATGTATAAGATTTAAAACTATAATGCTGGTTTATAACAAATTTAATATCACCATTAACTAGATCTTCAAAGTTATACATCCAACTTTCTGCTGAAGATCTCAACCTATATGACTTACAGATACCTAAGAAACAACAGGTATAAAAGCAAACTCATTGCCACCTCACCCCACATCTCTTTTCTCCTGATTTCTGTAACTCAGTTGGTGACATCATATCCAGCTATCATGCATTACATCTTTGCTACTCTGCTCAAATGCTAATGTCCCTGAAGAAATAGAACAATGTAGTGCATTATCCATTAACCAGCATCAGTGGAACCCAGGTCTCTGAAGTTTATGCAGCATCTTCCTTCCCACTATGCTAGAACTTGCCTGTCTCTTGCCTTTCCAAAGTAGAGAAGAAGGCATGAAGAGCTTTCTTAATTCCCATTGTCACTTGCCATCCAATCAACAAATATGTATCAAGTACCTATCATGTACCACTAATACTATTCTGTGCTAGATGATTTATACACATTCTAACTCCCACAATGAACTTATTATATGGGATGTATTATAATCCTTATTTTAGAGCAGGCTTATTTTGAAGCGGTCATAAAATTAGTAACTACTAGGATCTAATACAATGCTGCTGACTATAAGCCATTTTTTTTTTCCTATTACTGACTGTTAATGGCCCCTGAGGTAGAAGTGGCCCCTATCCAGTACCACTCCATCCCTTGGGGCACCTGAGTGGCCAGTCGGTTAAGCATCTGCCTTTGTCTGCCTTTGGCTCAGGTCATGATCCCAGCATCCTGGGATCGAGCCCCGCATTGGGTTCCCTGCTCAGCGGGGAGCCTGCTTCTCCCTCTCCCTCTGCCTCTGACTGCCAATACCCCTGCTTGTGTGCTTGCTCTCTCTCTCTCTCCCTCTCTCTCGGTCATAATAAATAAATAAAATCTTTTTTAAAAATTTAAAAATAAATAACTAAAATTATACTCTTACATTAACAAAATGATGACCTTTTCATCAAATCAAATCCAATGAACTTTAGATCATGTTCTCTAGGACCTCCAAGACACAGCTGACAATATCGCCGATCCTTCCTGAAATTGCTCTTTCTTTGTGAGATTTTTTAAACCTGTGCTGTCCTAGCTTTCCATCTACCTCTCAAATTCATCATGATTTGATTTAGTCACTCGATTTTCTTTCTCCATCTTCCAAACAGGGGATGACTTCCAAGGTTGAACTCCCCTTTGTACATGGGTAAAGTAAGTTTCAGTGTTTCTATTTGCTCTTGTGCTGAGACCTCCCAAATTTCATCTCAGTAGCACTATCTCACCTAGATCCCTGGGCCTGTAAGATACAAAACGCTGAGCCATCTTTGACTCCTCTTCCCTTCACTTGCACATCCTAGGAGAAAATGAGCCTCTCTGGTGCCCAGGGCTGCTACTTCTCCCTCCTCACTTCCAACACACTTAAGTCCAGGTCCTCATCATTTCAGCTTGCATTCACAAGGGTCTGAGAGTTGGATTGAGCACTGCACACTCTGTCTCTCCTTCTCTTCTATTCCTCCTGCAAAATTCTATCGCATTGGTCTTTAAATTCTCCTTTGCCTGGCACAACACTTCTCTGTTGCTTGCTGCATTCATCTAACTTCCTTTCTCTAAGTTTCAAGGCTCTTAATATCTGGTTGTACTTCTAACACAGGGGTTAGGGTCAGACTGCCTCTGTTCAAATCCTATTTAAAATTATCACTAGGTAATAAGCAAGTCAATTAATTTATTTATACCTTGGCAAACTGGAAATAACAACATTAGCACATCCTGGATAAAGTTACTTTAAGAAAGAAAGGAGTTGAGAGCAAACTGATGGTTGTCAGAGGGGACAGGGTGGAGGGGTGGGCAAAATAGGGGAAGGGGACTGAGATATACAGACTTCCAATTATGGACTGAATAAGTCATGGGAATGAAAGGCACAGGAGAGGGAATATAGTCAGTAATATTGTAATAGCATTGTGTGGTGACAGATGGTAGCTACACTTGTGGTGAGCACAGCATAACATATAGAATTGTTGAATCACTAGGTTGTATACCTGAAACTAATATAACATTGTATGTCAACAATACTTCAATTCAAAGAAAAGAAAGAAAGGATTGAATGCATTTAAAATAGTGTCTCTCACATGGCAGGTATTAGCTATTATTATCTGTCTCCAGGACAATTCATGGGGACAGCAATACCTGTCAGTTCCTTCAGTTATGGATCAAATGCTGCCTATCTTTTTGTCCATGTTTAAACACCCTTCAAACAATACTTCCAACACAAACTTCCCTGCAAAATTTGCTGGGTTTTTTTTTTTACAAATATCTCTTTTCATACATCTCCTTCTTCTTGTGCCACCCCTTCTGACCCTTTATCTAATGGGTTAATGCTGATCTGTCCAGCAACTGCTCCATGTATTCTAGATAGTAGCATCGTATAAAGAATTTAGACTTTAGAGTTGGCTGGGCCTAGATCAGAATCTCAGTTCTAACACTTGCAAGCTGTATCACTGGCTTCTCTGAAGGTCTTCTATAAGATGAAAATAAAAATCCCTAACTCTTAAAAACAATCCCTAACCATTGCCTTTGTAAAATGGATAATAATAAACAAACAGTCCCTGGCCTGTGGAAGTCTCAAGAAATGCTTGTTTTATTTTTATTTCTGTTGTCATTAATTTGTACTGGGCAGCACCTAACCCATCGCTATGCACAATATGGCATTATTGAATCACTAATATAAGCAGCATGGGGCTCAACAAGAACAGGACATAAAATCTGTACACATTTGAGTAGGGCGGGGTTTGGGAGGAGGTAAAACCAAAGCATTTGGAAATGCCTGAGACAAAGAAACCTAACTAAAGGAGTGAGAATGGGTGTCCAGAAAGCCAGGGATCCTAAGAAAGTCTTAGGACTGGGGGAAAAAAAAAAAAAGAGGAGAGAAAAAGGTGAGCTCTGAAGTCAAGCTCATCTACATCATCATTCGGTCTAGAACAGGTCCTGGCTAGTGGAATGTACTTGAGATTACATTACCAATTTTTTTTCCTTGAAAAAGCACCACAACCAATCTGAATTCCTATGCTCCCATCATACTCTAATAACAGATTTGCAAGTGAATCTCCCTAGGTCATTGAGCTAAATAACATTATATTTCCAAGAGATGGCTGAATTTCCAAGAAAACAATTTAGTTTGGGAGCTAGTCACTGGTGAGAAAAGTGAGGTAAAAAAAATTGTTTAAAGAAAAAGGAGCAGTGACTAAAAGATTTTTAGAAACATTTTTCCAAAATTCTCTTTCATTATACAAATTTCTTAACTCTCACATTTTCCTTCCTCTGCATCTTATTCTTATTTCTCTTTAATGGAAATTTCTCATTTCAATTTTAATGGATTAACACAGTACTATATATATCAAAAAGATCTACAAATATTTTTGGCATGCTCGAGAAAGGCTGTATGTTTTTATAGCACACTCTCCTTCAACAGGACTATTTGTCATTCTTTGAAACACTAAGACATAAAAAAGAAAAGACTCTGACTCTGTGTGTGGCCACACTAC
Source organism: Eumetopias jubatus (assembly GCF_037043125.1). Taxonomy (NCBI): domain Eukaryota; kingdom Metazoa; phylum Chordata; class Mammalia; order Carnivora; family Otariidae; genus Eumetopias; species Eumetopias jubatus. The sequence goes on from NW_028274813.1 coordinate 59,116,841, forward strand.
TTTGCTTAATGCACTAAATGCAAGGTTTTTTAGGAAAAAAAATCAAGAAGTTTCTGCTTCATTGATAATCTGACAGTAACTATTTATTGAAGGTAAAATACTTGTTGTCTGCTGTCACTATTTGTTTTAATACATAATCTTGCTAACTAAATGAGCTTAAAGCAATGCAGATAAGCAATGGCATGTACAGGGTCACTTAAATGCCAATTCGACTCTTTCATAAACTTTGGAATTCTTTTCCCATGAGTCTATTCTCAGCTACTAAATTGTGAGTAATATCCATTTACAAAGTTTAGGCTGGCCATAAAAAGGTTGTCTTCCATGTCCAGCACACCTTTCAATGCCCTAAGCAACAACAAAAGCTAATAATTAAAGCTTCTTTAAGCCCCAATAAAGAGTCAAATGAAGAAGAATCTAGAATAAACCAACCCATAAAAACCTAGTGGTAAAATAAGGAGAAAACCAGTTTCAACAAGGTGATTGGCAAAAGATAAACCCCTAAATCTAAATTGCATTCACACGTATTATTCAAAATTGTGGTTGTATCCCTGCATAAGAATCTCTATTAAAAATTGGGAGGAGGGGAAATAAAACATGAAATGACAGTAGAGAAAAATAAGGTCATCTAAATTACCAAACTGATTGGCCTATGAACATTTTGTGTTGGGTTGAATTTTATTTTATTTCGTCATAACAAAATTAATGAATATAGTAAGCAGTTAATCCAAATTAGTCATTACTGTGACCAAAAATATCAAATCTAACATTTAATTTTCCTTAGTCTCACAAAGAGCTATCTTTAATTCTAGTTATATCATTGTTATATCATTAAACTAAGTACATTGGCCAAAAACAGTAATAGAAAGAAGGGTGAAGTAGAGAACATATACCCCAACCATAATATCTGACACCAACCCTTCCTGTGGGAAAATTTAACTTAGACCTCATATATATGAATTTCTAAAATATTTAATTTTCCTTTAAAATTGCATTTTCAGGTATCAGTGCTATTAAATAACTTCTCTTCAGGCAGTAAAATTTGTAAACTTAAGGAAGTTACTTGTTTTTAGGTAGTTTTTGATGCCACTGGGGTTTTGGACACCTTCCTTGTCTCTGTTGTGGAATTTCTAATTTACTTTTTTGTGTTTGCTTAACTTCTTTTCCTCTGATTTGCAAAAATTCTGATGATTTCACCTTTAAGAAAATATAAAGTAGGCTGTTAACGAAAGTTGTAACATGAGAATTAAATCTTTCTCTCATATTTAATGGTCTATCTTATATTTAAACTCCTAATTTCTATGTATATTTTATAACATAATATAAATCCTAACGGTAAGTTGGTATTTTCCTCTAAATCCTTTTCTAAATTTTTACATATACACCTTCATAGCAATAAAAATATTAGTACCATATTTATCTATAATATTTTATTTATTGCCTGGGGCACCTGCATAGCTCAGTCAGTTAAAGCGTCTGCCTTTGGCTCAGATCATCATCTCCAGGTCCTGGGATCGAGACCCAGAGCCCCATGTCTGGCTTCCTGCTCAGCAGGGAATCTGCTTCTCCCTTTTCCTCTGCCCCTCCACCCCACTCTCTCTCTCTCTCTCATAAATAAATAAAATCTTTTAAAAATGTATTTTATTTATTGCCTTAAAACTATTAAAGAAGAAAAATAAGATTTTTCCCTCCGTAGATCTACTCTTCTTGATTTTTTTTCTAAGATTTTATTTTTTTAAGTAATCTCTACAGCCAACGTGGGGCTCAAACATAAAACCTTGAGATCAAGAGTCACATGCTCCACCAACTGAGCCAGCCAGTTTCCTTTTGGTTGATATTTTTAATAGAATTTGCCCTTAGTCTTAAAAGTTTGGCATGACTGGTGGTTGCAAGCACAAGCCAAAATGAATTTTAATGTTTCATATAACTGTTTTGAGCAATGTTTATCAATTTGTACTTCTTAGACTTGTACTGTTTTCTATTTCTACTGCTTGGGAAAAATCAAATGCATTTCTGTCTCTTAAATAATTGCCTTTTAATCATTATAGGTATTAGAAGTATTGTTTTCCTAGATTTCCTAGAAAATTTGCAGAATTCATGGTAATAGGTCATCAAAAGATTTTTTTCTTGGTGGGATGCTCTGTATTTTTTTTTTTTTTTTTTTGAGACTAGATTTAAGGAGGAAAGCAGGGAAGCTTTCCTTGGGGGAAAGCAGAGAGATATGATTGAATAAATAGAAGGAGGCCAGATAAGGGAGGTTCTCGTAAATTAGGTAGAGGGTTTGGGCTCCCAGCAGCAGAAAGGAGAGAGCTATTGTGATTTCTTTGGTAAAGAAATGATGATGAATAAGGAAAGCTCAGAGTACAGGCCATTCTATCTCACCACTCAGTTAATGTTTGAATTTTCCCTACAGTTTCTCCACCAAATGGTCATCCATCCTGGCTTGAACATGGTGAGGAACAGAGGACTTGGATACATCCAAAAGCAGTCACTTTCTCTCTGAAACTCTCCCAGTTGTTTTTTTGTTATAGAGCCTAACAACTCTCATCCACCAGTCTCAATTCGAACCTCAGGATCATACAGGTACGGTCTAGCTCCTTCCATCTGACTGACAATCAAATATTTGAATACAGCTGACTTTCCTGGGTCTGCTTTTCCCCCAGATAAACATCACCAGTCCCTTCAATTCTACCTTATGTGACATGTTTCTGAGATACTGTGCTTTGTCATCTTGAAAGCTCTCTTCCAAATGGTCTCCAATTTGTCAGTGTTGCTCCTGGGATTGGATAGCCAGATCTGAACATGACATGTGAGGTGTATATGATCAGATCAACCAGGAGAAAGATGATCCTCTTTTATGGTATTCGTCAATCAGTGCAAACTATGATTGCACTTGTCTTCCTCTCACAAAACTAAATCATGGCCTAAAACTCTGAAGTCTTTCACATTTGCTCTGAGTCATGTCATCCCATATCTATGCACTTAGCTTGTGGACCCAAGGGCAGAACCATACACACATTTATCCCAATTAAATTTTATCTGAGGTCTGACCAACCAAATCTTACCAATCACACTTGGATGTTATCTATAAATACAATCAGTAAATCTTCCATATTCTCATCCAAATTATTGGGAAATATGCTGAAATGGGCACAGGCCTATCACAGTCCACTAGGGACTTTCATGACTAGCTGTGCATCCTTTACATAACTAATTACAAATCCATCTAGCAGTTCACCTGATTGCAGTCTTGTCTACAAAACTGTCATTGGGAGTCTTGCATAAATGGATTGCTGAAATTCAAAGGCTAATAAAAATAACTAATGTTTAATGAGCTTTCTTGTAGGCCAAGTTCTTCACCATGATAGCCTTGCATTGAACTCCAGGTCTGACACTTTTCAGATGCTCAGTCTAGTAAGTCTAAAAAAGAACTAAGGTTGGTCTTCTGTGGCTTATCCTTAGGAAGCCCATGCTGGCTCCAAGTGATTACTGCTTCCCCTTATAAGCCATATATATAAAGTGTTCTTCTAAAGTTTTTACAATTCTTTTAGTGATTCATTTAATCATTCCAGAGTTTTGTCCAAGATCAGTACATACATTACAGAAATTATCACCCTTATCCTTAAAAAAATAAATCTCAGATTTGCAGTTGCCCGTCCCCAGGCTTCTAGCTCTCCTCTCATTGCAGCACCTCCTCAAAGCTGCTGCAGGCAGGGGGGCAACTGGCTTCAACCTATCTATCTGAGCTGATAGGCTCAGGTATCTAAGTTAACTCTTACAATCTTTTACCAATCTGGGGCTTCAAGTTTCTTTTATCACTTCTTTTTCCCTTCTTTCTAAATGAAAGATTATTCTCCTTGTCAGATTTAAGAGAAGCAAAGTACAAGTTTATCAGCTTCCTTTTCTCTTTGTCATATTTCTGTTTACTTAAAACCTCAACCTTTTTTCAAAATTAAATTAAGGCAACTCTGTCATCTGTTGTCATCACACTATTCATCCATAATGATGGGGTTATCCTTCCTTTTTTCTCTCTTTGCTCTTAAACTAATATGAAAAAAAAAACTTTTTTTATTCTTAGCATGATTCACAGGCCTCAACCCATTCTGGATCTTAGGATTTTTGATATAATTATTACAGCCACATGTCACTTTTACATTTATCTATGGATGTGTATTTCTTCTTTCATCTTTGTATATTTTTAAAACTGTGAATGCAATAGATCACTCATAACTGTTTTTGTGAGAATCTGAGGGGATTAAGGGCATCCCGCATCTCTTAAACTTCCTTCCATTTAGAATCTCAAGACATGTGGTATCTATATTTTTACAGACTTTTTACCCTTTTCCCTCCTAAAATGCTCAACAATCCTCTCACAGGCCCTTGTGTCAGACATTTCTTCACGGTCACCATTTCCTCATTTCTCTTTTCCATTTAATTTATCTAAGTCATGTTGGTCATGATTGAGAAGAGAGTCCTAATAACCTTTATTATACTAATGAGCTTCTAAGAAAGAGCCGAGATGCCCTTCAACAGATGAACGGAAAAAGAAGATGTGGTCCATATATACAATGGAGTATTACTCAGCCATCAGAAAGGATGAATACCCAACTTTTACATCAACATGGATGGGACTGGAGGAGATTATGCTAAGTGAAATAAGTCAAGCAGAGAAAGTCAATTATCATATGGTTTCACTTATTTGTGGAACATAGGAATAGCATGGAGGACATTAGGAGAAGGAAGGGAAAAATGAAGGGGGGGAAATCAGAGGGGGAGATGAACCATGAGAGACTATGGACTCTGAGAAACAAACTGAGGGTTCTAGAGGGGAGGGTGGGGGGGATGGGTTAGCCTGGTGATGGGTATTAAAGAGGGCACGTACTGCATGAAGCACTGGGTGTTATACAAAAACAATGAATCGTGGATCACTACATCAAAAACTAATGATGTATTGTATGGTGATTAACATAACATAATAAATTAAATTTTAAAAAAAGGAAAAGAAAAATTCTTGCTCTTTGCTGTCCAAATGCTCAGCATGTTAAACCTCACTTTGAATCAGTCTCTCAGACAGATAATGAGATGGTAACAAAATACAGGACTGTAATAGAAATAGATTGAGTGGAAAAGAATTTCTCAGGATATGAACTGAGATATGTATATAAAACCAGGCAGCAATCATTAATAAAACTCATTCTTTGGCCTCAAAAAAAAAAGAGGTCTTCTTGTACCCCCAGTCTGGCCTGCCTTGCTGGAGTACATTATTCCTCATTCCTGTGCCAGAGATTCTAGAGACTAATTTTGGGCCTCAAGTGTCCAAAGTAAAGTTCATGGATTATAACTGATCTTGACATGTTAATGCAAATAAATACAAGACACTTGGTGGTATGAGTCACAGGACTATTGCCTTTCTATGGCATTTCTAATATGTCCCACACTATGCAAAACAATAAACCATAAAGTCTTTTATGGTCTTCTCTTCTCCTCCTCTTGAAACACTTCTGGTTCTGGTTTAGAGCTCTCTTAATCCATTCTCCCAAGTCATTCTTGTCCAACATTCCTTCTAGTTTTGTGAGGGACACTCTATTCCTAGTCATTTGTGTTTGTTCTTATACTTAACCACATACCTGTTAATTGTTGTTATGAAAGAGCACTGTTGCAAAGGGTTGTAAAGAGTAAAGTTTCCAGAATTAGACCATCTCATTTCAGGTCCTTCCTTTACAACCTAACTAGATATTTGTACTTGGACAAGTTATTTATCTTCTTTATGATAGTTTCTTCAAATACAGTCTTGTTAAGAAATCTATTTTTAGGAAAAAGTAGGATAATATATGCAAAATACTTAGCAAAGTGGTTGGCATGTGGTAAATAATAAATGCTACTTACCTTAGGGAAGGGCTGCCTCTTTTTACTAAAAATAAATAAATTTCTATAATTTCTTAATAATATTTAACAGCAGCCACAACAATCCAAAAGAATTAATGTGAAACTTTTCTAATGAGAGATTTGAATTCCTGCCAGGCCATCATTGTTAAATCACTGTCCAGAAATCCAGGTCATTGTTTTACACATTTAGTAGCTAACTATTTGCCTCTCATGCCCACATTTTATTTCCAAAGTCCCAATGTTCAGATAGAAGTATGGGTGAAAACACTGTCTACACTCACCAGCCTAACACTTTTTCATCAAGATGCCATGGTCTTTAAAGATACTGTTTAAGGGACACCTAGGTGGCTCAGTTGGTTAAGCGTCTGCTTTCAGTTCAGGTCATGATCTCAGGATCCTGGGATTGAGTCCCAAGTCGGGCTCCCTGCTCAGTGGGAGCCTGCTTCTCCCTCTCCTCCCCACTCATGCCCTCTCTTGCTATCTCTGTCTCTCCCTCTCTCTCAAATAAATGAATAAAATCTTTTTTAAAACGACACTTTAAAAAAAAGGAAAGAAAGAAAAAGACGCTATCTAAGGGCTCCACACCTAGAAGGTGTCAGGCTGAAACAGAGGATTCACCTGGAGTAGTTAGCAAAGAGTGGGTTCACTTAGCCTTGGCAGGATTCACTTCATACCCCCAAGTGCATGCTTTAGAAAGACAGCATGACTTCTGATGGGGTCCATAACCCATCATAAGATACAGTCCCTTCTCCTTCACAGCAGTCGTGGATTTTCTCTGGTCAATTATTATTTGTGCATCTTCCTTATTACCCATTATTCCCAATAGATCAATATGCTAGCATCATGCAAGATGAATTTAAGAAAGTAGGACTTGAGAAATGAAGAAAAGCCAGGAGGCAACTGCGTTAATCCAAACATAAGGTCACTAGGACCCAGACTAGGATGAAGGCAACTGGAAAAGAGAATGAAAAAATTACAAGCAATAATGTTAGGAGGAATCTAGACCTTGGAGACTCAATGTGGGTGAAAGGCAAGGGAAGGGGAGGTCACATATAAACCCAAAGGTTTCAGAGTTGGGAGTTTTGGGCACAAGTTGAAGAACGGCCAGTTGACATGGGTGAAACATTTTAGCAGGAACATGGTCTTTGATGGGGAGAGGGGACCCAACAGGAGAGGGAAGGTTGTTTACCCAAGAAGTTGTACCATTTGAATCAGTTAGAGAGAGGACCCGTGGTGATAATCAAGATAATATTTTGTGGTTCAGGGAAAAGTGGCTTTTTTTTAATCCTAATAATAATGTATCCATTTTAAATAAATTCATTAAAGTCAAAAGGTAACTCAAAGAAAAGTACTAATTGAATAGCAGTAAGGCAATACACAGATATGGTAAAAAATTATTTAAATTATACATATATAAAATGAATCTGAGAAACATTCTCACAATAGGAAAAGACTTAGGGTTAGAATAAACCTAAACAGGGCAAAGTTATAAAATATACAAAATTCACCCAGTCCTGGTCCCTGGGTTACAATTTCTGACTCCCTCCAGATGGAAATGTGAGGGCTCTTGGTCAATTTCTGAAAGCCCTGAGGTTCCTTCCCTCCTTACAAATGTGTCTTCTCTCCACAGAGTTGTAATCAGGGCTGAGACTAAAAGCCCTCAACACACAGATGTCCCCTTTTTGCAAATGAGCAATTTGCAAATAGAAGGCCCTTTTTCAGGGTGAACCCACCTCCATGCTGTGGCCCTTGCCTGGTCCATTTCTTCACACTTGCACATCCCCAACAATCGTAACTCTTTCCAAACAAATAGTGCTTTACCTGTAAGGATGCCCATTTGGCTGCTTTGGAATCACCTGTGGGCTGTTCATCTTTCAAAGGTTTACTGGATTCATCTGCTAGTCGAGCTTCCAGAGTTTCCTGAGATTTAAATACTGTGCTTTCTGCTTCGGAGACTCCCCACTCTAATACATCCTCTTGTTCGAGCTGGAAAATACTTGAGATAGCTTTGGGAAGTTCCTCAAGCACATTCTGTGAGAAAACACAGATGTACAAGAATGTTCTACTTATTGGTCCTTCCAAAGTTTTAAGTCACACAATGTTTTTTCTAACCATAAAATGATGATTAAAATGCATAACTGAAATTAAGCAAAGGTAGTAAGTTTCCTCTGAAGATTTAGAAAGAAATTCAAATTGACTTAAGAACAATGTAAAGCCTAGCAAATTATTTTCTCTGGCTCTTGTCTCAGAAAATATAGCTCCCCTAGACGAACCATGAGAGACAATGGACTCTGAAAAACAAACTGAGGGTTCTAGAGGGGAGGGGGGTGGGGGGATGGGTTAGCCTGGTGATGGGTATTAAAGAGGTCACATTCTGCGTGGAGTACTGGGTGTTATGCACAAACAATGAATCATGGAACACTACATCAAAAACTAATGATGTAATGTATGGTGATTAACATAACAATAAAAAATTTTTAAAAAAAGAAAGAAAATATGGCTCCCCCACAGTTACTATGCACCAACTCTAAGGTAATCATAAGACACCAATCTTACCCTGACTTCACCCCATACTCACACAGATCAAGGCCCACCGAAACATCTGACCTCTGAGGTTCTTTGGTCCTGAGAAATGGGATTTCTGCTAACCAGATGCTCTTCCAGAAGCCTGACTCCAAGTCCTCAAAGAAGAGCTGACCAAGAGGCCTCAAGAAGACCACCCAGATATCCCTGCTCCATACCAAGCCCTAATGAAAAACTCTCACAAAATATTACTCTTAAAACTATTTTGTGTTCCTTAAAAATGTCTCACTGACTTAATCTCACCAAGTCTTAGGTAAAGTATCTTTATAGCCATATTTGGATATTACCCAATTTTAAACCAGAACGATTTGGGATTATGGAGTACTGGCAGTTAAAGCTTCACTGTCTCAAATTAACAGATAATAAAACCATTCTGATGTATATAAAAATCTGGATTCTAGAGAATGACTTCAAAATGCAATTGCATCTCTTTGTTCTTTGATACATTCATTTGTGAATAAGTAAAATAAAGGGTAAAAATGTCATACAGCACCAAATACTATATATCTTTATTATGCAAAAAGGGATGGCTAAACCAAGAAATTTCCATTTGTAAAATGAAACTTTAATCCAGAGCTCATATTTCTATAAAACTACTTATTGGATGGTACTGTGAAAAGAGTAAAAGCTTTGCAACTAGATGGGACACTATTCAAATCCTGGATCTGTCAATTAATAAAAGTGTGATTTTGGTCAAGTTACTTAACCCTTTTTAGCTTCATTCTCCTCATCAGTAAAAAGGGGGCTTAATAAAACCTTTTTCATATAATAGCAGAATAGATATATTCGGGCAATATGTGTTAGGGGCCCTGTGCTTACTATGGCAAGCTCATTCATTGCATTCTCCATAGATTTGGCCCTGTTAATCTCTCGCTTTCTTTTCTTTTTTTTTTTAATTTTATTATGTTATGTTAATCACCATACATTACATCATTAGTTTTTGATGTAGTGTTCCATGATTCATTGTTTGCATATAACACCCAGTGCACCATTCAATACATCCCCTCTTTAATACCTATCACCAGACTAACCTATCCCCCCAAACCCTCCCCTCTAGAACCCTCAGTTTGTTTCTCAGAGTCCATAGTCTCTCATGGTTCTTCTCCCCCTCCGATTTTCCCCCCCTTCATTTTTCCCTTCCTGCTATCTTCTTCTTTTTTTAACATAAAATGAATTATTTGTTTCAGAGGTACAGGTCTGTGATTCAACAGTCTTACACAATTCACAGCACTCAACATAGCACATACCCTCACCAACGTCTATCACCCAGCCACCGCATCCCTCCCACCCCCCACCACTCCAGCAACCCTCAGTTTGTTTCTTGAGATTAAGAATTCCTCATATCAGTGAGATCATATGATACATGTCTTTCTCTGATTGACTTATTTCGCTCAGCATAATACCCTCCGGTTCCATCCATGTCATTGCCAATGGCAAGATTTCATTCCTTTTGATGGCTGCATAATATTCATTTGTGTATATATACCACCTCTTCTTTATCCATTCATCTGTCAATGGACATCTTAGCTCTTTACACAGTTTGGCTATTGTGGATATTGCTGCTATAAACATCAGGGTGCATGTACCCCTTCGGATCCCTACATTTGTATCTTTGTGGTAAATACCCAGTAGTGCAATTGCTGGGTTGTATGGTAGTTCTATTTTCAACTTTTTGAGGAACCTCCATAACCTCCATACTGTTTTCCAGAGTGGCTGCACCAGCTTGCATTCCCACCAACAGTATAAGAGGGTCCCCCTTTCTCCGCATCCCCGCCAACATCTGTCGTTTCCTGACTTGTTAATTTTAGAAATTCTGACTGGTGTGAGGTGGTATCTCATTGAGGTTTTGATTTGGATTTCCCTGATGCCAAGCAATGTTGAGCACTTTTTCATGTGTCTGTTGGCCATTTGGATGTCTTCTTTGGAAAAATGTCTGTTCATGTCTTCTGCCCATTTCTTGATTGGATCATTTGTTCTTTGGGTGTTGAGTTTGATAAGTTCTTTCTAGATTTTGGATACTAGCTGATATGTCATTTGCAAATATCGTCTTCCATTCTGTCGGTTGTCTTTTGGTTTTGTTGACTGTTTCCCTTGCTGTGCAAAAGCTTTTATCTTGATGAAGTCCCAATAGTTCATTTTTGCCCTTGCTTCCCTTGCCTTTGGCGATGTTTCTAGGAAGAAGTTGCTGTGGCTGAGGGTGAAGAGGTTGCTGCCTGTGTTCCCCTTTAGGATTTTGATGGACTCCTGTCTCACATTTAGGTCTTTCAACGATTTTGAGTGTATTTTTGTGTGTGGTATAAGGAAATATTTGCAAATTCCTTTAGTTTTTGTTTGTCCTGGCAGTTTTTTATCTCTCCTTCTATTTTCATTGTCAGCCTAGCTGGATATAGTATTCTTGGCTGCATATTTTTCTCATTTAGTGCTCTGAAGGTATCATGCCAGTCCTTTCTGGCCTGCCAGGTCTCTGTGGATAGGTCTGTTGCCAATCTAATGTTTCTACCATTGTAGGTTACAGATCTCTTCTCCCGAGCTGCTTTCAGGATTTTCTCTTTGTCTCTGAGACTCATAAGTTTTACTATTAGATGTCGGGCTGTTGACCTATTTTTATTGATTTTGAGGGGGGTTCTCTGTGCCTCCTGGATTTTGATGCCTGTTTCCTTCCCCAAATTTGGGAAGTTCTCTGCTATAATTTGCTCCAATACACCTTCTGCCCCTCTCTCTCTTTCTTCTTCTTCTGGGATCCCAAGTACTCCAATATTGTTTTGTCTTATGGTATCACTTATATCTCGAATTCTGCCCTCGTGATCCAGTAGTTGTTTATCTCTCTTTTTCTCAGCTTCTTTATTTTCCATCATTTGGTCTTCTGTATCACTAATTCTCTCTTCTGCCTCATTTATCCTAGCAGTTAGAGCCTCCATTTTTTACTACACCTCATTGATAGCCTTTTTGATTTTGACTTGGTTAGATTTTAGTTCTTTTATTTCTCCAGAAAGGGTTTCTCTAATATCTTCCATGCTTTATTCAAGCCCAGCTAATATCTTTATAATTGTCATTCTGAACTCTGGTTCCAACATCTTACTAATGTCCATATTGATTAGGTCCCTGGCAGTTGGTACTGCCTCTTGTTCTTTTTTTTTGAGGTGATTTTTTTCATCTTGTCATTTTGTCCAGAGGATAATAGATGAATGAGAGAATAAAATGCTAACAGAGTAACAACGACCCCAGAAAAATATACACTAAACAAATCAGAAGAGACCTGAAACCTGGGGGGAAAAGGGAAAGAAAGAAAAAAAAAATTTAAAAAAAAGAATATGATCAAATATGATCAGGCTGTAAATAGGTCAGTGCCACACATGAGATTTTGGGTGTATTTTGGTCTGTTAGAAGAAACTGCCTCCCAAAATTTTAAAGAAAGAAAAGCTTATATACGTACAAAAATAAAGGTAAGTATGATGAAGGGATGGAATATGAATGTAAAGATGAAAATTATAAAAGATTTTATAAAAGGAATTGATAAGATAAGAAGTTAGTTGAAAAAAGAAAGAAGAGACATTTAAAAAAGGGGGGGAAGAATGTGATCAGGCAGGAGACTAGAACAAAGCCATACACTAGAGATTTAGGGTATATTTTGGTCTGTGAGAAGAAACTGTATCCCAAATTTTAAAGAAAGAACAACATATATATATATATATATATATATATATATATATATATATATATATATATACCAAAAATAAGGTTAACTACTATGAAGGGACAGAATATGACTCTAAAAATGAAAAATAAAAAAGATTTTTTTAAAAGGGATTGATAAGATGTTGGTTGGAAAAGGGAAAAAGAATAATTCAAAAAGAAAATTAAAAAAATTAACTTTGAAAGACTAAAGAATCAGGGGGAAAAAGCCATGAGTTCTATGTGCTGTATTCCCCTAGCGCTGGAGTTCTGCTGTTCTCATTGATCGGTAAACTTAGTCTTGGCTGGCTGTTCTTGCTGATCTTCTGGGGGAGGTGCCTGTTGCCATGGTTCCCAAATGTCTTTGCAGGAGGCGGAATTGCCCCGCCCTTGCCAGTCCGGGTAAGTAATCTGCTCAGGTTTGCTCTCCAGAGCTTTTTGTTCCCTGCAAGCTTTCGGTACAGCTTTGGAGGACGAGAGTGAAAATGGCGACCTCCCAATCTCCACCCCGAAGGAGCCAAGAACTCGGGGCCCCACTCCTCAGTGCGCCCCCAGAGAAAAGCAGTCAGTCACTCCTGTCTCCCCTGTCTCTGGCTGCACTCCATGCTCACCCGGCCTGTGACCAAGCGTTTCTATCTCTGGCACCCGACTGGGTGTAGAGTCTCCAAACCCAGCAGATCCCTGCGGTGTGCGCCCGTGCCGCTCCTCCTGGGGGAGGAAGGGGAGTCTCCCCGGATCTGCCGCTTGTTGGGTCCCTGCTGGAAGAGCAGTGGCCCAACTATGCCGCGGATCACAGTTTATGGCAACCCTGAGCTGAGAGCCCATTTCTCGGCTCTGTCTCTGCAGCTGGTTTCCCCTCTCCAATACCTGGGAGCTCTGCTGCACTCAGGCACCCCCCCAGTCTTTCTGTGACCCCGAGTGTCCTGAGACCACACTGTCCCAGCGAGGGTTCCACCCCCCACTTAGTCACTGGAGTGATGTCCCTCAACGGAGCCAATTTCTTAAAAGTTCTGATTTTGTGCTCTGCTGCTCTATCACTTGCCGGTAGCAGCTGACCGAGGCCCCCTCCCCCACCGTCTATCCTCCCGAATATTGCCTCAGATTCACTTCTCCACACATCCTACCTTCCAGAAAGTGGTCGCTTTTCTGTTCAGAGAATTGCTGCTATTCTTTTCTTCGATCTCCTGTTGAGTTTGTAGGTGTTCAGAATGGTTTGATCCCTACCCAGCTGAATTCCTGGGACCAGATGAAATTTAGGTCTCCTACTCCTCTCCCATCTTGCTCCTCCCTCTCCCTCTCTTTTCAATTGCCTTCTTCTCCTGGCTTCAATGCACACTCCCAGGGCTCTGCTTTGGGAGAGTAAACAGATGAAGGTACCACCCTCCAAAACAGAAAATGGAGGAAGAGGAGCTTGAGGAGAGGGCAGTGGCAATTCTGTAGCTGCAACTGACCCTTTTCAGGACTCTGCCCAGCCTTCCTTCTGCCACCAAACCTTTACTGATCCTGTCATTACTCTGTGCCCTGCCTCTGTTTCAGCATGCATCACACTATTGTAATTGTCTAAGTAATCATTATCATAATCATAATCATCGACATATATGAGCATTATCTCATTTAAGCTTAATCTTCACCACAACACCATGAAGCAGGAACTGTTTGCAACCCCATTCTGTGGATGAAGAAACTGAGGCTCAAAAAGTTAAGAAACCTGCCCAAGGTCACACTGAGAGTGCAGTAGCAGTGCTCTGTTTGAACCTAGACAACCTGAATCCAAACTGCACTCTCTTACCCTCTTTCTCCTACTTCCAATCAACTAGCACTTCTCAAAGTGTGGTCCACAGACTCCTGACAACCTTTGAGACCCTTCTAGTGGATCTGCAATGTCAAGGCTATTTTCATAATAATACTAAGCCTTATTTGCCTTTTTCACTGTGTTGACCTTTGCACTGATGATGGAAAAGCAGCAGTGGGTAAAACAGTGAACCAATACTTTTCCCATATGATTAACACATGAGATTACAAAAGCATGCAGAGGTTAAAGAACCATTCAAAGCACAAGGTAGACCAATGGACTTTACTGTCATGATATACAATAAGTTAATTTATCTTGTTTCAGAGTCCTCATTGCAACTCATCTTTAAGAAACTACCACTTGCACAGTTTTGGTGTATTAATAAAGAATAGTATCCATAATTATGTTAAGAAGCTATTAAAATATTATTCCCTTTTTAATATGTATGAGACCAGGCTTACATAATATATTTCAACCAAAAGAACATACACAACACATTGAATGAAGAAACAGATCTGAGACTCTAGCTCTCTATTAAACCAGGTATTATACAGATTTGCAAAAAAATGTTCTTGCTAAATTTCAGGGGGATACTATTTTTTCTAAAACAATATATTATATGTTTATATGTAATTGGCTTATTATTATTTTAAATGAATGAATAAATATTTTATATTTCTCTCAGTTTTAATTTCTATTATGGTAAACATTGGTTGATACAATCCACATAAACAAAAACTCCTTTGAGTCCTTAAGATATTTTTCAAGAGTTTAAAGGCATCCTCCAGTAACTGGATGATAGACATTAAGAAGAACATGTGATGTAATGAGTACTGGGTATTATATAAGACCGATGAATCACAGAGCTGTACCTCTGAAACCAATAATACATTATATGTTAATTAATTGAATTTAAATTTTTTAAAAAAGAATATTTAAACTCTAAAAAAAAAGGCATCCTGAGACCAGAAAGTTTAAGTACTTTAAAACTTTAAAGTCTGAGAATTCCTTAAAAAAGTAATTGTGTCTTACCCATCTTTATATCTCAAGTACTTAGTGCATTTATACCATCTGCAATTATTTGTGAGTAAGTGAATGAGTAAATAAATGAAAGAAAATTATATCAATTTTTTCTCTGCTAGGTACTTAGTCTCTATTTAGACTAATCATTAAACAGTATTATACTTTGTCTCTTTATATATTGGTCTACTCCATACAATGAGTTCTTCAAGGTCAAGAACTGTCTTTTCTATCATTGTATTAACCATGTCTAAAACAATGCTTACCACATTGTAGGAAAAGGAATGAATGAATAAACTCTTTGATTTTTTTAATAAGTATGTGAGGCAGTCATTCTCCATGATGATTCAAAAACTATTATATTTAAATGGTGGGTACTTAAAGAAAATAAGTTGCATCAAAGAACTAAGAGCCCTCTGACCTGTGGCACTGAGATGTTCACAAGTGAGGCTGCCATGCTCTGAGGGTAGGATGCCAGCACAACCAGATGACAGCATGTTGGCCAATGTTCCCCAGATAAATCTCAACCCAGGAAACTTCTAGAAGTCTAAGGGACAGGTAGGACGGACAGAGTTCTGCTCTCTGACAGAGTGTCTGGAATGAAAGATATCACAGAGAAGCCTTTTTACCATGGCCAGGTAGTAAGTTAAAAGGTATTTTACCTTTTAAAAAGCCAGTGGCCAGGAGTGCCTGGGTGGTTCAGTCAGTTAAGCATTTAACTCTTGGTTTCAGCTCAGGTCATGATTTCAGGGTCATGAGATCGAGTCCTGCATCAGGCTCCATGCTCAGTTCAGAGGCTGCTTAAGACTCCCTCTCCTCTCTCTCCCTCTGTCCCTCCCCCCATGCACTTGCACATTCTCTCTCTTTCTCTCTCTCCCTCTCTAAAATAAATAAATAAATCTTAAAAAAATAAAAATAAAAAGCCAGTGGCCAGAAGAGGTCCAGTGATTGCTTGTAAATGTCAAAGCTGAGAGAATGGTTCCCACAGAATTACAAAGAAATCAATAATTTTGTTTAAATCTTATTTTAAATAGTCAAGATGAGGTCTAAGTTAGGTACCTGATATTTGGCCTTTTTCATATTTTCCTGAAAAATGTTATCTTTTCTTATACTTTACACAAGTGTAGTGAATAGTTTTAAGTCAGATGGTATTAATGAAGAATTTCTATTTTTCTATACCTGATTAATCTTTCATTTTCAATTTACTATACCTATTAGAAGCTTACATATCAGAGGTTTCGATATCTACCTGTAAATGGTGTTCCCTAGAGGAAGTTACCCTACATGTCTGTTTTAAGTCCAAAGCATATGTGGGAAGGCTTCAAAATTGATGTACATACATATTAGCATCACACATGCAGGGGTCCTGAGGTAAGAGATGAGAATACAAAGCAGAAAAAGCCATGGTCTCAACCCAGAAGCATTTCAAACTCTGGTAGTTCAACCAGTTGCAGAAACTCTAACATCATAAGATCCATGGTTTTTGTGAAAAGATTCCATATATTTTCTAACCATAACATATGATGATAAAAATGAAGTATAATCTGAATTTTTATGTGTGTGGACTCATATTTTCAGGAACTAAAGGAGCTTGCTATTTAACAATATTTTACAAATCCTTTATAAAGGAAATGATCATGGTGCAATGATTTGTTTTATGTAAATGTGGATTTCTATATACAGGGAGACATGTCCTATCCATAGGGAATATATTCCAGATTGCTTTGAATCCTATAAATACTTTGCCAATGATGGACAAAAAGGAAGCTTTATTTCTGAAACAAACTTCAGTCACCAACAGTCCACCAGTCCCCAAAGTTTCTCTATAAAACTTTCCCTCATCAATGCTATAAACAATTTTGCTAGCTAAATAAAAAATAAGGTGATGCTTTCTTACAAGCTAATAACTTTTAATTAACTCTCCAACTACCTTCTGAATCTAATGCCTAGACCAGAGGAATTGTTAAAATCTTTCCCTTCGGAAAAGAGTTTGTTGCCTTAGCTCAGAAGGTCTATGATAGGCAGCAATGGTGAGCGAAAACAACCAAGAGTCCCGATGTGATATTGGATTAGATGATCTTACAGCTAAACACACTTCTAAAATAAATTAGAGGAGGTTTTGTTTTTTAAATTATCTAGATAAGCATTCAAGCAACAAGAGACAGACCACTACTTCAATATAGGCAAGGAGGATTTTTATTAAAAACTTTACCATTTGAGGTTCCTCAAGATTTATCTGTAATCCTTGTTCTGCTTGCACTTGAGATGGCTTGTGCCAGTATGCTTTCCCCATTAAAGATATATCCTTGAAGAAGAAAAAGAAAACAGTTAAAATAATGCCAGTTTTTAAAATCATAGAGGTGTATTAGTCAATGCAACAAAATTCCAGGCATTTAATCAGTGAGGAATATATAAAAGAGAAATTTAAGCTAGGTAATATTATGTAGTAAATAGGAAATATAAAACAGAAGATACAATAAAAATATTTTGTCCATTATTCCAATTTCATGGCTTTATAAATTATTGATATCTATAGATATAACATCAGATTTAATAAGACAATTAGGTAAAGGTACAGATTCTGGAAAACACTGCCATTAAATGGCCACACAGAAAGATAATATCAAAACTAAAATTTAATCTAACCCAAAGCAAGAAGGAATATTAATGTACTTTAAATTCTAATGAGTATAACTGTTAATATCATTTTTATCATTACTAATGTTAATTGCTATAATAAAATCTCATTCAGCTGAAGCAGTAAGAAGATAGCACACCACAACATCTAACAATGAATAGAAATAAAGAGACCCAGCTCTTGCCCAAACTGTAAAGTCACAGACCAGGTATCAATAGGCAAGTTATTTTGCTCTTTACCTCAGTTTTATCATCTTTAAAATGGGGATTCAACTACATAACTTTTGACAGCCCCTTTCTCCTCTAGACTTTAATAACATCAATAGCAAGATATAAACATTCATTGTATTTTAACACACTACTTTTTCTTTGCTTTATTGAAAAGATCCAACTGAGGCTGTTAGCTTCAACTTCAGCCTTTCTAACACAAATAACTATAAAATTGGGCAAAATATAAGAACAACTCTTTTTGGACTGGGCAACAAGCAGTGTACAACGATAATGACTAAGATAATGGAAACCAAAAAAGGTTAAGAGGCAAATCAACCCAGATTTCTGCCTTTCACAATTCCCAGACCACAACACAAGGTGAGAGAAACAACATAGAACCCAAGTATCTCACTAAGTTGAAGAAACAGAAATTAGAGTGAGGGGAAGACAAAGAGGATAGAATTTGTAGGACATAGTATGGAGAGGAAGAAATAGCATAGAAAAAGAGCTCCAGAAATTTGCATCAGGTATTGGAGTTATTGACTGAATACTAATCTGTTCATACAATAATGAAACCCATGAGGGCAGACTGCCAGGGCGGGGGAGGAGACAATTACCAAACAACTATAACCACAATTCCCAAAGCTCACACAAGGCTGGGAATCATTAGCTCCCCACCAGACATGCTGAATACATGGTACATTCATTATAAACTCAGAAGGGTTAGACATTAATAGTGGTACTAAATTAGCTCTAGAGTAAAGGCTTCTTAGGACTTTAACAACATTTTAAAATTATACTTGAAAATATCAAGCTGATCTTCAAGCAGTTTAACAGACTATTGAACAAACTCCAACACTTTTTAAAGGAAGATAACAAAATCCCATATTCCACAAGGTAAAATTCACAATGTTCAGCACTCAATCAAATTTTACTAGTCACATGGAGAAGCATAAATATGTAGCACATAACCAGGAGAAAAATCATTAGAAAAAGACCCAGAAATGATAGATATATTGGAATTAGCAGATAAGGATCTTGAAATTTCTAATTTAAATATTAAAATGTTCAAAGATGTAAATATAATGAGAAGCAAATGTAAGATATAAAAAGAGAATCAAATGGAATATCTAGATAAAACACATTATCTGAAATAAAAATTTCACTAAGTGGCATTAATAACAGAGTAGAATTATAGAAGAAAATATTTGTTAACTAGAAGACATAGCAATAGAAACAACATAAAATGAATCACAGAGAAAAATAAAAACTGAAATAAAATTAATACTCAGTCTAACATAATATTTAATTAGAGTCCCAGAAAGGGCAGTGTGAAGGGAGCAGAAAATATTTCTACCAAAAAATGGACAAATTTTTCCAAATTTGATGACAGCTATAAACCCGAGCCAAAAATTTCCATGAATTCTAAGCAGAAACACACAAAGAACACCATGCCAAGCACATTATAATCAAATAAAGAAAACTAATAATAAAGAAAAAAATCTTATAAGCATCCAGAGAAACATTAAGTACAAAGAAACTAATAATTCCTGGCAACTAATTACCACAAACTAACATTGCAGGCTTCCTATCAGAATTACGTAGGCCAGAAGACAATGAAGCAAAATATTTAGAGTACCTATACTGAATAAAAACACTGTCCACATAAAATTCTATATCCAGCAAAAATATCTTTTATTTATTTATTTATTTATTTATTTATTTATTTATTTATTTATTCATTTGAGACACAGAGATATATATAGAGAAAGAGAGCATGAGCAGGGAGAGAGGCAGAGGGAGAGGAAGAAACAGGCTCCTTGCTGAGCCAGGAGCCCGATGTGGGGCTCGATCCCAGGACCCTGGGATCATGACCTGAGCCGAAGGCAGATGCTTAACCATCTGAACCACCCAGGTGCCCCAGCAAAAATATCTTTCAAAACTGATGGTGAAATACTTTTTCAGCAAACAAAAAGTGAAAAAAATCATTGCCATCAAAACTACATTATAAGAAATGTTAAAGGAAATTCTTTCAGTAGAAGCAAAATGATATCAGATCAAAACTTGAATGCACACAATGGAAATAAGTAATAGAATGATTTAAAATGTGTGTAAAAAAAAGATTTTCTCTTTTTAAAGATTTTTAAAAATATAATGGATGGTTTAAATAAAATTAATAATGCATTGTTTTACAACATACATAGATATGAAGCATGCATTAATAATAGCACAATGATGGGAGAAAGGAAAAGAAATATATTTCTGTAAATTTCTTATATCATATGTGAAATGGCATATTACTGATAAGGATATGTTAAATATGCACAGTGTAAACTCCATAACACCCACTAAAACAATAAAGAAGTAAATAAGCTAATAGTACAAAATACCTTAAAATGCTTAAAAATATAATTAAAAGAAGGCAGGTAAAGAGGAGAAAAAAACATAAACAAATGTAACAAATAGAAACCAAATAGCAAGATAGTAAATGTAAACCCAACCTTGTCAATAATTACATGTGAATGACACTCCAGTTAAAAGACACAGACTGTCACTGCAGAAAAAGACAAGATCCTGCAATATGATTGCTATAGGAAACCTACTTTAAGTATAAAGACACAAATAGGTCAAAATTAAAAGGATGAAGGTTGTTACAACATACAAACATTAATCATAAGAAAACTGGAGTGGCTATATTAATATCAGAAAAGGCAGACTTCACTTCAAACAAGAAATACTAGCAAGATCATTTCATAATAATACAAGAGTCAAGTCCCTCAGAAAACATACGAGTATGCACTAATGACAATGCTTCAAAGGACATTTTTTAAAAAAATAATAAAACTGAAAAGAGAAATAGAAAATTTCATTATTATAGTTGGGAATTTCAAACCAAGACTATCTGGCTCCTGAAACTTAGCTTTTCATTAATATACTAACTCAGGGCACCTGAGTGGCACAGTCATTTAAGTGTCTGACTCTTGGTTTCAGCTGGGGTCATTATCTCAGGGTCCTGCAATTGAGCCGGAATCAGGCTCCACACTTGGCATGGAGTCTGCTTGAGATTCTCTCTCCTTCTCCCTCTGCCCCTCCCACTTGTGTTTCTCCCACCCTCAAATAAATACAGAAATCTTTAAAAAATAAATAAAATAAATGTACTAACTAGTAAATGTGAAATCCTGCCAAAAAAAAAATTCTTTACAACATTTTGGGTTTATAAATATATCATTAAAGTATAAAAATCCAACAATAATGAACACCAAATTCAGGATATTGTTCACATCTGAGGAGGGAGAGATTGATTGGAAAGATGTACAAAGGGGATCTCTACTTGTAATTTTCTATTTGTTTAAACAATCTGAAGTGAATATGACAAAAATATTAAATTTTGAAAAATCTGAGTGATGAGCACTTGTTCTACAATTGAAAATATTTCATAATAAAGAAATTTCTCAACACATTTCATGTAGGTAATGTAGCAATATCAAATATGGATTAAAAATATCTTAATAAAGAAACCTATAGTTTACCTTACTTGTGAACAAAAATGCAAAAATCCCAATTAAAATATTTGCAAATGAAATTAATCAGCATATTTAGAAACAATAAATCTGGACCAAGGAAATTTTTTCCCAAAACTGCATGGGTAATTCATTCCTAGTTTATAAAATGAACAGATTAACATGGAAATTCATATGATCAACTCAGTAACTGCTAAGGATAACCTTCAATAAAATTCAACACCTATATCTGAGTAAAGAGTAACTAGAAACAGAAAAAAACTTAACCCACAAGAGATATTTGCAGATTCCTGCAAAATATATTTCATAATAAAACATTAGACAGATGAGGCCCAATACAACATGAAAAGAAATAGTACATGTATAAATAAGGGAGAAGACCAAAATGTTACAATTAATAGATTATGTAATCATATATTTGGTGGAAAAAAGAAAATTAACTGAAAAAAACTAGCAGGCCAAAGCATACCTAATAAATTCAACAAATAAAATTTCATACTAGCAATAACCAGTTAAGATTCCATTCTTAAAAACAAGCTACTAATATACAAAATGAGTGAATATCAAAAACATTATGCTAAGCAGGAAAAGCCAGGTTAAAATGGCATCAGAATAGCCAAAAATAGCATCTCCAAACCACCCAATAAAGTAAATATAAAGACAAAAATATATGAAAACCTAAAGTATTTGTCTAGTTAAAATCCAATGCCTGGAAGACATGAACAGACATTTTTCCAAAGAAGACATCCAAATGGCCAACAGACACATTAAAAAGTGCTCAACATCACTCGGCATCAGGGAAATCCAAATCAAAACCTCAATGAGATACCACCTCACACCAGTCAGAATGGCTAAAATTAATAAGTCAGGAAACGACAGATGTTGGCGGGGATGCAGAGAAAGGGGAACTCTCCTACACTGTTGGTGGGAATGCAAGCTGGTGCAGCCACTCTGGAAAACAGTATGGAGGGTCCTCAAAAGTTGAAAATAGAGCTACTATATGACCCAGCAATTGCACTACTGGGTATTTACCCCAAAGATACAAATGTAGGGATCTGAAGGTGTGTGTGCACCCCGATGTGTATAGCAGCAATGTCCATAATAGCCAAACTGTGTAAAGAGCCAAGATGTCCATCGACAGATGAATGGATAAAGAAGATGTAGTATATATATACAATGGAATATTATGCAGCCATCAAAAGAAATGAGATCTTGTCATTTGCAACAATGTGGATGGAACTGGAGGGTGTTATGCTGAGCGAAATAAGTCAATTAGAGAAAGACATGTATCATATGGCCTCACTGATATGAGGAATTCTCAATCTCAGAAAATAAACTGAGGGTTGCTGGAGTGGTGGGGGGTAGGAGGGATGGGGTAGCTGGGTGATAGACATTGGGGAGGGTATGTGCAATGGTGAGCGCTGTGAATTGTGCAAGACTATTGAATCACAGATCTGTACCTCTGAAACAAATAATGCAATATATGTTAAGAAAAAAAAAAAAGAAGATAGCAGGAGGGGAAGAATGAAGGGGGGGAAATCGGAGGGGGAGACGAACCATGAGAGATGATGGACTCTGAAAAACAACCTGAGGGTTCTAGAGGGGAGGGGGGTAGGAGGATGGGTTAGCCTGGTGATGGGTATTAAAGAGGGGATGTATTGAATGGAGCACTGGGTGTTATGTATAATGAATCATGGAACACTACATCAAAAACTAATGATGTAATGTATGGTGATTAACATAACAATAAAAAATAAAAATAAATAAAAACTGAAAAAAAAATCCAATGCCTGGGCTTTTTCAAGAATAGTTTCTTCTTTTCTATGGGCCATACTTCCTTGTTTATTTGTATGTCTCATAATTGATTGTTGAAAGACTTATAGCAACCCAGGGAGCACTTATTCAATGATTACTAATGAATGTAAGTAAAAACAGTAAGTATTTTAGTGTTTTAACTTGCCTTATTCCCATAATCTGCTATCCAGCTAAGCAGTAGCCTTGAAAAATAAAGATAACAAAATAAATATTTTAGTAACTTTCAGCCATATGAATGTGTATTGGTTGTTTAGGGTCACTCTCAACCTATCATTAGTGATGTTATCAACTGGAAATGCCTGTGGGCAACCACCTGGGCCCACACTATTTGTGGTGGGCCCCCACAGACATTTCCCTAGCCACAGCAAATGTTGTGGCAGGACCAATCCTATAGTTCTTATTATGACTACAAAATGTACCTCAGCAACAACTGTCAAGGAACTTTGAAAAAAACAAGGTTTATTATTTATGAATTCTAAAGGGTACATGGCATGCTCAAGAGCACACAGTGAGTTTGTGAGGAAAGAGAGAGAGAGAGGGAGAGTGAGTGAGTGCATGGACCTGGGGTTCTGACTTTATTGGAGTTGAGGGTGGGATATCCAAGGTTTAGCAGGTTCACTCTTTATCAGTGAATTTAAAATATAAGTGTGGAAATTAAAGCACAGGAAGGAAAATGCAAGCAATCAGTCAAATGGTTATCTAGGCAACCAGAACTTTCCAAAAAAAAAAAAGAAATTCATGAGGAAGGTATCCTCACTCTTTATTTAGTTGTGTAGTTGGCAATGTGTTTATTCAAGATGGATGTCTTTGAAATGAATGCCTCAACAATCAAAAGCTTAATGTCAGGTACTTAAATTACAATAAAAAAAAACCAATTGTCAGGTGCCTATACTACATTGATATGCACACCACAGGCTGTACACATGCTCAGAAAAGACTAGAAGCCCTAAGTTTTCACCTCTGACAACACTGAGGTTCTAGGCAAGCTGGAAGTTAGGACTAACGCTGGGTTGTAAATTGTCTGCCTGAATACTAAGGTATGTCCCAACACACAAAAGAACCCCTCAGCAAAATTTGAGAGACACTGGTTCCAGGCATCCAAGAAAACCTATATTCAGTCATTACCTGGCCACTAAGCTAACCAAGCAGAGACTTCAGTGGCCACACACAACAAAGAAAACAGGCTTTACAAAATTAGTTCAAGAAAGTCACTAATTTTTTAAAATGACAACAATAAAAATAAGAACAACAAGAAAAAACAGCAATAATAACAAACCTTGGGGGAAAAGAAGGATCTTATTTCCACAATTATCACATTACATAATTTTAAATGTTCAGTTTAGGGGTACCTGGGTGGCTCAGTGAGGTAAGTGTCTGCCTTCAGCTCTGGTCATGATCCCAGGGTCCTGGGATTGAGCCCTACATTGGCCTCCCTGCTCACCAAGGAGTCTGCCTCTCCCTCTCCTTCTGCCCCTACCCCCCCAGGCTCATGCTCTCTCTCTCTCTCAAATAAATAAATAAAATCTTTTAATAAATAAATAAATGTCCAGTTTATAACAACAACCAAAAAAATATATGAGACATGCAAAAAAACAAAAAAACATGGCTCAACATAGGAAACAAGACAATCAATAGAAAGCCCAGAGATTGGACCTATTACACAAACACTTTAAATCACCTTTTTAAATATGTTAAAAGAGCTAAAGGAAACCATGTCAAAACAAATGAAGGAAAATATGACAATGTCTCATCAAAAAAATAATATCAATAAAGAACTAGAAGTTATGAAATGAATCAAATAAAAATTCTGGAGTTGAAAAGTTCATTAACTGAAATGAAAAATTCCATAGAGGTGCTCAGTAGTAAATTTGAACAGATATAGAAGAAAAAATACAGTGAGCTTGAAAATAGATATACTGTGGTTATCCAATTTGAAGAACAAAAAGAAAAAAGAATGAAGAAACTTCAGCAGAACCTTAGAGACCTGTGGGACATCATCAAACAAAATGGGAGTCCCAGAGGAAGAGGGGAGGGCGGAAAGGATGTTGGAAGAAATAATGGCAGAAAACTTCCCAAAGTTGATGAAATACATTAACCTACATATCCAAGAAGCCAGACGCATCATAACCAAACTGTTAAATTATTAAGACAAAGAGAGGATCTTGAAAGCAGCAAGAGAAAAGAAACTCATCACGTGTAAGAGAGCCTCAATATGATTAACAGCTGATTTCTCATTAGAAATTATTGTGGCTAGAAGGCAGTAGGATGACATATTTGGAGTGCTAAAAGATAAAACTGTCAACTAAGAATTCTAAATCCAGCAAAAGTATCCTCCAAAAAAGATGGGGGAATAAAAACACTCCAAAATAAACAAAATGTAGAGGATTTGTCACTATCATAATTACCCTACAAGAAATACTAACAGGAGTCTTCAGGCCAAAATGAAAGGACACTAGATAATAACTCAAATGAAAAATAAAGGGCACTGGTAAAAGTAACTAGATAGGCAAATATAAAAGACAATATTGAATGTTTTTTCATAATTCTTTTTTTCTCCAATATGATTTAAAGGACAAATGCATAAAGCAATAATTATAAATATATTTTGATGGATGCATAATGTATAAACATGTAATGACATGTAAATGACAGTAGCATTGCAGAGAGAAGCAACAGAGCTATATAGAAGCAAAATTTTTGTATGTTATTGAAATTCAGTTGGTATGAATCTGAATCAGATTTTTATAAATTAAGATGGTAATTGTAATCCCAAAAGTAACCACTAAGAAAATAAGTAAAAAAAATACAGTAAAATAAATAAGGAAATCAAAAGAGCAAAAAGAAAACTAGTTTTTCATGCTTTTCATTACTCAACATTTCAGAAAACCATACCATGGGTACCATCAACCTACTTGGTAGATGGGTCTCTGGGAAAGAATGCAGGGTAAAAGCTATCCACAAACCCATTCAGTTCATAAACATCTACATTTATTTAGTGCATGAGTAAAGAGAAAAGAACAACTTTTTTTAAAGATTTTATTTATTTACTTGAGAGAGAAAGAGAGAAAAAGTGAGTGGGGGAGAAGGGGAGGAGCAGAGAGAGGGACAAGCAGACTCTCCACTGAGCAGGGAGCCCAACTTGGGGCTCAATACCAGGACCCTGAGATCATGACCTGAGCCAAAGTTAGACACTTAACTGACTGAGCCACCCAGGTGCCCCAAGAGAAGAAGACAACTTAAGGCCTAAGAAAAACCATCACAGGATAAGGAATGGGGACAATACCCTGAAACTTCAAAGTAATAAGTTTTAATAAATTGTGTGATGTGTTCAAAAGATGCAAGAAGATATGAATTCTATCAAAACATTTAGAAATTCATGCAGAGTAAAAGAATGAGTTGAAAAACAGCAAGGTAAAAATGAAACAAACTGAATAAAATAGGAAGGTATGAAGGAAAATAAACTGTGATAGTATTAAAATATTTAAACATATTTTTAAAGGCAGAGTTTTTATTTTTTTCTAAATTCTAGCTTTTATTAATTTTTTTAGGTAATCTCTACACCCACCATGGGGCTCAAATTCATGACCCCAAGATCAAGAGTCATGTACTCTACCAAATGAGCCAGCCAGACACCCCAAAAGCAGAGTTTCTAATATATTGATCAAGAAAATTAAGTCAGAAGGTAGAGGAAAAATAATAAAATCTTCCAAAATATAGAGGGACATGACCAAAGAGGGTAGGGGAGAAGCAGCAGGAAGATAGTGATAAAAGCAAAGAGAGACAATATGGGGATGCCTGATGTTTCCGAACACAAAAATAAATGAAATACAAGCAAAAATCTGTAGCTTATTAGAAAATGACTTAACTGATTCACATACACACACACACACACACACACACACACACACACACAAAACCTGAAGGTAAATTAAAAGGTTTGCATGTTATATTCCAGGGGAAAAAATCAGTGAAAGTAAAAGCATACCTAAACATAGTCTGTAAAATATTTCATTAGAAATAGAGCTGATGTCTGAGTATGTATCCAAAAAAAAAAAAGGGTGTTCTGACATATTCTGGAAATAATAACCTGGTAGCAGAAATGGTCAATTGGGGCAGAAAATCCAAGAAGGTGTTTCAGGCAAACAGTGGGAAGATAGGTTGGATTAGGAAGACAGCAGAATCTATCTTAAGCACTGGCCCCTGGTCCTAAGCCTCACTGAAAAGTGTTTCTTCAACTTCTGTCTGTAGAAACTTCTTAGGACTCCTTGACAATGAGCCTACACCAAGTAGAGAACAAGGACATCCTCCCTTCTTGGCTCAGGACTCTGTATATCTCCTTTGCAGTAGGGATCACATATATACCCCACTCAGAAAACATACCACACATGTACTTACCTTCTGGAAAAAATTATTTGAAGATGCAATTAACAGCTCCAAACTAGAAAGTTAGTTAAAGTATAAAAAATAAATAAGTAATGGTGGTATGCAATGACACCATTTAAACATAAGTAATAGTCAAATAATTTTAAAATGACTCACAAAACTGAGTGTGAATGTCAGTAATTATCTTTAAAAAGACAAGTAAACTACCAAAACTGACCCAAGAAAAAGGTGAACATTTGATCAGGCCTGTAACAAGTAGAGAGATTGAATCAGTAATCAAAAAACCTCCTTACAAAAAAAAGTCCAGGACCAGATGGCTTCTCTGGTGAATTCTACCAAACATTTAACATTTATCAAACTTTTCCAGAACATAAAGAAAAATTAACATCAATCCTTCTCAAAATTTCCAAAATATAAAAGAGGAGGGAGCACTTCCTAACTAATTCTACAAGGCCAGCATAACTCTAATACCAAAGCCAGATAAATACACTGCAAGAAAAGAAAATGATAGCCCATTTTCCTTATGAACACAATGAATGGATGTGGAGGTAACAGATAAGAGAAAAAAAATGCTTCATTTAACTTTAGGAAATACATGATTTCATAAGTCAAATGAAAAAAAATATAATAAAATAGTTGCTTCATCTAACCACAGGAAATTCATTAATTTATAAGTCAAGAAAATCATCTCCATGCTAGCATCAAGTGAAAATCACATGGAAGGTAGTCTGATAAGTTGATTGAGCACATATGCTCTATAGTCCAATTGCTTGGATTCAAGTCTTGACTCTGTTACTTTAGGCCCCAAAAGAATCTATTGCAAAAGTATTAGAAATAATGTTATTTAGCAGTAAATCCATTACCAAAAACCAAATTTAGGAAATGAGAAAAGGGGGGGTGCCTGGCTGTCTCAGTCAGTGGAGCGTGTGACTCTTGATCTCAGGGTCATGAGTTCAAATCCCACATTAGGCATGGAGCCTACTTAAAAAAAAGTGAGAAAAATGAGAAAAGGAACAAAATCACAGAAGCAACAAAAAATATACTACCAAAACAGTGCCTTAAGAAATGTGAGAAAAACTAAAAAAACTTTACCAAGATACAAAAATGGACTTGAATGAGAAATCTTGGATTTGGGACTAAGAAAAAATCACAGAAAATTTTTAAAAGAAATACAATTACAGTAGTCCCTACTTATCCATAGGGGATATGATCCAACATGCCTAAAACCATGGGTAGTGTATATATATATATATATATATATATATATATAGTGTTTTTTCCTATACAGATATACCTATGATAAGGTTTAATTTATAAAGTAGGGACCATAAGAGATTACCAGCAATAACTAATAATAAAATAGAGCAATTATAACAATATACTGTAATAAAATTCATGTGTATATGGCCCCTGTCTCTGTTGAAATACCTTACTATACTGTACTCACCTTCTTGTGATGATATGATAAAATGTCTATGTGAAGGTGAAGTGAGGTGAACAACGTAGGCATTAGGCTACTACTGACCTTTTTTTTTTTTTAAAGATTCTATTTATTTATTTGAGAGAGAGAGAGCATCAGAGGGGAGAGGGTCAGAGGCAGAAGCAGACTCCTCGCTGAGCTGGGAGCCTGATGTGGGGCTCGATCCTGGGACTCCAGAATCATGACCTGAGCTGAAGGCAGTCGCTCAACCAACTGAGCCATCCAAGTGGCCTACTATTGACCTTCTGACAATATGTCTGAAGAGGGATCATCTGCTTCCAGATTGTGGTTGACTGCGGGTACCTGGAACTGCAGAAAACAGCCCCCAGGAAAAGGGGGGACTGCTCTTGTCTTTTGCCTAACATGTATGGTAAGTTCTATCTTGTCTCCCTGGGTCAGAAACGACAATGAGTAACATATTTCTCCATCTCTTACATGGTCTGGCACAGTGTTGAGTAAATTTTTAAATACCTGAAAATTTATAAGGCCATGAGCAGTCCAACTTGACAATCTTGGATACATGTTTCATGTGTTTCACAGAGCAGTTTCTACCTCTGGTGTCTTAGAATCCAGAATGTCAGAGCTGGAAGGAACTTGAAAAGATCAGTGAAGTCTGAAGGAAGCCCAAATTTCAGCCACTGAAACCAGAGCTCTGAGCCCCAAAGTGTGCTGCGTAGTATTCAAAACAAACAGAGTCCATGGCCTTTCCCCTAAACTGCTTCAAGCAGATGGACCTGCAACAGAAGCAGCAGTGTTCCTTTGGCCTGTTAGGCAGGCCAGTATTACCCAGTATTTTTTTCAATCATCTTCAAAAGAAGAGAGGTGGGGAGAACAACTTCCAGCCTCCACCCCACTCTTCCTCATGCAATCCAGGTTCTTCCCAAAGGACACTGGCTGCAAAGACGTGGGCCAAAACAGTGTTTTTAACATATACCCTTTCATGATTACATCAGCACTTATTCAAGGTGCCCTGCCTTTACTATGAAGTTCAAGTTTCAGAAAGAAGGAAAGAAAAGGCATTTTTATGGCCCTAAACAAATACTTGTCCACACAGGTTATTCTCTTGAGAAACTGCCGTGATTTGCATTGACTTTTTCTTGCTTCCCGCAGGCAAAACCCTGCCGGCATTGGCCTGTAGAGTCCTGCTTATAGGCCCAAGAATGTGTCAGGGCTGCTTTGCAATCATTCTCAACCATATTTGACTTTTTTAAAAAACATTTTATATGATTGTTCTGGATGGCTGGACCCTGTATTCAGTAAACTGTCAATTCTAAAAAATAGGATTAAAAAACCAGAATTTGAATGGCTGCCACATAAATTTAAATATCAAGATTGCTACAAACACTGTAACTAAATATGTTGCTATCTTTTCCACAAAGTCCTAACAGAATATAGTCCATCCTTAAGCCTGTTCGAAAAAAAAAACAAAAACAAAACCTACAAATATTTCCAGAATCACTGTGTTTCAAGTAGATTTCCACTTTTTATATCACTTTTCTAATAGGTGTCCTATGCCATAAAACTATACAGAACTTTTAGAAAAAAATTATTGAAGCATTCATGAAAAGCTTGTTTAATCCAGGTCGTCCAAAACAGATGCAATCAGAAAAATATTTCCAAAATATGATCAAGCCTGCAGTCAAACAATGCACTATCCTTTACTCCTTGACACTCATACCAAGGAAGGCAACACATACCTGGGATTTTTTTTTTTCAGAAACCTATAGATAAATTTTAGTGAATATGCCTGCTTCTAGGTTATGGTGTCTACCATATCAGATATGACATTTCCTTTGAATTAAGCACTGACTATTTGGTGAATTAGGACCAGCTATGTGACCACCATTGTGCTACAGTGCTTTAGGGCCAGGAATCCAAGAGAAATATGAGGGAAGGTTCTTTTCCTCAAGAAGTTTACAATCTAATTAGGAAAATTAAAATAACAGCCTAGAAATAATTGTTTTAATCCAAAGCAATGTATTCAAGCAAGCATAATTATTATGGGCAGGACCCAAGTTCAACAGGGATTCATTCAGTTTATAAAGAGAGATGAGGTTAAGAGTATAAATATGAGAATATGCACCAGTTCCAATTATGCCATGAAAAATAAATTTGGGGAAGAGATGGACTGATGCTTGAGCTGGAGGCAGAGAAAGAGGGAAGGAAGAACAGTGGTTCTCATTTCATATCTTACCATAAGACCACCTGAATAATTATGTGCCTGTGTCAATTGACTTTGAAATTTCTTGTACCTCTTTAGTTTATTTAGTCAACAGGAATTTGTAATACTAAAAATTCCAAGACACAATCTGAAGAAGGATGAAAACATTTTTCTTATTGTTTCTCAAATGACACTAAATCTGAGAAACTATCAGTTTTTGCTATCCCTAAATCAAATAATAAGTTTAATTAATTTTCTTAAATGTCTTCTATTGTAAAATCATTCAAAAAATTTAAAACTCAACAAGTTAACATACAACTAACCTATCTTAATATTCAGCAAAAAATTTGTAGTAACATACATGCAGATCTTATTACAAAAAAGTTCTGGTAGCCAGTGTCCAAGATGGTCCCCAGTGATTTCCACCTCCTGGTATTCATGCCCCTGAGTAGTCCTCTCCCTCAGTGAATAGGGCTAACCCGTGTAATCAGTAAGATATAGCAGAAATGATAGTATATGGCTATGTCATAAAAGATACTGCAACTTCCACCTTGCTCTCTCTTAGATCACTCATTCTAGGAGAAACCAACTGTTGCGTTAACACTCAAGCAGCAAATGAAGAGGCAACATGGTAAGAAATTGAGATCTCCTGCCAACTACCAGCACCAAATTGCCAGTCTTGTGATTGAGATCCTTCAGCCCCAGTCGAGTCTTCAAATAATGGCAGCCCCAACAAGATCTTGATGACAACCCCATGAGGAACCTCAAGCCAGAATCACAGTTAAGCTGCTCCTGGATGCCTGACCCATAGAAACTATATGAAATAACAAGTCTTCATTATTTTAAGCTGCTAAGGTTTGGGGTAATTTGTCACAAAGAAACAAATAACTGAAAGCATTCTAAAGGTAAAACTCTAGCTCTTCAGGTATTTCATGACATTTCCTAGAGAACCTAAGATCTCTAAATCACATAACAATTACCATATTTTTAAGCAAGTCTGTGTTTTCTTCCTTATTACCTATTATTACATAATTTTTGTTAGCCGTTCTGTTTAAGAAAATCCATTAAAACATGAAGTATTTTGTGCTGGATTTTTAATCAAAACAAAAATATGTGCATTAGCAACATATATTTAATATACACTTCTTTGTCCCACATAATTATTCCACAAACATTATGAAATATTATCATCTAACATTTCATTACATATGTCAGCAACTTTAAAAGACATATGCCATTTCACTCACACCTGTCAAAATGGCTAAAATCAACAACACAAGAGAAAACAAGTGTTGGTGAGGATGTGAGTAAAAAGGAACACTTGTGCACTGTTGGTGGGAATGCAAACTGGTACAGCCATCCTGAAAAACAGTATGGAGAGTTCTCAAAAAGTTAAAAAGAGAATTATTCTATCATCCAGCAATCTCACTACCGGGTAAAGAATACAAAAACTAATTCAAAGGGATACATGCACCCCTATGTTTATGGCAACATTATTTACAATAGCCAAGATATGGAAGCAACCCAAGTGTCCACCAATTGATGAATGGATAAAGAAGATATGGTATATATATATATATAATGGAATATTATTCAGCCATAAAAAAGAATGAAATCTTGCCATTTGCAACATGGCTAGAGCTAGAGAGTATAATACTAAGTGAAATGAGTCAAAAGACGACAAACACCATATGATTTCATTCATATGTGGAATTTAAGAAACAAAACAAAGGGAAAAGTCAAGAAACAGACTCTTAATTATAGAGAACAATCTGATGGTTACCAGAGGGAGGTGGGTGAGAGGATGGGTGAAATAGGTGATGGGGATTAAGGAGTGTACTTGTGATGAGCACAGATGATGCATGGAAGTGTTGAATCATTATATTGTAACCCTGAAACTAATGTAACACTGTATGTTAACTAACTGGAATTAAAGTTAAAACTTAAAAAAAAAAAACACATCCCATGAACCATTGCTACAGTAGTTATAAAAACTACTGAATCACAGAGAAATAAAGAGCTTACTAGAAGCAGGTGCCACAAGCCCACACCAAGAAATGGTTCTTTGTCCTATTATTAAACAAAGCCAATGAAGGAAATTCTGTAAGTGCCCTAACACAAGTCTATAAATAATAACATCTAATCTATGTTTATATTTTAGGCAATATAGACACATACACTTTCATTAGTTAAGATGAAGAATAACTAATATCACCCATAGAGGAGCATTAATTGTCAGCCTTAAGTTATCCTTTCTCCACACTAAATTCCAGCTCCTCCAAAATTTTCTTGTATGGATCTGGGAGTAGAAATGATAAATTTTCAGAAGAAATATATCCATAAGAAAAATATCCATAAGAATATTCTTGAACCCTCCTAATCTCAGACATGATTTAATAACAAGTAAATATTTCAATAATAAAATTCAGGTCTCCAAGAGTAAGAATATTTTAATTTATATCATTCAACAAATATTTATTTAAGGAATGACTACAAAGTCCTCAGAATTATGCAGGGTGATGTGAGGAATAAAAATGAATAATCTGGCCTCCGGGTTGTTTATGATCTGAAAGGACAGATTCAGCATTCATTTGATCTATCCTACTAAAAATAGAAAGACAAGTAAGACTTGATTCTGATCACTTAGGTATTCATAGTCTGGACAAACATATATATTGGTGTGTAGATAAATAACAATAATTCATGACATAAAAGACACAGTAATTTAATCTGCACCATGGAGTTGGAGTGAGAGGGCAGATTAAATAGATTTAAAATAGAAGGCAGTATTTCCATAAAATAGGCCTTAAGAGAAATGTAGTAGTTAAAATTTCCCAGTGGATGCAAAGGGCATTTCATGTGGAGAAAGACTTCTTGGTCATATTTTCAAGTCCTTTCTCTTCCCCTGGGGGAGGTGCACACGTGCCACTTCCTGCAGATAGATAAGATGAGGGCGGGAGGTAGCTTCATATTGGCCCCTTCACTCCCTACAGCCAGGTCTGCTTCCAAGGGGTGGTGAGGAACACTACGTTTGTGCATACTTTCTTCTCTAGAATAGCTGTACTGACAGCCAGATTCCAATTTAAAGGGGAAATCATTCTATTCATTTGGTTTATATGAAGTTGTGATAACTTGTACCACATTACCTATGTCCTTAATTTCCCTCCTCTCACTTTTAAAGCAATAAAATTCATCTGTGGGTGGAAGCAAAGAGCTTATCCAGGTCTTCAAGTGATTCGATCAATGTTCT
Source organism: Eumetopias jubatus (assembly GCF_037043125.1). NCBI lineage: Eukaryota > Metazoa > Chordata > Mammalia > Carnivora > Otariidae > Eumetopias > Eumetopias jubatus. The sequence continues at coordinate 59,151,248 of NW_028274813.1, forward strand.
CAGTTGGGAGCATCAGAAACAGACTCTTTTCATGTAGGTGGCATTGAAAGGCTGGCAAGACTCATAGAACCAGTGGGAGAGAAACCAAAGGAGTCACAAGATTAAGGAGCAGGAAGCCTCATAATAATGTTATAGCAAGAATAGACTTGCCAGTCTTCCTCATGACATAGTGGCTCAGAATGAATTTTTGCAATCCCTTTCTCAAGCAGACGTGGTATGTTCAGGAAGTTTTAAAAGTGCAGTGGATGTCTGGTGTGTCAAATCATACTAATGGTCTCAATTCTTTACCTCTCACTCTATCCACACACTTTGCTATGTAACCTTTCAGTTTTCCCATCAAGAAGCAAAATATATTTTCCTATCTCTTGACTCTAAATTCATCTATGTGACTTGCTTTGGCCAGTAAAATGAGGCAGAAGTAATGCCAATTCGGAATTTAGGGCTCAAGAGTTCTTGAATGTTATTTTCTTGAGCTTCTATTGTCACTATAAGGAAGGTATGCCTGGGGGTGCCTGTGTGGCTCAGTCAGTTGAGCATCTGACTCAGTTTTGGCACAAGTAATGATCCCATGGGTCCTGGGATCAAGCACCTCATTGGGCTCTGCATTCAGTGGGGAATCTGCTTGAGATTCACTCCCTCTGCCCCCTCCCCCCACTCATGTGCTCCCCCCGCAAATAAATAGATAAATCTTAAAAAAAAAAAATGCCTCGTCAAACCAATGGTTCCAGGGCGAAAACACACATGGAAGTGCCTGGTCTATATGTTGGTTCCAGAGGGGAGACACATGAAACAGAGCTGTCCTACCTGAAGTCTCCAGCTGAGCCAACAACACATGAACAAGCCAAATGAACCACAGATACATGTGCAAGCCCAGCCTAAATCAGCTGATTTAGGCCAATCCACAGATGTGAGAGCTATAATAATATTGTCTTAAGCCAGTGGATTTGGGGTTTTGTTTGTTACACAGCATTTGCTGACTGATACATCTGGTAAATGCCCATTAGATTGCAAGGGAAAAGTATCAAGCTAGTAAAGTCAAATCATGAAAAACCCTCTATGCTATCTATGTTTTGGAGTTGGACTTTATCCTGTGATTAGTAGGGATCCAACCAAATTTTTAATGAGAAAATAACATATTACAAGTGTTTGGTGAATAAACTTTTGTGGGGGTAAGAACTGGAAGTTGTTCCTGAAGATGATGAAAGGATCCAAGTGAAAGTTGATGAGGGTTTAATTTAAGGTACAGTCAGTATAAATAAGGAGAAGGTTTAAAAGAATATTCCTTACTGGTGTGCCTGAGTGGCTCAGTTGGTTAAGCATCTCTTGATTTTGGCTCAGGTCATCATCTCAGAATCATGGGACTCAGCTCTGCATTGGGCTCCACACTAGGCATGGAACCTGCTTGGGATTCTCTCTCTCCCCCTGCCCCTGCTCATGTGGGCATTCTCTCTCTTCCTCTCTCTCTCTCTCTCAAAAAAAAAAAAAAAAAAAAAAGAATATTCCTTCTTAATTCTCATTCTCCATTCCTTAAGGCTATTATTACAGATCAAAGGAAAAGATTAATAAAAATAACCCTCAAGTTTTTGAAATATAAGTAGCCATACCTTGAGTCTAAATGGGATTCGGATATGTTTGGACATGTCTGACAAAGTCTAATGGGATACACTTCCCAAAATCTCATTTGCATAAATATGGAGAGTTCCTTGGGGAATGAAGAAAAAAACCCAAGGAATGAAAGAGTTAGGCATGATGCACAGAACCCCATTAGAAAGCCTTGGTCTTCTGAGAGAGGTGACAATTCTGCCTCCCAGATTTGTCTCCTGGTCCAGCCCAGCGGGATTCATGTCTGATGCACAGTAGGTATGTGATCGGGGGTCGGGAGGGAACGCCAGAAAATGAAGATGGATGCTATAAGGAAACAATGAATTAGCTAACTTAACATATTCCACTAAGGAATGAAGAAGAGTCGTCCTCCCCCAACCCAGTCCTCTTGTCTTAACCAGGGCTGACTTATCCAGTAGACTCAGTGCCGGGGGGGGGGGGGTCTGGGAAGGGGGGCATGATATTTTAAGGACCTACAAAGATGTTTTCATTTTAATTCCTTTAAAATCAGAAGAAAAAAATAAATGTAATAGTGATGAATATGTAATAATGAATTCAGCCTTTAATATTTTTTATGGCTTAAGCATCCCCAAAGGCAAAAGTACATAGGGCCTACAAAAGTCATAATGCAGCTCTGGCGCCACCACAGTGTAACTCTGGAGCCCTGAGAGCCCTAAAGTGTGGTGGAGATTACCAGGACGGGGGTTGGCTAACTGTCCTTCCCCCACCTACCCTCGCAGAAGACATGAGTAGTAAATCACAAGGTGAGAGGTGGACAGGGAATTTAGCAGATTGAAAGCAAAGGAGTTTGGGGTATCTTTTCTCAATTCCTCTCCCCTTCTCTCCTAAGGGAGCCTCTGCCCCACAACAAGGCATCCCATGAGAAGTATGACAAGAGAGCCACCACCTGAGAGAAGGAAGAAATCTGCCTAGGAGCTTGAACAGGCACTCCACCTGCATTGCTTGAGAAAATGGCTGTGGGAGTGATAGGCACTGGAGAATTAACACTATCAGAAATACTCTTTAAATCAGTGGTTTCCAACTTTTTAAAAGCAGGATCCTTTTGTCAAGCAAATTCATACTTGGAGCTTCATCCTATAAAGTGGATCAATAGGAAATGTTGCAGTAAGGTAAGGGCTGATGGGAGGACCAGTGTCCTGCCCACTCATTCCTTCTCCCCCCCTCCACGGGACCTCAGGATTCTCTGGAACACTAGAAATCACTTCTTGTACTAAGTTAATAATATAGATGGGCTCATCTAAGAACAAATTTACATTTGGAACTCATTTCATTTGTAAACTGCTTTGTAATCAAATGTTCATTTAGCTCCCACAGATTCAACTCTTTACGTGGGGAAAAGGGAAAGAAAAAAATAAATCTATTTAAACCAAGGCTCTGGCGTGTCCATGAGATGACAAGCTTGACTTGCTGCTGCCTAGGTCAGTCTCAGTTGCTGGTACAGCCTGGGAGTATGAGCATCTCACCTAAGGAAAATGATTCTGGTTTTAAGGTGTTGTACAGTCCCAAATATAAACCAGCCAGGTCATCTTGGGCTCAGTCTAGCTCCTCTGGGCTTGCTTGGAGATCATGTAGCTGCCTCACATGGTCCCTTTGCCTCAGAGATGCTCAACAATAATTTCGACTGTTCATCATTTTCAGCTTATGTGCTGATTTGGGAAACTGGACCCCTCATAAGATAAAACTTCACATTAACTTTCATCATGGCAACTCTTTGGTTTTCAGTAGTGTCACAAATGCCACTGTTTTCTCAAGCCTTTATCTACGTTAATACCATGGACATCATGTCTGAAGTAATTAGCATAAGTAATGAAGTAAAAAGATTTTGATTCGATAATATGAGTAAGAGAATTAAGAATTTAGATTAACACTTGAAATCGACTTGTAAATCTTGGTAATAATCATCATATAATTTATATTTCAAAGAAAAACAAACTCTGCACCACACAATGATTATAGCTTTGTGAGACTAATATCTAAATTTCAGAGTGGAAACACAGATATATTCTCAGAAATTTCATGAGTTTCCACAATCATTTCATTTTACCTACATTTCAAAAGTGGAGATGAAATAAGAACTTTTCAGACATTTTCTTTATCCAGGGCTTCTATAAAAACAGAAAGCCAAGACTAACCAAACCAAAATTACCTCCACCAGAAGCTCCACCACCTCACATACACTTTCAAATAACAATGCCACGGTCTTCATGTTCTCGTTTTTATTCAAAAGAGGAAAATATGATCACATAAAATGACTGACATACTTTCACAACATGATATAAATCAAGAGTTGGCAAACGATGGCCTACCAACCAAATCTGGCCAGCTACCTGTTTTTGTTTGGCCCATGAACTAAGAATGGTTTTTACATTTTTCAATGTTTTTTTCTAAAAGGTCAAAAGAATATTTCATAAGTGAAAATTATATGAAATTCAAATTTCAACATTCATTATATCATTTTGAATTTCATCAATAAATATTTGTGGAAATTTGTCTTCTCTCATTATATAAATACCTACATACTATCCTTGATTTTGCCTCTTGGCTCACAAAGCTTAAACTATTTACTATCTAGTCCTTTACAGAAAAGTTTGGTAACCCCTGATGTAAATGACTGATAGGTAATAAGAAATCACAACTCTGTGGGAAAAATGCATTGCTAAAAAAGACCAAGGGAATGAATTTTTCACTCTGGAATTTCAGACAAAGCAAATACTGTTAAGAGTTGGTACATATCACAAAAAGAAATCAAACTATTTCCTTATGTAGAGTTACATGGGTTACACTGATTTTATCACCTCATTACATACCATATTGTCTGAAAAACAAGATAAAGTGGGATCTCCTCTCAAAATTAAGTTCATTGAAAGTTTAAGCCTAAGAATTCAGCAACCACTATATTTTATCCTTCCACTTCAATTTAAGATTTTTATTAATGAAAATAATATCTTACAAAATTAGTATCTGTGAAAAATCTACTTACTGACAGGTAATATATTATGTAATTTTCAATTCATGAAGCATACCAATAAACATTGTATTTTTCTTCATAAATTGCTCAAATCATTCATACCGGAATAGTTTCCCAAAATACTAGGCCCTTTTTTGCCTCAGCATCCTTACTTATGTTTGTCCTCCATCATGAATTCTCTTCCCAAATAACCCCCTGCAGTAGTTTTCTTTAGGTAGCACAGGTAGATAAGCAAGATATTTTGGAGTTTATGGGGGGAAAAGGAGAGGGGTCCTTTTTTTAATTAGATAGCTTTCAAACTTTCTAAACCTTTTGAAAACTATTTTTTTACCGAAATGTCTCTCCTCCTTGAACATTCACTCAGAATTCATTGTCTCCTCATTACTTGTATTTCTATTTATTATTTATGCCATTATATCCAACTGGAATGTGATTTTAGAATCAACCACCTAGTTCTTTACAGATTTCAAGAAGCTGGTTATCTTCTGGTGTTCTTCACCTCTGGAATGGTACTGTCAAGTGCAAATGCCAGATAGGAGGAGCCATCTTTGACACTTCTCCTTCCCTCACCTCCCAAATCCAATTCATCACCAAATCATTAAATTGCTACCTCAATATTTCTAGAACCCCCACTGTAGCCTCTTAAGTATTATAAACCACAACCAATCTAACCACCTCCCACTATAGCCATTGATTCCCCACAAAACAGTCGGGAAGTCCTCTCAAATCAACTGTCACAGATATACTCATATTCTGACATCCCTGACTAGTTCATTTAACCACAGTCCAAGGAATCATAGCCCTATGTGGCTTACAAAATTATATTAGAGTTTGAAGCCTGTACTCCCACCATAAGTGGATCATAAGTGTAGCTGCTCAAAGATGTTTCATGATTGAATTAATGCTGCACAACATCTTATTATTCTTTGTATTCTCCAGGTTGCCAACTACTTTAAAGGAGTCCATTTTGGAAGTTCTACACTCAATTCTACGATTTTTGGAATATCTTTTAGAATTGCCTTCAGAGACTATATACCATCCACAAAAGAAAAACTTTCTTCTTCATTGCTACAGCTGAATTTTTGACCCAGAGTGGTTTTACTCCAAAGTGTTCACCCATTTTATTCAAAAGACATTGCTTGACATTTGGTTGTTTCAAAAAATCCAACCCAACCCTGAAGACTAGATAGTTGACAAAAGATAAGCAAAAGAATGTACCATGGATAATGAATGCTAACAATTACTGAATGTTCACAGTATGCCAGGTATTGGTGAATATTTTACAAATATTATTTCACTTAGTTCTCACAAAAAACCCATATGATAATGTCTATTATCATTCCAACTTCACAGATTTAAAAAAAAAAAACATAAGCTGTACCAAACATTCAATGAACAATTAAAAGCTATTCTCCTCAGATTATTTCAAAAAATAGAAGAGAAAGGAAAGCTTTCAAATACAATATATAAGGTCAATATTACCCTGATACCAAAACCAGACAAAGACACCACAAAAAAAGAAAACTATAAGCCAATATCTCTGATGAACATAGAAACAAAAATCCTCAACAAAATATTAACAGACTGAATTCAACAATACATTAAAAGGACCACTCATCACAATCAAGTGGGATTTATTCCAGGGATACAAGGATGATTCAACATTCTCAAATCAATCAACACGATACACCGCATTGACAAAATGAAGGATGAAAATCATATGATAACCTCAATAGGTGCAGAAAAAAACATTTGACAAAATTCAGTATCCATTCATGATAAAAAATCAACAAAGTAGATTTAGAGAGAACATACCTCAACATAAGAGAGGTCATAAATGAAAAACCCATAACTAATATCAGATGCAATGGTTAAAAACTGAGAGCTTATCCTCTAACATCAAGAACAAAGATGTCCACCTTGCCACTTTCATTCAACATAGTATTGGAAGTCCTAGCCACAGCAATCAGAAAAAAATAAAATAAAATATATCCATATTGGTAAGGAAGAAGTAAAACTGTCACTGTTTGCAGATGACATGATACTATACATAGAAAACCCTAAAACCCCACCAAAAAACTATTAGAAGTAATACATAAATTCACTAAAGTTGCAAGATACAAAACTAATACACAGAAATTGGTTGGTTAGTATATACTAATAATGAAGCAGCAGAAAGAGAAGTTAAGAAAACAATTCCATTTACAATTGCTCCAAAAATAATAAAATACCCAGGAATAAACTTAACCAAGGAGGTGAAAGACCTGTACTCTGAAAACACTGATGAAAAAACTGAAGACAACACAAATGGAAAGGCATTCCATGCTCATGGATTGGAAGAATTAATATTATTAAAATATCTATACTCCCTTAAAAGATCAGAGGCTGGGAAGCTCATGGACTAGAAGGACCCTAAGCTCATCTCATCCCATGACTACAACTAGATAATTTGATGTAATAAATAGCAGGCCAGATGAAACAGAGGAACAAATTAATGACCTAGAAGACAGAGGAATGGAAAGTAACCAACTGAGCAAATGAGAGAAAAAATTTTATGTAAATTGAGAATAGTCTTAGGGAACTCATTGACTCCATCAAGCATAATAACATTTGCATTAGAGGGATCCCAGAAGAGGGAGAAAGGGGGGCAGAAAATTTATTTGAGGAAATAATAGCTGAAAACTTCAGCTAGGGAAATCTAGGGAAGAAAAACAGATATCCTGATCCAGAAGGCACAGAGATCCCCCAAAAATCACCCTGAGGAGGTCCACACCAAGACACATAGTAATTAAAATGACAAAAAGTACTGATAAAGAACAAATTTTAAAAGGAAGAAGAGAAAAGAAGACAGTTACATACAAGAAAAACTCCATAAGAGTATCAGCGGATTTTTCAGCAGAAATTTTGCAGGCCAGCAGAGAGTGGCATGATACATTCAAAGTGCTGAAAGGGAAAAATCTTCAGCCAAGAATATTCAAGGCTATCGTCAGAATAGGATAGATAGTTTCTCAGACAAACAAAAATTAAGGAGTTCATGACCACTAAACAAGCCGTACAAGAAATATTAAATTTTTTGAATGGAAAGACCATAAGTGAGAGTATAAGAGTAAAAAACGCAAAAGCAGTAAAAATAAGTATCTCTGTAAAAATCAGTCAAGGAATTCATAAAATAAAAGGATGCAAAATATGACTCTATGCCTAAAACATGGGAGTGGGGGAGAGGAGTAAAGAAAGGGTTCAAACTTAAGTGACCATCAACTTAATATAGACTGCTATATGCACATGTCATATACAAACCCAATGGTCACCACAAATCAAAAACCAGTAATAGATATGCAAAGAATAAAGAGAAAAGAATCCAAGTATATCACTAAAGAAAGTCAACAAACCATGAAAGAGCAAGAGAAGAAAGGATCAGAAATAAACTACAAAACAACCACAAAACAAGTAACAAAATGCAGTAAGTATATTTCTATTGATAATTACTTTGAATGTAAATGGACTATAATCCCAAAGCAATCTACAGATTTAATGCAATCCCTACAAAAATACCAACAGCATTTTTCATAGAACTAGAACAAGTAACTAAAATTTGTATGGAACCACAAAAAAACCCAAATGGCCAAAGCAATTTTGAGAAAGAAGAACAAAGCTGGAGGGATGTACTGATTTTAAGATAAACTACAAAGCTGGAGTAATCAAAACAGTATGGTATCAGCACAGAAAGAGACACATTGGAGCAGAATAGAGAGCCCAGAAATACACCCACACTTTTTAAAAAAATATTTTATTTATTTATTTGACAGAGAGAGACACAGCAAGAGAGGGAACACAAGCAGGGGGAGTGGGAGAGGGAGAAGCAGGCCTCCTGTGGAGCAGGGAGCCCGACGCAGGGCTCGATCCCAGGACACTGCAATCATGACCTGAGCCAAAGGCAGACACTTAACAACTGAGCCACCCAGGTACCCCTATACCCACACTTTTAAGGTCAATTAATCTATGACAAAGAAGGCAAGAAATTACAATGAGGAAAAGAGAGTCTCTTTAATAAATGGTGCTGGGAAAACTGGACAGCTGTACAGCTAACTACATGCAAAAGAATGGAACTGGGCCACTACTTAACACCATACATAATAATCAACTCAAAATGGATTAAAGACCTAAATGTGAGCCCTGAGACCATAAACATCCTAGAAGAGAGCACAGGCAATAATTTCTCTGACATTAGCCACAGCAATATTTTTCTAGATATGTCTCCTAAGGCAAGGCAAAACTAAAGCAAAAATAAACTATTGGGACTACATCATAATAAAAAGTTTTTGCACAACAAAGGAAACCATCAATAAACAAATGGTGACCTATTGAATTGGAGAAGATATTTGCAAATGATATATCTGATAAGGGGTTAAAATCCAAAATACATAAAGATACATACAGGTCAACACCCCAAAAAAAGAAAAAACAACAACAAAGAAAATGGGCAGAAGACCTGAATAGATATTTCTCCAAAGACATACAGATGACCAACAGACATGAAAATATGCTCAACATCACTAATAATTAGGGAAATGCAAATCAAAACCACATTGAGTTATCACTTTATACCTGTCAGGATGGCTAGAATAAAAAAGATAAGAAATAATAAGTGTTGATGAAGATGTAGAGGAAAAGGAACCATCGTGCACTGTTGGTAGGAATGTAAATCAGTTCAAACACTGTGGAAAACAGTAGGGAGGTTTCTCAAAAAATTAAAAATAGAAAATACCATATGATCCAACAATTCCATTACTATTTACCAAAAGAAAATGAAAATACAAGTTTGAAAAGATTCATGCACCCCGATGTTTGTTGCAACATTATTTACAATAGCCAAGATATAGAAGCAACCTAAGTGTCCATCAATAGGTGAATGGATAAGAAAGATGTGGTGTGTATATATACACACAATAGAATATTACATAGTCATAAAAAAAAAGAATGAGATCTTGCCATTGCAAGAACATAGATGGACCTAGAAGGTGTTATGCTAAGTGAAAGAAGTCAGACTAATAAAGACAAATGAGTTCACTTATATGTGAAATCTAAAAAAACAAAACAAACAAAAAGCAGAAACAGACCCATAAATGCAGGCAACAAACTGACGGTTGCCTGACAGTTGCCAGACGGGTGGGGGTGGGAGGATGGGCAAAATGGGTGACGGGAAGTAGGAGATAGAGGTTTCCAGTTGGAAACCTCCTCTATTCATATGGAATGAATAAGTCACAGGAATAAAAGGCACAGAATAGGGAATATAGTCAATAGTACTGTAATAATTTTGTGTGGTGATGGTTGGTAGCTATAATTACGGTGAGCATAGCATAAAAATAGACTTGTTGAATCACTATGTGGTAAACTGGAAACTAAAAAGGCAGCCTTCAGTTTTAGACTCCAAAGCAGAGTGATTTTGTAGTGAAGTCCCTTATAAATGCCCATAAATAAAATGTTGAATGGTGGTAGGATCTATCGGATTGTTTGTCTTTGCATTTCCCAGGAATCCAAAGTCTTACTTCATTATCTTTTGTTGGTCCCTCTTCAAAGTATTTGGTGCCCTTCATGATGCTGAGTCATGCTGAATAAGCCTGAGAAGAATTGTTAGAAAAAGAAAAACCTAAGACAGGGGTATCACATACCTTCTTTATTGAGCTAGTAAATAGTTCAAGGGAAAGCAGGTTACTTCAAAAATTGACACAAAAGTAGTTCTGGAAGGAAAGATCAATCCTGGTTGGTTATTCATATTCTATAAATTCAAGATATCATGACTTATATAAATAGCATGGTGGCAGAGTAGCAATATAGAAACTAAAACAGGAGGTTTTATTTTAAAACTGCTGGAAATATCTTAAAATACAAAAAGTTAAAGTGAAAATATAATTAATATGATAAATTATCCATTCTATATTCAGATTTTTTTGTTTTCTAGCCTTTGCTCTTCTGGGTATCATTCAGGTTTTCTCTTTAGGTAAACATATTTCTCAGTTTGTGTTTTGTCACAAATTTTCATCTTTAACAGTATCAAAATTCAACAGTGGTGTTTGGCCATAATTCTTGTTTTTCCAACCTTTATGTTAAAACCTCTAGGCCTGCTACACTAGACAAGAAGTGGTTAACAGCTGGGGGGGTGCAATGGGTGGCAGTGGCAGTAACAGTAACACACACCCTAAAAGCAGCCCAAACAACTCATTCATAGTGTTCACAAACCCATCCACAGGATGAAACTGAATCATATACTCAGTATTGATTCAAAAGTTATTTAAGGAACAAGTTGATAAATGAAAAAGTATAATCTCCAGATTAACATTAATAGATTACAGTCAAGTATAACATCTAACATCATTCTCTGTGGATTAGAAAACAAAATTTTTCAATAACTCAAGTATCTGACTTACCCCTATTTCTGGGAGCACTATTATTCCAATTTAACTTTTGTCTAGGTACCAACCATCCTTTCAAAGAAAATTCTTATAGATCTTCTTCCAGACTAAGAAAAACAGGAGAAAAACTATTTATCCCTGAGCTGCTTTACTCCCTGACAATTCTGTCAGTTCCAACTTCATTTTCTTAAAATTATGTTCACTATCTTCTCAATAAAAAGAGGATTTCTAAAAAGTATCCATAGAAAAAGTTATCTTAGACAAACTTTAACTATAAGAAGACATTGCTTTTAAATAAACATTTTTCTAACTGGGAACAAATATAGTAGAAGAAGTTTACTTTGGACATGATTTGATAGACAATAAGAACCTCAAAATATATTCTACAAGACAGTTATTTATTATTATATCTCACTATTATAATGCATATAGTTAAGTTGCCAGTATATAAATGTGAGCATGTGTGTAAAAAAATAAATAAAATTGATAAACTGACACAAGGATGTCTTGTAAATACTTTACTATTTCATCAAAAACTCTCTATGGAATGTAACCACATTTTACAAAAATAAAAGCCCAGAAGCAAAACAAGTCATATTGTAGAACCTCAGAATGATTTAGGAGTTGGAGGCAACAATCTCCAAAAGTTAGGGTGCAATTGAGGCTGAAAATGCCTCCCTAGATTCCCCTCCATGCAGCCAAATCTCTCTCCCACACCAGAGCAGAAGACAAAAAGGGCTGAAAGTAAAATATGTCGACAGGAATGTTTACTTCAAACACAAAGAAAGAAGCAAAAATTGAGAAAATTCTCCCAGAAGAAAGAGGAGACAATGAGGAGGAAAATAAGAGAGAAATATAAAAAATTAAAAGAATTACTCCAGAGGACCAACATTCAAATAATAGAAGTTTCAGAAGGAGAGAATTGAGAAATCAGAGGGGAAGATATTTTTTTAAAAATAGTAAAAAGAAATTTCCCATCAATGACAGAAATAAATCACTGGAGTTGAAAAGGCTACTGAGGGCTCACCACAAGTGAGTGATAAAAGAACCACATCATGTCATTGTGAAATTCCAGAAAATTTGGGGTAAAAAGCTTTTAGAGAGCAGGTGGGGAAAAGGTGACTGAAAAGGAACAGAAATGAAAACATCATTGGATTTCTCACCTGCAACCACAGATGTTAGAAGATGAAACAATACTTCCAAAGTTCTGAGTAAAAATTTCCAAACTGGCATCCTGGGACCAGCCAAACTATTATTTTAAGTGAAATTAAAATAATAAAATTTTCAGAGGTGAGATCTTAAAAAAAAAAAAAAAGTACCTCCCACCTATCCTCTCTTGATAGTAAATCAAGAAAGGAAAATATGGGATGCAATCAATCTACAATGAAGGCAAATGAGAGGGCCACAGCTAAGTAGTGGCCCAGAGGGCAATCAATCCTGACTATACCAGGAAAGCAAAGAGCTCCAAAAAGAATGTCTCAATAAAAGAACACGAGGGGCGCCTGGCTGGCTCAGTTGGTAGAACATGTGACTCGATTTCAGGGTCATGAGTTCAAGCTCCACGTTGGGTGTTGGGTCTAATTTAAAAAAAAAAAAAAGAACATGAAAGATTATTTGATGTGTGTAAACACATATTAAGAGGATATTTATGCTTCTATCAAAGAGTTTAGGGTGTTGGGGGGCCTGGGTGGCTCAGTCAGCTAACCGCCCAACTCTTGGTTTCAGCTCAGGCCCTGGTATCAGTGTTGTACGACTGAGCTGGGCATCCAGCTCTGCACTAGGCATGGGGCCTGCTTAAGATTCTCTCTCCCTTGGCGCTCCTGGGTGGCTCAGTCGGTTAGGCGTCCGTCTGCCTTTGGCTCAGGTCATGATCCCAGGGTCCTAGTATCGAGCCCCACATTGGGCTCTTTGCTCAGCAGGGAGTCTGCTTCTCCCTCTCCCTCTGCCCCACTCCAGCTCTCTCACACACTCTCTCTCTAACAAATTTAAAAATAAATAAAAAAATAAAAAGATTCTCTCTCCCTCTCCTTCTGCCCCTCTACTTACTCTCTCTCACTTAAAGAAAACAAAAAGAGCTTAGGGATAAATTAGTAATGTATACATAGAAAACTAACTGAAAAAAAAAAAACCTTTGCAATCATTAACTCTAGCAAGAAGCAGTTACTCAATAAAGGAAATGTTACTTGTGATATCTTCCTAGATATAATACTACAAATACCAAAAATTATGATTAAATATATTGAGAAGATATGAAACTGTATGTACCATGGGGTCAGGGGGTAAGTAGTAGTAAAAGCACTAAACTGTCATGTTCCATAAAGGAAATCGATAAATGCTATCTAATATGAAGAAAAATTAGGGGGCGCCTGGGTGGTTCAGTCAATTAAGTGTCTGCCTTCGGCTCAGATCATGATCTCAGGGTCCTGGATCGAGTCCCACATCAGGCTCCCTGCTCAGTGGGGAGCCTGCTTCTCCCTCTGCCTGCTGCTACCCCTGTTCGTGCTCTCTCTCCCACTCTCTCTCTCAAATAAATAAATAAAATCTTTTTTTAATTTCATTTTATATTAGTCACCATACAATTCATCATTAGTTTTTGATGTAGTGTTCTATGAATAAATAAAATCTTTTAAAAAAAGAAGAACTAGAAATAGAAGCATTTAATATGATTTAGAAATATAAAGATATATAGAAGATGAAACAGTTAAAAAGTTAGACCGTAGGTTTTCTATGGGGAGTTGGAATGGGAGGTATGGAAAGGTTTGCAAAGGAACTGCTGTTATAAGCCTAGTGGTGCTATATGACTTTCTAAACTATATTTATGTATCATTTTGACCAAAATTAAGTTAAAAATGAAACAAAACAACAGCATTAAACCCATTTCTTCTCCCATCTTCAATTTTTCTCTCCCCTAGGTCTTCCCCTCAGCACATAAACATCCTTTCAAAGAGAATCCTTATATAACTTCTTCCAAATATAGTCCAATTTCTTTTCTTTCCATCACAGCCAATATTACTACAAATTATTCCCTAATCAGGTCCTCACCATCACTCCTCCATCTGCTGCAATGGAATAAGTTGAACCATATGAAAGGTTGATTTGGCCATTTTTTTACCTATGAAAAGAGCATTTCATATGGTTCAACCTAGTGGTTTACTGTCATTGCCACCACAAATTCTGCGGTGTTTACAATTCGAGGCAGCTTGTCTGGGTTTAAAAATCTGACTCACTTTTTCTTTTGAGTGTTTTAGGTGTTGTTTCACTATTTTCTGGTGTTGTATGTTAGTGTCAAAAAATTATCTTTTTGATGCAAACCTGATTTTCATTCTTTCATCCGTGACTTTTTGTCAAGATCACCAAAGATTTCTTTTTTTTTAAGTAAAATAAAAAGTTTTGCCAAGGTACATCTCAATAGACAGTGTGCATTTTTAATATGTAGATTTCAGAAAAGTCTTGGTGAATTCAGTATAAAATTTTTTTTGTTTCACTATTCTCTTCACTGGGAATAAATGCCAATTATTATATATAAGATGCCTTTTGACTTTTATATACCAATTATTTTTTCTCATGTTTTTTATCTTAGTTTTTCTTTCATTTTCTTTGCCTTTTTTGCATTTCTCTTCTAAATCTTTCCTGTGTTCTCTGAAATCTCTATTGTCCCCTGTGGACCTTATAGATTAGGTTTTTTTAAAAAAAAAATTTTTTTTTCTAGTTTCATCTCATTCTCATGTCATACCTTCCTGCCCACCTAATTTCTGAGATCCTTCATTTCTGATTTATTTTTTCTTAAATGCAATTGCTCCCTTAGCAATTTTTTTCTACTTCATTTTGAAACATTATATTATAATTTTTATCTATGTTGTAGCAATACTTTTTTATCTGGTGAGTTCTTATTCTCTTTCCAAAAATTAAGCTATTATTTTTCATCCTTGTTTTTACAACGAAGGCAGGCAAATTACTTTTCCGTTTCTCACATTTGGAGGAGATAAATTTTGTTCCTTGCTTAATAGCAGAGATTCTTATGGGAAGCAGGGTGATGAGCCATGGTAAATGTCCAAGTTGTGCTCCCTTTGATGCTATGGCAAAGGACTTTACAAAATGTCCTCTCTAGCCTAGCTGGTCTGGGAAGGCTTCTACCACAAGCTCTGTGTTTCCCACAACTTTTCACAATCCTTGCCTTCTAAGATGATATACTCATTGTATTTTATTTTTAAGATTTTATTTATTTATTTGACAGAGAGTGAGAGAGCACAAGCAGGGGGGGCAGCAGAAGGAGAGGGAGAAGCAGGCTTCCCACAGAGCAGGGAGCCCAACCTGGGGCTCCATCCCAGGACCCCAGGATCATGACCTGAGCCAAAGGCAGACGCTTAACTGACTGAGCCACCCAGGAGCCCCTGACGTACTCATTTTATTTATTTATTTATTTTAAAGATTTTATTTATTAGAGAGAGAGAGAGAGCACAAGTGGGTGGAGAGGCAGAGAGAGAGGGGGAAGCAGGCTTCCCACTGAGCAGGGAGCCCAATGTAGGACTCGATCCCAGGACCCTGGGATCATGACCTGAGCCGAAGGCAGATGCTTAACCGACTGAGCCACCCAGGCGTCCCTGACGTACTCATTTTAAAAAGTTGTTTTTATTGCTTGCATTTTCCAAGACCTGTAACCTCTGTGTTCTCTTGTGCCTCCTAATGCTGCCACCATATTCCTTAATAAAATGATCATTGGGTCATCTTTATGTACCAAGAGGCTATGGTTCTTGTCTCTATTTTGCTGGAAAAGTTCAGCAAATACTTCCTTATACCACTTAGCTCTTCATTCCTTCAATCTCCATATATTTATGATGTACCTGCCACGTATGAGGCATTAATAATACCCTGAGGATGCGGAGCTAAACAAGATAAGAAAGGCTTTTTTTTCTGATGGAACTTACTTTTTATTGGAGGAAGAAATAGAAAATAAACAAGAAAATATTAGTAGTGATGAACATCAAATACAGTCTCACAAGAGCATTATTCTATCAGTCTGAGCACATGTGTGGGACTCTAAGAGATTGAGAGTGCCTGGGTGGAGAGAAGGGGTTCAAGGAGCAAGCTCTGGGGGAACACCAATGTTTAAGAGTGAAGCAGAGAGGAGATGTCAGAGAGTAGGCCGAGAAGAGAGCATCCAGCCAGGGTGATGGGAAGAAAAACAGCAGAGTCTGATAACACCTTGAGAATCATGTGCTTTAAGAAGGGAAAAGTGTCCTGAGTCAAACGCTGTTGGGAAAGGTCAAGGAAGAGGAGCTTGGAGGAAGTCCCTGATGATTTTGGCAAGAACATTGTTGCGGCAGCGGTGAGACAGAGCCTTGAGTAGGTAAGGGTTGTGGAGGAAATGTGAGTTGAAGAATTAGAGCAGTTCAACTGGTTCAGGAAGTTCTGTGACAAGAAGTAGTGAAATGAGGTAGAGTGAGGTAAGAAGTTCTCTTTATTCTGTAAATATGAAGGATAGTGATTCATGCTCCTATGTTAATAAAAAATGTAGTAGAAAAGAAGAAATTGTTGGGGCAGGAGAAAGTGGCAGAAATAATTAGGATGGAAATCTTTGAGAACTGAGGTTAAAGTTTGGAAGTTGATGGAGTGGCCTTTGAAGGGAGCAGGACACACCATGGATTATGTCGTGAGGGAAGGCAGAGAGTTGGGGCACAGTTGAATGCAGACAGGCAGACTTTGACGAGTAGGCATTTCTACTTATTGACTACATTTTCTCTATGGGATATGAGTATCAGTTATCAGTAAGAGTGGCATGGACTCTTAAAAAGGGGGGACAGGGTGCCTAGGAGTTCTGAGGAGAAAAGAGAAAATGTGAAATAACTGTTACAGAGAGGGAACGGGAGGAGAGGAGAGGAATCTGGAAAAAATGTGTCATCTCAATTTTACAATGTAACACCTACATGAAGAAAATTTGTAAATATCACAATTAATCTGTATGCAGAAAATTGTTCTCCATTTTCCAAAAAGTGATAAAACCAGGGCCGTATGGTTAGCCTTAAAGAAGATATGTACTAAGTATTAGTACTTCTATGTACTAATACTGGTGAAAGAATTGCATCCTTAGGTTTTAAAAGCTGTCCAACCAGTTCTCAAACTAGCACCCCATTCAACAGAAGTTTAATTAGGTTTGGAGTTTTGTTTAAACTGACAGCTGTGGTTCAAAAAGCCCCCAAGGTCAGGGTATAGTTTGCATCTTAAATAATCAAATTGCCCAAAGGAATTCTGTGGTTCTGTGGTGGTTATTTTTTATTCTGATTTGCAACGAATCTAGTTAATAGCTCTCTTCTACCAATATGGTTCATTCAAATGCAAAATATTTTTTACATTATCTCTGAATCAATTTAAAAAAAAAGCAGTTATTCTTCAACTGTTCACCTTGCAGAAATCCTGCAACCTGGCGGATCTAGCAGACCAGAAGCAGGATATAAGCAAAAAAGGCCTTAGAGCAGGCAAAAGAGATGTCAGCAAAGGCCCACACAGAGGAAGCTCACACACTTTCCCATAGGAAAGCTTTTGAGGCCCTCCCTCAGAGGCTATTTACTCTCACTTTACAAACAATATTACCAGGCTTATTTATCTAGTTTTGAAGCCTAGGGCAGAATAGAAATAAGATATTAAGAAGAGAACTATGGGAGAGGGGCTACTTACAACACACTGAAATACTGACTGCAAAACAGAGACAGCTGTCAGCCTAATGGGAAGGAGGAAACAAAAATTATAAAAAGAAAACAAAAGAACTCAAAGCACAGCTGAATCTAAGGTGTAGGGCAAACACTTCACTCACCCAGTAAGACCCTGGACATCACTAGATCATAGGCTAGTGAAAGGAACTGACATCCAAAATGGTGTCCTTTGTCCTCAAGAAAAGGATTAACTTAGCACCTGAGCTAGGTAACTAGAAGGCAAGGAGAACAAATCACACCTGCTTTTACAAAAGGAAAACAGTATAAAAGATTTTAGAAAGTGTTTCTTCTGAAAGAGTAAAAATTAAAAAGGGCATATTTACCCTTAAGGTATTGAACACATAATTATTAAGAAAATGATTCATTTACGGGGCACCTGGGTGGCTCAGTCGGTTAAGCGACTGCCTTCGGCTCAGGTCATGATCCTGGAGTGCCAGGATCGAGTCCCACATTGGGCTCCCTGCTCAGCGGGGACTTTGCTTCTCCCTCTGACCCTCCTCCCTCTCATTCTCTCTCTCTCTGTCATTCTCTCTCTCTCAAAAATAAATAAAATATTTAACAAAAAAGAAAATGATTCATTTGCTAAGGGACCCTTAGATGGCAATTATAATGTATCTAAAAATCTAGGTGAAATAACTATTGAGTATTTACCCAAAGAAAATGAAAGCATTAATTTGAAAAGATATATGTATCCTAAGTTTATTGCAGCATTATTGACAATAAGCCAAGATATGGAAGCAACCTAAGTGCCCATCAAAAGACAAACGGATAAGAAAGGTGCAGTGTGTGTGTGTGTGCGCGCGCGCGCGCACGCACGTGCATGCATGTGTGTATGTGTGTACAATGGAATATTACACAGCAATAAAAAAAGATGAGATCATGCCATTTGATACAACATGGATGGACCTAGATGGTATTATGTTAAGTGAAATAAATCAGACTGAGAAAAACAATACCATATGATTTCACTCATAAGTGGGATCAAAATAAAACAAAACAAAAACCATGAATAAACAAGCACAGCCCTGGAAAAGAGAAATAGGTGGGCTTTGTTCTCTGATCTGAGGCCTTCATCTTTCCCAGTCTTCTGCTAGGCTCCTTCTTTCTAAGCCACCACCAGTTAAGAAGTCCCTAAGCAAAGTCACTTCCGTTCTTCTTATCTTGGTCTAAGAATTTCCAACAAAGCTCAAAAAATGCTATTTGCATAGAAAATAACACTTAAAGGGTCTTGTTATCAGAAACAATTTTGGTATTAAGGAGGGCACGTATTGCATGGAGTACTGGGTGTTATATGCAAACAATGAATCATGGAACACTACATCAAAAACTAATGATGTACTGTATGGTGACTAACATACCATAATAAAATAAAATATAAAAATAAACAAGCAAAAAGCAGAACCTGACCTACAAATATAGAGAACGAACTGATAGGTGCTGCAGGGAAGGAGAGACAGGGGTTGGGCAAAATGGAAGATACAGGCTTCTGGTTACAGAATGAATAAGTCATGGAATAAAAGGCACAGCATAAAGAATATAGTCAGTGGTGTTGTATAGTGACCCAGGATACCTCTACTTGTGGTGAACATAGCATAATGTATAAAATTGTCAAATCACTATGTTGTACACCTAAAAGTAATGTAACATTCTGTGTCAACTATACCCAAATTAAAAAAAAATCTAGGTGAAATATATATTGGTTTGTAGAACCTAAACTCCATACGTGTTTCAAATAACCGTTATACAGCTTATAATTTCAAAGAACACAAGAATAGGGGCACCTGGGTGGCTCAGTCTGTTAAGTGTCTGACTCTTGGTTTTGGCTCAGGTCATGAACTCAGGGTGGCAGGATCAAGCCCTGCATCTGGCTCCTCACTCAGCTGGGAGTCTGCTTGTCCCTCTCTCTCTGCTCCTCCTCTGCTCATGCTCTCTCTCTCTCTCTCTCTCTCTCTCTTAAATAAATAAATAAATAAAATATTTTTTAAAAAAGAACACAAGAATAGTAGTTAGTGTATCTGGAGTTTGGTCTCTCTGCTCCACCACTAACTGTATGTGGCCTTGGTAAATCAGTTACTTCTCTGAGACTGTCTCCTCCTCTGTCAAATGAAGGGTCTGGAGAGATAGTTTTGAAGTATCCACCAATGTTTCGCTCCAACCCACACTCCCAAAATTCTCTCTCCCTTTACTCAGGTTGGCCATTCTGGGCCCACGGACTCGGGTAAAAAGTGCCATCCCAGAACATAAAATGATAAAACAAGAGTCTTTTTCTGGCTTTCAGGTTTCAAAAGCCTGAGAATCTTTTGGAGCCAAAGAACACTGAACAATGACAACTGATCTGGTAGAAAATAAGATGAGTTTATTTGAGTAATATATCCTCATTCTGCAGCTAGAAATCAATTGAATTCCTGGGACAGAGAAAGCTGGTGGGGAGGTGATGAAAACATAGATGCTGCTGGGTCCCTATGAGGTCTCATACCCAGCTCTCCATGGCTAAGCCCCTAGGAAACAAAAGCGGAAAGTGTTCCGAATGGAGAGAAAAAAAAATTGGGGGGCCATTTCCCATGGAGAATCCAAGAAGCAGCAAGATCCCAGAGAAGACATGGCCATGTGGGAGTACTGAAGCAGATGGAGCATTATATAACCTTGCAGAGTTTACAGGCCCCAGCAAGTCTTGAGAATGGCAAAATGACTTCTGTATGCCCAAGAGTGGCAAACACAGATGGGACAGCTGGGGAAACCGAAGGAGCCTCAGAGATGGGAACAAGAGGCAACTTAGCAGGGGCCTGTGTGGACTGACAATGGAGGGGACACCTATCAAGCAAGTGGCATCTACCAGGAGTAGAAGTACAGATACTTTTAACCCTGTTTTTTGGTACTAAAGACAGCAGAAAACAATGCAGTCAAGCTCTGGATGGAAGAATGTCACATAAAGAAGACACAGAGCAAGGTCAGCTTCAGTAGTGGCCATCAGTCCATCCTGGCCAGCAAAGTCCCTCTGACAGCCAGTGCAGGACCAGTGGCCTTCACACTCCCCTCCTGTGATGCAGAACTAAGGACCTCATCCCCTCCCTATAGGAGACAGATATAGTACGGCACTGGCCAGGTGCCATATGACACACATACTAAGCAAAACAAAGAAGCACACATTGAATCTGAAACAGGAAAACATATTCCCACAAAAGGCTACCAGCCCAGCACTAGCTGTTGGGATTCTTTATCTCTTGGTAAAGAAGTGTTCCAGGCCTAATGGGCCAAGTGGGGGGGTCAAAAGACTGCATGAACAAGACTTCCTTTCCCAACAAGACCTAAGTGGACCTCCAGATGGAAGTATGGATGTTTTAGCAGAGGTCAGCATGGCACATGAGCTTAAGGAACTCTGTAAATATCCCAGGGATGGAGAGGGGAATCCCCAAATTGCTTAAGACCAAATTTCTGTGGTCCTGATGGAATGGGAACGCCAAATAAAGACTAAATTGAATTCTAGAGAAATAAACATATTTCTTGCACATCTGTGTTTGGAGATTAAGATTCATGCCTACTACACACTGAGACAAACTCCACAGCTATGAAATCAAAAGATTAAGCAAAGAATAAGAAGAAATAATCTATGAATAGCATCAGGCCAATAAATGCGGGAAAACTTGGATAAAAAGAATTACTGTCTAAGAAATACATGTCACAAAATTGACCTAGGGGTAAAGGAGGGGATTGAAAGCCTGAAAAAAATTAATAATCATTAAAAATACTGAGATAATTTTTTTAAATCTCTCTTTACCCATGTAACCAGCCAAACAACATAACAGATGAAAATTACCAAACTTTCAAGGAACAAAAACAAGTTTATACAAACTGTTTTTAGAGAACAGAAAAAGAAAGCATCCAATTTTAGTGGTTAGTACAACCTTGATACCAAAAATGAACAAGCACCAAAAAAAATGGACAAACACATTAGAAGAAAAAAATAGTATACACCAATCTCATGTATAGACACAAATGCAAAAACCCTAATGGAAATCCTCAATGTATAAAAACATACTGTAACATAACCAAAAACATTTCTCCCAGATTGCAGAGACAGTTCAGATGGATCAACATTATAATAGATTTAAGAAGCAGAAGTATTCAACAAAATTCAACACTCATTCATGATTTAAAAATTCTTAGCAAGCTGAGAAAAGAAGGGAACCTAATAAAGAAATCTCTCAAAAAGCTATAATAAACATCATACTTAGGGGTGAAATTAAGAACCAAGCCTTTGTTTTAAAGTCAGGAATAAAATAGGGATGCTCACTACCACCACTTTTATTCAACACAGATTTTATTAAACAAGAAATTCTACAGGCAAACTATTGGAACAGAGAAGAGAATTCAGAGAGATTATGGGATAAATGGTCAACACTGGTTAAAACCAATATGGTAATAAGCAATTTGAAAATGTAAATAGAAAAAAATCTCATTCACCAAATCAATAAAATCTATAACATAGGTACGTGTGTGTAGTTAAATATTATAACACTATGGTTAAACCTTACAAGTCCTCATCTTACTTGATTTAGCAGGATTTTACACAGTTATCACATCCTTCTAGAAATACTTTCTTCGCATGGTTTCCAAATAACCATAACACCTTCTCCTAGTTGTACTTCTACACCTAGCACTCCTTCCCTCTTTTTCATTCTCTCTTCCCTCTGCCTCTAAACAACGGTGTGCCCCCAGGCTCCTGGTCCTTAGATTTATTCTCCTTTCCAGCTACACTCTTCCTCTTCATCATCTCTTACAGTTTAATGAATTTTAAACACCGTCTGGTCACTGATGACTTCCAATCTTTCTAACCCTAACCTCCCCACTGAACTCTAGAATTATAACTAAATGCCTATTCAATATCTCCACTTGAGAGTGTATTAGGCACCTCAAACTTAACATGTCCAAAATGAACCCCACAACCTGGCTTACCTATGGTCTTCACCATCTCGGAAAAAAAAATACCTATATTCTATATTAGCTACACCCACCAAAAACCATGGAGTCATTCTTGATTTCTTTCTCTTTCTCTCTCTCTTCACACACACACACACACACACTCTCTCTCTCTCTCTCTCAATCCATAAGCAACCTTCAAAATGTATGCTGAATCAGACTATTTTTCATCTCCTTATACTATAGTTGACCCAAGCCACCATCACCTCTTACCTGGATTATCATAATAGGTGCCTAACTGGTCTTCCTTCCTTCCCCTAAAATCTATTGTCCACACAGAAGGTAGATGATAATTTTAAAACAAGATCAGATCATGTCATGCCTCTGTTCAAAACCCTCCAATGTCCTCCCACACCACTCAGGGTGAAATCCAAAGTTCTTAGCATGGCTACAAGACAACCTATCAGTGATTCTCAGCAGGGACAGTACTGCTCCCTAGGGAACATTTAGAAATTGCCTGGGGGAGGAGAGCAGCATTTTTGGTTGTTAGGATGGGAATGTGCTACTGGCATTTAGCGGGCAAGGAAGGACTATGGGGTGTATTAGATAGCCGGCACTTCGTGGGACAGTCCCACAAAACAAAGAAACACCCCACATTAGCTTGAATGTCAAATGTCCTAAAAGGCTTTCATATGGGTAAAAGACATTTTACAAATGTCTGAGACCAGAATCTAACTCCATTCTATATATTTAAGCACAAAATATTCCCCCTCATTTAACCCACATTATATTTTCCAGGAATGCAACTACTGTGTAAACAGAGTTGCAAACTATACTTCGTTTTCTTGGGAAATTCAATAAGAGTTATTTACTATCTTAGATATCAGGTCAACCAAGGCAACTGCACAAGCAGTTTATCCATGAAAGCAACACACCTGCCTCATTCTGCATTGTAGCAGTTGCATGCAGATATGAACAGAGGATATATGAAATCCATTCCATTAACTTTAGAACTAAACACAATAAAGCAGACACATGTGAAACACAGGAATAATGAATATTTAATTATAAAGGAAAAGTTTTAACTACAGTATTGCCAATCTGTATGATTTTTAAATATTTTAGCAAAATAATAAATTTGTCATGAAAATTACATATTAAAGTTATTTAGTTTTGTTTTGCTCTCAGATTGTTTACAGAGGCCTATTTCTCCATACCTTCTTGGATTACTCTTTTTTCTGTAGTCTCATAATCTATCAAAGGAGATGGATTCCAAGGTCTTTTAAGTTCCAGAGACTGATGTACACTGACATATGTTGAGATTTCAACTTGGAAGATATGGGGGGAAGGGGTGCGGCTGATACTTTTTCACTTTGTTCCATGTTGAAACAGATTTATTTTGACACTACCCTTATAAAGAGGCTTAGCTCATTTTCTCCATTTTAAAAGTCCTTAATTGGTCTTAGCATGCATCCCTATTTCACTTGTCATTTCTCATTTTCTTTTATCATATACTCAAAAATCTAATCTGCTATTATTTATCCTTACACGCATTCTAGTGCCACCCGCACTCTGTTTCCATTTTCTGGTCCTTCTTATACATTATAGCTGCTTATATTCCTACCAAGAGCACATTCATTATCCACTATCGGTAGACAAAAGCAGCTAACAACTTCATTATATCTTCCAGTGTAGTTGTTTATAATTATGATTCAATTATAAATTACTCTCACTTTTCCTTTATGTTACAAATAAGGCATTATATCAATGTTTGACATTATGTGAGTCGGGAGATGATAATTATCTATGAATTTTATTTCAGGATAGTAAAAGGGGCAAAATACATGCAACGTATATATAATAAGAAAAGAGCACTGAGTCTGACAGTATTGAGAACAACTGTCCTGGCTGACCTGGCTCCGGGCTACCTCTCCGACTTTATCTCCTACCATACCCCCATTCAAAGCCCCTCCTGCTGTTCCTCAAGCTGCACAAGAACATTCCTGCCTTGGAGATTCGCAATGTTTCTTCCCTCTGCTTGGAATGTTCTTTCCATTTATAGGAATTGTGCCTTGCCCCATTCTTTCAAGACCTCTGCTTAAATGTCACATTCTACGGTACATTCCTGACCATCTGATTTAAATATCTCTCCACACCATCACTGTCTATCTCTCCTATCCAGCATTATTCTTTTTTATGTCACTTATCACCACCTGAGACATTACCAATTTGTTTATCCTCTGCCTCCTCTCTCTAGAATGTAAACTCCGAGAAAGCAGGAACTTCATTTGTACGTTGTTGTTTCCCCATGTCTGGTACAGGTATCCAATAAAACTGAATGGACAGCCAAATGTCTTAATGGCCAGAGGGTTCTGATGTGAGCCTGGATCCAGCAGGTAGGTTCCAGGTCCCTCATTCCCTACTGAGACACTGCTGCCATGCTATTAAATTCTTGGGATATTTAACGTTCATTGAATATTTCATTTGAAGAAAGGTTCCCACAACTGAAAAGCATTGGAAAGCCATTGGCCTTTCAAATAAGCATAGATTCAAAAACACAATAAGGCTGTGGGCCGTAGGGAAACAGATTGGTACTCACTACTGGCGGGAATGTAGGTGGTTCAAACTTACTGAAAGGCAATGTGAAAGTATATACTAAAAACCTTTTTAAAAATGCAGTATATTTAACATGTGTTGCTTTATTTAAGATCATTTTACTCTCACAGTATTATAAGGCAAATATAAACTCTAACTGCAGGGATGAGAAAACTCACACACCAATAATTTTAAGAAACAAATAAATTAAACCAAGAATCCCTGTCAAAGTCATCAAACTGCAATTCCAAGGCTTTTTCCACCATTTTTCATTGTCAGCCAATTCTCTTGTGTATTACCTAACTGCTTAAAGCTAAAAATTGGGTCACAAATAAAAACTTTAAATTCTCAGCCCAGCACAATGCTAAACACTGCAGGTGCTCAATAAAACTTTGCTGGAAAGGTAAGTCTCCATAGAAGATGCATCACACATAGAGACTATGACAGAAACTGCCCCAATACCTCTTTTACCCTCTTCCATAGTAATAGTATGTGAATCATGGTACACAGCTGCCCAGAATAGTGACTTCATTCGTCATCCTTTTTTTGTAGCTAGATGTGGTCATGTGGCTATGTTCTGGCTATTGAAATATAAGCAGAAGTGGTGAGCAAATTCAAGCACATGCTTTTCTTATTTTATTTACACCTTCCTGCTGACTGGAATGCAGATGCGATGGCTGCAGCAGCCACACTGGACCTTGAGATGACCTTGGTAATGAGGGTCACAGTCAGTGAAGCAATAAGATGGCAGGTAGGATTCCTGACTCTGCAGAACATTATATCAGTCCTATATTACCTTTTACATGACATTTTACAAGGGAGAAATAAACTTCCATCTTATCTAAGTCACTTTTACTTGGGGTTTTCTGATTATCTGCACCCATTAGCTGCCCAGAATAAGTTCTATTAGGACTGCTACTTACTCCCATTTCCTTGTTACTTGATATTTGGCTAAACTAATTTGGCATTGCACTGGTGACAGCCTATATGAATTATGCATGCTATTTAGCACTTTCAAAGGTTCCACTGTAAATGGATATTTAATAAGCTTTCTCACTTAACCCTAAAGAGCAACAGAATAGTCATGCATAAAAAGCCATAATTTAGTGAACTGTTTAATAATCACTTTCCAAAGCAATAAATGATTGTCAAAGACTGTACATCTAGGCAGGTCTCAACAGCATAATGAAATCAGAACAATGAAAAGTGTCTCAGCTGTCTCAATCTTTCATTTCTTCAGAACTTTATTTCAAATGATTAAGAGATGAAGAGCTTGAGACTGGAGATGTTCTTGAGGGGAAATCTGGCTGAGATGATGAGGTCTAGCTTTATTATAATCTTCTCTTGTGTGCTTAATAAATTTGCAGTAAGCCAAGCAAAGAATAGGAATTTTATTTACTGCATTATCTCTGAGATCTCCAGAGAAGATAGACTACCAACTTAAAAGGTGCAGAAGGGGTGGCGGGTGCAGGGGATTTTACTTATTACCAAGACTGGCCAAATTTGATGACCAGTATGCCAATTAATACTTACCCACGTGATCATGGCAATCCTGCATCCTTCCTTAGATAATATCCAAAGCACTGGCTCTTCATCCTAGCTTTTAAGGGAATTCCTGGTAAGGCCACTGACACACTTCATTCTCTCAAGTCAAGGGTTCTCAACAAGACCCCAGACCACCACAGATAATAAAATTTCAAGTATGTAAAAAGTTCCCCAAAAGGACGGGGACTCTACCTATACCCACTGGGCTAAAAAGAGAAAGTGTTTGAGGGTATTTTTTTCACT
Organism: Eumetopias jubatus; assembly: GCF_037043125.1. Lineage (NCBI taxonomy): Eukaryota > Metazoa > Chordata > Mammalia > Carnivora > Otariidae > Eumetopias > Eumetopias jubatus. The sequence goes on from NW_028274813.1 coordinate 59,178,256, forward strand.
TTGAGAATAGCTCAAAGATTTAAAAATAAAATAAATAAAATAAAGTACAGCTAATAAGATGAAGTAGAAGTAGGTCAATCTGTTACTCTGCCTTTATTTGACATGAGAGATGGCAGATAACGGAGATTTTACCTTTTGTTCATATTAACAACAACTTAAGTTGGCAGAATCAGTGGTACTTGGCTGACTGTAACTGGCTAGTGTTATATAATCAACTACTAGTGTCGTCAATACCTGTTAATTCATCCCACCTCTATCCTTTAATGTTCTGACTCAATATGAATCTTAGGTGTCCATTCTGAGCCCCATCCCACAGTCACCATCTCTACCATCACCACAGGGCTCTGTGAGCAGTAGATCCTTGCTTCTTGACCTAAATGTGCTGGGCTCAGAGGTCACCAGGGTGACCATCCCTGAACAGGAGAGTGTGATGGTCCTCCCACTAATGCAATCATCACAGAAATCTGAGAAGGGAGAAACCATGGTGAAAAAAGATTCTGGATACCTGCGGTCTAGGTCTTACGATAGTGAAGGAGAAAAGGAAGGGACCGATGGGGGGGAAAGAGAGAAAGGAAGTGCCATCAACATGATGTAATAAGAATAAAAACAATTCTGGTCTGGCTGTCAGAAAAACTAAAGGGATCCAGCCTCCATTACGCTAGTTAGCTACATGGCCTTGCAACAGTCACTTGCTCTCAACTGGTCTCAGTTTTGTTATTTAAATACATAGTTAATTAGGTTATCTTCCAGCTCCAGACATATTTTACTGAAAAATGAGGGTAAGGAAACACTATGGAAAAGTTTATCACCAACACTCTAAAAGTTCTTTTCCATATGATAAAAACACAAAGTAAAACATGTCAAAGAAAATCTATTTAAGTGAGAATATATTATTTTCAGTTTCAATGCAATAAGCTAAAAATTTAACCTTTTTCTACTGTGCTCATAAAAACTCATAAAGATAAAAAATATGACAGATTTTGTCAAGCCATCCTTTTCCACTATGGTGGGATGAAGATGCGGTGCACTTTTTAGGGGACTAGGGAAACCAAGTACTCATAAAGTAATACCCTCCCAAAATGAAATATATATTCAGTACAACTAGATAATGTGCTACACAGTCTAGTAGGCTGCCTTGATTTGGGATGAGAGATGTTCAGAAAAAGCAATTATTTTGCCAACATTTAAAACTTCTTTACTTTTCCTCACATGTCTTTAAACCCTGGTATATGCGAAAATGGATCACTTTCAAGATTCAAATGCATTTGTCCTGTACAGTCTAAATTAAGGGACGTTATTATACAAACAGGCAAAAGAAAAAATTATTGCTGAGCGGCATCTGTGCTAAGAATCAGAAAATAACATCTGAATTCTACAATAAATTAGCATTTCATTTTTCAAGTAACTTGGTATTCAATCTTGAAAGAAAATCCTCATGGAAAATAAACTGCACTTATATCCAAAAAGAATAAGCTTATTTTGAAGGCACAACTTCTAACTTGGTTCAAGATCATGACTACAAATCAAACTGACTAAAGGAATAGGAATTTTCCTTCAAAAACTAATATAATATTTTCCATCTTCTAAAAATGAATGTAAATTAAATACATAAGCATTTGGTACCTATGGAGAGTACCCAAATGTTATCTGAGATTTTAAAACTTCATAGAAAAAAAAAGGTGTAAATCAAGAAACTTCTTAATCATTATTTCATTTGTACTAGCTTAAGCTGTTATGTCTATGAGGACAAAAAGTTACTGCACAGAGGGAATGTGTAAGAGAAAAATGTAATAAATGTGTCTGTCATCTTGAATAGAAAAGATTTGTCCAAACTAGTCCCTCCCAATTGTATTATGTCATTCAAACAATATAAATTGCTTTTCTTGCCCCAGATCCTGGTAGGTTCCCTAATTTATACCTCCAATGAGCAAAAATTTATTCCTAGGATAGGGAAAGATGAAATTTTAAAAGCAAAGAGCCAAAGAAATGTTTAAGGATTATGAAATAATAAGCAGCTCTTTAAAGGAACAACTTAGAAGCTATACATATTGATATGTGTCACAGAGTATGTTGCAGAATAATGTATACCCTACGTTCTTATTTTTGTAAAGAAAAAACTTTGTGTGCATATATGTATACACATTTGCACTAAAATATTAAAATAAGTGTAGAAGGAAAAACAACAATAAGCATTGGTTACTATGGGGAGCTAAGGAGGGTTTAGAAGGGAATATATTGTTTCCTTGTGTTTCTTCTTATAATTTATAAAAAGAAACACATTTTTATCAAGAATCTGATAACATTTTAAAGTTTTTATTTTGAGACCCTTGTAGACTCATATTCACTGTTACAAATAATACAGATATATCCTAAGTACTCTTTGTCTGCCTTGCCCCAATGGTAATATGTTGCAAAACTCTAATACAATATCATGACCAGAACACTTACACTGATACAGTCAAGATACACACATTTCCATCACCACAAGGATTTCTCACGTTGCCTTTCTCAAGCCACACACACTTTCCTCCCACCCTCCCCTACCACAAACCTGTCCTTAGCCCCTGACAACCACAAATCTATTCTCCATTCCTATAATTTTGTCCTTCTAAGAATGTTATATAAGTGGAATTTTACAGTATCTAATGTTGACAGATTGTTTTTCTTTTGGGGGAGGGGGTGTTGTTTTTTGTTGATTTTTTGTTGGTTGGTTCGTTTGTTACCTCAGCATAATTTTCTGGAGATTCATCCAAGTTGTTACAGGTATCAGTACTTCATTTCTTTTTATTGCTGATTAATATATCCATTTACTCCATGAAAGACATCTGCTTTGTTCCTAGTTTTTGGTCACTAAATAATAAAATCTGCTATGAACATTCATCTCGGATTTTTATTTGAATGTAAGTTTTCGTTTCAGTGGATAAGTGTACTGCTTTGATTTTGTCCCACAAATTTTGACATGTTACATTTTTATTTTAACTTAGTTCAATGTCTTTTTTTCCCCTAAGATTTCCTTGTTGATCCATGTATTATTTAAAACTGTGTTGTTTAGTTTCCAAGTGTTTGGAGATTTTCCTATTACCGTTTTGGTATTAATTTCTAGTTTTGTTCCATTATGGTCAGAGAAGACACTCTGTGTGATGTCAGTTCTTTTAAATGTATTGAAGTTCATTTCTACGATCCAGATACGGTCTTAGTATATGTTCCATGGACAGTTGACAAGAATGTGTATTTTGTTATTGTTGGGTGCAGTGTTTTATAAATATTGATTAGATCCTGATGGTAATGGTATTGTTGAGTTCTTCTATATTCTTGGGGAATTTCTGTCTAGCTTTTCTACCAGCTGTTAAAAGAAGGATGTTGAAGTCTTCAACTATAATTGTAGATTTGGGGGCACCCGGGTGGCTCAGTAGTTAAGCGTCTGCCTTCGGCTCAGGTCGTGGTCCCAGGGTCCTGGGATCGAGCCCTGCATCGAGCCCCGCGTCAAGCCCCGTGTCGGGCTCCCTGCTCAAGGGGAAGCCTGCTTCTCCCTCTCCTGCTCTCCTGGCTTGTGTTTCCTCTCTCGCTGTGCCTCTCTCTGTCAAATAAATAAATAAAATCTTAAAAAAAATAAAAATAAAAACAATTGTAGATTTTCCTGTTTCTCCTTTCAGTTTTTATTTCACATAGTTTTCAGCTCTATTATTTGGTGTGTACATATTTAGGATTGCTTTGTTTCCGTGGTGGATTGACCCTCTTACTGTATTGTAATCCCCTCTATGTCTCTGGTAATTTTTGTTGTTCTGAAGTCCACTTTATCTGAACTTAATATAGCCACTCCTGCTTTCTTTTAATTAATGTGTGTATGACATATTTTTCATCTTTTTTTTCAACCTGCCTATATCATCATATTAGAAGTTTCTTGTAGACAATATATAGTTGGGTTATGTATTTAATCACTTGCCTATCTCTTTCAATTGGTGTATTTAAACAATTTATATTTTATGTAGTTATTGATATGTTAGAATTTGAAGCTGTCACTTTATTTTTTTGTTTTCTTTTTTCTGTTTTTCATTTCTGTTTACCTGCCTTCCTATGAGTTAACAGTTTTTAAAACTCTATTTTGACTTATCTATAGTGTTTTTTGAGTGAATGTGTATAGCTTTTTTAGTCACTGCTCGAGGCATTATATTATATATACATAACTTACCACACAGTCTACTGGTATTGTCATTTTCCAATTAGAGTGAAGCATAGAAACATTCTCTCCCTTGATATCTGTTTACCCTCCCCTCTTTATAATTGTCTTAAATTAAATTAAATTTCTTCTACATACATTTAGAACCACATCAGGCAGTGTTATAATTTTAGCATCAGCCATCAAACACAATTTAGAAAGCTCAAGAGGAGAAGGAAAATCTGTTGTATTTAGCCATAGTTTTTGTTTATTGTGTTATTCCTTCTTGGTGTCCTTTTTTTGAATAATTTCCTTTCTCTTTAGAGAATTTATTTTAGCCATTCTTTAAGGTAGGACTGCTATTGACAAATTCTCTGAGAATGTCTTGATCTCCCCTTCAATTCCTGAAGAATAATTTCACTGGATACAGAATTCTGGATATACAGTGCTTTTTTTTCAGCACTTGAAAAATATTGTACCTATTTCTTCTGGCTTTCATGGTTTCTAATGAGAAATCACTGTCATTCAAGTTGTTTTCCTCCATAGGTAACACACTGTTTCTCTCTTCACTGCTTTAAAGGCTTCATTGTTTTCTTTAATTTTCAGAAGTTTGACTGTTATATATAGTTTGACTATTTTGTGGATTCTTTTGGGTTTCTTTGGTTTGGGGTTCACTTAGTTTCCAGGATCTTGATGACACAAAGTTAGATCTTTTGTGATAGTCCCATAGGTCTCTCAGGTTGTATGCATTTTTTTTCTCAGTCTATTGTCTCTCTGTTGTTCCAATTGAGTAAGTTGTATTCCATCTTCAAATTCCATCTTCAAATTCACTGTTTCTTTCCTCTATCCTCTCCATTCAGCTGTTTAGCCATCAACTGGGGTTTTGTTTCACTTATTGTATTTTCAGTTCTAAAAATTTCCTTTGATTGGGCACCTGGGTGGTTGAGTCAGTTGAGCATCTGACTCTTGATTTCAGCTCAGGTCATGATCTCAGCGTTGTGGGATTGAGCCCTGCGTTGGGCTCCATGCTCAGCACAGAGTCTGTTTGGGATCCTTTTCCTCTTCTTCTCCCTCTCCTTCTGCCCCTCCCCCTGCTTGCATTCATGTGCTCGCATGCTCTCTCTCTCTCTTTCTCAAATAAATAAATAAAATCTTTAAAAATTTCCTTTGGTTCCTCTTTATATCTTTGATTTTACTGTGACTTTCTATTTCTCTGCTAACTCTATTTTTTCATTGTTTCAAGTGTGCTCATAATTGCTCACTGAAGCATTTTTTTGAGGGCCATTTTAAAATCTTTGTCAGATAATTCTAACATCTCTGCCATCTCAGTGTTGGCATCTATTAATTATCATTTTTTCTTTCAAGTCAAGATATTCCTGGTTCTTAGTATGACAAATTATTTTCTACTGAAACCTAGACATTTGGGTATTATGAGAGTCTGGATCTCATTTAAACTTCCTATTTTAGCTGGCTTCCTATGGCATTACTCTAAAAGGGGTAGTTGGGGGGAGGGCATTACTGCCAGGTAGGGGTAGTAGTCCAGGTTCCAACTTTGTCTCTGTTGACACCAGGGGTGGGGGCTTCCTTGTTATTGCTGAGTGGGAGTAGGAGTTCTGGGTCCCACTAGGCGTCTACTGACACCATCCTAGTTGTAAGGGATAGGGGTATCTCCTTACTGTTCCCCAAATGGCCTCCAGTGACACAGGGAAAGTGGAGAGGGCAGCCTCTTTACTGCTGAGCATTGTTGAAAGTCTTAACTTTCCACTGACACCACCTCAGTGGGGAGAAGGTTGGGGTAACTTGTTACAGCCTGGTGAGACTGACAGTCCAGGATCCCCATTCAGCAATGGCTGGTGGGTGTGGGGATGGGGCCATAGATTTTTTTTCCTGCTGTTTCTGGTTTGAGTAGTAGAAAGTCTAAAAATTTTGTCTTTCTAGTCTTTGCCTTTCTTGATCCCTTGGCTAAAGAGAGCTGGCTTTTGCTGGGGCGTTTTCTGCATCCATTGACATTCCTAGTTTGCCAGCTTCTTTATCTCAAGTCCAGAGGATATGAAGCAAAAAAGAAAGCCCAAAGAAGCATCACTTCTTTGTGATGCTTGTGATTCCTTGGAACCCAAAGTCCCTAGCCAATCTGTCTTCCCCTCTCCACCTTTTGGAGGACTCTCATATTTGTCTTATATATAGCATATTTAGTTGTATGGAAGAAATAGGGGAAAGTACATCTATTTCATCTTTCCTGAAGTGGAAGTAGGTATAAATTTCGTGATATAACATTTGTGGGCTACATATTATTTGTTCATGAAAGATCTTGGAACATGAATTCTTTCTTACCTAGGTCACGTTAAAGCCATTTTTCTTTTGAGCTTTGCGGCAAAAAGCAGCTACACATGAAAGGAGCAAGGATGGGCTGGTTCCTTCAACCTCAGTTAACATCTGGAAGATAGTCTCTGAACTTTAGTCTCATATAATCAGAATGTATGTTGTGAGTAACTGATTCCTCGGTAAAGCAAACATAGGACCATATAACATTTCTATTCTTCCTGCCATGGTGTATTCATACTGTTTAGGCCAGTGATTCTCAATGTGCGGAGGGAGGGTGCCCTACTCTCCAGGGTCTCATTTAGCAACATATATATATTCTGATTGTCATGACTTGGGCAGGGGGTGAGGAAGGAGAGCAAGAGGATTATGCTACTGGCATCCATAACCTACAATTCACAGATCAGCCACCCACAACAAAGAATTATTTAACCCAAAATGTAAGTAGTGTTAAGGATGAGAAAACTTGGTTTAGATGTTTGACCTACATTTGACAGCTAAATTCAATCTTCAGGTATTCTGTGCAACTTTTGACCTATTGTTTGTGAAATTCTGAATGTCAGGTCTGGAATGGCCTCGCCCAAGCTCTAAACAAAGACAACACAGCCTGCCAATATTGTCTTTACCTCCGGCTTTCCCTCTGAGAATTGCTGTGTGATTCCAAGGTAAAATATCTAAAGTGAAGAGCCATATTCCTTGCTTATCCTGGAAAGGATGTTGTTTATATAAATTACAAATGTTTCAAACAAATGTCCTTATTCTAATCTTAGGAATTTTTTAAAATCATAACTTAGACACCACTTTTACACCTGTATTTTTTATTACAATCTATCACCTACCCAGGCAGCCACAGCCATTTCTTATCCTAATAAAACTTTTGAAAGCACTTTTATTCAAAATAATGCAGAGCTCTGTCCTCTGGAATTGTTGGGGTGGAGAAAGGCAAAATTTAAAAAGGAAGAATGAAATCACCAAAGCACTAAAAACCATGAAAGCACTAAAAATCAATATAAGGGAAAAGAGGGGTGGACTAAGGCATTTGATACAGGCTAAGTCCTGTAACACAGCGCTAGTGCCCCTGGTTCCTGACTCTAATGCTCCAGGCCCCTCCTCTACATTGAACAATTCAGGTGGCTGCAGCACCACAAATGGATACACAAAACAAATAAAATGTCAGAAAGAACAGAACTCACTGTCCTGGTATTCATTCCTCATTTCTTCTTACATTTTACTCTATTTGAACCCTCCAAAATGGATTTCAGAGCAAGGGCATTCCTCTCTTATGGCCCTTGCTCTGAAAAGGTAACTTTTCCCAACTGTGCAGGACTCTGAGCCAGTTTCTAATACGGGCCCCTCTCCGTGTCAAGTACCTTGACTATGTCACAGAGTTATTTCGTACAGGGGCAGGCACTGAGACCTCTGTTCTCTCTATTAAGGCTCGCCAGTGCACATCCCTAATGCCTTTTTTCTGTGAGACCCACACAAAAGCTAATTAGAAATCCCCATTTTGAAACTTCATCAAGATAAAAAGCTTCTGCACAGCAAAGGAAACAGTCAACAAAACTAAGAGGCAACCCATGGAATGGGAGAAGATATTTGCAAATGACATTACAGATAAAGGGCTTGTATCCAAGATCTATAAAGAACTTCTCAAACTCAACACTCAAAAACAGATAATACAGTCAAAAAATGGGCAGAAGACATGAACAGACACTTCTCCAAAGAAGACATACAAATGGCTAACAGACACATGAAAAAATGCTAAACATCACTAGCCATCAGGGAAATACAAATCAAAACCACAGTGAGATACCACCTTACACCAGTTAGAATGGCAAAAATTAACAAGACAGCAAACAACAAATGTTGGTGAGGATGTGGAGAAAGCAGAACCTTCTTAAACTTTTGGTGGGAATGCAAGCTGGTACAGCCACTCTGGAAAACAGTACAGAGGTTCCACGAGATGTTAAAAATAGAGCTACCCTACGACCCAGCAGTACACTACTAGGTATTTATCCCAAAGATACAGATGTAGTGAAAAAAGGGGGCTCATGCACCCCAATGTTCATAGCAGCAATGTCCACAATAGCCAAACTGTGGAAGGAGCTAAGATGCCCTTCAACAGATGAATGGATAAACAAGATGTGGTCCATATATACAATGGAATATGACTCAGCCATCAGAAAGGATGAATACCCACCATTTGCAGCGACATGGATGGAACTGGAAGGGATTATGCTACGTGAAATAAGTCAAGCAGAGAAAGTCAATTATCATATGGTCTCACTGATATGGGGAACATAGGGAACAGTACGGAGGACCACAGGGGAAGGGAGGGAAAACTGAAGGGGGAGAAATCAGAGAGGGAGACAAACCATGTGAGACTCTGGACTCCAGGAAACAAACAGAGGTTTTCGAGAGGAGTGGGGTAACCGGGTGATAGGTATTAAAGAGGGCACATGTTGGGGCACCTGGGTGGCTCAGTCGTTAAGCGTCTGCCTTCGGCTCAGGTCATGATCCCAGGGTCCTGGGATCGAGCCCCGCATCGGGCTCCCTGCTCGGCGGGAAGCCTGCTTCTCCCTCTCCTGCTCCCTCTGCTTGTGTTTCCTCTCTAGCTGTCTCCCTCTCTGTCAAATAAATAAATAAAATCTTTAAAAAAAAAAAAGAGGGCACGTGTTATGATGAGCACTGGGTGTTATAAGCAACTAATGAATGGTTGAATACTACATCAAAAACTAATGATGTACTACACAGTGACTAACTGAAGATAATAAAAAAAGAAAAGAAAAGAAATCCTCATTTTGACACAGCCCTAAAGCAGCCACACTGATCTGTTGAGTAACTGTGAGGAGATGTCGGTCTTAACTGAAAACATTTGTCCTATTCTGCTGACAAACATTAGGTCAAAGACGACACTGGGGACTCTTGTCCTTACATGTTTTTGTTCCCTAATGGGCTTTATGATCACATTCCTTACAGCCTAGAGTGTATTTTGGGGCTGAAACTTTTTTAAAGACAAAATGTGGCAGCAGGATTCTGTGTACTAACAAGAAGTTTGGTGCCACAGCCAAGAACAGTAACAGAATCTTCCCTCTTACGGTCATCCTCATTGCCATTCTCAAAAAACCTATGTCTCTTTTTTTCTTTTTCCCTCCCCTTCCCTCCACTCTCCCCCCTTCCCTTCTCCCTCTCTCTTTCTGTGGGACTCAGATTCCCTTGTTACTATTTTTGCTTTGAATGTCCCTGCCACAGCAGTCTATGTAATGGACAAAATATCATAACCTATAACCCTATCTAGCTTTGCTCCCTCCTGGGGACATATCACAATCAAGAAATGGACAGTTCTGGCGTGTTTCCAGTCCAGTCTCTGGGGTATGTCCACCTGGGTAGAATCCCAGCTCTGCCATTCCTTAGTTTGGACACTGAGCCAATCCTTTAACATCACTAAAGCTAGGAAAGATCCTATGTAAAATGGGGCTTTTACAGGTATCCACCTAATGAGGTTCTTGGGACAAAATGCACACAAACTGTGTCTCATTTTGCTTGGCACACAAGAATCACTTATAATCTCTATAACTGGGAAGGCCTAGGAAGTAAATTTTTAAAAAACATTTTAAGAGAGGGGCGCCTGGGGGGCTCAGTAAGTTAAGTGTCTGCCTTTGGCTCAGGTCATGATCCTGGGCTCCCTGCTCAGCGTGGAGCCTGCCTCTCCCTCTCCCTCTCCCCTTCTCTCTGCCCCTCCCTCCTCCCTGCCTCCTGCTTTCTCTCACCTCTCTCTCTGTCAAATAAATAAAATCTTAAAAATATATATATTTTAAGAGAGTGATTTTCACTAAAAATGTCACAGAACTACAAATTCAACTTCTTAGTAGTAATATATTGATCTGCTTAGTATAAAAATGTACTGCTAATGTTAAGTTATAACAGAAAATGACTGAGTTTTCCATATAAAACATCTGTTCTGTTATTTCAATACTAGATAGTCACAAAGACTTTGAAACGAAAGGTTACCAGTGATGTCTTACTCAGGTCTACAACCAATGTGCTTTGAGCTAATTTTTGAGATAACCTCTCAATTTCTTTCACTGAAACAGTGGACACTCCCCCTCGATGGAATATTCAAAAATTCGAATTCCAAATTCAAAGCGCTTGAATAACACCCCAGTGTTTTGTCTAGCTTGTCTAGCTTGTAACACACCATATGCACTTAAATATGCTATGAATGTTTCCTAAAGTTGCATTTACCCAGGAGAAATATTAACTCTTCTTCTGGTTCACCTACTTCCATGTTAATGTCGTAGTTCTGGCCGAGGACACTCTGTATGAGCTCTTTGATAGTCTGGTCGGAGGCCACCTGGGCCTCCGACTGCCGTGAGGCGATGATCTCCTCTATGGATGTCGGGATCACTCGCACCGGCTGCGCGGCCTGCGGGGCGGCCTCCCACGAGTCGCCCTGCGGAATGCTCCCCGGATGGCTTTCGGAAACTGATCCGCGCGCTTCCCGCCGCTGGCTGGCTGAGCCTGAGCTCACGGAGAGGGCATGACTCCGGGCTCTCCTCCGCCGGCCGCCCGACTCCGCGTCGCCCTCCTGGCTGGAAACGGAGCTGCCCTTCCTGGGTTTGGCCTGGCGGGCCTCTGCGAGCGCGGCCGTCTCCCGTTTCGCGGCGCGCTCCCGGCCTGGGTACAGGACGGGCTTGGGGCCCGTGGGCCGCGGGCTCCTTGGGCCCAGGCGCGCCCCGGCCCTCTCCCTTGCCGCAGGTGGCGGCATCGGGACTAACGGTCTCGATGTGCCAGCCCTGGAGGCGATGACCGGCGGCTTTTTCTGGGGCTGGTGCCGGAGGAACGCAGAACTCCGCAAGTAGAAGTCGTGCGGGCGAAACGGCCGGGTCTTCCCGGGAGCGGCCACCTCGCTCGGGGCCGAGGGCCGCACTGCGCCTCGGGGCGCCTGCTGCAGGAGGGCCGCAGCGGGGGTCGTAGGGCCTTTAGCTCGAGGGGACCGTGATGGCTTTTGGGGTCCATCGTAGGTGGCGCTGACCTTCTCCCCAGGAGGAGCAGGGCAGGGGGCCTGGAGGCCGCACACTGAGGCTTCATCCACAGCCGGCTTGGAGGCCAACTTCTGCTTGAATCGAAGAAGATCCTTTTTAGTTTCCTGTCGCATCTTCCCCAGCTCTTTAAAGATGTACGATTCTTCTTTGTATTTCAGTCGAAAATGCTTCGAAACTGTGGACATCTTGACTAATTTGTCCTGTGAAATAACAATATATTACATACCTATAACAAAACTCATGTCAATAAATGCAAATCCAGCTCAAAAAAAAAGCCTCTTAGGGTAGAACGCTCGGTGTGCTCCCAGAGGCACAAGTGGGTGGTATTAGTTTTTATCATTTTAAATCCGACTATTGGCCTTTTCACAGAAACCATGGAAAACCTTTAAAGCAGTAACCTTTTTACAGTGGGAATTTTTGAAACTCTTATTGGATTTAACATTTCTTTAGACTATAATGTAATGTCCCAATTCCAGACAAGAGAGACAGACACAGAGAATCTAAAGAAACCCTGCCATCAACTGTGACATGGATCTAGCCCACAAAGAGGTTTTTCAATTGCTCCAAGATACTAATTTGTAACAACAATTTTAAATTGAGAGATTTTCACATAAAATTCCAGATTAGCAGGTTCTCTGGGGAGAAAAAAAAAAATGAAGGCTCTGGCAATGCAAAGGCCAAATCCTTATTCTTGGGGCAAGATGGCAGTTTCCTCTTCCTTCTCCAACTGGTCCTGAGTGTCTCCATCCCTTACCCAGCCCACTTCCCTCAATATGTCTCCTGAGCTAGAGCAGACTGTATGAAGGGAGAGAGGTGATCAGCAACAAGGTAGGCTACAGCCAGATCATGAGGCCTTGAATGCCAAATATTTGTACTTTTTCTCTTGGCTACTGAAAACCATTCAAAAACTTTTAACAGAATATGGCTTGATAGGATCTGGTGCTTGAGGGATATTGAATGGGACAAAGAATAAAGGGAAGGAGGCCAGTAAGAGTCTCCACAGCTTGAGCATAAGACCTGGCCTTGGTAACAGAGCAGAGTGAAAACAGAGACATAACAAGGTAAAACTGATAGGATCTGGCCAATGAGAAGAAATAAATGGAAGCAATTAAAGATCGTTCATAAAATAGGAATTTGAATCATCTTGATGAAGTCTTGGTCATAGCCAAGTACACAATAAAGCTTCTGCTATTCAGTGACTTGTACACTTAAAAATGGTTAAAATGGTAAATTTTATGTAATGTGTATTTATGACCATAATTTTTAAAAAACTGGTATTCATCAGGGACAGTTCATCTATGATCATTAAGTGGATTTTCAGATCCTGAGAGATCAGAGGTCATTAACAAAAGCCAGGCTAACAGGAAATATAAATAGAGAAGGAAGGGCCCAATGACAGATTCTTTGGTAGGTGAGATTCATCTCTGGGAGGTGGGCTGAGCAGGAGCAACACAGAGGAAAATGGGGAGAAGAGTTCCACAGAAGCCAAGAAGAGAGGAGTTTTAAGAAATAAGAGTAAAACAATGAAAATAAAAGTAGAGAATAATGAATTAGAAAAACCAATTTGTTTATTTTTAGGAAACCCAAGGCCAAGGTTCTTTGAAAAAAAATAATAAAGCAGAAACACCTCCGGAATATCATTATTTGCAAATATGATTATCTACCTAGAAGATCTAAACCAAAGAACTATTTAGAATTATAATAGACTTCTGCAAGGCTTTAATTTTTTTTTAATTTTATGCAAAACCCAATAACTTCCTTTATACCAAAATGATCCATTCAAAAACACAGTGATTAAAATTCCATTTACAATTTTTTAAAAGAATAAGTATCTAGCAATAAACATAATGAGAAATGTACTGAAACTGCATGAATAAATTATTACAATTTTACCGGACATAAAGGAAAGATGTGACTAAATAGTTAATGTCCATGGTGAAAAAAATCAAATATTTTAATCATATAAGGTCTTTCCAAAATACTGTATTGGTTTAATGCCATCATAATCAAAATCTAAAAATTCTATTTTTGAACTCTGAAAAGTAATTCTGGACTCATTTGAAGTAATAAACAGGATAGATTAGGGCACCTGGGTGGCTCAGTCAGTTAAGCAGCTGCCTTCAGGCTCAGTCATGATCCCAGCGTCCTGGGATCAAGTCCCACATCGGGCTCCCTGCTCAGCGGAGAGCTTGCTTCTCCCTCTCCCCCTGCCTGCTGCTCCCCCTGCTTGTGCTCTCTCTCTCTCTCTCTCACTATATCTCTCTCTGTGTGTCAAATAAATAAATAAAATCTTTAAAAAAAAACAAAAATAAAAATAAACAAACAGGATAGATTAGGCAAAATTTTGAAAAAGGGAAATGAGGGAGCACTTGTCTAACAAGATAATTAAAACTTACACAGATATAAGAATTAAAACGGATATACTACTGCTAGAATCATCATGTAGACTGAGCAAAAGAATTAAAAACACTATGAGTTATATTGTAAAGACAGCATTAAATTGGCAATAAGAATTATTCAATAAGTTGTGCTGAGGCAATTGGTTGATTATTTGGGGGTGGGGAGGGAATTATACCTAATTTTATGCCATATACCAAAATAAGATGGATTTAAGACTGGAAAAAATCTTATTTTACTTTGCATTTCTTTGCTTATCATCTTATCCACATTCTTGGTTGGATTTAAGATTAATTCATTAAAAAAATTACCTTCACAATTAGATTTATTCATTTACCATGCAGTATGGTCAATATGAACAAAACATCTTATTTAGCCTCTAAATAGAATCATATTGCTTTTAATCTCTAATATCTGCCGGTGATTCTCAAACAGAAGACCCTGCTACATGGCAGAGCTCTCACCTGGGAATCAATAGGCTTTCTTTCTCTACCCATCCCCATCAATGCCTAGACCTTGAAGAGTTCAGTTCTATCCATAACCAGATTTCATATTAAAAAGTGAAAATAATATACTGTTTGTTCTTTTTTGCACCATACTATATGAATATTAGAAATGATTTCTAAAACCCTTAAGGAAGTTTCCCTTTTTATAAAACATGCTGTATAATCATCCTCATAGGGTTTTGGCTATTATTGTTTGCACAGGTGGTAATATGCTCACACTGACACCATCTGCATTTCTTCCTACAAAAGGCTGTGACTGGAAGAGAGCACAGAACAGAAGCACATTAATACCTGATGAGAATCTGACTTGAGTCTCCCAACTGCACTTCCCTTTTGTTTCTTAGTTCCTGCTTTGTATTCCCATCCCAACTTTTCTCAGGCTCTTGGTTTGCTATTGAAGTTTATCAAGTGTTCATTGTTCAACATTTCTCAGTACATTCCCTTGAGTTCTTTAAAGGAAAGTTGCTCTTCACATGTAAAAATAAACCAATAGGGTATAGAACTTCTAACTTTGACAGGAACTTCTTTTGTGTTTTCAAGGCAGGTGGTATCTCAAAGCTAATGGGGCAGTCCATCAAAGCTTGGTGCCTTTCTTCCCCCCACCCACCCCTCAACACTACAAAATATGTAAAATGACTTTTAAACATCCAATCTCATGGGAAAATAACATGTTCTCTTTTTTAGCATGTTTAAATTTATTTTATTTTTAGCAGTTTATTAAAAGAAAGAGACTAGTTCTGGTTTGGAGAGTCTCAAGGAAAAATAATGTAGCTGTCCCCAAAAGTTTTACGGTGTCAAGCCTGCTGCTCACAATCCAGGTTAAGTTTACTTTACACTTTAAAATGGGACAGAACATGCTTGAAATCTTTACAACCTGAGCAGTAATTTTACTCTCTGGCTTCTTTCCCAATTATTGGAATTCTGAGCCTTTTTCTTTTTCCTCTCCCAGGAGGTTCAGTGCCTGAACAGTGAGGTAGTCAGAAAGGCCAAGAGCCAGCCTTCTTTCCTCTCCTACAAGGTGTGATCAGACATGAGAATCAACTTCTCCAACCACAAATGGCTAGAAACCCAAAGAGAGCAAACTAGTGGATTCTCTAGATTCTGGGGCAGGTTGCTCTCTGGTTCTTGCAGGCGTGTCTGTTCCTCCTATTGGAACAGAATATCCATACTCTGCTCTATACATCAACTAAGGTAGAAATGAACAGAGCAGACCACCAGATAATTCGGTTCTAAGTTACGTGGAACCACCTCACACGGGAAAAGGAATCCTTCATATGTTAGGCCTAGTTCACCAGATTATTATACTGAGAATCGGGCCAAAGTGCCAGCTGGTTAGATGGAGGCCTTGATCTCTTCTATATATAGTCATGGGCACCTCAGTGGGAGGAGTGACACATTAAGGACAAGATTTAGGTTCTCTTGGGTCCATGGGCAAATATCATCTTGATTAACTTCCTAAATTTCATATCAACCTCAACTTCCAATGCACACAAAAGTTCCAAAAGAAATATCTAAGTCCAAGGAAAGTCTATCACATCTGGTAAAATCTTCACATTGCAAGAAAAACAAAAATATTCTGAAAACAATTACTTGTTTTTGAAATAGCAGTGGTACAAGTGAGATCTGTTTTTACACTGATCATAATTTATGAAAAAGCTTAATAGGTAGTATATAATCATTTTAACAACTTTGCTAAAAGAATAAGATAATGGTATTTTTTCTATTTTTTGATACTTTCTGTAATATTTGTTTTGCTGTCTTTAATCTTAATAATATCAATAATAGTAACTCACACTTATATTGTGCTGGTTAAAAATGATATAGAAAATAGAGAAAATCTGTTTTCAAACTCACAAAAAGCTCTTTTCTAAACTATTCAGAAGCCCATAGAAATTTCAAGACTCTAAAACTTATTCTACTGTTAAAACCAGTACCTAGAATACGCCCATAGACTTTGTGATATACATATATACATACAAACATAAATACATAACAGACAATGGAACAACAAAACATCTCCCTGCCTTTTTCTTCTCCCCATGTTCTGTCTTTCCTTCTTGAACTTCCTTCTTCTAATTTACTTAAATAGCCAAAATAGGAAAATAAAAGTTTTTATATTATTACCATGTTTTTGACATGTTAAATGTTGCATGCTTTCAATTTCAAAATAATTTGCTTGAGTTCCACATCTACACCTACAGAAAATCCCCCACTAATAACAGTTGATAAACTCTGGGAAAAATATAAAAAACAAATACCTGAGGATCCTTAGAAGTAAACAAAAGCAGGCAAATTGTGGAGGAGAGTAGACACTTGTGGAAACACTGGTCTGGAGGCAAGTTTCCAGGTTTATTGTAGTCTTTCCCTAAATGCCATCCATACTGTAGAATGGTCTAGTGCAGGTGGCAAAAACTTTAATAGAAAGCCTTTCATCATTCTGGCCAGACAAATCAGAGAAAAGACCCCTGGCAACAACCACCACTGAGGAGTGAGAAAAAAATCCTGAAGGAGAGAGAGTCAGAGAATGTAATCCCCTAATTCTGTATCTAAACCCCATACAAGTCTAGAATGACCCCTGAACTGTGCATACATAGGACAAACTCAAATGGCTTTGCACAATGGCTTAAAGAGCTAAAGTGAGATTTAACTGAACTTAACTTCCAATCATAGAGAGTGAGATAGAGCTTACAGTGAGTGTAACCTGGTGACTTGCCTGCCAAATGAAAAACATCAACATTCTTCAGAGGCATATAACAGAATCCAGAGTCTACACAACATAACATTAACAACGTCCAGGATATAAGAAAAATAACTGCTCGGCATAAAAAGATCCAGGAAAATGTAACCCATTCTCAAGGGCAAACATAATGAACAGATGCCAGTCCAGAGATGACACAGAAGTTGAAATTATTAAACAAGGCCTTGAAGGCAACTATTATAACTATGTTCAATGAAGTAAAGGGATATACGCTAATGATGAATAAAAAGATAGAAAATCTTAGAAAAGAAGTAAAAATAAAAAAGTAGAAATTTTATATCTGAAAAATACAATACTTTCAATAAAAATTGAACTAACAGAATGGAGAAGTCAGAGAAAAGAGTCAGTGAATTGGAAGATAAATCAACAAAAATTATCCAATATTTAAAAGAGAAAGAAAAAAGCCAGGGCCGGGGGCAGGTGCAGGGAACACCGTCAGAGCCTCGTGAAGCAGTATCACAAATTCTAACATATGGGTAAGCAGTATCCTAAAGGGGGAGGGGAGAATGGCATGAAAAAATACTTAAATAATGTCTGAAAACCTCTCAAATCTGAAGAAATACCTAAATCTATAGAATCATGAAACCCAGTACATTCCAAGCAGGATAAAGCCAAAGAAAACCGCACGTAAGCTACTGGAAATCA
The DNA here is from genome assembly GCF_037043125.1 of Eumetopias jubatus. Taxonomy (NCBI): domain Eukaryota; kingdom Metazoa; phylum Chordata; class Mammalia; order Carnivora; family Otariidae; genus Eumetopias; species Eumetopias jubatus. Next base: position 59,196,082 of record NW_028274813.1, read on the forward strand.
AAGACAAAGATAAAATACTGAGAGCAGACAGAGAAAAACAATATGTTATTTATGGGGAAGCAATTCAAATGACAAAAACTTCCCATTAAAAACCACTGAAACCAAAAGACAGTGAAACAAGATTTGTAATATGCTAAAAAAAGCAACGTACTGTCAACACAGAATTATATATCTAACAAGCATATTCTTTAAAAAATGAAAACGATATGAAGATATATTCAGATACAAGAAAACTAAAAGAATTGCTCACCAGCAGACTAGAAAACTGTAAGAAATAATAAAGAAATTTCTTCAGACTGATGGGAAATTACACAAGAGGAAAATCTGAATCTTCAGGAATGAATGAAGATTAGAAATGATAAATATCTGGGTAAGTTTAAAAGACCATTTTTTAGCCTTGTTTTTTTTTTTTCAATTGTATGAAAATCACATTGTCTTGTAGGGTGTTCGTATACATAGATGCAACACATATCACAAGAACCAAAAAGACTGGGATGGGGCCAATAAGGTAACTATGGTTGTAAGGGTTCTGCATTTTATGTGAACTAGTTCGATATATAACTCCACACTGTGAAATGTTAAGCATGTATATTATAATTCCTAGAGAAACAATTTTTTAAAGCAATACAAAGAAGTGTAACAAAAAAAATCAATAGTAAAATGGAATACAAAAAATATTAAATCTTAGAAAATATTTTAGACTAAATAATAATGAAAGTACAACATATCCAAAATGTGTGGGATGCAGCTAAAGTAGTGACTAAAAGGAATAGTACAGCTTAAGGGCTTAAATCAAGAAGAAGGTCTAAAATCAATAACCTAAGGTTCTACCTTAAGAATCTAGAAAAAGAGGAGTAAAGTATACCCATCCAAACAATTCTGTTTACCTTATAAACAGAAGGATATAAGGACATAAATCAATCAAACAGAAAACAGAAATATAACTGAGAAAATTAAAAGCCAAGAGCTGGTTCTTTAATAACATCAACAAAATTCTTAAAACCCCTACCTAGACAGTTTAAGAATAAACAAGACAGAATAAAATCACCAATATCAGGAATAAAAAACTCTTTTCACTACAGATCCTAAAGATATTAAAGGGTAATAAGAAAATATAGGGGCGCCTGAGTGGCTCAGTTGGTTAAGCGACTGCCTTCAGCTCAGGTCAAGATCCTGGAGTCCCAGAATCGAGTCCCGCATCGGACTCCCCTGCTCAGCAGGGAGTCTGCTTCTCCCTCGGACCCTCCCCCCTCTCATGCTCTCTCTATCTCATTCTCTCTCTCAAATAATTAAATAAAATCTTTAAAAAAAAGAAAATATAACAACTTTATAGCAACAAATCCAACAATTTAGATAAAATGGTCAAATCCCTGAAATTCTCAATTTACCAAAATTAACATAAGAAACAGAAAATCCTAATGGTCCTATATTAAGTAAGATTATTCATTACCAAAAATCTTACCACAAAGACACTTCCAGGCACAGATGGTTCTCTCAAGCAGCCAAGAAAGAAATAACACCAAACTTACACAAATATTTTCAGAAAATATGGTAACATTTTCTGAGACTTACATAACCATAATACCAAACCTCACAAGGCATTTTTTAAAAGGGAAATTATGTTACCAATATCCCTCACAAATATAGATCCAGAAATCTTTAATAAAATATTAGTGTATCAAATCCAAAAGTATATTTTTTAAAGTATAATATATTCTGATCATATAGAGTTTATCCCAGGGTTGAAAAATTGATTTAACATTTGGAAAATCAACACAGTTCACAGTATGAACAGAAAATAGAAGAAAGCATATGATCGTTTCAATGGATAGTGGAAAATCATTTGACAAAATCCAACACCCATTCATGATAATAATAAAGAAATAACTGTGCAAATATGCTTCATATGGAACATTAATCTGATTAAGAGAATTTACAAAAAAAACTTACAGCTAACATTATATTTTTGCTTTCCTGCTAAAATTGAAAACTAGGCAAAAGTGCCTCAACTTTTTTTTTAACATTGTTCACTGTAACACTGTTTATGAAAGCAAGTAGGTGGACACCTTTATATCCATTAACAAAATATTAAAAAGTGCCTCAACTCATCACATCTATTCAACATTGTTCTGGAGGTCCTAGCCATTGCAATATGGCAAGGAAAGGAAATAAAAGGGATAGATTGGAAAGGAAAATGTAAAACTGTTCCTATTTGCAGTGACATGATTTTTAGGTCAAAAATTCCAAGAAATCTACAAACAATCCCTAGTTGCCTACAAGTGACTTATCAAGGTTGTATGATACAATATAACACACAAAATCAACCGTATTTTAATATGCTAGTATCAAACAATTGGAAAATAATGCCCAAGAAGACATAAAATACTTGAGAATGAATCCAACAAAAGATGTCCAAAATCTCCACACTGAAAATTACAAAACATTGCTAAGAGAAATTAAAGACCTACATAAAATTCCAAACCATGTTTGTTAACTAGAAGACTCAACACTGTTAAGATGGCAATTCTCCCCAAATAGATTTATAGATTACATGCAATCCCAATCAAAATTCCAGCAGGCTTTTTTTTTTTACAGAAATTACAAGCTGATTCTAAAATGTATACACAAATTCAAATAACTTAAAATCGTTAAAATGATTTTTTTAAAAAACGTGAGGACTTAACATGATCCAATTTCAAAACTTACTATAAAGCTACAGTACAGTAATCAAGGCAAAGGTCCTGGCAAATCATTATGCTGAGTAAAGGAAGCCAGATACAAAACAGTATATATTGTATGCTTCCATTTGTATAAAATTCTAGAATATGCAACTTAATCTGTGGTGTCCCATAGCAGATCAGTAGTTGGTTGGGGGCAGTAGGAGCAGGTGAAAACAGGGGCAGATACCAAAGGGAGCAGATGAATGAAAAGGTTCAGTTATCAGGATTTCAAATAAAAACTTGGGGGAAAAAAGGTTCAGTTATCTTGATTGCAGTAATTGTTTCAAAGGTGTATAAATCTGTCGAAACTTATCAAATTGTACACCTGTACATTATATTGTAATACATTACACTAACTACTAATCTGTACGTTCTCTGCAGTTTATGGAATATAAATTATACCTTTATAAAGCTGTAAACAGGAAAAAAACAATTTGTTGAAATTTTATATTTGAATGTTGAATAATAAAAAGAACTACTGAACTCCTTTAAACTCTTGCAGTGGTAGTTCACAATAGTTTCACTGTGGATCTGTGGTCTTGGATGCTAGATAATCCTTGCCTTAAACCTTACAGTGTCCCACTGCCCACCAAAGAGTTTTTGGGCCACACTCAGAAAACAGCTTCCTATTTCAAAATTAGACACAGATCTCAGTGGGGGACATCACCTAATGGTGCGTAAGGCTTACCCAAAACAGCCAGCCCCTGTCAAGGGATACCAGGAAAGTTCAGGCCGCTGGAAATTAAATTCCCTCCACTGTGACCTTTCTCCCTCGCCACATTCCCTCTAACTCCTTCCTGTCTTTCGCCTTCCTAACTCCTTTTCCTTTCCCCACAGATGGTCGTCACAATCTACCTATCTTTCCGTTCCGCCAGGTTTTCACTCTTCCCGAGGGCATCCCAGCCCCTACTCCAGCCCCAATCCCTTCTCCAACTCCAGCCCTATTTTCTACGCTGATTTTCTCAGAGATTAGTGTGGATTAGAGGCAGAACGGGAGGCGACGAGTGCTCCGCCCAAATATCGCAGCCTCCTCTTCCCACAGCCTCCCAGACGAAGTCACCAGCGCCCCAGTCCGCCTCTCACCCGCCTGTCGGGACGCCTCTGCTCCCATTCAGTTGGCGAGAAGGTTGACAAAGCTGCGTCGCAGCGGTGTATCCTACCGACCTTCTTGGGGCCGAGCGGCCGGGTGGGCTCGGACAGGCTCTACTGGAAGGAAGAACGCGCTCCGTTGCTCGGCAACAAGCAGCGCGTCCTCCCCCCGCCTCGCGCCCTGGCTCTGGCTCTTGTGGATCCCTCCGCGCTGTGGGCCCCAACCCGCCCGTTTCTGCTTCGCGGAACTAGCTCCAAGAGCGCCCTTGGACCAGAAGCCAAAACCCAAGCTGAGCGGCCTCTGCTTTCTGGGCTGTGAACTTTCTGGTCCCAAAGAGCCTCCTGGCCTGGAGTCTCCTAGATCGGCCGTTTTTGCCCCCATTAAACCAACTGCTTACTTGGCACTCGTTTTTTATACATTTAAACAAATTATGCTGGAGGCATGAGATTCAGACTTCTGGAGAGTTCCTATTAGAATCCTGGATTCAGCATGTTCAGAGTTTTCTGATGTCCAAGATAAAAAAGGTTATAAGAAGCAATAATTGGCATTATCTATTCAAGTTGAATACACACATACTCTAGGACCCAGCAATTCCACTCCCAATAGAAATGCATGTAAACATGCACCAAGAAACATGTACACCAATATTCATAGCACTTTCACTCATAATAGCTAAAAACTGGTAAATATCCAAACGTCCATCAAACGTAGGGTGCATAAATTAATTGTGGTATATTCATAAAATACAATAAAGAATGTGAACAACCTCCATCTGTGGGAAACAACATAGATGAATTTCTATGAGCTAATATGTCAAACATAAGGAGTACACACTGTACAATTCCATTCATGTAAGGTCTATTTTTAAATTTTTTATTTAAATTCAATTTAGTTAACATAGTTAACATAACTAAGATAGAATTTAGTGATTCATCAGTTGCATATAACACCCAGTGCTCATTATATCAACTGGCCTCCTTAATGCCCATCACCCAGTTACCCCACACCCCACCCATCTCCCCTCCAACAACCCGCAGTTTGTTTCCTGTGGTTAAGGGTCTCTTATAGTTTTCCTCCCTCTCTGTTTTTATCTTATTTTATTTTTCCTTCCCTCTCCCTATGTTCACCTGTTTTGTTCCTTAAATTCCACATACAAATGAAATCATCATATAAGGTTTAAAAACCAAGAGAGCAAAAACTATAGTGCTTATGGATGCATGCTCAGCAGCTGTATTACAAAAAAAAAAAAAAATACCAAAAAAAGTAATAACCATAAGAGTCAAAATAGTAGTCATGTTGGGAGTGGAGAAGGTGATGGTGAGTGGGTAGACACTGCCAGGAGGAGTCCTGGGGTACTAGCACTGTTCTGCATTTTAACCTTGGTGATGGCTGTTTGAGTTTTCTCTTTGTGATAGATAAACTACTGTTTTCTATTTTGTTTATTTTCCTGTGTTATATTTCACTATTATTTAAAAAAAAGAAAAGAAAAGAAAAACATGCCATCATGTAGATGAAAGTGCTTTGCTCAGTGCCTGGCACTTAATGGCCCTCAAGTGTTTATTTTATATTGGTCTACTTTCTACCAATTTCTCCCTTTCCAAATACTCAGGCCACTAATAAATGAGATCGGATAAGTGGCAGATCAAATCTTCTGGAAGTCTTCTCTGAGACTGATGCGTCCCAGGAATTCAACATAAAAGAATGCTCTGCTGCACAATTCCCTGGTGCTGGGCCTTGAAGCAGCCCAACTGTGGAGATGGATGCACCCAGACCTTCTCAGGCCTCCCTGAGGCAAGCTCCCAGTCTATAGATACAAAGCCAGGTAGGGATACCCAGTTTTGCCAACTGTGCCAGTTGCTTTGCTCCCTGGGATTCTGCAACCTCCTCTGTAAAATGGAGATAATAATCTTACCTCAGAGGTTTGTTGCTTTACTCCGCAACATAATGAGGTTAAAATGGTTGCTGAGGGCGCCTGGGTGGCTCAGTTGGTTGGGCGACTGCCTCCGGCTCAGGTCATGATCCTGGAGTCCCGGGATCGAGTCCCACATCGGGCTCCCTGCTCAGCAGGGAGTCTGCTTCTCCCTCTGACCCTCCTCCCTCTCATGCTCTCTGGCTCTCATTCTCTCTCTCGCAAATAAATAATAAATAAATAAATAAATAAATAAATAAAATAAAAATAAATAAATAAATAAATAAAATGGTTGCTGAGTGTTCACAAGACAAGAAACATTCTACAGAGAAAGATCTGCTGTCCCTGAGGTCTCACTGCACCCACATACCCACATACCACTGCTTTGTGGGTACTCCTTGAGGGCAGCTTCACCCTAAGTGTGGAAGTAACCCCTTCAGACAATAAGTACATTACTTTCCTTTGCTAATTAAAATAATAAGCAAATAACCAAAGTGCTTAGTGTGAATTGTTCTTGGTATCATCCTAGATGCTGCATAAAAAGAACATATAGGCCATATTTCTAAAACAAAAAAATTTTTTAAATTAATGGAGCCCTGAATCATGTCTATCATATGGTCAGGAAGTAATCTCAATGGTAAATAAACATTGTTCATTAATACTTTTATAATACAAAATGGTAACAAAGTATTCAGATATCCATACCATAGGATAATACAATCCATGAACTAGATACTTTTAGCTTCATTTTATAGATAAGTTACTGATGTTCAAAGAGATCGAGGATTTACTTTTGATCTCCTAGCTAGTAATCAGTTCTGTGCTAGGAACTCTACTCTAGGTCTAAAAGAAGGATAGAAAGAGAGAGAGAAACAGAGAGAGAGGAAAGAGAAAGGAAGGAAGGCAGGAAGGAAGGAAGGAAAGGAAGGAGGGAGGGAGGGAGGAGAGAGAGGAGGGAAGGGGAGGGGAGAGAGAGGGAATGAGAGAAAGGAAAAAAGAAGAGCAGAAGGAATATTTCTTAGTGATCTAAAGGCATTTTAAATTCATTGTTGCTATTGTAATAGCTCTGTATGAAAACGTTAATACTTTGGGTGCTATCTTATAGAAAAGGGCATTAGACTCAAAGAGCAGCATAAAATTACTCAGTCATTGAAACACTACGATTTCATCTGGTTTTGTCACTCTAAAACCACCACCTAGCAGTCCTCTTGTCGTCTAGTTTTAGAGCCTCCTATTGGATTCACTGCATAGCAAGTAAAGGAAGACCCCAGAATTCAGCTTGTACACCTTCAAAGTATCCTCATAGAACAAATTCCAAGCAAAGTTCTCCGAAGAGAATTCAAGCCCCTTCATAATTAGGACCTGTCCAAGGGTCTTTTTGGAAAATAAATAATTAAAATTATATCTTGATTTCCTATCAAGCACCCAAATAAATTCCAACTGGATGCAAGATTTTGTTAAACATAAGAGTAGCAGGTATAGATAAGACTTATAAGCATTAAGTCATAAAAGGCAGGAACTCTGATTAAAATACTGACGGATTTTTTTGAAAGCATCTATGTGTTGAAAAATAAGCAGAATCATAATGCAAATGAAAACCTGGTGGAAAACTCACCATATTTATGACAAACATAGGATCAATATTCTTTAGATGAGAAATGGACAAGTGCTCACAATTTTAATTTGGCTAAGGGAGGTGTGGAAAGGCAGTTCCCAAAAGAAGAAATATTTATGGCCAGTAGAATTATAAAAATGTTCAACTTCAGTAGTAATCTCAGAAATGCAAATTAAAATAATGGTATGCAATTTTTGCCAATCAAATTACAAGGTTAGTAATAGAGTTCCTGCATTGGGACTGAAGAAATAGGAGCACTCGTAGATTTCTCTTGCCATTCTGCTAGATGTCATTTGCTAGACGCCCTTCATTCCTGCACCATTGCCCAGATATTGGCCAAACCCAACTGGAAGCCCAAAGGCAAGGAAAACTGGATGATATGTGCAGAGAACAGAGGTAGAGAGAATAGAGTAGAAAGAAAGGGCTAGGGAGAAAAACAGAGAATAACCAGAAAAGTCTATTACCCAAAGTTGCCTGTACTGCTTTAATCCACAGACACTAATGTACTGAAACAGCTTCTCCTGCCTTAAGTTCCTCCCCTGGCATCGCTTACACTCAGCCTCCTCACACCCTGCTCACCCTTCTTTACCCTTGGTGATCTACTTAACATATGCTAGGCCTCCCTCCTGACCCTAAACTCTGACGTGATCCTAACATCTGAGCTTATGGAGTTCAGAAAGGGACCTGTGGGAAGCCAGCCATCACCCTTCTCTGGGGTGCCTCAAAAGTCTGGCACTGGTCCTGATCTCAGGGTTTTTAAGGTAAGATAAAAATAGCAAGCACTGAGCAGAAAGAAAACTCTGTGAGTAAAACTAACCATTTGAAAAGAAAAGATACAAATAACACTAATAAGCCTGGTCCAAAGCAGGTGTACCTGGCTGAGAATTAGAGATTTATTTTTCTAGGACATAGTGGCTGGTACTTAGCATTCCAGTTACCCTTTACACTTCCAAAGGGCTTTGCTTAGGTGTTCTCCAAGTATGGTAATGCACTAGAGAGTTTGCTGAGTTTGAGGTCAAAACCATTCCTTTTCTAAGGGTAGGTATGTAAGACTGTTGGATGTGCTTTGTAGCCTAAACATTGAGCTTAGAGAACCAATGCCTGGTTTATGCTTAGAAAAACTAACAGTTCTCCCTAAGTAAGCTGTAAAAACAGAAGCTGCATTTAGCCCGAAATTGCTCACAGCCTGAGACTTCTGTGTACCAGCCCACTTCCCCTGAATGCACCTCCCCCAGTACCAATCCCCAAAAAATTAATCAGCTTTGAAGATGTGTTATTTTTCTGTTCTCTGGTGAAGGAAATATTTTATTTTATCCACCTGGTTCTGATTATTAAATGAAGTGGAATTCAAAACTTATTAGAGCCTTGTACACAGGACCTTCTTAATCCATCCAAGCCCTGTCTGAAATGTGGGTTGTTGTTCATGTGAGCCCCAGGGATCCACCCTGAAACTCCAGTTCTTCTAAGCCCCCTTAGCAGGAGGAATTAAGCAACTCATGAATCTTCACTTCAGCAAATGGATCTGTATCTGGCAAAAGTCTTTTGTGATGTGATCTTTTCATATTCAATACTGTTTTTTTCTTAATGAAGACTTGGCACCCCACTAAGTTTTCTTGCACATGCAAGATAATATTCAGAGTCTTTAATATTTGAAGGACCCATCATAAGCCCAGCATGTTTGTTTTATTTCAGATGGACTCCCAGCAAGTCCCCTTTTTAAGGGCATTTGTGTCAAATAGTTCTTAAAAATAGCAATGCAAGTTTCCTTGCTGTAATGTCATCTTGGGTTTTGAGTATTTTAGAAAATGTCCTAAGTGATACTCCTCCAAATGAGTCCTAAGTGGTTTCTTCTCACTCTGTCCGTGAGAGGGGAAGTGGCAAAGGGGGTCCAAGGGAGAAAGAAGAAAACGTCTGGGTGAATCAAGGGTCCTGCCTTTTCATCCCCATGCTCCCCAAGTTCAGATGCGGAGGGCGGAATAGCCTCCCAAAAGGGCCACACTCACTCCCTTCATCTCTCCAACTGGGATGCCTGCTGGATCCAGCCCCCAGGTCTTGACCGAGGTTGCCATAGCCAGGGCAACGGTGCAAGTCTACCATATCAGGGACCCAGGAGAGTCACACATTAGCTTCTGAAGCCCGACCTCTGCCATCGCCGACTCCCTAGAAAGTGGCCCCCCAGGTCGAGGAGATTGGAAGGGGATTCTAGGCAGGGTCGCCACGGAAGATGAGACGCGGCCGGTGAACCGCCAGGTGTTCAGTCTCCCCAAGGAAGCTCCCACTCCTTGCCTGACTGGGGGGAGGGGGGACCACAAGGTCTAGGGAGCTGGGCTGGTGACCACCAGCAAAAGACCTGTAAGAGGGAGAGGCGAGCGTGCCTAGATCGCAGGGCCGCATTATTTGCCACCAAGTGTTCAGCATCCAGCACCACCCAGGCTCCCAGAGTTCTGTGAAGGCTCTTTGTATTTGTTACAATTCAGTACACTTACTCTGTACTCAAATGGTATGAGGAAGGTACTAATAAGCCCATTTTACAGTTGAGAAAACAGAGGCTCAGAAAAAGCAAGTCTCCCACAGACTACGGAATTCCAAATCCCATGCTCTTAATCACAAACACTATGGTCCCTGTCAACCACACAAACAAGCAGGCTGGAGCTTATTTGGGTAATAAGAGAGACAATCCTCAGAGACCCTTAGCCCTGCCCAGAGGAGTGAGCAGAACAAACACTTTGCAGCTTCCTAGCCTAGGAGGGTTTGCCTGGGCTTGGGAATTGGAAGACACTCTCTGCTCTCTCCTACCAATTGTTGTCTTTGGAGATGCTGGGAATTGAAAAGGGAAAAGGTTTTTGCCCAGAAGTTACTGTGAAACATAGAACACAAAACCAGGGCAAAGGGGAGGGAACTCTTCTTCCTAGGGCTTGTTCTCCCAGAGCCTTGGGCGCCTCAGGGAGAGACGCTTTGCTGCTCCCAGAGCAGAGCTTTTCACCCCCATCACCATAATAGTTCCCTTTCTACGTTCACACCCCTACTGGTTTCTGCCCCCCTGGAGGCGGATTGGGGGGAGGAGGGTTGGGGGGGGTCATCAGGCCTGACCTTGCTCCAGCCACTCCAGGCTCCCTTCCTAAAATTGACCTCTGCCAGAACCAAATCAAGTCCAAGCTCTTTTGGAAAAGGAGGAAACTGAGGCCCGAAGGATCTGCCCGGGTTCCCCAGGAAACTTGAGGTCTAATGGTTGGACCATGAATTTGTGACTGGATCACCACCAAGCTCCTGACCACCTACTGCTACCCACTCCAAGACCTGGTTGCCATGTCCTCATAACCTCTCTCATCTCTTAGGATGATGGTCCCGTGTACTCCCATTCCAGCACCTGCAGGAGTTTTGAAGCTTCTGCCCCAGTGTAAACTGACCTTCAACCCGCACACTGTGCTTTATTTATTGAAACCTCTTCTCTGGGCGGGGTGTGAGAGGAGGGTCATGAAGAGGTCAGAGGAGCCTAGAGATTCACAATAGAAGGTATTTTGGCGAGAGGAGGCCAGTGGGGTGAGGAGAGTGGGATCCACGTCATCAACTTCATCATTGAAAGCGTTGAAAGAAAAACCTACATTAGATCTGCTAAGTCTCCAAGGCGAGTGGGGCTCCACCTGACTTCCGAGGCCCTTTCCCCTGCAGCGGTGACCGGGGTGCAAGTGGGGAGCGGCCAAGGGCAGAGAGCGTGGTCTGAAAGGAGTTTGTGGCCCAGATCCCAACCAGCCAGTGCGGGTTGGGGGCAGGGGGACTGGACATCAAAGTCACAGCTGCAGCTGCGGTATTGCGCTGCCAGGTAGTTTCCGGAATGACAGCCGCCCAGAAAAGGCGGCCGACCGGCTTCGTCTCTCAAGGATCCCCACGCATGCTTTCCTGGCAAATAAAACTGCGGGAGGAGAAGTTGACACGAGAGGTCTCCAGTTAATACCTTGCAACAACACGGCAGATTTTGAGAGGTTGGGCGGACCTTTAAGAAAATCATTACATCACCCAGGGAAAGAATGTGGAATAAAACGCTTTGGATCCTAAAGACAGGGAGGCAATTAATGTAAATGGCTGATATTTTCGAGCGCGCTGCCACCGCCCAGGGCCGCTGAGTGCCTGGCACCTGGGAGGATCGTATCAGTGACTCTCGAGGCGCAAACCCGGAGCAGCCGGTGGCCCGCTTCCTAGGCGCCCTCCAGCGCCAGGGTGGGAACGCCGCGCGCCACGTGCTTGCTGGCCCAGGCACATACCCCCGGTCTAACAGCTCTGCGGCAAGGCTTGTCCTTCTCACTGCGTGGGCTCGGCTTCATTTGCTTGCCAATTTAAACATATTATTCAAACACGGACGTTTCCTTTACAGCTCCTAGTGAAACATTCTGCTTGATGGAAAGTTGATGGGGTTCTTTAACTTTTAATCAGTATCCGCTATTGAAAGGCTCTGCTGCTGCCTTTTCGCAGCGAGGGAAAAGTGAAATGTTTGCCTTTGGTCACACATTGACCGCCCTAGATAGGCAAACGCGGGGGGGGGGGGTGCTGCTTCTGCCTAAGTCCAGAAACTCATGAAGTGGGGGCATTCCGACTTGATCGTGTCACCCGGATGATTTTGGTTAAAATCAAGCATCGCTGCTAGGATAAGAGCCATGCCCAGTGGGCCTGGAAACTCAGGGATTACAGGGCTCTGAGACCCTGGCCTTTCTGCCAGAAGCATCTGTCCATCCATCCATTCATTCCCGGGTCTGTTGGTCCATTCATTAAATGGCCCCCTGAACTAAGATGGATCCCTAGGGTCCTCTCACTTGGAGACTTTGGAGTCAAGTGGATAAAGTTTCTAGGCTCCAGCATCTTTTCCCACCTGACATCAGCCTGGCCAGCATCTGGATTGGAACAGTTAGTTTATTGATTGAGTTAACAAATCTTTATTGAAAGTCGACTATGCTCCAGGCTCTGCTCTGGCAGTGGGACTGTGGGCCCCACCCTCAAGATCTTCTAGTACAGTGGGGGAGACAAAAAAAAAAAAAAGAAAGAAAAAGAAAACGACACAAATGGAATATGTTGTTCAAAATGATACAACCCTGGTAGGAATGTAGATTAAGATGTGGACCTAAGGAGAGAGCAGAGCTCAGTTGATTGGGGACGCCTGCAATGTCCTCAGCACAGACCCAGGGAAGCCGTGCTGGACATCACAGGTAACGCCCAATGTTGGCAGCTGCTTTTCCTTACTTTGATCCATTTATAGTAGGGGACTACAATGACTGCCTTCAGAAAGTTGTCAAAGTTCGGGCAAATCTTGCTGGTATCCCAGCAAAAGGGAATGCTGCCAAGGAGACCTCTTCTAGTGTTTCTGCTTAGAAGCAAACTCATTACAATGTGAGTTTTACTCTGTGACCCATAGGACCGGGAAAATCAAACAACTCCAAACAAATGCACTATTTTTAAAACAAAACTTTCCTCTGGTGTTAGCTCTGGAATAGCTGCTGGAAGTCCAGAAGCAGCAACTCGCCAGTGTCTTCCAAACGAATTTTAATTTTAAAATAATGAATGTAACCTCCCTCTAGCCATGCCAACAAATTAGTCTTTTTGTCAGTCCATTGAACAGTTTTAAAACTTGGCGGGTGGGGGGAGTCAGGAAGACAATACAATGAAAAAAGCGTGGCTAGAATGCATTTTTTACCCCCCCATATGTAGGATACAATTTATATTATTGTTACAAAAGCATCTGTTAAATAAAACTATGTAAATTTGAGGGTAATCACATTTGAATAGCTAAAGTTAAACCACCAGGGCCAAGTGAGGGGCCGTGGGAAAGCTCCTGGCTCCGTGTATGTGTGTGTGTGTGCGGGGGGCGGCGGGGGGGGGGGGGGGGGAGATGGGTGGATTGGGGTGGGTGGAGTTCAGGGACTGAGAAGCTAAATACTCATTCACCCTTGGGGGATGATTTAGGTTTAAGATGGCAGCCTCCCGGAAGAGAGAGATGACATCTAGAGTTCTCTGAGGCTCTGGGTTTCCATTACTGACTCCCTATTAGCCCAGCTTCTGCCAGTGGAGTAGAGTCAAATTCCCAGGCTTTCAGGGTCCCAACTCTTGCACACCTGGGGCAGCAGGTGGGGGAAGTGCCTGGATCTCAAAGCACCCGGCTAGTCTGTGGCACACAGTAGGGCCTCAATCACTCTAGTCCCTCTCTTCTCTCAGACTGAAAATTTGTTATGCTCCTCCCTAATTTTCCAACTCTTTATCTGGAGGGTCCATTTCCGGTCCCTCTTCTAAGACCCCAACCCCAACAGTTTTAAAGTAGCTAGAGGGAAGTGTGGAATATGTTGTTGAGGACGAAACAACGCTGAGCAGATAGGGCACTGAAGCGCTGCACCAGGGTGACGAGAGACTAGCTGGGACTAGGCACTTCCTCGGGCTGGCAGTGACCGCTGTGAATAAAGCAGTCGGTAACTCGGACAACACGGCTGCCTAGAGATTCGCCGTCTGGGGAACCCAGGCCTGGGCGGGGGCGCCACATCTGCGACCCAGGCCTCGAGGAAGGGAGGTTCCTGTTCTCTGCGGGTACCAATGGGACACTTATTCCCTCCAAGGCTAGTGATTGTCCAAGAGGGCGGGTCGCCCTTCCCAATCTTTCTCATTTGAATACATGAAAATGCGAGTTGATTTTGGCAGGGCAATGCTAGCTCAGGGCCAGAGAGACGGTTTTGTCGCCCGCGGGCAAGGCTGGGTACCGAGCAGCTCCGGCTCCGACATCCGGCTGTGGGCCAGCTAGGCCCGCGCCCCAGGCCGCTCAGAAACCCTGCGGCGGCTCCAGGGGCAGTGAGGGGAAGGACAAACCCAGGCATAAAAAATTGGGATTAAAATATTTCATTAGAATTTTTCCGACATCCGGCTGCGGCCGGGATCCTGAGATTTCTCCGCACGAAACTGCTGGACGAGGCCAGTTAGGTGGTCTCGGGGCCAGGGCCCCTACCTACTGAGGGTCGGACGCCTTGTGAGTTGTGAATTGATTTCTGATTAATAACATACTGATGGAAGGGCAGAGAAAGGAAGGTATGAGAAAACAACAACAACAATAAAGTAAAGGAAAAGAAGAGAGCCCGTGACGGAACAGGAGCTCGGCGTTTCTCCTCTCCTGGCCCCCAAGTCTCAGGCTGCCGCGCCTCCCGCCTGGCGGGTGGGAGGCTGAAGGCAGGCGCTGGGGTCCGCCCTCTCGCGGCGCCTGGGCCCCCTGCCCGGCTCGGACACACACCTCGGTCAGCGGAGGCCAGTCAGGCGCAAGTGCAAACAGTTGCTTTCAGCGTCCCAGGCCTTCCTCAGTCCTTAACCGACCCGGGTCCCGGTCCAGGTCCGCTTTGAACCACGTGAAAGACAACGGGTCTTAGTTGTGTTAGCTTCTTAGCTTCTTATCTGGGTGGCAGGTGGGGACCAGAAGAGGAGGAGCTCGGACCACCCTGCACCGAGGGTGGCTGGGCCCGCCACAGTCGAGACAGGGCCATAGCCCCCTGGAAGGAGGGAGGTCGGCGGAGATAGGGGACAGGCTAGGGAGAACCACAGAGGGAAGTCCTCTGGAGGCTCCAGAGGGCACCCCAGAGGCCCGCCGCCCCCGGTTCTGCTCTCTGCCCACCGCACAGTCCTGCTAAACGGGAAAGACCCCGGCGCCGCCACAGACAGCGGGCTGGGCCCAACGCCTGAGGAGCGAGCTGTTTCTCGCCGACGTCACCCTCTGCTTCTCCCTTGCCCCGGTGAAGATCTGCGGAAGGGGTCCCAGCCAGGTAATACTGGGAAAGGGAAGAGGAGGTGGCCTTCTTCGGCCGGCGAATCTGGTAGCGCCGGCCGAATCTGGTAGCGCCCGCCGCCACAGCCAGACTGCGCCAGGAGCGGACCCCAAAGGGGAGGAGGCGCAGCTTCCGGGAAGGGCGGAGCCGCTTCCTCCGCCCAAGGCCACCTGGACGACCCACGCACCACCTTCCGACCGCTCCGGCTTCGTCTGCCGGAGGAGCCTGCCTCCCCTCAACCGCGGCCACCCTGGGCTCGCGTAGACCCATCCTAGCCAGGAGAGTTTGGCCCAGGACGCCCCAGGAGACGCCACGTGGCTGCCCTAGTGGCCCCTAAGCCTCCCTGAGGACTGAACAGGTCCAGTTCCCCGCGAAGGCAGAGCACAGCCTTCTGAAGAACGTAGACAGGGCCTATTTGGGAGAAGAGGTTTCTAACCAACGAGTAGACTGCAGCAACCAGGCACGTCACCTGGCTACCTACTGGCCAGCGGCCCGGAGGCAGCAGCTTTGTTTCATTTATTTGCTTGTTTGTTTATTTTCCAAATCAAAGACCCGGCACGACCCTGATGATTCGCTTTTAAAACTCTGAGAAATGACTGGCTGGCATCTGACTACCCTAGAACTTCACTTCCTAAATGTGTTAGGTGTCTTGGAACCTCGCCACTGAGATGAAGGGAGGCCGGGAGCTAACCGAGCTGCCCCCTCTCCTTCTTGGCCTCAGGCAGTCAGCTCCCTGAACTAAAATCTCAGGCTAGGGAGGTGTGCGGAGTTCCAGACTCCCCTGACGGCGTTCGCTGGGGCCGCGTGCGGGAGGGTTCTGTGCCCTCCCTTCCTCCCCACACACACCACGGGAGGTGCTGTGAGCCCAGTCATTCCCGGCGGGGCCGCGACCCAGGAACTCGCAAGCTGGATCAAGGCTCTAAAGTTGGCAGAGTCCACTCTTCACCACCAGTCTGGGGCTTTGAAGAAGCCTGGAAAAACTTTACTTTGGACATCCCGCTATAGGCGTTTTGTTTTGTTTTTTTCCTTAAGTTGACTTTTTTTTTTTTTAAGATGAGCTCTAGTAGGTTTAGGAAGTGGGCTAAAAGTGAAAGAATATTTGATGTTTTAATTGACCCCCCATAAAATGACAGCGCCCCCCCTTTAGGCACCGGCTTTTTGTGTACCATAAAAGCTATTACTAAATTGTCACTACCCATAGAAAATACCCTAGTCATGCTCGATGTTTCTGAAGAGCCAAGAGGGCGTTGGAGAATCACCGCGGGAAGGAACAAGGAAGCTCATTAGCACTGAAAGTCCCCCCGGATCAGGCCGAGGAAGCTAAGCATCCGTGTATTTTACAAATGGAACCAAGGTCCTGCTGCTGATGGGAACTTTGGACAAAAGAATGAGTTTCTGACGGTGGCTCTGAGAAATCTGTGCAAATCCACACATTTACAGATGCATTTACACAAACTGATGGGACCTGCAGTCACAGGAGCAGGCTGTAGTTGGGGAGGGCGCCTGCTCTGAGTTCCAGGTGGATTTAATTTCACTCTCATTCCATTCCTTACAATGTGACATTCCCCCCCTTTTGTTAAAAAAAGGAATTGTAATCCAATGCTTTTATCTTTTTTTATTTCCTTAACTGCACATCTTCACCCTCTCCGGCTCCCCTGCTGATTTAAGAGATTTGTTTGGTTCAAGGATTTAACGTGATTCTGTTGCCAGATTTCAAGGAAGAAAGATTTAAAAGAACAAAGTGCGGGGCGGGGGGGGGTATCTGAAAGACAAGTTAAAACACATTTCTTAATATGAGATTAATAACATGCTTAAAACTTTGCCAAACAAGAATATTTTGCATTTTTAGTCATTTTTGAAAGATTTTATTTTGTTGTTACTTCAGGAAAACTAGTGGGTTCTACCTAGGGTAGGACACACACATTGTCGGGCACCCACACACTTAGATACAGACATGGCCACAACTCATTTAGAAGCTCACACACATTCATACTCTCAGAAATAAACTCACACCATCCCACAACCTATCACCAACTCAATGCTTATCAATCACTTCAGTTGGTCCTTCTCCAATTAAAGTGATTGTGGGCAATCCACTACCCAGGGCCTCATAGGAGCCAAGAGGCTTTGCTTTGGGGAGAACTTCCCACCAATGTCCAGGACCCGTTAGGGACCAAGGAAGCTCCTGGGGTGCTAGCCTGGCCCCTCCAGGTGGGAGATGGGACCAGGCATCGCCGCAGACCATCCCTGGCTTCAACCTGGCACCTCTCTAGCCGAGCAGATGCATTCCCGCGCCTGTGTTCATGCTCTCCCAGTTAACGCGCGCAGTTAGGGAGATGTCGCCTCCCCCTGACCTTTCCCTATCAGAAATCAGACGGTCGCCTCCAGCTCAGTCCCCGGGGCTGCGGAAGGGGGGCAGGAGGAGGAGCTGGGCAGAGGAGGACGGCCCGACTCGGGTGCGCCTGCCCTATCACACAGACATCTGTTCTCAGTCTCTTCCTCTTTATGATCGCTACATATGACAAGGGAAGTAGAGCGGACCGAGGCGGGGGAAAGAAAAAAAGTTATGTCATAAAGATATAAAACGGTGCTGTGACTCACCTGCTCTTAGCCGCAGGTACGGGTTTCGTGGCAGCCTCTCCGCTCTGCTAGCCAGGAGCCCAAATAGGCCTAATGTCACTCGGCTAGGTTGACTCAGATGGCCGAGTTTCTAGTGAAGGGGCAAAATTGGGGCTTTCTCCTTTTTCAAGCCTGAAGTCCGGGGAGGGGGATGGTCTGTAGTTTCCAGTCTCCCAGGGTTGAACTTTGGGTCAGTAATCAGTACAGTGGGGGCTGGAAGCGGGCAGAAGAGCAGGAGGGGCACGGGATGGGGCTGCAGCCGGCGGCCCCCAGAAGCCGGTGGGTCCCCCTGGGGAGGAGGGACTCTGGGGTCATTTAGCTGGCCCGGCCCCGCGAACCGGGGATCCAACGCCACGGCCCCCAGCCCTTCTCCGGCTGCGCGGTTCCTATCCAGAACCCTCGTAAGCTTGCCCGGCCCCGCCTATTTTTCTTTTTTTTTCCTCTTCCAAAGGGGGTTACACCCCCCCATCCCATTTCCCTCTTCCCCCAGGCTCCGGGCTTAAACCAATTACGCTGCTTTGCAAACAAAGTGAGGGCTGGGTTTGAGGGAGGGGGCTCGGCGGGAGGGGGCGCAGGGGGCGCGCGGCTGCAGAGCTGCTGGGCGGGAGGCGCGGCGGCTGGACTGGCGGGCGGCCGCCTCGCAGGTGCACCTCGCGCTTTGTAGGTGCGAGCGTCTTTGTGAAGCGGACAAATGGGGAGAGGACGAGGAGGTGGGCACTCGAGCGACGTAAGATCCACATCAGCTCAACTGCACTCGTCTCGCAGAGGCCGCCCGCTCACTTCCCGCGGAGGCGCTCCCGGGCGCCGCGCTCCGCGGCCGCCGCCTGCCCCCGCCCGCCGCGCCGCCTCCGCCGCGCACGCCGCGCCCCGCAGCGCCTGGCTTCCTCCTCGCTAGGGTGGCGTTGGGCTGGCGCGGGCACTCGGGTGACTGCAGCTACTCGGCTCCCCGCCCCCCGCCCTGCGCCGCGCGGCCGCCCGTCGCTTCGCACAGGGCTGGATGGTTGCATCGGGCAGGGTGGCTCCAGGATGTTAGGGACTGTGAAGATGGAAGGGCATGAGAGCAGCGACTGGAACAGCTACTACGCGGACACACAGGAGGTGAGAGGCGGGCAGCAGGCAGGACGCTCCCGGAACCCGTGCCGGGGGAGGCCCAGAGAGGCGGGCGCCCGGAAGGGTGGGTGGCTGGCGGGCTGGGGGCGCCTCCTCCGTGCCATCGTTGCGTGCCCACCCGAGGTGTTCCCGGACAGGCCTTGGCCCGGCCTTGGAGCCGGATCCGCTGCCCCGCGGGGGAGGCTGGGTCCCGGCGCTCGGCGCTTGGAGCAGCCAGAGGGTTTCAGGAAACTCTGGGCTTTGAAAGCACCCGCTCTGGAAAGCGCTCGCCTCTTCTCTGCGGAGAGCGGGAGCCGGAACCAGGCCCGGGGTGCCGCGGGTTGGCGGGCGGGCGCCGGCAAGAGTTGGAGGTAACTCTAGGAAAGACAGAATTCTCCAGCAGGGCGGCCTCTCCCTCCCAACGGTTGAACTCGCAGATGTCTTCAGATGAAAGCGCGCTGCAGTTAAGTTGCGTCTTAATAATGAATCGATTCCGAAATTTTATAAAAGTTCTTTAAAAGCCCTGTTTGGGGAGAAGTGTGCTCATTCTACTCTAGAACCGCTGGGTGGCGCTGGTGCGAACTGACTTTTCCTCCAGCACCCCGAACTGAGAACCTGTTTCTCTTCATTGTCCCCTTGGTAGCACGTTCATGTGGTTTATTTTACAATGTGCACAAAGGGATTGTGAGGAAAACCAGGTACAGGCGGGACCACCACCTACTAAAAGTATTTCTCTGGAAACAGCTGGTAATTACCCCCCAAAAGTTCACCATTATTAAAAACGGTTATTGAAATCGCCTTCAAGAATGATGGGGAGAGGAAAAGACAAAAAAAAAAAAAAAGAAAGTAAAAAATAATTTAAGACATGGACAGAAAAATATAGAATCAGGAACTATTTTGATGGCAATTAATTTATTTAGATTTGTATATTTATATATTCACAAACTTAGCTTGAGTTTATTTGCATACCATAGCAGAGTGTGCCTAGTTAACTTTGTACACCTTTTATTTTTTCAAATGAAATTGTATCTGCTGATGAAAAAAATTCAAGGACATTATTTTTATTAAATTATCAGAGATGTTTTTATATTTCTGGACTCTGTTTTTAACATATATAGTGCATTCCCAAATTGCTATTGGTAAGGGTTTCTCCTACTGATAATTTTAAAATGAGCTTAGAACTCTTCCTCGGGTTTAATTCAGATGCAGACATCTCGACCCACTAGTTAATGAAGTTCCCTATAGAAAGAACTTCCTTATAGATTAAAGCTGAGAATTGCAAAATAGAATAGCGTTAAAAGAAAATAAGTAGACTTTGATTTTAGAAATTTTAAAGTGGGATTTTAAAGCCAAGCTTTGAAATAATCCATGGCAACATATCAGTATGGGAAAACAAAATAGATTATTTTGACAAATTGTGTCACCAAAATTTTCAAATGTTATGGGGCTGGAAATAGGTAACAAAATTAGTGCAACTTTTTGAATGGTTTAAAGAGATGGTACATGTAAAGTCAAGTTAAAGTTAAGTGTAGTGCATTGATATTATGCACTCCCCTCCTGCCCCCTCTCCTCTTGTATCTATTTTTAATTTTTTTCCAAAACTTACTTAACTTCTGAGTTTCTTTCCCTTTTAGTATTACAGTTGCTACAAGTCGATGGAAAACACTCCCTCTAAAACATAATAACAAAAAGTCACCATTTGGGAAAAACTGCTAAGGCGGTAAAGCCAGTTGTTGAGAAATGGATGGTCATATGGCCATGAATGATTAGTTCTATCAAGGAGAGTTTAATTAACAGCCACCCCACACAGCCCAGGCTACTATGTGGTCAGCCCAGCCTGGCCGGCTTAGGCGAGATAGGCACAGAGCTGGTGTTCTGTTGTCCACCCCTGCGGGGGCTACGCCGCCGAACCCACTGCACCCCGTAAGGTGGGGTGAATAAGCAGAGTCAGAAAATAATTCTGTTTTCGGAGTTTAACTCCATTTAACCAAAAGGGCTTTGCTGAGGCCGGTCTGGGGTGGAGACTGGGATACCAACTGGCGTGGATGCAGAAGGCGATGGAGGGGCCCTAGAAGTCGGCCCCTGAGCCTGGCATGTAAGGCGATTACACATCTTCCTGGGGACATATTTTCTGTGAGCGCTGGTCTTTCATGCCTGCCGCGCTAAGATTTTTCCCCTGCTGCGCAAGACATTTCTTTGCTCTTTCTGGGGAGGGCGCCTGACGGTTTGCCCCGGGTGGGGGGCCCTATGCTTTGCAGAAATGCTCTCTGCACGTCTCCGGGTTTGCCCCCGGCGCTAGGCCGCCGGCTCCACTACTAACCCCGCCCTTCGGGGCCTCTTCCCTCGCTGTCTCCGTTCCAGGCCTACTCCTCCGTCCCCGTCAGCAACATGAACTCGGGCCTGGGCTCTATGAACTCCATGAACACCTACATGACCATGAACACCATGACCACGAGCGGCAACATGACCCCAGCTTCGTTCAACATGTCCTACGCAAACCCGGGCCTGGGCGCCGGCCTGAGTCCGGGCGCCGTGGCTGGCATGCCGGGCGGCTCCGCGGGCGCCATGAACAGCATGACGGCGGCGGGCGTGACGGCCATGGGGACGACGCTGAGCCCGGGCGGCATGGGCGCCATGGGCGCGCAGCCCGCGGCCTCCATGAACGGCCTGGGCCCCTACGCGGCTGCCATGAACCCGTGCATGAGCCCCATGGCGTACGCGCCGTCCAACCTGGGCCGCAACCGGGCGGGGGGCGGCGGCGACGCCAAGACTTTCAAGCGCAGCTACCCGCACGCTAAGCCGCCCTACTCGTACATCTCGCTCATCACCATGGCCATCCAGCAGGCGCCCAGCAAGATGCTCACGCTAAGCGAGATCTACCAGTGGATCATGGACCTCTTCCCTTATTACCGGCAGAATCAGCAGCGGTGGCAGAACTCCATCCGGCACTCGCTCTCCTTCAACGACTGCTTCGTCAAAGTGGCGCGCTCCCCGGACAAGCCGGGCAAGGGCTCCTACTGGACGCTGCACCCGGACTCCGGCAACATGTTTGAGAACGGTTGTTACTTGCGCCGCCAGAAGCGCTTCAAGTGTGAGAAGCAGCCGGGGGCCGGGGGCGGAAGCGGGAGCGGGGGTGGCGGCGGCGGCGGCGGCGGCGGCGGCGCCAAGGGCGGTCCTGAGAGCCGCAAGGACCCCTCGAGTGCCGCCAACCCCACTGCCAACTCGCCCCTTCATCGGGGCGTGCACGGTAAGGCAGGCCAGCTAGAGGGCGCGCCGGCCCCTGGGCCGGCTGCCAGCCCCCAGACTCTGGACCACAGCGGGGCGACGGCGACAGGGGGCGCCTCGGAGTTGAAGACTCCATCCTCCTCGGCTGCGCCCCCGATCAGCTCCGGGCCCGGGGCACTGGTATCTGTGCCCCCCTCCCACCCGGCGCATGGCCTGGCCCCCCACGAGTCCCAGCTGCACCTGAAAGGAGACCCCCATTACTCTTTCAACCACCCCTTCTCCATCAACAACCTCATGTCCTCCTCGGAGCAGCAGCACAAGCTGGACTTCAAGGCATATGAGCAGGCACTACAGTACTCGCCCTATGGCGCTGCGTTGCCCGCCAGCCTGCCCCTCGGCAGCGCCTCGGTGGCCACCAGGAGCCCCATCGAGCCCTCAGCCCTGGAGCCGGCCTACTACCAAGGTGTGTATTCCAGACCCGTCCTAAACACTTCCTAGCTCCCTGGGACTGGGGGTTTGTCTGGCATGGCCATGCTGGTAGCAAGAGAGAGAGAGAGACAGAGAGAGACAGAGAGAGAGAGAGAGAGAAATCCACACATACCAAGCCGACAACAGCATAATGAAATCCCAACTATTTTTATTTCATTTTTTGTGTGTGTGCACAATCTTTTCCCCAGTGCAAAGGACTGTTACTTTGTTATTGTATTCGAAATGCCTTGTGTATATTATTACAAAGAAAACCAGTCCCAAACCAACACGATTTTTTCCTGCAATGTTTAACAATCCACAAATGTATATATAAAATCCTCCTACTTCCTTATTCCTCTCCCTTTCTTCCCTCTTTCCCCTCCAGACACCGTTCTAGTCTGTGCAGGGTTTATTTAAAAAGAAAGAAAGAAAGAAATGGTCAAACTTGTAAAATATTTGTTTGTGCTTTCCCCCACCCCCTCACCTGATCCTCCACAAGTTTACAGGTCTGTGGCAATACTCTTAACCATAAGAACTGAAAGGGTGAAGAAACAAGTAGACACTAGGGGCTATTAAAAGTATTTGAAGGACAATACTGCTGTTGTGCAGCAAAACATAAATTGATTATAAACATCAGAGCCATTATTCAGCTTCCATTTCTGATACATTCAGATAGCTGTCTTAAAATGAAATACACATATATTATGTACGAACTTATTTATGCACATGCTCAAATATGTAGACATCCTCCATATATTTGCATAACATGTAGAAATAATAGTTAGGTGATATACATGGTACATTTTCAAGAGTTGCCTGACCAAGAAGTTACAAAGACACCCTCCTCCCTTGTCTTCTCCACTCACATATAGCCCTGAGAATCAATTCCTCAAGAATTGCCATCCTCAATAACTCTGCTCTTTGCTTTGCAGAGTGCCATTGTCATGTCATTCTGAGGTCACATACCATGTACAAAATTAGCTTCTATGTATCTGTACCATTTAAATATTTTTTTCCAGGAAAAAGGGAATATTACAATGTTGGAGGAGAGATAAGTTATAGGGAGTGGTATTTCAAAATTTGGTCCAAAATTCCAAAATCCAACTGATTGTGGCCATTTTAATTATTGCCATCGTGTGCTTGTTTCATTCAGTGTTAATGCACTTTTCACAGTTGGACATGGTGTTAGTATAGCCAGACGGGTTTCATTATTCTTCTTTGCTTTCTCAATGTTAATTTATTGCATGGTTTATTCCTTTTTTTTTCCTTATAGTTGAAATTGCTTTAAATGATGGTTAAAATTACAAATTAAAAATGTTAATTTTATCAATGTGATTGTAATTAAAATATTTTGATTTAAATAACGAAAATGATAAATTTTAAACCGTGGAATATGTTCTTGATCATTTGCAGTTAAGGACTTTAAATAAATCAAATGTTAACAAAAAAGTATATCTGTTATTTTCCTCAATTAAATCCAAAATAGGTATTCTGAAAATGATATTTTCCAAAGTCCGGCACTGAATATAAATAACAAAAAGGGAAAATGATATAAAACAAAATTGTTTTGTTTGTTTATTATATGAACATGACACTAGTAAAAACCAGTTAAAGAAATTCAATAAAAATGGGTAGATAAATTGATTTAATATCCCAAGAATTGAGATTTTTAAGAGTATTTATTCCCAATAATGTTTAATTTTTGGCATGAGCTTAAGCCTCCTCTGTTTCCTTTGAGGCTGTCCACAATGAAATCAAATTCATTAATATAACTACATTTCCCCCTGCCCCAATGTCTAATATTCCTTTATCTGAGAAGTATTCTAGTGAGAATAAAGTATCAGATGTGGCTGATAAAATTAAGTTGTCTACAACGGAGAATCCTGAACTTTTTTTTTTTTTCATTGAAAGAGAAACAAAACTTAACCATCATGGTAGCTTTGGAGGGGGCCGGGGGAGTCGAGTTAAATCTCTCCTGCAGGGGAAGCTTTGTGCCACCAGGACATTTCGGGGTAGCTGCTATTTTGTATTTTGTGATGATACTTTTAAAAAATATTGTTTCTAAAAATACCATTCCTGAGAACTTAAAGCTGATGATTTGTTTGCCTTCTAAGAAGCCTTTAAATGCAACTTCACACCCCTACAGTTGCTTGAGATCACAAAATCATTAATCTCCTTTGATAGTAGGCTCACTTTCCAGTCCACCTATTTCTTTGTAAGTCTTGTTCGGATTGACATCAACAATAACAACACCAGCCCAAGCAGAGGCTAGCCTGCCTGAGCTCTTGTGTATGAACTCCATCCTCGCCGGGGCTTGAACTTGGACAGCCTTTACTTTGATCGCCCCACTCCGCAGTGCGGACAAGATAAAAAGAGCTGTGTGAGTCCCTTAATTATCGCGTAATTGCCTCCCCAGATGAGGGAAGGGGTGGCATGTAGCACTTGAGAAAAATCCAGAAATCCCATCCTCCCCCCCCCCCCCCACTTCAGCTAATGAAAGGAGGAGAGGGAAATAGCTGGTTTGGATAATTTCAAAATGTAATTTGGAGGCCTTTCGGAAGGACATTAAAGTCCCAAAGAGAGGAAAAAGCTTTCAATCTCAATAGTTATTTATATGTATATGGCGGGTAAACAAACGCGTTGGCAAATTTGAATTCCAAATGTAACTTCAGGCCGTGAGTTTGGGCCGAGGAATTTTACCAGCCCCACCGAGTCTAAATCGTCTAACTTTCGTGCGTTCCCTTCGGTGATGGTCCCTTCCCTCTCTAACATACGAGCACTATCAGTGTCTTGCCTTCACCCACCAGGCTTAAGTGGGCCTCAGCTCTCGCTCTCTTACTTGGCAGAGACTTTTTCTGGGCTTGCGGGGGGCGAGGCGCCGCAGGCTGCTGGCAGAGGCCACTTTGGAAACCTGCCTGAGAAGCTAGAATGGTGGGTCGCGGGGAGCTGGTTTGGTGGGCTTCTCACGCGCTTTCCTGCCGCCTCTGAGCAGTAAAGCACCTGCGGGCACTTTGCGCGCGTTCTGCCGCCTCTGGGCCAGCTGCGCCCTGCGCGTTGGGAAGGGCGCGCGGATTGGAGCCGCGGAGGGCGGTTGCCGGGGAAGAGGGACAGAGCAGGACCGCAGGCATCTCGGGGTGACAAGTGCAGTTAGTTCTTTATTGTTTGGGCATTTTCCCCTCCTAGCGAATAAATCTGTCCAGCCCGAGACCTAAAAGTCAACAAAGAAGGCCAGGCGTCGCTTTACCGCTCCTGCGGCCCCAACACCCGCGTTTCCGCGGCTGCTCCCGCTGGGTAATCCCTTCCTCGGAAACCCGGACACACAAACGCGGGAACGCCCGGGGCTGGGGCGCCTCGCCCCGGGGCCAGGAGGAAAACATCTGTGGTTCCGAGGGAGTGCTGCGACGACCCTCCTCGAGCGCGCTGCCTTCCCTGATCCCCGCCCACCCCCGCTTTCGTCTCCGAATTTCTGTATTTCTTCACCTCGGACACTCGTTCCTGCCGACGAGGGCGGAAAGGGGATGCTGACCGCCGAGCCGCGGTCCACCCGGCTCCCTTGATGGAGGAATTTCCCTCGAGGTGGGGGAGGGGGTCTCCGGATGGGGAGGGAGGGAGTGAGAAGAAAAAATCCTTCCTGCAGACCGTCTAGTGCAACGCTTCCAAGGCTCTCCGATCGAGTGACGACGCCACCACCGAGCACTTTGAGAAAAAAAAAGAAAAATGTTTTGGGAGGGAATATAGTCCTGGGGAAGAGAACTTCAAATGTTAACTTTCACCTTGTTCCGGGCCTGACACGTTTTTTTTTAAATTGATAAAAAGAGAAGACAACTAAACACAGCTAGGGGGAAGCTCACCAGAAACTACCCAACTTAGAAGTGTTCCCAAGTAGAAGGCAGCTCGGTCTGTTTTCTACATGATGGCTATTACAGTGTTTACGTCACAGATAAAATTTAATCTCCATTGTCCCTTCGTGAACTCTTTATAGCAGAATAAACTGGTGAGCATTATTAAGGGAGGAAGGATTAAACAAACAAAATCCTGTTAATGTTCTTAACTTCTGTTTTCATTTTCTGAAGCCTGGAATACTCGGCTGATTTCACTGAAAGTGTAAAAAAATATTACTTTTCTCAGGAGTCTAACAGATTCGAATGAGCCATAGCAGAAAAGAATTCCTGGAGTGATAAAATTTAAAAATCTTGTTTTAGCACTTTAAAAATTGATCTCAATTTCATAAAAATGCTTATTAAGTTTCTTTGCAAAAATTTTCTGTGATCAATACAAATTCCTTTCAATGCAGACCAAAGTAGGAGACCTGTAGCCCAAATTAATTAACCTTTCCTCAAGATCGATTGGTTTTCTGTTGATTTAGCAGTAATATTGTAGAACATTTAGCTATAATGTATTTTAATGTGATACCTCAATATGTCAAGAGGAAACACTCATTGAAAAGATAAAATTGCTTAACTTATTTAATAGGTGTTTAATAAATTTCTAAAAATATTTTATTTTCAAAAATCAAATCTTAATTGCTTATTTGGGTTGTAGTAAAGTGTGTTTTGCAACTAAATGGACTTAAGATAATGTCTAATTAGTTCAAGATAATTATGTGCAAAAGTTAATTATTTGTGAGCTACCTGGGGCTAAAATAGGTCATTAAATTATGCTGAAATTTAGAAATAAGATTTTCTCAAACAGAATCACTAACATCAATAGAAACTCATGAGAGTAAGAATGTAATAAAATGAAACAACTTGGAAGATTTTACAACCTTCCCATTTGGAAATAGAATCTGGAGACATAAAAGGTCTTTGTTTTTGTTTTTGTTTTTAAAGCAGCCGTCTCTGCAAGTTTTATTTTCTACCACTGATCCTATTTGGTGTGTCCAAATAACATTTAATAACAGATTACTTTCAATGTTCTGGGTTTTTTTCTTCCAAATTGTTACGTTTAAGACCATAATGGTTTCATTGGTGTTTCTCTTTTAGCTCCCAGTCTAGCTCGGTTCACTGAACTTTGGACAGCTCAGACGGCAGCCCTCACCTTCCCACTGCCCCCTCCAGTCATCATTCTAGCGAGCAATGTGGAGCTGGAAAATACCCATCCATTTCAACTTTAACTTATAAAAGGAATGCATTTTCCTATAAACATTTTTTAAAAATCTGACAAGGGGGAAATCCTCACTTGCTACCTTTCTTTTTTCTAACTTCCTCATTTCTCCAATTATGTCAGCTGTGACTATACAGTGTAAGAGCAATGCTCACGGTGAGCATAAACTCCCCCTCTGTAGCCCCAGAAAGTGAGAAGCATCCCTCCTTCTAGATGACACTTCATGATATTTTGGGATTCTCTATGTTCTAGTCAAGGTAGAGTACACAAGCAGATTATTCTCCCTCAAAATCTGGGGGGGAAAAGGGCTTAAATGGAATAGGTGCTTGAGGACCACGGAATTCAGGTGGGATGCTGGTCAAGTCACATCAAGATCAAGTTCAGAACGGCCAACACTAGGGCAGGCCTGACTCAGAGTTCTAAGTGTGATGTTTCCCTGGGTTGACTTTCTACTTCTTTCCTCAAGATTACATCAGGGGCTTTTTAAGAAAAATCCCTGAAACCCAGAAAAACAACCTGGAAATACAACCGCCCCCACCAAGCACTGCTTGGAAATAGGGAACAATGCATTCAACTGGAAATCTCTTTAGTTTCTTTTCCCGCTCTCCCATGAAATTTTAGTTACTCCTCTGCTTGTCTAATCATGTCCCAGGTCAGGTTTTTTTTTCCTCTCACACCAAAGAGCTGTTATTTTAAAACATAAGCAATTTAATGAGAAGAATGTAAGGGTTTTGTGGTGGTTTCTTTCATTTTTATATTTAATTTTAAGGACCCATTATGCACGAGGGAGGAAGGAGACTCCCATCTAGCGCTACACTCCCAGACAGCTGATTTTCTTTGCCTGATTCAGGTGACTGGTGCGTTTTTGGAAGTTCCCCTAGCTCTGGGTCCTTACCCGGGAGCCTTGAGCTTCTTCACTCCCATAACCCAGCTACAAACGCCTGGGTTTGTATCAGCTCCCAACATCAGCTCCCCCCAGAGCGCCAACCCCCACCGCGTCTTTCACCGATTTTGCCTAGGTGGAGGCCGATCACGAGCTCGAACTGCAATGAGCCGTGTTGCTGTGCAGGGCACCGGCCAGGTTTCCTCACCTCTCCCTGGAGTCACACTGCCTTCTGCAGACACGCGCTTCCTTTTGTTATGCCTGGCTAATATATTAATGGGGCGGATAACCCGGATCCTTTGGTGGTTGGGGGGGGGCGGGGGTTGGGTGAGTGGCGGGGGTTGGAGACCCGGAAGGGAAAAGAACAGCTCTAGTTGCTGACCATTGGGCCAAAGACTTCAGAGGAGGGAGGCCTGGGGTTGGGGGCGGAGGGGGGGCGAGAAACGTCGTGGGATGCGTATCGAGGTGGGAAAAGTTCACGTTGAGGGCACGGAAAGTAAACTTAATTAAATGCGTGCAACAAGTTTTTGGAAAAGGTGATCTGATGTTAATGTTCTGTCCTGGGTTCAGAACTGCGAGGCGGGACGCGGCGCACGCTGGAGAAACTGCCCTGTTGGCCAAGCGGGCCACGGGCGTGCTGCTGCCTACCCTCCGCTTGTCCCCTCACCCCCGCCTGGAGCCCGGTCGCGCTGCGCGGGGGCTAGTCACAGGCGAAACATCTCAACTGCGTGTGGCACGGATGCCCCTCTCGGAGGGGTACGCCTTCTCAGACTCATCAAGCTCTAGCTCAGCCAGCCACCTTAGTTGCTCGGTTCCAATAGTTTCAAAAAAAAAAAATAAAGACTTCCAACCACGCTGGCTGGCTGCGCTCACGAGACCCCTGCCTTCCCCACCCTCACCTCTAAAGGGCTGGCCTCCCAGTCAGAGGTCTTAACTGATTAACCACAGACGATGGAACCCCTGCGTGGAGCCACGAAGTGGGCGCCAGAAACCGAGACCTCGGGGCCGGAGGCCTTGGGGCCCCGGGGGACGCGGCTACTGGGTGCGGGCCTTGCCTCTGGTCCCTGCCTCCCAGGCCGATCGCGCGGCGGAGCCCCCTCCCCGCCGGGCCTGCCGCCCCGCCCGCCAGACGGTGCCCGGGCGCCCCGAGACATATGCTGCCCGCAGGCCGCGCGGCCCGACGTGGTGCTCATTGCCGAGGCGGTTCTCAGCCCATCAAAAGCCCAGGCTTTCTTCAGCCGTATGGGCCGCGAGGTGAACAACAATGGCCCGGCCCCTTCACTTCAAAAGCGGTGATCAGGGGAAAGGCTCCCCCAGAGAATTTTTTTTTTTTTCCTCCACAGCCTTTCATTCCTAGTTAAAAAAAAAAAAAAAAAAAAAAGGCATCAGCAACTCCAAGGCCCGGGCGAGCCTAATGCCCTTTGATGGGGATTGAATTCATTATCTCCAATAACACAATTGTGCTTGGCCAACGAAAAGAGCAAAGCAGGGCTCTATCCCGCCCGAGGGGCCCGGCCGGGCGGGGCGGGAGGGCGAAGCGCGCTCCTGGGACCAGCTCCGAAGCGCGGTCTCGGCCAGCCTAGCCCAGGCTGCGGCTCCCCCCTGGGTGCCGGGGGCGCGGGGGCGCGGGGCCCGCCCGGAGGCTGCAGGACGGGTGGCGCCGCCCGCGGAGACAGCGCCGGGAGGGGGCGGGGCGGCTCTCTTGTTTGATTTATTTTTCGTGTCTCCCTTTGCAATCATTCCCCGAGGGCCGCCCCGAGGGCTGGGTGTTTACTCTCTTCCCTCCAGGACTCCAGTTGCGGAGCCGTCCCTGGCGCCCGGGGCGTGCGGCCCAGGAGGGCCGAGAAGCGCCCCTGGCTGAGCGCGAAGGGTCCCCAGCATCCCGGCCGCGCCACCCAACCCGGGTGCCCTCGGTTCGGGGCCAGCTTTGCTCGCACCCTAGCACCGATAAAACGGGGCTTTAAATAGCCCCTGTTCTGGAGTCCTTCTGCTCAGGCTCTCCCCCCACTTGCTTTCACGCCAGCCATCCGCAAGGATCGCACGCCCAACGGCGCTCCAGGAGCCTGGGCCAGGATGGCCGGGGCACCACGTCGTGCATCCGGGCGCAGGGTCCGGGTGCCGGGAGTGCTGCGCCACCCACTTTGCTTCCGGCTGGGTAGACACTGTCCTGGACCGCGACCTGGACGTCGGCGCCTCCTCCCGGGTTCCACTGCCGTCCTTGCCCTTTCAGCCACCTCTAGCCCTTGCTTCTCTGCTCTCCTGAGTGAAGGGAGGTGAAAAAAAGACTAAAACAGGCAGTATCACGTGCCTTCACCCAGTGTGTGTGTGTGTGTGTGTGTGTGTGTGTGTGTGTGTGAAAGAGAGAGAGACAGAGAGAGACAGAGAGAGAGACAGAGAGTAGAGAGACAGAGACAGTGGGAAATTCCCTAAGAATCATGACCCAAGAAGACCTCTATAGCTTATTGTCTAAAATACAGGTTTCAATCATTTCATTACTAGGTATACTGCCTACACGACCCTATTGTCCCCCTCACCCATTACTGAGGAAATTATGTATTGCAGTTTTATTTCAGCCAGACAAGGAATGAGAGACAATTTAAAGGTTTTTGTTTGTTTGTTTGTTTTTTGTTTTGCAACAACACTTACGGAATCTGCTATGGTAGGAACTGTGGATTAGGATTGGTGGTTCCTTGCCAATTAGTCATGACTGTCCCAATCTTCAAGAGACCAATTCTTCACCTTTTTCTTCAGAGAATTAGACACACACACACGCACACACACACGCACACACACACCCTATAGTATACACGTGCTGGCTCTGATATATAGAGTGCACACATACAATTAAATATCTGATTTAAAGGAGCATCCATGAGAACTTGCCATCTACAAAACTGTCCCCAAAGTATGAAAGCAATAAAGTGATCAATTGATTTGGGTAAACCAAGAAAAGCGTTTCAGATTTCAGATTCTCAGCTAGGCATTATTCTCATCAAGAAATATAGGAATTTATTTAATTCCCTTCATCATTAAGTGGAGTAACCTTTACGAATTTGGCTCCTAAAACTCTGACCACTTCAATTTTTAGGCACTTGGGGGAGGGAGAGGAGGAGAAAAAATCCAATGTGATAGGTAAGATTAATGAGAAGCCTTCAGTTCTTTCTTCCTTTTTCTTTTTGTCTTATAGAACAGCATCCTGAATATAACTCATGTAAAACATATATTTACTTTTATGAAATCTTTTTCATTTACATCAAAAAGGATGTAAAACACTTACCTTGAAGATATTCTGAGACTCTTAACAAAGAAGTTCATGGGTAGTGCTATTCTTTAGATGAGTTACTAAGCGCCAAATACTTATTACAAGTTATAAAAGAATGAGTGCCTTCTCTTCTGGACCCTTACCCCACTTTTTATTAACCTATTAAATAATAGGTTTAAATTTGGTGACCAGTACATTTCAGGTGTGGTGTTACTTTAGTCACCTTTTATAAAATCTCTTTGGTAACATCAATTGGAGGTTTAATCTTTGTCCTTAATTGTGACATGCTACTCCACATGTGGTAGATCGCTGCGCTTCCTTCACATGTTTAGAAATGTTGGGGAGAGAAAGGCATTTATACAGGGTAAGGAGGGCAGTGGTTTAGATTTTACAGATTAACAACTTGAATATGAATTTAACATAACATGTATGACCAGAATAAGTTCTGTGTAGGTAGAGATGGCTGGGAATTAATTTTTATGATATTTTGAGTACTACAGAGTAACTACATTCCGGATGCAGTCTAAGAACCATTCTGTGAATAACAACATGTTCAAAACAACCACCAAAAAGCTTTAATTCTGACATTATCCGCCAGACCACAGAAGGTACAGGATAGTCCTGTGGTTTATCACAGAAACAATTTGTCTAGTGCCAGAGCACACATAAAGGATTATGTGACGTCAGGTAAGCAGGGCACTATAGGATGGATGAATTACTAAACAAAAGATACCATGATTTTCATGTGGATGTCTTTGGCTATGAAACAAAATTAGGAGGGAAGGAAATGTAAAACATTTCAGTAGAAATGAGAGTTCTATGTTATCTAAAGTGCAACCCCGAAGTATACTTAGCCTTGAGATTCACTGAATTATGGGGCCATAGAATATGGTGATGGAAAAGACTTCTTTATTATGTTTTCTAGTCCACTCACCTGCAAGATTATTCCCCTCAGAGTTTTACCAGGCCAGGTCCAGAATAGATTTAAATGTCAAGAATTGAAGGACTCTCTTTTCTTTCTTATCGGTGTAATGGAGAAGCATTGTATTCACAACACAAAACATTTTGCCAATGGAATATTTTCTCTGATAGTTAGGTAAAATGCCTCTTTGAGGATACATTTTTATTAGGTCTTAAACCTGTTTCAGATACCTGAATGTCTATTAGTCAATCTATACACATTTATTCCTTTAGTACCCCCCTAAGATTGATCCAAATTAAGTGCTCCAGGTGGGAAGACACCTTTAGCACGTATAAGCCTTTGATTTTTTTTTTTTATTATTCTTAATACTGAGAAGGGGATAAGAAAGTTAAACCTCACTAATTCATTTAAATTATACCAGATAATTATCAACAGGAGACTTGGTCCATTTGTGAGATGCCATCCAATGCTAGGTCACGCAGACTCTTCACATTTTAAGTATGACTATGGTAAGAAGGCAAAGGATTTCAATTTCTTAAAATGTGGTAAATTCTTAAATTGTAAGAAAAGAACCTAGAAACTAACCTGGGGGGTGGTTCATTTAAAGGAAATACTGTTTCCTATTCTAGAGTGAGTTTACAGTATTTGTGAATTTGTGGCCCACAGATTTACATGTGGCCTATTAGGAATATATTATGCCAGAGTTTTATATAGTAAAGAGACTGAGGAAGTTCATTATATAACTTCTAAAGAGAAGTTAAATTTCTAAATTTCAATTTCATGGATGCAGAGGCTAGTGCTTCAAAGTTGTATTATGATTTGGAATCTCAGACTCAAAACTATTCTGCATTCCCATGGCTCCGAAGGATTCACCCGTTTTCTCTACAGTGGCCACTGGGCCATGCTATGCTGAGGATTAACACTCTAGATCCACCACACCTGTCTCTTAAGTTACAACATCTCTACTGAGTTAGGCAATTAGAAAGCAAATCCTTACAGAATCTGACAAATTATTCACTTTGGAAGTTTAATCACAGTAAGAGGAGACTGAGTTAAGTAGGGAGAACAAGTGAGAAACAATCTCCAATGCATTCCACTCACTTATCTTATCTTATCAAACCGAATAGGTGAAAGGGAAAATTGGAATTGTCATCAAAATGCAAGTTGTAAGGCCTCTGATGACCCAAAGAGTAACATTTAGAAGTTGTGTAATAATATTATAGTCTAAAAATGCATTGAATACAAGATTGCAAATATATCAGGTTCTCTCAAGTTAGCTTGTGTGATGGGCAAGTTCCACCCAATTCTTGTTTCATATGGTACAACAAGTGACAACACTGGGTTTTATTTAAGTCTCTGTATAATAAGCACTACTTTTAAAATATTCAAGATCCTTCTTAAGCAGAGTGAGGTCTGTGATGTTTCAGGACATATTTCAAAGTCTTACATTCACTGACAGTTGTTACCGGATGAGACTGTTTGTGGAATAACCTGAGATTTTAATGAGCACAAATTAACAGAATAAAACATAGTCCTTTTTATCTCAGCCTTATCTTCAGCAACAGAAAGAGTGGTATAGTAGCCAGTGTTAAACCTGAAAAAAAAAATGTAGAACACAGTGAGATCCTTTTCAGGTACACTCAAGAGCACTAAAAATGGATTTATCGTGAAGGGTAACTAGCAGTGATTCCTATGCTGTGAGCCCCTCCTCCCATTTTTTTAAAAAAATATTTTCCACTCGGGGTAAACTCGTTTTCAAGAAAAACAAGAAAATAGGGATTGACAGAGAAATGTATAAGGGATGAAATGATGAAAGGGAGTGAGGGAGAGATGCCATGGCAGAAAAAGTAGATAATACTGGGTCTTCCATGGACTCCCAGCCAAGGGACTGGGCCAGTGAGATATGGGATGGAGGCAAATTAATGGCTGGCCAGAGCTAGACAGAGTGTGCTGGGGAAGGGCCAGGCGTGAAAAGATTTGGTGTTGTCATAGCAACGGACTCAGCCCTGCTCCCCCTCAAGCCCATTCAGCTCTGAGCTGCCGGAACACGTTTTTAATTAAAGCGTATAAAAGTTGTTTTGTAAGGACTTCTCCTCATCCGATAGATTTCAAAATGGTTAATCAGGCTTCATCTCCTTTTGATGCTCACAAGAGCATGTGCTACGGCGTGCACAAAAACCGCCTCGGCCGCTGCGGGCTGAGTTATCTCTCAATCACACCTAATGCCGGGAAGGAGAGGGCCAGCTCCTTATTTCGATACACATACACAGAATTCAGAGGAAAGTGGGGGGCCCATTTTTGTGACTGCGAGTGGAAACGTTTTCTTCGCTCTAGATATTATGGAATTCAGCCTTCTGTACGGGTATTGTCTCTGGTGACGTTCTCTCTAGCTTTTGAAAACAGCAAGATTTTTTTTTTCCTTTGGGAGACACAGTATTCAAAAGCCCCCCAAAAAGTTTTAAATTATTTGTGTCAAATAATATTTAATCTAGCATGGATACCCCAAGAAAAAGGGTTGTTTGGACCACTCTTAATGTAAAAAGATGGCAACCACTCCCCCCTTTTGTTGAGAATAAAAGGGCTCTCCCTTTTAAATCCTCTGTAAATTCATAATATACAGCAACAGTTGCATTTTCTTCTTTAATAAAATGGGTGACTTAATAGAAAACAGTATCTTTTGTTGATTTACTAAACAACTTCTTAGCAGATGACTTGAACCTTCTCCAGGTTTTTGTATCTCCCTTTCTCCTATGCTAATGATCTTAGTTTCTAATTTCACTGAAAAAGGAAAAGGGAAAAAAAGACGATTTTACCTGTCATCCATTCCCACATGTACCCTATATCCCAACTCAACATTTCTATTTCGGTACCAATACATTCTCTGCTAGGGCCAAGATGTGAAGGAGTCTTGCCTTCTCTCCAGGACAGACATATGTCCCAAAGTTCTTAGTCTCAGACCCCTCTCTGGTTTTACTGCTTTACTAGCATCTTCACTGTTGCTGTTTCCAATGGATCCTTCTCCTCAGCTTCAAACATGTAACAGTCATCTCTCTGTTAGGGGAAAACACTCCTTAAATTGATTTCACAAAGTCTTCTAGTTAACATTCCCTTGCTTTCCTCTTCACTGCCAAACTTTTCCAATGATTGGTCTTTAGCCACAGTGTCTCCTTCTCCATAGCCTTGCAACTTGTTCTGTGGCCCTTAAAACTTCTGTTTTGAAAAACATCAAAACAGCAAAACTCCCCCCCAAACTTGTCTTGAAGATCATCAGTGATACCTTGATTCAATGATGTTTTTACTCCATTTTTCCCCCTCTAGTTCCAAACAGCTCCAAATCCTCTTAGCAATGTTGACCACCCTCTCACCAGGGATGAGCACCAGTCTGTCCTTGCTCTCTACCTCCTCATGACTGCTTCTCTAGCTCTGTGACTATCTTTCCTATTCTAACTTCCACTGTTGTGGTCTGAGGGACAAAACCAACCCCTCACATTTGGAGAATGGCTTGACACTTGCAGCGAGGCTATGGTATTTTTAGGAGTTGGCCTGGGATTCACAGCCTAGGTGTTCCCCTGTCAAACATCAACTATTTTACTGAACACCAACATTAGACAAGGACACTCTAACTGTAGAAAGGTGAGACCAAAAGACCCCTTTGTAATTTTGTCTAAGCACAGACGAAAATAAAGTCACTGCAAACCACAAAGATGGTAAACATTGCTCACGCTTGCTAATACTAGTAACTGTTGCTTCTTTATGAATTACAGCTTCAGTTTTGTTCTAGTCTTCCCTCTATCTAGATAAGATTTCTTAAGATACACAATCATAGAATTACCGCCACATCCTGACAGTAAGCAGTTCAAAGTTTTACTTTCTTGAATCTTCCCACAAAGCATCTAACCTAAGCGCCAATCCTATAGTAAGTTATTTCTAATACCCTCTTACTGAAATGCCACACAGTTTCCTACGGTGTGTGGCCTTATTTGCAAACAAGCAATAAAACCAATTTGCTCAACCATAGGTATGTTCCTGACCGTCTTTGGCTAGAGCACATTGATAGGCCTTTGTTCCTTTGTCTTATGGTTCGAGCTACCATGTATCAAGCTAAAAGTCCATCCCTGTCCTCCAACAAAATCTCCCGTCTTATATCTATGCCTGTCTGCAAGTTATTTCCAATATCCAATAATTTAAATTACAGCAACACATTTCTCTCAGTAATAAGGCATGCATCCTGACTTCCATATTTTTCTTGTTTTCTTTGTTACTGAGGCTTGAAAAGTCATAGTCATCATTGACTCATCCCTCTTATGCCACATACATCCAAAATTAGGTAATACGCCTTATCAATACCCCCATTACCCCAGTCTTTCCTTCTTTGACAACCCCAAAGTCACAATTTTAGACTATACTACTGTCCACTATTTAAAATAGCCTCCAGAATCTTGTTGGCCAATTTTTGTTTGTATACTATTCCTAGCCTAATATTTCTGAGCAATAGCATTCAGTGAACAAAAATAAGTCCTAACCTCTTGGGGCCAGAGCTTTCACAGAAGTAAAATTAGGAATTACATATGAATAAATAGCATGGTTTTCTCCCCTTATAAAAGATAAATGTCATTGCTGCACACATGGAGTGGGGAAAGCAAGAATGCCTTGGTCACTACAGGATTTTGCTTCATATGTTGGGATCTATTTCAGAGATATCAAGAAAGTGAGGTACATGCAGAAGATTCTGGGTTAGAGGAGAACTGGACCACCTCCTGTGAAGGATGGTTTAGACTGGGGATGTTTGGCTACAGAATAAAACATTTCTATTACATTGGAGGGTACTATACTTATTTCAAGCATATGTGACAGAAATTAGAATTATTTATTGTGTGTCTTTGTAGAGAGTAGAATTAGGACCAGGAGGCAGAAATTCAAGAAGATGATAGATTATCACTCAGTATAAAGACATTTACAGCATAGTTATAGATAGTGTAGGTTACCTCAGAAAATAGTGAGCTTCTCAACATTAAACTCAAGTGTAGACTAGATGAGCACTCGGGTAAACATTTTCCTCAAATTTGTGCTTTATTGATTTAGATGTGATCATTCAACTTTCAACATTAATAGATTTTTGAACAAAATAAACTGTTTATTTCATGTATTCTGTTTTTCTTTGAACAGTAAATATCCATTTATCTTATCTCACATATTTACCCTTTTTGGTGCTCTCATTCTTCTCTATGTTACCATGATTCCATCTGTGATCACATCACTTTCCATTTGCCTAATCAACTCTCTTTAGAATTTCTTTTAGTGGAGCTCTGCTTACGATATTCTCTTATTTTTTTCTGGGCATTTGTTTCTAGGTTGTTGATTTTTTACTCTTAGCACTTTAAAGTTTTATTTTTCATTTATTTCATTTTGTTTTTTCATTTTATTTCCATTTCTAATCTCTGAGAAGTTAACGGTGACTCGTTACTATTTTGAAATTAATAAATTAATACATCTCTTTATTCTCTTTCTTAAGTCTGATAATTCCAACATCTGGATCATCTCTGGGTCTGATTCTATTGACTATTTTATCTTTTCACATGGTCCTTTTTCTTTTTAAGACTTGTGTCTTGTTTTTTGTTTTCTGGTTTTTTTTTTTTAATTAATGTGAAATATTATATATAAAAGAGCAATTGAAACTGAGGTAAATGTCCAAAAGGGTAATACCTCTTCTTTCATCAGGCCATTAATGTGGGCATTTGAGCAAATTTAGTCAGCATTTGAGGTTAGTTGGGTCTTGTGGTTGCTATAGTTATCTTTAGTGTACCACAAATTTAAAATTTTTCCCATGATGGGCTGGGTTGCCACTATCTTGTGTTCAGTGTGAGGCTTGGAGAGCTGGAGGTATTTTTTTTTTTTCTGTTTCTCTGCTCTACCCTCAGATTTTAGCAGGTTCTCTGTGTCTGCAGCATAGAGAGAGTCTACTCCCATGTTTTTATTTCCCCAAGAAGTACATGGCTGTTACCTGCTACTAGATCCAAGGATCGTGGCGGGACAGGGGAGAATTTCTCAGCTCTCCAGCTCCTATCTGTCTTAGGCAGGCCCTGTGCATCTCCTTCAGTGGCAGGTGGCCTCCTATTCAGTGCAGGGTCTAGAGCACAGGCAAATTCCCTGTCCCTTCCTCTAAATTCCACCTTGTATTGGTGAGTGTTTTAGACGTGAGTTTGGGAAGATCACCTTGATATAGTGGAAGCTACAATTTATCTTTACTCCTATGGCATAGCTTTCCCAAGATCTGATTCAAAAGCTGAATCTCTCCTCTTTGGTGAGACTTGCACTCCAATTTTTGTCTCCCCAGCATCATGGGACTGGAAAATTCTCTTCTTAGTTCTTTATCTTTTTAGTAAATGTTTTTTACTTGGTTTTTCTGTGAATTTGTATTTTGTCCAAGTTTTGTAGTTGTTCTCAGTGAGTGAATCTGATTTTAGCAACTCTATTATAGTCAGAAGCAGAAGACTTTTCCTTATTATATTCTGAACCCTAGCCCCTAACTATCAAATGTTGGTAATTCTTGTATCTTTTAAATTATCTTGTATTCAAGCCTCAAATTCAATCTCTTACCCATATTTTAGGAACTGGTGTTATGGTAGCATTAATTTTTCTGTAAATTTTGTTTGATTAGTCAATAAAGATCATTTGTTATATGTTGTAGTTCTAGAAGAGTTGACTATCTTGGTACTATTTAATCCATTATATTTGTCTTACCTAAAGGGCAGAAAACCACAGATTAACATCATCATGAAGAGTAGAGCTTCACATTAATAATACAGATCAGTGTATGGGATTTGTATTGAATATTACATTATTTGGATTAGATAATACCCTTAACAGAGGACTTGCATAGGGAGGCAAGTTGGATAAATACAATTTGATTCAAATTAATTTCGTGACTGAACAATATATAGAAAATAAGTGTAGTGATACACAAATCTAAGTTAATAAAAAATTCCCTTAAAAACAGATTTTAAGCTAGGTTCTAGAGAGCTGGAGTGATACTAAACTATGCTGATGGGAGTAAAGAGGTAGAATGTTCTAGAAGTGAATCACATTTTATTTTAATTTTTTAAAAGATTTATTTATTTATTTGAG
The DNA here is from genome assembly GCF_037043125.1 of Eumetopias jubatus. Lineage (NCBI taxonomy): Eukaryota > Metazoa > Chordata > Mammalia > Carnivora > Otariidae > Eumetopias > Eumetopias jubatus. The sequence continues at coordinate 59,235,890 of NW_028274813.1, forward strand.
AGAGTGTATGTGTGAGTGCACATGGAGGGAGAAGGAGCACAGGGAGAGGGAAAGAGGGAATCTTAAGCAGGCTTCACACCCAGCACAGAGCCTGCCATGGGGCTCGGTCCCACGACCGTGAGATCATGACCTGAGACAAAACCAAGAGTCCAATGCTTAACAGACTGAGTCACCCAGGTGCCCCAGTGAAGCACATTTTAAAACTAAAGATTGTTGGCAAATAGCAAGAAGATGTAAGATTAGGGAAGACATGGAAGTGTGTTAGTATTAAACAGTTTTTATAATGGCTACAGAGAGAGGAAAGATTTGAAAAGAAGTATAATCTGAGTTGAAATTCACAGCTAACTATGTAGGATGGGTTGAAAGAAGGAAGTGACTGTAGTTGAGTGACCCTTTAAAAAATTTTTTTAAAAAGATTTTATTTGAGAGAGAGCGAGAGCAAGAGAGAGAGGGCGAGAGAGAAGCAAACTCCCCGCAGAGCAGAGAGCCTGACATGGGGCTCAATCCCAGGATCCTGGGATCATGACTTGAGGCTGAAGGCAGGCACTTAACCAACTGAACCACCCAGGCACCCTGAGTGACCCTTTTAAGAAGGAAGTTGTAGTATGGTCACCAGCTAAGTGAGGTAGTCACGGAGGTAAAGTGGAAGGACTTGATTAATATTATAACTTCTGGAATCTTTCAATGGAATGTATGAAGCTGAAGATAGGGAAGAATTTAAGAGAACAAATACAAGGAAGCCAAATACCATTTTTTGAAAAATGCCATCTTAAGACAGTTAAACTGAGGAAGTGACAAATTGCATTCTTGCAGATAATGGTAGGAGAGAACTTCATGGCAGGGAGGATAAAAGATTTGGGTGCTAGTTTTGTTTAATTGAATTTCAAGGGATGGATCTCCATTTGAGATTAATTTATTCATTAATGCAATCAACACATTTGTTATATAATTACTAGTGTAAACCATTGGAAGAGATACTTCTAGAGCTATATTAGGTGATTCTTGATCTCAAAGAATTTATAGTCTGATAGGAGTGGTGAGATAAAATAGTGACTCAACTCTGGGCAAAAAGTAGACAATGGTCATTTCGGTTTCTGGCACATAGTAGGTACTCAGAAAAGTTTTGTTGAATGAATGGCATAGAGATACACATATAAAAACTGAGGTTGAGAAGAAAGGTAGTATTGGGAAGATCAAAAAAGGCTTTTATAGGAAATGACAACTAAGTAAGACCATAAATGTCAGACAGGATTTAGACATGAGGTTGCAGGGAAGAGGCAATTCCAGATGAAGTTAACAGCGTCAGGAAATGGAAGCCAGAAAGTTCAGGGTGTATAGCGGGGAAGGTGAAGTTGAAGTGTGAAAGAGGAGAGTACAGGCAGATAAAGCTGAGAAAGTGGCTGGAACAAAAGTCTGAGGTCCTTGAATGCTCTAAGAAATTTGGTTTATTCAATAGGTAATGTTTGGCATTAGAAAGATAAGTTGTAGATAATAAAATATTTGAATCACTTGAGGATATATGGTTAGCGGTATAAAGAGAAATTATGAGAAAGGTGGAAGAGAGGGAGGAAAGAGAAAGTTTCATCCGGGTATACTTGGCAATGGAGACTATGAAGCTCCAGAATAGAAAGGAGGAATAGAAGAATTGAGGATCAAAGACACTCACAATGCCAAGGTGTAGATCTGACCCTCCTTCAAGTGGTAAGGCTCTTGCTGGAAGGGTTCATGTTACTGAGCTTGTACAAACGGAATGCAGTTTATTTACTAACACGCAGGAAAAAAATCCATTACTAGCAACAGCACTTAATTGTGCTGTGCAACTTTATTAAATCTATTCAGAGGCAGCAAGTAAGAGTTAGAAAGCAATTTCCTGGGAAAAGTAGTCTACACTCACTGTCTCCATTTCTACATTTTTCATTCACTTCTTAATCGTCTGAAATTTGGATTTTGTGTCTTATTAGAGTAGAAATTGCTCTCATTAAAGTCACCACGGACTCCTTAATTGCCAATCCCAATAGCACTTAACTCAAACACCATCTCCTCTGGGAAGCCTTCCTTAATCTCATCGGCAGGACAACATGCCCTTTCACCTGTTCTGCTAAAGCATTCTGAGCCTACCTCTGTTATGGTACCTACCATACTGTATTCTAATTCCCTCTGGAATGGGAATTAGAATGGGAAACATCATTCCCTCTGGACTCTGATTTCCATGAGGGCAGAAAGTGCTTGATTCAACTTTGTATCCTTAACACCCTAGTATGGTTTTGTCTGAATTATTGATAAATACAAACAATAAAACCTTCTCTCGTATCTCTTTTAATCCTCTCATCAAGATGTACTTTTAGAAAAATACTGAAGACTTCCACATATAATCAGAATAGAAACATTTCGTCTGGAGAACACTACTTTCACTTGAACTGGAAGTTATCTGTTTGTCATTAAATGACTAATATATTAATAAGGCTTAGATGTTTTACAATCTCTCTCTTATTCCCTGACCCTTACCCATTGCCACAGTCTGTTATCCATACTTCTTGTGACTCTATCACATAGTGATTTCTTTCAGTAAGTATTATTTTGAATTAGCTAAATATTTCAAGTGTCTCCTATGCTCAGTATGTGTTAGTGCTGGGGTTTCAAAGATAAAAATAATAATTAATTAAAAATAAATACTTTCCATGGGATTTATAGTATTTTTTAATATTTCTAATTTCATCGAACAAAGGTTTATCTAGTAATATAGCTTGTGGTCAATAAGGATGTTTTAATATTTTATTATTCTAACCTTTTTGTTACATCCTTACATCTTTGAAATTTAATATGTGAAGACCACCCTTGTCTACATTTTTGTAAACACACACACACTTAACCTCTTTTACCCAATTTTGCAAATACTTTGGGATTTTACCAACATTACTTCATGTGGCAGTTTGGAATTATCTTTGGTTCTTTCTCTCCCTTTGACTCCTTTATTTCAGTTTTTGCTAAATTGCTTCTTCCCATATTACAATCCAAACTTTTTAATTTTTTTCTTTGATTCGGTTAACATCTGCCTTTTCAATCTTATACTTAATTATCAGCACTTTTCCCATTATCTTGTTCATCGGTATTTTGACCATTTTACTGCTCTGAAAAATTCTCCTATAGCTATTTTATGGTTAGACCATGGATGAATGATATAACTATATAGGTATCTATATATGTCATGAAGATAGTCATCCAAAATCATCCAAAAATTGAGGGGGAGCAGCATTTAGTAAGGTAACAGTGTATAGCCCTGTTACATTTTAAGAAAGTTTTATCAAATTAGCATCTAATGCAGTGCAAAATCCAAGAGAAACAAGGAGTTGAATCTGAGGGGTAAATTAAAATATTCCAATTGTCAATTCATTGTTCCATGTGAATTTGTAATTTCCATGAGAAATGATACATATTATGAATTTAAATAACAGTATGTAAAAGTGTTGCGTGCTAAAGACTAAGCTTCAATGATTTGTTATATGAGGGTTGGTTGGGGTGGAACCCATAAATGTAGCTGGGGCTGAGGTGGAGAGCAATGATGCTCTGATTTGATATTACTTGTGATAACTGTCCTAATGTCCTAAGTGTATTATATACATATTCCATATTTTTTAAAAGATTTTGTTTATTTATTTGAGAGAGAGAGACAGAGATAGTGAGAGACAGCATGAGCCGGGAGGAGAGGGAGAAGCAGGCTCCCAGCTGAGCAGGGAGCCCAACTTGGAACTCAATCCCAGGACCCTGGGATCATGACTTGAGTTAAAGGCAGACACTTCACTGACTGATCCACCCAGGTGCCCCTATATTCCATATTTTTAAAAAAAGTATCCATCAAACTAATTTCAATATTATAGTTTAAATGAAATATGCTATGTGATAATGAAATACATGACCAAGTCACAAATACGTGAATTTTTAAAGAAATTTTCAATTTAATAATTCTGAAGATAGTTTTTTTTTAAAAAAGATTTTATTTATTTATTTATTTGACAGAGAGAGACACAGCTAGAGAGGGAACACAAGTGGGGGAGAGGAAGAAGCAGGCTTCCCGCTGAGCAGGGAGCCCGATGTGGGACTCGATCCCAGGACCCCGAGATCATGATCTGAGCCGAAGGCAGACTCTTAACAACTGAGTCACCCAGGCGCCCCAGAAGATAGTTATTTTTTTAAGACCATTTTTTTTAAAGATTTTTGTTTTTTAAGTAATCTCTACACCCAACATGGGGCTCAAACTTACAACCCCTAGAGATCAAGATGTGCATGCTCCACTGACTGAGCAAGCAAGGTGCATCATGAAGATAGTTGTTTTGAGCAGTGGAGTTGAGTATGCGTCCGTTTGAAAAATTATGTTCTTCACTGGATGTTGCACGCAACTGATGAATCACTAAATTCTACCTCTGAAACTAATAATACAGTATATGTTAATTAAATTTAAATAAAAAATTAAAAAAGTTATTTTAATAAATAAAATCTAAGTTTATATTTAAATTTTAGTTTGTGATTTTTCCTTAATGTAACAAAAATCAACAAAGGAAAATCGTTTGGACAATTACAAGTTTGTTGGTAGATGCTATTAAAGAAACAAGCAAGCAGTATTTTTTGAAATGTCAAATAATTTTTTTGGAAATGTTGGAAAATACTTTCCTTGATGTTTATAAACAAGTAGTCTGTTATGATGGGGACAGCAGCAATAAAGCTTTTGCTTTTGCTTTTAAAAAGGAGCGTTGGGGCATCTGTGGATTTAGATACAGTGAAAGCACTGCAAAGACTTTGCAAACAGACTGAAAGAAAACAAAGGTCTTGAAAAGTGGTCTTTCAAATATACCTCATCATCATTCCTAATGTGGACTTTTCTTCTAATTACTTTTAACTTCTAATAAAGTATAAACTCTGCATACATGACGATCCTAGTGAGAGAATCTTAGAGAAGATTTTCAGGAAATAAGTCTTTTAGGAAATAAAATATTCTTTACAATATACCATTTGTTAAAACAACCTATGTGAGTATAAACTGGCTGTACATGTATTTAATTTCAAAGATCAGAATTAACATGTTACATAAAATCACCTATCCTTAAAAACAAAGCATAATTGTTTGCCACAATTATTTTAATATATTTCTCTACTGAGATAAATTTTAAACTCAGGAAAGCAAGGTTTGGAACGGGAAGAGTTAAAAAACATGAAGCAACAGTAACCCCATTTAGATAAGGGATAGATGGGTGGAGCAAGGAAACAATACACTAAAGTGCTTTTCTTTCACAGATCTTGGTTCAAATTAAGGTTAAATTCCAAAGGAGGATGTGTTTTCCCCATATGGAGTCTTAAAGGACATGCCTTTGTTTCCAACTTCCCAGAGAAGATATATGTTAACACAAACAAAGTATTTCATAATAAATTTAACTTTTATAGAGTGACTAATGCCCTGTGAAGATAAGGTAGACTCTCAGTCACCTGTGTTTTAATCCAGGCTGAAGAAATTATGCCAAGGGCACACTGACAAAAACTTGATTCCTTTGGAGAGGGTGGCAGTAACTTGGTGGGGAGCAGAAAGGGTCTTGATTTTAAAAGTCTCATTGGAATGACTCTCCCTTCCTCACTGTGAACAGTTTAGCATTATGTACTTTGGAAGGACAAAGAGGTGAGGTAAGCCTGCCAAAATTTGAACCTGTGTTTCTGGGAATCTGTTAGTAGGTCAACTGTTACAAATGTAAGCGAAACTGCAAAGGAGCGGCGGGTGCTAGAAGCTTGGCAATTGGACTGCATATAGCTTTATTAAAGCCGGCATGCTCTTCCTTCCAGATCTCAAGGGAGGTGACATGAAGTTTAAAATGCCATAGAAGATCACTATTATTCAGTCAAATCAGATTTTGGTGGGGAGTAGATGTGGGAGGTAGGACAGCATAAAAGAGACAACTCTTTTCTGTTAGAAATATTTACAGTTAACAGAAAAGGCTATCTTTAAAAACGTACTTGTTAACAATCTTAGTTATGTATATACTGCTTTTCTTTCCTTTTCCCTTTCTTTTATCTTTGTATTATCCTTTGTTAACTAGAGACTGAATTCTTAAGTCCTTATTCTTGCAAAATGTTTCTGAATTTGTGTGTAGGTAATTCACTCATTGACCATGTACAACCCTGTTCCATGTGCAAATTCTCTTAACTCCAAATGAAGATGTAAAAATTAGTCCTGTGGCATGTGAAGAGATTGCTTTTTACGAAAGGGAAACACAAATGAATTTGTGCCAATTGTATCAGACATACTTGACTACACAGAACACAAGGTTTAAGTTATTTTTTATATTTATGAATTCATCCTTGATGAAAGGCTTACAAAATCTATTTAAAATTTAAATAAGATAGAATACCATTTTCCCTTCTTTGTTCACTCACTAAAAAAGGAGACACTGACATAGGAAAAAACTTGATTTAGGTTGCTTTATGAGAACTTTTGCAACATGTCTTTACCTTATCAATCTGCAGGTCACTAGTATTGATTCTAAACAAAATTAATTTTCATCATTTCTTGCCCAATTTCCTTCTTGTGTGCTGAATTAAAAACAAACAAAAAATCAAAACAACTCACCCCACTTTTTTCCTCTTCTTGTGTTAGCCAGTGGCTAAGAGAAGAAAACGTTTCTGACTCTAGACTGCTAAACAAGAGTGATAGGATGAGGTTTCTCTTTTCAGGATAAGTAATACCAAGTCCAAATTTCAGAAATCAATTAACTATTCAGAGAGGAACACCACAAGGGGGCAGGTGAATCCAGGCTAGGTCCTAGGTGAGAGGGTCTTAGTATTGGGAATACTGGTCAAAGGAGGGGAAAGATGAAAGGAAAATTAGAAACAACTCTAAAGATGGTATTTCTTCATGAACATAAGCACTTAGATCTGGACCATCCAAGTGAAATCCTATTTAGAATATATCCAAAGACATTAATTACAATATATCAAGGAAATAAGTGAAAGAGACCAAATCAATGTAGTAATACACTGAAAGTGATTCTTGTATTTACAAAGGCCAACAGCATGGTTTTACCAAGAAGAGAAACACTGTAGCTGAGAAGAAATCCAAAATTTACTACAGAGCAACTAGGGTATGCATTGAAAATAAATTACAACCAGATAGGCAAAGAATCAAATAATTAACAAGATATATGAGCAGATACCTTGGCTTCAAAGTGATTTTAATAATCAACACTTTATGTAACAGAAACATAACTTTGAATAATAGAGCTATAACATTTTTTCCCCACACAAAATTGGGAAATTAATTTCAGGTACTTTAGAAAAAGATAAATCCTGCTTAAAAAGGTTATTTAGAGTCTGCTTTGATGATCACCGGAGATTAAACTTAGCCTACCAATAGGAGGCAAAAATGGGTACTAAAAAATTAGTTCTTCTAAACAAATATTTTAAAATTGACACCATACATCCTCTGTGAGAATGTCAATGACAATGTCTTCAATGGTCAACATATATACATACTTATTATGCAAAGTAGCCAGGATTAATTCTATTTGGTAAAGCTGGAAATTATCACAGGCCTCCCTTTCAAATCTCACTAAGGAAACACATTTAATTATTTGATGTGGTATGATAGTATGTTATTTATCTTTTACAGATTAACAAAATTAAATGCAGAGACTATTATAGCATCATATGTAGTATAAAACAGTATAGTATAATAAAGTAGTATAATATAAAGTATGGTCATTTTGTCTCTTACTGGTAGTTTTTATTTAGTTTATAATAACAATTAGAATCTTTACAATGAGCGTTCAAGTGTCTTCTCGTAGTTATGATCAAATTAACTTTTTAGGACCCTACAACAATTTTCTATAGTAGTAATGTAGAGTCACTTCTAATATAAATCTATTGATTGAGGAGGTCATCTTCTAATAGATTTTAGGGCAAGCTAGGTTTTAGAACTTGGGTTACCAAGTTGAATGATTTTCTGTTTGGCTTCATTATACCATAGGACTTAGTGTTATATAACACTAACCAGACATTTAAACCTATTTCTAAAGCAAAGCTTTGAACTCAAATGTAAATGCTCATTTCTATGTCACCTTAACAAAGTCTATTTTTCTCAAATTCACTCATTCTTCTCTTCTTGTGTATATAGATATACACAAATACATAAAATACACTCATGCACTAAGCTCATACGCACATACATGTATATACACGCATACATACATGATGCAATCCATTGGTGATATTTTAGGCTAGTTTTTCTCTTTTCAGCCTGTTAATTAGCTTTCTCTTCCTTGTCTTTCTTTATTCCAAGTAATCCAGAGTCCTGATAGCCTTTGTCACCTAAAAGACATGGAGGCAGCTCCTGCAATGCTTGAAATAATAATGCTTGGATTTGTCAATGTGAAAAGTTGGATGGCTTTTAAAAGCTGACCAGTCCAGGGCTATTTGCACAAAGTAGACATTCGATAAATATTTGTTGATTTGATTTATTCTAGGGTAAAGAACTCGATAACAACTCTTTTTTTCTTCACTCATGTACTATGGTTAAGCCTGTGTACAAATGCATTTATGAGTAAATATTAATGGTCATGGTCATTAAAGATGTTTTAGACAGAAAAAAAAAAACTAGGTCTTCAGGCTTTAAGGGAGAGCAATGACTGGGAGTATGTGTAAGAAGATACTCAATGTAGTTATCAAATAATAGATGACAGACACCATAAAATGGGGGGTTCTAACTAATGAGAATTCTGATAAATTATTTGGAAACAAAATGGGTACCCCATAGCTCTTGTATTAATCACATGTTGAAGGCTTAAATTTTTGACTCCACATACTAAGGCAAAGGACCTCTTAATTAAAAAAATTCAGGATAATATTTTTATTATAAAATTAGTGAGCATATATAAGCCACATAATATTTCCTTTGGATAGTCTTCCTTGTGATAGAATGTGTTTATGTGTTTTATTGACAGTTGAGAGGGCTTGGACATACAAAATGAAAATTACTCCTAAATTTCAAATAATGTATAACGTATACCCCCATCACTTAGAATAGCATAACTGATTTATTTCCTTTTCTGGTCACTAACAGTAAAAACTGTTTCTGAGCTTACAACATGTTAAATTTTGGCTCAAGGCAAATTTACAACAGCAGAATTTATGATAAAATCTGTCAAAACATTAACCACGATGGCACAAGTTTCAGCTCTTAACAGAAACAGATTAGGGAAGCAGGAGCTTAGGAAAAGATACACATTTGTACTTGAAAATGCCTGCTTAGCTCACATTATAAAAATTATTCAATTCCTTTGTTCTCATTTTACCCAAATGTGAAAGTTCCATAAGGTGACTATGTGTTTTAATTAACTGGCTCCAAAGAGATGGGAGGATCCTGGTACTAAAGATGTACTTCCAAGTAAAAAATTACTAACTCAGAGAACTTTAGATGTTCAAGATAAAAGCTAAGAATCTATAGTATTTTCCATTTCCTGTCTGATGAATTTCAAGAAAAATTAAGTGAACATGGCTAGCATCTTAACCTTTTTGCTACTTTTAAGACAAAGATGATCCATCTAGCCACTTGCCAGCATTTGAGCACTATTCATTATGATTTTAATTTTTCAACATGGTAAACAATGTTGGTAGTTTTGGTTTACTGTTGCTTGATGAGTAAAGGAGCTGTATTTTCTAGAAAGTTACAAACAAAATACCGTTACTGAAAGTCAATCACTCTGCCAGCAATCAATTATAACCAGGATAGTTAACTTTGTGTGTGAGGTACATATTAAAAACAATTTCAGAGGACATACTTTCTTGAAAATGTAATTTGGTTAGACACAGCCAGAACAGATTTATGAGAAGAAAGTCTTCCTTAAGGAACTTAAAGATTTTGTGTGTTAATGTTGTGGTCATACAGGTAAATGCAGTGAATATTCTATGATCCAGTGTTTCAAAAAGCCTTGGATATAACTGACTTATTTATTGGAAAATGTTATGCATTTTTTAAGCTTTAGGATTTTCATTTAACAAGCTGCCTGATGAAAATTGGTGGAGAATAGAGATAAAATAAAATTAGTAACTAAATATTAATTTTTGAAGCTGTAGCTTGGTGGGAAATGTTCATGCACAATTTATTTGTTCACACATATCTTAAAATATGGCTTAGGTATTGAAAGAATAATATATAACCAGATGGTAAAATATCAAGAAAATTTATCAAAATAATCAGAATTCAGAAAATTTTACTTTTCGGGGCACCTGGGTGGCTCAGTCATTAAGCATCTGCCTTAGGCTCAGGTCAAGACCCCAGGGTTCTGGGATCGAGCCCCACATCGGGCTCCCTGCTCCGCGGGAAGCCTGCTTCTTCCTTTCCCACTCCCCCTGCTTGTGTTCCCTCTCTTGCTGTCTCTCTGTCAAATAAATAAATAAAATCTTAAAAAAAAAAAAGAAAATTTTACTTTTCAGAAATGAGGAATCACTGAATTTGAAATCATGATTTAAAGTAGATCACAGCAGACACAGCAAGTTTGGGGAAAAAAAAAATAAAGTAGATCACAGCAATATCAGAAGGCATCCAAACACACCACATTGGTTTACACATTGCTTAACTTCTCTCCGACTGATTTTTGACACACTTGGTTCCAGAAAGCAATTTGATTATTACTGTTGTTCAATAAAGATTTAAATGGCCTACTTTGGGGTCTGGAAATTTTGTTTAAACTTTCCAAGACAATGAAAACTTGTCTTCACTTTATCAACTTTGAACTTTATAGGACCAACATTTAACAGCTACACAAGAAGTTCTGATTAACAAATGAAACCTAAATCAAAATCAAACAAACAACAACAACGACTGCAACTCTTCACTTTAAACTGATTAGGGTTAAAAGTTAAAGTCTTTAGGTAATCATGTTTCACCTGGTAATATGCCAGGTGCTAAATAATTTGACATGGTAGTATATTTTAATACCACTATTTTAAAAAAGGATACTCAAATCTATTGTCATATATATATATATATACACATATATATATTTTTTTAGAAAGACAGGTCACACAAATGTTTATAAAACAACAATGCAGTTGGAAGATTTAGGTTTCATCATTATCAACGTTTTACCTGTGCAAAGAAACATGAACAATGTCTGACCTCTAGAAGCTGCATTTTAATGGGAGATAGTACAGGAATACTGACACAAGGGGAAACCTAATAAGTGCCCTAATAGAGATGAAGAAAGAACTATAAGGCATACAGAAGAGAGATTAGCTGTGGCTTGGTGGTGAGGTGGGGGCGGGGAATTAGGGAAAGCTTCATGTAGGGGGTGGCGCATAAGTATTCTTGAAGGATGAATTGGATTTAAACACATGAAGGTGGATTTGACTGAGTAGAGGATTAAAGACGGTAAATGAATTAAATAATGAAAATACAGGGTAGGAACCGAAATGGGAGAGTAAGCTTGGAGCATAGGTCAGAGGTATTATAGTACGATAGAAAGTTACTTTTATTAATTTTCTTGCCATCCATATGAAAACAAAATAATGTGCCAGATTTTCCAGGTATGATTTGGGCAATTGGTGTTTTTTTTTTTTTAATCCAATATAGAACCAGAAAACTTTCCTAAAATCTAAAAACCAAAAAACATCCAAACAAAACAGTACACATACACTTCATTCTTTGACTTTTGAAATAATAAAACCATTGTTTTTTTCACTGCAACTGAAAGACAATAATATCTGCAATATTTAAATTTTCAGTCTACAACATAGCTCTATTTCTGGAATGAGTTGTTGCAATTTTATAACAGCAGAAATAAAGTGATGATTTTGACAAGATTGAAGTTTTAATTGAGACTTCTGATTTCAAAAGGTTTTCTTCACTTCTATTTGACAAGTAAGATTACATATTCACTTAAATGAATGTCATTATGTCACCTAAATGAAAGTATTCAGGTACTCTTTATAATATGACCACAGTTTAAGAAAATAAGATGCAAAAAGCAAATTTTGTAAATTTTGTAATGTGAAGACTGTGATGTCAGACATCAGAAATCGGTGTATACATTCAAGTGTAAAGTAGTTCTTCAAAGTAATTCTTCAAACTCTGAGACATTTTATGTCATATTATATATCACTGTTCAAACTATATTTAAATTTTCTCATCCAGAATTATCTTCACAACTGGTTTAGGAGTTGGAAAAGAAATTCAGTCTCCTCTCTTGTAGTCACCTGTTTTTTGTTTCAAATGGTACGCTTAGAAGCAAAATGAAGCATAGAGATTTAGAATCAAAACTTGACTTTAGCAAGCCAATGTGTACACAATCTATATGGGTCTGAGAAACATTCTTTGTGACGTTATCAGGAGGAGCTCCCTAGGCAACAACAACTGTTGGCATGGAAGAAAAGGGCCACATGAGACAAAGTATACTTGACTGGTGCATTTGGCAGCACTCACCTTTGCAAATATTATGTAAGTCTGTTTCCTTTATTTTAGGCAAAGTTCCTAAGTTTTAAAACAGGCCTGCATTTTGAAGTTTTCCTAACAGCAGGTGTGATTTTTGAAATGAAAGTCACTCCTTAATTTAAGCTTTCTCAGATGCACCTTGGTTTATTTCTTTATTTTTCACACATATTATGAAGGCTACTTTTGGGGCAACAGTTGGACTTGACAGGCCAGGGCAGCTCACTTCCTAAAGACACAGAAATCATATGGTTTTAATTATAAAACCTGAAATGCTGATTGCTGCTCTTTTCTAAGTCTTGCTTTACATCGAGCCAGTGTTAAAAGTTCGTTAGCTAGAGCTTAACAACACAATGGCCAAAGGAATGGAGTTACCACACAAGTGTTTAAATTCCATGCCGGATCCCTAGCTACAACGGAGAAGAAAGTTCAAACAACAAAAACAGAGTTGCAAGGTCTGAACTTGCGTGTCACGGATACCTCTTACTCATCACCAGGCAGTTCTGATTCACGGCAACCAGGCCCTCCCAAGCAACGTGGTTAATTGAATAAGGATTCTAAACCTTTTGGCTGCAGATAAACCAAAGTGGCACATGGCTCATAACTCAAACATTTCATTTTAGGCAGCTGTTAGTTTTCTTGCCCAGGCTAATTTGGATTATTCAATCATTTTCTTTTCTTTAATGAAAGACTGCTTGTAGTTACTGGTGGGGACAAAGAGCTGCAATTATGGATCTTGGAAAGTAAATTTATTATCTACTCATTTTAATCATGTATACAAGTGATACTAAATTTGGAACTAAATTCAGAACATTTATTAGCAGTGCAATTTTATCTCTGTGTGTGTGTGTGTATATGTGTGTATGTGTGTGTACACATTTAATAACTTTCAGCCCTGACTACTGTTTCTTACTACGATGAACCTGGAACCTCTCTCAGTAAGCAACTAAAAATGCTGGATAGAAAAATAACAAATATCTTCTCAAAAGCTATCGATATATTTGCTAGTCGGTGAGGAATATTCAGAGGCCAAAACCTAAGGAAAACTGGGAAACTTCAATGGTAAGTAGAGTACAAAAGGCAGTTTTTACCTTGAAAGCATTTGCCCTAAGATGGGGTGAAGTTGAGCTTTGGTTTTCATGGACTTCTAGTGGAGCACGGGGTAGGAGACAAAGTCCAGGGGCCCATCCAAGGAAAAAATCTTGAACTCAGGCTATGAATGTAGAATAAAAAGGTATTTCCTCTATGAATTTTTTAGGATTCCACATATGAGCAAGACCATACAAATTTGTCTTTCTCTGTCTGACTTATTTCACTTAGCATAATGCCCTCAAGTTTTATCCATGTTGTTGCAAATGGCAGGATTTTGTGGGGTTTTTTTATGGCTGAATAATATCCTCTTTTATATATATACTACAGCTTTTTTTATCTATTCATCTGTTGATGGACACTTAGGTTGTTTCCATGTCTTAGCCATTATAAACAATGCTGCTAGAAACATGAAGGTGCAGATATCCTTTTGAGTTAGTGTTTTCACATCTTTTGGACATATTTCCAGAAGTGGAGTTACTGGATCATATGGTAGTTCTATTTTTAATTTTTTGAGGATCTTCCATATTGTTTTCCATAGTGGCTGTACCAGTTTACAATCCCAACAATATGTAAGGGGGGGGGGTTCCCTTTTTCTCCACAACCTCGCCAGAATTTCTTATTTTTTGGATGATGACCATTCTAATAGGCATGAGGTGAGATTCTCTTATAGTTTTGATTTGCATTTATCTAATGCCTAGGGATGTTGAGTATTTTTTCATATACCTGTTGGCCCTTCATATACCTTCTTTGGAAAAATGTTTATTTACATCTTTTGCCCACTTTTAATTGAATTACTTGTTTTTATGCTACTGAGTTATATTTCTTTATATATTTTGGATATTTATTCCTTATCAGATATATGATTGCAAATATTTTTTTCCCATTCTGCAGGTTGTCTTTTCATTTTGTCAATGGTTTCTTTTTCTGTGCAAATTTTTAGTTTGATATAATCCCACTTATTTATTTTTCATTTTGTTCCTTGTGTTTTGGGTGTCATATCCAAAAACCAGTGCCAAGACCCATGTCAGGGAGCTTTGTTCTTATGTTTTCTTCTATGAGTTTCATGCTTCAAGGTCTTCAATTTAAGCCTTTAATCGATTTCAAGTTAATCCTTGTGAATGGTACAGATAGGGGTCTTTCACTTTTTTACACATAGAATATCCAGTTTTCCCAGCAGCATTATTGAAGAGACTGCCTTTCTCGAGTATTCTTGGCTCCTTTGCCAAATATTAGTTGACAAAATAAATTCTGTTCCATTGATCTGTTTGTCTGTTTTTATGCTAGTACCGTACTGTCTTGATGAATATAGCTTTATAGTATAGCTTGAAATCAGGAAGTGTGATGCCTCCTACTTTGTTCTTCTCTCTCAGGATTGCTTTGGCTATCTGAGGTCTTTTGCAGTCCCATATAAATTTTAGAATTGTTTTTGACACTTCTGTAAAAAATGCCATTAGAACCTTGATAGGGATTGCACTGAATCGATAGGCTGCTTTTGGTAGTATGGACATTTAGCAATACTAATTTTTCCAATCTATAAACATGGGACCTGCCATGAATTTTATAACCATAAGCTAGCCTTCAGGTGGGCTTTTGACCCAAATTATCATCAATAAAATTGGCCCAATACAATTCAGATTGTTTTTAAAGTGCTCTGAGGCTGGTACATGCTCCCAGGGGATTAACAGAAGCAAATGTGAAGCCTCTACGGAGGCACCCACCTTCAACCCAGGCCTTGAAAAGTTCCACAGAGGATAATTCTAAGAAAGATAGGCTCACATTCATGAATCACCAAACATCCAAAGAAATAAGGTAGCATAAATGTAGCTAACAGAAATAACGGCAAAATTGGAGCCAGAAATACTTGAGATATTAAAATTATCAGAAATTAAGTACAGAAAAAGCATGTTTAAAATGTATAAGATAAAAAGGGATTGAAAATGTGAGATAGGAACAAAAGACCATAAAAATGACCGACTGGATTTGGGAATGAACAGAATATAACGTTCAGAAATGAAAAAAACATAACAGAAGTGAAAAAGACTCACTGAAATTCTGCTTCCAGACAGCAGAGTGTAGTTTGTGGCAGAGCAGTGCTCCTGACAAAAACAAGAAAAGCTGGGTAACTTACAAAAAGTTATTTGGTTAAGGTGTATCAGAGAGGGGTTAAAACAAAGAGGAGAGGGACTAAGATTCTAAAGAGAGAACAACAGAGAGGTAAACTGATGATCTGCAGCCACTCTTCCCCTGGAGGCATTTGCTGGTTTTGGGTGAAGGTGAGAGAATGATAATCTGGGCTTTGTCCTAGCAGAAGACTGCTGCTGGGGAGAGAGGAAACAGCTTTTGGCCATCTTGCAAGGCTGGATTGATAGACCTGGGGAGCCAAAGAGCCTGAAACACACACCCAGATCCCCTTCAAAATACTTGGCAAATTCTGAGCTGCTCTAAGTGGACGTTAAAAAAGCTCAGAAGAGGGGTGCCTGGGTGGCTCAGTTGGTTAGGCATTTGACTCTCCATCCCAGCTCAGGTCATGATCTCAGTGTTGTGGGTTCATATTTTGCTTTGGGCTCCACACTGGGCATGGAGCCTACTTAAACAAACAAACAAACAAACAAAAAACCCAAGAAACTCAGATGAGACCATCTCAGTGGGCCCCAGCGAAACTATTACTTGCACCACTGAAAGCCTGACTGAGCTATGCCATGGGAAGAGAGGCAAACCAGAGAAAACTGGGACTCACTCAGGATATAACCCAGCTACAACTCAGCACAGTACCTGACTGCATTAAGGTGATTAGCTTCCACTCAATCTTCCCAATAGAGGAAAGGCTAATAAGCCCTCTCTGGAGGAAGACAAAATCATCCAGAGGGTCATGATGTTTTATATTCAGTCAACAATTAATAGGCATGCCAAGAGAGGACCATGCATCTAGAAAGCAAAAAAGAAACAGATCATGGACGATTCAGATACTGGAGTTAGTAGACATGTGGACATAGCTTTTTAAGTAACTATGACTAGTATATTCAAGAAAGTAGAAGCAGAGGGAGAGACAATATATTTAGAAAGATGAGTATTTCACCAGAGAATTGCAATGTACCAAAATAAATAAATAAATAAATAAATAAATAAATAAATCAAGAGGAAACTATACAATTGAAAAGTACAGACTCTGAAATTAAGACCCGAATAGATAGCTTTAATAGCAGTAGACAGGATTAATGAAATAAAAGACAATTTTGAAAATTCACAACTAATGTACCTAGAGGAAAAATAGGAAAATACAGAAGAGGGTGAAAGCAACATGTGGGAACATACTGAATAAATATAAAATTGGAGTCTCAGAAGGAAGAGAAAAAGATATTCAAAGATTTCCTAAAGTTGAGAAAAGACATTGAGTTAGAGATTTAATAAGATGGATGAAATCAAGCAAGAAATACACAAAGAAGGTCACAGCTAGGCACAAAACTGTCAAAAACAAAGAAAAAGATAAAAATCTAAAAAAAAAACAAAACAGAGAAAACAGAGACTTTACTTTCAGGATAAAAACATTAAGATTGACAGCTAATTTCTCAACAGGGAAGAGGGCAGCTAAACATTAAGAAGATGACATTTTAAAAGAGTTATAAGAAGATTTATAGTTTTGGCCATGATGGAGTAACCGGGACCACATTTACCCCCCGACTTAAAAAGAAACACCACAAAACCCACCCCAAATCAACCACAACAACAGCAAACAATGGTGAAAATACATGGATCAATGTTTTTGGACTTTGGACAATTGGCAGCCCAGGACAGTGAGCCCTGAGAGAAGGGAAGTGTATGAAGTGAGCCCTACGACTGACACAGCTTACCATCTGGAGAGGTTACAGAGCAGAGCGCAGGGAGGGCTAATGGAACAGAGCCTGGCAGGCTCCCTGAGTTGAGAACACAGAGCTGAGATTGTGGGGGAGGCCAAGGTGGTTAGGATTTGCAGGTCAGAGTCCAGAAGAAGAGTCAGTCCGCATGCAGCGGGGAGTGCTACACAGGGAGAGTATGAGAAAGCAGTGGGCTCTGGAGAGCGGCAGTTGCGTTCCCTGACTCTTCCTCTGTGTACTGACCAGCACGTGTGACGGTAAACTACCAGGTGAGGGTAGGAACTACCAGAAAGGAGCAGGCAGGATAATAACCAAAACTCACACAAGGCTGTGATCAGTCAAAGAGAAACCTCATACTCCACAGGTAGTGCATTCAGAGGGGTGTTGCCTAAACTGTGTGAAAAAAATCAGCCTGACATTAAAGGTACTCTGATCCTGCCTAATAAGCTTAAAAAAGCCTTATAAGGCTCAAACTGTTTCCAAGTAGTGTCACTGTATCCCTGAACACAGCTCAAAAAATTTTAAGGAAAAACAAAAAAATCCAACACTCAACAAGTTAAAATACACAGTGACTGACATCCAAAAAAAGTCAGCAGGCATGCAAAGCAGGAAAATATAACTCATGATGAGAAAAAAAAAATCAATAAAGACAGGCCTGAAAATGGAATAGATAATAGAATTAACAGACAGAAACATTAAAACAGTTCTTATAACTATGTTTTCTATATTCCTGAAGATAACATAAGGCATAAATCAATTCAGGAGAGAGATAAGAGAAATTAAAAAGGCCCAACTTTAACTTTTAGAGATAAAAATACGCCTGCAAAGAATAAGGGTCTGGATGGATTTAAGAACACATTAGACACTGCAAAAGAAAAGATTCGTAAATTTGAAAATAAAGCAATAGAAACTATACAAAATAAAACACAGAGAGGAAAAACAGCCTGAAAAAAAAATAAATGAAGCATGAAATAGCTGTAGGACAACTTAAAGTGGCCTAATATATGTTGAATAGTAGGCCCGGAGGGAGAGGAAAAGGACTTGGGGGACAGAAAACTATTAAAAATAATGTTTGAGGGACACCTGGGTGGCTCAGTCGTTAAGCGTCTGCCTTCAGCTCAGGTCATGATCCCAGGGTCCTGGGATCGAGCCCTGCATCGGGCTCCCTGCTCCGCGGGAAGCCTGCTTCTCCCTCTCCCACTCCCCCTGCTTGTGTTCCCTCTCTTGCTGTCTCTCTGTCAAATAAATAAATAAAATCTTAAAAAAAATAAAACAACAATAACAATGTTATTATTGTGTACATATGTAGAAGTGAAATGTATGATAACATCACAAAGACCATACATGGTGAGACAACGATTTTTGTAAACTGTGATGTGACAGTTTAGACATGAACAGTTTATAGAATCTCTGCCCCAAAGATTCTTACTGCCCACCCCACCCTCATCCTCTTTTAGCCATGTACTTTAAGCTTTAAATTCAAAGTTCACTAAGTTCCCTGCAGGTATTATGTAGTGTATGTATGGTACTTACATTACTTTACCTTGATTGAATAATTGAACAGAATAGAAGCAGTGTTTTTAGATTTCAGCTATTGGTTACAGCAAAATTTCACATACAAATTCCGAAATTAGTAGAAGTGCTTTGTAGTAGATTTCAATCAGTCTATTATTTTTTCATTAAGAGAACTAATCTCCCTTCCTAGGTTCTTTCTTTCTTCCTGTTTTTTTAAGATTTTATTTATTTATTTGAGAGAGAGAGAGCGCAAGCACAGGAAGGGGGGAGGGGTAGAGGGAGAGGGAGAAGCAGACTCCCCCTGAACAGAGTCCATTGCAGGGCTTGATCCCAGGACCTCGGGATCATTACCTGAGCCGAAGGCAGACGCTTAACCAACTGAACCACCCAGGTGTCCCCCTTAGGTTCTTCCTAACCATATTACCAAAAGTGATGTTTATCTTTAATATTTTATTGTTATAATTTTATTTTATATCGAAATAGTTTTTAAGTGCTCGCTTTGGCAGCACATATACTAAAATTGGAACGATACAGAGAAGATTAGCATGGCCCCTGCACAAGGATGACACGAAATAGTTTTTAAAGTTTCCTAAGGTACCTAAAAATTTGTTCCTATCAATTTTTATCTTTATTAAATTTGTTAAGGAAGTCAGACACAGTTTGATGGTGAATTTAATTGGTCTTCCTACTGCAGTATATTTTATAGGCATATCCAGTAAAGGATCTTCAGGACTGTACCACTATAAATCTGATTAAGATCAATGTATAAGAATTGCATTGAAATGTGTAGGATTTGTAGTAGGGGATTTTATATGAATAAATATATATATATATTTTAGATATTTGAGTTTGTGCATTAAAATGCATCTTTGTTAATAATCAGATAGTCAAGAAACTGGTGGCTTCAAAAGTACTAGTGCACTCCAAAACTATACTTAGATAACAATAAAATCAAAAATAAGTATATTAAGATTTCTGCAAAGAAGTAGAAATGGTATACAATATTTTAATGATTCTCAAAAATAAATACTCATCATTGCCCTCTTCTGTTTATGAAATCCTACATTAAAAATAATAACTCCAACCTCTATAAATTTAACTTAAAGTACATAATAAAAAAGAACAGAAAAAAAACTTTCAAAAAAGGTTATTCTAGTAAAAGGATTACAAAAAGTTTGGTAACTTGAGAAGCTACTCTGGAACGTATGCTACTAGTTCAAATGTGCAAGCTCCAACTTAACAAATGTTTAAAATATTTGAGTTTTTAAAACAGTGCCAAAATAAACCACATCTTTTCTAGAGATGACATATTTAGCTAAGCATGAGCAATATAAATCTTTCAACCATTCCATGTATTTGTTTAAAAGCCTCAGGAACCACGTGCATTTCTAATAAAACATGAACAAAATACTGAAGTCACTGGAGCCTAACAGTGGACTTATAAATCACATTTTTAAAAGGGAAAATGTATTTGTCTATGTGTCAGTGTGTATACATCTAAGTATATAGATATATACGTGTATATAGATATTAATAGGTCAACAGATAGGTTAGTTGTAAATAACAGTTATCAACAACAAAATAATGTCAGGAAAAATCTGGGTTCCATGCAAACCATATGTGAGAAGATAAAATGTGTAACCCATGGTTATTTTATCATTATAATGACTCATTAATCATGAGTATTTGAAAATAAAAACTTAAAAAATATCTATGATCCTTAAAAATACTACATATAAAAATGCTTTTCTATGCAACTATATCCAATATTAAAACTATAGATTTTAGTATTCTAACATTTTTGTGAAGTAAACTAATTCTATCAGTAAGTGACTGACAAGATTCTTCAGTTTATTTGAATAAGGATATATACAAAGGACCACCTTTCTCATTGAATTAGGAAAATATTTTATTACATAAAATATTTCAAATATTTTAAATAATTTTAACATAATGGCTTAGTTATAAAGATAGAATTAAAATTTCTCATAGATTAATCATTAACTAATAACTTTGCTATAACTCCTCATACCTTGCCTATAATGAATAACCTTGCTTATAAAGTTCTTGCCTATAACCAGTTCTATCTCTAATAGTTGCTCTAGGAGGTAAAATAAGCCTTGAAGTTCATACCACCATTTGATAAAACTACACTGTCAGGTTTCAGCATCAGGCCAAATTAAAAATAGTACAAAGCAACTCAAGGTTATTTTTTACTAACAATGAATTGTCACTCCTAATGAGTGAAGCCTAAGGCAAAGTATGCTGCTAGTATAACACTATAGAGAGGTGATGTGATGCTATTTGCCCATGCAGTTCACATTACTGCACTTCACTGAAAGAAATGCATACCATCTCCATTGTTAGCAAATTTATATGTATGTGTAGAAAAGAAATGGCACAATAATAACAAAAATTGCAAGAGTTAAAATTTTCATATTTTTTTTCTTACAGAAAGGTTTAGAGAGGTATGGCTGTGTGGAGTTTAGTCATAAGACCTCAGTTGTAAGTCCTAACAAGTCCTTGGCAAACTCCTAGACCCTCTGAGTCTATTTCCTCCTTTGTAAAATGTAATAATAATGATACTACTACAATTATCATCATCATTATTATGTGGTTGATATATATGTATATATAATTTATCATTATTACTATTATATGGTTGTCGATAGGATCAAATAAAAATACAGATGTGAAAGGATTTTATAATAAATCAAGTGCTACACATGTTTGTATTATCTTTCTGCTTTTCTTCTGAACTTATTTTTACAATGGTAAGTGAATTCTCATGTTTTCAAAGGAATTAGACTTGATAAAATTTAAGGCAAACTCAAAGCAACATCTCTGGGTAGCATGGACTACCGAATATGTGGAGAACTGATCTTCAGTGAGCTGGGCCATTCTTTCATAGACAAAAAAATGTAAAGACTGTTTGAAACATTGTTGGTGGACATTTTTAAGTGCCAGAAATCAATTGATAACATCTGGCTGTAATACTTAGCACCTGTAATTTTGTACAGGACTAATTTTCAAGGAGATGTGATGTTTTGGTAGTGATTATCTACATTCACAATAGTAAATGTTAGAATTGTTTTATAAATTTAGCTTCATAATATCTAATTCTTTAAAAGTTCTGGATATTAATGACAGGAATTGGTTGCTCTAATCTGATCAGTTAGGGATAGGAAGAGATGTCTGGAAACTGCAAAATGTCTTTATGCTTAGAGTGTGTTTTATAAAACCCCAAGGAAAATAACTCAAGAAAGATTTGTTTCGTCTTCCGGACTAAACTGAAAATTCAAGTTTACTTGCGATTTATTTGAAGAGGATTCAGGAATGGACTATTTTGTGACAAGAACTGTTCCTCTTTGCTTACCTGCATGACTTAAAAGGCACTGTTCCTTCACAAAGGGAGCTGCACGTGTTTCAATTAGAGCCCAGAGAGAAGACTCCAGGCCTGACCAAATTATTTCAGATTTTTCTATTTATCTAGTCACTGGCCTATGAAAGGCTATAATTCTCTTTAGGGCTATAGAGGAGATCCAGTTAGCTTATTTCTAACCCCTGTTGTTCCTTATTTTCTAATTCTAATAGTTTAAAGAAAAATTAAAAGCAGGCAACATGAGTAAATTCTAAATTGGAACTCAATGGGATGGTTCTAACTGCCTGTTCATTTAATAAATTTAATGAGGAAGAAATTGAGTTTGTTGACATTTTGATTCTTTTGTCACTCTGTGATAAAGCACCTTACATTTTCCTGCAGAGTAAAAAAAAAAAAAAAAATCACACAAATAATCTCCATTGGTATATGAAAGAACGGTGCAATAAATTGTCCTGTTCTTGTCCTCAAAACAAGCAATGGTAGATAACTTAGCTCAATCTTAAAGATCAATTGAAATACTGTATGGCCTTAAAAAATTTTCACTTTCCTACAAAATTTTCACTAATTCAATCTCTACTTGCCTATTTCATCCTGTTCCAGTCATAGTCATCTTCTACTGGCCTCTCATCTATTCAATCTAAAAAAAAGAAATTTTTCCTATAGCCAAATACATAAATTTTAGTTTTATTCATAATTTCATATGATCAGAAGTGACTACTATGCCATAACTACTTCAAATTATCTTTTAAATAAAAGAAAAAAGTAGGTAACCACCCAAATTGCCAGTTTTCTTTTTTTCCACGTCCTTATATTTTTACATTATAATTTTATTGTATATTGGGTTCCCCTCCTCCACAACAAAAATTCAAGTGATAATACTTAACATGTTTGATGGCCTCTTGCCTTTTAAAGTCATGTGGGCACGTGCTAATTTTCAAGCCAAAGGTGTCCCAGCCTACGAGACAGACTTGGCAATTTCTATAGCTTAAATAGAGTTCAGATAATTATTCAGTCACAACATTAAAAAATGTTGACAATATGAATTTAAAAGTACACATGAACAGTATCTTTTTTGTTTATTGAAAACAGTTCACATTATTTGTAGTGAAATAAAAATCATGCCTTGATTAATGTAATTTTAAAATATCAAACTCTTATTGGAACAAAGTATACATTTAATTCTTGGTATTTAGATTTAATATTCTTTAATACTAACAAAGATTATGTGTATGCATTGGAGGAAGACCATACACTCTCATGTCTGAGCTTCTCTCATCAGTTAAGAAATAAATTGTATATTGAAAAATGCATGTATTTGAAGTTTTGACCTAACACAGTAGATTAAGGTTTAGACAATATTTACTTTGCTGCATTTTGACTCAGAAAGGGTCGTATGTGAAGATATGACCTACAATGGTCTCTTGGTAAGAAGATTTATATTCAATACAGTGAGATATAAAATAGTTACAAAATAAGCTGCAACTTCATAGCTACTCATTGGTAAAAGTCTGTAGTTAATACATTTGGATAAATAACTCAAGTCAGCAGCAAAGTGGTTAAACATTTGTGATTTGATTTTATCTCAGCTTGGAATGTGGTTGGAGTGTCCCACTTCTAACAACTGTTTGCTAAGTTAAGGCTTTAGTGTTTACACAGTGTTGAATGAAGCAGCCTGGTCACCAGATGTGATTGCTTCCCCAGACTGCCGTTTTTTCAGTCAGATCACTGTCCTCATGGTCCCTGTTCCAACCTTCTTCCTCAGGACATCCACCAGCCTTTCCAACCTAAGTTGGGGGCAGGAGGGCGGGAAGGGGGGGGGGAAGAATACAAAAAGTGCAGTTATTGTCAGGAATGTTTTGGCTGAAAAAGAACAGTATTTGCCTGTGACCAAGCAGTGCTAGTAGTCATGTTAAGAGACAAAGCATTACTGTCAGCAAGACACACTGGTGCAGAGTGCCAAGTATCTGAGGTTAAAAAAACAGTAACAACACAAACTTTAACCCAGATCTTCAGATTATGTCAGCTTTAGATGCTACATGAAAAATATACCATACTCATTTCAGTACATTTACCTGCTTGCGTTAAGGCTGCGGATGAATCATTTACTATGTAATGAGAAGATGGTACATGAAACGCAGAGCAGTTTCAAACTGATTTTTACCTAAGAAGTACATATTTCAGTACAGAAATACCATCGCTCTTACACCTGTTACTTAGCTACATTAAGTGACACACTGGTATGTTACACAATTCTGACACATGACATTTCTTCCTTCCCCCGAAAGTCAGCTGATGAAAATAATTAGGAATTAGCCAGTTGGAAAAAAGCTTCACGTTTTAGTGGCATGAAAATCATTTAAATATACACAAATGATTTGATGCTAATAAAAACCAGACTTTCTGTAGTACATTTAAAAAGAAGCTTCTATTCTGAGTAATATAAACAGGCTAGCAATGATTCTAGTTTCTAGTCAAAGACAAGTGATTTTTTTTTTTAGTTAATTAAAAAAACTCACCAATTATACTGAAAATAAAGAGTTCAGAAGTCCATTCTGTACTGTTCTTAGGCTACTCTATGGGTGGGAGATGGCATTCATGCAGATCAGTGAGATTTTGCTTGACAAGAGATGATGGAATCAGACCATTAATTTTTTTCCTTTCCTTTTATTTTTTTACTGAAAACATAAAACATCAACAAAAAATCCCGTTTGATGTTACACACAGAGAAATCTTCCAGTTTTCATATACACAATCTTCCTCCTCAAAGACTGGTGAGCGACACAGTCTAGTCTGCTCCAGCTTGCCTCATTTATATGGATCCATGCATGAGGGTCCTTTGCAAATAAACACAGCACAGAGCTAGACACTAAAGGAATGAGGGTATTCTTAGTGTCATACACACTGGTTTACATGGCTAATCAGCTGCATGCAACTCTGAAAGCTAGCTCAAGTTTACTGCATGATTCTGCATATGCTGAGTTCTGTTAATAGAAAACAAGAGGATGAAACAAAATAATTCAGTGCATCAAAAATCTTTGCTTTGAGAAATGCTAGTATTTAGAGTAAAAAGGCAAATCTTGCCTAAGTTTATTACTACAAATTTCTCAAATGTAAAAAATTATCCAAAAGTATTATGCGTCCACTGAAACAGCTTCAGACTACTGAATGAGAAGATTCACTGGACAATTCACCCTGTTCACAGGCCAATCTGTATTAGTTGGATTTTCCCTCGTGATAAAAACTAGTGCTATCTTATACACTCTGAAAATGATGATTTATAGGATTACATAAATTCTTTAAGACAAAGTTTCACTAACCTAAACTTTGGAGGAGGGGCAAGAAAAATATCAGTATGAAAATTTAAATGTATTTTTAAAATATGATAGTAACCTCAATTAACTTAAAAAAAGGACTCCCGCTAGAAATATTGACAGGCCATTTAACAGCATTTTTTGGCATACATTGCAAAAAAGCCAGAAAATATTACTTTCAAGTTGGTTAGTTATATCCCTCCACCCTCATTTATACTACTATCAAAAAAATCTTCTTCGTAATGTCAAAGTAAGCTGTACTCTGCGGAGTTACTATTATTACTACAAACTCAGAATCAGTGGAACTCCACATTACCGGGATGAATCGGTGTTGTGCCTCTTTTGATCTCTCCTTTACTAACAGGCTTATCTACTTTAGTTTCCTTTTTATACATTAGGACATATTTCCATTTAGAACTCATATCTTGCTAAGGTAAGAGGTTAGAAGGAAATACTTAAATATCATGTCTTGCGCTGTCTTTACTATGTTTCAACAATTACTAGATCAACCACATTCTCAGTTTATCCAGGTTGAATGATGTATGAAAATTTGATCTCAGAAGTGAAAAAAATGTCAATTACTTAGTTCTGTAAAAGCTTACTGACTTCTGAAACACAATGAAGCACCTATTCCTTCCTGTAAGGAATGGAATACACCTGCCAAATGTGGACGGTGCCAACAGGAAGGTAGCTGTGTACGGCTGTTGAAGCACCTTGCAGGATTCGCCCACAGGCTATTCTTTACTGTCCAAATCGACAATAGCCTTTAAAAAATTATGTAGCTTACTAACTTGGGTTCCAACTGCTTTACATGTTACTCAATGATAGTTTCCCAAGGGCTTCATGAAATAGGAAAAGGGTTAGAGCTAGGATTAGGATCTCTCCATTTTAAATATGAAGATACTGAAGCACAGACAAGTAAACACTTATACGAGGCCTGTGGTAAAACAGTAAAGTATCTGGGCCTGGTTTTCTTGTTCGCAGTTCAAAGCTAATTCCATGAGGGCTTTCAGACTATAGGTTGATGGATTATTTAGCTTCATTAAAAAATTTTCTCAAGTTCTTACTGAAGTCAAATTGGGAAAGTAATTGTTGGTGTATTTCACCTGCTATTTTAGTAACACATTAAGAAAGTAAATCGATGACAGTGCACGGAATTAGAAAATAATAGTTACAAACTACTATTTGCTATAGTACAATTTCTATATAAATTTGAAAAATATACTTAAAGCTATATTTTATTTTATTTTATTTTTTTAAAGATTTTATTTATTTATTTGAGAGAGAGAGAATGAGAGCCAGACAGCACGAGAGGGAAGAGGGTCAGAGGGAGAAGCAGACTCCCTGCTGAGCAGGGAGCCCAATGTGGGACTCGATCCCGGGACTCCAGGATCATGATCTGAGCCGAAGGCAGTTGCTTAACCAACTGAGCCACCCAGACGCCCTTTAAAGCTATATTTTAGATAGAAAACTTATTTTTTCAATTAACATTATTTTTATATTTTCTACGTATTCAAACAATATATATGTACTACAATGGAATACACACTTTTCTATAGGTAGATGAACATAGTTATTTACCAATTTTCTTAATCAGTGTACTTTTATTTTTCACTCTTAGTGAATATTGTGATATATTTTAAACAGTAATTCTTTTAAAAAATTAATTTATTTCTTAAAATTAATTAATTTTTTTAAAGATTTTATTTATTTATTTGACAGAGAGAGAGATAGCGAGAGCAGGAACACAAGCAGGGGGAGTGGGAGAGGGAGAAGCAGGCTCCCCGCAGAGCAGGGAGCCCGATGCAGGACTCGATCCCAGGACCCTGGGATCATGACCTGAGCCAAAGGCAGACGCTTAACAATTGAGCCACCCAGGCGCCCAAAATTAATTAATTTTTTTAAAGAGACTGCGTGAGGGGGGTGGAGGAGGGGCAGAGGGAGAGGGAGAGAGAGAATCTTAAGCAGGCTCTAGATCCAGTGTGGAGACTGATGGGGGACTTGATCTCCCCCCACTCCCCCGTGAGATGATAACCTGAGTGGAAATCAAGAGTGGGATGCTTAACTGAGCCACCCAGGTGCTCCAAATGGTAAGTAATTCTTAATACTGATTATGTGCCAGGAACTATGAAGTAAATTATGCACACACTTAATTTTCATGATAACTCCAAGGAGTAGACATCATTGGCTGACAAAACCAAAACATATAGACAGTAATTTGATCAGAGTCCCACTGCTAGTGAGTTTTGGAGCTAGGATGCAATATTAAGTCTAATTCCACCTCTTTGATCTCTCTGATGTGCTATACTATTTCCAAAAGCACAACTTTTAAGGCTTATTTCTAAATTTTGGTGGGCTTGAATTACTCTTACTGATTATATATGTATATGTGTGTGTGTGTGTGTGTGTGTGTGTGTGTATATATATATATATATACACACACATATATGTATTTTTTTTCCAACAGAAAGAAGTGAAAACAGAACAAATTCCTCATCACCAACAGAATTGTACCAAAGTAAAAATCTCACTGTAGGTTCCATTTTTGAGAGTAATTCTTGTAAAATTATTCCTTCTATTTTAGGCAATGAGGTTATCCCATCAAACATATTTGGCTTTAAAAAATTTTTTGTTCAAGGAGAAAGAAACAGGGACATCCAAGAGAGATGGATAACAACCTCCATCTAGCAGGCGACAGAGTAAAACTACTTGAAATGCTTCACTTAGGGTTTGCCATTAGTATCAAAGATCTTGCCTGCTTTCAACCATGGCAGCAGGGTGAGAAAAAAGACTTTAAATGTAGTTTTTTCTTTTAGAATTATAGCTGTTCTTCCTCTGCTGGTCTTTTTAATGTGGATTTATCACCTTTTTCTTTATGCTTTCCATACTTTCCTCAAAAACTTGTTTCCTTGATTCCAACTACATGTTTATTATTATTTCCAAATACACAGCCCCTATCCCAAAACTCCCTTCTGAGTTTTAGACTCAAATGCCCAACTGCCTTCAAGACATCTCCTCTTGCTTACTGCACTGGCATATGACACTTAGCATATCTAAAACTAAATTAATTTTGCCTCCCATGCATGTTCAGTATTTATCTTGAATAATGTTTTCATTCATGAAGTTGAAAAAATTTAGAAAAACTTTGTCCAATTTATTATTTTTTTATTTTTCCCATTTCAGCATGGACCTGTGAAAACCTTGTGATGAAACCACTAATGTAGACAGTGGGAAGCAATGAATGGGTTTTAATTCATCTAGTAACATCATTTGCACTTTAGAAAGATTACACAGGCAAGAATGTAGGGATGGGATGGAAGCAGATTAAGCCTATAGGTAGGAAGCCCAGATAGCTGCTGATTAAAATAATCCTAGTGAGCACAACAGGTGAATGTATTTATGCCACATAACTGTACACTTAAAAATGGTTAAAATAGTAAAATTTTATGTTATGAAGATTTGCTGTAATAAAAAGAATAACCCAGTGAAACTTAAAGGCTTGAACTAGAACTGCAGCAGTGCAAATGGAAAGAAGGGTAAGTTTGAAAAATGTCTAGTATACAGAATCCAAAGGATTTAGTGACTTTTGAGGGTAGGGTGGGGAGAGATGGGGTGGGCAAAGATTTCTCTTGGGTGTCTGGTTTTGGTGACTAGATGGATAGTGGTAACCAAGACAGTGTAGAGGAAGATTAGAAGAATTTGTTGTGTGTGTGTGTGTGTGTGTGTGTGTGTGTGTGTGTGTGTGAGTTCAGCTTAGTACATATAAATTTGAGGTGCTGGTGGGACATATAAGTGGGAATGTTAAGTAGATACCTGGTTGTAAGAGTCTGTGTTTAAAGACAGAATTCTAGGTTTATGATACAGATTTCAGTTCAATCAATAAGCACTTGTTTGGTAATTCCTATGTACTAGGTATTGTTCTAGGCACTGATTATTCAAAAAACAGGACATGGTCCCTGCTTATAAGGAGGAGTAAGGTGGAGAAGTAGATCTTTACATGGATAACTCAAATAAGTTATTGGTAAACGCTGTTAAGAAAAGGATAAACACAGATATTAAACAGAACCTAGCTTGGGTAGGGGAGGAAAGGAAAGGCATATAAAGTCTTCCTGATTTTGTCTGAGTTAAGTATTGAAGAATAAGAAGGAAAGAGACATCTTAAGAAGGGCGGGAGTGGAGAGGGGGCAGGATGGGCATGAAAGACAGAGGAAATATCTGTGAAGGCACAGAGGTATGAAAAGCATGATATGGGTCAAGTCCTAATGGGAGTATGTTTTCTTAGAATCATGAAGTAAGAGGTGGAGTATAGTAGAAAATGAGGCTGAAGAGGTGGGCCATGACTAGGTTGCTCTAGGTTGTAACTGAAGCCTTTGGAGTAGATGGAAATGCTTAGAAAGAGAAATAAAAAAGGAGAAGAGAGGTGGGAATAGGCAAGAAACCAAATGAAAACAAATATTTAAAGTAAAGAGATTGGCAAAACAATCTGAGGAAATCGGGAAGTAAAAGATGAATCAAGAATAGGTGCTGTTACAGAATCCAAAGAACATTTCAAGAAGGCAGTGACCAACAGGGTTAAGTACTTAAACAAGATCAAAGTGAAAAGTGCCCATTTGATTTGGCAATTGGGAAAAATGACAACTTTTTTGGGGCAGTTTTAATGGCATGATGGAAGTAAGAGGAAGCCTGAGAGGAATGTGAAAACTGAAGGCTAGGGGTGCCTGGGTGGCTCAGTCGGTTAAAGCCTCTAACTCTTGGTTTTGGCTCAGGTCATGATCTCAGGGTTGTGGGATTGAGCCCTGCATCAGGCTTGCGCTCAGCATGGAGTCTGCTTGGGATTCTCTCCCTCTCCCTCCTTCTCCCCCTCCACCTAAAGAAATATTAGGTGAGACTGATGATCCAGCTACAGCTAGAGACTACAAATTTGTAGGAGATATTGATCATCATAGTAGTATGACTTTTGTTTTCCACATCAGGTCTATGCTTTGGGGATAATTCTGGGGAGGACATATAATAGAAGCAATTGAGAGCAGTTGTGCTCTCTCTCTCTCTTTAAATAAATAAATAAATAAATAAATAAATAAATAATCTTAAAAAATTGAAGGCTAAGTACATGATGTTTTATAAGAGCTCAGCTAGAAAGTAAGGAGAATTATAGTTATAGGGGGATGTACGGCTGAGGAAGTTCTTAAAGAAATGGATGGCATGTGAATGTATTTGTGGACTACGGGAGATAAGACTACAGGAAGACTCTTTAGAGGGAAGGGAAGAAGATGATGCCTTTTTAAGCAGGGTGTCAGAAGATGGGATCATAAGCTTATGATCCCACGACTTATAGCATTAGCTTAAAAATATGAATGGGGGCGCCTGGGTGGCTCAGTCGTTAAGCATCTGCCTTCGGCTCAGGTCATGATCCCAGGGTCCTGGGATCAAGCCCCACATCGGGCTCCCTGCTCAGCGGGAAGCCTGCTTCTCCCTCTCCTGCTCCCTCTGCTTGTGTTCCCTCTCTCACTGTGTCTTTCTGTCAAATAAATCAAGAAAATCTTAAAAAAAAATATATATGAATGGACAACGTTCCTTGGAGACTAAGGGGAAAGAGGTGGGAAGAATACAGCTGTGGATACTGTATGTATGGAGGAAGTTAACTGACAGAACTTATGTCTGCTAGATTCAACTTTCCCCATGGAGTAGGAGGCAGAGTTCTCTGCTGAAAACGTAGAGTAAAGAAAAAAGCTAGAGGAAAATGCTGAAGTTTAATGTGATAAGAAAGGGAGGTGACTTGGAATATGTAAAAGAAATATTAGGTGAGATTGATGATACAGCTACAGCTAGAAATTACAAATTTGTAGGAGATACTGATCATCATAGTGTATGACTTTTGTTTTCCACATCAGGTCTATGCTTTGGGGATAAATTTGGGGAAGACATATAACAGAAGCAATTGAGAGTTTAGAGTATAAGAAGACTGTGTCCTTGAGAGAAATTGATTAAACTTAGAATTCAGATTGGGTAGAGAAGAAAGTGAGTCTGTAAGGGGTTGTTAATTCAGAAAAAAAATGAAAGGAGCAAGGGACCAGATGTCTTGATTAGTGCTGAAGCTAAAAAGCAAGAGTAATTGGAATAAGGCTGTGGTTATTGTGAAAGAGGCAATTTTGATCTTAGGATTTCAGATGTAGAAAATTCTGCCAACATCCATTGTAGCTGAAGTGGATAAGAGGTAAAAGTCATTAGCATTCAAGAGACAAAAGAATAGGGCATATTACTGACATTGATATTGAAGTTTCTGAACATGAATGCAGAAGTTGGGGTAGAGAGGAAGACACTGAATCAGATGCCTGAAATACATTTTAAGGGAATGGCACTGAGCAGATCACTAGATATCACTGAAAAGGAGAGGTAGTGAGTGAGAAAGCTGGATGGTGTAAATCTTAAAGGAGGGAGGGTTTTTACATCAATGCAGAAGGTGTGAAAGTAGCAAAGGGGAAACAGAAGAACCCTCCTTCCTCGTATTTGGGTAGGGGAAAAAGACTGGTGTCCAGTGGGCTACTAGGAAACAAGTGTCCTTGGTAAATTCAAGTTTCAGGTAGAATGTGTGTGTGAAACATTCAGTGTGTAAGTTGTAGATAGAACCAAGGTAGTAACAATGGAAAGAAGGTTCCAGAAAGCAGACTGAAAAGAACTGAGATCAGAGGAATAAAGAGAAGGAGAGAAAGATGGGGAGGGAGGAATCACTGAGCTAATGAGAGAGAGAATAGCTCATAGATGGAGTGAGCCTACTCTCCCATTATAAATTGTAACTGATGAAGTAAGAAGTTCTTGCTCTGTTTTAGCCACAAAATGTAACCGAGGAATACAGACAAAGATACACTGATGCTAATAAAAATGGACATATACACATATGGACATATACACATATATTTATGAATATATACAGACATGGCCATATAAAAATGGATCATCAATTTCACTTTTCTTCACAAAAGAACACATAAGAAATAAGTAAATACTATATGAGGAAAGAATGAAGTTGAGAAAAGAAGACTATTTACATTTGAAACACAATGAAGTGTTTGTAAGTGAAAAGGTGAGGGTAGGAGTAGATAGGAGCGTGGTAGTAACAATGGGGAGTGGTAAGAATGGGGAATTTAATAAATAATTATATGGCCAAAAATCATTCCTTATTTTAACTGGAAACTGCCTCCTTGAATCTCCCACTCACCTACCTAGACCTACCCTTCAAATGGTTACCCTACTTGATTTCCATGAGGTGTTGTCAAAATGTTAAGAGAGCTGTCATGTCTTTATGGTATTTCATTATTTATTTATTTATGGTATTTTTATTATTACACTTCCAGTCTTCAAATGGCTGGTACCTTAAAGTTAGCAAGACTGCTCACTATTCTTCATATTTTTTGTGCATGTTCTCTAGTATGTCCAGTGTCTTTAAAAATATAGGCCCTGGGGCACCTGGGTGGCCCGGTTGGTTGAATGTTCAACTCTTGATTTCGGCTTGGGTAGTGATCTCAGGGTCATGGGAACAAGTCCCACATCGGGCTCCACGCTCATCAGGGAGTCTGCTTGAGATTCTCTCTCCCTCTGCCCCCCCACCCCCTCCTCCTGCACTCTCATTCTCTCTAAAATAAATAAATAAATACAATCTTAAAAAAAATTTACCCCTATATAATAATCCAGTTTAATCATTATAAAGGGAAGTGGGATTGATATCTTCCTTGATTTAGATTTTTACTTCTATTTTAATGCTGCCATGTTTCACTATCAGCTTACACTAATACTCTAACACTAATACTAATATCACTTATACCTAGC
Source organism: Eumetopias jubatus (assembly GCF_037043125.1). Classification (NCBI taxonomy): domain Eukaryota; kingdom Metazoa; phylum Chordata; class Mammalia; order Carnivora; family Otariidae; genus Eumetopias; species Eumetopias jubatus. The sequence continues at coordinate 59,269,325 of NW_028274813.1, forward strand.
CTGCTTAGCGTCCCAAGCCAAGCCAAGTCTCTCCTAGTTTGGACATATACAATTAATATATCTTTTCATTTATTGCTGCACAATAAACCACAGAAAACATGGTGGCTTAAAACAGCAGCTATTTTATTTAATTTTGTCAACTTGGGCTTGGAGTACCTGGGCAATTCTGCTAGCCTTTCCTGGCATCACTCATTCAGCTGCAGTCAGTTGGGGTGGGGTGGTCATGTGCCTGACAGGTGGTGCTGACTTCTGCTAGGATTCTCTCTTTCTGTGTTATCTCATTCTCACCCAGATAAAGCTCAGACTTAATCACCTAGTGAACATATCAGCAAGAGAGTAATACTGAAATCACTAAGGCCTCCTGAGAACTTGTTTAGAAGTTGTACATCACTTGGTTTATTTTATTGGTTAAAGGGAGTCACAGGCCAGCCCAGATTCCCAGGGTAGGGGAATAAACTCCACCTTTTGACAGGAGCAGTTGCAAAAAATTCATGGCCATTTTTATTCCACAATACTGATCTTAAAAAAGTGCCAGATTTTACCTTTATCCATGTCAGATTTCATCTTGGTAAATTAATTAATTAATTAATTTATAGACTTTATTTATTTGGCAGAGACAGAGAGCACAAGCAGGGGGAGCAGCCGGCAGAGGGAGAGGGAGAAGGAGACTCCCCACTGAGCAGGGAGCCCGATGTAGGGCTCGATCCCAGGACCCTGGGATCAGATCTGAGCTGAAGGCAGATGCTTAATGGACTGAGCCACCCAGGTGCCCCCATCTTGGTAAATTTAGCTAATTTTTCCAGCAATTTAACATCTTTTGTTATCTTGAGTTTTTTACTTTTTGTACTTATGACAAACTTACATTTATGTTTTTAACTTAGGTATTAAAAAATGTTGAACAAAAAAGTACTGAAACAAACTCTTAGAGACATCCTTACAGGGTCATAATATGTATTCCTATTCGATTAGCTATGAATTCTCCGAACTGTACAGTCACTTTTTTTTTTAAAGATTTTTATTTATTTATTGAGAGAGAGAATGATAGAGAGAGAGCATGAGATGGGGGAGGGTCAGAGGGAGAAGCAGACTCCCTGCTGAGCAGGGAGCCCGATGCAGGACTTGATCCCGGGACTCCAGGATCATGACCTGAGCCCAAGGCAGTCGCTTAATCAACTGAGCCACCCAGGCGCCCTGTACAGTCACTTCTTGATCTTGTCCACAAAGATGTTTTGAAATACTCTGTCAAATTGATGGTTAAAATCAAGATATTTTAGAGTTCTTCCTCCTCACCTACCAGTTATAGAGATTAATTCCTGAGATGCAGTTAGATTTGCAAAAACCCAGAATATGGTAACTGGGATCAGCCTGGCTGCTGAGGATAAGCCCTTAGTGGGTACCTCAGTGAGCGACTTGGTGGGTCTGCAACTATGGTAACTGGACTGGCTGTAGGGTGCCATCCAAAAGCACTGTTAACTATTTCAATTAAGTACCTAAAGGGCTTAATTTGGGCTTTAACAGATACCCAAATAGGTCTACCTGATGATCTGTGGCATGGAAACAGAATTTCTGGGCTGTGATGATATTTGGCAAATATGATGAGTTTGTAGGCCACTGCTTGCTTAAGCTGTTATCATTCCTAGTATGGTCCACACTTACTCTATTTTTAAATTTAATTTTGAGGGTTGGTCTACCTGTGTTTCAACATTCAAGATATATTTACTGAAAAACTTCACTGAAAGGTCCATGAGTGATTCTTTATTAAAAGCAAATAATGAATTCCAAAATATTACCAACTTAACAACACTACGATGGTATTATGCACTTTGCCTTACCAAAAAAGACATCATTTTTTTCAACAGGTTCACTATTAAATAGATGTGGACCTAGAAATAAATATTATTTTTTATAAAATTTAAAGCCTAAAACATTTGTGTATTCTTGTTAGCAAACTCAGTGTTAATAATAAATTGTGGTTAATTTGGAAATGGGCATAATTTATTTACCGGGAACAGGACATTATAACATTAATAGCTAAAATAAGATTTCAAATGTAATTATATTAGAGAAAATGAGGGAAAAATTGATACTGGCAGGAATGTAGAAAGCCAAAGTAATTATAGCCAGGCCAATTTACTGAAGGAAAGAAGATATAGGACGATTATTTACTATTTAAATTCATATAAAATATTTTAAAAAGGACATCACAAATATTTCATTATAAGTAGATAATAAATAGGAATTCTAGATGAGCACCACTTTTAAGATTTATTTATTTATTTATTTATTTATTTATTTATTTATTTATTTGAGAGAGACAGAGAGAGCACACAGAGGGAGCCTGACATGGGGCTTTATCCCAGGACCCTGGGATCATGACCTGAGCCAAAGGCAGATACTTAACCAACTGAGCCACCCAGGCACCCCAAGATTTTAATTATAAAACACTTTTAAAAGATATTTGTCTCTTTCTTAGAAAATATTACTAATGCAAATGACTAGGGAAACTTTTAAAAAAAGTCTTGACAAAAGATCGTGTTAAAAATCTTAGCCTTGGGGCCCCTGGGTGACTCAGTCAGTTGAGCGGCTGACTCTTGATTTGGGCTCTGGTCATGATCTCAGGGTTGTGGAACAGAGCCCCACCTAGGGCTCTGTGCTCAGTGGGGAGTCTGCTTCTCTCTGGCTCCCTCTGCCCCTTCCCACCAGTTGCCCCACGCTCTCAACTAACTAACTAACTAAATCTTTAAAAACAAAAATCTTAGCTTGGTTAACATGTCATTGGTAAGTTTGGATATACATGGATATACTGTGACAACTGGAATCAAGCATTTGTCCCCCTGTTAATCCTTATAAAATCTTTGAGATTAAGTAGAAAACAAAAAATGCATTTAAAAAGGTTCTCTTACTACTTACTTGATTCAGGTCTCTCCGATATTTTATGATTGTCATGAGATTTAAGAATTCCCATCAGTACTGAAATGTTGGTAAACTTACAGCCTAAGTAGGCTAGAGCAGAGTACATGCCTCGGTTTTGTTTAAATACATTCAGTAAAAAGGCCTACATTCAGCAAAAGCTGTGCATTCTCGGCTCTAGTTTTGACCTAAAAATAACTTTCAAATCAGTAATGTAAATTGAGTATACATAGTTTTCACAACCTCCACTATTACTCAAGACATAAACTTTACCAAATTATTATGGTTCTCAAAATGATTTGGGGTCATGTCTTCCCTACACCTCTAATAAAGCAGTCCAAGTAACATTTGTCTTGTTTGGGTCAGGCATGGGGCAGAACTGTAAGAGTGGCCAAGTTTGCCTTTATTTCTCAAAGAGCTATGGCTAAAATAATTTGATAATGACAATTATTAAAACAGAATTCTACCAGTAATAGAGAACTCTAGAGAGAGAGAGAAAACCACAACCAAAACCCAAAATTAAATCCAATGCTGAGCAGAAATTGACCCAATGGCACTTCTTTCACTTCCCATTAAGAATCCAGTCTTCTATGGGGTGCCTTAGTGGCTCAGTGGGTTAAGCAGCTAACTCGATTTCGGCTCTGGTCATGATCTCAGGGTCCTGGGATAGAGCTCCAGGTTGGGCTCTGCATTCAGCAGGAAGTCCACTTCAGTATTCTCTCTCTCCCTCTGCCCCCCCGCCACTTGCTCTCTCTCTCTCTTTCTCTCAAATAAATAAATAAATCTTTTTAAAAAAAGGAATCCAGTCCTCTCACACCTCTCACACTCTCTTCCCTTTGACTCTTAATACTAGCCTTAAAGAAAAGTTTTTTGAGAACAATGTTATGTGATTGAAAAAAAAAAGGCTACAAGAGTATCTGAATTTTATTATGAAACAAACCCAAATCTGTGAATTTCTGATACTGAAATTTTAGATATAAAATTATAGACAGGTACCAAAATAGATATATTTTGGGGATTGCATTATCTCTTACATGAAAACCAAGAATATGACTATTATCTCTGTCTACATATAAAATTGTCCCTGTTTGTTGTCAAGTGGTATTTTTGGCTGGATCTGCATCATTAAAAAAAAAAAAAAAAAGAAAATGAAAACAAATTGGGTACATGCAGTCAATAATATTTAGTTTTAAAGCATCATTACTAACCATTTACTAATTAGCTTGTTGATTTCTTGCATAAATTTCAAGATAAATCTGATTCAATCATTTCCCCTAAACTATTCTCCTGTATAAAAAATATTTCAAGTAACTAACAAAGGATACAAATAATACGGATAGAATAATTTAGCTCCTCAGATATTCATTATATAAAGCATTATCACTTAGAAGATATCACTATCTTTAAAGAATATCATTCATTCATTCAGAAATTAAGCAGTAAACTTGGATTAAAAAGAACATAAAAAAATCTTAGTACATGCACACTCAACTGTGCTTAGATTAGATATAGGATATTCCTTATTCAATGTCACTAGTATCTAAGGTAGACAAGATGCCGAAAAGTTACCTTTATTTTATTTTTATTTTTTTTATTTTATTTTTTTAAGATTTATTTATTTATTTTGAGAGAGTGAGAATGAGAGAGAGAGAGAGTACATGAGAGGGGGGAGGGTTAGAGGGAGAAGCAGGCTCCTCGCTGAGCAGGGAGCCCGATGCGGGACTCGATCCCAGGACTCCAGGATCATGACCTGAGCCGAAGGCAGTCGCTTAACCAACTGAACCACCCAGGCGCCCTTTATTTTATTTTTAAAGATTTCATTTATTTTGAGAGAGAGAGAGCAAGCGAGTGTGAGCAGAGGGAGGGGCAGAGGCAGAGGGAGAGAGAGAGAGAGAATCTCAAGTAGACTCCACGCTGCGCACAGAGCCCTACACGGGGCTCCACCTCATGACCCTGAGATCATGACCTGAACTGAAATCAAGACTCAGATGCTTAGCTGACTGAGCCACGCAGGTGTCCCATACCTCTATTTTAAATGTAGACTAACATTTGCTGTGTTCTATGTAAACTTGAATAATCAGGCTTATCAATCAATCATAGTATCATTAGTATTAATTTAGAAGAATAGTAAAAAAAGTTAAACATATAACAAAATATATAAAACTTCATTCTTTACTTTTGTTTCACCCCATTTTAAAATTAAAACATGGAGAAGAGGCAGAGCTATATTTCTTTTGTTATAGTATCTCTAAGGTAATTTTATTTCAAGTTTTGGATTTTAAAATAATAACTTTGGTATAATTTTACCCATGGCTTAATTAAGACTTTGTTAGTAAATCAGATGTCTAGAAAGTCTGTTGGATTCCAATTAGTCTACGGCAGCACTAGGGTGGATGGTACTTAATTAGGAAAGTACTTATAAAAGATAATAGAGTATTTCACTTAAGCACCTAACTTAACATCAGAAAGTGATTGAGATAATAGGATGAATTTAGATCAAGTGACAGTTTTATTGGACTCTTTCACTTTGTCTATGAGAGGGTATTCAAATCCTATGTAAGATTCCCAAGACAACTCAGTATCAGTAACAAGCCCATGAGGCTCCACGAGGGCAAGTAAAATGTGTATTTTGTTCATCATTGATACCTGGTAACTAGCAGAATAGGCTCTCAAAAATCAACAGGATATTATTTGTTTATGAATAGATATTATACACACATATACACAGAGAATAAGAAGTAATTTCATTTACAATCTCAATTCTAAAAAATGGATTGAAATTTTGATGATGACCCCTAAAAGTAGCTTTCAAGAATAAAAAAGCAAATTACTTCATGTGGAGACTTATAGTAAATGTTTTATTCAGTCAAGGGCCCTTGCAGAAGAACATTAAATAATAAAGCAGTTATCTGAATAGATTCCTCCCATTTTATTTTATATATATATTTTAAAGATTTTCTTTATTTATTTGACAGAGAGAGAGAGAGAGCACAAGCAGGGGAATTGGCAGAGGGAGAAGGAGAAGCAGGCTCCCCACTGAGGAGGGAACTGGATGTGGGGCTCGATCTCAGGACTCTGGGATCATGACCTGAGCCAAAGGCAGATGCTTAACTGACTGAGCCACCCAGGCGCCCTGATTCCTCCCATTTTAAATGGAGGGAGTTTGGGAGCTTGGTAGGAAAGATCATAAATGAAACTTCACCCTAAGTGAGAACTAAGTTAAGGTTATCCTTTCTGCTTCAGGAGGGATTTAGTTAATATGATAACAATGAATTACTGATTCTGAAAACCAGTATTGTCACCTCTTCTTTTTGATTTCATAACTTGTAAGGAGACAAAAATGAAGCATGCAAAGGAATGAAGTTGCCATGGATGTGGATTACTGATGCATCATCTTTTTTTTTTTTTTAAGACTTTATTTGGGAGAGAGAGAGAGCATGTACACGAGCAGGGGGAGGGGCAGAGACAGAGGGAGCAGCAGACTCCCCACCGAGCAGGGAGCCTGACACGGGCTCCATCCCAGGACCCTGACATCACGACCTGAGCTGAAGGCAGACGCTTAACCGACTGAGCCACCCAGGTGCCCTTACTGATGCATCTTCTATGGGAAAAGCATCAGAGCAAAAAATAAACAGGCACATGGCAAAATATGGGAAAAACAAATTGATAACAAGGTCAACCATTTTAATTATTTCATTAAAAACTCTTGATTTCTAAGAAGTGAAACAGGGTATGATAGTGGTATAATGAAAAAGGATGCAGATTTGTGGGAAGATTCCTCTTCCTTTTCTTATTCTGGCTTTTGTGTTCTGTCCCTGCTGCCCAGCTTCTGGGACAATCCATATGAACACTTGCTTAAGTTACATCTGAAAGTACATAGAAGTTCTTTATTTCTTTTGAATTGAAATGGACCGTCTGTTGATGTATCATTGTCCTATTTAAAATATCAGTTTCACTATTTCAGAGTGCCTTCTGTTAAAAATTAAGAGTGATAAGTTGTTTCCTTCTGTTTTGAAAACTAACTGCTCAATTATATTTCCTTAAAGTTTTTTTTCCTATGGAGAACTGATTCTTGGCCTCAAGATAAGGATACAGTAAATAGAAATTTGAGGTTTAATCTCATTTGTGATATTATTAGGCTGCTAGGTAGTCATTGCTAATTTCTGGCAGCTTAAAAACTGTATGTTATCAGACTCATATTTTATATAGAGTCCTAAATTCTTTGTATAAATAAATCAATCTTCCTAAAAATCAAAATTTAGCAGAGTAATATAACCATGAAAAGGCAGATTACTCTGAAAAGTTTATGACATAATAGTCATAGAACATACATTATTTAACTAAAATTGTCATCAGAACATATAAAAGTGAAAATCAACACCACATATATAAAAGAGGTTTAGACTTTCATCTATCTTAAAAAAAGTCTATTCCAAATACACACACACACACACACACACACACACACTTTGCATTTTACAGATAAGGAATTCTGGATGCACAGAAAGATGAGCATTTCTGACTGATTTTCATTTCTTTCTGATTTCTGATTTTTATATGCCACTTGTAAAAGTAATTTCCATTCTTTAATATCCATTCACTTCACAGTTAATACTTCTCAAGCACCATAGAAGACTGGAAATTAAATCACATACATCTTTCTTATATGTGTTAAAGTGTTAGTATTAGGGATTAACGGGCTTTATTCTCAGTATCAGGATTATTCATTGGTAGTATGTTAGTGACATAGGGATACATTAACTCTTTTGAGCTGAAAGGACATTAGCAAACTGCTTCAGAGACTGAGTTACAATGATCTTAAATGTGAATTATATTTATGTTCTAATTTATTTACACTAACTTATTCACCAGGATATTTTTCGTATGATTTGCTTTAGACTTAACAGTATTTGCACTGTTAACAATACGCACGGATTTTTATATTCTAGGAACTACCATATATTTGGCAGCAAAGATAATAAGGCCTTGTATATTTATAATGATTCTGATTTACTAAGTACTAGAGAGCAATTTGTTTTTTTAAGATTTTATTTATTTATTTGATAGAGAGAAAGCACAAGTAGGGGGAGAGGCAAAGGGAAAAGAATACTCCCTGCTGAGCAGGTAGCTGGATGCCGACTGGGCTTGATCCCAGGACCCCGGGATCACGACCTGAACCGAAGGCAGACGCCCAAATGACTGAGCCACCCAGGCGCCCCATAGAGAGCAATTTGTAAGGCCAATGAAAACTATTCTTTATCTTAATTGGTAGAGCAATTATCATCTGTGTGTGAAGAAAAGAGCCTCAAACCCACTTCCTGGTAAAATCCTAAAAGTTTTTCAAATATTCTACAAAGCATGATACATGAATTATAATTTATTGTTATTTTCCCTTAGATTAGCTTAGGTTTGGGCAATATGGTAGTGTTTACATCTTCTGGTATGTGTTTTGTTACCTAAATTTGGTAGAAATATTTCTTTGACGGGGTGCCTGGGTGGGCTCAGTTGGTGAAGTGGCTGCCTTCAGCTCAGGTCATGATCCCAGGGTTCTGGGATCGAGCCCCGCATCGGGCTCCTTGCTCCATGGGCAGCCTGCTTCTCTCTCTCCACCGCTTGTGCTCTCTCTCTCAAATAGATAAATAAAATCTAAAAAAAAATATTTCTTTGAGTAAATAACCTAGATGATATGAATGAATAATTTTTGTAAATCTATGCTAATAGCCTATCCTTCATTATGTGCATTTTGAAACAAAATAATTATAAAAATTCTTTCTATATGCTGCTCTCAGCTGCTTATATCTGGACTTTTAAATATTCGCCCACCAGCCTGGTTCAGAGAATTCGGATATCACCAATGATATCACCTCATGAACTGATCTGCTGTTTGCCCAGTAGAGGAGTTACATATTGCCTTTTGAAGAATGACACCTCAAACCACAGCCTTGACATTTGGCCTATCTTTGAATGGCTTGAGATACAGCTCTTAAGAATAATCTTTATCATTCAGAATAACTTTGGACATTCTGACTTTTAGCACTAAACTCCACAAAAAGAGTTTAATTATGTGGGAAATAGGGTTATATAATCTAAATTGCTATCATTCCAAAGACATTCTCATGGGTATTTCTATTATTCCCAGAGAAGAATCCTTAGAAGCCTTCCCTTCTTTTGCTTTTCAGTTTCTGGAAGCCAGTTTTGATGAGTTTTATATCTGCCATCTGACAGTACTGTTCTCAAACTCAACTTAATATTTTTTCTCATAAGTTTATAAGTTAGGGTTACATAAAAAGAAAATGAAATTAGTTCTTAGCATTGAACTAAAGACACTGTATTGATGGCACTGTGTCGTTCCTATCTCTTAGCCAGAAAAATCTTAAAATACCGACTACTTCTTTACCCTTCACATCTCTTTAGTCACCAAATCATAGTTTTTCTCTATAGTATTTCTGATATGAATCCCTTTCTTCCCTTCTCCCTGCTACCAACCTACACCAGCACACCAGTTGTCTGTTATTATTATACTATATTATTATCACAGCTTCTTAGCTGGTACTTTTACTTCTAAAACCAGCCTGCTTCAATTAATCTTCCACAGTGCTAAGAGAGCCCGAAGTTCCTAAAATGCTATTTCTTTGCTGCTTTCAAAACTCTACATTGGTTTCTTACTCCCTATCACATGAAATCGAACTGCCTTTGCATCCTTGGGAAGGTTCTCAGTAATTCAGGTTATCTCGCCTGTCTGATATCCCACGGGGACCTCTGTTCTGCCAGCTTGCCCTCTGTACTATCTCCTCTCATAAAATATAGCCAGATGTGTACCTTTGCTTCATTTATGCTGTTTCTCTCTTCTACACTCTCTTCTTTCCTCTCTGCTTATTCCTACCCCACTCGTTCCAGAGGGCCAAGTTCAATTTCCTTGAGGCCTTCCTTTTCTCTGTATTACCTGCACTGAACAATTAATTGGTTATTCACTACCATTCTCTTCTATGAAATGATTTTTAAAAAAACAAGGTGAAATATATATATGAATATACTACTAGCATTATATACAGATACAAGATGTCATATTGTTTTGCACCCAACAATTCCACTTCCAGGAATTTGTGCCCTCTCTAAGTTTTTAGCTAGAAGTATGTTCACTGCAGCAGTATTTGGAAACAACTAAATACCCATGCCCTAAACTTCCTACGGGCAGGAGCCTTATAGCATACTGTTTATTTACACTGCCAAATTTAATAGAGTGCTAAGTACATGATACAATGTTTTTGTGTGTGTGTGTGTGAATTTTTACAAAGTCTTTCCCTGTATCTTGTAATAACAGTAACAGATGGAAATAAAATCCAAATTTGTTGCTCCTCCCCATACTTCTAAAATACCATATCTCTTCAAGAAGAGAGAATTTGTTTTTAATTCCATGTAGTATGTAGTCAGACCAAGAAACTTTTTGTATTAAGGCTGACAATGAAATGGCTAGGAGGAAAGGTATTACCAGCTGTAAAGGAACAGTTGAAAGAGTTCATCTTACTCATAATTGTTACCTTTTTGCCAAAAAGTTTTCATAGGCCACGTGCTTCTAATGCTATGTACATACACCCAAAGTCTTAAATCATTCATATTAACCTGTCAAAAGTGCTGGTCCACTATTTTGACATGCTTGCTGAGAACAGATGACTTACTATCCTCAAAGCAAGCTATTAACTCCTGTCTAAACTTTCTCAATCTGAACTACTGTAAGGCAGCTCTTTGATGGGATGCACACTCTGCTTTTTTCAGCTTCACATCATTCTGCTCTATTATGTGCCAATGTCTTTGAAGGCTATAAAAAAGCCATATTTTAACAAGTATAGAAATTAAAAAAATTTTTTCTTAGTCCTTGTACCATAAAAAGTACCTCCAAATTAAATTCCTGCTATCACTGTAATATTCTTATATGTACAGCTTTTACAATTTAGGTCATTCTTACCATAGAAAGTACTTATGGTAATGTATTTTATTATTAGAGGACAAGATGAAATACTACCAATCTACTATAAAACACTCAGCACCATATTTCTCTCTTTTCCATGTACCTGAGGAGATTTAAAATCTGCAGTTCTTCAGTGGCATTTCTATAAATAGTATAATTGTTTTCCTAATTAATAGAAACCTTTTCTAGCAATTACTTTTTAACTCAGTAATTCCACTTCCAGGAATTTGTGTCCCCTGCAGTAACTGCAGATATGTGTAACTATTTAGCTGCAAGAATGTTCACTGTAGCAGTATTTTAAATCAACTCAATAGTAACAATAATGAAGTAGTTAAATAATTATGGTACAACCATACAATAGATTTAGAGCCATTTAGACCACTTAGTGAAAGATTATACATAAAGTTTAGACATAAAGTTATTCATCATATATTAATTAGGTTATAAAATTGTATGTACTATATATGAAAACATCCTGTAAAAATGCCAAGTTGCTTAGTGATATTTAATTTTTTTTCAAAAATTAATGTAAATTTTTTCAGTAATTTGAAAAATATATATTATGATTGAAAAGCATTTTTAAATGTGTGGCCTATCAAAACAATATTAATTAATATATCTCTTGGTAAACATGAACACATGCACATAACTATTAAGGTGAATAAGGGGGCGTTTAAAAGAGAAAAATGTAACCTTTCTTTTTCTTCCCATTCTCACTTATTTTTTGCTGACGTCTCTCCAGGTGTGGGAATCCTATGAGACTGACAGAGAGCTTTAAGTTATATGTGGCTGTAAAGTATTTACATTCAGTATTATACTATTCACAGTTTTATAATTTTATTTCTCATAGCTAGGAATTTCCCAGAAAAATAAATTAAGGGGATGTATGCTATACAAAGATTTATTCCGTTGTTTTTTAACATCACATATTAAGGCTGTATAATTTTGTTAAGTATTTACAATATTTAACAAGATGATTTGAACTGAAAGAGATTTCCTTACACAGTCAAGGCTCTCTCAGGTACTTCCCTTTCATCTCCCACACCCTAATGAAGCCAATCCAGCATCTAAGCACTCAAGTCTCTCATTGTGTTTTGATCCTGTTTGTTCTATCCATGCAGGATATTTACTTTGGAAGGAGAGATTTATGGCTGAAGAACACGACTAAATAGCTTATTTCCAAAGATAAACCAACCTGAATTAGTATTAAGGTATAAAAACCCACTGGACTACTAACTAATAAAAACAATCTTTTGTTAAAAGAAAAAAAAAAAGAACACAAAGGATTGGCTATAAATGTTTCTAATGCTTTTTCTAGGCAGATAATCATAAATAATAATAAAAAGCCTCAAATAAGCAACTCAAGAGATGGCAAGCTGCCTTAGTTATCATACAATACCTACAATATAACAAATCCGACACTGTAAAAGAAAAAAAAACCACAACTTCTCTATTGAAAAAAAATAATGTAAGCAAAGTTTTAAATGGGGAAAAATGTTCACAGTACATTAATAAGAATCTGATTTATTTACTATCCTAAGAGGTTTTAAAAATCAATAAACAATCCAATACAAAAATGGGAAAAAGTCATGAACAGGCAGTTCAAATAAAAAGAAAAATACATTGTAAATAAAAATATATAAAGCTGCTTAACTTCATTCATAATTAAAGCAGTGCATATTGAAATGAGATGTAATATTTTATCTTTCAGACTGGAAGATTAAAAACCTTAATAATACTAAGTAGTAATAAAGCTTGGGGAAATAGCATTCTTATAAATTATTAGTTATCAATATAACTTTTTAAAACAACCATTTAGCAATACTTACAAAGGCACACTTTTTGAAACTTACGTTTTTTCATTTCTAGAAATTTATCCTATCGATCTATTGAAAAACTACATACAAATATGTTTAAAGAAGGCTGCTCCCTTGGAACATTGTTTGTAACAGCACATTAAAAAAACAAACAAACCCAAATAAGCCCAAATTCTTTTCTCACAGAATTTGAACTCTAGTCTGTAAAAGATATAATAGAGCAATTTTTAAAGATTTAAATTATAATTTTATAATGTTTTGCATTGGCTAGAAATTAATAATTGGTGCTTATATTTCTGAAAGTCTGTAAGGAAGCTGATAATATTTTAGAGACTATAATTTCAAAGTTAATTTTTTCAGCACTATGAAAACATACACATTTGCCTTGACTTTTCTTGCCCACATCAGTATAAATCCTTATTCATGATAGGCAAAATGCTTTGCTTAAAACAGTGATAACATTCACAGAATTGTGAGGAAAAAGTCTTTAGGGAGTAGGCCAAAACAGCTTGCATTCTGGCTCCAATGAAAACCTGACACTCTAAAAATAATTTTAATTTTTTCTATAGTTTGTCTTCTCCTTTAGTGGCCCAGCCCTCAAAAGCTAGCTGGAGTTTGTAATAAAAGGACATCTTTTCCAGATAAAACCACAAATCCCTCTTTCAAAAAATCTTTAACGTGTGTTCTTTTTCCTTAACCCAACTGATAGGTGGTTATGTATCTCACTAAACATGGAACTTAGTTGACTTATGAAATTCTAGGAAAAAACTTTAACTACAGTGAAATAAAGTTCTGGAGAAAATGTTGAAATGTAAAAATTTCCCACTTGTGACAAATTCCTGAAAATAAACAGCCTAGTCCATTAAGTTACTGCATCCACTGGTATTATAAAGCAGCATATATGCAACTACCCTGACCAGAGCCTTGGCATAAATATTAGCTTGGAGAGGCTCATATTCAATAAAATTATTAAAGTTCCTATTTTAAAGTAGTTCTCACTCTTTTGTGATTCTTCTGTCCCTAAAAATTAAATGACTTTTGATATGCCATACTCTTAGACATACTCTTTTAAAGCAGCCATTAGAAATATTCTCTACTTTTTTCCACTGATACTCACCACTACTGAAGAATAGTCAATATACCGTCATAGAGGAGTGGTGAGATCTTTCCCCTTAATTTCAATGACTGGTATCAAAGGCATAACAATAATGTAAAATCTTCACCAGGCATCCTTTTTGTTAATTTATCAGGTCCAACTACCTTTTTATGGAAAAGGAGGCTATATTCATGTGAAATCCTTTAATGTGTAATTCCAAAATTCATAAAGCTCCTAAAAGCCAAAAGATTTTTATAAGTTTGCTGCAAACTCATGTAGCAGGAAAACCTGATCGAGGGTGACAATTCATATATTTCATTAAATTGTGCTTCTCTAGAACAACTGGTGTTACATAATAAAAGAGAAAATATATATCATATTACCTTTATAAAATTTGAAAAATTCTAAACTCTGAAACACAACGTATAGCCCCAAGGGCTTTAAATGATGGATGTGGGTCCATTTAGGTTCTGTGTTTCTTTAGTCGGTGAATATTGTACACATGCCATTGCATATTTGATACTTCAAAATCATATTTTGGGGAAGAGGTTGAATCTTCAATTTTCTACAGCATGTTCTTCTAACTGGTAATCAAGACTAGAAAAAAGGGGTGCCTGGGTGGCTCAGTCGGTTAAGTGTCTGTCTTCAGCTCAGGTCATGATCTCAGGGTCCTGGGATGGAGTCCTGCATCAGGCTCCCTGCTCAGTGGGGAGTCTGCTTCTCCCTCTGCCTCTCCCCCTGCTTGTGCTCTCTTCTCTCTCTCTCTGTCAAATAAATAAAATCTAAAAAAAAAAAAAAAGACTAGAAACATAAATCACAGAGTTAATGGAACATGCATGCTTTTTACTACTATAAAACCTTCCCTGACTGACCCAAGTTTTCCTAGTGCCCCTACAGTATCATATATTTCTCCTATTATAATTACTGTTCACTTGTCAATATTCCTTCCTAGATTATAATAAACTCAGTGATGGCAGATAATGCTGCCTTTAATCTTATTTACCTGTGATATCCGCTGAGTAGATACCTAGTGTCTACCTCAATGCTTGATGAACAGTATTTACTTGATTAAAATAATATTTGAATGGGAGAGCAGAAGAAATAGTTTCAAAAAATTTTCTAAGTACCTTCAGATAATCCAAGGTACATAGAAAAGTGCAGGTACTACTCTCTTACATTATTTAAAGCTCATTTTAGTATGATTTTACCAAAATATTTTAACAGCTGTCACTCACTGACATTTCTATTATGGTAATAATCACACTTTTTATTATTTCAGCTTATTTCTGGTAATCTTTCATGTTAGTTATTACAATTCCTTGTCATTTAAAAATAAGCTTCAGTGTTTAAATACTTATATTTGATAACTTAATTTTTTACTGAATTTCCATTGCTATTGAATTTTTTAAACTATGCTTAACATCAGTCATAGCATCAATATCAATAATAAATGGATTTGAAGTGCCAATACAATTGCTACACTTCAACATACATTCAAATAATATAGACTGGTTTTCTACATTTGCCATAGCTGAGTGTTTCCCCCAACCCCTGAGCCATTATTTTATTTTTCTCACTTTTACTAGTAGGCCTGGCTTAAATCTTGACTCAGATTCTCTGTGTTCATCTTCATTTAAAAGAAGTAAAAATCTAATTCCTCCTTCCTTGTTTCTTACATTAGCTAGCTGCACTTAGAGTTTTAAACTTGAAATTTGTAAGTAGGAAGCTCTCCAGAACTAAGAGCACCACAGACGGATCCAACTAACTGCCCTGTTCAAGATCTATTAGTTTCTGAATATGTATGATTCTTGGGACTTAATTTTGGGTCAGACTTTGGTTTCTTTAGAAGTTTTGACCCTGCCATGACCTTTGGTTTCCTTAGATAGGCTCTTGCAGATTTTCAGAGGATTGATGGTATTCTAAGGTCAGACTGTGGTTGTTCATTTTCCCACAACTGTCACTGCTCATAAAGCAATATGATTAACTGAATGTCTTACAGACCACCAATTTTCAGCTACATTAGGCCCAATAAAAGTAACTTAAAAAAACCTTTGTTGAAGGCAACTTCTGACATGGCTCCCACTGATTCCTACCTCCTGGTATTCACACCACTGTGTAATCGCCTCTGCATTGGTGTGGACTGGACCTACTGACTTGCTTCTAATGAACAGAATATGGCAAAAATGATGGGATATTACTTCTGTGATTAGGTAACAAAAGGCTATGACTTTCATTCAGCTAACTCACTCTCTCTTGCTCCCTTGCTTGTTCTTTTGGATAAAGCCACCTGCTATGTTGTGAGATGCTATAATGGAGAGGCCCACATAGCAAGGAACCAAAGGCCTTGAAGTCTTGAGTGTGGGAGGAACTGAGGCCTTAGTCTAACAGCTTGTGAGAACTTAGTCCTGACAACAGCCATGTAAATCATCTAGAAAGTAGATCTTTACCAGTCAGGCCTTGAGATGATGCAGACTTGTGAGAGACTCAGAGTCAGAGGACCCAGTTAGGCTGCACTGAGATTCTTGACCCACAGAAACTATGAAAGAGTGCACTAAGTTTTGGGGTAATTTGTTACATAGCAATAGATAACTAAACTAATATAACTCTCAAAAGCAAAACATTTTTTGTTCTGAAACAAAATATAACATAAAATTATGGTTTCAAATTATATACCTCTCTGGTTAATATGTATCCATTATATCTTTTAATATGATAAAGTTCATTATTGGCAGGAAATACAAATAGCAAAGAAGATTTCTTGCACAAAATATTGACACATATGTGCGAATGACAGAGTTTTAAAACCTAAACTGATTCTTGGCAACATGGTTCGATGAAAACTTTTAGATAAAAATGATCTATACTACTGGAAGGAAAAATATAATTAGTGTTCTTGGATCATGCCTGGTATTGTAGACATCAAACACATCACAGGATGTTATCTGGCCTCATATAGCCTCAGGGTATGATTAGCATACAAGAGAACTGCAGGTTATCCTCTTTTCATTAGGATTTTTTATAATAAATATAACTAATATAAATCCTAAGTATTTTCTTAAATGGACTTATTCACAATTTGAAAGATTATCTGTTATAAGTGTAAGTCCTTTGAGAAAGTAAGATATCAATAAGGATACCTACTTGATGTCTCACGTACGACTCAAACTTGTTAAAAATCTCTTTCCATTTCAACTCTGCTCTTAATAAATAGTATTTCCAACTATCAGGTTGCTCAAGGCACAAATTTGGGAGTTCTCCTTGATACCCTGCATCCCATTCAAAAAGGCTACTGTCTGGATGCCACGCAGCTCTCAAGTCCCTCTTCTCTCTGTCTCCAAGGACAATCCCCTGGTCCAAGCCACTACAATCTCTCCCCAGGGCCATTCCTTCTTAATGAGTCTCTCTATTTCCACTTTTGTCCCACTGCAATTTATCCTTCACACAGCAGCCTTTAAATCTTTTAGAAATGCAAATGAGACTATGTCCCCTGATTAAAATCTATCAATGACTTCCACTGCTTCTAAGATAAAGTTTAAAGATGGAAACTAATGGAGAAAAACAACAAGGGTCCCAAGGTTCTTCAAGCTCTGACTCTGCATAGAACTCCATCCTCCTTTTATGTTCCAAGCTGCCCTCTGGCCGCAAAGATCTTCCTTCAGTGTATCAAATGTGCCAAGTTCTTTGCTTTGGCTTCCACATGGAAGCTTTTCCCCTGGCTAATCCCCACTTATACTTCTGGTCCCAGTTTCTCTTAACAGTGTCACTACATGATACATGGTAGCCGTTTAAAAAATATTTGTTGAATGAAGACATGAATAAAATTGTTCAAGATAGTGCTATTGTTAATTATAAATGGGGAAATATTTAAATGATGGCCTTTCATTCACTAGGAATATTCTCCTTCATCTTTTTTATTTAGAATGAAATACATCAGCTTTGAGATCAGAAAAAAAATCTATTTATATTTGGCATGGCTATTATAACTCTTCTGTTTACTCCTCAACCAACACAACTATAATGGCTTGTATTTAGATTTTCACTTCATAATAAATAATTAGGACATCTACATCAATTAAACCAATAATAAATACAATCACAGTCACTAGTAGTCAAAAGGGCTATTTCTGAAAGTAATAAATTCTTTCAGGAAAACAGTATCAAAGCTATGTTTTATGGAAGTACAATCTTAGACTTGATCAAATTTCACTGAGTAATGAAACATTACATTAAGCAGGAATTATTTTAAAATGAGCAAGATGACATGATTGCTAAAGTAAATTCTTCAATGCTTTCATCTTATTCTCTTTTAAACACATTTACCTAATCAATGTAGAGTTTATAGTGTTTAAATTGTTACTTAAATGTTATTTAAAAGTTTTTAATGCATTTTTGCTATCCATCATAATATGATACAGAAAATGTATGAAACCAATATAAAATTCAATTACTAAGGATAAAAATTTTATTAACAGGTCTCAGTTTCATTCCCTAAATAAGAAATATGATTCATATTTATTAATTTGTTCAAAGATACCACTAACATGTAGCTCCTCAAGAATAATTAAAGTGCATTCCTAGGATATAAACATTTTTATTGTTTTACTATTCACTGGATTTATTATTAAAAAAATTATAAGCAACACTATGACCAATTTATACCACACAATAAATGTTGTATTCTACGAAAGACAAATGTTTTCAGAGTCAATATAATCACAGCATACTTTCTTGGACTCATGTGTTCACTTGCAGTTTGCTTATAATTGCTTCATGGAGATAGGAGTTTGTACATTACAAAAAGGCTTTATTGATTTATTAGTTACAGAATATACTGAGCATATTCATAAACTGGAAAAGTTAGCTCTGGGGCTAGTATCATATAACAGCAAGTTGTAGAATACTTCAGAGCAAAATTAGAGTGTTGGCATAGGAAAGATAAACGGTATAAGCTGGACTAGCAAAGACTAATATTAGCAAGTCCACTAACACAAGCAAATCAGGTCTTAGAGTTGTATACTTTGCTCATGATGCGAAAAACATTTACTTTATTTTTAAAAGTATACAGTTAATTATTCTATAATGAACTATTAAATTTCTTTTTGAAAAATATTCTATTTGAAGATATGTAAAGAAACCACTAACATTTATTTAGTATGCTCCAATACACACCTTTTCCAGCAAGCAATTCTTTTCTTTCAATAATTTATATCTTAATTTAACTAATTCAGGTAATTTATTTGACTTTATATGTGTTGGGGGGTTGGTTAACAAATAATGAAAGTATTTTAAAATACATTTTTTGAGAAAATAAATGTTTTTTAAGCAATATAAAGTGTTTTAAAATTGACAAGAGTAAAAAAGGTGTGCAAAACTATATAATGAAATTCTCTAAAGCATCATTTTTTCCTTTTGTAATTTAAAAATTCATAGGAGATCATGTAGTCAAAGGTGGTAATGTCTGTACTGAGTTCTATTTTTGAAGTCAAAATATAAAATCATTATTAAGCATTTTGCCTTTTATGTTATTTTATTTTGCCTTTTAAAGTGGATTACTTTGATAACTTGTGAGTGCATATGAATGAGCAAGGTGGAGGTTAAGCAAAGATCAGCATAGCATGTTCACGATTTAATCCCTCAGTTGAGCATAGCTGGTCAACATGTTGTTTTGACTCTATTTTTTTTTTTCTCAGTTGTAAATAGTTTAATTTCCACCTGTAATGGACCACTGAATGCTTAGAGGAAGGAGAAAGTACACTGATGTTGAAACACAAATTAATGTGGGGCATAAATCTGTAAATTTACCTCAAGATTCTCTTCACCAGCTCTCTAAATTGTGTTCCTTTGATCAAACTACTCATATCACCTTATTTAGTAGGTGTTACTTAAAGAACACAAAGTTAAGAACAAAAAATTTTGGAATGATAATTAAACTTAATTAGTCTTTACTTATATGGAAGTAAAGATCAAAATATCTGTAATGTGTTATTTGTGGAAATATTCCAGCAAATGGATGCTTCTATTATTTCCTTTTAAAGGTAGAATGTTAAGAATTCCAAATATCATCTCACAAGCAGTTATTTAATATTACTAAATTTTAATCTACTTTTTAATATGCATTTTGTCCCTAAACCAAACAATATACCAAAATAAAATTTTGGTATACTTTATTATGCTCTTTCTCATATGGTTGAAGTAAGTCAAATACCATGTGGTGTTACATATTATGAATATTAAAGATTGTACTTAAATAAAATTATAAATCAATGCAAATTAACTTCTTTTTCTTATATCAACCAAAGGGATGCTCACAATTCTACTTAGAGAATATGTACTACTACCAAAGGGATTCAAGAGTCAAGAAAGGCTGGGAAACACTGCTGTAACACTGCAGAGTTTTCTCATCATTTTAAACCCAGAAAAGTTTCAATTAATGATGAAGCGAGTCACTGATATTCATACTGCCAAGTGAAACGCAGCAAGCTAGAATAACTGGTTAGTTTTATTAAGGTATCTTATTAAGATGGCTTATTAAGCTACTCACTATTGTTTTCATAGGGCTTTAGGCTGATACTAAACTTTAAAATGTAGGATTCTTTCCTTCCTAACTTTCATAAAAGTCATATATAATTAGCACTGAATGAAATTTTCTAATGTCAACATTTCAAATTTTGATTAACAGGGAATACAAATCAACCTTATTCAAGTTTAATTCAAAAGACTGGCAACATCCTTTGGGAGACTAGTGGAGATAATATTCAATGCACCTTCAAACTTCAGACTAAGCCAAGGGCCTACAAAGTAAAAGTAATATTCAACTTACTAAGCTAGCATCGTCACAGTAATATTCTCTACCTGATTTATGTTTGATTCATAAAAACCATACATTCTCAAATGGAAATCAACATTTTGGGTCTAGAATGCAATCAGGACCACCCTACTGTTGATAGATACGACGACTGATCTACACAGATGATCAAAATAAAGACAAAGCAACAATTGACAGAAGTGGTGCAGGTAATGAACATGACATAAGAAACAGAAATTCAGACAATGGTAGATACTCTGGATAGTATACAATGAAAAACCTGGTGAAATTCCATAGGGTGGAAGAACCACAGCTGTTCAGCTCTATTATAGTACTACCATTTCTGAATATGAAACACCAGTCAGTAGAAATCATATAAGCTAGGGTAACTTAGTAAGTTTTCATTATTATTTTTTGAATAACGGTAAACCAGGAGTGTTTTCTTTTTTCTTCCAGCAGTGTCTTTTTCACCTTTTATAGAGTATTCAGGGCTAGAACTGGGGTGAGATGAATGGAGCACTCAATTCAGGTGAAAAATTTAAGGCGGTACAAAAAACCCTCAGTAATCAAAATAAATAATTTCAATCAATATTTTTAAAAAATCAAAGTTAACACAAAAATTTCTTGATAAACAAAATATCAAAATTTAAGTAAAGAATTGGTATCTACTCTAATACTGATAAAATTTGGCCAAATTTGGTCAGTGGGAACCTTTCCATGCTGGCTTCTGTGTCCTTTCACATGACCCTGTTAGTCTTTGAGTACTTGCTTTCTGGTATGAAAAGATACTCTAGACTCACTGTACTTTCCCTTCTCCAGACCTAGGAGCTATCTCTTTCCCATCTACCTCCAAAGGCTAGTAATTCATTAGTTGTGGGTTTACCCTTCCTATCCCTTTTATGCCTATTTTTCCCATAAAAGGTAGGATATTATAAGTACTTGATCTTTTTTTTCAGTTAGGAATATGTCCTGAAATCACGCAATATCAGTTTATAGACCTTCCATCTCTCTCTCTCTCTCTTTTTCACATTTGCATTGTATTCCATTATGTGAATATGTCATAGTTTATTCAACTACTCTCCTATTTGGATTGCTTCTGTTTGCTATTAAAAACAATCCTGGGGGTGCCTGGGTGGCTCAGTTGGTTAAGCGTCTGCCTTCGGCTCAGGTCATGATCCAGGGTCCTGGGATCGGGTCCCGCATTGGGCTCCCTGCTCAGTGGTGAGCCGGCTTCTCCCTCTCCTCCCAGCTCATCTCACTCGTGCTCTCTGTTGCTATCTTTGTCTCTCTCTCAAATAAATAAAACCTTTTTAAATAAATAAATAAAAGCAATCCTGTAGGGGCACTTGGATGGCTCAGTTGGTTGAGCTTCAACTATTGGTTTCAGCTCAGGTCGCAATCTCAGGGTCCTGGAATCAAGTCCTGCATCTGGCTCCTCACTCAGCATGGAGTCTGCTTGAGATTTTCTCTCCTCTCTCTGCCCCACCTGCTCGTAGTGTCTCTCTCTCTCTCTCACTCAAGTAATTAAATAAATCTTTAAAAAACAAACAAAAAACCAATCCTGTAATTCCTATGTTGCTTCATATTCATGGAGGTATATCTTCAGGATGGATTCCTAGAGGCAATTTTCCTTAGTCCAAGTGTAAGTGCATGTGTAATTTTGTTAGATATTATAAAATTCTCCTCCACAGGGGTTTTACCATTTTGCATTCTTACCAGTAATGTATGAGAATGCATAGAATCCTTTTTACTTCCAGTTTCCAAGATCTTTGTGAAGAATCTCTTTTTCCAAAGTTACATGGTATTTATTTTATGTCTCTGAGGCTAAAATTTATTATTTTTCTCACTATTTCTAGTTCCCAAAAGGTGATTATAATTTTTTATTTATAACATGTATTATAAGATACTCTTTAGTCAATGGCTTACATTTATAGAGCACATTGTACTTTTCAAAATACTTTCATGCACATGCATCTTATTTGATCCTCACAGCCATGTTTTGAAGTACAGGGCAAGTGTATCAGTTCTACCTTCCAGATGAGGACACTGAGAAGAAACACAATTTAATGACTTCTACATACTCAGTTAATGACAATCAAGGGTCCTGTTAGTTCACTGGTATCTCTACTAGATACTAAGTTGCCTCCCCTTTAACATTCAATTCTAGTGCTTTAATTTATTATATATTAATGTCACTTATTATATAAGAAGTATTAGGCATACAGACTTACTAGTTATATTTACTTCACAAGTAGTAGAAATATGAAAGCTATTAATGAGTTATTGAAATTCATATGTTAAGCTTATTTTGGATAGTAAAGCTTAATTTTGGGGGGGTTTAGCTCAAGAATTTTACAAACTATAAAGTGCCAATCATGTCTAATAACGTAATTTATTCTGGAAAAATATACCATATTTTAATTCAAAGTAAGATTCAGTTATGTAAGCAGTAAAAAGTTAGAATACAGTGAATTAACTTTTCATTTATAAACAATTATTTGGAATTTGTAAAATTGTAGAAAATCAAATACAAAGTAGCAAAAATGTAATTTCAAGACTGCATTAAAGTTCAAAGGCTCCCTTTGTACTAAACAATGTCTCTTAGCATTCTCTGAAAGGATAGGGAAAAAAGTTCTATTTCAAGTATAAAATATTTTGGCCTAAATTTTAATTAGATTGATTCATCCTTGAAAATGATAATATATATTTATCCTATCAAGTGAGCGTCAAGGAAAATTAAAGGATGACCTTAACAGACATTATAAATTGAGAATTCTCAAACAGAAGCAATGAAATCAGTAACTGAAATATAAACCCTGATTTTGGTCTCTTTTTCATAATGTAAATTCTTTTCCATAAAACACAATCTGTATGTTAAAGATGTCATTTATTTTTGAAGTTGAAAAATAACAAAAAGACTTTAGACCCACATATAAAAGGTACTCTTTTTATCCTTTTCTGAGACATTGACCTGTATACTCATTTAAAAATGAACACCACATCTTTACGTTATTAAATCTTTGTTTTGATCTATTAGTATTCACCAAAGTGCCATTTTATAAAACCTCACACTGAATAGACAAGGCTGGAGGTGACCATCTGCAGCTTTAGAGCCTGAGTTTGAATTGATGAAAAGAGCTTTGTGTTTTCATTGCCAAGTTTGATTCTTCCAGTCATTAGGCATTCCCCTCAGATCGCATCAATGAAGCCATGCTCTCTTACACCCATGTGTTAAATTCTCTTCTCCTCATAGTTTCCTTTGCCAGCTCTACTCAAGAATGACTACTGGGTCTTAGCCACATTCTTCTCACAGCTGTGTTAAAAAAGAGCATCAGAAAGTCTTCCTAAAACCCATATGTGTATCTGGTCAGTTCTCTGTCTTAGGGTCACCTCACATTGTGGTGTGATTATACAGAGATTCATTCTTGTTCTTGAACTGTGCTACTCCCACCACTCTGGGAAAGATTAGACCCTCCAGTCAGTAGTAGAGAACTTCTTGGAAGACTGATGTGAAATATACATAGCTCAGAAGGCAAATTAATTTAAGGAAGAAGATGTTTCAAGATTTTACCATTATGTAGCTTGTCAAATGGCAAATGGTAGCATAAAGAGAAATAATATATGCTTTCATATGCTTTCAGGATACTGCTATATGCAGCAAAAGAAGAAGTCAAATGATGATGATGTCCCAAGGACTATTAGTTTGAATGGTATAAATGCCAAAAAATTAAAAAATTAAAATTAAGTTTATTAAGTTCCAAAATACTGTTCACTATGTAATTTCTAGAGCCTTATTTTTCACTTTTAATCAGTCTTTATACAGAAACACCTGACAAAGTAATTGATAGTAGTGGAACTCTTTTTTTTTTTATATTCAGGTTAAGAACTAAAGAAAAAAAAACTATTTGTTGAGTTGCCTAAGAATATATAATAATATGAAGAAGAAAGAAGATCACTTCAGCTGCTACTACATACTATATTGTTATAGGATGGTATTTTTCTTTTTAACTATAAATGATCAAGAATAAAGTTTATGTATAGACAATGTTTATGATTTTACTGCCAGCTAAAGCTACACTGAAATAAGCAAAAGATTCTTTCTTTCTTTCTTTTTTTTTAAATAGGCTTCACACCCACCGCGGAGCCCAACATGGCGCCTGAATTCACGACCCTGAGATCAAGACCTGAGCTGAGATCAAGAGTCGGACTCTAACTGACCGAGACACCCAGGTGCCCTGAAAGATTCTTTTATTCTGTATTTTTCGAGGGCCAAATGTGCACATGGGCAAATTCCTGACTTAGTGGGGAGAAATAATTAAACACGGAATGTTAGAATCCAAGTAAAATTGGTCTACTTATTCTTGGGTACAATTTAGTTTTTTTCTAATTACATTTTGGTAATAAAAGCTGTACCTAGTAAGGAACTATATATCAAATTTTAGATGAGTATACTGAGGAGTTATTAAAAGAAAACCAGACCTCGATTTATATAAAAATGTAGACCTTTCTGTATTAATAGATAAATGCATCATATATATTAAATTTTCTATGTGTTTAAGAACAGGGAAAGCAAAGGAGGAAGTTCTGAGTGAGCTGTCAAGCATAATGAGGCTGGGCAACATCCAAGCAGGAATAATGAAAATTTCTTAAAATCAAATTTTTACAATAGCTTCCCTTTTCCCTTTATTACTACAAAAGTTTTCTAAAGTACACTGGTTGTAGTGCTATTAAGAAACTTAAAATCACTTTATGTATCTTGTTTTTTATAGTTTCTAAAACTATCCTCAGGTAAGATGGATGAATGAGTCCTCCTGTCCATAGAAGTACCTGGGGGCTCTGTAGCCGGTCCAGGGTTAAACAGCAAGAAGGCCTTCCCTGGAGGTGGGACAGAACCAAGGAAAAGGATGCTTGTCCTAGCATATGGCCACTCTGAGGAACTTACATTTCATATAAATGTGTGAAAATCACATTTGAATGTTTCTGGAGCATAAGAACTCCTGTAGTTTTTTTTTTTTTTTTAAACCTGTCAAGTTCTGGTTAAAAAGTGTATATGATCATTATTAAGTGGATCCTATAATTCCCCTAAAATAACAGGGACATTATCTCTTTTAATTACTGTAATATTGGGATTAATGAAAAACAACAAAAATTCCTGCATTTTATTTGGTCTTAAACTGAAACAGCATGGATCTCTCCCATATTTTACTTTTTTGTTCTTTTTCTTTCATTCCTTTCCATTGTACTCATTTGAAACATATTTTATCTATCTTAGTAGGCAGAAATTTATATTAGCTCAACTCTAGATCACCTATTTGAAGATAGGTTCTGAAGTGAAGAAGCAGATCAAATGTAAGCGGCTGTGTTGTAATTTAACTTTTTAGTCCCTACTTTCATGCTCTTTAGGATTCATTCCATAAAGTTAACTATATAAGGAAACTTATCAGAGAAAGTGCAGATTCTTAGGTTTAGACAATTTCTTTTCTTCTTTAGCCTGCATCCTTTAGAATTTCTCAAGTTTTGGGTTAGGCTTCAATTTCAATAATCCTACATTAATCCTTCCCTAGTAGAGAGGAATGCCATAGAAATTAACACTATGTTTCTTTTCTGTGTCAAAGTGAGACATTCCCTAAAGATAAAGGTGTAAGCCCAACTCTCTAGTTTTTATAAAGAAATTAATATAATTCATATCTATCAAATGTGATAGGTATCTGTGTATATATATATATTTACATTTATATATAAATAATAAAATTAGCTTTAAAGAAATCTTTATGTACTCAGTGGATGAGAAAGGTGATCCACTATACAAATATATAATGGAATCAAATTTTTTATAAAATACATACTTATTTGATAGTGAATAAGACTTGTATTTCATAAGTTAAATATGTATTTAATTTAAAAACATGTGTAATGATTTACAAATCCAGAATATTAAATTCTTAAAAAGCATATCAAGTGCTCAAGAATAAAAATTAAGCATGTTAGATTCTGTACATCTTACAATGATTGCTTAGGAGTCATCTGAATCCATCTTCCACATAAAAATGACAATATCTAATTGGATCTAGATTTGGAAGGCGCCTTCCAGAGCTGATTGGGAAGTATATTCGTACATAAACTATCACAAATAAATTATTTGACTCATTATGTGTTGAGGTATGTATCATTATTTCACAGAGCTTTTAAATCTCAGACATAAAATAAATTTTGAAGAGCAATTTCCAGAAGTTTTAAAGCCTCCAATTTATTAATAATGCTAATAAAAATCAATTTTCAACTTTATATTAAATAATGATTTAAACCTTATGCTGAGTTGAGAATTTATGAAACTTGTTCTTTGATTCAATCAACATTCATAAAGTGTTCAGACATGTGTACCATTGCCTTGCTACTTATAGTCCAAGAATTTATTTAAAAAAAAAAATCACAGGTAAAATTGGCAAGAAGCAGAATAATTTTAGTGAAAAGACAATATAATTATAACACCTTTTGTATTAAACTATGTAAGGATATTTTACCACAATTAGTTTTCATTATGGTTAAAATCAAACTCTGGAGCCAGCAACAAAACTAAAAAGTTTAGTGATGTCCTTTGATGAAAAGAAGGCAGGTTTTTTGTTTTTGTTTTTTTTAACCTAGAAACTGTGGAAATGTTCTGTTCCCCTTCCCAGCACTCAGAGTCATCTACCCTGTTTTATAATTCAACCTGCAAACAGATTAAGCAGCTGAGTTTGTGGAAAGTATGTTTGCTCTACGCTAAGAACCCTTGTGTGACACTATGGCGATTCCCCTGACACCTCGAAGGGAACTACAGACAGTCCTTACTCATCAGCAGGGAAACCAGGCTGAGAATTCACAATTTCTTTGTGACCTCAACTTCTTCATAGAAATCAGTATTTGATCAAGAGGCAGGAAAGACTTTTTGTTAGCTTACATTTCCTTCTTTTTTTCCCTGTCAATACCACTCAAAAGCTCAGGATGCCCTATATTTTAAAAGGAAATGTTTTATGCTAATCTTTGATATTTTAATTATGCAATTAGAAATTAGAACACATGTAAATTTTAAGTAACTTATTTTTTTTACAGTATGAAAAGAAAGAACATTTTAGATAGTGATACATTCTTTCTTGAAAAAATGTTTAAAAGTTCAGAATTTTTGTCCTGTATCTTTTTGTCTGATCTACTTATTATATAGTCATGGTTTATGAGGGATTTGAATCATATCAGTGTAAATCGGGCCCATAGTAAAGATGATTATGTGACAAAAGTTACTTTACTGTAAAATCTAGAAGCTTCTGAGATCTTCTAACCCTATAAGCCTGGTTGTAAATACTTTTAAGTAATTATGTGTAGCTTAGGTATGTTAAGTATAGTCAAATATATTTTTAAGATCCTTTAGAAAACTGTTGTTCTGGGCCACAAGAACCATATCTATAGATAGAAAGATGGGAAATAAAATATAGCATAAAGAACAACAGAGTTTTAAATCTCTTGTGATGATAAAAATATCACTTAATGGATTTGTGTGTCAGTTTTCTCTTTAATAAACAAGGATTATGGATGGTCCTTGGCAGAATCATTAAGAGAAGTTTCTCTTATAAAGTTCCTAAGCTCTTAACCTGCTCTTTGGTCCCCTCTACTTCCACATAGCTCACCAAACTAAGTGCATCCAGGGTCAGCAAGAGCAACCTAAAACCTAAATGACAGTGTGTTCTCCTTCCGCAAACATACACATTTTTAAAAGAGAAGTACCTCAACCTTGCTTAAACCAAGGGAATGGATTTCTACTGGTGAAATTTTAGGCTTTATGACACATGGGCCAAGAAGCAATTTTTGGGCAATGAGGTCTGGCATTCTTTATACTTTCCCCTATCGTTGTTTCTGCCTATACATATTGGCTAGCTTATGGATGGTAATTCTGCACCACCTTCCTTTTCAGGAATACTCCTATATTTAAAAAATTTTAAGAAATTCATTTGACTCTAAAATAAAATAAAATAAAATATAAATTTAAAATTCTATAATTATTAGAAATAGTATATGCTCTCTCTCCACTATTACTAAAGATTTCAGATCTTTTAAATGTAATTAAACTTGATGGAAGCTGGTGCATAAAACAAGGGTTAAAAGTCCACTAGAAAGTCAGATACCATAGGAGTGGTGGTGCCAGTGAGGGAGGCAGGCAGGACTAGCCACAAAAGTCATACTTTTCTATGAAACTCTTCTACTAAAATTGGGTACTGGGTTGGGATAAAACTTTTTTATCTAGGCCCTAAAGTAGATCAGAGCACATTTGAAATTTTCCTGTATATTCCTGACCTGACCTGCTTTTACTTTATTCTGTCATCCCATCAACCTATTAAGTTGTTTTAGTTCATTTGTTCATAAGTGTTTACAGAGTACCTACTTTATAGCAGGCATCTATGTGAATATTTGGAGGACATGTGGATATAAAGATGAAGAGAACACCATCCAAGTCTTGGAAATGCTCAGTGATGGGTAATTTTGTAGGGAGTGTAGTAGATAGGAAACAGATAAACAAAGCAACTGTAACACCTAGATGATTAAGACTTCTAACAAAGATAATGGACTAAGTACTATGAAAAAAATAAAAAAATAAAGAAACATCACAGAGGTAATGTTAAGACTGGACTTTAAGGAGTAACAAATATTTGGCTAGGTACTAGAAGGGAGGAATATGCTTTAAGAAGAAGAAATAGCTTGTGTAGAGATATTGTGGTTGGGGTCGTGGAGGAAATGATACCAGAAAATGGGAGAAGGCCAGAAAGGTGAAAGGCCTCATTTACCCTGCTAAGTCGTTTATGCTTTAGTGTGTAGGGGATGAAGGGCCCCTGAAAGATTTTAAGTAGGGAAGTAATATAACCTGATTTCAGTTTTAGAAAAATTAACTCGTGGCAGCGACACACTTGACACACTCGAGACACTTGAGATCTAGAGGCAGATAAACTAGTTCTATGATTATTTCAATAGTCTAGATGGAGGATGATGAGGGCCTGAAATAATGCAATTAACAAGTGAGGATGGAATAGAGGGAATCAGATGATAAGCAGCACAGAAAACAGAGACTGACAGCAAAGCGAATGTGAAAAGTAAGAAAGAGTGAGGGAATAAGGATGGTGCTGAAACTGCTGAAGACCATTACTGAGACAGGAGACAGGAAAATGGTGAGGGCTTTATTTTCAGGGGAGGAATTTTTAACAAACATACTATGAAAACACAGAGAAGAGAGTGATATTTAACTTTCCGGAAAGTTGAAGAAGACTTTGTAGAGAAGAGATACTTGAACTAGTCTTGCTAGTTTGATGAGTATGATTATACTAATAATATAATTTATAACACGCTGATAATAAAGTAACTGGCACTGAACTAGGTATCTTACATGGTATACAGTTTATTACTCATATCAAACCTGCCTGTGAAAGCAGTAATACTGTCTGAATTTTTCAACTGAGGAACTTTCGCTTCCAGAGGCTAAGTAATTTGCCCCAAATCTCACAGGTAGTAAGTAAGTAGGGTTTGAAAAACAGGTCTGTCTGACTTGACTCCAAAGCCTGCCTCCATCCTCTCTGCTGCACTGAATCTCAGAGGATGAGTAAGTTTTTCACGGGGGAAAACGGTAAAAGGCTCCAAGCAGAGGAACCCACATATGTAAAGGTATTTAGTCTTGAAAAGATAGAGCTCTTCTGAAGAATGGGATATCAGAGTGTGGAGTGAAATGGCAAGAGAAGGAGGGACAATGCAACATGCACTGTTCTAAAGGCATTACATGTTTATCTCATCTAATTCTTACAACATTATGAGGTGGGAGTATTATTATCCATATATTATTATCTGCATCAGCACAGTGTTTTAAAATAAAATGTACAAGTTCACATAGCTATGCATTTTGAATCCAGATCCTGAGCTTTTAAACCACTATGCTATATTACCGAATATATGGGAGCATCTTACTTATTGTTTACCATGATCATATGTTAATTTTATAATAAAAATATAATTAAAAATGGGCCACTAATTAATAGTTAGGAAATTACTGGTAATCTTAAAAAGAACATTTCAGTATAAAAGCTAGCCAGAGTGTACTGAATAGCACAGGGGTAAATGGAATTGAAAAATTAGATACTGAATATAGATCAGTTATTCAAGAAATTTCGTTGTGAAAGGAAAAGGGGAAATGTGTACCTTTTTAGTTCACATTGTAATTACTGCTGGAATACTGACATATTTACAAAGGACCTTCAGAAATAATTGCTAATAACAGTAATTTCAGATGATATGGAGAATACTAATACCATCTAACAAAGCCTTTTAAGCTGGTTTCCTGGAAGGCTATCCTCTTAAATGCAATAAGAAGTTGATGCCCACATTAACTGCAGTGAAGGTACACTGCCCAATTAAGGGCAATTAAAAATATAGTGGATTGAATATGAACAGGAAAGCCTCATCGTATTTCATCTAGGGCTTATTGCTGGAAATCAGAATAAAAGACTCAACATTTAAATTTAACATTTAAATGACATAACTGTTTTACTTAAACTCTGTCCATTGATTGGTGTTATTCCATTAAAACCTTTTGATCTGTCCATGGTTAAATGTGAAGAATAAGACTATAGTTTTTCCAAAAGCTTAATCTTATTCAACTTAAAGCATTATCTGAGATGATAATATTTCTACTTCAATACTGATATATTTCTGTATCAATACAAAGTTTTTTTTAAATTATTTTTTACAAAATAATAATAGTTGATGAGATCTAAAAAATAAAAGATTGACAACATTTCCAAAGATTTTATGGAAATTTAATTGGTCGCTGGGAAACACTGTTTTAGGGAATTTTAGTCATGTATATAAAATTAAAGAAATACATGTAAAGAAAACTTTGATATTTGTAATTATCTGTAGACTTTAAACAAATACAGCTAACATATCCTGACTATCAAAAGTTACTGATTTGTAATTTACAATGAAATGAGATCTACCTATGTATCTTAGTGTTTTTAGAATGTTAATGTACATTGTGAATAACTGGATATAATTTCTGACTGAACATAAACCTAATCTTTAAACCTACAAAAAACAGAATACGTACCATAAATCATAAATTTCAAGGTACGCTGATTATGTAAAGATTTTAATATGCATAATTCCTAATCTGTTTTAAAATGGTTCTTAACTACAGATTTACCTGACCTTAGGCTACCATTCAAAACATAATTTCAGGGACACTGGGGAAATGGTTGAGATGATTTATTTTCAAATAAAAAGTTGTATGAAGTAAGAAAATTTGAAGTTAGCACTACTTCATACTGTGAGACTGAAAAAAATTAAGGAAAAAGGTATGTCTTAGGAATTGAAGGCAATTAAGTGTGTGAATGACAAAATGCTGTTAACAATACATAAAGATGGGATCAGTTAAAATGACAAGTTCCATTCCATTAAAGCTGCCTTAGGAAATTCTGCTACAGTGTTCAAGTCCCTTAAATTAACAAGTGACTTCTTCATATGATATGTCCTATATTAACATTTTGCTAGCTATCATAAGGACTGATTGATATTGTAGCTTTATTTAAAATTTAACAAATATGCAAAGATCATCGAAAATAAACAAATGTAATTATGCACCGTGAAAAGCTGTCCTGAATACTTCAGAAGAACAACACATGAAAATTAATTCCACTGTAACTATTTTTTGTGCCTAGAGGTCTCAGATTACAAAGTCACAGATGATCTCAACTCAAGCAGGATTATCACAAAGCTAAATGAGTAAAATTGATTACTTGACTGCCTCTCCCCCTTGCCAATAACTTTACCTATTACCTGTGAAAGGATTTTAATAGTATGGCCTCCAGGAACTAATGAAGATCAGTTATTAAATAAAAGTGGTTTGCCCTCAATAGTAACCATGATTCCCAAGTGAATGACTTTTTGACCCCAACTATGGGTATGAGAGGGAATCTAAAAAAGTTCATTTGGCTCAATCTACTTTTGTCTTAAACCATTAACAGCATGACTAATAGATAATCTATTATTTAGTTGCAAAAAAAGTGTTCTTGTTTTGTTTTTTTTCATGCTTTTGAAATCATGCAAGATCATTTTACTTACTTCTGCACTTTGTCATTGGCCGCTTGGGAGGACTCCATGGCATGCTGAAGCTCTAATTCCATGTTTGCTCGATCTGTCAGAGCTTGCTGCAGTTGGGTAGACAGTTCCTCATTCTGTTGTTGAGTGATGGAAACAATGTTCTCTCTATTTTTTAAAGCTTCTTCATAAGTACTAAGGGTATGGTTAAACTGATCCTTCAGATTTTCTTCTTGGGATAAAGATTTGTGTAAACTGAGAAAAACATAAAAATAAATAATTGAAACATAAATATGTAGTCTTCCTGACCAATAATATATTTAACAAAAATCTCAATAAGAAATACCCATTTTTAAAAATCAATTAAGACATACTTAAATGGGTAAATAAAAATAATTTTTATATCACAATATTATTCTTGATAATTATTCTATTTCTCTGCTTCTAGGCTGAAAGCTACCCAAACGATTGTTGATGTTACCAAAGCATACAAGATGCTGCAAGATGTTAATATAATTACATCAGTATAAATATTACATTCAATTTTCTTTAAAAGGCATAGCTGAGAATTGGAAAATAAAGCATCTCTAGGTAAATAAAAGAATATAATAAGCTGACTGCAAAGAAGTGAGAAGTAAGAGAATGGGCATCCGTTTAGTAGATCCAGGGTTTCTTCAGCTGAGCACTTAATGAATGAGGGCTGTACGAATAACCGATCACTCCATACACAGATATAAATGAAGTTAAAATCACTAGTTTGACTGCAAAGAAATAATATGTATTCAGATCTTTTCTTTTTGTTAATGAGTCTCATGCCAAATATACCCACTCATTAAGTCATACAGAGAAATAGCATATAAATTAAGACTAAATGAATGCAGAAGAAAATGCAGACAAATAGAACCCTAAAATGCTAAAGGTCAAATCTTTGATATGTCATTACACCTACCACCTGAGGTTATTTTGAAATGGCACCAAGCACCTCACTCAATTAAATAAAGACATTTTGAAAATATAAATATTTAATAAGGGAAATTTAAAATCCACACAGGAGATGTTCTTTTTTTATTAAATAAAATCATTTCAGTATATGCATACAAAAGAAATGTCGATGGGAGACTTGGAAGTAGAACAACCTAACTATATAATACAGATTAATGATGTGAAAGAAAGTAATATAATTCTGAAAGCTTCAAAAAGCTAGTCAGGGAACTTTAGCACTGGCCGAATATCTAGTCTGATACTTTATTTAAAACTGTTTAAACCAAAGTAATTATACATTTCTTCTTTTTGTTTAAGTAACCTATAGATCTCTCCAATATGCTCACTTTGTAGAAGGTGTCACACAGAAATAAGAAGGACATGAAACGGGGACAGTCAGCATACCAAAAGAAATCATTTCAAGATTCAAATTAGTTCTTAAGAAGAAAGACTGCTACTAAACTGTGGTCAACTGATTACTACATAAAAATAAGAATGGTGTTGTGCCATATTTGTAGAGTGCAAAGAAGTATCCTTCTTTATGGTTTTCACCTTGCTGTTTATCTAACCCTTCTTTCATTTTTATTTTTATTTTTTTAAAGATTTTATTTATTTATTTGACAGAGAGAGAGAGAGAGAGAGAGAGATCACCAAGTAGGCAGACAGGCAGGCAGGCAGAGGGAGAGGGAGAAGTGGGCTCCCTGCTGTGGGGCTTGATCCCAGGATCCTGGGATCATGACCTGAGCTGAAGGCAGACCGTTAACCGACTGAGCCACCCAGGCGACCCCCTTCTTTCATTTTTAGTTCTTTCTACCAGTCCATACGCCTAAAGGCTCCCACCTCCTGCCCATTTTCCTGTTCTTTCTATGTTCTTTCACACTTTCTGATTCCTCTTATTCCATGTTCGTTTCCTTCAATCCACCCTCTTTGGCTACTTGAAAGATCCAAGAAAGAAAGAAATGAAAAACAAAACAAAAAACCTTTAAAAAGACAAGTCTCTTTATGTTCTTTACACTTAAAAGATTATTACTTACATTTTAATTGTAAATTATATTTTAAATTACACAGAGTGCACAAATCCAAAGTATTCAGCTTGACAAAATGTAAAGAAAATATGTAATAAACCCAGAAGATTCCCCTCTGTTCCCTTCCAGTTAATTCCCCTTTCCCAAAGTAATCACTTATTCAACCTCTATTAAGATTAGTATTGTCTGAGGAAGAATGAAGGGGAGTAAGTCAGAGGGGGAGACGAACCAGGAGAGATGATGGACTCTGAAAAACAAACTGAGGGTTCTGGAGGGGAGGAGGGTGGGGGGATGGGTTAGCCTGGTGATGGGTATTGAAGAGGGCACATTCTGCATGGAGCACTGGGTGTTATGAACAAACAATGAATCATGGAACAGTACACCAAAACAAATTATGTAATATATGGTGATTAACATAACAATAAAAAATTTTAAAAAAAAGATTAGTATTGTCTGGGGGCGCCTGGGTGGCTCAGTCGTTAAGCGTCTGCCTTCGGCTCCGGTCATGATCCCAGCATCCTGGGATCAAGTCCCGCATCGGGCTCTCCACTCTGCGGAAAGCCTGCTTCTCCCTCTCCCACTCCCCCTGCTTGTGTTCCCTCTCTCGCTGTGTCTCTCTTTGTCAAATAAGTAAATATAATCTTTAAAAAAAAAAAAAGATTAGTATTGTCTGTTTTTGAACTTTTGGTCTGGCTTATTTTACTTAATAAGGCTTATGAGATTCGTCCTACTGTTGAATGTAGTTCACTGTTTTTTATCTGTTATATAAATATACCACAATTTATTTAATCATTCCACTATTGTTGCTATTAATATTCTTGTACATTATCTTTTGATGGACCTAAGTACTCATTCCCCCCCCTTTATTGAGATATAATTGACATAAGTACTCCTTTCTGAAGTAAGAATTGCTCTATAGGGTGTATGTATGTTCAGATTAAGTAGATGCTGCACAGAGTTTCCCAAAGTGGTCCTACCAATTTACACTCTCACCAGCAATATATGGGAGTTGCAATTGCTCTACATTCTCCTTTAGAGTATTCTCCCTACTGGTAAACTATACCCATTCTAACAGAGGTGCAGTGCAATTTCATTCTCTTAATATTGCTTTTTGATGAATTTAAGTTCTTAATTTGAATGAAGTCCAATTAATCATTGCTTTTTTAATGGCAGTGTTTTTTGTGTCCTATTGAAAAAATATCTTAGCCTTTATATTTTATCCTTATGTGTATGGTCTCATTTAAAGTTAACAGTGGGCAGCTTCGTTTGGGAATTCTGCATTTGTCTATGATGTCCATAACACTATGCAGTATACTCTAGCCAATTAAATATTAAGAATCAATGATTCAGTTTTTAAAATATCATCTTTATTAAAACCATGGTATCCCAATTTAATTCTCTAATCATTCATCACTTCCTAGTCTTTGATCCTTAAATTTTTTTTCAAATTTTTATCTCATTTTTCTCTCAGCTGGACCTGTGACTGGGATCCTTAACTCTCAAGCTCAAAAAGATACTCATTGTTCAAAATGCCTTGGAAACCTTTAAATCTCCATCAAGACTTTCTCAAACAGAAGCAGCAGCTGGAATGATGTTTTAAAACAATAAATTAGATAATGTCACTTAAAATCCTGCAGTGGCATCTCATTGCACTCAGAATAAATCTCTAAGAATAATAACAACAAATTGCCTATTTTAACTCACTAAACCTCACAACAACCTATGAGAGAAGTCCTATCAATATTAGTTTTTTTACAGATGACGAAATTGAAGCAAACAGAGGGAAGTAATTTAATTAATCCCACATATCTAACAGAACCAGAATCTCAATCCACAGTCTTTCTCCCTGAGCTGAAACGTGAAACACTCCTCCAAGGGGCCATGAGCCATGGAGTCCTGTATCATCTGTTCTCTCTGCCTCCTCATCTTCTAGCCAGACATTGTTTCTCAAGTACATCAGGCTTTTTCCTGCTTGAGGTATTTGTTTGTAATGTCCTTCTCCCCTCTCCCTGACAAACTTCTATTTATTCATTTGGTCTCAGCATGAATACTGAGAAAGGTGTACTCAGATACACCTTTTATGACTCTTCAATCTAAATTTTGGTGTTCCTTCTTTGTTATTCTGTCTCAATGATCCTACTCTTTTTCTTCTTAGAACTTATAATAATTTGTAGTTTTTTTTTCAGTTTCATTTTGTGATCTACTTCCCAATTCCACCATATTAACACTCTATTTACAAAGGGCAATTTTTAAAAATGGGGATACAATTAATTTTTTATTGTTATGTTAATCATCATACATTACATCATTAGCTTTTGATGTAGTGTTCCATGATTCATTGTTTGTGCATAACACCCAGCGCTCCACGCAGAACCGTGCCCTCTTTAATACCCATCACCAGGCTAACCCATCCCCCCACCCCCCTCCCCTCTAGAACCCTCAGTTTGTTTCTCAGAGTCCGTCGTCTCTCATGGTTCATCTCCCCCTCTGATTTCCCCCCTTCATTCTTCCCCTCCTGCTATCTTTTTTTTTTTCTTAACATATATTGCATTATTTGTTTCAGAGGTACAGATCTGTGATTCAACAGTCTTGCACAATTCACAGCGCTCACAATAAAAAATTAATTGAAAAAATATGTTACATAATATTTAAATATAAATATGGCTTTAGAATGTATAATACTGAGGGATTAGCTATAACTTAGTTTAGATATATAAATAATAATGATTGCGATATTTCTAGTAATTATTCAGCAAGCAAAAATTGCCCAATCTAAATATATGAAAAGTACTTGTACATCTTAAGACTTTGAACTTTAATAATTCAGTTTGCAAACATGAGAGAGGACCTATAAGTGAGTGATGGAGTTTCTTCCTTGACATGTACTGAGACCTGAACTCCACTACCCATAGGTTAAAGTTTGTCTTTTGTGGTACCATTTTGCCACAAAACTTAAATAAGCACATGCTGCATACAAGTAATACATTTATAAATGTGACCATTAATAAAATATTTGAAAATAAAAAAATGGGGATACATTCCTTAATAACTTCAATAAATCAAAATGCTTATATTTCTAAGGACACTTTCTTATCAGAATAAAGATGAAGCAGAAGGGATAGATTCCTAGCATATATAAATCAATACCATTTATAGCATATTTTTGTTTTAGTGCTGTTTTTTCCTTGACAGTCCTCTTCCCTAGGGCCACCTTGTTTAGCTTTCTTCATAGAGTCAAATCACATTTAACCTCTTTTCAAAGTTACTGATTTTCAGATGCATTTTTTGCATGGCAGCAGTGTTACAATTTATTCGTCTTAAATGGCGTTGCATTGGAAAATATTTGAAGTTATAGTAAGAATAAATGATAAAACAATAGCAGAAAAGAGTCATTAAATCACTCTCAGAAGGTCCAAAGCCTGTGGTTCACACAGTATTGACAAAGAATGGTAATTATTTAGGTTTATCATGAAATTAATAACGTAATATCATACGCAAGGTTTCCATTCACTCTTAGTTTTCAAATTATGTAATCCTTTTATTTAATTTTTGTTATTATAGAAAGTGAGACTGAAAATATTTTTACTTGGTAATCTTTCATATCATAATTCTAAATCCATATCAAATGAGACTGTACATTGCCTCTTATGCTGCTCACCACGTTAAGTCCAACAGCAGGCTGGGGTAGAAAATACTCTTTGATGGGCCCTGTACTAGTAAGTAGCATGTAACAGATTTCCTTTCTGGAGTGGTTTCTGTCTGGGTATCAATTCCCTCAAGTCCGTGGTCCTGACTATTTTCCTAGTCCCTGACTCTCTGAACTGCCTCAGCTTAAACTTTCTTGGAATTATCAAGCTTATGACCTACTTTTATGTTTTGCTTGCAGATATTTATGTTCTCCTCAGCTTATCTGCTTTCCTCCTTGCTGAACTCTCTTTCTCTCAACTGTAATGTCACACATGGATTCAGCTTATTCTTGCAACTAGTACTTTTCCATTTATACCAAGTGGTGTTGAAGCTACTTTCCCTGGCTTCCTCTTTTGTCTCCATGATCAGGTATTAACTTAAGTCCCTCATGAGTCACTTTAGTCATCATCCTACAGCATGCACTTATTCTTCTGCTCATGCTTCATTTATTTACAGTAATTGCTCAATCAATCAAGTGTTTTATATATGTTGCTTTAATTGGATAAATATGTTCAAATTAAAAATTTAGAGGTGAGGTACCACAGTATAAACCAACAGTTATTACCTAGGAGAAATTTTGTCCCTCAGGGGATATTTGCAACATCTGGAGACATTTCTGGTTGTCATAACTCGAGGAGGGGAGGACTACTAGCATTTAGTGGGTAGAGGCCAGAGATGCTGCTGAGCGTCCTCCATTGCAGAGGACAGTCAAATGTGTCAAAAATGCCAAACTTGGTGTACATGCAAAGATTTTGGCTTTGGACTTTGAAGAAGTAAATTCAAATATCAGTCCTGTCATTCACTCTGTATGACCTTAGGAAGATACTTTACCCCTCTATTAATTTCATCAACTCAAGAACAATGAGAAAAATCTCACGGAGTTCATATGAGAACAAAATGAGGTGATCTAGCTATGTGAAAATATTTAGCACAATACCTGGTAAAGAATGGGCATTTGTCCATGTGTAATTCTTAAAAGAAATAATTTATCTCTAATTAACTTTGTATGATATTTTATACAATACTCAGACATTTTATAAACACTTTGATGAAAAACAACTGCCTGTTTCTACAGGTTTTTCATGAATTGGGAGATAAACTAGTTTTTCTGACCTTTATAATTTACTGATAACATACTTAAATCATTCTGAAAAAAAAAAGGAAGCAGGTTTGGCTTGTTTTACTGAATTAAAATAAGTAAAGACAAAGCAAGTATGAAAGGCAGAAATCTGTGCTACCTTGTCCTAAGTGTACATTTTCTGAGAGGATAGTGTCTGTATTTACTTCCTGGTTTACTGCATCAATTAATTTGATCTGAATTTCTGACCTGTGATTTGCCTTCTCTCTGAAGAACTTCTTTTAACATTTCCTGCAAGACAGGTGTACTGGTGACAAATTCCCTCAGTTTTTGTTTATCTGAGAACGTCTTTATTTCTCCTTTACTTTTGAAGGATAACTTCATGGGATACAGAATTCTAGGTTGATGTCCCAAGTTTTAGTCTGATATTCAAGGTGCTCCAAAATTCTATTCTACTTTTCTTTTCAGACTTCGTCCTACCCGCTCTATCAAAATTTTTTATTCTAACCAAATGGAACTATAAATTGTTCTTTGAAAATGCTGTCACACTTTTCACTTTGCAGGACTGCTCACGTTGTTGCCTTCACTTGGACTGCTCTTTTTCTTTGTGTCCACACCCCTGATCACCACGCTTCAAGATTCAAACTGCAGCAACTGTCACGAAGTCACACTCCATACCTTCCCTGCTCAAGGGGACACTTCTTCCTCTAAGCACCCATACCCTTTCCATATCTCTTATATTGTATTCCTCACTTTCTACTGTCCTTTGTAGTTACTGTATACTTGTTTTCTTTCTGACTAGATTATAATACTATTGAAAGAAGGAACCATGTTTTATTCTTCTTTGTTTCCTTCTAGGGCCTAACTCAGTGGCTTCTCTACAGGAGGCATACAAAAAGTTATTTATTGAACATTGTTGCTTAAATGCTGTATTTGAACAAGTGGCCTCCAGTATTGTAAAAGGATCGCATCAATTTTCTTTCCTTTCCTTTCCTCTTTATCTTAATGTTCAGCCCCATATGTTCCACAGTTCACCTTTACCCACACTTCATTCCATTACATCTTTGGGGATATTTTAAAAACAAACTTTTTGTTTTGAGATCATTGTAGATGTCATATGCAGTTGGCAAGAAATACCACAAAATCCCTGGTGTCCTTTACCTACTTTCCCACAATGATAACATTTTATAAAATTATAGTATAAAAGCACCACCAAGATAGTGACATTGATATAGTCAAGATAAAAAACAGTTATATCACTACAAGGATCCCTCATGTTTCCCCACCACTCCTTCCCCTCCTTAAACCCTAACCACTAATCTGTTTCCCATTTCTATAATGTTTCAAGAATGTTTTTTAAAAGTATTTTATTTATTTATTTGACAGAGATAGAGAACACGAGTAGGCAGAGTGGCAGGCAAAGTGAGGGGAGAAGCAGGCTCCCTGCTGAGGAAGGAGCCTGATACGGGCCTCGATCCCAGGACCCCGGGACCACGACCTGAGCTGAAGGCAGCCGCTTAACTGACTGAGCCACCCAGGCATCCCTCAAGAATGTTTTATAAATGGAAAGGCTGCTTTTGGGACTGCCTTTTTTCTTTCTTTCTTTTTTTTTTTTAAAGATTTTATTTATTTATTTGACAGAGGGGGACACAGCGAGAGAGGGAACACAAGCAGGGGGAGTGGGAGAGGGAGAAGCTGGCTTCCCGCGGAGCAGGGAGCCCAATGTGGGTCTCAATCCCAGGACCCTGGGATCATGACCTGAGCCGAATGCAGATGCTTAACGACTGAGCCACCCAGGCGCCCCAGGACTGTCTTTTTTTCATTCAGCATAATTTCCTGGGGATTCATTTGTGGGTTTTTTTTTTTTTAGGAAATGGTCCATTACTTCTAAGTTGTGCCATTTTTATGTGTGCAGAGTTATTGACAGTAATCCTTATTTTCATGTCTGTAAAATCTATAGTGCTATCTTCTGTTTCATTCCTGATATATGTTTTGTGGGCATTTACAAAAAAATGTGTATCCTGCTGTTGTGTGGAATGTCTAAAACTGTTTAGATCCTGGTAGTTGATGGTCATGTTGAATTCTTCTGTATCCCTGGATTTTTTTCTGTTTCGTGAGAGGAAAGCGTTGACACCTCCAAATTGTAATTGTGGATTTGTCAATTTCTCTTTTCAGTTCCATCAGTTTTTGCTTCATATATTTTTAGTCCTCTTGTTTGGTATAAACACATTTAAGATTGCTATGTCTTTTTGGTAGACTCTTTTTTTATAATTCAATGCCCCTCTCTGATAAATGTTTTAGCTTTAAAGTCTACATATAAGATACTAGTATAGCCATTCTTGCTTGCCTTTGATTTGTGTTTCATGGTTTATCTTCTGTTCTCTTATTTTAATGATTTTATTTGTTGTGAGTTTCTTGTAGCCAGCATAGAGTTGGGCCAAAATTTTTATTTTTATTATTTATTTATTTATTTATTTATTTATTTATTAGAGATGGGGAGAGAGGGGGAGAGAGAGAGAGAGGGAGAGGAAGAAGCAGAGGGAGGACCACTGGCTTCTGTCTGCACTATTGGCTCTGTCTGCTCTTCTCTTGGCTTGAGTGCTGCTGGGCTGCACTACTTTCAGGTGTTTTGCCAGCCCTTCTGGTCAGATGGGGCTGGAAGACACTCCATAGTCAGTAGCACTATGTCTCAGCCTCCTTGCTTGGGCAGGAGGGGTAGGGGCTGCTCCAGGCTACTCTCAGTTTGGTTATGGCTAAATCTCCCTGCTTATGTAGAGCAGAGGAAGTCTCCATACCCAGTACTGGCTTTGGTTTGGGTGATCAGCCCTGTCCATTTGCTTCTCAGCTCAAGTGCTGTTGGGCTACCCAGCTTCCAGAAGTTGTTGCCAGCCCTTCTGGTCAGAAGGGGGGCTGGAAGGCATCCTCTATAGTGGGTGGGGCTGTGACGCAGAATTCTGCTTGGGTGTGGGCAATCTGGACTCTAGGGTTGGCATAATTCTTCATTTGAGGATCTAAATCAGGCAGATCTGCACCCCACTGAGTTCTCTGGTCAGGGTGTACCCCTGGCTTGGTTCTGTAGCTGAGCCAAGCCACTGGTTGGGATTACTATTTGGGCACTGTGGATAGGAACTCAGTCTGCCAACATCTGTGTACTGGCTGTTACAAACCCTTCCTCCCATTTCTGTCACTCAGATTTCCAGTGGCTGTGCCCCAAGTCTCCCCTGTAATCCCTGTCGTGTGAGATCAGAGTAGGGGCTCCTACAAAGTGACCCACAATGCTGAGGGAGACTTGTTGTCTTCCCAGGTTTTCTTTATCCACTGGAGGAATTGGTGGTTCAGGGGAGACCTCTTTGCATGGTGCTGTGCTAATCTGGGGAAGGGGCAATGCAGTCAATATGTAGCCACTTCTCCTAATCTTCTAATGCAGTCTATCTTCTTGGTCTCTGAGGTGCAAGGGGGTGCTTCAGCCTCATCCCTGTGTTG
Organism: Eumetopias jubatus; assembly: GCF_037043125.1. NCBI lineage: Eukaryota > Metazoa > Chordata > Mammalia > Carnivora > Otariidae > Eumetopias > Eumetopias jubatus. The sequence continues at coordinate 59,312,275 of NW_028274813.1, forward strand.
TAAGATTCTTTTGGTGGTGTCTTATTCTTGAATAGATATTAGCCGTTCTTCTTGTAAAGAAGAGTTAAGTAAGAAATGATCTATGCCACCATCTTAGTGATGCCACTTAATTAAATGTTTTTTAATAGATCTTTAGAGTTAGTGGAATGATTGTTACATTTCTTTTCTAGTCAATGAATTCAACAAATATTTAGTGGCCACCAGTTTGTATCATAAAATGTAGCATCCAAGAGTGTTTCAATAAATATCAATAAATATGTTGATCATACATCAAGTAAAATTCTTAAAAATTTAAGTTCAGAATTAACTTAGTTTATAATAAAGAAATTACTTATCTCTGAAATAACTTTAATAAGTTATTTTATCAAATGAAACCAACTGAGACAATAGAGGTAGCAAGTCAGTGGAATCACTTCACTGTCTGATTTACAAATTAAATCTTCTCAACCACATTCTTAACTGTACTGAATGCATTTCCCTATAACTGTATGTCATTCAGAATTAAGGCCTACTGTACCAGAGCATAAGCTGATTTCCTCAAAAATAAGCAAGGGAAGTCAACTATTATTTGCTTGAAGGAGCCTTAGCAAATTAATTGATAGCTGGAAAATCCCAAAGTATCTGGAGATTCAACAATACACCTCTAAATAACACATGGGTCAAAGATGAAGTCTCCAGAGATTGTGAAAAATATTTTGAACTAAATGAAAGTGGAAATAGAACTTATCAAAGTTTGTGGGACACAGCAAAAACAGTGCTTAAGAGGAAAACTGATAGGACTGAAAACATATCGGAAAAGAAGAAGGATCTAAAATCAATAACCCAAGCTTCTACCTTAGGAAATTAGACAAAGAGTAATGTAAACTTAAAGCAAGCAGAAGAAAAAAAAATACAGTTTAGAGCAGAAATAAATGAAATTGAAAACAGGACATCAATAGAGAAAATCATCCAAATCAAAAGCTGATTCCTTGAGAACATCAATGTATTAGTTTCCCAGGGCGGCCATAACAAATCACCATGAATCGGTGGCTTAAGAAAACAGAAATTTATTCCCATGATCTGGAGACCAGAAGTTTGAAATTGAAATTGTCAGCAGGACCACACTCTCTCCGGATCCTCTAGGGAAGTTTCTTCTCTTGCCTGTTCCAGCTTCCAGTGGCTGTGAATATTCCTTTGCTTATGGCTGTATCACTCCAATCTCTTCACAAGGTTTTCTCCTCTCTGCGTCTCTCTCAAAACTCACTCTGCCACTCTCTGATAAACAGACATGTGACTGTATTTAGGACTATCTTGATAATCTAGGAAAGCTTCCCCTTTCAAGTTCCTTAACTTAATCACATCAAAAATTGTTAAGGTAACAATTCTTAAGACAAGGAAAGGAAATAAAAGGTATATAGATCAGGAAGTAAGAAATAAGACTGTATTTGTTTAGAGATGACATGATTATCTATGTAAAAAAATCTCAAAGACTGAACAAAAACAAAACAAATAAAAAAACCCACGAAACTACTGGAACTAAAGAGCGAGGGTGTAGAGTTACAGGTTAATATAAAGGCAATTGCTTTCCTACATAGCAGCAGTGAACAATTTCAGTTTAAAATTAAAACCAATACCATCCCTCCCCCTAGTGAAGTATTTTAGGTATAAATCTAACAAAATATGTACAGGATCTATATGAGGAAAAGTCTGATGAAAGAAATCAAAGACAACCTAAATAAATGGAGAAATATTCCATGTGCATGGATAAAAAGACTCAATATTGTTAAGATGTTAATTCTTGCTAAATTGATCTATAGATTCAATGAAATTCCAATCAAAATCCTAGCAAATTATTTTGTAGATATTGACAAACTGATGCTAAGGTTTATATGGAGAGACAAAAAATCCAGAACAGTCAAGTCAATATAGGAGAACAAAGTCAGAGGACTGACTCTACCCAACTGCAAGACTTACTATAAAGTTACAGCAATTAAAACAGCATTATATTGGTAAAAGAACAGATGAATAGAGCAATAGAAGAGAACAGAGAACCCTGAAATAGATCCACACAAATAAAGTCAACTGATCTTTGACAAAGGAGCAAAAGGCAATTCAATGAAAAAGGGACAGCTTTTTTCCCCCCCAACAAATGGCACTGGAACTGGATGTCCATATGAGAAAAAAGTGAATCTAGACAGAGAATTTACACCTTTCACAGAAAATAACTAAAAATGGATCACAGGCTTAAGAGTAAAACACAAAACTATATAATTTCTAAAAGATAACATAGAAGAAAATTGAGTAGACCTTGTGTTTGGTAATGAGTTTTTAGATATAACACCAAAAACATGATCCATGGGGACGCCTGGGTGGCTCAGTCGGTTAAGTGTCTGCCTTCAGCTCAGGTCCTGGGATGGAGTCCTGCATTGGGCTCCCTGCTCAGTGGGGAGCCTGCTTCTCCCTCTGCCTGCTATTCCCGCTGCTTATGCTCTCTCTCTCTCTCTCTCTCTGACAAATAAACTCTTAAAAAAATAATAATAAAAAATAAAAAAAACACGATCCATGAAAAAAGTAATGTTAGAGCTTATTAAAGTTAAAAACTTGTGTAATTGCTGCAAGACACGCTGCTAAGAGAATGAAAAGATAATCCACAGACAGAGAGAAAATCTTTGCAAACATGTTATCTGATAAAGGACAAGTATGTAAAATACACAAAGAACTCTTAAAACTCAACAATAAAAAAAAAGACCACTCAGTTAAAAAATGGACAAAAGTTCCAAATAGCTATCTCACCAAAGAAGAAATACAAATGGTAAATAAACATATAAAAAGATGCTCAACATCATATAACATCAGGGATTTGCAAATTAAAACAATGAGATACAACTATACCCACATTGGAATGGTTAAATCCTAAAAAAGTAACACCAAATTCTGATGTGTATACAGAGTAGCAGGAACTCTCATTTATTGCTGGTGGAAATACAAAACGATACAACCACTTTGAAAGACAATTTGGCAGTTTCTTACAGAGCTAAACATAATTTTACGATATGATCCTAAGTATTTACCCTATAGCAATGAAAACCCATGTCTACACAAAAACCTGTATAGATTTATACATAATTTCCCAAACTGGAAGCAACCAAGACATTTTTCAATAGATGAATATATAAATAAACTGTGGTACATCCATACAATGGAATATTATTTACTGATTAAAAAAATGAGCTATTAAGCCATAAAAATAACCATGAGACTATGGACTCAGAAACAAACTGAGGGTTCTAGAGGGGAGGGGAGTGGGGGGATGGGTTAGCCTGGTGATGGGTATTAAAGAGGGCATGTACTGAATGGAGCACTGGGTGTTATACGCAAACAATGAATCATGGAACACTATATCAAAAACTAATGATGTAATATATGGTGATTAACATACCATAAAATAAAAAAATATATACGGAAGAAGCTTAAATGTATATAATGTGGTGAGAGAAACCAGTCTGAAAGAAGCCAATCTGGAAGGCTATATGCTGTATGATTCCAACTATATGACATTACAGAAAAGGCAAAAACTAGAGAGACAGTAAAAAGATCGGTAGTTGCTAAGGGTCCAGAAGGAGGTGGACAGGGGTGAAAAGACAAAGCGCTTGGGTTTTTTTAAATGTTGTGAAACTATTCTGTGTGATATTGTTACAGTAAATACATGACATTTTGCCTTTTTCAAAAACCAAAGAATCTTACAACACAAAAGGTGAAAATGTAAACTATGTAACTTTAGGTAATAACCATGTATTGATAAAGTGTCATTAATTGTAACAAATGTGCCACACCAATACAAGACATTAATACTGGGGAATCTGTGTGTGTGTGTAAGGAGGTATATGGGACCTCTAATATTTGCTCAATTTTATTGTAAATCTAAACTGTCCTAATAAATAAAAGTCTATTAATTATCCTCCTCCCCCCACACCCAACACACACACAATAGGAATGAAGACAGGCTAAGATTGGTTCGGTAGGACTCAAAAGTGACATGAGATACAAAGAAACAAGGGCAAGCATATCCAGCAATGGTATAGTGCCCATATCAGACCTAATCACGCCTGAATTTGGCTATGTCTATAATAATTTATAAGTGATAAATTAAAGCACCTCCACAGGAGGGCTTATCAGGTAGAGTAAACCTTACCTGTGATCAGGTATCATTATATTTATGTAGCTGCTAGATAACACTTGTTAAAAATGGCATAGAAGAAATCTCTGCACAATGTTGAAGGATGGATTCAATTATCTCTGGACATAAGTGATCTTGCAATGCTGAGGCCTAGTTAAATGCCAGATATTACTTGTCATCCTAATTCTACTGAGATGGGGTATTCCATCTAAGAACAGTCAAAAAGGAAGAGTATTATCTACATAAGGATCAGTTCCGGAGAAAAAGATTTTTGAGGACCTCTTAACACACTCTGACTAGCCAGTTTCTTTAGTAAATGGCTGAGAAGTTTGCTGAACTATTGAAAATTATGTCCCGTACCATCTGTACAAATAAATGATTATACTAAAAATGTCAAAACAGCAAATAACCAACCATTCTTACATAGGATAAATATTTTTCAATTTTATTAACAATCCTAATTAACCCTCTTTTAAAAAGTTAACCAGGGCCTAGTAAGCATATAGTTTTATTTCACATTATATAATACAGCTTAGGAGATGAACTGATGCTCATCTCAGATATAGGTCTAAATAAACTCACTTCACCAGAGTACTGGAAATGCACACTGCTTGACACAGAGCTGGGGCTAAAGAGCTATTTGGTTAGCTGAAGTGCTGAATGCAGGGTTCTGGGAAGCAATGTGCTTTGTTTTACGGATGGGGGCAGGGGGCGCACTGGGATGCCCCAGGTACTGCTTTCCTTCCTCACATAAATGAATGACCACTGGGTGCTGGGCACTTTGCTAGAACTACAGTGGGAACTAAACACACTTGTCAAATTCTTATAAATACTGTAAGGGAAGGGATGTGACATTCGAGTTGAAATTTAGAGAAGAGTAGGCATTAATTAGAAGGGCGGAGGGAGAACTTCAGGGGCAGGGAAGGCCTTAAAAGAGAAAGGATGGCTCAGGAGCCAGAGGAAGCCCAGTTCCGCCATTGTTAATGTTCCAAGACCAGTGAAAAAGTGGTTGAGACCAGATCACATTGGGCCTTTTTGGTCTTTGCCCTGAGAAAAAAGGAGAAGTTACTGAAGGATTTTAAAGAGAGGGCAAGAAGATCTGCCTTTTTAAAAAACTGCTCTGGCTAGGGGGTGTTTTGTGTGTCTCTCTTGCCTGATAGGACAAATAGCCTCTAACAGGTAAGACTCACCTTGCTCCTTGTCCGAGTGCGCCAGCTCCGGAATTTCAAGAAAACACGGAACTATACTAAGACTCAAATCTAGGATATACAATGAAGTTTTAAAACTCACCTTTTATTTACTTGGGCTGGATATACTACTTAAGATTTTTTGAGTTATTTTCTACTAAGAGATTCTTTTTTTAAAAAAAGATGTATTGATTTATTTGAGAGAGAGAGAGAGAGCAAGACTGAGTGTGAGCAGGGGGAGGGGCAGAGAGAGAGGGAGAGAATCTTAAGCAAACTCCCTGCTGAGCGGGGAGCCCGACAGCGGGGCTTGATCTCAGACCCTGAGATCATGACCTCAGTCAAAATCAAGAGTCGGGTGCTTAACCAACTGAGCCACCCAGGTGCCCCCTCTACTAAGAGATTCTAACTCACTTAGTTCTAAAAATACTCAGTCTGGTCTAAAAGATGGGATTTCTCTTGGACCTAGTTAGGAATCCTCTCATTTAGAATTAAATTATCTGTGCTTACTGTCTGCACCTTCTCAACTTCTATTCAAGGCTCGCAATCTTTATCTACAACTGCTTCAACAATCTTGTTAAATGTAAAAGGTACTTTTCAACCTTTATCTTATTTGACTTATCTGAAGCCAATTCTTTCTGGAAATGCTTGCCATGAAAATACAGTTCTGGTGTTCTGCTTCAACAAAAGTATTTTCTGATGCTTCTCTATCTCCTTTGAGGGCTTCTTTTCCTCTACCCAACACTTAACTGTTGGTGTCTTCTCTTCCCAGTCGACCCACTCTACTTGATTTCAACCCACTCCTATAGCTTCACATAATCGTCTACATAGTTCCTTTATAGCTTAGATTTCTATCTTGAGCACTGGATCTACATAAGCACCTAGTATGGACACCCCCACTTGACCATCCTAAAAATATCTACAACTAGGTGTGTCTAAAACTGAACTCATAATCTCATGTTATGCCCTCTCTAAATCAGCCCTTTCTCTTCCTCCCTCAATGGGCACTACTCTTAAGTGTTCAAGCTCAAATCCTACACATCATCCTTGATATCTCTCTCTCTCATCATAGGATCTAATCAGTCTTTTTGGGTTAAACTTAAAATCTCCCTTGCATCTTTCTACTTCTTTCTAGCCCCATTATCATTATCTTTTTTTTTTTTTTTAAGATTTCATTTATTTATTTGACAGAGAGAGACACAGCGAAAGAGGGAACACAAGCAGAGGGAGTGGGAGAGGGAGAAGCAGGCTTCCTGCGGAGCAGGGAGCCCTATGTGGGGCTCAATCCCAGGACCCTGGGATCATGACCCGAGCCGAATGCAGACGCTTAACGACTGAGCCACTCAGGCGCCCCCCCATTATCATTATCTTAATTAAGAGTGCCTGCTACTATTTTCTTAAGTGGATTACTACAATAGTAGTAATCACTTGTTCCTTGCCATGAGTGAGTTTTCTAAAGCACAAATATGACTGTATCATTAACTGGATTAAATCTCTTCAATGACTCCTCACTGCTTGTAGCATAAAGTTCAAATTCCTTAAATATCATCCACAAAGCTCTTCATGGCTCTTTCCAGGTCGTCTCTCTTTATTCACATATTTCCCTCTCTACTGTAGCCAGGATGAATAACTTTCACATCCCCTAGAACACTGACCCTATCCTCTTTTACTTAACTAGCTCCCATTCATCCTTTAGATCTCAGCTTGGAGTGAGTTTCTCCAAGAAATCAGACTTGTCTAGATTAGGTGGTCCTCTCACTGCTCTCACAGTACTCTGACCTCTCAACTGGATACATGTTAAGCAACTGCTTTTGTTTCACGATTTGATCTCTAGTGCCTAGAAAAGGCTTTACTAAATATTTGTGGAGTTGATTAATTACTGGTTCCTTAGTCCTGCTTCATGTGGCTCTTCTTTTTTCTGTTGTAATGGTTGACTAGAACTTTTGTGATCACTATGTGCCCTGCAGAATAAAGCTATGGATATCTAGTACTGGTCTGTAGTTAACAAATGTGGCTTGCAGTGTGAGTGCTTTGTAACACTAAGAGTAATAAAAAGCCTAAGATTTAAAAAGGAAATGAAGGAAAGAAAGGCAAGCAAAAATAACTTCGATGAGTTATTCTATTCTGAAGGGGGATTTTAAATGGACTCTTATTAGCATAGCATCATTGTGGATTTCAGCAGTTTTCCTGGAATCTAGGAACAAGTGCTACTGGAGGCCCCCCTGGTGGCTGAGCGAACATTAGCTTATAGTGAAATAATCCTTGAAAGGAGTTATTCATTCAATAAGTATATATTGAGCAACTATATCTATATAGAGTCAAGCACACAGTAAATGCTTGGGGATACACCACTCACCGAACTAGACAAAATGTCTGATCTTACTGAGGTTTTGCTCCCCATTTTATCTTTAGTGCCCAGAATAAGTGCTTAATAAATATGTGAATAAATTAATTAATGTTTCTTAAGTCCTGCTTCTAGTCTGAATATTCTGTACTTCCTTACATCTTGCCGGCCTTCCATTTGAACGTGGTGTTGCATGGCAGATCTGTAGATAAGGAAGAAGGAGGGCCGTGACACCATTCTCCTGCAGTAACCACTCGGTCTCCTGTATTTTCTTTTATTTCTCTTGATGTTAAAATCATTTTACCACAATTTAGTGTCATCAACAATAAATGTTAGTTTGTGAAATGTAAAGGAGTTCTCTTTATAGTAACAGAGTTATGAGAAATAATCTTTTATCATAACTTTATTGATGATTTTGGCTACGGTTAATTCTAGGGAAATTTAGTCACGCGTACCAGGATGATTCCTTAATTTTAGCAAATTATACATGAGCTTCTATACGCTTTAGTGGAAAGGAAATCAATTTGTTATTTATTTTGTCATTTGTTTTAGCAGCTCTGTGCCATATGTGAAAATGGAAAACATTTTCTGAATGTTCAGTTCTGAAAACTGAATAAAAGCAGCGCAAGCTTCTATCAGACCGCTTTATCTACATGTTTTAGGGATTATAAAGATAAAAGTAAGGCTGTCTCTTTAAGAACTCAAGTACTCAGTGAAGCTTTCATTCAGCTTTCTTCAAAAGGGAGTATCTGGTTTATCAGCAGTCTGATAACACTAAAACATGCCTTATATCACATATATAGGCATCAGAATTCTTTTTAAAAAATGTAGCTAATAATCAGGATGAATGTCATTTACTTTTGTTTTGGTCTCCAGGGAATATTGTTTACTTTGCTTTAAAATTTATGTGAGTCATTTTGGTTATATGCCTTTTTTTAATTAGCTGGAAGGAAGCAATCCCTGGGGAGAAAGCGGAAATCAATTCTGATCCGATATTGATAGCTACCATGCTGTAAACTGTGTGTCCTTTCTAATTAAATGTAAACACGTTCAGTTCTAAAGTCCAGCAGCAATAACAGTCACTAGGAAAGACTGCCTAAGTATGTTCAAGCCCTCTGCCTAGCCTTTCTTCCCTCGTTGTGCTTGTGCAATCACCGCTGGGGCGAATGCTGGAGTAACTGACTTTTTTTAGGTCATCTTCAGAGAAAAGATTTGACAAGAATGTCGAGTGCTCTGTAATACCTAAAGTTACTTATTAACTATGTCCTTCTGATAACTAATCAATGGCATTGCAGAGAGGCAAATTTGTTGCATTCAACTGTCCCCCCAGCCCAAAGCCAAGTCTTGGTAAATATTTAATGGCAGTAAAGGTGTTTTGCTCGTTATCCAACTGATATGTTAAAGGACTCTTAAAAGCAACTTTATCTTGCCTTTCCTTCCATACATAATTTGCTCAGCAATATAGTGGGTAGGTGTAAAAGCATTTGGATTTCATTTCATTGAGTATCTTGCTTAGAAAAAGACCAAATGAGAATTAAGATTAAAAAATGCTCATTTTCATCAGTCCTGTGTCACTTAAATGTAACAGGGAAAAACAGACCACCACCAAACTTCTCTCTTTGGTAAAATGCCAACTCAAAGCATTAAACAACCCAGCCCCTTTCATTTTACTAAACACTACACCAGACTTGTTCAAAACCTGTTGTACAGCTGCTGTCAAAGGTAAATGTCATAATGTTTCTGTAGTTACAGAGTTGCCACATGCTCTGTAAAAATCAGAAGACATATGGATTTTTGCTTTTTGCTCAACACAGTAAAGGTTGGGTTTTACATCTTTACCTTTTTAATTATCTATTAGTTTTAGGCCCCACTGTTTTACTTACTGTAACTCCTGCCTAGGCAGAAAAAAATGTCAGCTTTATTTTTTAAATAAGGAAAAAATCTCTTCAGACTTAAGTTCTATTAGAATACTTGATAGTTCCTAGAATCTTTCTAGAAATGGGGCTAATTTCTTTAAATGTACACTTACTTAAATTTCACTTATCTCAGGTAACACATTTCTGTTTTTTTTCTGGCATGTATTTCAGTCTAGAAATTTAATACTAAATACTGACTTATGAAGTATGAATTTTTATAGCCTAGCTGCAGAAGAGCACAAATTATTTTTCTAAGTATCAAATAAGAGCTGGTGACTTAAAGCACTGTACTGAATTAATAATCCTTCAAGATGCAGTCTATATCAAAAGGGTTAAAACTAAAAAACCAAAAAAAAAAAAAGAATAAAAATGTTAAAGTTAGGTTTTTAAAATGGAAAAATATCTTTACAGATGTGTCAGACTTGAGGTGGAAACATTGGATTTTGCAATATTGAGATGATCTGTTTATTTTACTTTGTGGTGGTCTGAAAGGAATGCTTATGTGTTTTGCCTGACATGGCTGGTGTATGGAAAAAGAAATAGTTCCCTACTGTCAGTGACATATGAAGTTAATTTTTAAGATACTACTAATGGTCCAACTGGTATGAAGGCAAGGTTTCTAAATTTTTCCTAAAATCTTCTCTAAGAGTTAGTTAATAATATGGTATATGCTTTCAAGAGAGAAAGGTATCATGCTTCAACTTCAAAAGGAGTTTGATGTTGTAAACTGCTGATTTCAATATATCAAAATTTGGAAGGCTGGCATAGAATATGTATGCTTTTAAATTAGTATTTCTGCTTTATGTCTTGATGACATGCCTATCTATACTGATTTTGAACTTTGAAAATTTTTTTTATATTTTTAAAGATTTTTATTTATTAATTTGATAAAGAGAGACAGTGAGAGAGGGAACACAAACAGGGGGAGTGTGAGAGAGAGAAGCAGGCTTCCTGTCAAGCAGGGAGCAGCCCCATGTGGGGCTTGATCCCCAGGACCCTGGGATCCTGACTTGAGCCAAAGGCACACGCTTAACGACTGAGCCACCCAGGTGCCCCTGAACTTTGAAATGTTATGTGACATAGTATTTCCCTACTTCTCAAATTTTGGCCAGGGACCCACGTCAGATTAGAACTAGGGACAGGTCAGCAGGTACATGCCTGGGGCCTCAATTTAAAATGGTCACAAAGGGGGTGCCTGGGTGGCTCAGTCGTTAAGTGCCTGCCTTCGGCTCAGGTCACGATCCCAGGGTCCTGGGATCGAGACCCACATCGGGCTCCCTGCTCTGTGGGAAGCCTGCTTCTCCCCCTCCCACTCCCCCTGCTTGTGTTCCCTCTCTCACTGTCAAATAAATAAAATCTTTAAAAAAAAAATGGTCACAAAGGGACCCAACAATTGCACTACTAGGTATTTACCCCATAGACACAGATGTAGTGAAAAGAAGGGGCACATGCACCCCAATGTTCATAGCAGCAATGTCCACAATAGCCAAACTGTGGAAGGAGCCATGATGTCCTTCAACAGATGAATGGATAAAGAAGATGTGGTTCATTTATACAATCGAATATTACTCAGCCATCAGAAAAGATGAATACCTACCATTTGCATTGACATGGATGGAACTGGAGGAGATCATGCTAAGTGAAATAAGTCAAGCAGAGAAAGACAATTATCATATGGTTTCACTCATATGCAGAACATAAGGAACAGCACGGAGGACCACAGGGGAAGGGAGGGAAAACTGAATGGGAAGAAATCAGAGAGGGAGACAAACCATGAGAGACTCTGCACTCCGGAAAACAAACTGAGGGTTTCAGAGGGGAGGGGGGTGGGAGGATGGAGGAACTGGGTGATGGGTATTAAGGAGGACATGTGTTGTGAGGAGAACTGGGTGTTACACACAACTAATGAATCATTGAACACGACACGAAAAACTAATTATGTACTATATGTTGGCTAATGGAACTTAATAAAAAAAAGCTAAAAAAAAAAAAAGTCACCAAGGGGTACCTGGGTGGTCAGTCAGTTAAGCGTGTGCCTTTGGCTCAGGTCATGATCTTGGAATCCTGGGATCGAACCCCGTGTCTGGCTTCCTGCTCAGCGGGGAGCCTGCTTCTCCCTCTGCCTCTCCCTGCCCCCTTGTGCTCGCTCTGTTTCTCTCTCTCTCAAATAAATAAATAAAATCTTTAAAAAAATGATCACAAAAACCTCACTGGAATAAATGTAAAATATGGTGTTGGTTAACTCATGTGCACAGGTAACTAGTTACTCATGCAAATGGAAAGATGTAAATTGGATGTACTACTGCTGAAATAGATAGTACCTCAAATGGAAATTTAAAACATTTTTTTCCTGGCTCTGATACATAATTGCATATTATGATATGCAATGACAAACTGCATCACCTATATTTTACCAGCCAGCTAGCTTCTGAAACCAAATAATATGTGGGGTCATGCCAGAGGTGATTTAGTTCCAAACCATTTAATAGGTTTCTTCAGAAACTGTCTAGTTTGGAAAATTGCAAAAGCCAAGCAGAAGAAGCCATTGGGAATGTACAATAGGGGCACCAAATTCAGATCCAGGGATGGTTGGGGGGTAGGGGAGCTTCTTGGAAGACATGATATATAAGTTGAGTTTTGAGAAAGGAGTAGGATTTGCTCAAACAAGGATAAATAAAGGGTGTTCCAGTTAAAGAAGGTCATGCGTATCAGCATGGAGGTCTGAGAAAAGCTTTGCTGAAAATATTTAACAAATTATGGGCTTGCAAATATGGCTAGTCCTAAACAGAGGCATTTGGATTTTGTAAAGTGGGGAAGGGAGAGATTATCTTAAGAGGGAAAGAGTGTGTTCTCCTACTTCCAAGTATTTTCTGACACAGAGAGAGAGTAATTGGTGCTCTGAGTGCTGGGAGGCCAGTGTGTTGAAACTCTTGGGTCTGGCTGAGGACATGCTCATTTTTACTGTGATCATTCACTCATTCAACAAATGTTTACAGAACACCTACTTTCTACCAGATCATTCCAGGCACTAGAGATAGAGAACTGAATGAAATAGACCAGGATCTGTATTCTTGTGGACCTTTGAGGAAATGAAGTTTATCCAGCTTTTGGCAAAGACCTACCTGGCAGGTAAGGTCCCTTTCTGGAGACCTCACCTACAGCTCTAGTCCAAGACGCTCTATCTCTCACCTTTTTTCCATTCTGTCCTCTGTATCAAGACTTCCAGATACCAATTCTTTGGTTTTCATAACTAATACTTTATTTCAAATTTTATATTTGCATGATCAGTCCTTTCTGATATTATATATATCTCTGGAATAAATTTCCTGTCAAAGTTTATATTGCTGTAATATATTCTCTTAAATAGTAAAGATAAATCTGAATGTTATACAAATACCAAAAAGAATATTGGTTACAATTTTTAAGAACTAGGCAATTTTAAAAAACAATTCCTTAAAGGTAGCCTGCAAAGTGACTTTTCATTAATCTATGTTTTTTTTTCAGAAGATTTGATAGTCTTATGAGAAAAAATATTAGGATGAACTGAAATATTCTGATATTAAGAAAAGGTCTGAAACATAAATACTAGATTTTGTAGTACTCTAATATCTCTATCTACATTCTGGTGATCACTGCCTAGAAGAGGTTTACTTTTGGGAATGACAAATATAACTAGTAGATCTCTGTGAAGCAAGTAAAGCATCAAAACAAACAAACCAACCAATCCAACAAACTAACAGCTAAAGGATATAGCAGGTAAATTTTTATTGTCCTTATAGCCCAATATTTAGCTAGCTTTGGATTGAAATAGTGGATTAGGGCAAGATGATACTGCTGGTGAGCTTACTGTAAGAAAGAACGTTAGGCTCCTTTCCAATAAGCACAACTGCAGTTCCTTTACCTGAAATATTCATAGCTGCAACATGCTTGTTTTTCATCTAATAAGTTCCTATTATGGGTATGTATAGAACTTATCCATAAGACAAGTACAAACATGGTTCCAACTATAATTTGTTCTTCATGTGGGGGATATACTATGGGTAAATATCATTTACCTATATTTATTTAGGGTGAGGATTAAGCATTTGATCTTGTTTGCTACTCAAGAAGATATGTGCTAGTTGAAAAATAGTTTCAAATAGGAAAAAATGTAAAAAAAAAAAAAGACTGATTTGGATGGGTAAGTAACTGAAAGCTGGTCTTCAGCTTAATTATTTTATTCTGTTTGTCCCTGCTATGGGTATAATGAATTCACAAGTAGAAAGCTACCAATATTAATGTCATGTAGAGGAAACCTATACTTTCACCTACATAATATTAATGAGACAAGGCTTCTGCAATAATGTTGTCAGCATATGTTTTTGTTCCTTATTGAAATATGTTGCAAAATGCAATATAATAACAAATAATTTATTTCAATGAGAAAAATGACATATTTCAATGAGAAAAATGACATATAAATTGGGAAAAATCCAATTTGATAAACATGAATTGACCAAGATTAAGCTATTAAGGAGATCATTGATATCACTATGAAATTAATTTAAAAAATTAATAACGTGGTTTTCATAAGAGAATTTCCAGAAATGCATGAGTTTCAAAGGTATCTGTCTATACTATACCAAATGCACTAGCAGCCCTTGCGTTGTAAACTGAACAAGACCATCTCTGCCCTTAAGAAGTTCAGAGTGCTGTTGAGAACACAGATAGTTATAGTACAGAGAGGAGGCTAATTTGGCTGGTCAGTGGGAGGGAAGGGTGGCAGCAGGTTATTTAGAAGAGAACAATTCCTGAAAAAAAAAGCACAGGACAGCATAAGCAAAAGCAGACTCAGAAGGAAAAAAAACTAGCCTATGGTGTTTGGTGTGGATGAGGCCCCAAGTAAGTGAGGGAAAGGGCAAAAGATGAAGGTGAAGAGGCAGTCCTGAGGCAGATCACGAAGAGCCTTAAAAACATGCCATTCTCTTGTGGAAATGGAGGACTATTACTGAAAGGTTATAAGGAGGGAAATGGCAGTCAGGAGTGGAGAATGGATCTGAAGAGAACAAAACTGGCTGCAGAGAAGTTATTTCAGAGGCCACTTCAGTAGCTCAATTGAGAAAAAATGAGGATCTGAATAAGGCGTTGGTAATAACGATAGAAAAAAGAAAACAGATTCAAGAAATATTTAAGGAGTGAAATAGATGGAATTTGTTGACTCAGGCATTCAGGAGAAAGCACAGTTGTTGTTTGCTTGTTTTTTTTTTTTATAACAAGCTGCTACCCTCAGTTTTAGACGAGTTGGGGTACCCATGAAATATCATCTGGAAATGTCCAGCAGATAGTTTTCATATATAAAATGAAACTAAAGAGAAAGGTCTGGGCTGCATATCTGCATTTGGGAGTCATTAGTATATAGACAGGAGTTAAAATCAGAAGAATGAGTGTAGGCAGTCCAGGGAAAAGACTTATTGAATAATTATTATCATAAAAAATGAAGAAATGCCAAGAGATAGTTACAATAATATCACAGTAAAACTTTTTTTCCCCTAGAGGGGATGTTGTCTTTTTTCTAATATTCTAAATGAAATAATGAATCAAAAATATTTATCAGCTGCCTCCCATGTGCTCAGTATTGAGAAAAATAAGAGAAGTGGAAGACTTACTCCCCAGTTAACACTTGACAATATTTCTCACATGGATTTATATATAGATGCTTCTTCCACAGAGCTCTCATATTACAACATAGAACTCTCATATTTTCATCTGTTTTTATCTTAGGACACTTCTGTTATCACTTGTCAGCAACAGAATTGTGAGTGGCGATTGAGAGATGAAAAAGTGTGGGGTTTGTGGTCAAAGGACCTGTGCTCTTCCATTTACTATCTGTATGACTTCGGGCAATTACCTAAATTTTAGATTCCTCAATAGTAAGAGAGATAATATTGCTTACTTCACACAGTTGTGATGAGGATCAACTTAGATTATCATTATGAAAGAACTCTGCCAAAAGTAAAGCTTTATGTAAGTATTAGCTAACACCTACTACTATTCCTTCTGGGGTGGATCATCTAGACAGTATGTGAAGTGAGAGGTGGGAGGCCCACATCAAGGCTGGGAAAGACAACTGGCTCCAGAGAAGGCCAAATGTGGGAAGCACCCAAAAGCCTATAATCGAGTAGGAATAAGGATCTGGAGCTATGAACACAGTTCAGGTCAGGAAGCACACAGATTCATAAAGAGAGGCAGCAAACAAAACATAAGGTTCCATGGATCAGCAGATATTCACACTGAGGAAAGTGTATGACCTAGTGTGGAAATGTCTTCTGTTATTTAGTCTAGGTCATGGCTAACTAGATCTATTTTACAGATTCTGATAAATGGCTGTTGAAAAACCTCTCTTGATTATAACAGAGTTTGATAGGCTCTCTTTAAAAATAACAGGATTCCTTCAGTCACACATACATGAAAAAGAAATCTGAGATTCTGGTCCCCGTGACATACTCAGATCTTGAATTTGGGGGGAGAGGAAAAGAAAGTGATATTATTAATAGGAGTTTTCACCAATGAATAATTCTTACTAAATGGTGTGGATAATATCAATAATTAAGAGATAACACTTTATATGCAAAAAATACTGGATTTAGTTAGAACACAATTCTAATTCCATCCTTGCCATTAACATGCCATGTTACCTTTGCTAATCCTGTTTAACTATTTTAGGTCTGATTCCAGATTTGTAGATAATAAAAATGATGCCTATTGCTTTGTTGATTAGCCACTCATTTGGGCACTTCACATATATTGCATCTAATCTGTACAATAACCCTGAAAGGCAGTTATCATTTCCATTTAAAATGAGAAAATGGAGGCTAGAGGTTAAATAATTTACCCAAGCAAATAAATGGTTGAGCCAGGATTCTAATCATAATATACCTTCTTCCAAAAACTATGTCATTTTTGTTTTATAAAGTATGATTTTCTCAGGACTTTTTTAGCCTTAAAATTTTGTAAGACCAATGTTTAACCAAGTACAATGAGTACAAGTACACATTCTAAATTCTGGTATAGAGTATATCAAAGATCAGTTATGGGATCCTAAGAAAACCACTAAGCATCTTCCTGTTTCACTGTTAAAACCATTTTTATGAAGATAATAATTCACGCTATTATCTCACAAGAGGTGGGAAATAAAAAGTGCTTATGACCTCGATATGGAAGAGACAAAGAATATGGATAATGATATTATAATTGCCTATCATATGACTAAGAAACCTTTAGAAACTTTTTTCTTTCTTTTTCTTTATTTTTTTTTAAGATTTTATTTATTTATTTGTCAAAGAGAAAGAGAGAGAGAACAAGTAGAGGGGAGGGGCAGAGGCAGAGGGAGAGGCAGGCTCCCTGCTGAGCAAGGAGCCGGATGTGGGACTCGATCCCAGGATGCTGGGATCATGACCTGAGCCGAAGGCAGATGCTTAACTGACTGAGCCACCCAGGCGTCCCTAGAAACTTCTTAAAATGAAAACAAATAATAGTTTTAATGCTCTATGCTTGACTTAATAATAAAGATTATCAGATGGGAACTGAAGGAAATTTCTTCCATTGGTAAATAAAACGCATACACTAACATCATTCATTTTCTAATCCATTACTGCTGCTTCTTAATACCACTGCCTGGTTTCTGAAAGGCAATTCCTTAGAAGGTCGCTTAACCAAAAATACCTAAGGAATAAAGCGTAAGTAAGAAAGAATGAACATCCTGCTACTTGACATTAATCACATTAACTCAGAATACCTAACAGACAGCTAGGACATTACTCCTAGTTGGAAGACACTGGAATTAAAGCATAGGGCTTTAAAGTTAATGGGAATTACACAACTGAAACACTGTATACATCAACTTGATAATATGCCCCTAAGTTACTGTTCATGGATAGTGCCATTCCTCTGTTTAATCAAGAGTTAAAGCATGTGCAGTAATTCCCTATTTTCACAATATTCTTTCTGACAATAAAGATAACAACTATAAGAACAGTTTTTAGCTGGCTAAACCTGATGTACTGGTTCTGTTAATAAAAATTCATGACAATTAATGAAATGGATCTATTAAGACAGTCCCCCAAAATAGTACAGCTGCCCCACCTCCAAATGAACTTCTCATGACCTATATTATTCAGAAAGATCTGTAGTAACTTGCTCTAAAAACTGTTACATGCAAAACGTTCAAATCCAAATCAAAGCATTACTCAGAAGGTGGCAAGATAATTCAAGTGAAGAATGCTTGATATGGCCACCTTTAATCACATTTTCATTTGCTGTTCATATTCATAAGACTATTTCTGTAATTCATGCTTTCCTAGTGTATTAAATTTTAATAAATGCAAATCTACATTTAAGAATCATTTTAAGATATTAATAACAGTTGGCTGAGTTCCAGATTTCATACTTTGTTATTCCAACTGCATTGAAGAGACACTATTGAGTAGCCATATCTCTTTCTTTTCATCTCAAGTCCTCAGTGCTCAAGTGCTAGGCAAAGAGAATGGACAAAAGAACTTTAAGGTTCATAAGGATTTGTTTGATATGCTTTGACAAATACAACTCAGCAGAACATGTATTTTATACAGTTTTCTCCTTAAAAATAAGCTTTTGCTTTAACTAAGTTATGCTTTGATTTTTAAAATCTATTGGATGTAATTCTTTTTCATACATATGTACATATTCTAACATATACAAACACAAATTCTTTCATTAAACAAACCATACCTATCAAGGGAGATAATTAACCCCATTTCCACATACAAAAATCAGAGTCTATACAGCAAAGCTCATTATTCAAAAATGACAGACCTGAATAAAAAGGCAGGTGAATGTGTTACCTGTGATGAGGCTGTGGAAAACTTACGATATACAATCTTTCCTAAACCAGAAAATCTCATCATATTTAAATCTTTGAGTAAGGAATTAAAAAATTATTAAAATAAAATCTCAAATATACACAAGCAGAAAAAAAAGTGGTCCTAAGACACTTGCTTATCAGGCTATCGCAATAACATTTCACAAATGTTAGTTGAGCACCTATACCATGTGTAAGACACTGGAGATAAGGTATGGAGATAAATAAGATACTGTCAAAAAGCTTAAGTTTAGTGGGAAGTGGCACAGGTGAACAAGTAAGGAGAAGAACCGTTTACAAGTGTTTTGACAAAGTGCAGGGTACAATGGCAATGTGTACAAAGCAGCTAATATTACCCTGGAGAAGCGGTGTCAAGAACTCCACAGAAAATATCCATCTTGATGACTAATTATGTTGTGTAGAATTTAGAAATAAAAAATTTTAGAGTAGTTTGAGCAAGGAAACAAATCAGTATTCCTATTTAAAAACTGTGGTTTTATAACTGAATTAATTTGGTAGATATAGTTGTAAATCCATTTTATGAATTCATTTTACATATTGGGTACAAAGCTTCTTAATAAATTCAGATATTGTAAAAACTTACATTCAAATCACATATATGTAAAATGTATTCAAATGTCTATAGATAAAACCTGTATGCTTTGATTTATAAAGCAGTTGATTATTGATGATATTTACTTTTTTTTTGCTTTTTTCCATCAGCATTATTATTATTGTTATTATTATTATTATTATTTTTAAGAAAGCTCTACGCTCAATGTATGGCTTGAACTCACGACCAGAAGATCAAGAGTCACATGTTCTTGGGGAACCTGAGTGGCTCAGTCAGTTAAGTGTCTGATTCTTGGTTTCAGCTCAGGTTATAATCTTGGGGTTGTGAGATCAGCAGAGAGAGCGCTTGACCCTCTCCCTCCCCCTCTACCCCTCCCTGTTCCCCTGCATACACTCTCTCTCTCTCTCTAATAAATAAATAAATAAAATCTTAAAAAGAAAAAGTTGCATGCTCTACCCGCTGAGGCAGCCAGGTGTCCCTATTACTTTTTTTTTTTGGTTAGGGGAAGAGATGTTTATTCTGCCCTGTAAGCACCTCCATTATTTTTAAATAAAAGAATTTTCAAAGCAACAGAGTCCTTCTGTACCTGTAGAAATATTGTTAGTTTAATAGTGTAGAGCATATGAATTATCTCTCCGAGTAGTAAGTCTATTCATGGAAACTAAAAGATACATATATTACAACATGTACAACATGCATTTACCTCCCATAACTTCTAGGATGACACAAAAATAAAAGCATCACAGTTTAAAAAGAAATAAACCCACAGAAGGGAAGAGAAGAGAGGTGGGAATGGAGGTGATGATTACCCCCAATGAGAAGTTTTAATAATATTCCAGAAGATAGAAAGTGATGAGTGTATCAACAGATGAAACAGGCAGAGGAAGAAGCATCCCGGAATATACTACACAAGAACTCTGGACTAACAGGTAACTAGTATGAAGGAGGGCAGGAGTGAGAAATGGAGACTTTAAACAGCAGGGTTAATTGAAAATCTCTATTTGAGACCTTTTCCCCCGAGCACACAGGGCTGGTGCCTTGATGTTTACCAATAAGTAAAGAGTCTGCCATCTTTAAAGAAATTTACTGAACTGCTTAAAAAAATGAATTCCCTGGAAGAAGCTAATTTGGATATACACTCCCAAGTCAAATATTCCTCGTTTTGTCACTTGTAGAATTACTTATTCACTGGGTCAAAATTCAAGTGAATCCCACTAGTTAATGTTCCCTATTTACCCCATACAATATTCTCCAGCACAATTCCTATAGAGGGGAGATATAGACCATTACACAATAGCTAATCAAGCACACACCAGACATCCAGCTTTCTTTTTTTAACTATGAAAAGACATATGATGAGAACCACAGGACGAAAGAGAAAGAACATGGTAAATAACCAGAAAGCTTGATTCCTCCAAAGAAACAGTTTAGACAACAAAAATTAGGAAAAAAAATTAATACAGAAATGAGACATTGTTGATTATACAAGATCAGAATGCTATGAAAAAGGAACAAAAATGAGATAAACATTTTTAGAGAATAAAAATACCACTGGCTAAATTAAAAGTTAATAGAAGAAGGACTTGACTGCACAAGTGAATGTACCTAATGCCACTGAACTGCACACTTAAAAATGTTTAAATTGGTAAATTTTGTTATACATTTTACCACAACTAAAAAAAAAATGAATGTGTGGGCTTTTATGCAACTTGTTAAATGGGAAAATATTTTTAGCCAAAAGCTATGGTGAAAACTTTGTATCTACAGACAACTTATTTTATTCTTGGAAATGGGAAGCTACTTAAAAGCAACAATAAGAAGGGAGACTTATACAAATAAATGTTTCAAATGTATTTGACCAAACAATCCAACAACAACAACAAAAAACAAAATTTGAAATGAAGTTGAGAAAATTTTTAAACCATGTAATAGAAAGTTAAAGATTTAGAAAATATAGAGAAAATTATGAAAGAATCAGCTGGCAATTAGAAAACCAGAAAGAGACATCAGAAAGAAAGAAAATTAAAAGGAGGAGAGCAAACTAGCAAATAATCTTAAGGAGCATTTCTCAGATATGACAGACAAGAATCTTAGAATTGAAAGCATCTATAAAAAGAGTGCAATAAATTAAAGAAGATCCACTCTCAGACCTCTCCCTCAGGAGACTTCAGAACACTGAGGTAAAAAAGTTTAATATCTCCCATGAGAAAAAGTGTACAAAGTAAGACTAATTTGAATCATTCTGGGATCAGTTACTCCAGGAGCAGAAAAAGAGAAGAGAAATATCTTTAAAGTTTTAAAAGGATGTAATTTTCACATCTGAATTCTATATTCAGAAAACTCCTCTACCATCTACACTTTGTTCGGAAGTTACCTGTAGAGGGAACAAAGCAAGAAAGAAGACAGGGAATCCCGGAAATAGTGAGACCCACCCCCATGGAGCAGTGGAGAGAAATCCTAGGATGACAGCTGTGCAGGACTCCAGAGAGCCACCAATAGGTCCATTAGAGCAGGAGAGACAGAGGGCTCTGGTGAAAAAGGGAAATACATGAAACAGAAAGTAAGGGTGACAAGATGGAAAAGCTGAAATAATAAAGCACAAGATCCAAGAAAAAGAAGGGTAATTAGAAATTTCAGACAAGATAAAACAACTGTACAAGAAAGTCATGGCTCAAGTAAGAAAGAAACACAAAATATGGTATGATTTTAAGTACTTGATGGAGTAAAAAAAAAAAAAAAAATCCTTTTGTCTCGATCCAAAAACATTCTTCTCCTTTGGCAGAGAGGTTGACAAATTCAATCCAAAGGAAAGGAACTGTAATTCTTGAATCCCACATGGCCAACACAGTCAATTTCAAATATGAAAAATTTTAAATCTTAACAGTAGTCTGTACACAGAGTAAAGAATAATTTCATTATTAATTCCACTTAAGGACGCATGGAAAAAAGAAAACACAATTCAAGTTCTTTACCTTCATTCAAAGCTGAAAACCTTTTAAGACAATTGGGATAATAGGAGTTCTTTATAGATCTATATATTTGCTATTTCAATGTTTTCTAGAAGCCTGTATTTAGTCAGTGTTTATACTGATAAACATAATTATTTAAAATATAATCTGAGTGTATGTATGCCTTATTTATTTTGACAATTTTGTGAATTATCTCTGCCAAATATTTCTTTATTTTTTTTAATTGGTAACATTAGTTGCAGAAGCCATTGATAGGGAGATGAAAAGAAAATGGAACAGAGCTATTGATTCTTTTTTTTTTTTTTAAAGATTTTATTTATTTATTGGACAGAGAGAGACAGCGAGAGCAGGAACACAAGCAGGGGGAGTGGGAGAGGGAGAAGCAGGCTTCCTGCTGAGCAGGGAGCCTGATGTGGGACTCGATCCCAGGACCCTGGGATTATGACCTGAGCCGAAGGCAGACGCTTAACGACTGAGCCACCCAGGCGCCCCAGAGCTATTGATTCTTATACCTGACTTTGACATGGCCAAAATTTCAGCAACCTGTCTGATCAAGTACTGATGTATACAATGTCAAAAATACTCCCTAGGTAACAGAAGGAAGAATGTAATCTTGTGTTATTCTCATTGTTGGCATAAACCAGGAATTATTTTAAGGTAGTCTTTCAGAATGTCTGTAGAGTCATTTATGAGAGTTATGTAAAGATTTTGAAGAGTTATGTAAAGATATAAACCTAGAACGTGTCTGTCATGGAATTGGAAGAAGTATTAATGAATGCAAAAACTGTAAGTGATCTTCATGTATATGGAAGAGTCAGCAGAATACTGATTTTGCAGTTTGAGAGCCTGTTGTTCTTTTAGTATAATTAACAGCATATAGGAAGACTTTCAGTTTTCTAAGTTCCCTTTAGGAACATTTTTTTCCCCTTGCACTCTCTTGCTTAACCCTACACCACTGATTTTAAAAGGCAACAGCATAGCAAACAATATTAACTTCCTTGTAAAGATTTTGAGACCATTTAATATTTAAGGAATACAGTGAATTATTAAAACTTTGAAAGCTCCCAAAAAGAAAAAAAAAACTTCGAAAGCTCCTAATGGTTTTGCTAGTTATTATTAAGAACTATTTATTGGGAAATATAACAATCTTTAAGAAAGTCAATATAGTTTAGTCAAATCAGAAGACTTCTTCTATATATTAGAACTTATTTATAATAACATCAATCAAAACAAAAATAATTTCCTACCAGTGACACTGTGGGCACATTGTAAATCAACTGTTACAATCCTAGAACTCAGATCACTTTGGAACTAAGCAGCGTATAGGAGACACCTTGTTTCACATTCTTGTTTCAGAAAACATGTTGACTTTTGCAATGATACTTCTCCCGGCCTGTACTGGCCCACACTGGCTATTGCAGCTATTGCTAGAGTATGGCGACTATTCCTCTTCAAAAGGAAGATTAGTAAGGACTGAAGAATTCTAAGAGACAGAACATAACTGGGGCTTTTCTTCTGGTGAGTCATTGAAGTAGTATCACAAAACATAGCTTCTAAGAAGAGCATTTTGTATTCTGTTGACCAAACTTGTTTTGTTTTTAACAAAACAGTTTGCAGCTATGTGATGAGGGAGGTATTCTAGGAAAGAGTCTATTCCTTTAAGAACTGTTTTATAAAATCAGCCATTGGGAGTCCTGACTTTTGTTTCCAGTCTTGTTCTGCTGTGTCAATAGTCACCTTACCTCTTTGGTTCATCCACCAACATTAACCACTGTCTATCTGCCCGTACACTGAAGACAGGCACCACTATCCTCTAACTTTGAGCAAAATAAAGTCACATTATATCTGTGTTAATAAAAAAAAAGAGAGCTCACTGGAATTAAATATTAGGATAAATGAATATGTCATGTTGACTCTAGCTGCCAGTGGGAGCCAAATGCAAATCAGCAGCATCAACAAATAGTATTGAATTATCCACAGACATATATGACTGTTCTGCCTCTTGTTACTCTATTTAAGTTTAACATGTTCGTATTCTTGCAGTTTCTAATATATACAAATGCAGTGACATAAAGAAATATCTGTAGTACCATTATGCATTTCAGTGCCAGGTGAGTGTATCTGGAAGCTATGACTGGAAAGCTACCCAGACGGACACACTGCAGACGAGGGAACTAGAATTTGTCTAATGAGGTTTTATCTTATTGGAGTGAAACTAAGGAATTGGCATATAGCCTTCTGAAAGTGTGATAAGCATCTCTCACGGAGGCCAGAGCCAGAAACCAGAACTAGAATTTAATTATTTATTTATCATACAAATAATTATTTAGCACCTACTACAAGCTGGACAGTATATTAGGTGCTGGAAAAAAGATTCAAGTAAGATGAAGTCCCTGTTAATTTTTGTGAATGATGTAAGAGTTACAATTAATTTTTTACAAATAGCTATACAGTTTTTCTATTACTGCTTGTGGAACAGGTTTTACTTTTCCTTATGAACTGCCTTGTCTTTGTTGTTGAAAATAAACAGACCGTATATGTGTGAAAGTCTTTTCTAATCCAACGATCTACATGGTCCTTTCACAATACTAGTGTCTTGATATCTGTGATTTTATGGACTATATCTTGAAATCAGGTAGTAATTTTCTTCCAACTGTTTCTTTTGTAAAGTTGCAATGACAATTCTAAATCAACTGCATCTTTATGTAAATTTTAGAATTAGCTTTTCAATGTATTATGTAATAAAAATTGTATCACTCTTTATTATAGACATTGAAAAGCATGTTTATCCATGTTGCAGCATGTATCAGCATGCCATTCCTTTTTATGGTTGAATAATATTCCATTGTATGGATATATCATATTCTGTTTATCTATTCATTAGTTGATGGATATTTTGATTGTTTCCACTTTTTGGCTATTGTGAACAATTCTGTTATGAACATTAGTATACAAGTTTTTGTTTGAATACCTGTTATGAATGGAATGGAATTGCTGGTTAATATGCTAATTGCCAAGGCTCTGTATCTGTAGGGACTGCAGGATCAAACTTAAACGCATGCTAGCTTTCAAATTCCTGCAGCCTTGTCTCAATTCCATAATGTAACACATTATACTCATCACAACTTCTTCACTTTTGCTTACTCTGTTCTTCCAGACTAGAATGCTCATCTTCCTCCTCTCTTTCTATCAGAATCCTATTTGTTCATACTTCAATTCCCAGCATTCCTAAAACGTTGTCTATTTCAGTCTATAATAATTTCTCCCTTTTGTGACTTTCTGTGGCAATGTCAAGTAATTTTATTTAACAGAATATATTTTTTGGGCGCCTGGGTGGCTCAGTTGGTTAAGTGACTACCTTCGGCTCAGGTCATGATCCTGGAGTCCCGGGATCGAGTCCCGCATCGGGCTCCCTGCTCAGCAAGGAGCCTGCTTCTCGGACCTCCCCCCTTTCATGTGCTCTCTCTCTCTCACTCTCTCAAAATAAAATAAATAAATCTTTTTAAAAAAAGAGTATTTTTTTAAGGCTCATTTTGAGTATCTTTTCTTTCTACTGAATTACAATTTTTTGAGGGTTAGCAACTGCATCTTATCCTGTTACTTTAATCTCCATAGGAGACTGCACAGTACTTAGTATACAGTAGGCTCTTGATAAATTCATATTAAATTGAAAATGGCTATTTGGCTAACGATTACTTCTAATATGGTTAATGTTATGTCAGCGGTTGTGCTAGAGCAATGATAAAACAATACAATACTACAACATACAAATAAAAATAAATGATTGTGTGGATAAAATTACTGTCAGGCACAGTATTTACCTTCTGTAATCTGACATATGATATAATGCTAGAGCTTAAAGGTTCTAAAAAAAATTCAGAGGTAGTCTATTTATAAATCCAGACATTGACTGCGGTTGTAATTTGTATAGTTTGGTTGAACACAGACAAAGACTGTTAAACTCCAAAGCAGGTCAGATTCTTTTACCGTTTTAACATGTCTTTAACGTGGTCTCGGAGGTGTGTTTAATGTGACAAACATACCAAGCATATCGAAATCAGGAAAATAATGCTGAAGTACCAGTTTAGCTTCAGCTAAACTCAGTATTTCTAAGAGAGGCAGAGCTGGGGGAAGCTGTCCAGTAGATAAGTAAAAGCCCCAAGTATTAGATGGGTTGAGTAATATTTAACTTCTGTTACTGGCCCTGATGTGACCTAGGGTGAGTTCACGGTTCTGTGCTTCAGTTTCCTCATCTGGAAAAAGGGATAATACCTCACAAGGATGTTGAAGGGATTAAAGAAGATAACATATGTACTAAACTCCAAGATAAAAGATAGAATAGAAAAACAGCTTTAAAATTATATATTTATTATTTTCTGGGGCAGATTTTTTTGTTTTTATTTTTTTAAAGATTTCATTTATTTGAGAGAGAGAGATAGTGAGAGAGAGCACAAGCAGGGGGCGGGGAGAGGGAGAAGCAGACTCCCCGCCAAGCAGGGAGCCCAACACAGGGCTTGATCCCAGGACCCCAAGATCATGAGCTGAGTGGAAGGCAGACACCCAACTGATTGAGCCACCCAGGTGTCCCTTGGGTAGATTTTTTAGTAGAAAACATTAGGAGAAAGGGTCTATTTTGAATGTGAACTCTATAAAAATAATTTTAATAAGGTAGAATAAAAATGAAAAATTATTTTCTAATTCTCAATAGATTTCTGACCGTTAAAATGTTCCCGTGTGAAGAAACAACTCCTGAAAATAAACTGTTCATAAGAAAAGAGCCAAATCTAAGTTCAAGCACATCATTTTGACTAAGTATTTTCTTAAAGTATCCCACAACAAGAAAAAAACAAGACCTCTAATTCAAGTGAAAACATGTTCCTGAAGAAAAATCAAACAATTCCACATTGCAGTCACAATATTGTATTTTGAGCCAAAAATACTAAAAAAAAAGGAAATGTATTAACAGAATTTCAAAGAAAAGTGAGTGGTAACTCAATATAAACTCAGCACAGGGATTATAATAACAATGGTTCACATTTATTAAATACCTAAGCCTGTACCCAGCAACTGTACAAAGCATTTGGCATGCATTATTTCATTTGATTTTTCTCAAAAATAATCTGAGGCAGGTAATATTACAGTTCCAATTTTACAGGTCAGGAAATTGAGGCTCAGCCAGGTTAATTACCTGTCAAAGGTCACTTAGAATGTATACCATCTGTCTTACTGTAATGTCAGCTCTGAATTAAAACACTGTATCGTAACCAAAAAAAAAATGCAAAATAAACATTTAACAAATAAAACAATAAAGATCCAATTAAATCAGATTTAGAAATAAATGAAATTTTCTTCATATGAATTATAACTCAAGTCTATTTGTCACCTTTTCATCATGTTACTAATTATAAACAAAAAGAAGTAGCTATTAAAAATCATGTCAGGACACAAAAGACTAATAATACTTGACTCCTTGGTTTCACTTTAGTTTTCAGGTAAAAGAGTAGAAAAACTAGATAAATGGTTATTTCAATTCTGAATCATATACAACAAAACAAAACAAATTTAAAAAAGTGAAATCAAACCAAACAAAATCAGAAAACTTACAAAGCTCGGTTATGAGCCAATGGTGTAGTGTGTTCAACTTTCCAGAACAAAATCTGAATTTTCACATTTTTTCATATAACTGAGGTTTCAGAAAATTGGCCAGTTGACCTAACTTAATAGGACAACTAAACTTTCCATGGATTAATGTACATTAAAATATTTATCAGATCAATAATGTCTAATAAAACTAAACTAAAGAAAATCCCTAGGCCTTTGAATTTCTTGATTGTTTCATGTAGTAATGAATATTGTTTATTTCTGATCTAATCAGAAGCAGTTATTTGGGAAGTGACTGGAAGTATATTAATGAATACTAACAGTCATAAAATAAAATCCTTCCAAGCCCAAAGGAAACAAGATATACTGTACAATATTTAAAACTTAACAACTAAACAGAATAGTAAACTATAATAATAGACTGAGGTGTTTCATAAATATCTTGGGTTTGGAATTATAAGAGCAGCAAAATACTTTTATATTGACCTGAGTTTATAAAACAATTTTTTTTGTTTGGAATTACGGGAGAAACATTCAAGTAAGCCTACGTGGACCTTTGCAAACTTTTGGAACACCAATTTAAAGTTCAGAGAAAAACTAGTTTGTGATTTAAAGACTGAAAACTCGAGCTACTTTGTATATAATCGAGACTGGAATATTTACACATTTAAATGCCTAACTGCAGGTAAACATTTGTCCTTTTGGGAGAGGCCCAGGTGGAGGGGACCCAGGGCAAAATGACAATGTGAAGTCCCGGATATTGGCCTGTACTGCCAGTGCCACACTCTTAAAAATATTGTGGGATCATCATCATCCTCAGTTAATATTTACTAAGCTTTTTATGACAATAGTGGCATTAGAAATCAAGAGTAGCTCAAAGATCTCAGGTTATTATATCTTGTTCTATATGTTAACAAATCGTTATTTATTGTCTTCATGGTTAATGAATAGAATGTTTCTGAAGAAAGGTTTTCAATTATTAGCTATTATTTCCATTTGTCAAATATTTTAAACTAGTTTAGATTTAATAAAACTTCTAAAGTATGCTTTAAAGCATTAAGAGTATCCTTTAAAGAATTAATAACATATATATGTCATGTATAGAAAGGAAAGAGAAAAATTTTTATAATTCAAATATGCTAAATTAAATCTAATTGTACTCAATGAAGTCTCCTGAAATAGGAAGGAATTCTCTCCTTTCATTGTCATTTCTGGCCATAGCTAATGTTCATAGGATTGGATTTTTTTTTTTTTTTTTTAAAGGCACCCTTTTCCTTACTAACCTGCCATGGGTCCCTGCTCCTACCAAGTGGCAAGAGACTGTTTCAGTTATTACATTTTTTAAAGCTTGTAATTTTTTAATTTAACATTTTATTTTTTAAAAGTGCTTGAATTTCTGCAATGTAAAGTACTTGAAAAATAGTCTGAAATATTTGGCAAACTTAAAACATAAGTGAGGTTATCATTTATAGAAATGTATTACATGATGTAGATTCATAATGAGTTCATAATAAATATGCTTTGGATTTTCATTCCCTTATATATCTTATCTTTTTGTAAAGCACAATACTAATAACATCTTTTAAAGAAAAATGAACTTCCCTGTCACACACACACATATGTGGGCATTACAGATCTAGTTTTTAGAGATGGTTATTTATTTCTAGGCATCAAATTTAAATTGTTCTTATGGACAAAGGTATTTTTTAAATTAAATTAATTTTTATATAAAAGTAATGCATACTCATAAAAACTTCAAATACTTTATTAGGGTATGAAATGCAATGTAAAATTTCCTCTTTTCTCACTTGCCAGATAATAAATCTGTTACACCTAGTTCCATTTTCCGGATAACCTGCTGTCAAGTTTCTGACATATCACAGTGTTTATGCATATATTCATATGTTCAGAAAACTTCTACTGACCATTAAAGATATGCTAAGAACTGACTCAAGTGTAAGATACAGCGGTAAGCACACAAAATCCCTGTCCTTGCAGAATTTAATTTCTAGAAGACAATCCAAAAATAGAGTATAGGGTCATTTGTGATTGTCTATTATGAAGAAAAATAATGGAGGGTAACGGAGTGAGGCAGAAAGGAGGTAGGCTATTTTAGATGGTCAGGTACATTTATTATTTTTTAAGATTCTATTTATTTATTTGAGAGGGAGAGAATGAGAGAGAGCATGAGAGGGGGGAGGGTCAGGGGGAGAAGGAGACTCCCTGCTGAGCAGGGAGCCTGAAGTGGGACTCAATCCTGGGACTCCAGGATCATGACTTGAGCCAAAGGCAGTCTCTTAACCAACTGAGCCACCCAGGCGCCCCGGTCAGGTACATTTAAACAGAAAGTTGAATTAAGTGAAGAAGGAGACTTGCAACATTTGGAGGGCAGATCACTCAAGGCAAAGAAAAAAGTGAAGGCTCTGAGATGGCAATATTCTTAGAAGGTTTATGATAATAAGGGAACTAGTGTAGCTAAAAGCAAGAGTAGAAATATGTTAATAAACGAGGTTAGGGAGGCAGCCAGGGGCCAGTGCATTTGTAATATGTGTACAAATACTCCTTTTAGAAATAAGATCACAACATACATCTGGGGGTCACAAACTTACATGCCTATATGAATGAGGCAGATGATTTGAAATGCATGAAGTAGGCAGGATGGGAAATATGGAGAAATAGAGACTGTATGCTCTTTTTTAGAGAAAGTAGTTTCTGCTTTGCCCCAGCTGATTGTTGAAAAGCACAGGTGTGATGGTTAATTTTGTCAACTTGGCTAGGCTATGGTACCACATATTTGTTCAAACATCAGTCTAGAAGTTGCCATAAAGGTATTTTTTAGATATGATTACTATTTAGATCAGTAGACTTTGAGGAAAGCAGATTACTCTTCATAATATGGGTGGGGGGGCTAGGGTCGTACAATCACTTGAAGGCTTTAAGAGAAAGAAAGAGCTCCCCTGAGGAAGAAGGAATTCTGCATCCTCAGACTCATGACAACAACATCAACTCTTCCCTGGTTCTCCAGTCAGCTGGCTTACCTTGCATATTTTAGACTGGCCACCTTCTACAAATGCATGTGAATTCCTTAAAATTTATCTCTCTCCGTGTATGTACACAGTTTCTTGGTTCTGTTGTTCTGGAGAACCCTGACTAATACATACGCTGTGATATAATCATAAGGATCCCATGTTGGCAGATATTCCAGTTTTTATTTTGACAATTAACATTTTAAAATAATGTGTAGACTAAACAAAATATCCCAAGGAAAGATTATTTTTTTGCTATAAGAAACAATATTGGAATGAACATGATATATAATAATATTGCTTCTTGAGTTTTTAATTCTAAATTAAAAAAAGTAAAATTCAAACAAATATTTCTAATAAGGTTTTTCAAATTTGAACACTGTTGGCCTGGGAAAAAATAAACTTTGATGGCAGATGACATACTCTGTTACATGGAGACCCTGTTTTGTCCCACACCCTTGCAGATGACTAATCAAGATGTTGGTCTAGGTCCATACTATTTCCAATCATTTTATTCATCATTGAATTCTTATTGTATTATGCATTGTACATAACACACTACTATTCTGAAGAAATTTTTCATCTGAAGAAACTGTCAATCTAGTGTTAATTTCATTGTTTATTCATTTGTTTGGCAAATATTTACTGAAGGCCTGGGTGTATATAAAGAATAGCAGCCCTGGGCGCCTGGGTGGCTCAGTCGTTAAGCGTCTGCCTTCGGCTCAGGTCACGATCCCGGGGTCCTGGGATCGAGCCCCGCATCGGGCTCCCTGCTCGGCGGGGAGCCTGCTTCTCCCTCTCCCGCTCCCCCTGCTTGTGTTCCCTCTCTCGCTGTGTCTCTCTCTCTGTCAAATAAATAAAATCTTTAAAAAAAAAAAAAAGAATAGCAGCCCTGGTAGAGGAATTAGGAGAAAGAGTCATACAACTATTATAGAGGTAAGCATGAGGTACGTATTGTGAGAGAGCCATTGTGAAGAACTATTGTTGTTAATTTTTAGGTAAAATGAGATCATTTCTGGTTGAAAAAATAAGAAAAAGATTAATAGAATAATTGGTATTTAAATTGTGTTCCAAAGGCTCAATAAGAAGGTAATAGGCAGAGATGGAGTATTCCAGGAGGAATAGGGGACATATGGGAAAGCACTGGAGTGGGGAATTGTGGGGTGTGTCCGGGAAAAAGTGAATGGTTCATTTTGGGAGTGCAAATAAAAGCAATTCAGTACAACTAATATTTACTGGGTTCCTACTATGTGTGAGGCAGTGTAACGGCACCGGTGACCACTGACAGGAATGAAATCAGCAGGCAAAAAGATGATGGGTGAAATAGTCATTCAGACATAGAGGCGGCAGAAAAAACAAGGGTTCGTGAATGTTAGGTTGAAGAGTTTGGAATTTATTGTATAGCTAATGTGGTATCATTAAATCGTGTTAATGGCTCAGTGAGAGGTTGAAAATAATGTTTCAAGAATCTTAAGAGGAGTAAGGAATGGAGACAAGTAGATGAAGTAGGAAGAAAAGCCTGGCCAGGAGATTTTACAAGTCTGATCTAAGGTAGGAAGTGTGGGAAATAAGAAGGCAAAAGTAACAGACACTGCAAGGAAGAGTGTAGCAGAATTCGGCCACTGATTACATTTGTGAAAAGGGACAAATGAAAGATCACCTATGCATGAGGCAACTGGCCCCTGTGGAGCTTTAATAATGGTGATTCTGTGCCAAGATCAAGGGAAACACTAGTTTTTTATTTAACAAAATCTAAAATTAAAATTTTCTTAAGCTAACAGAAATAATGTTAATAGATGGCAAACACCAGGAGAAAGCCCATTTTAACTCTGGGCCTTTTGCTAACCACAATGATTAAATGACAAAATATTTTGTTAAATGCTCTTAAAAAAGGAGCAAGGGTCATTTGATTGAAAAACAAAGAACAGTAGGACTATACATGAATTTTAGCTTTGCTTTTTAACTTAGTGTTAGAATAGGGCCCAGCAAACAGTGAAAACTGACAATGCAAAAAATGTCCTTCTGGATACAGTCATAGAAGCATAAAATATTTCAATAGAAATAGATTTTTACTAATTTAATAGTTGTCTTACATCTGAATAAAGCAAAACTTTTAAAGTAATTTTATCAATAAACTATTAATTTATTTCCTTGCACAGCGCTTTACAGTTTTCAAAAAACATCTAAATATATTTCCTCATTGATTTTCACAGTAAGCAGGTCAGATATCTGTTTACAGGTGAAGTAACTGACATTCAGAAGTAACTTATTAAATGTCACATTCTATAATTTGAGAAGAGGAAGGAAAGAATCTTTAATAACTATATTCCAAATCACTGGACATACAGAGAATACAAACCTTAAGGTTTTTTGTTTTTCAAACTTTGTTTTAATTTTCCTTTTGTTTTGCATTCCACAGCCACCAACAAATATATATGTTGGTTTGAATAGTAAAGGTGAAGCCAACTGTACATTAAAAAGACCCTGAAAATAGGTGCAACTTAATAGTATAAGAAGACAGTTTTTTTTTTTTTTTTTAAGATTTTATTTTTAAGTAATCTCTATACCAACATGGGGCTTGAACTCACAACTCTGAGATCAAGAGTTGCATGCTCTACCGACTGAGCCAGCCAGGCGTCTCAACAGTTCTTGATTCTAAAAATAAAAATAAACATCACTAAAAAAAATTTAATCTACCTCACATGAAAGGGTGGCAAATTTCACAAAATGTTAGAACTTACTACAAAAAGCCCCTAGTGTCAAAGTTAAAGAAACTGAAACATAGAAAGCTTGGGGCTGGGCACCTGGGTGGCTCAGATGGTTAAGCATCTGCCTTCGGCTCAGGTCATGATCCCAGGGTCCTGGGATCGAGTCCCTCATCGGGCTCCCTGCTCCTTGGGAGCCTGCTTCTCCCTCTGCTTCTCTCTCTCTCTCTCTCTCTCCCTCTGTCTCTCATGAATAAATAAATAAATAAAATCTTTAAAAAAAAAAGAAAGCTTGGGGCTTGACTATGTAAAAACAAATCTGATTAATGGCAAAGATGGAAGAATTCAGGTCTAGTACCATAACACAGTTTCATGGATAGTTAATTCTTTTTTTTTTTTTTAAGATTTTATTTATTTATTTCACAGAGAGAGACACAGCGAGAGAGAGAATGCAAGCAGGGGGAGTGGGAGCGGGAGAAGCAGGCTTCCTGCCAAGCAGGGAGCCCGATGCGGGGCTCGATTGCAGGACCCTGGGATCATGACCTGAGCAGAAGGCAGGCACTTAACGACTGAGCCACTCAGGTGCCCCACATGGATAGTTAATTCTTATTGAAAATACAGATGTGGGGTGCCTGGGTGGCTCAGTTGGTTAAGCGACTGCCTTCGGCTCAGGTCATGATCCTGGAGTCCCAGGATCGAGTCCCGCATCGGGCTCCCTGCTCAGCAGGGAGTCTGCTTCTCCCTCTGACCCTCTTCCCTCTCGTGCTCTCTCTCTCTATCTCATTCTCTCTCTCAAATAAATAAATAAAATCTAAAAAAAAAAAAAGAAAATACAGATGTGACAAAATTTTTTATGTCATTGGGCAGTCCAATTAGCACAATTGATTAGAACACTGAACAAATGAGGTCAGGATCAAGTGTTCAACCCCTCTCATTGCGTTGAGAAAAATGTTGCTCCCTGGCTAGAGCCTGCATGCCATAGTCACTGCCAACTGTCTTATCAATGCATAGTTCTAACTGAGAGAACATATGGTTCAAGGAAAACCTATCACCACCACTAAAGAAACAAAACAAAACAAAACACCAGATCTGAGTGACAGTAATGCTTTTGATTGGTAAGGATGGCATATACACAGAGGAAAAAACGTAACTAAGAAGTAAAAGACTCATACTAAATAAAATTTAGAAAAGGAATGTAGGAAAAATTAAGAACTTCATTCTCTTTTCCAATATATTTTACATGGGCTCTATATTATGGCCTCTACAACTTTGAAATGTGTATTACAAACCAGTAAGTAGGGCTCATGTTTGGTCCAGTTTTCACTATGTCAAACATGGAAGTATTCTATTAAGAAATGATTTCTATGATTCAGAAAATACTAGTATAATCATAGGAAACATACTACCTTAAAATATGGAGCATTCTATTCAATATTTTTGGTCTAAAATGTGAAATTTACCAGGTTCTGAAAGGCATCACAACTTCCCACATGGAATCACACAAATGTAATACAAACTTAAAACATAAACTGCTGTTATTGTAAATATTAAATCCTACTTTACTGGCACCAAACAACAGGATCTAATTCTTATCTGCACATTTGAATTTACACTTTTTTTAAGCAAAAGGAAATATAAGGAAGTACTATAAAATCAGCAAACACTGAAACTTAGGCATTCTCTCGATTAGAAAGAGGTTGTTATTATGCCTCCTGAACTTAGGAATGCAGCACTACAGGTTTATAATAACAGGAAAAAATCATTACTAAATACAAATCTAACCCTTACAAGTTTAAGATCATTCCCTGATGAAGCTGTTTAGATTGAAACTAATGAAGCTGTTGCAAATGATTTTAGCATTTAGCACAGCAATGAGGAGGTACTAATACTTTACTAAAGACACTTTTGTAATAAATGAAATTTATTTTAAATCTTCCTATTGCTATTCCTCTCTTGTTATGCCTTCTGCTTTAATGTGAAAGAGCTGTCAGTTATAATGGTTAAGTTTAGTATCCCTACCCATCCACCTCATTGCCCCGTCCCTAGCTTTGCCAAAGGAAACAAAAGGCCAACATTTCTCTTCGTAGTACTCAAAATCTAAAATTCAAAGGAAACAGACAGAATAGAGAAGCTCAGAAAAATATAGTTCCATGTTCCTTATTTCCAAACAGGGAAATGGAATGCTTATAGTAACAGTAGCTCTTAGTGCACATAACCCAGCAAAAGAAAATTATTCTTGGAAAAGAATTTAAAGAGAATAAGGTCATTATCACTAACTGTCAGAACTAAAGGCAAAGTAGAATGAAAGTCATCAGCATATTTTAATCTGCCCCTAAAACTAGTAACTGACCACATATCCTCCTGGCTTTGGCTGTTGGAAAGCTGAGAGCCAGACTTATTCTTGAGATTTATTCATTCTTTTGTTGTATACTGACTTGCTCCTGACTCCAGCTTACTGTCCTATTCCTATATTTTTCTTAGCTTATTTTTTCTTAATTATTGGGGAATAACTTTGTTTGACATGGTAATACACATATATGTGTATATGTGTGTGTAAAATTGACTTGAATAACAAAATGTATTTTTTCTTAAACTTTGCTAAACAAAATTTATTATTTAGGAGTTCTTTACACACACACACACACACACACACATTACATAATTAGTATTGGTTTTCTTCACATAAAAGTGGAACTTTTTCTTGTCCTCTATAACACAGGAAAGTGAGCAAAAAACTATTACCTCTATGAATACTAGTTGTGTTTCACATATGGATTTGTAACCACCATCTATTCAAGTGAGTAAGAAATACTGTTTACTTTCATTTGAATCAATTAAATCAGTAAGCTCCCATGAAATTACACCTTTGTTCTTTTTGTAATTGCCTCTCCCTTCCCAGAGTCTAATATCCCAGGGATTTTACCCCTATTCTATTTTAAATAAATTTCTGTATATCCTCGCAGAATGTTCTTTGTACATTTAAAAAAAACTGTGGTAAGATAACATAAAACTTACCATTTTAACCATTTTTAAGTGTACAATTCAGTGGCATGAAGTACATTCACAGTTGTACAACCATTACCACTATCCATTTCCAGAACTTTTTCACCATCCCAAACAGAAACTCTGTACATATTAAACCCTAACTCCCCATTCTCTCCTCCCCCAGTCCCTGGCAATTCCCCATCCCACCCTTCCCTCAGCCAGTGGTAACTCTACTCTGCTTTCTGTCTCTAGGACTTTGCTTATTCTAGATACCTCATAGAAGTGGAATCACATAATATTTA
The DNA here is from genome assembly GCF_037043125.1 of Eumetopias jubatus. NCBI lineage: Eukaryota > Metazoa > Chordata > Mammalia > Carnivora > Otariidae > Eumetopias > Eumetopias jubatus. Next base: position 59,348,912 of record NW_028274813.1, read on the forward strand.
TCTTTTCTCTCTGGCTTATTCTTCTTAGCATAATGCATTCATTCATGTTGTAGTATGTATAAGAATTTCATTTCTTTTTATGGCTGAATAATATTCCACTGTATGTAGATAAAACATTTTTTAATTCATTTATCTGTTGATGGGCACTCAACTTGTTTTGTTTTCACCTTTTGGCTAATTTGAACAATATGGTACAGACTTTGGTGTGCAAGTATCTGTCTGAGTCCTTGCTTTCTATTCTTGTAGGGTATATACTTACGTGTGGAATTGCTGGATCATGTGGGAATTCCATGTCTAATTTTGAGGAACTGCCAAACTACTTTCCACAGCAGATGCATCATTTTATATCCCCATCCACAATGCATGAAGGTTCTCTGTACCTCTCTGTTTTAATAGAAATGTGGAGCTTCTTAAAGGACCCAACTTTCCTCACAGACACACATTCTCCTGTGCATCACACACTGTACAGGTTTCTTCCTTTGATACATATAGCTGTTTATTTCAACATGTAGCTTTTATCTATCTATTTTTAGGTTGTTTGCCATTATGGCACTGACAGTGAGTACCCAATCTTTTCAGACAGTATCCAAATGGGTATTCATACTTGAGTTTCATAAATTTTTCACTTCTTCATATCTAGTGACCCCCCTCTCAATTTCATCTACTTCTAAGGCAATGCTTTTAATATTGTCAATGCTCAGTCTGAGTGCTTCACCTCTGAGATCTTAAACTGCAACAGTCCACTTTCTGCCCACAACCTCTGATCCTTTTAGCTCTTGAATTTTCTTATTCCTGCCACCTTTGCTCTTTGATCTCAAGATTTAGGGTTTCTTGATTCCTCCTTTTTCTCTTGGTATACATGTTCTTTCAGTTTTACTTCCTGCTCTACTTAGCTTAGACCATTATTCATCATTTCAACAAATTTTGCTAGTTTACTTTCAACCACGCTCCTCTCCATCATTTCAGACCTGCAAACTTGTAATCCTGGATCATTTCAATTCTTTGCCTTCTGTGCTACTATACAAGCGTGTTAAGTTATGCAACTGTACAAACTAAAACTCATCTGTAGCATCTATGTCCAGCTCGCTCTTTAGGACTGCTTGTCGTGGTCTTCTTGCCCCTATTTAGTTTTCTTTCCCATTCCCTTTCAAAGCCTCCTGTCCTCTGCACTTTAGAAGCCCACACTGACCCTCACTTTACAGAAAAAAATGAAACTCTTAATTGTGAACTGACACTTATTTCTATTCCACAGCTATTCTTATCTCTTTCAGTTCTGTCTGTGAGCACAAGGTGACTGACCATCTTCCTGTTCAAGGCAAATGCTTTGGGAGATTCTAAATTCCATCTCTTCCTATTTCTGTAGGAATCCTGTTCCATCCATAACAATTCTCTCTATTAGCTCTTTCCAATTAGTCATAAGCAGGCTCAAATATCTGCCATTTTTCAAAAACCAAAACCAAAAGTCCTAAACCTATCTTCCTTTCTTCTCAACTATCATTAACATCTTTCTCATTCAAGTTTCTTCAAGGACTGCTCTATTGTCCAAATTACTATGCTTCTTGACCTCTAATCACTCTTCAATTCACAGAAAACTGACTTCTGTATCTAATGCTTTATTAAAACTACTTCTGTGGAGGTTACTAATGACTACCTAATTTCAAATAGAAAGGACAGTTTTTCTCCTTATCTTCCTTAACCATTTAGCAATAGATGACCTTTTTTTTAAATTTTTTAAAAATCTCCTCCTTTGGCTTCAGTGATATACATTTTGATTCTACTCCTACTTCACTGACTTCGTCGTGTAAAAGTAAATTTATCTTAACATTGGTTGAGCACTAACAATAAACTAAATACTGTGCTAAGAACTGTACATACTTAAAACAACTGTATGAGGTAGGTGCTATAATTCTAATTTCACAAAAAGGAAATGGTCTTGGAGAGGTTCACTTATATGAGCCACAAAAGGCAGGGCTGTCTTAAGTGCAAATCCCAGTAGTTTTAGCATACTACCAGCCTTTTTTTTTTTTTAAGTAGCAGTGAGAGGGGTACATGTGAAGCATATCTTTGAGCCAACAATTGTTAACTCTTTATCTAGAAGAGATTGTTTAACTCTGATATATTCGTGTAGATTAAAAAAGTCTTCGGAAAACAAGTGTTTTGGCTTTACAATTTTTAAAAATCTTTCAGTAATCTGCAATTCAGTAAAAAGAAGGAGCATTAAGAACTGACATCAAGGTTTGTTTTTTAAGAAAAAAAATGTCAGTTCATGTAAGATTATCATATGCTTCTCAGAATTCCTGGACAATGTCACTTTACCAACAAGCATTTGCTGTCCTATCTCACAAGGATGGCAGGGGAAGTTTCCATGAAAACTCTCCCTTACCAATAGTGTGAAGCTACTTCATACTGCACTGCAATAGCCAAGGGCACAAATTACACAATATTCATAAGTCCTAGTAGCACGTTTAATATATGCTCCTATTATTCTACCAAGAGACCCTAATTTAATGCAGCTACCTGAAATGTGCTTGTAAAGCAGCATCCCTCAAACTTGAATACATGTGGGAATTTTTAGGGAACTTAAAACACACTGACAGCCTAGTCCTACCTCAAGAGACTGATGTAATTGGCCTGGGAGGAGATGGGGATTAGAATTTTTAGAGGCTCCTCAGGTGCTTCTAATGCACAGCTACAGTTGAGAATCCACTGGTGTAAAGTATGAAGGAAAGATTGTCATATTCACTCTATAGTTACAAAAAAAAAAGGGTGGATGGCTGGGATGTCTTCATTAATCATCAGGTTTTTGTTTATCCACATGATCACATATAGACATTGCTTCTAACTGTGGACAAATGATTCCCCATTCAGTCATCAATCAAACATACTTAATATTTTATAACTGCATTAATTCATAAGGCTACTATAACAATGTACCACAAACTGGGAGGCTTAAAACAGAAATTTACCTACAAGTCCAAAATCAAGGTGCCAGCTCGGTTATGCTCTCTTTGATGGCTATAGGTGAGAATCCTCCCAGGCCTCTTCTACATTTTAGTGTTAGCTGTCAAAATTTGGCATTACTTGGCTTGTGGATGCCAGGCACACAGTTGTCTTCTCCCTGTGTCTTTATACAGCCTTCCTCTATGTGTGTATCTCTGTGTCTAAATTTCTCCTTGTTATAGAACATCAGTCATATTAGGTTAGAGCCCATGCTAATGACCTAATTTTACCTGGCTGCCTCTCTAAAGGCCTTATTTTCAAATACAGTCACATTCTGAGATTCTAGGGGTTAGGACTTCAACATATCTTGTTTGAGGGACCCAATTCAACTCATAACAATAACCAACTACATATGCCAGTAACACTGTTCTAAAGCAGGCATTTCTTACAATTATGAACATAGCCAAAAACTACAGTAGTACTGTTTAGCAGTTCTTGAGAAACTGCACCCATAGGAACCACTGGTGTTTTCACATCACATTTCAGGGTTTGCAGTTATCCCAAAAATACCATTTACAGTCATCACTACTTTGAAATTATAGTTAATAGACTTGCTGTTAGACATACTAATTTAATGTATTAATAATGATGTGTGAATATAGTAAAATATGACATGATATTTTCGTAACTATTTCAGTAAAGCTGATTTTGATTTAATTGCATTTTTTGTACTTAACAACATTATTCTGAGAAGGGGCAAAATTAAAAGAAAATCTTTCAATAACCCACAGCCCAAGTTAGTAAATTCTTACACTTCAGACTTGAGGGTTTTTTAATCTTATTAAGTATCAGAGAACATACAGGACATTGTACATCACTTTTCAAACCTTTTTTTTTACCATGATCCATTTGGAAAATATATTTTACACATAACTCAATATACAATCTTAACTCTCTTTCACACAACACCAAACTGAAACCAAAATATCATAAAACAATATTTACCTTTACTATAGGAGACGCACTCATTTTTAAAAATTTTTTAAATTTTATTATGTTATGTTAATCACCATACATTACATCATTAGTTTTTGATGTAGTGTTCCATGACTCATTGTTTGCATATAACACCCAGTGACATTTTCTATTCTATTTCTTTTCATTAAAAAATGCCAGTGTGACCTACTGAATTAATTTCACAACTACTCTTGGAGCATAAATTAAATAAGTGTTAAAAATCCTTCAGTGGCATTCCTTTATAAAACTTCTCATATTATACTATAATTGGCAAAAGGCTGTTATTACTGTTATTCATGTACTATTTTAAATATATATATCATTCAGAGGTGGCATTTAGATGAGCAAATAGTTCAAAAGGGCCAGACCAACATTTATTTATGCCCAGGTTAAAAAGAATTTTACCTGTAGTAAACTCGAAGTGTTTGGATTTCTTCTTCTAGTTTTTTGTACTGTTGAATTGCAGTCTCTCTGGCTTGTTGCATAGCCAACAACTTTGCCTGCAAGTAATTAATATTTTAAGAACTTTAATATTAGTTTTGGTATGTTAGATACAGTATTGCAGTATAAATAGCCTTAAATTTGTGGTAGTTTTAAAATCTATCCGTATTTTCAGTAGTGTCTCATAATTTCCCATAAAATAATCAAATTATATGAATAACACACATATTGAAGAACATATTAAATTTATCAAGTTTGCTCATTACTCAACTTCATCCTTATTCATCTGTATCATCAGATATATGCCCTCTGCAATGTTTAACTTTATACACAGAATTCAGAATGTGGAACATGGGTTCAGAGCAATATCTAGAGTAGAGATAAGCACAATCGGTGTTTCACATACAAACTTAATGTGGCTCCACTGCCTGACCACACTAGATTTTCTTTTAACTTTATTAATAGTAAAACCCAGAAAATTCTAAATATGTTGTTAAGCCATCTTTGATATTTAATGTGAAAAAAATACACAAGACTATAACCTGATTCTTACAGATATGACTTAACCTTTTCAATTCCTTTTCTGCAGGACAAAAATCTCTAAAGGGAGTATGGCAACAATCTTGAATGTTAGAAGTATTTTTTTCAAAGGATGTTATTGTTCTTCTCCTCCTGTAGTATTCAAATTTTAAAAGGACTGTAATCAGTTTTTCTACAGAGTTCAAACTTGTAGTTTTAAAAGAACTGCCAACTTCCAACCATTTTTCCCATTGCGTTTCAGGCGTAGCCAAAAAGTTTTCAATGTAACTTTTAAAATATGGTACTGGTAAAGTCAGATTTCAGTTTTGTTTATTCAAAATTTGATTTGCATGAAAAGACTGTCTTTCACTTTAAGTGGTGTTTGATATGTAACACAGAGCAAATTGTTATCAAACACCTCACAAACTAACGACAATAATTAAAAAGTGAGTGTGGAGGCAGAAGTTCACTAATTTTGCTGAACTCAGATGATTTCACTGGGATTATTTTCTTGCATAAGAATAAAGTCGTAAGACAAACTGTGAAATCCTGACCACAGGAAAATTAATTAGTGTAATGTAAGTGAGCACTGGACAATGCCACTTTTCTATTTGAATAATGGAGAATAATAAAAACAATGCAACAATTCAGGTCTTTGTATATAACTTTAGGAGCTAAGTTAAATAATTTGTTCTCTATCTGGGCTAGCAAACCTAACAAAGAGTTACTTGTTCATTAAATTTAAGATGTTTGAGTGCTTGCTTTAACATGTCACATTCTAGAATTATAGATAAAACATTCTCAAAAATTATTAAAAAGCATTTAAAAATACGTGGCTGGTTCTTTATGTCAAAAATTGACAGCTTGCCAATTTTCAGTAAACTATAAAATGTGATTGAAATGGTTAACATGGAAGACACAGATACCCACTGTGACTAATGATCAAAAAGAATCACACAAAAAAGAACATATCACATTCAACTTACAAAATGTCGAACATCCTGTTGCATGTATTTAAGGAATATCAAATATTGGACAGGTAACAGAGAATTTGCTAAATAAATATATGAGAATGCTAAGTACCTTAGATGATTATTTTTGATTTTTTTTTTAACCTGGTACTTACTTCTGCAAAAACGAACAAACAAAAACAAAATAAACAAACAAAAAACCCCTCCCAAACCAAAAACAAAATGAACAATGTTCTGGTAGGAAAACGCCATAATGAATTAGATTTCTGCCTAAGACATTTCTGCAATAAAAATGGGAACATGAGAATTTTACTTAAATCCCTGTGCTTCAGGTAATACTGACTTTCTCACTTCTCACATTTAATTGGCTATGAAGATCTGGCGTGGCTTCATAGCAATCCAAATGTCTAATCTTATGTCTAGGCCCTGCTGACTATGTTCAAAGCTATTATAAACTTCCTGGCTTTTCCTTTATCAGATATATGTTCATCTGGCCAGCATTTCTTTTTTGGGGAAATACCCTTACCCTCTGTCACAGTGATGCTGTGCAGTCCTGGTGGCTAGGATGAACTTCATTCCCTACCACTCAGGTAAATATAATCCAGGTTGTTCAAATACAGTACTCCATCCCACCAGCCCCAGAAGAAAACTGAATCCTGATGACATCATTTGTACTCCTGGATCCCCTATGCCAGACAGTTTCAGATCCATTCCATCTCTTGGACTTCCTGAGTACATAAATCTTTTTTTTAAGCTTAGGCTAGTTTGAGTTGGATCTATGTTATATGTAAGAAAACTAATTTAAATGTGCTGTTTACTTCTATTGCATTTCCTTTCACTATTAATATCATATAATTCCACGTCAATAATAAATTACAAGTCAATAATAAATTTCATATAAAAAACATTAAGGAAATTAGTAAACAAGATATTTTTTCCTGTTCCTTGGGCATATTTCCCATATTTCTGGCAATTACATGAAAAAAAACTGCATGCATTCATTTATGTGTGTACTCATAAAAATACATGCATTAAAAAAACTAATAAAATTTAAAAAGTATAAGAAAATACAGTGTAAAGTAAATCTTTCTTCCACCTCCAACCCTCAGTACAAATCCTTTCTCCTGAGATTAGCAGTCATCTGTCCAGAAACAGTCTATACGTGTATATATAAGCACATATGCAATGACATACACCTATTTACAATATTGATGACATGCTTTACAAAGTTATAAACTTTGTCTTAAATTTAAAAAATATTTTTTTATCTTGCTTCCTATTTAAAAAAAAATCCTCTATCCCAACCCATATATCGCACTTACTAGTTATACTCCCTCCTTCCCTTCCACCCCCAAAGTGAACACTTCCATGAATTTGGGTTTATCATTTTCAAGGACATTTTATACTTTTATTATATAGTTAAATACTTATAGATAATGTATATTTTTTTGCAGGTTTTAAACTTTATATAAATGATACTTCACATATTTCACAGGCAACTGCTTTTTTGGCATTGTACTTTTGACTTTTATTCATGTTGACATATGTTTATCTGATAATACTTATCTTCACATGTTGTAAAGATGTGCTATATACTGTGATTACAGATATATTTGGACTTATTTGTACATATTTTTCATGTTTCATATGTCCTGTTTTCTTTGCTCTTTTTTGTCTCTCCTTCTTTTGGATTAAATTTTCTATAATACCCCTTTTACTGTAATGCTTAGAATCTATGTATTTACTTACCTTGAAATTTTTGATAAAGATACTTATATTTTTGAGCAAGGCCTTCAGTGAGTCAGGATTTCTATATACAATCTGAGTTTTAATAAATGTTTTACACAACTATAACACTTTTTCTACTTATAGGTATATTTTTAGATAAAATCTTTATTGAAGTAAAACATGCATCATGTATCACATAAGTATACATGGATGTATTTTTTAAAGTCAAATTTATTGAGTTATAACTTACACAAAGTAAAAATTTACCCATCTATGATGTACAGTTGTATAAATTTTGACAAATTTATAGTCATGTAACAGCCATCACAATCAAGATACAGAATATTTCCATTCATACACAATGTTCCTTGGTGCACCAATATAGTCAACGTCTTCCCTTTACACCCAATCCCTGGCAACCACTTGTGATTTTTATTCCTATAGTTTGCCTTTTCTAGAATGTGACACACAAACGGAATCATGTAGTAGGCAGCCTTTTGAATTTGGCTTCTTTTACTTAATGCTTTTGGGATTCATTCATACTATTACATTTATCAATGGTTCATCCCTTTATGTCACTGAGTAGTATTCCATCGTAGGGATGTACCAAAATCTATATATACATTCACCAATTGATGGACATTTGGGTTGTTTCCAGTTTGGGGCAATTATTAATAAAGCTCCTATAAACATCAGCATATAGGTAACTTTGTGGAACAATGCCTTCATCTCTTTTAGGTAAATACCAAGGAATGGAATGGGTCCTATGCTAAGTGTGTATAATGTGTTTATATATTTTATATAAAGTGATGTACTTTATAAAGCTATATATACTATAAAAAAACTGCCAAACTTGCTGCTTAAATTGATGTAACTTGAAAGCATCTGTGCTTAACTATAATGCCATTTGTTGAATGCCTACTATGGGTTGGGCATCGTATCAAGCGCTTGAAATCCTATAGTCTATCCCCACAATCAACCTATGAGAGAACTCCAATTATCCTTATTTTACAGGTGATAAAATTGAAGTTCACGAAAATTAAGCAACTTGCAAGACTATATAACATTCTCGGATATACATATGTAAATATATGTGAACACAACATATATATGTTTATATACACACACATACACATATATGCTAGGTCAACCTATATTCTTAAGAACATATGACAGAGACAAAAAATAATTACTTAGGAATTTGAAAAATAACCCACCAATGTGTGGGTTCACAAGCACTTGATTAATTTTCATATGTCTTAGCCACACTTGCAGGGAAAAGGACAAGCAGAGATGTACCAGATACTCTTGAGCATGCTGCCTTTTTATATATCACTCAAGCCTTTCCACATATAATTGCTCTTTTTGTTCTTTATTCTAATTCCTCCAAAACTTCACCTAAGTTTTCGGCATGAAGGAGTCTTGTAACTGGGAGTCATGTGTGTATTTAGTCTTAGTAATGGGAACAACTAGGAGTTAACACTGTATTTAGTCATTAGCTGGATCTCCTACTTCTCAAACTGTGCTGCTGGTTCATCTCTCCCTAATACTAGTAAGAATATAAACATTCTGCTGCTTACTCCACCAAAATTTATCTATTAAAAACATTTCTCGTCTTTACTAAAACATGTTCTCCTAAATCCACTAATTTTACTATTTTAACAAAAAATATTTCTAAGCATATATAATCATAATTATATTTTTAAAACTTTCTAAACAAATTTAAAACTCTCTAAACAAAACTAACAAATTTTATGAGCTTATCACCAAATTTCATTGAATCTAAGATACTACTGATTTTAAAACACTATAATTTTATGCAGAAAAATCATGCCAATAATACTTCTAAGATACCATCTATTTTAACAAGCATACAGCAATGTTAAAATGTGAAATGAGTACTTTGTTTTATTTTCTTTATTTTTTTAAAGTAGGCTCCATGCCCAGTGTGGGGCTTGAACTCATGACCTTGAGATCAAGACCCTGAGATCAAGAGTTGGATGCTCTGCTGACTGAGCCAGTCAGGTGCCCCAAAATGTGAAATGATTTTTAACCTAGTATATTTCCCTGCTCCAAAAAAATAATTTCTCTTCTGAGCATTACCAAAATATCTTTATCTGGCCTGTGGCATGTGTTTTAGATTTCTTCTCATCTCCTCACTCCACTCACACACAAAAACGATACCTTGTCTTTTTCTTGTGAGTAGTATTCTCTATTAAAAAAAGACAACTGCAACATTCTTGATCCTTTCTTTTGTTTTCTATATAAGGAAAAATGTGAAGTTTTAATTGCAATCTTCAATGATGTACTCCAGAATTTTATATGTCCTCCAGCTACCTTTCATACTTATTCCCAACATGTAAAAGGTATTGCTTAGAACACCTGGGAAAAGCAGCTGAACTAATTCCAGGTGAGGCAATGGAATCAAAACATCATTTGATAACAGTTATTGATAATAAGTAGAAGTTTACAGAACAATCAGTGTGCGTTTTATATCTTTATTATCTTCTCCCTATACCTTTTATCCCTTATACCATTATCTTTTTTTGTTCGTTTCCAGTTTTATTGAGATGTATTTGACAGATAACATCATATTAGTTTTAGGTGTACAACATAATGATTTTATGTATGTATATATTGTGAAATGATTACCACAATAAATTTAGTTACCAACCATCAGCTCACATAGTTACACATTTTTTTCCTTGTGATGAGAACTTTTAAGATATACTCTCTTAGCAAGTTTTAAACATATGATACAGTACCGTTAACTTTAGTTACTATGCTGTACATTATATCCCCAGAACTTATTTAAGTGACTGAAAAAAAAGTTGGTTAACTAATGTTAGCTTAGTCTTATCACTGAAAGTCTCATTTTTAAACTATATTTTGAGCAATGCCATCTAAATAGGACAACCATTTGTATTGCTACCAAATTAGAAATGAACTACATTGTTTCCTTAGACTCTTATCTGGTACTTTAGAATGACAGACAAAACACTGCACTATCTATATCACTGAACACTATTTGTCATGGATATTGTGGAGAAACCATTTTTATCTTACTTCAAAATCTTGTTATGTTTTGTTTGAATGTGTTTTTAATAGTAATAGTCTGATATAATTAAGCCTTCCTTTGGTAACTCCAAGACCATTAATGGTAATCTGTTTTATCAGAGAACAGAGGCATTTGATTTTATGTGTGATATCTGCTAAGTAAAGAAGCACACAGTACAAATTAAATCACAGAATCAAATAATTTTAGACCTGAAAAGGATCTTAGAGGTAATATAGTCCCCAACTTCATAGGTGAGGAAATTGTTGTTAATATATGTTTAAGGAAACATTTGGAAATTGTCCAAGCTTTCATAATTGGTTAGAAGGAAAGCTGGAACTAGAATACAAATATCCAAAAACACTTATTCTACCATACAAGACCACATTTCAATATGGCACAATTTAATATGTATGTTAACTGTTTTAATAGAATTGTTTTATAGAGTAATCATAAACGTATAGACCGTGTTACACTACTGAACACATTTGTAAGGAATCTAATTAGTTATGTTCAAACAATAAATCAAATTAGAAAACTGCTTAAAGACTATAGCCATTTTAGTATTTTACTTTTTTCACCTCAGAAGCAGGTTATGAACCTAGTAAAGACGCATAACTAAATATCACGCAGAAGGATATCTAAAAAATTAAAAGCTACTATCAAAAGGATAAAAATGACTATTTCAATTATACCCCCACTTCCTAGGAAAACTGGGATTGCTCACCACAGTATATTACCACAGTGTATTGCCCTTTAAAGACTATTCCTAAGAGGTAATATTTTGTCCTCATGAGATATCTTTCAGACCAAGGATGATCAGGTTCCAGACTCAAAAGCAGTCTTATATGCACTGTCTAGTGATCTATGGTCTGACATAAGAAAGGGAAGAAAACAGTTTGTAATGGAAGCAGAAATCAAAATATTCATAGGCAGACAATGATTCCTGAGCAGTGAACTGAGTCCACAAAAGAGAGAACGGAGGTAGAGAGAAGTATTCCAGAGAGTGCAGCACAGTGATTCAGAGCAAAGTTAGGTTTGGCTACCAGTAAGTAGTTCTATGACTCTGAATTAGGGCCTCTGAACCTCAATTTTTTTCATCAGTAAAATGGGGGTGTGATAATACCTATTTCACATGACTATTATGCACTGATAAAATGAGATAACTTACTATTTGATATAGCCATATCAAAGTGAACAAATACATAAGCTGTACAATAGACTCTATTGAATTTTGGATGTAAAATTATTGTGGAAATAATTGATGCCAACAAGAAATAGCACTGTACCAAGTAACAGGTCAATAAAGTGAGAAAGGACTGGGCTTAAAGTACCAGTTCGAGTCATGTGATAGTCTAGAGTATGATCATTTTAGTCCAGGTAATAAATATTTTAGACTTGTGGGCCATATAGTCTTTCTTGCAACTACTCAGTTGTTGCAGTGTGACAAGAACCATACACACTATATAAATGAATGGGCAAGGATTGTTCCAATAAAAATTTACAGAAACGGTCAGTTGGTTCAGAGGCCACAGTTTGCAAATTATAGATCTTGAGTGTCAGAGACTACAGGTTTACACAGAGCCCAGAATACGTGTTGGTCTATATAAGCTTTTTGTTAATGTTGTCAGATAATGTTGTCAGAACGTCAGATAATGTCAGAAAAACTGAAAAATGGAAATGCCAACATTTCAATACATTTGATCTATATAAAGTGAATAGTTTCTAAAGGCAATGAAACAAAATATCTGAAACCCCCAGTTTTAGAACAGGTTCTTCAGGGCATATAATGATAAAAAGGAAAAAAGGAATTAATAGTGGTTCATGGCTACTGTGTGCTTCCATGGTAACACTGCAGTGTGACAGGAAACCACCTTGTCAAGGAGGAATGATTTTACTTATTACATATGAAGCAAAGCAAACAAAAAAAACCTTGTAGCTTTAAATTATATTTTGCCTAATGTTAACATAGTTTCAAGAGTAATCTTTTTGTTAGCTTTGGCATGGCATATCTTTTTTATATCCTTTTAGTTTCAAGCTCTTTTATATGCCTAGGTTTAGAAGTGACCATTGTAAACAGCATGTATTATTTTTTTCCAGTCTAACAATCTTCATCTTTTAACTTGAACATTTGATTCCTTCACATTTAATGTAATTACTGATAAATTTGGGGTTAAATATGTAATCCTATCATGCTCTTTTTATTCTGATACTTCTCTTTTTTCTTTTCATATCACCTTTCCTTACTATCTTTTGGATTCTTTTATTATTATCATCCCATATCCCTCTCTTTACTTTGAATGTTATACCCTCCTTTATATTCTTTTAATGGTTATCTTAGGAACTACAAGAAAAATATTTGACTTATCAGAAAACCAAATATTAATACTCCTGGACAATAATAGGTCCTAAAACCCTTTAACTCAATTTACTCTCCTCCCAGTTTATTTGTTACTGTTTATTCTTAATGTATTCTAATTTATTTAGATTTAAACCTCAAAGAATATCAGTACTATATATTTTTTTGAGTCAGTGTGCATTTGTCACTTTTGTGTTTTATTCCTTCCTGGTTGGAAGGTTCCTTATGGAGTCATGTTCCTTCTGTGTAAACAACTCTTAAAAGTTTAATATAAAGCTGCAAATGACTTAATCAATTTTAGTGGTCTGACAATGTGTTTATTTCATATTCATTCTTTGAGGATATTCATTTGGGGTATATGATTTTAAATTAGCAGGTATTTTCTTTCAGCACATTGAAAGCATTATTCCAATGTCTCCTGACTTCAACTCCTCTGTTGAGAACTGAACTGTGCTCATTTGAAAGTAATCTTTTTCCTTTAAGCAGGCTACTTTTATAAATGTCTCTTTGATGTTAGTATTTTTCTATTTCATTATGATGTGATTAGGTGTGGATTTCCTTCTTATCTTGCTTTGGAAGAATATCTTTCATCAGCTTTAGAAAAAAATCTCATTTTCTGTTCTAACAATGCTTTTCCAAGATTGTCTGTATTCTCTCCTTTTGGGAGCCCAGTTAAATGTTTGTTGTACTAGCTTACTCTCTATCTCTTAATATTGGTTTTATTGGGGCGCCTGGGTGGCTCGGTTGGTTGAGCATCTGCCTTCGGCTCAAGTCATGATCCTGGGGTCCTGGGATCAAGCCCTGCATTGGGCTCCTGCTCAGCTGGGAGTCTGCTTCTCCCTCTCCCTCTGCACCCTCCCCCCTCCACTCATGCTTGCTCTCTCTCAAATAAATAAAATCTTAAAAAAATATATATATTGGTTTTATTTACTGGTGTTGTATATTATGGGTGATTTTTCAGATACACTCCAATTCATATGTCTTCCAGCTCCCTAATTCTTTCTTCAGCTGTATATAATTTAATATTTATCTAGAGTGTTTTACTTCAAAAACGTTTTTGTTTTATTTTGAACTTGTGATTCTTTTCCAGATTTGCATGGTGTTTCCTAGGAAATGCTTTTGGTTTATTCATGGTTGTGATTCATACTCTATTTAAATATTCATTGAGGCATTTCAAACATAGCTATTCTATATTCTTTAGATGAATTTGTTTGTTGTGTTTGTGTGTTCTTTTTTGGAAGTTGTATCTGTTGTGACTGTCATTAATGATGGTTTTCTTCCTCATGTGTTTAACTGATTTTTGGTTGTGAATTCATGTTTTCTTGATAATAATTTATTGGATCCTACTGGACTAAATTAGGGATGCCTTCCTTTGAGGACTTGTGCCTATTTCATCTGGGAGCCAGGAGAGATAACTCTAGATGAAGTTCAAGAAGCCTGGATTAATGCTGGAGTTTCTGGCTCAGCTTCCTAGCCTTGCTGCTGGTCTAGGAATTGGGATCCCAGCTGAAGATGAGAGTACTTCTATAGATGTTTGCCCTTAGTGCAGCTGTAGACCATTTGTTTGCTTACTGTTGGAGAGGTGTTTGTCTCTGGTTCTACTCTCAATTTTTTTGTGAAGTAAAATTTTTGAAACATTTCCTTTATTTTCTGTAAGTCTAGCAATGTATGAAAATTAGAGTTTTTCCAGGACCTGCTAATTAACAGCAAAAGTGTTCCCAAACTTTTTGGAAGCACTGAAGGAAGAACTTTATATTGAAATTTAACACATATTATACCATCAAAAATAGACCAATCTGCTTTTGTAATTTAACATTTAGAATTCTCAAAGTATATTAACTGGATTTATTTATTTTCATAATATTCCTGACCTGTTTTTAAATAGAAACGATTTATGTTTCAGATTGCATTTGCAAGCCCTTCCCTGAAAACAACCTACTGTAGGGCTGTCTAGTCTAAAACACAAATATATGAAAAGTGAGGTAAAATTTTGGATATAGTCATCCTAACAATATTTTTTTCTTTAAACATTGTTTTATGAAAATACTGGAGATGTAAAGTTTGTCTATATAAGAATTTTGATCACATGGCTAGGAGAAGTTAAGATGGCGGAGGAGCAGGGGAAAGAACTGCTGCAATTCTATAAGTAGAAAAGCTACCACTTTTTGCAAGATAGGAGGTGTAGAGATGTGAATCTGGGGCAATATATTGGAAGATAAACCTCAGTGGGGAGGGAGCTCTTAAGCAGGCTACTGGAAAGTATTATAAAGCAGTGGAGCACAAAATTGGAACTTTTAGAAGTCTGCTACCGTTGGGGACATCCCTGGCTTAAAGGTGCTCAGGTGGCAAACTGGGGCAGAATTCTAGATGGGACAGCATGGTCTCAGGACCCCTAGGGTCACAAAAAGAATGGGGGTGCCTGAGTGCAGCAGAGTTCCCAAGTATCAGAGCAGGGAAGCAGGCTGAAAGCAGTGAGTCTAGGTGCCTAGACCCTGGCTTTCTGCTCAGTGTTGCCATAAACTGTGAACCACTACATGGTCCGGTGAAAGGAAGGGGTCCAGCAAAAGGAAGAAGTAGGGCAAGAACCCCTCCCTCCCCAGGAGGAACAGCATGGGTCCATGCCACAGGAGTCTGTAAAGTTTGGAGACTGGAAACTGGTTTACATGCCTAGATAAAAACACTTGGTCACAGGCTGGGTGAACAGAGAGTTAGGATGGAAACCAGGGAGACAAGAGTGATTGACTGCTTTTCTGTGAGGGCTCAATGAAGAGAGAGGTGGGGGGTGGTGAGGGGGGTGTGTTTGTGTGTGTGTGCGTGTGTGTGTGCACGTGTGTGAACTTTCAGCTCTGGGGCTAGATATCGGGGCACTACTGTTTTCATCCCTCCCCCCCGCAATTGGTGCTGAAAGCTCTCAGGGAGCAAAACAGTGCAATCTGGAGCTGCTTACCCAGAGCTTGGCCCCCTGGCAAGGGGAGGGGGGGATGCAATTCCACCAGGGCAAGGAAACCTGAGAATCAGTACAACAGGCCCCTCCCCCAGAAGACCAGCAGGAACAACCAGCTAACACCAGGTTTACGGTTCATAGAGAACTGCAAAACTTCAGCTCTTGGGGAAAACAATATATAGCATTTGTGGTTTTTTGTGGGTTTTTTTTATTCTTTAGTCTTTCAGTTTTATTTTTTTCAGCTATTTTCTTATTTTACCAATTCCTTTTTAAATTCTTTTTTAATTTTATTTTTATATATATGCCATATATATATAATTTTTGGTTTCCTTTCATTGTATTTTATTTTATTTTTGTATATATATAAGTTTTTCATTCTTTCCTATTTTGGGATCTAGTTTCTTTTAACAAACAGACCAAAATACACCCAGTATCTAGTTTATTGTTTTGTTCTGTGTTACTTCTTGTTTGATTTTTTTATTTTGTTTGTTTTCTTCTGGTTTGTTTTGTTTGTAGTTTCCTCATGCTGTTGCTCTTTTTGTCTTTTCTCTCACTTTCATCTGTTCTTTTCTGGACATAATGTTGAGATGGAGAAACTCACCCCAAAAGAAAGAACAGGAAGAAGTACTCACTGCCAGGGATTTAGTCAATATGGATATAAGTAAGATGTCAGAACTAGAATTCAAAACAACGATTATAAAGATACTAGCTGGGCTTGAAAAAAGCATAGAAGATACTAGAGAATCCCTTACTGTAGAAGTAAAAGAACTAAAATCTAATCAGGCCCAAATTAAAAATGCTATTACTGAGATGCAGTAAAAAAATGGAGGATCTAACTGCTAGGATAAAGGGGAAGAAGCAAAAGTCAGTGATATAGAAGACAAAATGATGGAGAATAAGGAAGCTGAGAAAAAGAGAGAAAAACAACTGCTGGATCATGAGGGGAGAATTTGAGAATCAGCAATACCATAAAGTGAAATAATATTTGAATAATAGGGGTCCCAGAAGAGGAGGAGAGAGAGAGGGAGGAAGAAGGTTTATTTGAACAAATTATTCTGAGAATTTCCCTAATCTGGGGAAGAAAACAGGCATTCAAGTCCAGCAGGCACGGAGAACACCCCTGAAAATCAATAAAAATAGGTCAACACCTGCACATAAGCCTTGTAAATTTCAAAGATAAAGAGAAAATCCTGAAAGCAGTTCAGGACAAGAGGTCCTTAACCTACAAAGGTAGAAACATAAGGCTGACAGCAGACCTGTCCACAGAGACCTGGCAGGCCAGAAAGGACTGGCATGATATATTCAATGTGCTAAATGGGAAAAATATGCAGCCAAGAATACTTTATCCATGAAGTCTGCCATTCTGGGTTCAGGTCATGATCCCACAGTCCTGGGATCGAGTCCCACATCAGACTCCCTGCTCGGGGCGGCGGCGGGGGGGGGGGGCTTGCTTCTCCCTCTCCCTCTGTGCTTTCTCTCTTTCAAATAAATAAATAATAAAAATCTTTAAATAAATAAAATTATAAGTAAAAGTTAGTGTTAGAAGCAGAATTTGAACTCAGAACTCTTGACTACCAGTTTAGTAAATAATCCTGAGTCTGTGCATTAACTACCTTGCCAACCTCTTCAACATTAAACTTGCCATTACATCCTATTGTGACGACTCTAGAGATGACACCGTTTACTCCCAATTCCTAGCTCTTTTTCCATTCACTGTCATTTACTGGGAAAACTTCCTTGTATTTTTATTTTTAGTGTATGATAGCATTTACTTTTTAAGACATAAATAACTTAACATATTTGTATGGAACTATTTCTTTATCCATTAACTCAGACTGTGGCAGCTTTATCTTTTCTGTTGAATGAACTCTATGTCAGAAGATATTACCTTGACCTAAGATTTGTTGCTAGTTAGATACAGTTAGATGTCTGGTCTCCGAGACTTCTTGACTGTACCCCTGAAAGTCATTTATACTAATATATGTGAAACCACTGACCACCTCTCTGGCTTCACTAATACTCTTTTTTGTGCATCATTTAATAAAATTTGCCTCTTTTAACATCTAGAAAACAGGTTCATCATGTAGTATTTATAGTCTTCAGAGAATACCTATGGATTTATTGAATTTCTGTCTACCATGCCACTCATTCCTGAGATCATTTCCTCAGGAAAAAATAATTACATGTAGGAAAAGACTTAAAGCATCAGCTGGAATGTGAGTTTCCCCAAAAAGTTCATTCTCCTTTCTCATGGCATGATACATTCCTTTCACTAAGCTTGCTTTCTCTCGTACTACCTAAGAACATGAGCACACAGAGAAAATTAAATTCTTATTTAAACTGAAGAAGCAAACATTTTCCAAAATCACAATATTCCCCTCTGTTACACTTGAGTCATAAACATTTCTCTACATGCCAGTTGCCCTCCTATTTAGTTAAAATTTTAGACAGCAGTGTTTTGTTTATTTGTTCAGGATCATGTATTTTTTTTTTTTTACTACATCTAAAATATACCTCATCACCTGAACACCTGCTGAACTAAACTTGTCTTGCCAGCAAAAAATTTTGAAATTATGCAATCTGCAATTCAGTCCATGGCAAGCACTTGGGTAGAATTTCTTCTATACTTTTCAACATACCTAACAACAATTAAAGAACTGCCTGCATAGAAATATTGCCAACTGAGAAGTAAGTGAAGCGGGATTAATCAATTGAACTTGACTAACATTTTAGCTAAGAACTTTTCAGAGATTCATATTAAATAAGTACCATAATCATTATCTATCAAATTAATTTTGACATTAATTTAAAATTTTATGAATATATTAAAAGGACAATCAGTACAATTATGTGATCTTCAATTAATAAAAATAAATTTTTCATTCATCAAAGTTTTAAAATATAGGCTATAAAGAAAATGTAAGACTATGAAAAGACCATGATAAATGGGAAAACATTCTTGAAGAAAGGAACATATTTGGTAAGTTATATTGTAAATGGAAATTTTCAAAATAGGAGACAAAGAGATATTTAAACATGTAAACATCAATATATAACTAGGAAAAATTATAATTATAAAAACATAAATATAAAACTTTATAACCAAGGCTATACGAAAGATATTTTTACTGAAATAGTTCATAACTAAATAAGAGTGCTAAAAGAAGTCAAATAAAAGAAATGTTAATTTATAAATTTCCCATCTGTAAAACCCTTTTACGCAGGTTTCTATGCTTATCCAGTAAATTTCCTATTCATTTATTACAAAAATCAACAAGAAATAATTGAAGTCATCTGAATTAAAGGAAAAAATTTTAAAAACCAAACACATTCTAAAGAAAAACAGACCAAGAAACAGTTCATAAATAAAAGTTTTCTTAAATATTTAAGTTGACTTACAGGTATTAAGAAAAGCAACTACATTTTTTAGTTTTCTATCCTTTTTTTCCCCAGTTTTTAGTTTTCAACCAAAGAAGAAAGATTGCTAAGTCAAAGAAAGGACTGACTTCATTTGTGGTAATCAATATATGTATATAGTAATTTAAACAAAAATTCTGTGTATGAATGTGGAATTATTTAGGAGTTGTGTCTAAGCATGTGAAAAGCATAAGAAAAGAGAATTCCCTGTTTCCTTTTGGATGCTGCAGACAACAGCAACACAGCCTAGGGCACACTGCTGAGGATTTTAACTGTTGTATGGAACTACTCAAAATGCTTTTGATCCATTTTATCTTGCAAGTTAGCAAAGAAATGTTGCAATAAGAAACACCAACAAAGATCTGAAAAAGTTAAGCTCTGGATTACCATATTGTGTTCTCCTGCCATTCAGTGCTTCATACAAAGGCAGTGGTGTTCAAAGTAAGAAAAAAAAGTGGAGGGAGAGAGAAAAAAGAGAAACGGGTCTCAGAAAGCGCAAAGCACAAAGTAAATAATATTCTTCTACATCCCTTCTTTTTCACAGATTGGATGTTAAAAGAGTTGCAGCAATTAGGCTCTTGTTAATTACCAGCTGTTGAAACAGATGTGTTGACTATCCTTATTAGTCAACAGCTGGGTGAGGAGAACAATTGATGCTCCCTAAACCCAACAGCCAGCTGCTCTGCAGTAATTATCTCCAATTAATAATACAGGTGATAAAGGCAGAAAGCTCCTATCCCTCTGTTTCAGTATCTTTGGCAGTTTCAGTAACGATGGCTTTATCATTACACAGCAATAGAGAATACATTTAGTACAAGTAAGGTTGTATATTAGAGTTGCATTAACTCTATGGTAGTTTCCATTATGCAATTTCTGAAGAAGGAATCAGAGAAGTGCTAAAAGTAGAAGCAGACATTCTGTAGGCTTTTATTCATCATATTTCAAATGTCACTGCCAACTTACTTCTCTAGTACTAACAATAATAGCTAAGCACTTAAGTTCTTTGAAAAAGAGAAGCATAACTAAAATCTGTTCTTTTTGATTTCCAGGTGTTTTTGCTGATCATGTTTTATATTCAGTTCACTGAAGCAATATATTTCCTCTTGGTATGCCTAAATATCAGTGTCTTGTTCCCTAGCTTACATTTCCTAGGTGACTGGTAGAAGCAATTTTACCAAACCCAAAAAGAATTCATTTCATAGCAGTAAACATTATTTTATGTATACAAAGAGATCAGCAAAATAAACAAGCAAGCAGGAAAACAAAAAATAAAACTATTTTATTTTAGACAGCATTTTTGATATATAATATTCAAGTTTCTAATTATGATGATGTTAAAAACAGAAACAGCACAATGGAGCATGCTAAGAACAGTAATTATGTGTATAAAAATTACTTTTACTATTTTCTATTGTTAAATGTTCATATTAAAATTTCACTTAAAAGAAATGTAAAACAAAGATTTAAACAAGCCAGGCATCCATCTCTGTCCTACAAAAGCGGTATCTACAAGAATTTACAACCATATCTATTCACTAATTAGAGAACACTTAAAGACACTGCCTTTCTGAAAACAAGGATTAGAGCTGGATGAATACACCCCTTTCACAAACCTTCCTCATGTCTCTGTTGGGTCATCATAAGCAGCTTGTTCTTCCAGCATTAAATAGAAAAGCCTACCGATTATCAGTTCTGAACGCCTCAGTTAGGCATCAGGACAATTAATAGGGACAGAAACTTTAAACAACATGTAAATAAATCGTTTCACCAAAAGAGGTTGTAATAAAACAAAATATTAACAAAAACAAACTTTCTAAAGCAATATTATTTAGGTTGCTTCTTGGGCACTGCATTCCGATATGAAAAATCAGGAGCTGGAAAACTCTACCACATTCTATGAAATTATGTTTCCTAAAACAGGAACTTCAACATTTACATAATTACAAACAAGAGAGATAAGCACCATCAAAAAAATTTATCCATTTCTATGAAACCAACTTCCCATGAGAATTTGTAACATTTAAAAATTCTGTAATTTCTAAGGAATCTCCTGATATGTAGAAGCTAGCAAAATATGTAAATAGAGGAACAAACTATTAGCTTTTATGTTTGAAAATCTGTATTTGGCCATAGAATTTATTCTGTGATTTCTCAATTCTAAGAGAAGACCTAATTTCTTAGCACAGTAGCAATCAAAGCAAATCTCTTCTACCCTAACACTGGGACAGTCCTTCCCCTCAGCTCTACACAGGAACACTAGAAAACTGCACAAGGAAGAGCAGCTGATCATGGTTTCTCTTCTGTGTGCAAAGGGACAGGTTGTGGTTACCATCTAACAAGCCCATCACATGACTTTTGTTACCCATGAAGGGCAGCCATAGCTACTGCTGAAGCAGGGGGCTGTCCTCCCCTTACATCTTAGGTGACCTAAACTGGGCAGGCAGAAGTGAAATGTATTTTGAAGACACGGCTCCTCAGCTCATTGCTGTTTAAAAATAAGCCAAGGGATTTATATCCTCTTTCCTCTGCAAAAAAAACTAACGGCAATACCTAGTGAACATCTGATTATTGACACAATTCCTCAAAATATTGCCATTTTTTAAATTTAAAAATACCTAGGCATAAACCATAACAGTACTCAAGTATGCAGAGCTGCTTTCAACAGAGATCTCATTTTCACACCAATTTCAATATTTAAATTTAAGAATTTTATTGTATAATTTAGTTACCTGGGATGAACACTTGCATTTTCTTATCCATAAGCTATGTTCTTACTGTTCAACATGTCTTTCCTACCTTGCCCACTGGCAGACCCCAAACTTCCTCTCTGTGAAGTCTTTCACATCTTCCCCCAAAGACTGTTCTTTTCCTATGCTTTACTTAACCTTGTGTATATATTTATTATAGCATTCATCTAATTATATCGGCATTTTTTGTATATTTATCTTCCCAGTAGATGGCAAACTTCTTTTCCTTTTTGTATTCCTAGCATGTAGTACATAAGCTTTTATTAAACATTTTCAGTGAATAAATATTAAAAAATAATAGACATCTTTCATATCCTACAAAGATATTATTTATTTAATCTAGGTTATAGATTCATGTATATATCCATGAATAGGAAAATCCATCCTTTTAATCAAAATAATCAACTTGGCTTTATTGATTCTCATATTTAAGACACTAATTCCAGTTTTACATCACCTCATAATTGATATACCTAATAAATAAAGGAAGAACTTTAAAAGCCAAAATAAGATTTTTTTAAAACCTCTGTGTTCTTCACCTTGGAATAGTTTAAAAGCGTAATTTCATGCCATATTTTGGATTTTTCTTGTTATATGTAACACATTTTGAGAATTCTTTCTCAACACATCACAATTAATTAAAATTATCACTGCTTTACATTTATTTATAAATTTTTAAGGTATACTGGCTTCCACTGATTCTTATGTGCTGTCCTTCCCTCTTTTGAGTTGTGTTTTACTTTTTTTTTTTTTTGGCTATAATAATTCTTCAAGTAATTCCTCCAGAAAGTATAAATTGGTACTTTCTTAGCTTGTTAAAAAACAAACGTCTTTGTTTTGCCCTCTTGTATAAATGACATTTTGGCTAGATAGAGAACCTTATTTTTTTAAAAAAGATTTATTTACTTATTTGAGAGAGCATGTGTACGCACGGGGGAGGAGAGGGGGCAGAGGCAGAGGAACAGAATCTCAAGCAGACTCCCCACTGAGCGTGGGGCCTGACATGGAGCTCCACCTCACAACCCTGAGATCGTAACCTGAGCTGAAATCAAGAGTCATATGCCCAACCAACTAAGCCACCCAGGTGCCCTTAGATATAGGATCTTTAAATTGCAGTATTTTCCCATAAGATTTATAAACATAGTTGCACTGTACTACTTTCCGGTTTTGTAAGTGAGAAATTTAATGCCAGTATGATGCTCTTTCCTTTGCAAATAATCAACTTTATACTAGAAAAGTGTTTTCTCTCCACCATTAGATATTTTACCCAGATATGCCTATACAATTAACATGTGTGTGTATGCATGTAATTTTAGAAATTTATTCTCCCCAATCCTTGTTATATATTTTCATTTTGATAACTTGAGTTTTTCTTCAGTTCAAGTTAGTTTTTTCTATTATTTCTTTGAATGTGGTTTCTCTTTCACCTACTCCTTTCACTTCTACAGTTACTCCTGTTTTCACATACTAGGTTTTCTCTATCTTTTCACACCATTTCTTTGTATTTTTGCTTAGTGTTTCTTTGTTCTTCCAGATCACTGGATGTTTGTCCCTGATCACTGTTATTCAAATCACCTATTACATATTTTTAAAATGTTGGTCTATTTTGATCACTCTTTCAAAACATCTCTTTGACTCTCCATAAGAAGTCTTACTTCAATTAAAAAATTTTTCTACTTGCAATAAAACAGCCTCAATTGGAGCCAATTGTGTGGTAGAAGGTGGTCTTTCAAAGCAACCAAATTCCCTGAGTTACACACGGACTCTCATGCCATTCATCTCAGCTGGTATGGGTTCCCTTAGCACATTTAAAAATGCAATATTTGAATAGTGGTGATAAGCAAGAATGAGTAGTACATAGTTGTTTCATTAGGTAGATTAGCATGTCTCTCTTAGGGCACATCATTAATTGGACAGAGATAGCTTCTTTTCAAGATAAAAGGATCTACTGGAGCTCAGGTAGTCTGCGCAAAAATAACCTTTATTTCATCACTTCATTCAAACTTTTAAAAGTTGTATTTGTTTTCCTTTTATACAAGTGGCAAAGAGTCCTCCTTTTAGATCATCATATTGACTCCACAGGGAGTTTGTATTGGTCCTGCAGTGTTCGCTGAAGTCTGTCCTGTCCTTACCAATGAGCTCCAGTCCCAGCATTTTCTACTACTAATCATATATCTACCTTAAGCACTTCATTCATGAAATATTCTAATAGCCTCCAAATCAGTCTTTCCTATCTTCCTATGCTTGCCCTAATTCATTCCATTAAAACCTATGAGATTATTTTCCTCCCACTCTGTTATTATCAAGTCATATATTTTATCAGTCCTTCAGGAAAAAAGAATCCTCAGAGCTTATATAATTTCTATTTTACCAAGTACAATCTCCTTTGTTTCACTTTCAACAGCCCACTCTACAACATCAGAGTCGTCCACAGGGTGACCAACTATTTTGGGAAACTCCTCACTGAGATGTACAAATTTCCAGTCTGTGGCAATGGGTGCAAAAGATTGGGGGGAAAGTACAAATTCATATAACAGTCCAAAAATTGGGCTAAAAGCAACACTGGTTTTAATGTCTGATGGATACAGAATAATTTGCCTCCTGAAGTTGCTGGTTTTCCCCTGGCCACTAATGTTAGCAACCATGATTTGTGCTTCACAATCATAGGTTATCCATCACTGCATCACTCCTAGTACTGTAACTTAAGTTCAACATAAGAACACTGTCAATGTTAGAGTTCTCGGTTCATCTTTGACTTTGTGCAGTAACGGTTGTGCTTTGTATCAACATAGTGCTAGTTTAATTTTTAGCATTGTACATATTATGAACATATTTTCTAAGAGCTCAGATAATGAAAATGAGAATGATGACAATACCAATGCCAGCATGATCCACACATCACCAAAAATGAAGGCTAAATGGAAGGACACATACAACTGGATTAGGGAGATAAAGAATCAAAACAGAGGATATTGCAAAATATGGAGAGAAGAATTTGGGGTTGCGAATGCTGGAGAAGCAGATATGGAAGCACATATGGAAACTGAATCTCACAATTCTCGATGAGATACGCAAGTAATTCCAAATCAATCAAAAGTTTTTATTTTTAATTTTTTTGGTCTCTCAAATTATATCAACAGTAGCTGCTGAATTAGTGTGGGCTTACCACATAGAACACATTACTGTATTGTTTCCCTGACTGTTCTATGAAACTGAGTAAAATTATATATCTTGTCTCATAGGTTGCAAATAAAATGTCTTATTGATAAAGAAAAAAGCAAATTTTTGGTAAGAGATGTGCTGGTCCCTTATAGGGTAAACCTGATTCTGTTAGCACTTAATAGCAATGTGCTTTCTATATATAGTATAACAATGTCAGCACTTAATAACAATCATGCCCTTTATAGTATATCAAGTGATGTGCCAAATCACAGCAGCAAAAATCATTCCTTGTACCTTTTAGGTACTTTGATTTGAAAAATGGGGTTGTAAATCACCCTTTTGACTCCTATGAGAGTTTATATTGTAGAAAATATAAATAGATTGTTGATATCTTGTCCAAATGTAAACTAGACTTTTCTCATTTATCTGGATATGGGGCAGACGGTATAAATGTAAATTTTGGTAGTTTCCATTCAACCTATAAACTTATCAAAAAGAAAAAAAGAAAAGATCTTACCTGCTAAATGTCCTACACACTTTATATACAGCACTTCTAGAAAGGGTATGATTTGCTTAGTAATGGTATTGAGGCTTTTATAATGAAAGAGTTTGTTCGCTTTTAAGTTTCTCAAAGCACACAAAATTATTTAATGAGATTTTTTACTTCATAGAAGTGAAGGTATATAGCCCCTTTAGACATGTGGCTATGATGGCTACCACTGTTGCTGGCCATAGAAAAGATAATAAAATGTTAGCCTGTCATAAAATCGTATTTTCAAAGTACAGAACAAAAAGAATGTCCTTCTTTACTTTGGAAACACATTGAGGATGAGAAATTTATGTGCCTTTGTCTAAAACTGTTTAATGATCTCTGAAAAAGCCATTCTAGGAAGAATGGACCCCCTGAATTGTTTGGTGTTATGTGCACATTATGACAAATATGTTTACAAACCCCTCCCCCACAAAAAAAGTTGGTGGGGGGAATAAGACTGCTTTAGAACTCAAAAAACGTCACCAGAAAAAAGCAATGTATTTGTTTCCTAGGGTTGCTGGAACAAATTACCACAGCTTGGGTGGCTTAAAACAACTTAAAAATTTATTCTCTCATAGTTCTGGAAGCCAAAAATCCAAAATCAAGGTGTCAGCAGGGTTGGTTCCTTCTGGAGACTGTCGAGAGAGAATCTGTTTCATGACTTTCTCCTGGTTTCTGGTGGTTGCCAGCAATCTTTGGTGTTCTTTGGCTTATATACACATCACTCCAATCTCTGCCTCTGTCATGACATGGTTTTCTTTCTGGTGTTTTTGAGTCTGTGTCCAAATTGTCCTCTTTTACAAGGAAGGACACTAGTTACTGGATTAGGGTCTACCTTCATGCAGTATGACCTCATTGTAACTTCATTACATTTGCAAAGATCTGATTTCCAAAAAAAGTCATGTTTGTAGATACCAGAGATTAGGACTTAAACATACTTTTCTAGGGGGACACAATTCTACCAACTACCAGCAAACAAGTTAAACAGGATTTTCTCAATTTCTTCAGTAAACTCTAAGTTATTTGGAATCCAATTTTGACTTCACAAGTTAAAATTACTTCTGTGTTCAACTGATGTTGAAAAAAATTTTTGGTAAATTTCAACATCCATTCATGATAAAAACTCTAATGTTCTCATGATAAAGGGTATCTACAAAAAATTATATCTAACAACATACTTTAAAGGTAAAAGACTTAATGCTTTCCCCCAAGATTGGGGACAAAGCAATTATGTCTGCCTTCATCATCTTATTCAGCACAGTGCTGGAAGTTCCAGCCAGCACAATAAAGAGAGAAAGGGAAAGAAAAGGCATATACATGGGAAAGGAAGTAGTAAAAATGTTATTTGTAGATGACATCAAATATCTAAGGGTAAATCTAACAAAACATGTACAGGATCTCTATGTTCAAAACTACAAAGGCAATTAAAAAAATTAAAAAGACATAAATGGAGATATATATTGTGTTCATGGATTTTAAGATTCAACACAATAAATATATCAATTCTCCTTAAATTGATACATATAGGTCATTTCCTATCAAAATCCAAGCAGGATTATTTTGTAAACGTAGACAAGTTGATTTAAACATTTATAAAATGCAGTGAAAGTAGAATAGCTAAAATAATTTTGAAAAAAAAATAAAGTTGGAGTAATCACAGCCTAAAAATGATGAAGAGACAGACACATAGATCAAGAAGGGAGATGAGCTAGTTCAGAAACAGACCCACACAAATATGGTTAATTTTTTTTTTTTTAAGGTGCAAAAGCAATTCAACAGAGAAAGTAGAGTCTTACATGAATGGCAGTGGAACAATCTGACATCTAGGTGCCAAAATTTAAAAAAAGACTTCAATCTAAGTCTCACATGTTCAACAAAAATTAACCCAAAATGTATCATAAATCTAAATATAAAATGTAAAATTATAAAACTTTAAGAGGAAAATATAGAGTTCTTGAACACAATGCCAAAAGCATAATCCATAGAAGAAAAAATTGATTAACTGGAATTCATCAAAATGAGAAACATTTGCTTCACCAAACACAGATCAGTGGTTCCTATAACCAGCTACACATGAGAATTACCAGGAGAACTTTTTAAATACAGATTCTTAGGTCTTATCACAGACTGAAGGAATCAGCCCTTTGAGGGAAACCTTTGGATTCTTTATTTAAAAAAAAAAAACCAAAAAACCTTTATCGGTGATTTTAATACATAGCTAATCCATATTTGAAAGCAATTGGCATAACGAACAAGTGAATATAGGATTGAGAACACAAGCAAATGGAACAGCCTTGACCAGGGGGAGGGATATCATCTCCTCTGAGACATTAGGAAAGCAAATAACGAGGTTGAGAGATCACACTTACTAGACTCATTTTTTTTCTGTGAAGACGCAAGATCCTCTCAGAGAGAGGGAAAGAGCACTAAAATAGGAGCTCTAAAAGAACAGTAGAAGTTCAAAATGGTTGTTGTAGAGATTGTGCTAAAAAAATCGCTAAGGGGAACTGAAGAAAAAACAGGTTAAAGACAAAGCCACAGTGATAGCAATCAGCTCAATTGTGTATTTTTTATATCAGCTTAGGATTAAGAACGGAAAAGAAATTGTACTGTATATCCTTTGATGTCACCCCGATAACATGATGGTGATAAATTTGTGATGGATTTATAATTCAGACAACATCTGAACCTTCTCTGTGCCACAATTTCCCAAATTGAGTTCCAGGAAACTAGTAACAGTAGATGTTAACTTGTGCGAAGGGAACAAAAGGTCTCGTCATCTAAGTGACCTGCTTTATTAAATCTCTTTTAGAGATGCACAAATAACATTAGAACATTAAAGACTTTTGAGAAATCCCACAAAGAAAAGAAACTTGTTTAACTTTGTTTAATAACTATGCAAACTTATTTTCAGGGGAAGACTGTTTCTCAACACACCTCTTAACAGTTTCTCACTATGGTATTCCTAGTTTTGGAAACTGCAAGCAAAATATCTTATCACATTATCTTTGGCATATTTCATACAATATATTCAAGTAAAAAATTCCAAGATTCTGAAAGTTTCCAAATATTTGCAAGTGAGTCACCAGGTAGAAAAACATCCATAATTAACTTATACTTTTATGTACATTTTTAATGTATAATTTTAATGTAATAACCCAGACTAAGCACCAAGATATCCTAGATACCTAAAAAGTCATTGTTTCTTAAATTACAAATTAATGGAACAAAACCAACATCAAACTCCTTAGGTTATCATAATTATAGTCAATGTCTAACTATTACTACAGATTTTGGCGTAAATCAGGTACATCTTAATCCACTTCTGATTAATTTTATTATCTGTCGGTGTTATCTATCTAAGATTTGTTTATATTATTTTTACTTTGTCACTACACATTTTCTCTTCAGCTTACTCTCCCAGTGTTTATATCCATTGCTCCACTGAAAATGCTCTTATTGAGGTTACCATATAAATCTCCAGAATCAAATCCGATGAAAATCTTTTTTCTTCATTTTACTAAATAACTCTGCAGCAATGGAAAACGTTGACCACATCCTCCATCTAACTCGAAACTTTCCTTGATTTCTGTACTCCATTCTCCTGTTTTTCCTCCTACCTCTCCCTTGCTGATTTCTCTTCTCTCCTTGACCTCGGTGTGTTGGAATGACACAGGGTTTCATCTTGCTCCTCTTCTCTATCTATATTCTTCTCTTAAATACTCTAATCTAGACCCATGGCTTATATAACATATATATATATATATATATATATATATATATATATATATATATATATATATATAATACTAAAAATTTATATACCCTTCCTTGGGCTCATCTCTGAGAACTCCAAACTTCTTTACCTAACTGCTACCATGATATGTTCAAAAGGTATCTAAAGTCAAAACTAACATAGCCCAATGAAAAGTTTGATCTACCTTATTTCTTCTCCTATTTCCAAACTCAATTATAGAACCACCATTTTCCCAGCCTAAAGCCAAAACATTCATTCTTGATTCTTCTCTTTAAGTCATTCTCTCAAACCCCTCAGTAAATACCATCACTATGATATCCAAACATACATGTCAACCTACAGATATCTGCAGCAGTTGATAAAAAAAATCTTGAACCCATCTACTTTTCTCCTCTCTCTACTTCTAGCAACCTAATCTAAGCCACTATCACTTCTTATCTAAACTAATATCATAGTCTCCTACTGGTTCTCCCTGTTTCTTTTCTAATCCTATTACAAATTATTCTATGTTGTAGCTCGAATGATCTTCTTAACCCTTAAATTATGCCTCTCATTTGTTATTAACCACTGATTTACACTTATAAAATCTAAACGATCAATGCAGAGGACATTCTAAAAACATAACATAGCTCCATGTCTATTTTTAAAACATGGTGGCAAAATGCACATAAAATCTATCATCTTAACCATTTTAAAGTGTACAGTTCAATGGTATTAAATACATTCATAACATTGTGCAACCATCACCACCATCTATTTCCTGTTTACATTGTGTAAAACTGACACTCTATACCCATTAAATACCAACTCCTTATTCTCCCCTACCTCCAAGCCCCTGGCAACCACCATTCTACTTTCTCTCTACAATTTTGACTAAGTATCTCATAGAAGTAGAATAATACATTATTTATCTTTTTGTAACGGGCTTACTATATCATTTCACTTACTATAATATCCTCAAGGTTCATCCATGCTGTAGCATGTGTCAGAATTTCCTTCTAGAGCTGAGCAATATTTAATTGTATGTATATACTACATTTTACTTATCCATGGGCACTTGGGTTGCTTCTAGTTTTTAGCTATTGTGAATAATGCTGCTTGTGAACACGGGTGTAAAAATCTCTTTGAGACTCTACTTTCAATTCTTTTAAGTATATACACAGAAGTGGAATTGCTGGATCATATGGTAATTCTACTTTTAATTTTTTAAGGAATGCTATATTGTTTTCCATAGCAGGTGCACCATTTTACATTCCCACTAACAGTTCACAAGGGGTCCAATTTCTTCACATCCTCACCAAATGGTTTGGGTTTTTTCATTTCTTTTCTTTCTTTTTTTTTTTTTCCTGATAGGAGCCATCTCAGTGGGTGTGAAGTAATATATCATTGTAGTTTAGTTCTGACTTCCATTTCCCTAATGATTAGTGACACTCGGTATCTAATTCATATGTTTACTAGTATTTGTATATCTTCTTTGGAGAAATATCTGTTCAAGTCCTTTCTCTTTTCTTAGCCTGGGTTGTCTTTTTTGCTGTTGAGATCTAGGAATTCTCTATATATTCTGGATATTAATCTCTTATTCGTCACAGATACATAATTTGTAAATACTTTCTCCCATTCTGTGGGTTCCCTTTTTACTTTGTTGGTATTGTCTTTTGAGGCACAACACTTTTTAATTTTCATGAAGTCCAACTTAATTTTTTTTTAGTTGCCTGTGCTTTTAGAGTCATATCCAAGGGAAACCACAGCCGGATCCAATGTCATGAAGCTTCTTCTATGGGTTTTTCTAACAGTTTTATGTTTTAGCCATAATATTTAGATCTTTCATCTATTTTGAGTTAATTTTTATACATGGTGTTAAGTAAGGGTCCAACATCATTCTTTTGCATGTAGATATCCAGTTTTCCCAGTACCATTTGTTGAATAAACCGTACTATCACGATTGAATGCTCTTGGCAACATTGTCAAAAATCATTTGACTTTGTATGTGAGGGTTTATTTCTGGGCTCTCAATTCTATTCCACTGGTCAATGTCTCTCTTTATGTCATTGACACACTGTTTTGAGTATGGTGTAGGTTTGTAGTAAGTTATAAAATCAGAAATCGTGAGTCCTCTAGGTTTGTTCTTTGTTGAAAATTGTTTTGGCTATTTGGAATCCCTTGAGATTCCTTATGAATTTTGGGATGGGTTTTTCTATTTCTGCAAGAAATGTTACTGGGAATTTGATAGGAATTGCATTGAATCTAGATTGTTCTGGGTAGTACTGACATCTAAATGCTAGTAAGACTTCCAATCCATGAACACAGGATGTGTTTCCATTTATATATGTCTTTAATTTCTTTCAGCAATTTTTTGGTAGTTTTCATTTTGCCAGTGTTTCCTCTCCTTGGTTAATTTCTAAGTATTTTTTTCTTTTTTTAAAAAAAATTGTTTTCATAATTCCTCTTTGACACTGTTTATTGTTAGTATATAGAAATGGAACTGATTTTTGCATATTGATTTCATCTATGACTTTGCTGAATTTCTTTATTAGTTCTCACAATTTTTTGTGGATTCTTTACGATATTTTAATATAAGATCATATAATCTGCAAACAGAGATCATGCTTCCCTTTTAGATCTAATTTTATATATCTTTTCTGACCCTCATCACCCACCCCCACCTGAGTGTGTTCCAGTCATACTGGATTTCTTTCCATTTGCTCAACATATCATGTATACATATTTACCTATACATACCATGTATAACGTGTTTACTTTATCTATCCCTCATCCCTGGAATGCTTTTACCATTGGTCCTTGTCTGCCAGGTTCATTCCTGTCATTTGGTTGTTCTTATTCTAAATTCTTACAGTAGAACCTTAGAATATTTGCTTTTCACCTTTTTGCTTTTCTAATTTTTACATTTTAAGTATATCTCTTTATATGGACTACTTTAGTGGCATTCTACAAATGTGTTAAGTCAAACCTGAATTATCATTTAGATCAAAATATTTTCTAATTTCCATTGTGATTTCTTCATTGACTCATAGGTTCTTTAGAAGAGTACTTTGCATTTTCTAAGATTTTGGGAATTTTTACCTTAATTACATTGTTGTCAGAAAACATGTTCTAAATTATCTTAGTTTTTTTATGTTCCTAGAAGAAAAAGATTTTTGAAAAAAAATTTAGTTCCAGTGTAGTTAACATACAGTGTTATATTTGTTTCAGGTGTACAATATAGTGATTCAACAATTCTGTATGTTACTCAGTGCTAAACAAGGTAAGTGCATGCTTAATCCCTTTTACCTATTTCAACCATCCCCCACTCTACCTCTGCTCTTGTAACCATATGTTAGTTCTCTATAGTTAAGTCTGTTTTTTCTGGTTTGTCTCTCTTTTTTTCCCCTTTGTACATCTGTTTGGTTTTCTTAAATTCCACATGGGTGAAATCATAGGGTATTTGTCTTTCTCTGACAGGCTTCTTTCTTTTTTTTTTTTTTAATTTCTTTTTTATTTTTATTTATTTTTAATTTTTTTATTATGTTAATCACCATACATCATTAATTTTTGATGTAGTGTTTCATGATTCATTGTTTGTGCATAACACCCAGTGCTCCATGCAGAATGTGCCCTCTTTAATACCCATCACCAGGCTAACCCATCCCCCCACCCCTCTCCCCTCTAGAACCCTCAGTTTGTTTTTCAGAGTCCATTGTCTCTCATGGTTCGTCTCCCCCTCTGACTTACTCCCCTTCATTCTTCCCCTCCTGCTATCTTCTTTTTTTTCCTTAACATATATTGCATTATTTGTTTCATAAGTACAGATCTGTGATTCATCAGTCTTACACAATTCACAGCACTCACCATAGCACATACCCTACCCAATGTCTATCACCCAGCCACCCCATCCCTCCCACCCCCCACCACTCCAGCAACCCTCAGTTTGTTTTCTGAGATTAAGAATTCCTCACATCAGCGAGGTCATATGATACATGCCTTTCTCTGATTGACTTATTTCACTCAGCATAACACCCTCCAGTTCCATCCACGTCATTGCAAATGGCAAGATCTCATTCCTTTTGAAGGCTGCATAATATTCCATTGTGTATACATACCACATCTTCTTTATCCATTCATCTGTTGATGGACATCTTGGGTCTTTCCACAGTTTGGCTATTGTGGACATTGCTGCTATAAACATCGGGGTGCACGTACCCCTTCGGATACCTACATTTGTATCTTTGGGGTAAATACCCAGTAGTGCAATTGTTGGATCGTATGGTAGCTCTATTTTCAACTGTTTGAGGAACCTCCATACTGTTTTCCAGAGTGGCTGCACCAGCTTGCATTCCCACCAACAGTGTAGGAGGGTTCCCCTTTCTCCACATCCCCACCAACATCTGTCGTTTCCTGACTTGTTAATTTTAGCCATTCTGCCTGGCGTGAGGTGGTATCTCATTGAGGTTTTGATTTGGATTTCCCTGATGCTGAGTGATGTTGCACATTTTTTCATGTGT
The DNA here is from genome assembly GCF_037043125.1 of Eumetopias jubatus. Classification (NCBI taxonomy): domain Eukaryota; kingdom Metazoa; phylum Chordata; class Mammalia; order Carnivora; family Otariidae; genus Eumetopias; species Eumetopias jubatus. Next base: position 59,383,000 of record NW_028274813.1, read on the forward strand.
CTGTTGGCCATTTGGACGTCTTCTTTGGAAAAATGTCTGTTCATGTCTTCTGCCCATTTCTTGATTGGATTATTTGTTCTTTGGGTGTTAAGTTTGATAAGTTCTTTATAGATTTTGGATACTAGCCCTTTATCTGATATGACAGGCTTATTTCACTTAGTATTATACTCTCTAGTTCTGTCCGTGTTGTTCCAAATAACAAGATTTCATTCTTTTTACAGCTGAATAATATTCCATTTTATCTATACCACATCTACTTTATCCATTCATCTACCAATGAACATTTAGGTGACTTTCATAATTTGGCTATTGTAAATAATGCTGTAATAAACATAGGGATGCATGTATCCCTTTAAATTAGTATTTTTGTATCTTTTTGGGTAAATACCCAGTAGTGCAATTACTAGATCATAGCGTAGTTCTATTTATACTCTTTTGAGAAACCTTCATGCTATCTTCCACAGTGGTAATACCAGTTTACATTCCCACTAAAAGTGCAGGAGTGCCCCTATTTCTCCACATCCTTGCCAACACCTGTTTCTTGTGTTTTGATTTTAGCCATTCTGCCCAGTGAGGTGATATTTCATTCTGGTTTTGATTTACGTTTCCCTAATGATGAGAGATGTTGAACATCTTTTCATGTGTCTGTTGGCTATCTGTATGCCTTTTTTGAGATATGTCTTTCATGTCTTCTCCCTATATTTAATTGGATTATTTGTTTTTAGGGTGTTGAGTTGTGTAAGTTCTTTATATATTTTGGATATTAACCATTTATTTGATAAGTCATTTACAAATATTTTCTCCCATTCAGTAGTTTGTCTTTCAGTTTTGTTGGTTCTTTCCTTTGCTGTGCAGAAGATTTTTATTTTGATGTGATCTCAATAGTTTATTATGTTTTTGTTTCTATTGCCTCAGGAGACATATCTAGAAAAATGTTGCTATGCCCATGTCAGAGAAATTACTTCTAGGTAACTTCTAGGCTCTCTTCTAGGATTTTTATGGTATCAAGTCTCACATTGAGGTCCTTAATGAATTTTGAGTTTATTTTTGTGTATGGTATAAGAAAATGGTACAGTTCATTCTTTTGCATGTAGCTGTCCAGTTCTTCCAATGCTGTCTTTTCCCCATTGCATATTCCTTCCTGCTTTGTCAAAGATTAATTGACCATATAAATTGTGGGTTTATTTCTGGGTTTTCTAATTTGTTCCATTGCTTTATGTGTCTATTTTTGTGCCAGTACCAAACTGTTTTGGTTACTACAGCTTTGTAATAGAACTTGAAGCCTGGAATTGTGATACCACCAGTTTTCATTTTTTTAAATTTAAGTTCAAGTTAATTCACATATAGTATATTATTAGTTTCAGGAGTAGAATTTAGTGATTCATCAGTTGCATATAACACCCAGTGCTCACTACATCAAGTGCTCTCCTTAATGCCCATCACCAAATTATTTCATCCCCCTCCCAACCTCCACTCCAGCAACCCTCAGTTTCTTCCCTATAGTTAAGAGTCTCTTATGGTTTGCCTCCGTCTCTGTGTTTATCTTTTTTTATTTTTTTAAAATTTATTTCTTTAAAGACTTCATTTATTTATTTGAAGTGTGTGGGGGGAGAGAGTGAGTGAGCAGGAGCAGAGAGAGAGGAAGAAGCAGGCTCCCTGCTCAGAAGAGAGTCCAAGGTGGGGCCCAATCCCAGGACCCCAGGATCATGACCTGAGCTGAAGACAGATGCCTAACTGACCGAGCCACCCAGGTGCCCCACCTTATTTTATTTCTCCTTCTCTTCTCCTATAGTCATCTGTTTTGATTCTACATGAGTGATATCGTATTGTACCTGTCTAAGTTTGTTTAGCATAATACAGTCTAGCTCCATTAACAATGGCAAGATTTCATTCTTTTAGATGGTGGAGTAATATTCCATATATTATATTATATATTATTCCATATATAAACTGCATTTTCTTTACCCATTCATCTGTTGATGGATGTCTTGGCTCTTTCCATAGTTTGGCTATTTTGGACATTGCTGCTATAAATATTGGTGTGCATATAACCCTTCAAATCACTATTTTTATATTCTTTGGATAAGTACCTAATAGAGCAATTCCTGGGTCAAAGGGCAGTTCTATTTTTAATTTTTTGAGGAAACTCCATACTGTTTTCCAGAGTGGCTACACAAGTTTGCATTCCCACCAACAGTGTAAGAGGGTTCTCCTTTCTCTGCATCCTTGTCAACATCTTTTGTTTCCTGAGTAGTTATTTTTAGCTATTCTGACAGGTGTGAGGTGGTGTGAGGTGGTCTCTCATCACGCTTTTGATTTGTATTTCCCTGATGATGAGTGATGTTGAGCATCTTCTCATGTGTTGGTTAACCATCTGGATGTCATTTTGGAGAAATGTCTGTTCATGTCTTCTGCCCATTTCCTGACTGGATTTTTTGTTTTTTGGGTGTTGAGTTTGATAAGTTCTTTATAGATTTTGGATACTGGTCCTTTACCTGATATGTCATTTGTGAATATCTTTTCCAATTCTGTAGGTTGCCTTTTAGTTTTGTTGATTATTTCCTTTGCTGTGGAAAAGCTTTTTATCTTGATGAAGTCCCAATAGTTCATTTTTGCTTGTTTCCCTTGTGCTCCCCTTGCCTTTGGAGACATGTCTAGCAAGAAATTGCTGTGGCCAAGGTCAAAGAGGTTGCTGCTTATGTTATCCTCTAGGATTTTGACGGTTTCCTGTTTCACATCTTTCATACATTTTGAATTTATTTTTCTGTATGGTGTATGAAAGTGGTCCAGTTTCATTCTTCTGCATGTGGCAGAATTTTCCCAACACCATTTGTTGAAGAGACCGTCTTTTTTCCACGGGATATTCTTTCCCGCTTTGTCAAAGGTTAGTTGACCATAGAGTTGAGGGTCTATTTCTGGGTTCTCTATTCTGTTCCACTGATCTATGTGTCTGTGTTTTTGCCAGTACCATACTGTCTTGATGATTACAGCTTTGTAACATAGCTTGAAGTCTGGAATTGTGATGCCTCCAGCTTTGGTTTTCTTTTTCAACATTACTTTGGCTATTCGGGGTCTTTTTTGGTTCCATACAAATTTCAGAATTGTTTATTCCAGCTCTGTGAAAAATACTGCTGTTATTTTGATAGGGATTGCATTAAATATGTAGATTGCTTTGGGTAGCATATACATTTTAACCATATTTGTTCTTCCAATCCGTGAGCTTGGAATGTTTTTCCATTTCTTTGTGTCTTCCTCAATTTGTTTCATAAGTGTTCTACAGTTTTCAGAGTACAGATGTTTACCTCTTTCATTAGACTTATTCTTAGGTATCTTATGGTTTTTGGTGCAATTGTAAATGGGATTGATTCCTTGATTTCTCTTTCTGCTGCTTCATTGTTGGTGTATACAAATACAACAGACTTTTGTGCACAGATTTTGTATCCTGCGACCTTGCTGAATTCTTTTATCAGTTGCAGCAATTTTTTGATGGAGTCCTTTGGGTTTTCTATATAGAGCAATATGTCATCTGCAAAGAGTGGAAGTTTGACTTCTTTGCCAATTTGCTTTTATTTCTTTTTATTGTCTGATTGCTGAGCAAAGGACTTCCAGTACTATGTTGAACAACAGGGGTGAGAATGGATATCCCTGTCATGTTCCTGATCTTAGGGGAAAAGTTCTGTTTTTCCCCACTGAGGATATTAGCTGTGGGTCTTTTATATATGGCCATTATGATGTTGAGGTATGTTCCCTCTATCCCTACTTTGTTGAGGGTTTTAATCAAGAAAGGATGCTGTATTTTGTCAAATGCTCTTTCTGTATCTATTGAGAGGATCATACAGTTCTTGTCCTTTCTTTTATTAATGTGGTGTATCACGTTTATTGATTTGTGGATGTTGAACCACCCCTTCAGCCCAGGAATAAATCCCACTTGGTTTTGGTGAATAATCCTGTTAATGTACTCTTGGATCCAATTAGGTAGTATCTTGTTGAGAATTTTTCTATCCACATTCATCAGGGATATTGGTCTGTAATTCTCCATTTTGGTGGGGTCTTTCTCTGGTTTGGGGATCAAGGTAATCCTCACAGAATGAGTTTGGAAGTTTTTGTTCCATTTCTATTTTTTGTAACCGTTTCAGAAGAACAGGTATTAATTTTTCTTTAAATGTCTGGTAGAATTCCGCTGGGAAGCCATCTGGTCCTGGACTCTTGTTTGTTGGGGGATTTTTGATTACTGATTCAATTTCTTGCTAATTATGGGTCTGTTCAGATTTTCTATTTCTTCCTGTTTCAGTTTAGTTAGTTTATATGTTTCTAGGAATTTATCTGTTTCTTCCAGATTGCCTAATTTGTTGGCATATAATTGCTCATAATATGTTCTTAAAATTGTTTGTATTTCTTTGGTGTTGGTTGTGATCTCTCCTCTTTCATTCATGATTTTATTTATTTGGGTTCTTTCTCTTTTCCTTTTGATAAGTCTGGCTAAGAGTTTATCAATCTTGTTTTGTTCAAAGACCCAGCTCCTAGTTTCATTGATCTGTTCTACTATTTTTCTGCTTTCTCTATCATTGATCTCTGCTCTAATCTTTATTATTTCCCTTCTCCTATTGGATTTAGGCTTTATTTGCTGTTCTTTTTTCAGCTCCGTTAGATATAAGGTTAGGTTGCGTATTTGAGAATTTTCTTGCTTCTTAAGGAAGGCCTGTGTTGCTATTAATACCATTTTTTTTTTCTTTTTCAGGATTGCTTTGGGTATTCTGGATCTTTTCTGGTTCCAACAAATTTTAGGATTCCTTGTTCTAATTCTGTGAAAAATGCTGTTGGTATTTTGATAGGGATTGCATTTAATTTGTAGATTGCTTTGGGTAGAATAGACATTTTAACAATACTTATTCTTCCAATCTATGAGCATGGATGTCTTTCCATTTGTCTCACCTTCAATTTCTTACATGAATGGTTTATAATTTTCAGAGTACAGGTCTTTCACCTCTTTGGTTAAGTTTATTTCTAGGTATTTTTTTTTTTTAAGATTTTATTTATTTGACAGAGAGAGACACAGCAAGAGAGGGAACACAAGCAGGGGGAGTGGGAGAGGGAGAAGCAGGCTTCCTGCGGAGCCAGGAGCCCGATGTGGGGCTCGATCCCAGGACCCTGGGATCATGACCTGAGCTGAAGGCAGACACTTAACAACTGAGCCACCAAGGCACCCCTATTTCTAGGTATTTTATTGTTTTTGGTGCAACTGTAAATGGGATTATCTTAATTTCTGTTTGTTGCTTCATTATTAGGACATAGGAATTCAACAAATTTCTGTGCACTGACTTTGTATACTGCAACTTCACTGAATTAACAGTTCTAGTAGTTTTGGTGGAGTCTTTAGGGTTTTCTATATATATTATCATATTACCTGTAAATAGTGAGAGTTTTACTTCTTCCTTACCAATTTGGATGCTTTTTATTCCTTTCTCTTGCCTAACTGCTACGGCTAGGACTTCCAGTACTATGTTGATTAAAAGCGCTGAGTAGATATTCTTGTCTCGTTCCATAACTTAGGGGAAAAGATCTTAGTTTTCTGACATGGAGGATGATGTTAGCTGTGGGTTTTTCATATAAGGTCTTCATTATGTTGAGGTATGTTCCCCTTAGATCTACTTCGTTGAGGGTTTTTATCATAAATGGATGTGGTGCTTTGTGAAATGATTTTTCTACATCTATTAAAATGATCATATGGTTTTTATCCTTTCTTTTATTGTATGTGATGCATCACACTGATTGACTTGCAAATATTGAACCCCTTGCATCCTGGGAATAATCCCACTTGATAGTAGTGAATGATGTATTTACTGTTATTGTTGGATTTGGTTTTCTGATACTTTGCTGAAGTTTTTTTCCTTTTATGTTAATCAGAGATTGGCCTGTAGTTCTTTTTGTGGTGGTATTTATCTGGTTTTGGAATTTTGAATTTGAGAAGAATGGGTATTAACTCTTCTTCAAAAATTTGGTAGAATACACCTTTGAAGCTATCTGTTCTTGGACTTTTGTTTCTTGGGAGTTTTCGGTTACTGATTCAATTTCGTTGCTGGTAATCAGTCTATTCAAATTTTCTATTTCTTCCTGTTTCAGATTTGGTAGGTTATAAGTTTCTAGAAATTTATCCATTTCTTCAAGGTTGTCCAGTTTTTTGGCATATAAGTTTTAATATTCTCTCACAATCTTTTGTACTTATGTGGTGTCAGTTAGTATTCTTCCTCTTTAATTTCTGATTTTGTTTATTTGAGTGCCCTCCCCCTCTCTCCCTCTTTATGATGAGTCTGGCTAGAGGTTTATCAATTTTGTTGATCTTTTCAAAGAAGCAGCTCCTGGTTTCATTGATCTGTTTCTACTGCTGTTGTTGTTTTAGTTTCTATATCACTTATTTCTGCTCTGATCTTTATTATTTCCTTCCTTTGGCTGGTTTTGAGTTTTATTTGACCTTCTTTTTCTAGCTCTTGTAGGTGTAAGGTTAGGTTGTTCATTTGAGATTTTTTTTTTTTTTTTTTTTTGCTTCTTGAAGTAGGCCTGTATTGCTATAAACTTCCCTCTTAGAACTGCTTTTGCTGCATCCCAAAGATTTTGTATTGTTGTGTTTTCATTTTCACTTATCTTCATGTATTTTTTTATTTCCTCTTTGATTTCTTAGCTGACCCATTCAGTGTTTTGTAGCATGTTATTTAACTTTCATGTATTTGTGTCCTTTCCAGATTTTTTCTCATGGTTGATTTCAGTTTCATTACATTGTGGTCAGAAAAGATGCATGGTATAACTTTGATCTTTTTACTATAGATTTATGTTTGTTATTAACTGCTTTATGAACCTGGGTGTTCCCATAATTGTTACATAATATTTACAGCGGTTATGTCTTCTTGTTGGATTGTCCCCTTAATGATTATAGTGTTCCTGTTTGTCTCTTGTTACATTCTTTGCTTTAAAGTCAACTTTGCCTGATACAAGTATTTTCTTTTCACATCCACTTGCATAATAACTGTTTCTCCATTCCCTTTCAATCTGCAGCTGTCTTTAGGTAGGAAGTGAGTCTCTTGTAGGCAACATATAGATGGGGCTTTTTTATTCGTTCCATCATGGTATGTCATTCTATTGGAGCTTTTAGTCTATTTGCATTCAAAATAATTATTGATAGGCACGTATGTATTGCCATTTTGTTATTTTTGTGTTTGTTTTTGTGGATCTTCTCTGTTCCTTTCTTCCCTTGCTCTCTTCTCATAAGTTGGCTTTCTTTAGTGATATACTTGGATTCCTTTCTCTTTATTTTTTGCACATCTATTTCTTTTTCAAGATTTTATTTATTAGAGAGAGTGAGCACACAAGCAGGGGGAGTTGGAGGAGAGGCAGGCTCCCCACTGAGCGGGGAGCCAGATGTGGGGCTTGATCCCAGGACCCTGGGATCACGACCTGAGCCAAAGGCAGATGTTTAACCTACTGCACAGATCCAGGCGCCCCATTACTAATTTTTGATTTGTTGTTATCACTAGGTTTCTATATAACATCTTCTGCATATAGCAGTCTACCTTAAGTTGATGGTCGCTTAAGTTTGAATGCTTTTTACTTCTCTCCTTCCCACATTTTAGGTATATGGAGTCATATTTTCTTTTATTTTGTGAGTCCCTTAGCTGATTTTTACAGAAATACTTTTTAAAAAATTTTTACAGAAATACTTATTTTTGAATGATAGCCTTGCTGAATAGATGTTCTTGGCTGCAGATTTTTTCCTTTCAGCACTCTGACTATATCATGCCACTCTAGTCTGGCCTACAAAGTTTCTGTTGAAAAATCTGCTGATAGCCTCATGGGGTTTCTCTTGTAAGTAACTGTTTTCTGTTGCCGCTTTTAAAATTCTTTATCACTGCTTTTTGTCATTCTAATACTATGTTTCTGTTGTGGACCTCCTTGATTTTGTTGGCGATCTCTATGCCTCCTAGATTTGAATTTTTTTCCTCCACCAAATTTAGGAAGTTTCCAGCTATTTTTTTTTTTTTAAGATTTTATTTATTTATTTGACAGAGAGAGAGAGAGATAGTGAGAGCAGGAACACAAGCAGGGGGAGTGGGAGAGGGAGAGGTAGGCCTCCCACCGAGCAGGGAGCCCGTCGCGGGGCTTGATCCCAGGACCCCAGGATCATGACCTGAGCCGAAGGCAGACGCTCAACAACTGAGTTTTCTGCCCCCTTTTCTCTCTCTTCTTATGGAATCCTTATAATGCTAATGTTATGATGCTTGATGGTGTCACTGAGTTCTGTAAGTCTATTCTCATTGTGCATAATTTTTTTCCTCCCACCTGCTCAGCTTGAATACTTTCCATTACTGTGTCCTCTAGGTCACTGATTCATTCTTCTGCTGCTTCTAGCCTGCTACTTATTCTATCTAGTGTATTTTTAATTTCAATTATTATGTTCTTCATCTCTGATTGGTTCCTTTTTATCTCTGTGTTAAGGGTCTCACTGATATTCACTACTCTTTTCTAAAGTCCAGTGAGTATCTTTATGATCATCACTTTCAATTCTCTATCAGGCATATTATTTATCTCCATTTCACTTAGGTCTCTTGCCATGATTTTGTCCTGTTCTTTCATTTGGAACATATTTCTCTGTCTCTTCACTTTGCCTAACACTCTGTTTCTGTGTGTTAAGCAAGTCAGTTATGTCTCTTGCTCTTTAAAGTAGTGAGTGGGGTATGCACTTTTAAGTAGGTGGTGCTTGTACTCTTCCACAGGGGATGTGCAGCTGCTATGGAGACTGAGGCAGGCCAGGGCCACTCTGCATAGTGTGTGCAGGCAGGAGTTGTGGTTCTAACAAGATGTGCGCATACTCCATGGGAGGTGACCAGTTGCTGCACGGACCAAGGCACTGCAAAGCCCGCAGTTGGGAGACAAAGTATTGGTAAGGTTTGCGCTTGTCTTCTCGGGGGAGGAGACCTGCAGCAGCAGGTTTGAGGCAGGCCCACTGGAGCAGGCAGAGTGTGGTGTCAGCACATTAGGTAGTGAATGCTGGTGCTGAGCTGGTTCCTGCAGCTGGTGTGTATTTATGTTGGGGTGGGGGAGGAAGTGGCACTCACCAGCTCCTTAGTTCCTGGAGAAGTTCCTCAGTGAACTCTGAGATTAGTGAATAACTCTCCCTTCTGTATGCCCCAGGCATTTTTCAAACTGTTGTCTTCATGCTGTATTTCCCAGGGCTGTTTGTTGTGTTGTCTCTTTAAGGGCAGGAAAACAGCTTTCTTTCTTTTTTTTTTTTTTAATTTTATTTATTTGACAGAGAGAGCACAAGCAGAGGGAGAAGCAGGCTCCCTGCAGAGCAAGGAGCCCAATGTGGGACTCGATCCCAGGACCCTGGGATCATGACCCAGGCCAAAAGTAGCCACTTAACCAACTGAGCCACCCAGGCATCCCAGGAATACAGCTTTCTATGGCCCTCCAGACTTTCCCAGAACCCAACCCAATAATTTTTAAAGTTCCAGGCTTTAAGTTCTTTTGGCTGTAAGAACTCATGAAATTTGGCCCCTCTGATTTTCAAAGCCAAATGCTATGGGGACTCATTTTCCTCCTGCAGGCTCCCCAGTATGACAGTCTGTTTCTCACCCTTCTCTGTGCCCATGGCTCACTCCCTCCCGCCATCAGCCAGACCTGAGGGATTTAGCTTCTCACCATGTCTGACTTTCTCCTATGCTCTTCGATAAGGTCTTATCTTTACATTTAGCTGTAAAGTTTCTTCTGCCACTCTTTGGGTTATTTTTTGCATTATTTACACTGACATGAGTGTTATCTAGTTGTATTCATGGGACAAGGTGAGTGCAGAGTCCTCCTACTTCACCATCTACCCCGAAACTCTGTCTTCCTCAGCACAGAAATCCTTGAGAGTTTTGAGTTCAGGAGGTGCTGGGTGGCACCCTGTGGGTTCTCTAGCAAACTATTTTAGTTTTCTTAAAAGTTTATTGAAGCTTGCTTTATGGCTTAACATGTAATTTATTTTATGCATCTCTCTGTGCATCTCCTTCTCTCTCTCTGAGTTTGTGTGTGTGTGTGTGTGTGTGTGTGTGTGTGAATTAGGTTAATTGTAATGTCCATATCTTCTATATCCTTTCTGATTCTGATTTGTTTGTACTATCAATTACTGAGAAGGATGTGTTAGAACCTACCACATGATTATAAATTCACCTGTTTTTCCTTTCCGTTCCATCAATTTTCACTTTATATTTTCTGGAGCTACTACTGGGTGCATAGAGATTTAATATTGTTATATCTTCCTGATGTTTATTGGTATTAGATATCTTTTATTTCTAATAATGCTTCTTGACTTAAAGTCTACTTTGTTTGCTATGAATATAAATATCTCATTTTCTTAAAGAGACAAAGAAACAGACTCAAATAGAACTGGCGGTTACGAGAGGAGCGGTAGATGGGAAGATGGGTGAAATAGGGGATTAAGAGTACACTTACTGTGATGAGCCCTGAATAATATATAGAATTGCTGAATCACCATATTGTTCACCTGAAACTAATGTAACACTATATGTTAACTATACTGGAATTAAAACATAAGGAAAAAATTAAATTATCTTTCTTTAAACATCTGCATAGTGTTTCTTTTTTCATCCTTAACTTTCAACATTTTGTGCCATTATAATTTAAGATGTATTCTTTTAAGCAGTACATAGTTGGGTTTTGTTTTATTATATAATTTGACAATTTTTGCTTTTTAATTGGGAGATTTAGTTCTTTTGAATAAACTTTACAGTTATGTTTGCTATTTTAATCTTGGTATCTATCTGACCCATTTTTTTCTAAAGATTTTATTTATTTATTTGATAGAGAGAGACACAGCGAGAGAGGGAACACAAGCAGGGGGAGTGGGAGAGGGAGAAGCAGGCTTCCTGCAGAGCAGGGAGCCCGATGCGGGGCTTGATCTCAGGACCCTGGGATCATGACCTGAGCCGAATGCAGATGCTTAACGACTGAGCCACCCAGGCGCCCCAACCCATGTTTTTTATGTTCCCTTTTCTCTCCTTTATTTTCCTCTTTCGTATTATCAATACATTCTATTATACCACTAACCCCCTCTATTAGTTCTTAACTATATATATTTTTAACATTCTTTTCATGATTTTCTTAGGAATTCTAACTTGTTTTCCTGACTTTTAACCAATATGAAGTTAATTTTAGCACTTCTCCAGTAATGCTTGAAACATATTAAGTCCATTACACACTTCCAGGCATTAGGGTGATTTTTTTTGCCATGGATTTTAATTACACATACATTTTAATCTCAGAAGACATTATCGATATAGTTTTGAGTAGGCTACATTAAGTTGAAATTTTAGTATTTGTCAATACATTTATCTTTCTGGTTGCTCTTCATTCCTTCCTACATTTCTGTGTTTATTATTACTTTCCCTTTGACTGAAGAACTACATTTACTATTTCTTTGCATGCACATATGCAAGTTACTAATTCTCTGTTTGTGTGTGCAATGTGTTTATATAATTCCACATTGGCAATTTTTCCCCTAGAGGTTTAACAATGTCATTCTACTCTCTTCCGGCTTCCTTTATTTCTTTTGAAAATGCAGCAATCAGTTTTATTGTTGTTCTGTGAAAAACCTTTTGTCCTAGGCCTGCTTTTAAGATTTTTCTCCTTATCTCTGATAAAAGTTTATCACTTTTATTATGTTGTGTTTATGTTAGGTTTTGTTTATTTATCCTGCTTGGAGTTCTTAAAACTTTCTGAATTTGTAGTTTGCAAGTCTTCCATCAGTTTTGGAAAAATCTTGGCTGTTATCTCTTCAATTATTGATTCTGTCCCATTGTCTTCCTCATCTCCTTCAAGGACTCCAATTACACATGTATTGGACTATTTACATTCCACCTGTCTTCTCAGCTATAGTTTCTTTTTTCCCCCTCCCAAATTCCTTTTTATTTGTGTTTCAATTTGAAACTTTACTGTCAACCTGTTATCTAGTTTACCAATCCTATCATCTACTGCTAAACCCACTTTAATAAATTAGTAATTTTAGATATTGTGTTCTGTTTTGGGATTTCCATTTGATTCTTTATAATTATAGAGATTCTTTTTTGTGGGTGAAATGATTAATCTTCTTATCCATTTTCTTCTTCATGTTTACTGCCTTTTTGAATATTTTAACCATAACTATTACAAAGTACTTGCCATTCAACTCCAACATTTGGATTAACTTTGAATTGGTTTATATAATGTGTGTTTTTCTTCGTTTTGGTTATGGGGTCTTATGTTTTTCTGTGCTTAATAATTTTCAACTGAATGCCTACCATTATATGTAAAATAATGGTAGAGATGTCACATATTATTTATTCTGATGATTCAGGCTTGCCTATGCCAGGCAGATGGAATAGGGCTAATCACTTCAACTTAAACAAGAACTGTTCAGTGTAGCTGCCAATTTGTTGGCTCTGGTTCTCATAAAACAGCTGTAAAGTTCATCCTGCTTTTCAGCAACTTTCTATTTATGTTTTTAATCTCCTAACTTGTGCAGCCCCAGATGTCCTAAAGGTACTACTGGATGTATGCTTGATGCCCCCTCCTCTCAATATCACCACAAAAAATCTGCTGGTTTTCCTATAGTCTAGCAATGACCCTCCATGAGTAAAGAGCTGGAATTTTCAGATTTCTGCCTGTAGATAACAAGTGTCTACAGGGTAAAAGAGGCTGCAAAAATGAGCTCTCCTGGTTTTTAACTTCCACTGTCTTGGACACTCCAGTTCTCATTGCCCCAACAGCTCTCTGGTGCCTTTAAATAAATGATTTTTCTTAGTTGTTTAAAACAGATGGGTATTGGTGTGTGAATAAAGGATTCTGAAGAATAAAGGTCAAGGCTCAGAAGACAAGACATAGAATACAGACCATAAAAATAGATGGGAAAAGGATAAAGACCTAGATTACTAGACTGTCAAAGAATCAAGTTTAAAAAAACACATATATATTCATGTGTTTTCACATTATATTCACATTATATTCAAAACACATAGAAACCATGTGATTAGCCACAACATGCATGTATATATATAAATATATGAATGTATATATACACACACATTCATATGTTAAATTTGGGATTATCTTTCTTTCATTAAGAGATAAAAACTAAAATCGGTTTTACTACATGCTACCATAAATGTTTTTAGTCATATGTTACTACAGTGGAATCCTGTTTTTTGTTTTACTACCCTTCATTCTTTCTTCGTTCTTTTGGTAAAATAATATTCCTTTTTTTAACATTTGAAAAAAGTTTTTATTTAAATTCCAGTTTTCTTCCCAAGTTTTTATTTAAATTCCAGTTAGTTAACATACAGTGTAATATTAGTTTCAGGTGTAGAATTTAGTCATTCCTCATTTACACACAACACCCAGTGTTCATCACAACAAGTGCTCTTTAATATGAATTACCCATTTAACCCATCCCCCAGCCATCTCCCCTCCAGGAACCCTCAGTTTGTTCTCCATAGTTAAGAGTCTGTTTTATGGTTTGTCTCTTTTTTTAAACCCCTATGTTCATTTGTATGTTTCTTAAAATTCCACATATGAGTGAAATCATATAGTATTTGTTTTTTTCTGACTGATTTATTACACATAGTGGTAAAATAGTATTTCAAATATCTTTTGGAAAATCATCTGTACTAGTCCAGGTTCTCCAGAGAAGCAGAACCAATAGCGTCTAAGAAGTCCCACAATCTGCCATCTGCAAATTGGACACCCAGAAAAGCTGATGGTGTAGTTCACTCTGAGCCTAAAGGGCTGGGAACCAGGGGAGTCAATGTTGTAAGTCCCAGCCTGAGTCTGAAGGCGTAAGACCTAGGGGAGCTAATAGTGTAAATCCCAGTCCAAGTTGGGGAGAAGACTGATATCTTAGCTCAAATAGTTAGGCAGAGAAGGAATGAATTCTCCCTTTCTGCCTTTTGTTCTATTCAGGATCTCAGTGGATTGGATGATGCTCCCCCACATTGGGGAGGGCAATCTACTTACTGAGCTCACAAATTCATATGTTAATCTCATCTGAAAACACTTGCACAGATGCATCCAGACATACTGTTTAGCCAAATATCTGGGTAGCATGTGATTTACTCAAACTGACACATAAAATTAAGCATCACACCATCCTTCCCCACTCACAAACTAACTTTAGGGACAGACCTAGATTGTCCTAAGGCAGTCAGTATATTGCATTCCTTTGGCCACATCAATTATTTCAGAAATAAGTGAATAAGCACATGACCCCTATAGTCCAACCCAAGTTAACAAGACCCAATTCTAGAATTTATCTTTTTGGTAATTTGTTTCTTCCTCTAGAATTCAACTGGGACATATAAAGGCTGAAATTTCTACCTCTATATAACTTGAAAATTAAGCCAATACATAGAAGCAAACAAAAATCCAGAAATAGAACAAAACCTTACAAGAGATGAACTACATACATACAACAGGATGAATCTCAAAATCATCATGCTGAAATAAGCCAGACATAGAATACGTATTGTATGATTCTATTAATATAACATTCTAGAAAATACTAATAAATTTATGGTGACAAAAAGCAGATTAGGGGTTACTGGGACCAGTGGTGGAGAGATGGATAGATTGGAAAAGAGAACAATTTTTGGTTGGGATGAGTGAAATACTCTTTATCTTCATTACTGTGTGGAAACATAACTATCAAAATGCACTGGACTGTATACCTTTGATGGATGCGATTTACTGTATATAAATTATACCTCAATAAAGTTGACTGAAATAAAAGTTAACAAATAAATAAAAAGTAATCTCTGGAAGTTAGCCCTATCCTTGGTCTTTCAGTTATGTGAGTAATAAGTTTTATTTTTGTTTAAGCAATTTGGAGTGTGGTTTTCTTTCCCTTGAAACAAGGAAACCCCACCTGATACAATTATGTTAGATTTACAAATTTTACTATGGTAAGCAAATGTATTAATATAGTTTTGAAAGACAGTCAATAATGGTTGAACAAAAAGACTTACAGGTGCTTAACAACTCACCTTTCCTTTAAATAAAAAACATGATTCTTCAATAATGCTAATTAACTCGTTTTATTTTTATTCCTTTCTAAGAGGAGAGTCCAACATTTCTTAAAGTATTACACTGCTTAGGAATTGTTACTTAATAATTTTCCTGATCACTGATTTAGTATTTTTTCTGTTCATACTTACTTATAATTGGACATAAAATAATATATAATTCTTCAAGTTACATTTTCATACATTTGCATAGTTACAAGCCACATCTTCCACTTTCTCTCTTCTTGGTTCAGTTATCTTAATTTCTAAAATATCTTTCGGATCTTAAAATTTCTGCATTTCCCCTTTAAAATTACATTGGAAAAAATTAGTTTTAGAGAAATATAAATTTTAAAACACCCAATACTTTAGAATAAAATAAATACATTCCAAACACAAGACTGATAGTTCAAGATTCAAGAAACACAGTGTATATGTATTGAGAATCATGGCCTTGTAACTAGGGAAGTTGAAAGTGTGCTTGAGTCACATACACACATTAAATTTTGATTAAGGAAATAAAAATCTTTCATAACACACAACTATACATGAATTATGCTGAAACTTAGGTCACAGACATATACTACTATCTAAAGACAATTGCCCGCAGGACAAAATCAACACACCCAATAGAAATCCTATATCAAGTTTCATGATTTAAGTTATGCAATTTGAGAATTTCTGGAAACAAATGTACTAACAACACTAAGAATATCTTTTCTCCCTTTTACTTCCTCATTAGTAGTCAGAGAAAATGAAAATAGAAGGCTTTAAATAAGTCTTTATCTCAGTAGTTCCATCTGACCAAAACTGTTTTTCTGATGTATGTTAAACTATATATAATATAGTATTATTATAAATCCTTGTATAAATATTTTAGTTATCTGTCATATAATTTATGTCACTTGAAATAATTTTACTGCTTGGGGCGCTTGTGTGGTACAGCCGGTTAAGCGTTGGACTCTTGGTTTCCACTCAGGTCCCGTGATCTCAGGGTCATGAGAATGAGCCCTGTGTTGGCTCCCCACTCAGTGTAGTGTGGAGACCGCTTAAGACTCTCTCTCTTCCTCCGCCCCCCCACTTCATTCTCTCTCTCTCTCAAATAAATCTTTAAAAAAATAATTTAACTGCTTTTCCTATGTTTAAAACAGTTTTTTCCTAAATGCTTTATTTTAATAACTCAATTATTACAGCTATTTTCCTCATGTTTTCATTATCTTCCAGGTGATACATATTATTATATATAATTCCTGTAGCTGAGCATTATCCACCTAGATGGAGGCATACATCAAAATGATTCAGTTTTTGGGAGACGAACCATGAGAGACTATGGACTCTGAGAAACAAACTGAGGGTTCTAGAGGGGAGGGGGGTGGGAGGATGGGTTAGTCTGGTGATGGGTATTAAAGAGGGCACATATTGCATGGAGCACAGGGTGTTATAGGCAAACAATGAATCATGGAACGCTATTATCAAAAACTAATGAACACATAGATCAATGGAACAGAATAGAGAGCCCAGAAGTGGACCCTCAACTCTATGGTCAACTAATCTTTGACAAAGCAGGAAAGAATGCCCAATGGAAAAAAGACAGTCTCTTCAACTAATGGTGTTGGGAATATTGGACAGCCACATGCAGAAAAATGAAACTGGACCATTTCCTTACACCACACACAAAAATAGACTCAAAATGGTTGAAAGACCTAAATGTGAGACAGGAGTCCATCAAAATCCTAAAGGAGAACACAGGCAGCAACCTCTTCGACCTCAGCCACAGCAACTTCTTCCTAGAAATGGCGCCAAAGGCAAGGGAAACAAGGGCAAAAATGAACTACTGGGACTTCATCAAGATTAAAAGGTTTTGCACAGCAAAAGAAGTCAAGAAAACCAAAAGACAACTGACAGAATGGGAGAAGATATTTGCAAATGACATATCAGATAAAGGGCTAGTATCCAAAATCTATAAAGAACTTATCAAACTCAACACCCAAAGAACAAATAATCCAATCAAGAAATGGGCAGAAGACACGAACAGACATTTTTCCAAAGAAGACATCCAAATGGCCAACAGACACATGAAAAAGTGCTCGACATCGCTCGGCATCAGGGAAATCCAAATCAAAACCTCAATGAGATACCACCTCACGCCAGTCAGAATGGCTAAAATTAACAAGTCAGGAAACGACAGATGTTGGCGGGGATGCGGAGAAAGGGGAACCCTCTACACTGTTGGTGGGAATGCAAGCCGGTGCAGCCACTATGGAAAATAGTATGGAGGTTCCTCAAACAGTTGAAAATAGAGCTACCATACGATCCAGCAATTGCACTACTGGGTATTTATCCCAAAGATACAAATGTAGGGATCCGAAGGGGTACGTGCACCCCAATGTTTATAGCAGCAATGTCCACAATAGCCAAACTATGGAAAGACCCAAGATGTCCATCGACAGATGAATGGATAAAGAAGATGTGGTATATATACACAATGGAATATTATTTAGCCCTCAAAAGGAATGAGATCTTGCCATTTGCAATGACATGGATGGAACTGGAGGGTGTTATGCTGAGCGAAATAAGTCAATCAGAGAAAGACATGTATCATATGACCTCATTGATATGAGGAATTCTTAATCTCAGGAAACAAACTGAGGGTTGCTGGAGTGGGGGTTGGGTGGGAGGGATGGGGTGGCTGGGTGATAAGACATTGGGGAGGGTATGTGCTATGGTGAGTACTGTGAATTGTGTAAGACTGTTGAATCATAGACCTGTACCTCTGAAACAAATAATGCAATATATGTTAAGGAAAAAAAGAAGAAGATAGCAGGAGGGGAAGAATGAAGTGGGGGAATCAGAGGGGGATATGAACCATGAGAGACGATGGACTCTGAAAAACAAACTGAGGGCTCTAGAGGGGAGGGGGGTGGGAGGATGGGTTAGCCTGGTGATGGGTATTAAAGAGGGCATGTTCTGCATGGAGCACTGGGTGTTATGCACAAACAATGAATCATGGAACACTACATCAAAAACTAATGATGTAATGTATGGTGATTAACATAACAAATTTTTTAAAAAAGAAAAAGAAAACTACGGGGAAAAATAGAATAAAAAACTAATGATGTAATGTATGGTGACTAACATAATAAAATAAAACTAAAAAAAATGATTCAGTTTTTGAGTTGAATATAATTTTTTACAGCTTTTATGTAATAATATTAGTTGACTTTATCTTTCAATAATATCATAGGTATACAGTGAATTCTTTCTATCTAGAAAAATGAGATAATTATCAATTTTATTTCAAATCCACTGAGATGATGGTATTAAGACACTGACATATGTGTAGTCATTATAAGATATGACATACATTATTAAAATACTATGTATATTTAAAGCTGATAAAAATCAATTACTTTTTTAGATATTATTTATTTATTAGAGAGAGAACACGTGTGCATGACAGTGAGAGTGAGAGAGAGAGAGAGAGAGAGAGAGAGAGAGCAGGAGCAGGGGCAGGGGGAGAGAGAGAAGCAGACTTCCCGCTCAGCAGGAGGCCCAATGTGGGGGCTTGATCCCAGGACCCTGGGATCATGACCTGAGCCAAAGGCAGACCCTTAACCAACTGAGCCACCCAGGTGCCCCTCAATTACTGCCTTATAAAGTTACTCAATTCCTAACATGGTAATTTGTACTAAGCACTTAATATTTTGACTCAGTGATTCTCTGTGATTTATCAGGTTAACAACTATCTAAACAACTACCTAAAGAATTAACACTTTCTAAAGAAAGTAAGACCTAGAATAGGGGTTTTTAACCTGGGGCACATTGATGGGCATGGGAGGGGAATAAACTCCTTGAAATTATATGCAAATTTCTGTGTATGTGTGTTTTCCTAGGGAGAACATTCAAAATTAGCACTGGCTTCTCCAAAGGACTTAATTACACAAATAGTTAATATAACTAGTTATATGGAGAAATAACACCAATCTCGTAACAAAAAATGAAATTATTCCTTCTACATATCAAACAGGCTTGACATTAACTATAATCTCATGGAAATGTCCTGCTACTATACTATAATTAAGAATTTGTAAAAAAAAAAAACGCAACACAGAATATATGACATTTGGCTTCTATCTACTGTAACAAACAAGAAGTGTGAAAACAAAAAAAAAATCCAAACAAATTTGCAAAAAGTAAATTTTATTAAACTAAACTGCCATACCTAGGAATATCTCAATTCTGAGAATAAAGTTTATATAATGTGTAGGTGTCATTTGAATATGATGAGATAATAAGAAATGTACTAAATGATTACTTAAAAATCACGTCTATAAATTGGAAACACTGAGCATTAAGTAATGATAGGTAAGTTGAAACATCAACCTATATTGAAATCACTAAAGATATAACCTAACCTAAAGAGGAAATCACATTTGTTGATTTACAAAAAATGTTTCAAAAACTAAACCCTCTAAAGCAAAACATATAAACAAAAATTGAGAAATACCTACTAGTGGATAATAAATTAACAAAATAATATAATAATTATGTTAGGCCAAATTCATTTCTCTCCAAAAAAGTATTTGAATTTTCATTTTTTCACTGGCTTCAAATTATGAATGAAAATACATTTGTACAAAGTTGAAAACTTACCCGTTTTCATTCAGCTTTTTCTAGTTAGTGAACAACAAGAAAAATCTATACAAATAAATGCCTTTGTTACATTATAATCTATAAATTATATAAATCATGTATTATCTAATGCACACATGTAAGTATATAAAGAGATAAAATGTATAAGACAAGTAAATGCTTGCAATAGAAAATTGAAGTACACGGTTTAGTTTTTCCATGTATTATAAAAAAAAAAAAACAAAACCCAGCCATCATGAAGGCCTGTGCCATTCTTAGGCCACTTTCAGGCAGATTCTGAAAAGCTGGAAAGTAAACACAGGTGTTTTAAAACTAGAGCTGCTGTCACGGACAACCACAAACACCCTTAACTCTGATGTTGCAACGCCTCTTTCCCGCCCTCTGTTTTTTAAAGCAAGGTCAAAAAAGAAAATGCCAAATGTTTCACCTTTCAACACCTCAAAATAAGTAAGAGCTTAAAGTATTGTTTCACAAATATCTAACAAATAGATATTTTTTCACTACTTTTAAGTGTAACCAATTAAATATTGATTACACAAAATAGAAAGCAGAATTTCTTAAAGAATTAGCACCACCTCCAACCTTACAACCCCTCTTCTACCATGTTTAATGGCAGTTTCTCTAGTTTCTGAGAGTAAAATCTTGCGTTTGACCACATTTAGATAGTTCATTCTATATATACATTTCACAGAAAGTATCTGATCTCCTCTAAGGTTTAACACATAAATCAGAAATGAATAAGAATCTTTTTTTTAAGTAGTTAAATACCTTTGGTGACCATGCAAGAAAAGATTTAGACTTAGAAAAATTCAAAGCTTGAAAATATGTAATTCTCCCTTAGAAAACTGTCTTTTTTTTTAAGATTTTATTTATTTGACAGAGAGAGACACAGCGAGAGAGGGAACACAAGCAGAGGGAGTAGGAGAGGGGCAAGCAGGCTTCCCTCTGAGCAGGGAGCCCGATGTGGGGCTCCATCCCAGGACCCTGGGATCACGACCTGAGCCGAAGGCAGACGCTCAAGGACTGAGCCACCCAGGCGCCCCAGAAAACTGTGTCTTAATGGATACTTAAATAGGAGTAGAAATCATTTACAGAGAAAAACAAAAAGTAAAACGATTTCCAAAATGCTACAGACATGGTACTTATATTAAAAAACCGAATAAATTTTCTAATACTAAAATATCATTTAGTCCCTACAATTGTATAATACAGTCCCCCAAAGCAAGGATAACATTCATTAACAATTGATGAGCTACTACTTAACTAGTGAATATAAAAACCAAAGTGAATGAATTATTTACATTTTATCACAAGCATCAAGAAACAGGTGCTGTTAAGAGAATGGCCAAGTATCTGTGAGGTTCCCAAATTAATCCTGGAGGTTATTTTGGAAGGTTTAGTCCTATCCTCAGATTTCCACATATAATTCCTTTGTTCAGTTCATGTAAGAACTGTTCCATAAAGTCATACTTGTGTATTTGACTATTCATAATAAAACACCAGGAGTTTCTCATTGCTCTAAGTTTTTTTTATAAAGAGAAATATCTGCCTTTAATAAGAAGAAAGTGATAAAAATTAATGGGAGTAAAAATTAGGAGTAAATAACACTTTTTTAAAATCAGTATCTATCCTTTTTCAAAAATTTCTTCAGGTATTTTATAATGTTCTCTTGTATTATCTTTATTCAAAATGTAAAGAAACTAATATTAGAGCTGCATAACACTTGCTAATCAGAGGCAATCAACTGTAAATGAGAGAAAAGCAAATAAACTTTTCCATCTTGTTCAGATCCACCCATGCACTCCTTCATCTCACATGTGAAGGACATTATATAGAATAAGAGACGAAATAATAATGTTAAGTTGTGACATAAACCAATGAAGTAAGGAAATTTAGAATTAAGTTTGACAGTTCCTAACCGAGTCCACTGTACTTTGGTATTATCACACGTATATGATACCTACAGGCACAAAGGAGCTAGGAAAGGGCAGTGTGTCAGCCTTAGAAGTTAATTTCCTTGCTTTTGTTGGTTTATATTACCATCTAATATTACGTAAACAATCCGTTTCTAGGCAATTTATTTTTTTCTCTGCCATGATGAGCTGAGCTCATTTGGACACCAAATATCTTTCAACATATAAAAATCCAGTTTAACAGCAACAGCAATGAAAGCTCATAAAAGAATGTCATTTAAAAATAAAATTTACAAAAATATATGATATATGAGAGGGGCGAGGGGTGGGGGGGAGGGGTTAGCCTGGTAATGGGTATTAAAGAGGGCACGTACTGCATGGAGCACGGGGTGTTATATGCAAACAATGAATCATGGAACACTACATCAAAAACTAATGATGTAATGTATGGTGATTAATATAACATAATAAAAAAATAAATGATATATGATATTTGTTTAACTAGAAAGAACATTATTGCTCATATTTTATAATCTTTAAAATGTGAAGGTAATTAGCACAATAGAATTTATTAATAAACAAATTGTTTACCTCAGAATACTTAGGGTTTATTGGTAACCCTTACTTGGTCTTTCTAAAAATAAAGTGATTACCTGAAAACTTATGAATCTAGATAAAAACCATCATAAGTGACTAACACAAGTTGGATTCCAGGAATCAGAATATTAAGTGGATTTTTGGAAAGGCATCTCAGAATTCAAGCTGATCACCACATAAAGGGGCAAAAATATAGTGGACAAATGTACTTTTCGATCACTGTGATCATGAGTGAATTTCATTATCCTCTTATTCTAGCAAAAACAAATAGTCATTCTAGTATTTAAAATGAATAATCTATGTAATAAATTCAATTTTAAAAACTGGCATTCTTAGTAATGACAGCAATGCTTACGTATCTTCAGTGTAATATGTACAAAAATGATTCTGAACTTAAAGTATCAAGTATTAAAAGGAAGTGAAGACTTCACTAAATATTCACAAACTACATATAATAGTGGAAACAGGATATTGGATTATATTGTAAACACTTCCATGGAATATATAAAACTACACTGTATGATTTTGTGAAATTAAAGAAGTAGAAATACAAGCTAATATAAATGTCATTTGGATACAGTTATGATTGTGCAAGGTTCAAAGTTAACATTTTCTAAAGAAAAGGTTACAAGTTATCAAAACTCCTAAAGCTGTACTCAGAGTTTTTTCAAGACTATTAAATATATTCTAAAATATATATTTAATATGACTGTGAGATAATAAAAATACTAGTGATATGCTTTTCGTATTGCATTTTAAATACTAAGCAATAAATAATAGGATCTTTTAAAATGTGTCTATGAGTCACTAGGCAAGAGTGATTTTTCAAGATGCTTTTTTTTTTTTTTTGTTTCAGTTAAAATTAAAATCCATGCTGTCTAATCCTTGGAGTCAATTTGTAATTAAGGGGATTTGATGAGAGACCAGGCACTGAATTAATGATAAAATTTAATATCTGTTTTAATGCATCAACATAACAGAAAAACTAACCAACACTGAACAACACAATAAAGTCATTTTGGTATAGAAGGCAAACTACAGCTATGTCAATTTGCGAATATTCATTTTCTTTAATAAAATGTACATGCTCAAGTTCTACAGATGCATTACTAAAAACTATGTGTCTAGAAAAACACTCATGTCAAGTATGCTAGTAGAACAAGGATTTGCTTGGTACAGGAAACTACATTGTTTAATGTAGTTAATTTTACTGAGAATTTTATGTAATCTCTAATGAAGTATTTAACTGCTTTCCATCATCATGTCTCAAATCAGAAACACTTTTACTTGGTAGCCAAAGTACACTAACTGTAATTGATAATCGAAAGTTTGTTTTTTAAATATAAATTTTTAGCCTGGAAAGAACATGTAATTTTAAAAAATCAATCAAAACAAATTTCAGAGTATTTTAAATAACCATCTGGATTTTTGCCCTATATTTTTCAAATTAGTATATTTTAGTATACTTCAATTCATAAGAGAATTTAACATGTCCAAATTATTCCAAATCACCATAAGGTACAAATTTGTGTAGAATCTGGCTACTGGAAACACTAAAAATGAAGAAGGAAACTTTCATTTGGCCAGCATTCCTTACATAGCTTCATCTAGCTTACCCCTAAAATACCAAGAAAGCACTTTAAAAAGACATAAAGCTGAAAATGCCACCAAAATACTAACATCAAGTCAGTACTGAAATCAAGTAAAAAAATGAAACAGAACTAAAATTAAAAGCACAGTGGGTAGAAAACAAATATATCATTTTCAGAAACAAAAAATCCAAAGGCCTAAAAAAGAGGTTGGGGAAATATTTTGTACCTATTTTATTTTCAAACACCAAGTCTATCTATGTCAGCAAGTTTTCAAATTCAGTGTAAGATTTTCCAATTCGGAATGCTTTGGGTTAGGCCCAGATTTATTATTTTGTTAACATTCTTTTGATAATTCTAATACATGCCTCTGTCAAGAACCGCTAACCTATACTCATTACCTAACAACCAGTCAAGTGGACCTTTATTGCTTTTAAAGCTACCCAGGGTATTGATTCCAACAATGTATCATGAATAACTTCTCTTCTACGTCTTGGCGCACTGTAATAGCAAAACTCAACAGGCCAGGAAAAAAGGGGAGGAGATACTGAGGTGAGAGCAGAAGGCAAAGGAGAAAGTAGGACTGAAGGTACTGTTCATGTGACACAGATAGGAAAGGCCAGGAGGAAATCCTGGGAGCACTGAGTTTCTCACATATTCCATTTCTTTTCAAATCAGTGCTTATTTTGATATTAAAACAATTTCATCCTACCATCCAAATACCTCTCTGGTTTGTTGATAGACAAGAGGACTGTGGCCAAACTGAAGATAGGATGAGTAGATACTATCTGGACAAAGGAGGTAGGACAATAGGGGAGTAGGGCATTTCAGTCAAAGGAAATAACAGTTCCTAAGACAAGGAGATACGAAGATTTAAAAAGAGTTCCAAGATCTATCTAAAGCTAGCTCACATAAGGATAAATTGGCCTGGTGTGCTTAATATTCAGTCCCCTACTGAAAGTTTATGTCATCATTCAAGTATTCATTTTGATTTTTTTTTGGCATATTACAGAATGTATAAGACAGGAGAGCATGCAATGTAATTTTTTTTAAGATTTATTTATTTATTTATTTGAGAGAGAGAATGAGATAGAGAGAGAGAACATGAGAGGAGGGAGGGTCAGAGGGAGAAGCAGACTCCCTGCTGAACAGGAAGCCCGATGCAGGACTCGATCCCAGGACTCCAGGATCATGACCTGAGCCGAAGGCTCAACCAATGGAGCCACTCAGGCGCCTGAATGCAATGTAATTTTATATTTCTATAACTATGTATCAAATAAAATCTCACATTCCCAAAATAATATTATGAAATTTAAAATTAGAAAAACACTGGCATCCAATGTTAAGAGCAATTAAACGTAAGAATTCACAAGTATTGCTTTTGTGGTTTGCCACTGATAATCTCCACTGATAATGGTACGTTTCCCAAAGAAATTCAGTATTCCTTCCAGGTAAGAGGTTTGGTTCACAGTTATTTCATCTGAACCTCATCAGTTTTTATTGTGTCTTGATGAACTTACACAGGCTTTGGTGATTTGGCTATACCTGGTGCTGGAATCCACAGACCCACCCTTCAGCATAACTGTGTCTTTCAGAGAGCCTGTAATGAATGCTGTCATGGCAATTCCCCATTTGGTATGCAAAGACTGTAGACCTGGTCTAGCTGCCCGTCTTGTGTGTTATAAGGAAAGGAACTCTCTCAAGGAAAAATGTATTGTGTGAAAAACAAAGTCTGGCATGGGAACAGAATGCTGTTAGGAATCAGCGCAGAATTTCTCTCCACTTCCTTTACTCTGAGTTTTGTGTTTTAATACACTGACTCTGACTTTTCCAACTGGCTACTTCATAACTTCAGATTGCACATGGCCTATAGCAGGCTACCTGGCCCTAAGTCTACCTCAGGATCATTTGGCTCAGCATTCAAAATTGACTGGCCCGTTCCTTCTCAGTTTCCCAAGTTCAGTTTATTAAATTGTTATCTGACTTAGCAATCTTTTTGAGCCAGGACATACAGATTGCCACTAGCTAGCTTTAGGTTAGACAGCCACATATCAGACTTCTTATAAAAGGAGAATGATTGAGAAAATGTTTGCGATAATTTCCATTCTTTAAAATAAATCATCCTCAATGTTCCATTCATATTACATTCTAACCCTTGCACTTTTACTTCATAAATAAGCTCCTCAAAAAATAATTTATATTTTTTCCACTTTTACACTTTCCATTTACTCAGCAGTTTACTAGATTCAAGACCACCACCATAACCACTGAACTGAAACTGCAATGACAAAGCTACCACTGCCCTCCTAACTGCCAAATCAAATGGACACTTTGATCCTATTTGATTTCTCTGTAGCATTTGACACTGTGAACCACTCCCTTCATGGAGTTTTATTCTATTCTGAATTCTGTCATAACACAATCTCTTGGTCATCTTCTTATCTATTTCTTCTTGGTCTCCTCTGTGAACCACTTATTTCTGTGTACCAAGAGTCAAATGTTGGAAATCATTATTGTTCCATTTATCTCACTTCTTCTAAATCTGACCTCTGAGTATTCCCACACACTTCAATAATGTGAACTACAACTTGTATAAGATCTGGTATAATTCTCTCTCTTCTCAAACTAATTTCCTGCCACTATATTTCTCACTATGTCACTTATACACCAACTGACATATTGGTAAGTTACTCTACTTTTATTTAAAATACATTAATAGGGAGCCTGGGTGGCTCAGATGGTTAAGCCTTCGGCTCAGGTCATGATCCCAGGGTCCTGGGATCGAGTCCCGCATCAGGCTCTCTGCTCAGCGGGGAGCCTGCTTCTCCTTCTGCTTCTCTCTCTCTCTCTCTGTCTCTCATGAATAAATAAAATCTTAAAAAAAATAAAATAAAATACATTAATAACAATATAGAGGGAAAAAAAAGGGCCTGGAATCACTGGCTTCCAGTGGTACATAACCATTCCAAATCAACTTAAACTTGTCAAGACCATAGTTAAAAGTAGAAATTATGCCATTCATTAAGCTAGTAACATTAGCATCAAAACTGACACAGCCAGAACAATCTTTAAAAACAGAAAGTGGGAATTTAGAGTCCAGAACTAAACTCTCATATATATGGTCAAATGACTTTTGAGGAGGGTGTCAAGACAATCCAATAGGGAAAAAATCAGGTTTTTTTGTTTTTTTTCTTTCAGCAAATGATACAGAGTCAACTGGATATCCACATGTAAAAGAAAGCATCTGAACCCTAACTTATATAAGATCTCCAAATTAACTCAAAATTGGTCATAGATGTAAATGTTAGAGCTAAAACTATAAAACCCCTAGAAGAAAACACAGATGTAAATCTTTGTGATTTTGAAGCCTTCTTGGATCAGAACCAAAAGCACTAGCAACCAAAAGAAAGACATAACTCAAATTTAATCAAAATTAAAAGCTTTTGTTTGTTAAAGAACACCATTAAAAAAGTGAAAAGACAACCCACAGAATGGGAAAACTATTTGCAAATCATATATCCGACAAGGGGCTTGTATTCAAAATATATAAAGGAATCTTCTAACTCAACAATGAAAAGATGACAACCTAATTCAAAAATGGGCAAAAAATCTGATAGATATATCTCTAAAATCAGGTACAAGACAAGGATATCCACTATTGTAATTCCTGTCGAGATTAATTTGGCAGGTCTAGAAACTGTGAGGGGGCAAACGGGATGTTATTAAAGTGTTCTTTATATATCTTAGCATTTATTTCATTGGCTATGGTGAGCATGTATAACTTTTTAATTAGCTTCCTATTTTGCAATAATTCAAGACCCACAAGAACTTGAAGAGGGTATAGAGTTCCTGCATAGCCTTCATTTAACTTCTCCCAGTGATAATATCATATATGTACCATAGTATCTTGTCAAAACCAGGAAATTGACATTGATACAATACTATTAACTCAGATATAGACCTTATATGGATTTCATCTGTTTTTACATCTTCCCTCCCAGCTTCCCTTCCTGGTATGTAATTCTATGAATTTTAATATTGTAAAATCTGACTACAGAGTTGTTACAACACTACACTACAGAGAAACTCCCTGTTAGACTTTAATAGTCATACTCAAGCTCTTCCACCTAACTCCAAGAAACCACTGATCTGTTCTTCTTCATAATGATTTTGTCACTTTGGGACTATTATATAATTGGGATCATATGGATTAACCCTTGAATATTGGTTTTTCTCATTCAACGTAATGAGAACCATCAAAGGTGCTGCATGTATCAGTAAGTTGTTCCTTTTTATTGATGAATCATAGTTGATTGTGTGGATGCTGATCCACTGACATACTAAAGGATATCTACCCTCTTTCTAGTTTTGGCCAATTACAAATAAAGCTGCTATGAACATTTCTGTACATCATTTCTGTGAATATAAATTTTCATTTCTCTAGGGTAAGACTCAGGAGTGCAATAGCTGGGTTATGTGTTAAATGTATTTCTTCTTCTTCTTTTTTAAAAGATTTTATTTATTTATTTGAGAGAGAGATAGAGAGAGAGAGAGCGTGTACAAGTGGGGAGGAGGAGCAGAGGAAGAGGGAGAAGCAGACTCCCTGCTGAGCAGGGAGCCTGACACAGGACTTGATCCCAGGACCTTGGATCATGACCTGAGCTGAAGGCAGTTGCTTAACCAACTGAGCCAACCCTGTTAAATATATTTCTATAAGAAACTGGTAAACTGTTTCCCAAAGCAGCTGTATCATTTCACATTTCTACCAGTAGTGTAGGAGAGATTGTTTCTGCACATCTCATTAACATTTGTTATTTTGAGTATTTTTTTTTTATTTAGCCATTCTAATAGGTATGACATGGTATCTCATTTTGGTTTTAATGGATGTATACATTTTAAAAGAGAAATTCAATTTTTAGAAGTTTTGAAAACAATAAAATTAAAGCACAAGCTTTTTGGGCCTTTTGTCAAGTATTCTGCTTTGGTAACCCTGAAAGTGAGTCTAGGGATCTGAATTTAAATGTTCATCCTGTTATTCAAGTACTCTGCTTCTAGAAATCTATCTCGAAGAAGTACCATACAGTCTTTAAAAATTTAACTCACATGTATCCTTCCCCAGGAAACTATTAGAAAGTATGCTCCAACAAACGAAAGAGTTAAGTCAAGCAGGAGAAAAATGAGATACAGCAAACAGGTGATCCAACATAGGAGAAACTAAAGGAAGCCACAGAATTACATTGAAGGTAGGTTCCAAGACCAGTAATGTCCTATAGGACAATCAGTTCGGATTCTTAAAAAAAAAAAAAAAAAAAAAGAGTAATAGTTTTAGGTCACCTGGAATATTTGAATGTATTAACAAGATATTTATATCTAATAGAGAGTGTTTGGATGTATTAGTGATACACAGTATACAAACAAAGAAATCTAGACTATAATTCTGAGGAAAACAAAATATTGAAAAAGAAAGGAACTGTGAAGGGTGTGAAGGATGAAATATTTTTATCCTACTTTGAGGCTAACAAATTAGCCTGCCAGTTTCATGCATACTGGCAGAAGACAAGAATTCTGCATCTCAAAGAACTTTACTCAGACATGGCACAAACACCTAAGCTTCATGTTTGTATTGGTGGTCTTTGCTCCCCAATTCCCATGGGGACAATGTGGAAGGGAACAGTTGGATACTGCATACACAGTGGGAATGAATTACAGCTAAAGAAATCCAAACTCAGGGAAGCCAGATCTTTTATAATATACTACAAGCAAACTTACATGATCTCTGCTTCAGAGGGGGAGACTTTGTTTTTATTATATTGGACAGTAAACAAATCTGCCTTCTGCTACAGAGGGAGATACTATGTCTATCTTCCAAGACTGTTTGCTAAGCATATATCCTCCAGAACATATTTCAGAACAAAGGTCAATTGTGCCTCTGCTTATGAAACACATAGAAACACAAAAGAAACCCATGGGAGAATTGTCACCCAGTTAGAGGGTCACAACCAGCATTAGGTTTCAAAAAAAATTAACGAGAATTTAAAATGTCTGAATACAAATATGTCAATAGAGCATGTATTATTTCCTTACATTTTATTGTGCTTTAGTTTTATATTTGTATGTCTGTATATTATCTGGGTCATGACATAAAATATAATTCTTGCTGAGATGTCTGAAGAATACTATATGGTCAGTTATGAATATTATAATAATGTAAATACTAAGCACTAATCTAACAGAAAGCTAAATCTTCATCTTCATAGGAGGGAGTCAATTAATAATAACAAAAAATTAAAAAAAACTATAAGCTTTTCACTTAGAAATATAGTATAGATACAGAATAAATGGCTGAAAGAGTTCAAAGTGATTTTTTTCCTGTGGAGCAGAAATCAGGAGAGGTACAATGAGAGGCTGCCTTATTTTTTATTAGAACCCTTATAGAATCATTTGGCATTTTTTTTAAGGAGGGGTAGAAGGGCAGACGGAGGATAGAGAGAATCTTAAGCAGGCTCCCTGCCCAGCACAGAGCCCAACACAGGGCTGGATCTCACGACTCTGAGATCATGACCTGAACTGAAATTAAGAGTCAGACATTTAAGTGACTGAGCTACCCACGTGCCCCCAGAACCATCTGGCTTTTAAAACTATTTGTTTTACTAAAAATAAAAATCTGAAAAATAACCAAATTTTTATGTGCTAAATATGGTTAAATATTAAAATACACAAAATATTTAAAATATACAAAAATATTTTTCACAGTGGTGTTCATAAGAATGCAAAGCTACAAACAACTCAAATATTCAACATTAAGGGAAGAATTAAAATTATGATGCATTTGTGCATTGCAAATTATGTAGTACATTAGGTTGATATTTATAGAGTAAGTATACTGGAAAATGCCTATGAAGTATTAAGTAGGGAAAGCCAGATACTAAGTTGCATGTGTGGTATTAATTCACTTAAGAGATATTTATTCAGTGGCTACTATGTGTACTTGTAGGAGATCCAGCCCAGAGGTGGTTTTCAGCTGTTATGCATAGGAACAGCCATACAAATTGTTAACAGTTGGCATCTTGTTATGGTTGGTCAGTTATCTCTGACTTACTGTCAGATATTTTTAATATCATTAATAGATACAGAGGTATACAAAATAAACAAAAATCCTTGATCATGGAGCAGTCATTTCTATTGATAAAATGGACAATAAATATAATAAATAAGTAAAATGTATACTTTCTTGGAAGATAAGTACTCTGGAGTAAAAGCAGGGAAGGGTATAGAGAAAATGCTTGTGAAGACCTCACTGAAAGGTGGCATCTGAACAGACTTAAAAGAATTAAGAAAGTAAGCCATGTGAATATTGGCAGGGGGCAGGGAGGTGGCGAGTGATGCCTGGGAATGGGAACAGAAAGTACAAAGGCCTTCAGATGCAAGCATGCCTGGTATGGTTGTGGACCAGCAAGAGAGGAGTATGACTAAAGTGCAGGATGGTCCCAAGGAGGAAACTGAGGGCCAGATCAAGAGGTCTTGTAGGTTGATTCTCTGACTGAAATGGCAGGCCACTTAAGGGTTCTTAGCAGAGGGGTAATGTGATCTAATTTATATTTTAATAGGATGGTCCCGGAGGCTGTGTTGAGAATAGAGGAGGTAAGGATGGAAATAAGAAACCACTAGTAGGTTTTACAATAATCCAGCCAAGAGATGATGGAGACCTGAAAGATAGGAGTAGCAGTGGAAGTGATGGGAAGTGACTGATTCTTGATATGCACCAAAAGTAGAGCCAAGAGAATTTGTTTACAGATGGAATGTGGAGTGTGAGTGAGAAAGAGAAATCAAGGCTAACTCCAAGAGTCTGGCCTAAGCCGCCAATAAGGTGGAAATGCTCTTTTCAGATAGAGCCTGCAGAATGAGCAGGTTTTCAGGGTAAGATCATGAGTTTGGTTTTGGGCATATAAAACTGTGGTGTTTCTTTACATCCAAGTTGTGATAGGCAGCCTTTAACATGGCCCCTAACGATCCTTGCCTCCTGGTATCCATGCTCTTATGGAATTCCTTTCCTCGAGCATGAGATGGATTAATGACTCACTTTTTAAAAAATGACTTTTTATTTTGAAATAATTATAAATTCACAGGAAGTTAAAGAAAAAAAAAAGACACAGGCATAGATACCATGCACCCTGTATCTGACCTCCCTGGATGGTTATTATCTTGCATAATCACAGTATAGTACCTAAACCAGGAAACTGACACTGTGGCACAGCCCATGAAGCTTATTTAGACTTCATTAGCCTCACATGCACGTGTGTGTGTGTGTGCAATTTTATCACATGTAGATGTAACCACCACCACAAGCAAAGACACAGAGCTGTTCTAACACTACAGGATCCATTGTGTCACCCCCCCCCTGCCCCTTTGTAGCCACAACCCTTTGTCCTGGTATAATTTTTAATCATATTTCTTTTGTTCTAAAAAAAAGTCTTCGTTTAAAGATAAATTATATGGTCATCCTAAGACCATACTAGCTTAAAATGGACTGCTCTTCCCTTAATGCAGAATCTATGTGGGCCTGAATTCATCATCTCATAAATATATATCTATTATAACACTACACATTTATAAAATCACATTTTCTAATTTAAATGACTCCAAATGTTATTAAACTTCCTCGTTTTAAAGATGTAAAATAATTTGACAAGATCATACAGTTTGTTCATGGTACAGCAGACAAGAAAACAGGTATCTGACACCTACACAAATGTTCTTTCTACTACCACACCATATGGAATAATGTGTCCCCTACTTTATATATTGTCCATACATTTTCTCAATTGTACAATATATTTGCTCTCATTATCTTACAAATAGCCAATCTCAGATTTTCCCAATGCTATATAGCTAGTAAATGGAGAAATTCAGGATTTTAAATTCAAGATCTATTACTGCAGTTATCCACTAGAAAATAATCTAAAACCATACTCCACAGACAGCAGAAAGGTGATATCATCTGGGCATATCAAAGACAGTCCATTTACATGGCCAATATAAGCGAATGACTAATAACTCATCTCAATATATGATTTCATCATAAGAAATTATATTATTATTTACTATCAAATGTAAATAATAGTGCTTGCTATTTACTCATTCTCTTAAAAGAGCTTATCCTGCAGTGAACTCTAAATAGCAAAGGAAAAAAAATGCATAAACAAAAATCTAGTCTATCGATATTTTCAAGCCAATAGTGAAAAACTAGAATTCCTGACACTGCATTGTTCAATTCATGAGTGAAGACACTTTAGCACAAGACAGAAATCTTTCTAGAGAGTTTTAATTGGGCCCAGTTAGTGACTACGAAGACATTATTCTGGAATAATTCCATATCCTCCATGTCTTGAACTTAGTAAATAGTTAATAAATATGTTGACTTCAACTAGGATAGATTAAAACTAATTTCTGATTTCAAATACCTAGTGATTATGTAATGAGTTCAACAATGTGCTAAATTCCAAGAGAACAGCAACCTGAAAAGGCTATGATCCCTTATGTTCAAGTTTTTGATTTAGAGATGACACGTAAGCAATCAACTGATACTAGATACAGAATTAAATAAGTCATAACAGAAGTAAAGATCAGAGGAAATGAAAGAATATGACATATTTAGGAAGTAGTGGGGGATGGTTAGGGTTTATCAAGACTACAAAGAGAGAAATAGTAAAAAAAAAAAAAGAAAGAAGGAAAATTAAAAAAAAACAGGCTAAAATTGTAGTGTGGTGTCTTAAATTCTTAAGTCTTAAATTAGGAGGTTTGGATTATACTCTACACATAATAGAAAGCAACTGAAGTTTTTTATTTATCTGACCATTATTT
Source organism: Eumetopias jubatus (assembly GCF_037043125.1). Classification (NCBI taxonomy): domain Eukaryota; kingdom Metazoa; phylum Chordata; class Mammalia; order Carnivora; family Otariidae; genus Eumetopias; species Eumetopias jubatus. The sequence continues at coordinate 59,416,693 of NW_028274813.1, forward strand.
CACTCTTGCTCTTGACAGTTACTTTCTCTCTGCATATTTAAGGAATTATTCCCATTGTTGCTTTCAGGATATTTAAGAAATTATTCCATTATTACTATTGAGAAGTCAGTGAGTCTAAATGCTATTCCTTTGTTAAATATGTCTTTTCTAATAGCTGTTTTTAAGAGCTTTAACTTAAATGTTCTGCAGTTTCTTCTAATTTGCCATACTTAGAATTCATTTGGTATCCCCTGGATCTAAGGCTTTTGTCATTTGACAATTCTGGAAGATGCTCAGTCATGATTTCTTTGTATCTTGCCCTTTTCCTTTCCCAATATTATCTACTCTAGACTTCTAAATGATTTATTTTAGATCTTCTCACTCTATCTTTTATGTCAACATCTATTTTATATTTTTCATTTCTTCGTCTTTCTGGCTTCCATTTCCATACTTGGTTCAGATCTACCAGTTCACTAATAGTTTCTTACATTGTATGTAATCTGTTGTTAAACCTATCTGCTGTTTAATTTTAATTATTTTATTAATTTCTGTAAATTCAATCTCTTTAGTTTTCCCAAATTTACTTGTTCATTTTTGGTCATTTTCCTTGCTCTTATTTTCAAGCAACTATTTTTGAAGATATTACTTAAACACTTATATTCTGTGACTAATAATTAGAATACCTAAAGTATTTGTTGTTGAAGTATATGATTCTGCTTCCTTATGTTTTCACTAACTTTCATTAGAAGTGCTTTTTTCTCTTACGTGTTTTTTGATAGCTCTGGGTCTTTGAAATTTTATCTACAAGAAATATTAGAGGCTAAATGGAAAGTAATTTAGTTTGTTGTCTATGGGCCCCTCCAGGGTAGGACTACTTCAATTAAATCCTCAGCTTTTAGAACTACACAAATAGCAAGAATTCAGGCAACCTGTGTGGTTCTAAACCTGCCTGCCTGAAAGCTGGACAAGGAAGATGAATTCTCAGCGATTTCACTCCCTCCACAGTCAAGAAAGTCAAATTCCTTTGTTACCTTATTTTGTAGGAAGGGCTTGACTCTTGTTCACCTAAACACTAATGGTGTGGCCATTATAATACCAGCTTCAAGAGAGGATATCTCATTACACTCTCTGGCTTAAACAGGCTCCAGGCTCTATCTCTTGTTTGTCTTGCCCTTGAAACCATTAAAATGGAAAATTCACCAAGGTTTGACAAATGCTCTCAGGGTGAAAGACAACTTCGGGCAATCACTTACTTCTCAAGTTCCCCTTCCTTGCCTCCCGCCCTCATTTCTTGTTGTTTTAGGCCTTTGTAAATTCCTTATCTTCCTGCCTTCTCTATAATGTTGTTGTAAAATAAACTTAAATTATAAATTTTGGCCATCCTTTTTCATTTCTTTTTTATCAGAAGGGTCATTCAGGATATCTCTATTTTCTCATACTGTTGAAAATGCAAGACAGTGAAAGTTTTTGAGTAGGAAAGTGTCACTTGTGTTTTAGAATGATTGCAAATGAAAGTGATGACTGGTTACAGAGGTGAGAAACTGAGGACAGAAGAGTTAGTTAGGAGGGTACAGGCATACTTCAGAAATATTATGGGTTTGCTTCTAGACCTCTGCAATAAAGCAATAGAGCAACTCAAATGAATTTATTTCCCAGTGCATATAAAAGATATGTTTACACTATACTATATTCTATTAACTGTGCAATAGCATCATGTCCAAAAAGACAAAATGTACATACCTTAATTAAAAAATACTTTATTTTTCATGGACCACTACATCAAAAACTAATGATATAATATATGGTGATTAACATAATAAAAAATATTGTTAAAAAATGATAACCATCATCTGAGTTTTTGAGTAGGAAAGTGTCACTTGTGTTTTAGAATGATTGCAAATGAAAGTGATGACTGGTTACAGAGGTGAGAAACTGAGGACAGAAGAGTTAGTTAGGAGGGTACAGGCATACTTCAGAAATATTATGGGTTTGCTTCTAGACCTCTGCAATAAAGCAATAGAGCAACTCAAATGAATTTATTTCCCAGTGCATATAAAAGATATGTTTACACTATACTATATTCTATTAACTGTGCAATAGCATCATGTCCAAAAAGACAAAATGTACATACCTTAATTAAAAAATACTTTATTTTTCATGGACCACTACATCAAAAACTAATGATATAATATATGGTGATTAACATAATAAAAAATATTGTTAAAAAATGATAACCATCATCTGAGCTTTCAGTGAGTTGTAATCACTGATCACAAATCACCATAACAAAAATAACGCTAATGAAAAAATGTGAAATACTGCAAAAGTTACCAAAACACAAAATAAGCAAATACTATTGAAAAAAATGGCTCCGATAGACTTACTTGGCATCCGTTTGCCACAAACCTTCAATTTGCAGAAAATGTATTATCTGTGAAGTGCAATAAAGTAAAGCACAATAAAATGAGGTATGTCTGTAATATTATCGTCTAGATCATGAACCTAACATAGGGTAGAGGTAAGATAATAAGAACAGGCGGGAAAATGGGCGAGAAATCATTGTTACAGAATTGACAATACTGGATGTCCCACTGCTTTATGGTGGATGACAGCTTAAAAAAAGAATATGAAAATTATGTCAACTATATTGGCCTACATGTCTAAGGAGCATGGTAGTATCATTGATTAATAGATATTAACTGATCAATTTGGAAGTAAATAATGGAAAACTATTAGGAGCAATTTAAAATATAGGGTATGTCTATCACCAGAAAAAGAAATCAGGGTATGGGTGCTTAATGTTCTCAAAGTAGCTCATTGGCTAAGGGGCTTAATTGATGTTAATGGCCAGCTTCTCTCAGGTGTTTTCCTCATGGCTATAAAATGGCTGCTGCACTTCCAGGCAGCAAGGAAGTGTTCAAGGTAATAAGAAAAAAAGGAATGGTGCCTGCTACATCTGTCCTATGTGAGGGAAACAAAAACTTTTCCAGAGACTCTCCAACTTCTCTCTCCCTGGCTGTGGAATTCCTCTTATGTCACATTGGTAAAAAGAAAGGCTAAGAAAGTGTTTAACTTCTCCTGCTTTTATAGTAAAGACAAACAAAGGAGAATATGATTGGGAATAAATGTTAAGTTATACAGTCAATAGTGTTAGTCTCAGGTCCTGACTTCTTTCCACGGAGAAAAGGCTTAGGGAGTCAAATTAGCAATTTGTTTTCAAACTTGTTGAGGTTAAGGAAACATTAAGATCTAAGTGGAAGGGCAGAAGGTAGTCATTAGGACATAAATAATAGGTGATACTGTAGGAATGGATGAAATTAGAACAAACAAGCCTACAATAAAAGAAACTCCCAATGCTGATGTGAAAGTGAAACAACAAAAACTCATTCATTACTGGAAGGAATGAAAAATGGCACAGCTACTTTGGAAGATAGTTTGGTAGTTTCTTACAAAACTAAGTATATTCTTATCATACAATCCAGCAACTGCAGTCCTTGGTATCTATCCAAAGGAGTTGAAAAATATATGTCCAAAAAATTCTGCAAATGGATGTTCACAGCAACTTTATTCGTAACTGCCCAAATCTGGAAGCAACCAAGATATCCTTCAGTAGGTGAATAAATAAACTGTGTACACCCAGAAAATGGAATACTAGACATTAAAACAAATGAGCTGCACAGCCATCAAAAGGTATGGTGAAAGTATAAATGAATACATACTGTATGATTCCAACTATATGACATTCTGGAAAAGGCAAAACTATGGAAACAGTAAAAAGATTAATGGCCGGCAAGTATTAGGAGGAGAGAAAAATAAAGAGGTAGAACACAGAGGATTTTTAGAGTGAAACTCTTCTGTATAATACTACAATGGTAGATATGTGTCATGTACATTAGAATGCATAGGTTACTGTGAACTATGGACTGTGGGTTACACTGATACAGATCTGTGAACTGTAACAAATATACCACTCTGGTGTTGGGCACTGGGGCATGTACATGTGTGAAGGCAGGAGGTATGTGGGAACTCGCACTCTCTGCTCAATTCTACTGTGGTGAATCTACAACTGCTCTAAAAAAGTTTTTTGGTTTTTTTTTTAAATAATAATAAGGGACTAATCACATAACTTGGGAATAGGTAGAAAAGGAGGCACCAGCTAAAGAAGAGCAATCAAAGAAAAAAATGATGAGGATACAGCAATAGAGAACTATAGGAAAGTTTTCAAAAGGGCAGGGCCAACAAAATGGAAATGTATTCTAGTTACATTGACTGGGATACTGAGTAGGATAGGGAATAAGTTTCACAAGTTTAATCATCAGATGCCACTTATAATCTAAGAATGAAGGGCTTTCAATGGAATTACAGTGGAGAAGCTCAACTGTAGGAAGTTAAAGATATATGATAAAGATGATAAATAAATAAAATGAAAGAGGGAAAAAAGGCAGTATATGTGAAATTTCTTAAGTCTGATGTCTGCATATTTATGGTTAATATAAACTTATTTAAAAACATTAAATGTCCAAAACTGTGTTCTTCAAGAAACCAATTTCTTAACATAAATAGGTAAAATTTATTTTAAATGAGATGATAAGCTCTCTTTTTTTTTTAAAGTAACTCTCGAGGTACAGACTAGTATTAGTATAAATTTAGCCCTTCATCCTATAGGTACCACTGTGTTTTACTTGTTATTAGGGAAAACTGCAAACATTATAAAAGTAGAGGAAAAAAATGCCATGCTAGCAAATTTAGCTAGTATAATTCCATGCTACTTCAAAAATAATGCTCATTATGATCACCAAAAATCTGATTTTATGTTCCACATAAAAAATAATTTAGGATTTCCAGGTTATTAGAGTAAACAAAGATTTATTATTTGAACAGCACTATAATATTAAAAAGTATTTCCTTGTATGATCATGTATTTGCCATAATTAATTGGAAAGTTCTATATAATGTATGATCATTAACTTGGATTTTTCCCAAACATATCTCTAGTACTGTTTCCTTTATGAATTTCAATATTACACAATTAAAAAAAGCATTAATTTTTCAGCTCTTATCCTAGTCAAATTTACTTTTAACTGATATCAATAATAGTACTATTTATGATAAAATACTAGAAGTATTCTTGACTGACTGAAAGCTCCTAGAGACATTGACTCTTTTTAAAATTTCTTCCTAAAGCTTATTTAGATACTAACTAAATATTGAATGAGTTAACAAAAAAATGATACCTGTAGGTGGACTGTAAAAGACAGGCATACTGCTGTGAAAGGAGACGAAAAGTTGATTCATCAGATAGCTTGGTAATATACTTATTATTCATAACTTATATGGCAACTTGAAGACACAGTGTGCAGTAACCAAAACACCAAATAAAGAAAGAACATCATCCCTGGAAGGTAAGAATAATTTTTAAAAAATGATTCAGAATAAAGCAGATATAAATATATAATAAATTTAAGGTTTCTCATGAGGAAGGATAGCATAAAATAACTAAAAAATGATTCGAAGCCAGTATTATACAAGACAGACATTTTTAAAAGAGTGAAAATGAACACTGGAGCTTTAAAAAGATTAAATTGATGAGTCTTTAAAAATTCTTCCTCCTATCCTAACTCTACAAAAAACTTAAGTTGGTTAGTGAATGGATGAAGGTATGAAAGATTAAAAGACAACAGAAAAATCTGACACTTATGCAGAAAAAGGTGAGAAACTAGAAAAGATTTTAACATAGTATATTTGTCAGGATTAAAAATGTAGCTTTGTTTATATATTGTTTTATATAGTCTATAGTTCATAGAGATTTCTACTTTATAGGGATTTTGTTTGGTTTGGTTTTGAACTTCCCGTTTTTTTTGGTCTATATCTAACCTTCTAATCTTAATAACCTCTTAGAAATGTGCATTTCTTTCTCTCCATAAATAGCAGGTGCCATTTAATTCAGTTTAACACAAATACACAACAAAGAAAGCCAGAATAAGGACTGTGGTATTATTATGTACTCAACAAACTAGAATTTTAATTCTAGGTCTGTTTTATATGGAGATAGCCATGTCACATATAGCACATGAAATCTGTCCCTGATGCTAATAATAAATTGGCACACATAATGGAAGCTGCCTTTAAAACAAAGTTACTATCGATCTGCAAGTATACATTTGAAAAAATTATTATACTAAATTTTAATCATATGGCAAATTCCTTGGGGTAATTAAAAAGTGATCAAGAATCTACATTTCTTTTCTTTCCACTTTATTGTTCTGATCTATAAATTTGAGAGAAATGAAGAGAACGTGCATTAAACAATGACAACAAAGTTACTACAAATTCCTAACTACTTACTGAAAATTTCAAAATGAAGCCAAACACATTTGTAGAAATATCTGACTTCAACCAAACTTCACACTTTTTGGATAGATGAAACATATTTTCCACTTCAAAATGTCACCATTTTTCTCACTTTTGGTAGATAATTCTGGTTTAGTGAGTTGCACTGCTAATGCCATAATATTCTCCTGTAATTCGTAGCAAAAATGAATTTAAGACAACAAAGTACAGTATTCTTGATAGCACATTTTGTCTTACTGAACAATTGCAATAAGAATGAATCTTTTCTGTTTCCTGGGCATATGATTTTGTTTTTATTTTTAACCAGTTAATGAGAAAGTAAGCACCTTGAGGGCAGGAACCACTACTATGTCACAGGTGCTATGCTAGGAAGCGAGACAAAGACAAAGAAGGAGAATGGAAAGTCCTAAGTACCATAAGAAAAAATATGTAAGTAGTAGAATCAAAGCGACATCCTTTTTCGTGATTATTGGATCTCTATTACAATGAAACAGAACCTCTTGTCATGAAACATACACTTCACATGTTTCAAGTTCTGGTAGACTATATTTTCTTTCTTTTCTTGTAATAAGTAACATTTTAAGAACTATTTCAATTCGCAAACATATTCACATACCCTTCAGGGAGTGTCAGTTCTGTGGGTTAATAATACCACAAGATTAGTGTAATAAATATTGATGTGAAGAAAAGGCTCATGGTTTAATTTTTTTCCCTTTTAGTGTGGCCAATTTTTACTAACTACAAAAGATAACAGTATACCATAAAATCAGAAACAGAATGAACACATACCCAAAGTATTAATATGCCACCACTCAAAATGCAGAAAATACGTTGTTTTCATGTACACATACACGAAATAAAATAATACCATAACAGAAGGGTGCTGTATCTGTGTTTAAAGAAGGGGTTGTTGGCAAACACCACAGCTCACTTCTGCTGAAATGTACACAACTGATATATGCAGCACAGAAAGCTGGCACCACGGGCTTACAACCTTAATTTGCTTGGAAGAAGGAATGGAGATTTACCTTCAGAGCACGTTCCTGATTGTTTTCAGCAGTCAGATGTCTCATGTTGTTTGCTGAAGTCTGGTTCTGCTCTTTCAGATGATGAAGCTCCTGCTCTAGCCGTTTGCACTGCCACAGGGGAAGAATCCCATTAAGTAAAGGAGTTATAGCATTTTTTTTTTTCTAAACAAGCCACATGAATTAATGTAAATAATACCACTGCATTCTCTAAAAGACAAGGTATCTTTTGCAACAAGAATAGTAAGTTAAAAGTAATGATGAACACGAACATATGTTTATAGTAGTCTGGCAATTCAATTGCAATTGTTTGTCTTTTATTAATCTAAATATTACCATAAAATTAGAAAAATACTTATTTTTTCATAAAATTAAGGTCAAACTACATTGAAAAATGTTTTCTTCACTAATCAAACAGTTTTTATTATATATCTTTTGGCTGAATAAAAGCATGCTTCTAAAAATCAAATGGGGTTCTACGTAAACCACAATATGATATTCTGTGATGATTTTTTATTGAGTTTTTAAAAAATAACAATTATCATAAAATATACAGTAAGAGGTTTTTTAGATTTTTAGAAACATCTAAAGAAAACAATTGTGTAAGGAAAAAAGTAATAACTATAGAGTGCTATAAGGTTTGGAAACAACTAAGGAAATAAGTGTTTTTAATTTCTATTTTGACTAAACCTTATTTTAAGTAAAACAAGTGATAACAAACATATGAAATGATATTCTGACCTACTGGGAATATATGAAAATTTTAAAAAATTAATTATAAATAAAAGCATAAATGGGCATCTATTTTGAAAAAAATAATTGAAGTACCATGCCATTTGAATCCAAGATCTTCATATAAATATATCAAACATTTTACACAATAATTGTACAAGATATAAAGTGATGTGTTGTCATTCAGGACCATATGAAGATATCTGGGGGATTAGCTAAAGGAATACAGTACTAAACCCATCTTCCAGGAAAAAGTTAAAAATCTCTCCTTAAGTCATCTATTTTTAAATTCAGTATTTAAAGACTGCCTGGCTGGCTCAGTTGGATAGAGCATGCAACTCTTGATCTTGGGGTCATGAGTTTAAGCCCCGTGTTGGATGTAGAGATTATTTAAAAAAATAAATAAACCTAAAAAATTAGCATATTGAAGTAACAACCAATAAATAAATATGCATACTGATTCAAGACCTAGACAAAATTAATTCTAGATTATTTGACAAAAGGCTAGTTGTCCTAATGAATTAAAAATCATTATTATGATACATTCCAGACACAGTCATAATCCAAATTGGCATCTGACACTGATTTCTTTTGCCTCTGACCTGTATAATATTCTTTAGTCTATATCAGTATTTCTCCTGCTTGAGTAAGATACAAATCCATTTAAAAGAAAAAGTTTTACCAAATTGATGATATTGACTTATATAATGATGTTTTACAAATATAACATTGAGTATACATGCCTCCTGCATATGTAATTATAAAACCAAAATACATTTATAAATGAAGTAAAATAATAATCGCAAAATCAAAACTTTAAAATATTAATTTAACTTAGCAGATAAAGTTTTGCTGAAATTAAGTTCTGTAAATATAATACAGTATTGACTGATACAGTGGCATATCATTTCAGGTTGCCAAGTCTATTCCAACATGTGCTGTGTGACAACTTAATTCACTTATCACATTTTTAAAAATTATTTGAGTGAAACCTTTCTGACATGACATCATCTGGCCTTTATTTGGAAGTGACACATGATTTACACATTAAACTCTACAGCTGTCCTTCTTTAGCTCGTAACAATTCAAGTATTTGGTCACAAATGCAACCAAAATACAAATGTTTTGTGAAAACACAAATCATGAGGCATGAAAATGAGTAAGACATAGCAGTGAGCATCACAATCTAGTAGAAGTATTCTTTATTAGAATTATCCTCTACATTTTCAATTAATTTTAATACAAAATTATTACATATTAAGTACTTAAATGGAATGACTAAACATGACCTAGGATGTTACAAAGGTGGGGTAGATAATTTGGCTATGGAATAAAAGAATGTTTCATAGAACAGATGACATCTGAGCTGGGCTTATTTGGGGAACATGATTTTATAAGCTGAAAGAGGAGAAAGAGGAAGAATACAGGAGAGAAGGCAGAAACATCAAGGGTCTATCTGGAGAAAGTGAGAAATCATGGTCACAAGTTGTCTGACCACCTATTTTTTGTGTTTCTAAGTAAATTAGAAATAACCCAAGGATAGAGACTCCTTTCCTACCTACATGATCCACAAAATAAAATATACTATAGCCAAACAGAGAAGTATGGCTTAAGAAAAATAAAGCTATTTTTGAACCCGAGGGCATTTATCCACACTGCATACTTGGGCTCAGTTTTCATGGCCATGAAGTACAAGAGGGATAGAAAATAAGGCTGGGCCAGGGACCACTCAAACTAGCAAGTGTCCTAAAGGGCTACACTTTCAAGTGTTTAGTGATCCTTCCTACTTTCATGAATGAAAAGAAACAAGAAACCTAGGAGGTTTCTTACATTTTTATATTTAAAATTTTTTTATTTTTATTTTTTTAAAGATTTATTTATTTTATTTTACAGAGAGGGAGAGGGAGAGGAAGAGAGAGAGCATGCACGTGCGCTTGAGTGGGGGGAGGGATGAAAGGAGAGGGAGACAAGCAGACTCCCCGCTGAGTGGAGAGCCAGGATGTGGCTTGATCCCCATGATCCCTGAGATCACGACCTGAGCCAAAATCAAGAGCCAGACGCTTAACCAACTGAGCCACCCAGGTGCCCCTTAAAATTTTTTTTAATACTCAAATTGAACTTAGGTAAATGCTATCTGTATACTGTTACAGAGTCTCTGAGAACAGAATTCTCACCATATGAGACTAAAGATAAAGATGAAAGACAAAATAGGTTAAATAAAAAGCCCTTCAGTTCAGAATTTGCATTGGAAGTGTCAGTACAAGGATACAAAGAGCTTTATCTTTAAAAAAATGTGTGTTTGTGTATTTCCTAGTTTTGCCCATTGAAAAGGGTAGAAATAACAGGAAACCCAGTAGCAATGAGTACTCCCAGCACCTACCCTGTGGGTCCAAGTACCATTTCTTACTAAAAATATAGGACTCCGTGGATATATGGCTGACTCCAGCTCTGGGACAAGAAATGTACAATATGATCCAATAACACGTGTTCTTAGTAGAAGTTTTGTATTAACTATCAGTACTGAGGAACTATCAAAGAGACTCAGAAAGGACTCAGGAGACAACTTGAAAAGTCCCCCACCAGCTAAACAGAAAAGAATATGATCAAATAAGGATAGTAACTGAAATATATTGTAAGACACACTATATGTTTAAATTATTGAGTTTATAATGACAATAAGGTTTTTTTATAAAGATTTTATTTATTTATCAGAGAGAGAGAGAGACAAGAGGCAGGCAGAGGGAGAAGCAGGCTCCCCGCCCAGCAAGGAGCCCAATGCAGGACTCGATCCCAGGACCCTGGGATCATGACCTGAGCCGAAGGCAGACGCTTAACCGACTGAGCCACCCAGGCGTCCCGACAATAAAATTTTTAAAAAACTAATTCTATCACTATTGGGGAATACTAGTAAGCCAAGAATTTATCTACCCTTTCTTATATAAACTTTACCACTAGGTAATCAAACAATAGATAAGAAAATCACTACAGAAGTATTCAAGCTAATAAAAAAAAAGAGAATGTTAGAATATCACAATTTTGAAATCATTACTATACTGAGATCATTAATATAGTACTGAACTGCTAGTAACATAGTTCTTTCACAAACCAACATGCATTCCCAGATAAAACACAAAACCACCTGCAGTCTTGGTAATAAAAATTAATCTAAATCTGATCAAGCCTATAGATCAAATTGCCATATGCAGAGAGAGGAACGTATTAAATAAAACTAAAGAGATGCAGTGAATGAATAAGGTAACTCTACAAGAAAAATGACTCATTTTGTTTAAAAAATAAATTCCAAGGGGGCATCAGGGTGGCTCAGTCAGTTACACGTACAGGTCTTGATCTCAGGATTGTGAGTTCAAGCCCCACGGTGGGCTCCATGCTGGGCAAGTAGCCTACTTAAAAAATTAAATAAAATTTTAAAATTTAATGGATAAAAAGAGATAGAAGGGGAATCTATAAATTAAAAATAGTGTTAAGAGTCAATTCAATCATCTGCAATGTGTAATTCTTCTTAAATACAGATTCAAAATAAAGAGGAAAGTTACAATATTTATGAGATCACTGGAATTTGAAAAGTAGTCAGATGTTTGACAATGTTTTTATTAATATTTTTGTTGTGATAACGAGATTATGTTTTAAGCAACAGTTGATATCTTTTAGAAAGACAATAAAATTTATGGATAAAAAGGATATTATGTCTGGTAAATTTCCTTCAAAATAACGTGAGAAGGAATAAATGAGTGGGGGATATAAATAAAAAAGCTGGACAGTTGTAGCAGGGTACAAATATCTCAAGGGCTCAGAGATTCTATGGTTTCTAGGTTCACTGATAAGAAGGATTAAATTTTTCTCTATAAACAAACCAAACTAATTCTATAATGTGAATGAACTAAACATATAAAACATAATTGATGGCAAATTTTTATAAACTGAATTTGGCCCATATTTAATACAAGATCTGTTTTCAGCAGTATTTTCCTCTTACTTCTTATTGTAAATTCTGAAGAATTATACCAAGCAGACAATACATTGTTATGATTGTTTTATGTGTACTTTTTTTATTTGTAAGGTATCTTTTTATTGTTATGTTAATCACCATACATTATATCATTAGTTCTTGATGTAGTGTTCCATGATTCACTGTTCGTGTATAACACCCAGTGCTCCATTCAGTACATGCCATGCCCTCTTTAATACCCATCACCAAGCCCTCCACCCCCCTCCCCTCCAGAACCCTCAGTTTGTTTCTGAGTCCATAGTCTCTCATGGTTCATCTCCCCCTCCGATTTCCCCCCCTTCATTTTTCCCTTCCTACTATCTTCTTTTTTTTTTGAACATATAATGTATTATGTGTACTTTCTGAAAGATTACCATGCCTTAAGTTTTTAACAAAAAGTTCTCTAGTATTATATAAGTTTTTAACAACTGCCATTTCTCCTTCTGTGCAATCTGCTTTCAGTCACTGATCATTTTGATTGCATACAATCAAATGTCTTCCCTCTTGGATGCTATACAATTCTTTCCTTTGCAGACAAAAAAATAATACCTGACTCTTCCAGTCAAAACAGAAACTACACTCTGGTGTCAATGTGAATTATGTACTTTGAACTGCACATGTTTGGGAGCACTTAGGATTATATAAATAAGTTTTTATTCTTTTTCATTTAAAAGAATCTTTAAAAATCACTTCATTTTAGATTTAAAAACAACTAGAATGCTTTTCTCACATTGCAATAACTTGGAGTAAAGAGTTTTCAAATTCAAAGGGTAACTTGTTTCTTCAAAGCCCTGGAAAAATACCAATAACTTGGTTTAAATGAATATTTATACAATACTCAGAGTTCTAAAAATACCAAAGATTAAAAAAGAAAAACAATAATTATGTGAACAAGTCTCTTAAAACCGCATGTACTGTAGCTGATGTGTACACACACACACACACACACACAACATATAGAAAACATAGTTATTCAGTAAATATTCATTGAGCACCCACTAGACAATATACCGGTACCCACCAGGCAACATGCCAGGCAATGACATGTTTCTACAGATTTATACACACACACACACACACACACACACACACAACTTAATTACATATATACATTTTAAAAACACCATAAGAAAGTAAATAACTAGGGATTTAATAACAAATACGGTAATTTATACTCATTTTTCTTTTAAGTAAGCTCCACACCCAGCATGGAGCCCAACACGGGGCCTGAACTCACTACCCTGAGATTGAGACCTGAGCTAAAATCAAGTGTCAGACACAACCCACTGAGACACCCAGGAGTCTCCATACTCATTTTAAACTACTGAATTATTCAAAAAAAGATTAAAGAAACATTTTAAATCACAAAGTAAAAGGATTAGTAAACATGACAATTATTTTCAAAGGTATCAACATGCATGTAGGTATTTATTTAGCATGTTGCTTTTAAAAATATCATTTTTGTAATACTGTTTATTATATGAGTTTAAAAAGCTATTCATTTGAAAAAAAACATGGTTTGCATATCTATATCAGAATAAAGGTTAATACACATACTACTCATGATAGTCAATCAACTCTTAGTGAAAATTAGTATGTGCCTGGCCCTGTTCTAAGCACTTTACATTGTGTTAATCAGCAAATCTTCATGTGGACCTATGAGTTAGATATTGTAATAATAGGATAGAATTAAGTAGAAGCAGAGAGTAATAACTTCTTCAAAGTCATGGAACTAATAAGGATTCAATTTCATGCAATGTAATTCAGTTTATCACAAAAATGTATAGATTGCACACATATGTCCAATAGCAAAAGGAATGGAAACAGGACTACAAGAAAAGTTAACAATGATGACATTTTAAAATTTGAACACTGAACAATTAGAGATACAGATAATTTCTAAGGTAGTACATAGATCTGACATAAGAAAATATTCAACATAGATCAGAATGGAATATGGACTAGCTAGTACATAGAATTATTAACTTTTAACACAGTTCATTCATACCCAATAAGTGCATGTGTTTTCAGGTTGCATCTCAGAGCTAATAAATATTTCAGAGAGCTATTTCTAGAATACATCTCTGATTGATCACACTAACTCCTACCTACCCTATCTTGGTATCCTTTATTGGCTCTCCCTTTGCTTCCAGAAATAAAACTAAGTTTTGGAAAATAACAGTAGCATTTCATGACCCAGACCCATTTCATATTTTCTTATTCTTCCCCAACTGCACACTTTGCTCTAATTTGGACATGCTAAATTCTCCATCTGCTTGACACTGTCCCTCACATCCACTTATGATCCCGGGGCAAACCTAGCACCTGGTTCACTGAAGCTATCTAATGCCTATTTATTAAGTAAATAATATGAATTTCATTTAAAGAGATCTTATTTTTTCATATTAATTTCCTTTTAAAATTAAAGGCTTATGCACTAAACAATATTTAGGCAATCAATATACCTATAAGTATAAACACAGCATAAAAATATCTGAAAAAAGTATATGAAAATAAAAATAACTAATTTCCAAAATACAGAGATATGAAAAATAGCATTATTTATGTTTCCTAAGATGAAAAATTATAAATGTAAACAATGACTATTTAATGATATGCCTTTCAATTAACTCCCAATTAAGAAGCATCAAGTCAGCACCTTTAAAAGTTTGGGATACAGCAGCAGTACGCTAATGCAAGAGAGCCATAATAAGGAAAGAATAGTAGTAAGACACCAAAATTCTAGATAGTAAAAGAGGGCCCAAAAACCAGAGGAAAGAAGACACAGAAGTAGAGGAAAAAAATGTATCAAAACAAATGGAAGACTTTCATCATACCTCATAAGCCAAACCACTGTAGGGGTTTTATTTTAGGTGAAATTTATATAGAGTGAAATGCACAGATTGAGTGTATACTTCATTTATTTTTTGACAAATTTTTAAATCTAGACAGCTACTCTCTTTCAGCTAATCTGCATCAAGAGACAAAAACTAATATTATTTGATTTGAAATACCATGAATTATTTCACCTATTCAACTTCATAAAAAACAATGGAACTTTTAAGTCTGTAACCTTCTATCTAACTTATTTCAATCAACTATATATTGGAAATTCATCTGTTTGTGCACGTAAATAGTTCATTCTTTTCATGCAAAACAGTATTCCACTTATGAATATACCATAAGCTATTTTCCTGTTAATCAATGGTACTTGACTTGTTTTCACTATTTGGATATTATGAATGAGCTCCTATAAACATTCCTCTAAAAGTCTTACAATGTACATTTGTTTTCATTTTCCTTGGGTAAACATCTAGAAATGGAATTGCTATGTCACAGAGTGGATATTGTTCCACTGTACAAGAAACTGCCAAGCAGTTTTCAAAACAGGTTGTACCATCTTATACTCACATTAGCAGTGGATCAGAATTTTGGTTGCTGACATCCTCACCCATATTTGTTGTCAGTTTTTTAATTTCAGATACCGCAGTGCATGTGATGTAGTATCACTTTTAAATTTGTGTTTTCCTATTTACAAATTAAAATATTTTCGTGTGTTCACTGGATATTTGTGAAGTTTCTCTTCCGGTCTTCTGCCCATTTTTGAGGGGGGGTGTTTATCTTCTTATTATCTATTTGTGGGAATTATTTAAACATATTTAATATAAGTCCTCTGTCAGATACATGAATTGAAAATATTTTCTCCTAGGCTATGGTTTACCTTTTCATTTTCTTAAAAGTTGGCCTTTGAGGAGTACTGATTTTTAATTTTATTAAAGGCAGATTTATCAATTTTTTTCATTATGGTTAGAGCTATTTCTGTCCTTTTTAAAATGCCTGGCTATCCCAATGTAATAAAGATATTTTTCCTCAAGTTTCTAACAATATCTCTCAAATTTTAGCTTTCTTGTTTAGGTCTACAATCCACCTTGACTTTATTTTTGATTATAGCATGAAGTAAGAGTCCTTTCTGTTCCATACTGATAACCAGCTACTGCACCACTACTTGCTGACTTACCTCTCCTCACTGGACTGACCTGATGTCCTGGTCTAAAATCAATTAAGTGCCACAAGCAAAAGAATGAAGTTAGACAACTTTCTTAAAACATATAGAAAAATTAACTTAAAATTGATCACAGAACTAAATGTAAAAGCCAAAACTATAAAAATCTTAGGAGAAAACATCTTAGGAGTAAAAATTTATCTTAAGATAAAAAAAAAATTTTGAACTGGGTTAAGCATAACCTTCTAAGCCTTCAAGTGACATTAAATAAAAAATATAAAATGGACTTCATCACAATAAAAAACTTTTTGTCCCATATATCATTAAGAAAGAGAAAAATTGGGGCACCTGGGTGGCTCAGTCGTTAAGCGTCTGCTTTTGGCTCAGGTCATGATCCCACGGTACTGGGACTGAGCCCCACGTTGGGCTCCCTGATCTGCGGAAGCCTGCTTTTCCCTCTCCCACTCCCCCTGCTTCTGTTCCCTCTCTTGCTGTGTCTCTCTCTGTCAAATAAATAAATAAAATCTTAAAAAAAAGGTGAAAAATTTTACAAATGACATATATGTGTTAAAAAGTTTGTAAGTATAATACATAAAGAACTTTATAACTCAATAACAAAGAATAAACACAAAACTAAACAATGGGCAAAGGATCAGAATACAAACATTTCTCTAAATCATAGACAAATGGTTAATAAACACAAGAAAAGACAAGACATCATTAGCTATTAGGGAAATGCAAATCAAAACCACAATGACAGTGACTTCTGCAAGAGGGTTGACTAAGAAGCTCCAGGCGTGAATTCTCCAATGGAAACAAAAAATAAATAACGTATGAACCAAAGCTTTGTGGGAATTCTGGAAACCAGTTAAGGATCAGCAGCAACTAAATGGACACCCAACCAAAAAAAAGACACTCTCAAACTGGTAGAAGAGTCTGTGGCATTTTTACTTGCCCCTCCTGGACTGTCTTCCTGGCACATCACAGTGATATCAGTTGGGAGGAGACTGCCCAATTCCTAGCTCCTTCCTTGGATGAGACAAAAAAGAGGGGCTTTTTTTTCGAACATTCTGGCTTATCTATAGGCTGTTCAAGGGATTTGTTTCTGCCTTGTCTGATGTGGAGTGCTGATGGGAACAAAGGCACAGTTCAGATATTAAGTTTGAGGTTGCTGAAAGCAGTAGTGGATACCGTGGCTAATGAGAACTACAGGAGAAGTGCAGAGCCTCAGATGTCTGGAGTCAAGAAATTATTAGCAGAAGACTGCAATATATATCCAAGGCCCTGCAAAGAAGCAAGTGTGAGACTCTAAGGGAAATTAAGGACATTTAAAGCAACCAAGTATAGGGGAGAATTGGTGTAAAAAAAAAAGAAAAAAAAAAAAAAGCATACATAGGTCCAGGGAAGATTCCTCTCCAGAAAAGGCCCAAGAAAAAAAAAGTGGTGTGAGCCGTCACACAACTCTGATTAGTGAGTCTCCTCCTGTACAGAGCCAGTCCACAAAGCCTGGGAGATGTGGATATTTATTCAAATGCTCAATTTTCAACAACAAAAACCAGAAGGCATACAAAGAAACAAGGAATCATGGCCTATTTGAAGGAACAAAATAAATCCTCAGAAACCAACCCTAAAGAAACACAGGCCTTAAACTTATTGGACAAAGACTTTAAATAACTATCTTAAGAATGCTCAATGAGATAGAGGAGAACATGAACAAAAAATTAAACAGTATCAGGACAGCAATATACGAACAAAATGAGGATACCAACAAATTAACACAATTATTAAAAAAAAGAAACAGACATTCTGGAGCTAAAAAACACATTATCTAAATTGAAAAATTCACTAAAAGGGTTCAACAGCACACTCAAACAGACAGAATAAAGAATCAGTGAACCTAAACAAAGTTGATTTGAAATTATTGTCTAAGGAGCAAAAAGAAAAAATAATAAAAAAAAGTGAATAGAGCCTAAGGGATTTATGGTGCTATCAAGTGGACTAATATAACATTATGGGATTCAAAGAAAGGGAAGAGGGAAAGAGTGGGGGCAGAGTTCACTTGAAAAATGGTTGAAAACTTCCCAAATTTGAGAAAATATAGGATGTAAAAATACAAGAAATTCAAAAAACTCCAAGTAGGATAAATCTAGAAAGACCCATACTAAGATACATTATAATCAAGCCACTGAAAGTCAAAAACAAATTGAATCTTGGAAGCAACAAGAGAAAAAGAACTCTTCGTGTACAAAGGATCCTTAAGATTACCAGCAGATTAGTCAGAAGAAACCTTAAAGGTCAGAAAGCAGTGGGACAATATATTTAAACTGGTGAATAGAAAAACAAAACAAAACAAAATCCAATGCCCTGTCAAAAAATAATTCCATATCTGTCAAAAATGTCTGTCAAAAATTAGGACAATGTTAAGACATTCTCACATAAACAAAAACCAAGGGAGTTTATTAACATTAACCTGCCCTAACAAGAAATGCTAAAAGGAGTCCTTCAAGAGAAATAAAAGGACACTAGACAGTAAATAAAAAGCCATATGAAATTATAAAGTTCTCTAGTAAAAGTAAATATATGGACAAGTATAAAAATCAGTATTA
Organism: Eumetopias jubatus; assembly: GCF_037043125.1. Classification (NCBI taxonomy): domain Eukaryota; kingdom Metazoa; phylum Chordata; class Mammalia; order Carnivora; family Otariidae; genus Eumetopias; species Eumetopias jubatus. The sequence goes on from NW_028274813.1 coordinate 59,435,395, forward strand.
CTGTAATTTTGGTTTACAAACCTACTTTTTATTCTATTACAGAAGTTAAAGGCAAAAGCATAAAAATAATTATGAATCTATGTTAATGAGTACATGATATATAAAAATGTAATTTGTGACAACATAAAGTGGGGAGGCAGTAAAAGAGTATAATTTCTATGTGAATGAGGTTATCAACTTTAAAATAAATTGCGCCTGGGTGGCTCAGTCGTTAGGCGTCTGCCTTCGGCTTAGGTCATGATCCCAGGGTCCTGGGATCAAGCCCCACATCGGGCTCCCTGCTCAGCGGGAAGCCTGCTTCTCCCTCTCCCACTCCCCCTGCTTGTGTTCCTGCTCTCACTGTCTCTCTGTCAAATAAATAAATAAAATCTTTAAAAAAAATAAATTGCTATAACTTTTAGGATATTTTATGTAACCCCATGGCAAACTACAAAGAAAATATCTACAGAATTATACACAAAAGGAAATGAGAAGGGAATAAAAGCGAATCATTATAAAAATATCAACTGAGAACAAAGGTAGGCAGTGAGGGAGGAAATGCAGGTTGAAGAAACTATAAGTCATTTAGAGAACAATGAACAAAATAGCAACAGTATGTCCTTCTCTATCAGTAATTACTTTAAATGTAACTGAAATAAATTCCTCAAAGGACATACATTGGCAGAATGGATAAAAAACAAAACAAAACAGGATACAACTATGTGTGGTCTGTGAAAGATTCACTTTACATCTAAGGACATACAAAGGCTTAAATTGAAGAGATAGAAAAAGTTATTCCATGCAAAAAGGAGCCAAAAAAGAGCAGTAGTGGCTATAATAACATCAGGCAAATAGACTTTAAGTCAAAAACTGCTACAAGGAAGGGCACTTTATAATGATAAAAGGGTCAATTCCCCAATAAGATGTAACATATAAAGTTTTTACATATGCTGATTTCAAAACTCATACAAAGCTACAATAATCCAAAGAGTGTGGTACTGGCATAAAGGCAGACATGCAGACCAGAACAGAAGAGAAAATCCAGGAAAAAAAAAAAGAAAGAAAAAAGGGAAGAGAAGAAAAGAAAGAAAAACAGAAAACAAGTGTTGTTGAGGATGTGGAGAAACTGAGAGCCTTGTGCACTGTTCAAATATAAAATGGTGCAGCCATTGTGGACAGGATTGCAGTTCCTCAAAAAGGAAAAACAGAATTAGCACATGATGCAGGAATTCCACTTCTGGGTATAAACTCAAAAGAACTGAAAGCACAATCTCAAGATATTTGTACACCCATGTTCCTAGCAGCATTTTTCAAAATAATCATAGGTAGAGGAAACCCAAGTATCCACTGATGGATAAATAAACACAATGTGGTATATATTACCAATGGAATATTATTCAGTCTTAAAACGGAAGGAAATTCTGACCCATTCTACAGTAATGAGGACATTACACTAAGTGAAATAAGCCAGTAACAAAAAGACAAAGCAGTAGCTCATCAAGATGTCATACATAAGAGTTACCATATGATCCAGAAATTCCATTGCCAGGTATACATCCAAAACAAAAGTAAATATATATCCATACAAAAACTGTATGGATGTTCGTGGTATCATTACTCACAATAACCACAAAGTATAAACTCAAATGTCCATCAACTGACCAATGAATAAACAAAATGTAATATATCCATATAATTATTATTTGGCAAAAGTATTGATCTAACAATAAAAGTACTAATACATGTTACCACATGGATGAACTTTAAATACATTATGCAAAGTGAAAGAAGCTAGCCACAAAAACCACATGTATTATTCCATTATATAAAATGTCCAGACTAGGCAAATCTATTGAGACAGATAGCAGATTACTAGTTATGTAAGCCTGGAGGAGGAGTATTTTGGGGGGAATGAATAGGAGTGACTAATAGTGGGTACAAGGTTTCTTTTGGGATTGATTAAAATATTCTAAAATTGTGGGAATGCACACTTCTGTAAATACAATAGAAAATACTGAATTGTACACTAAATGTGTGAATGGCATATGAATCTCAATAAAGCTATTAAAATGCAAAAAAAATTAAGTGATTAGATATGAGTAGTTCTATTTCTGGGCTCTCTACACTGTCCCTCTGATTTGTACTGGCACAAGACTCAGTCTTGATTATTTTAGTTTTTGAGTCTTGAAATCAGGTAGTATGAATGCTCCAAATTCCAATTTTACAAGACTGTTTTGAGTACTCTAGATCATTTATATTTCCATAACTTTTTAAAAGGACTTTTTAAAAAAAAATTCGTATAACCTAGATGAAATGGACAAATCTTGAAAAACCCAACTTTCTAAAACTTACACAAGAAATAGAAATATTGAATAACTGAGTAATTTTGGTAAATTGTTCTCAGAAAATTTACCCCTTTCATCTGTTATCAAATGCAGTACCATGAAATTCTCCATACTACCATTATCTTTTAATAAATGTAGAATCTGTACTTATACCCTTTCATTCATTCTTGATACTACTAATTTGGGTTTTCTTGTTCAGTTTTAAGTTTTTATTTAAATTCCAGTTGGTTAACATACAATGTAATATTAGCTTCAGATGTACAATTTTAGTGATCCAATACTTAAACACAACACCTGGTGATCATTACAAGTGCACTCCTTTAAACCCATCACCTATTTAATATCTATTTAATATCATCACTCACCTCCTCTCCAGAAACCCTCAGTTTGTTCTCTGTATGTTCAGAGTCTGTTTCCTGGTTTGCCTCTCTCTCTCTCCCTTTCCCTATGCTCATTTGTTTTATTTCTTAAATTCCACATATGAGTGAAATCACATGGTATTTTCTTTCTCTGACTTACTTATTTCTTTGTTCAGTTTTACCAGGGCTTATACATTTGACTAATTTTCATAAAAAACCCATCTCTGGCTTACTTTTTTCTATTGTTTATTTATTTTTGCTCTTTATATTTTGTTCTTCTATTTATTTTGTTTAGTTTGCTCACCTTTTTCATCCATAAGATGGAAATTTCAATAATTGATTGTGGATGTTTCTTCTCCATATGTAGATTTAAAGTGATATAAACCTCTGGAAGACTACAGCTGCTTTAGCTATAACTCACAAGATTTGATACATATTATTTCATAATTTTAAATTTGTAGTATTTTTCTAATTTCCTTTTCTCTACTTACATTGACCCCTGGAGTATTTAAAAGGGAACTATTTAATTTCCAAATATTTAAAGATATTCTAGACCTTATTCTTGTTAATTTATTTCATTCCCTTGTGAACAGAAAATATACTCTTTATGATTTTAATCTTTTCAAACTTATCATTAAATATTTCAAGGTCCAGTCCAGCATTTTCCATATGACCTTGAGAAGAATGAGTATTCTACATTTATTTTATTTATTTTTATTTATTTAAGATTTATTCATTCATTTGAGAGGTTGAGGGAACGAGCGAGCATGTGAACATGCAGAGGGAGATGGAGAGAATCTCAAGCAGACTCCCCGCTGAGTGAGGAGCCTGGCATGGGGCTGAATCTCACAACCCTGAGATCATGACCTGAGCCAAAATCAAGAGTGGAACGCTCAACTGACTGAGATAAATGTAGGGATTTATCCTACATTTGTTGATTGTTTTATAAATTTCAGGTAGATCAAAGTGAATGAAAAGTTAAGCCTTCCACAGTGGTAATGATCTTGTCTAGATCTATCAATCAGAGAGAACAGTGTCAATATTTTCAATTGTGATTGCCTAATAGTGTATTTTTTTCCTTTGTCAGTTTTTGCTTTTTGTATTTTGAAGATGCTATTATGTATATAAATATTTAGGTTTGTTATGTCTTCCTGATGAAATGTCCCTCTATCTGGTGATACTCTGACTTTAAGCCTACTTAATCTGATATTAATATAGCCACAGAACATTTCTCATGCTATAGCTTATGTATCTTTCCATCCCTTTACTTCCATTTATCTGTGTTTTATTGTTTCAAGTATGTTTCTTACAAACTGTATAAAATTGTGTCCCATTTATTGCCTTTAATGTCACAAAACCTGCCTTTAATTGGAGTACTTAGTTCATTTTCTTACAATTATTTGTGGTTGGATTTAGGTCTACAATCTATTTGTTGTTTATCTTTTGTTATTGCTCTCTTCCTCCTTTCCTACCTTCTTTGAGTTAACCAAATATACTTTAGTATTCCATTTTAATTCTTATATTGCTTTTTCAGATGACATTTTATATCTTCTTGTGGTTGCTCCAGAAACTAAATCATATATCCTCAATTTGTTATAGTCTTCTTAGAGTTAATGTTTTAGCACCTCATTTAAAATTTAAGAACTGGGTGCCTCGATGGCTCAGTCGGTTAAGCATCTTGCCTTCGGCTCAGGTCATAATCCCAGAGTCCTGGGATCGAGTCCCACATCGGGCTCCTTGCTCTGCGGGGAGCCTGCTTCTCCCTCTCCTCCCCACTTGTGCTCTCTCTCACTATCTCTGTCTCTCTCTCAAATAAATAAAATCTAAAAAAACAAAATAAAATAAAATTTAAGAACTAACCAACAGGGGCGGAGCAAGATGGCGGAGGAGTAGGAGACCTAGATTTCGTCTGGTCTCAGGAATTCAGCTGAATAGGGATCTAACCATTCTGAACACCTACGAACTCAACAGGAGATCAAAGAGGAGAGTAGCAACAACTATCTGAACAGAGAAGCGACCACTTACTGGAAGGTAGGACGTGCGGAGAAGTGAATCCGAGGCGATATTCGAGGATAGACGGTGGGGGAGGGGCCTCCGCCGGCCGCTTCTGGCAAGTGATAGAGTCGCGGAGCACAAAATTGGAACTGTTAGAAGTCGGCTCCGCTGAGGGACGTCGCTGCAGTGGCTAAGCAGGGGGTGGAATCCTCCCGGGACAGTGTGGTCTCAGGACCCTTGGGGTCACAGAAAGACCGGGGGAGCCTGAGTGCAGCAGAACTCCCAGGTATGGGAGCGGGGAAGCCGGCTGCAGAGACCGAGCTGAGGCGCGGGCTCTCAGTTTGGAGTTGCCATAAACTGTGATCCGCGGCCCAGTCGGGCAACTGCTCCTGCAGCAGGGACCCAACAAGCGGCAGAACCGGGGAGACTCCCCTTCCTTCCCGGGGAGGAGCAGCGCGGGAGCGCACCGCAGGGATCTGCTGGGTTTGGAGACTCCACACGGGGTCGGGTGCCAGAGATAGCAATGCTCGGTCACAGGCCGGGTGAGCACGGAGTGTGGCCGGAGACCGGGGACAAGGGAGTGACTGCTTTTCTCTGGGGGCGCACTGAGGAGCGGGGACCCGAGTTCTCAGCTCCTCCGGGTGTAGATTGGGAGGCCACCATTTTTGCCGTGGTCTTCCAAAGCTGTACAGAGAGCTTACAGGGAACAAAAGCTCCTGAGATCAAACCCGAGCAGCTTGCTTAGCCCGGACCGACAAGGGCGGGACAATTCAGCCTCCGGCAAAGACATCTGGAAACCACAGCAACAGGCCCCTCCCCCAGAAGATCAGCACGAACAGCCAGCAAGCCAAGACCAAGTTTACCGATCAAGGAGAACGGGAGAACTCCAGCGCTAGGGGAATACTGCACATAGAATTCATGGCTTTTTTTTACCATGATTCATTAGTTCATCAAAGTTAATTTTTGGTAACTGTTTTTTTCTTTTTCCCTTTTTCAACCAACATCTTCTCTCTTTTTAAAAAAAAAAAAACATTTTTTATTTTTCATTTTTAGAGTCATATTTTATCCCTTCATAGTAGTTACCCTTATTTTTGGCATATATATATAAGTTGTTCTCTCTTTAAAATTTTGAGATACAGTTTCTTCTAACAGATAAAAATATATCCTAAATCACTAGTGTATGGCTCTGTTCTAGTCTCCTGCCTGATCACATTCTCTCCCTTTTTTCTTTTTTTTTTTTTAAATCTTCTTTCTTTTTTCAAACAACTTCTTATCTTATCAAGTCCTTTTATAAAATCTTTTATAATTTTCATCTTTACACTCATCTTCTATCCCTTCATTGTATCAACCTTTATTTTGTACATATATGTCTTTCTTCCTTTAAAATTTTAGGAGGCACTTTTTTCTAACAGACCAAAATACGCCCAAAATCTAGTGTGTGGCACTGATCTATGCACTAGCCTGATCATATTTGATCACATTCTGCTTTTTTTGTATTGTTCTGTTTTTGTTTTTATCTTTTTTCTTTTTTTTTTTTTTTTCTCCTTCTTTTTTCTTTCCTTCCCTTTCTTTTCCCCTGGTTTCAGGTCTTTTTTGATTTGTATACAGTATATTTGCTGGGGACGTTGTAAACCTGTTAGCATTTTGTTCTCTCATTCATCTATTCTCCTCTGGACAAAATGACAAGACGAAAAAAATCACCTCAGCAAAAAGAACAAGAGGTAGTACTGTCTGCCAGGGACCTACTCAATATGGACATTAGTACGATGTCAGACCTAGAGTTCAGAATCATGACTTTAAAGATACTAGCTGGGCTTGAAAAAACCGTGGAAGTTATTAGAGAAACCCTTTCTGGAGAAATAAAAGAACTAAAATCTAACCAAGTCGAAATCAAAAAGGCTATTGATGAGGTGCAATCAAAAATGGGGGCACTAACTGCTAGGATAAATGAAGCAGAAGAAAGAATCAGTGATATAGAAGACCAAATGATGGAAAATAAAGAGGCTGAGAAAAAGAGAGAGAAACAACTACAGGATCACGAGGGCAGAATTCGAAGGATAAGTGATACGATAAGACGAAACATTAGAATAATTGGGATCCCAGAAGAAGAAGAAAGAGAGAGAGGGGCAGAAGGTATATTGGAGCAAATAATAGCAGAGAACTTCCCTAATGTGAGGAAGGAAACAGGCATCAAAATCCAGGAGGCACAGAGAACCCCTCTCAAAATCAATAATAATAGGTCAACACCCCAACATCTAATAGTAAAACTTACGAGTCTCAGAGACAAAGAGAAAATTCTGAAAGCAGCTCGGGAGAAGAGATATGTAAACTACAATGGTAAAAATATTAGATTGGCAACAGACCTATCCACAGAGACCTGGCAGGCCAGAAAGGGCTGGCAAGATATCTTCAGAGCACTAAACGAGAAAAATATGCAGCCAAGAATACTATATCCAGCTAGGCTGTCATTGAAAATAGAAGGAGAGATAAAAAGCTTCCAGAACAAACAAAAACTAAAGGAATTTGCAAACACGAAACCAGCCCTCCAAGAAATATTGAAAGGGGTCCTCTAAGCAAAGAGAGAGCCTAAAAGCAGCAAAGATCAGAAAGGAACACAAACAACATACAGTAACAGTCACCTTACAGGCAATACAATGGCACTAAATTCATACCTTTCAATAGTTACCCTGAATGTAAATGGGCTCAATGCCCCAATCAAAAGACACAGGCTATCAGATTGGATTAAAAAACAAGACCCATCAATATGCTGTCTGCAAGAGACTCATTTTAGACCCAAAGACACCCCCAGATTGAAAGTGAGGGGGTGGAAAACCATTTACCATGCTAATGGACACCAAAAGAAAGCTGGGGTGGCAATCCTTATATCAGACAAACTAGATTTTAAAACAAAGACTGTAATAAGAGATGAGGAAGGACACTATATCCTACTTAAAAGGTCTATCCAACAAGAAGATCTAACAATTGTAAATATCTATGCCCCGAACATGGGAGCAGCCAATTATATAAGGCAATTAATAACAAAAGCAAAGAAACACATTGATAACAATACAATAATAGTGGGGGACTTTAACACCCCCCTGACTGAAATGGACAGATCATCTAAGCAAAAGATCAACAAGGAAATAAAGACTTTAAATGACACACTGGACCAAATGGACTGCACAGACATATTCAGAACGTTCCATCCCAAAGCAACGTAATACACATTCTTCTCTAGTGCCCATGGAACATTCTCCAGAATTGATCACATCCTAGGTCACAAACCAGGTCTCAACCGGTACCAAAAGATTGGGATCATTCCATGCATATTTTCAGACCACAATGCTTTGAAACTAGAACCCAATCACAAGAGGAAAGTCGGAAAGAACTCAAATACATGGAGGTTAAAGAGCATCCTACTAAAGAATGAATGGGTCAACCAGGAAATTAAAGAAGAATTAAAAAAATTCATGGAAACCAATGAAAATGAAAACACAACTGTCCAAAATCTTTGGGATACAGCAAAGGCAGTCCTGAGAGGAAAGTATATAGCAATACAAGCCTTTCTCAAGAAACAGGAAAGGTCTCAAATACACAACCTAACCCTACACCTAAAGGAGTTGGAGAAACAACAGCAAATAAAGCCTAAACCCAGCAGGAGAAGAGAAATCATAAAGATCAGAGCAGAAATCAATGAAGTAGAAACCAAAAGAACAGTAGAACAGATCAACGAAACTAGGAGGTGGTTCTTTGGAAGAATTAACAAGATTGATAAACCCCTGGCCAGACTGATCAAAAAGAAAAGAGAAATGACCCAAATCAACAAAATCATGAATGAAAGAGGAGAGATCACAACCAACACCAAAGAAATACAAACAATTATAAGAACATATTATGAGCAACTCTATGCCAGCAAATTAGATAACCTGGAAGAAATGGGTGCATTCCTAGAGATGTATCAACTACCAAAACTGAACCAGGAAGAAATAGAAAACCTGAACAGACCTATAACCACTAAGGAAATTGAAGCAGTCATCAAAAATCTCCCAACAAACAAAAGCCCAGGGCCAAATGGTTTCCCAGGGGAATTCTATCAGACATTTAAAGAAGAATTAATACCTATTCTCCTGAAACTGTTCCAAAAAATAGAAATGGAAGGAAAACTTCCAAATTCATTTTATGAGGCCACCATTACCTTGATCCCAAAACCAGACAAAGACCCCATCAAAAAGGAGAATTACAGACCAATATCCTTGATGAACATGGATGCAAAAATTTTCACCAAAATACTAGCCAATAGGATCCAACAGTACATTAAAAGGATTATTCACCACGACCAAGTGGGATTTATCCCTGGGCTGCAAGGCTGGTTCAACATCCGCAAATCAATCAACGTGATACAATACATTAACAAAAGAAAGAACAAGAATCATATGATCCTCTCAATAGATGCAGAAAAAGCATTTGACAAAGTACAGCATCCTTTCTTCATCAAAACTCTTCAGAGCATAGGGATAGAGGGTACATACCTCAATATCATAAAAGCCATCTATGAAAAACCTACAGCGAATATCATTCTCAATTCCCCCTAAGGTCAGGAACGCGGCAGGGATGTCCACTCTCACCACTGCTATTCAACATAGTATTAGAAGTCCTAGCCACAGCAATCAGACAACAAAAAGAAATCAAAGGCATCCAAATAGGCAAAGAGGAAGTCAAACTCTCACTCTTTGCAGATGATATGATACTTTATGTGGAAAACCCAAAAGACTCCACCCCAAAACTGCTAGAACTCATACAGGAATTCAGTCAAGTAGCAGGCTATAAAATCAATGCACAGAAATCAGTGGCATTCCTATACACCAACAACAAGACAGAAGAGAGACAAATCAAGGAGTCGATCCCATTTACAATTGCACCCAAAATCATAAGATACCTAGGAATAAATTTAACCAAAGAGGCAAAGGATCTGTACTCAGAAAACTATAAAATACTCAGGAAAGAAATTGAAGAAGACACAAAGAAATGGAAAAACGTTCCATGCTCATGGATTGGGAGAACCAACATTGTGAAGATGTCAATGCTACCTAGAGCAATCTACACATTCAGTGCAATCCCCATCAAAATACCATCCACTTTTTTCAAAGAAATGGAACAAATAATCCTAAAATTTGTATGGAACCAGAAGAGACCCCGAATAGCCAGAGGAATATTGAAAAAGAAAAGCAAAGCTGGCGGCATCACAATTCCGGACTTCCAGCTCTATTACAAAGCTGTCATCATCAAGACAGTATGGTACTGGCACAAAAACAGACACATAGATCAATGGAACAGAATCGAGAGCCCAGAAATGGACCCTCAACTCTATGGTCAACTTATCTTTGACAAAGCAGGAAAGAATGTCCAATGGAAAAAAGACAGTCTCTTCAACAAATGGTGTTGGGAAAATTGGACAGCCACATGCAGAAGAATGAAACTGGACCATTTCCTTACACCACACACAAAAATAGACTCCAAATGGTTGAAAGACCTAAACGTGAGACAGGAGTCCATCAAAATCCTAAAGGAGAACACAGGTAGCAACCTCTTCGACCTCAGCCGCAGCAACTTCTTCCTAGAAACATCACCAAAGGCACGGGAAGCCAGGGCAAAAATGAACTATTGGGATTTCATCAAGATAAAAAGCTTTTGCACAGCAAAAGAAACAGTCCACAAAACCAAAAGACAACCGACAGACTGGGAGAAAATATTTGCAAATGACATATCAGATAAAGGGCTAGTATCCAAAATCTATAAAGAACTTATCAAACTCAACACCCAAAGAACAAATAATCCAACCAAGAAATGGGCAGAAGACATGAACAGATATTTTTCCAAAGAAGACATCCAAATGGCCAACAGGCACATGAAAAAGTGCTCCACATCGCTCGGCATCAGGGAAATCCAAATCAAAACCTCAATGAGATACCACCTCACACCAGTCAGAATGGCTAAAATTAACAAGTCAGGGAACGACAGATGTTGGCGGGGATGTGGAGAAAGGGGAACCCTCCTACACTGTTGGTGGGAATGCAAGCTGGTGCAACCCCTCTGGAAAACAGTATGGAGGTTCCTCAAACAGTTGAAATTAGAGCTACCGTTCGATCCAGCAATTGCACTACTGGGTATTTACCCCAAAGATACAAATGTAGGGACCCGAAGGGGTATGTGCACCCCAATGTTTATAGCAGCAATGTCCACAATAGCCAAACTGTGGAAAGAGCCAAGATGTCCATCGACAAATGAATGGATAAAGAAGATGTGGTATATATACACAATGGAATATTATGCAGCTATCAAAAGGAATGAGATCTTGCCATTTGCAACGACGTGGATGGAACTGGAGGGTGTTATGCTTAGTGAAATAAGTCAATCAGAGAAAGACATGTATCATATGACCTCAGTGATATGAGGAATTCTTAATCTCAGGAACAAACTGAGGGTTGCTGGAGTGGTCGGGGGTGGGAGGGATGGGGTGGCTGGGTGACAGACATTGGGGAGGGTATGTGCTACGGTGAGCGCTGTGAATTGTGTAAGACTGTTGAATCACAGATCTGTACTTCTGAAACAAATAACGCAACATATTTTAAGAAAAAAGAAAAAGAAGATAGCAGGAGAGGAAGAATGAAGGGGAGTAAGTCAGAGGGGGAGACAAACCAAGAGAGATGATGGATTCTGAAAAACAAACTGAGGTTTCTACAGGGGAGGAGGGTAGGGGGATGGGTTAGCCTGGTGATGGGTATTAAAGAGGGCACATTCTGCATGGAGCACTGGGTGTTATGAACAAACAATGAATCATGGAACACTACACCAAAACAAATGATGTAATATATGGTGATTAACATAACAATAAAAAAATTAAAAAAAAAAGAAAAAAAAGAACTAACCAACAGTGAAATTCCATTTGTTTTGCACTTTCTTGTCATATATTTTATATCTATTATGTTTTGAGCAATCTGTTCTATAAATAAGAGATTTAAAAAGGTAGCTTTTCTATTTACCAAACTATTTTCCATTTTCGATGTTCTTCGTTCATTCCTGTAAATTTTCTATTGAATGTCATTTCCAGTGAATTGAAAAAATTCACTTTAGCATTGTATTTATATAGTACACATCTACTAAGTTCAGTTGTCTCATCTTTCATTTATCTACAAAATAGTTTTACTACATCAAAATTTTTGAAGGTTATTTTCACTATATATACACTTCTGGGTTGACAGTTTCCTGTTTTGTTTTTTTTCATTACATTCCTTTAAAGTTTTTGGCTATTGTCTCCTCACTTTCATTATTTCTGATAGGACGTTAGCCATCATTCAGAGGAATGTTCATGTATGTATCAGTCGCCATCCTCTCAGGTGCTTTCAAGATTTTCTCTTTACAGTGGTTTTCGTTAGTTTGACTTTGATGAGCTTAGGTGGAATTTTCTTTGTATTTATTCTTCCTGGTGTCCACTGAAATTCTTGATCTATAAGCTTTGTTGTTTTTAAAGATTTATTTATTTGAGAGAGAGTGAAAACACACTAGTAGGAGGGGAAAAGGGAGAGAGAATCTCAAGCAGACTCTGTGCTGAGCACAGAGCCCAACGCCGGGCTGGATCCCACGACCCTGAGATCATGACCTGAACCAAAACCAAGAGTCGAACACCCAACTGACTATGCCACTCAGGTGCCCCTATAAGCTTGTTTTTATAAAATTTGAAAAGCCGTCCGAAATTCCTTTTTCAAATATTTATTCTGCCTCACTTTTTCTCTTTTGGGACTCCAGTTGCAGACCTGATGCAGTCCCACAGACCATTAAGGTTATGTTGTTTTATTTTCATTTTTACTTCAGACTGGATAATTTCTATTGATTGGTCTTCAAGTTCACTAATCTTTTATTGTACAGTCTATAAACTGCTAAGTTTGTCCACTGAATTTTTCACTTCAGATGTTGCAATTTTTTACAATTAGGTTCTTTCTAGAGTTTGTTTCCTTGCTGATATTTCCCATCAGTTCACTCATTAGGATCATCTTTCCTTTTAGTGTTTGAAGAAATATAAAATGGATACTTTAAAGTACTTTGCAATTTCTAACATATTTAAGTGTCAAGATTTGCTTCTATTGACTACATTTTCTCTGGATTGTGGGTCACATTTGTCTGCTTCTAGTATTTTTAGTTATATGCTAGACATTGTGGATGGTCCATGGTAAGACACCAAACACACGACAGTTACCTCTCATTTAATATCATCTGCAAATTTTCAGGGGCTTCAAATAATAGACTTAAATTTCTTCTTTAGTGCAGCGAGACCACTGCTCTGCTTGAGCTCTACCTTCCTGAGTCAGAAAGAGTGACTGTAGGCACAATGCCAGGGGAATCACTGAGTTCACTCTGTGAATTCCTGTGCAGTCTGTTGTTCAGACATTTTTTCCAATTTTATAATTGTTTTTTTGAGGCATGGCAAGATTAGTAATAATGACTCTGTCCTGGCAAGAAGCTTCTATCATTTTTCAAGAGAACAAAAGCAATTTTTCCTATTGAGAGAATACTTGCTGCAATACAGAAACTGAATTGTAAGTTTCATTTGTTTCAAACTGACAACACCCAAAGAAAAAATTTTTTCCTTTTCAATTTCCTATAACTTTCAATATATCTTTTCTAATATCTGTAAACTTAAATTTCTAGAATAGTTAATAGGAAATGAAATTATGTATCTAAATTCCTAAACACCTCTTAGCTGTGAAATTTTCCTCCAGGGCTTGCCCAATATGTTAGTGATAATAATTACTAAATTATGAGTAAATTAAAAATAAATTAGTAATGGTGTTTAATTACATAGCATCTAACAACTAGAGACTGCTAATGTATCAAATGTAGTTATTTTGACAAAGTATAGAGTTATTAGAGACTGCTAATCTACCAAATGTAGTTAGTCTAACAAAGTAGAGTCATTAAATCACCATTTTCAGATTTTAATTAGAACACATTTAGAAATGATTTATAGGATATAAGATGGTAATAACAAAAGGAACTAAAAGAACTTTAAAAATTCAATGTTTCACAGATATCTGCTCCACTTTAGCCCTTTAAATGCAACTAACACTCCCTGAACACAAAATACAGGCAACACTAACATCACTTGTCCATTCAACCTACCCCTCTCTGATCTCTCTTTCCTAGCATCTCAGCTAATTCTCTGGCTACGTATTACGGCACCTTGTCCTGGGAGTAAAGAAGGGAAGGGTAGGACAATAAATCCAAGGAAGTAATCTAAATAGGTTGCCAAAAAAATGAAGTAGGGCCCAAAATAAATGCCACCAAAGTCCCTTGATTTCAGTAGTAGCCATTGTTCTGGAAAGAGGCAACCTTTTCACCATGTCCATACCTTCTCGGGATCTCAATCTGCTAGAGTCTAACAAGAAGAAAATGGCAATCTATACACCAAGATTATATCTCACATCTAATGTATAACTTGTTCATTACAAATTATATGAATTCAAAATTATACTCAATACATTAAAGTTGAATTAGAAATATGTTTGTATAAAATTTAAGAATACTTGGTACTTTCCAGATAATCAGGATGGTCACCTAAAATTTTAAATAGACTTGAGATTATACAATTCTAGTAGTTTAATTAAAACTTCCAATTTATTAAGAATACTTCCTCTTCAATTTCAATAACAAAGTTTCTATAACTGTACTAAATGTTTGCTTTGATATGAATTATATCAGAAAGGTACTGAATTTCTGTAGTTTAATATGAATAACTGGGAAGTAATTAAAATCTATAACAATATTTTATAACTAAAATAATTAATATAAAAAATAATTATAAAATTACCACATAAAAGAGGTCTGATTTAAGCTTATTTATTTTCTATAATCTCTTCATTTCTATAAAGACATTTATTTCCAAGATGATGACTTTACTTCTCTAGCTAATGCCACAGCTAGAATGTGGTATTTTGATCTTTTTTGTACAGTTATAACCTTGCAATGCTGAGCCCTGTAGTTAGCTAATAGTCAGGAAAACAAATTTCAGTAAATAATACCATTGTAATGAGTTGGTTCTTAAGTAAACTTCAATGGATTTTCTCAAAATCCATAAACAAACAACAGTATAACCTAAATGTTAAGTTGGCAGTTATTGCACAAAAGGACAGAGATGCTTCTTATACTATTGTAAAATGTAAAGCAGAGTTCAGGAAATAGTAGTCACTGGATGATAGCCATAGTTTATAATAGTTTATTAAGCTCTTTTTCAGTTATTGCATTCCTGGAATTAACAGATACCTCTTGGCTTGCAAACTTTGTTTGCTATTATAAATGTTGTAATCTCACTAGAGCTGTCAATTACTTAAGTCTTCATTCTTACTATTCTTGTATAAAATGCATTGCTCAAACATTTTAAAATCCTAACAGAAGCCACTCCAACTTCTAAGATTACAACAGGAGAAAAACAAAAAATTGTATGACAAAAGTATCAAGAAGTTGAATTTTCTTTGAGAAATAAGACTTTAATTACCTTTGTATATGTAAATACAATAACTAGTGTTCTCCATAGGAAACCAGTAAACACTTGTGGACCGATTTATTAAATACTGTAACAAAAGCTTTGGAAACTTGGGACAGTTCTCAGGACACTTTCTAGTTTTTCAATGAAGTCAATCATTTACACCTATTTGTTTCCTAAATTTATAAATGTTCTTGTAATTGTTTCAGTGATGTGTATATGCAAGGCCAGGAACATCATCCAAATGCAGTGATTAACTTAAGAACAAGCTCAGTGAAAAATGGGCTACTATATTCAACTTGCCAAAATCAATGAGACCTCTAATTTTCTGTTGGCTTAGCTCTCTCTCTTACCTACCTTCCTTGTACTTTTGAATCTGTGGCCTTTGGAGGTACTTTTCCATTACCAAGATACTTCCATTACAATCTCAAACTTAATCCCTTTATTTTCTCAGCTCAAAATAAAAGCCACCCCACTTCCAGTGATGTGTCTCTCTGAACCCTCTGAGCATACTCCTTCTTTCACATACTGTTACTTCAGAGGCACGAAAAGGGACTTGCATTTTCCTGGTTTCCTAATGTCATTTCCAACCCACTAATCCGTTAAACAATCCTTTCAATTTTTGAAGATTCTGTTATCCATTTAGAACGTGTGATCCAGGGGCCAGTATACTGGTCTGAAACTGATAGTGCCGTGAAGGTAGTACTAAAATTCAGAGGAAGCAATTAAACATTTTATAGAAAATTCAGAGCAATTTCATGTCTGTTTGAACCCAACAACAAAAAAAGGTATGGTTGAATTTTGCATCTATTTACTTTTTCTTTTCAATTTTTTGGTAATTCATTTATATTATATTTATGAAAGTAATATACATAACACATTGTAAAATATTTTTTAAAAAACTGGTCCTTCACCAGATAGTTTGAGAAGCACTGGTTCGGATGACTTGCTTCTCAACTGTGATCTAACAACCAAGGTTACTTTCCCACATTCGAAAAGAAAGTATCTTCCCAATATTTTAGACAAAAGCAAGAGTCACCCATGTAACACTCTTGCCTCACAATTTCTTGACTTGTTTGTTCTAATAATATCTATCTTTAAACAATACCCAAAGCAGTATCTAGTTCTTAGTTCTCTTTAATCTTTAGCTTTGAAACTCTACTCTTGTATTACAAACTTCTATTTTCTACTTTCTTACTAAAACTACTCTTTACTATAATCACTGGAATAAACACTTTCTCTGGGTATAGATTTGCCTTCCCTGAATGCAATGGTTATGCAAAAACAACCACCCATGGACTTACAGAATACCGTATGTACCACCACAGTATTCCACACAGCATTGTTCTGAGCAAGGAAATCATTTCACAGCAAATCAGCAAATGAAGTATGGCAATATGGGCCCATGCTCATGGAATTCACCGATTTTACCATGTTCCCCAACATCCTGACACAGCTAGCTTGATAAAACAGGAATGGATCTTTAAAGACTTGGTTGTAATGTTAGATGGCAATATCTTGTGGAACCAGGGCGAAGTTCTCCATGACGATGTGCATGCTCTAAATCAGAGTATTATAAATAATGGCTTTTTCCTTCATAGCCAATATTCATGGGTCAGGGAATCAAGGGTAGAAATGGGCGTGGCCTCATTCACTGTTATTCTTAATGATCCACTAGCAAAAATTTTGCTTCCTATCTCTGCAAATAGAGGTTCTGATAATCCAGAGGTCTTAGCTCCAAAGGGAGAAAAATTTCCACTTAGAGACATAACAAGAATTCATTAAACTGGAAGATGAAACTGCTACCTGGTTGCTTAGGGCTGTCACGCCTCTGATTCAGTATATAAGGAAAGTGGTTACTGTACTTGCTAGAGTAAGTGATACTGACCACCAAGAGGAAACTGGGTTGCTACTATACAATGAGGGTAAGGAAGAGTATATATGGAGTACAGAGATCCCTTAGGGCATCTCTTATATTTATCTTATAATATTATATTCATCTCTATCTAGTGAATATATCCTTAAAAGATGAGGGTGAAATAAAGATATATTCAGATAAATGAGAACTGAATTCAACAACAGATGTGTATTAGAAGAGAAAAAAAGAGAAACGAAGAGGGAGGGAGAGAAAAGAAGAAAAGAAAGAAAATGCTAAAACATATTCGAGGTTTATTTGTTTTGTTTTGTCTTTCCCCTCTTCTGTCAGAAAGAAATAAATGAAATAAATGAAATTTGAAGATTCTTACAATTTAACATAGTAGACTTAATCTTATTAGATAAAGAAAGGGACAAATTCAAATGTCCATCGGCAGGAGAATGAATAAAAAGTAAAATATGCAATATTATACAATGGATATTACTTATCAACAAAAGGAACAAACTACTGATACAGAGAACAACATGGATGAATATCACAAATATAATGCTATCACTGTACAACTGCACCTGTATGAAGTTCTAGAATAAGCAGAATAAATCTGTGATTTAAAATGTCAGAAAAATAAATAAATAAATAAAATACCAGAAAAGTTGTTTTGGTGAAGCTGAAGCAGGGATGATTGGCAGGGGAGGGAAATAAATGAGGAGACTGTCTTGGATTATGGAAATGTTGTATGTATTTGTCAAAACTCATCAAATTGCAGATTTAATATTTGTGTATTTTGTGTGTAGATTTTTATATAAAATCAAAGTTGTCAACAAATAAGTAAACATTAACAGTGGAAAAATTCTCAATTTTCAATGATCACTAAACCAAAACAACACACTCATAAAAATCTGTAATACACATATTTATAAATATACTTATTGAAAAAGGTTCCAGAAAAATTACAATTTAAATACATATTTTATGATATATTTTAACCTACTTATAAGATCACTACAATTTTTTACAATAGGATAAATATACTAATGATGAATTAATATGTAACTATACGATTTTTTTCAAGGGATTATAATACTAAATACAATATAATACTAAAACTAAAAGGCTACTAGTAATAATTAAAAGCATTTTCCCCTGAATTTTTCAAGGTATTGACATTAAATATTTAAATTAATTCTGGGAAGCAGTTTGGGAATCTGATCTTTTGTGATCTCAGAGCTTAGTATTATGACAGATGAGTCAAGTAGCAATTAATCAAACAAACCTGTATGCAAATGTGCAAGCACAGTCACAGAGTCATTTTCAAAAGAAGAATGAAGGCCTGCTTTGATATAGTACATTGACAATGCAAGTTTTATTTTAAAATGTTCAAAAATAAGCAAATAAATGAACAAATGAATGAATAACTAAAGTGTCCTATCACTTCAGACTAAAAAGACAAGTACTTTGCTGTGATGATATATTCAGATCTTTACATTCCTCCTGTAATCTGTGTGAGACGGCAGATAAGCTATTTAGTTGCATGTACTTTTGTTTTTGAAGATAAAATTTAGCATAAATATAAATCCATTACAATGTTAATCGAAAAAATTGTTAATGAAATTGGAGATGTACTAAAGAAACAAAACCATAGCAATTTTAATTTTTGTGCCCAAATGATAGTTCATGAAACCATCAGGTAGTTTTCTAAGGATGCTACTATAAAATTTCAGTTCCCTTTAAAAAGTCACATCTTTATTATTTTTTAAAATTTATTTATTTAGAGAGAGAGAGCATGAGCAGGAGGGGCAGGGGGAGAGGGAGAGAGAATCTCAAGCAGACTCCACATTGAGCCTAATGCAGGGCTTGATCTCACAACCCTGAGATCACAGCCTGAGGCGAAACCAAGAGTTGGATGTTTAACCAACTGCGCCACCCAAGTGCCCCTAAAAAGTCACATCTTTGGAATTAAGAGGCTTCCAGGCCAAATGTTTGTAATATAGGTTTCCCACTTAGGGACATCTACTATTTGCCAAATCTTCCATAATGAGTTTATGGATTAAATTCATTACTTCTTGCAATCTTGCTATTAGAGAAACACTGCTTCTTCTGGGAAATCAGAATGGGTTTACTATTACACTAAATAACAACCTATTGAAAAAAATGGTATTATGTACTTAATATAGTTTACTATATTTTAAATAGTGTTAGTCATAATGCTGGTGAAAATTAACTTTTTGGGAAATAATTTCAGTTTTTGAGATCTTAAGATGGCAAAACGATACAAGAACTTTAGGAGTAATATGCTGAAATGAATAATCATCATTCTAACCAAAGATCTGTAGGAATTAATACAAAGAGGAATAACAAAACTCCTGACTACTTAAAAAAGAATGAAGAAAATCTTTAAAAAACCAAACCAAACAGTCCTTAAGAGCAAGGTACACAAGGGTGAGATACAAGCTTACAAAAAGGTACATTTCTTACCTAGAAGAACAGAACACACAAATAATTGTGACCACCTTAGATATACAGTATCCCAAACACATGACTTTCTAGAAAAAGTAAAACTAATTATTGATGTAAAAATATCAGATCAGTGATTACTAGTAGGGGGTGGGAACATGAACTAAATAGAAAGAGCATGAAGGAACTTTCTGGGGGTGATAGTAATGTTCTATATCTTGATTGTGGTGGTAGTTACATAGCAGTATGCATTTGTCAAAGTTTAGAGAATGTACACTTAATGACTGTATATTTTGGTATAAGTTTTAAATGAGAAGGAAAAAACTAAAAATATTGAACTCTAGTTAATGAATTTTTTAAAAGATTTATTTATCTTAGAGAGAGAGAGGGCACATGCATAAGTTGGGGGGCCAAAGGGAGGGAGAATGTCAGGCAGACTCCATGCTGAGTGCAGAGCCTGACACGGGGCTCAATCCTACAACCCTCAGATCATGACCTGAGCTGAAACCAAGAGCTGATTGCATAACAGACTAAGCCACCCAGGTGCCCCTCTAGCTAATGATATTCTATGTTGAAGAATTTAGGGACCTTTGTACTTATGCCTGCTTCTACCTGAAATGCATCGAGTAAGTGAGATAATTTGATAGAAGGAAGGATGGATAAATGCAGACATAATGTAATAAATCAAGTTAAGGAAAATATTAATGATGGATTCCAGGCAGTGGGTAAATACATGTTTGTTGTAAAGTTTTTATGACTTTGCAGTATGTTAGAAATATTTCATAATAAAATGCTGGAGAAAAAAGGTTGAAAGTACAAATGAAAAAGGCTATAACACTAAGACACTTAAGTAGACTTTAAGGCAAGAAATATAACAAAGATAACAACATGGATGGATTTAGGAGTGTATAATGCTAAGTGAAATAAGTCATTCAGAGAAAGACAAATACCGTATGATTTCACTCCTAGGTGGAATTCAAGAAACAAAAAAAATGAACAAAGGGAAAAAAAGAGAGAGAGAGGGACAGATCAAGAAACAGACTCTTAACTACAGAGAACAAACTGATGGTTCCCAGAGGGGAAAGGGGTAAAGGGATGGGTGAAATAGGTGGTGGTACCTGAAACTAATATTATACTGTATGTTAACTGTACTGGAATTAAAATAAAACAACTCAATAATAAAAAAAAGATAACAATGGACATTTCATAATAATAGGAATAGGAAGATACAGTAATCCTAAAGATTTAAGTACTTAATATGGCTTCACAATAAGTAGGACAAAAGTTGACAGAATTAAAGAGAGAAATTCATCATCATCACCTGATTTTATTTATTTAATTTATTTTTAACGTCTTCTTTTTCTTTTTTTTAAGTAGGCTGCACACCCAACATGGGGCTCGAACTCATGACCCCAAGATTAAAAGTTACATGCTCTACTGCCAGCTAGGTACCCCATCATTTCATAGTTTAAACATGTCCCTCAGAAACTGATACAACAAGCAACGATAAATCTATAAATATAGAATTGAAATCCATGATTGATCTACTTTGCTTAAATAACCTATAGATAAAATACTACATTCAGCAACTGCAAAATACACATTATTTTAAACAGTACGTATCTAATAAACAGCCTATTTTTGGTCCTAACGCAATTATGAAGTTTCTAAAGATTGAGATCATTTGGTTTGTTTTCCCACCACCACATAACTAGTTCCAACTCAATGACAGAAACATAAACCAAATTTCCTAATGTTTAAGTATTAAACAACACATTTCTAAATGATTGATGGGTAAAGGAAGAAATCACAATTAGAAACTAAAAAAAAATTTTGAGGTAAATAATGAGATACAACTTATCAAAAACTTGTGTGATGCAGCCAAAGCAGTATATAAAGAAAAACTAATAGTTTTCATGAAAAGACCAATGGTCTGGAAGACTCAATATTGCTAAGATGAGAATCTTCCTTTAATTGATCTTTAGAGTCCATGTATTTCCCATCAAAATAGTGGCAGATTTTTTAATGGAAAAATCACAAACTAAATAAAGAACACAGAATAAGGAAAAACTGAAGTACAACAAGACTGGATCCTTACACCATCAGAAATCAAGACTTACTATAATGCTACAGGAATTAAGACATACTATAGTATTAGTGCAGGGATAAAAAACTGCACCAACAGAACAGAACAGAGTTCAGAAAGAAACCCACATGTATTTCCTATAATTCACTGAGGACAGGAGGGCAGTAATATGATCTTCTTAATATATAATGTTGGGTCCAGTCAACTGGGTATCCATATGAAGAAAATGATGTACCTTGGTCACATGAAAATTAAGTTGAAACAGATCAAAACCTAAACGTGAAAGCTAAAATAATCAAACTCCGAGAAGAAAGCATCACAGAGCATGTTCATTACTGTGGGAATAACAAGGGTTTCTTAAACAGAACACAAAATGCATTAAGTATAAGAAGAAAAAAATGATAAATTTGACTTCATTAAAATTAAGAATTTCTGTTATCAAGACACCAATAAGAGGATAAAATTGCAAGCCACAGATGACACAAGTATCTGTATCCAGTTTATATAAATCAATGAGAAAAAACAGACAACAGAATTTAATACTAGGCAAAAGCCTAGTATTGAACAGTATTGAACAGACACTTCACAAGGAAGGAAATAAAAATGGCCACTAAATATATGAAAAGGTGTTCAACATCAATAGTCATTAGAGAAATATAAATTAAAGCCTCAACAGAGTAAGACTACATATCCAACAAAATGATAGAAATTAAAATGAATAAAGATAACCAAGTGTTGACTATCACAACTCAAAGCAGCTCTCTTACATTGCTGGTATAAACTGGTATAACTTTGGAAAAATGTTTGGAATTACTAAAGCTAAACATATAGATATTCTCCTATGCATAGCCTATATATGTACCAAAAGGAATAAATGGTAATGTCCACCAAAAAAAATATAAGAACATCCATAGTACTTCATCCACAATAGGTCAAAATTAGAAACAACCCATATTTCTATCAACTGTTGCATATGTAAATAAATCAGAGTATAATCATACAATGGAACATAACACTGTAATGAAAAAGAGAAACTATTGAAAATTAGTACAGTACAGATCAACATAGAGGCATAAATATCACTGGGTGAAGGAAGTCAGACACAAAAGAGTACATGGCATGATTCCTTTCATAAGAAGTTTAAAAACATGCAAGATGACCTATGGTGTTAGGAGAAACAATAGTGATTACTCTTGCCAAGAAATTCTGACAGAAAAGAGGTATGAAGGAATCTTTTGGAAAGTTGTAAATGTTCTTTTATATATATAAAAGAGTATTATATTATATTTCATGGTATTTGGTTTTTTAAATTGTTTTTTTCTTGTGATGACCACTTTCAAAATTTATTCTCTTAGGCGCAGAGGGAGGTGGTGTGGGAAGGCAAAATGTGTCTCCTCCACCGGAAGGGCGGGAGACCCAAGCAAACTCTGTGACAGCTCTTTAGCCACCACATCAGCAACCAGGGCTGGAAACAGACCCAGCACCCAGCCATAGCCCTGCATTCGCCTCTGAATCCCAGGTACCTGCCCGGCTAAAACAAGAGCAGAGCAGAGCAGAGCAGAGCAGAGCAGAGTGTGTTCTCTGCAGGCAGACTCCCTTGAAGAAGACAGAAGGTGGGTGAACCAGCAAGCTTAGTTATTACCAAATTTACCAAACAGATAAATCAGCCTATCTCCCTAGAGATTTTATTTTTAAGTAATCTCTACACCCAACATAGGGCGTGAACTTACAACCCCAAGATCAAGAGTCACATGCTGTACTGACTGAACTAGCCACGAGCCCCTAAAGTGTTTTCTGAATATAAAAATAATGCAACTTACAACTCCATGAAAAGACAAATAATCCAATTTAAAAATGGGCAAAGTATCTGAATAGACATTTCTCCAAAAAAGATATACAAGTGGCCAATAAACACATGAAAAGATGCTCATTAGCCATCAGGGAAATCCAAATCAAAATCACAATGAGATATCACTTCATACCTTGAGATGAGGAAATTGAACCCTTATACATTGCTGGTGGGAACGTAAAATGGTATGACAACTATGAAAAATGTGCATATGGCCCAGCAATTCCACTTCTAGGTATATACTGAAGAGAACTGAAAACAGGTGTCCAAAAAAGAAAGAAAAAGAAAAAACAAAAAGCCTTGTATAGGAATGCTAATATAGCAGTATTATTCACAATAGTCAAAAAGTAGAAACAACTCAAATATCCATCAGCTGATGAATGGGTAAAATGTGGTATGTTGATACAATGGAATATTTTTTGGCAATAAAAGAAATGAAGTATTGATAATATGTTACCACATGGATATGTCTTGAAAATATTATGCTAAACAAAAGAAGCCAGTCCCAAAAGACCACATACTGTATGATTCCATTTATATGAAATATTTAGAATAGGGAAATCCACAGAAACAGAAGGTACATTTGTGGTTTAGTGGCTGCCTGGGGTTGGGAGAGAGGGAGCTGAAAGAATGTAAAGTGACTATTAATAGGTATGTGGGTATGAGAGAGTGGGGAGATCCTTTTTGGGGTGATGATGAAATATTCTCAAATCTACTGTGACAGAGTTGCACGACTTTGTGAATATACCAAAAACTGCTGAATTGTACATTTTATTTTTTTATTTTTATTTTTTTAAAGATTTTATTATTTGACAGAGAGAGAGAGAGCGAGAGCAGGAACACAAGCAGGGGGAGTGCGTGAGGCAGTAGCAGGCTCCCCGCAGAGCAGGGAGCCCGATGCGGGACTCAATCCCAGGACCCTGGGATCATGACCTGAGCCGAAGGCAGACACTTAGCGACTGAGCCACCCAGGCGCCCCTGAATTGTACATTTTAAATGTGTAAACTGTATGGGATGTGAATTATATCTCAATAAAGCTATGATTTTTAAAAACTCAAAAAAGTATTTATTCTCTTAGCAACTATACTCACCATGCTCTACATTTCATCCCCATGACTTCATTATTTTTTTTTTTATTATTTACTTTAAGAGAGAGAGCATGAGCAGGGGGAGGAGCAAGGGAAAGGGAGAAAAAAAATCCCTAAACAGACTCCCCACTGAGCTCTATCCTAGGACCCTGAGATCACAATCTGAGCCAAAATCAAGAGTTAGACGATTAACTGACTGAGCCACCCAGGTGCCCCTTCATTATTTTATAATTGGAAGTTTGTACTTTTGACCCCCTCCAGCC
Organism: Eumetopias jubatus; assembly: GCF_037043125.1. Classification (NCBI taxonomy): domain Eukaryota; kingdom Metazoa; phylum Chordata; class Mammalia; order Carnivora; family Otariidae; genus Eumetopias; species Eumetopias jubatus. Next base: position 59,460,223 of record NW_028274813.1, read on the forward strand.
ATTTCCCTCCGTCCATCTCCCACTTCTGACAACCACCATTCTATTTTCAATAGCTATTAAGCTTGGTTCATAATCATTTTACCTTCTTGTCTGTCTGTACTTTTCAAAGTTATCTATAGTTTGAAACAGTTTGTAAAAATTTTATAGTAAGAACTAAGAAAAGTTATTGGAATAGATCAAATATAAATAAGATACCTTAGCAAGATTGACTAGAAAGAAAAAACATGCACAGGCAAATAATTGTATGATAAGACAGGGAAGAAAATTAACAAACTGACAGGGGAAAAAATTAATAAAATTTTACAGTCACTATAATAAAGAATGTTAAACATGTTTCCTAGTTTTCCTGAAAAACTAAAACCCTAAATGTTATGATTTATTTTTTCAAGGATGAGCTTTTTGTCAAACTCCTAATAACTTGACAAATCATTATTTTTCATCTATTATATGCTAGGCACCATGCCAATCATAAGGGATACAAAGTGAAGGCAACACTAACAACGGACAGGTTAAGAAACGAGACTATCCCTTCGTCTGTTAATGTGGAAAGTTAACTTTGATGCCTACATCAATGGCCAAGATTTTGGTTTTCCTCTTCAAGTGGATTTGTTAGTTTATGCTACACTCCCTAATCTCAGTCTGCTTTTCACAGTGACTTCTGTTCACACAGAATATCAAGGGAGAAATTCATAACCAGGCCAGGAATGTTCTAATGTGGACTTCAGGACTACGTGATACAATAAAGAGAGAGAATTCTTTCTAAATTATTTATTCCTTTTCCTCAAATGTATTCCCTCTCTTTTACTGATTCTGGATCTGTTTTGCTGTGTGTTAAAAATATCCAATGTTTAGTCCCCCCACCCCCTTAAATCCATATAAAAATTACACAGAAAAATATCTGAAATATATTGACTCCACTAATTGCAATACCTTTAAAATCTTTATTTCAATCTTTTATTTCTTTTTCTCTTGACTACAACTGATTACAGCACTCCAAGATGAACAAAGAACTCCAATACATGGACTTAGCAGAATTTTGCAGTCCAGGATCCTGCCTTCTGTGACACTATAGTTTCCTCAGTAACTTTTATATCCCTCATCACTCCTCTTCCTCTTTATGTAAGGGACGGTCCATAGGCATCGCTGTTGACTTCCTGGTCCCTCACCCATTAAAACTCCAACCCTTATTAAAATATCAACAACACCACACTGCACTCAAGATCTGAATATTCCTATAAGAAATCACACAATTTTCCTGACAGGTTTCACTTTAAATTCATTACCCTAATTCTCAAACAGGCATTCTGCTCTGCCTGGCATCCTACATTTCTCTAGTTATATTCATTCACAAACAAACCAAGATAACTACTTCAAACTACCTCCTCTTTATAAAATCTTCAGCACCATCCATTGACTCATCATACTGAGAATCTAAATTAACTTAAGACACCCCATCCCCTAAACTTATCAACTTGCCAGCATGTGCATCCATCTGAGTTTTTTGTAGTCCTCTGTTACAATGAAAGCAGTTTCCCTTTCCTAGCAAAAGACAACTCTTCCACTTATATTCTACATCCTATCGCCTCTCAATCTACTTATCTATTCCAGGACTTTCCCACTACAATGATTTTTTTTCTCTCCCTTAAAATCACCTTTTCTTTTTTTGTGGTTTATTTCCATCAACATACCAACTACATGCCCTAGAATCTCCCATTAAAAAAGAAAAAGCCTCCCATGAACCGTAAGCCCCCTCTCCATCTACTGCCAATTTCTCTAGCTCCATTACAGGGCTAAGAAGTTGTGTGCATTCACTGTCTTCACTTCCTCACTTTCCAGTCTTTCCTCCAACTACTCCAATGTGGCCTCTGTCCTGAACAAAACACTTGTCAAAGTCCTCAACATCTTCTATGTGATCAGATCTACATGTAACCGTTCCATCTTTACTTTGCTCAACCTCTCAACACCATTCAAGGGAACTGATCACTCTCATCCTTAGCAAGCACTTTCTTGCCTTCTCTGGCACCATATTCCTTCAGTGTCCTACCTCATTCACCATCTTTTCCAGTCTCCTATGGGGGCCTCTTCTACTCTGGCCAACTGCTAAATGTTGGCACATCACAGAGCGTGGTCCTCGGCCCTGTTCTTTCTCAATAATCTTTCTTCTGTTTCAGCTAGCCCAAGCTTTAATTATGTACATGCTGATGGCTGCAATAGTCAAATGCCTGCTCAATATTTTCATGTGATTTTTTAGGAGTCATCTCAAATAGATCTCCTCCGAGACAATGTAATTTCCCTCCCAAAATATGTTGATCACCTCTCAAAAACTTGCCCATCACAATACATGGAGCAAATATCTACGGTCTTCTAGCCCTAATCTTCCTGCTTCCTTTTGCCCAAAATCAAGTTCTATTCACGTACTATTGAAACATTTCCCACTGTCCACTTCTCTAAATCAAGTATATACTTGTTCATCTGAGCCATCATCAGTCTCACCTTTTGTGTGGACTACTGCAATAGCCTTTCTCTTTCAGTATCTTCTGCATTTAGAGACAACTGTACTCCTTGCCACACCCTACAAGACCGTACAGATTTGTCTGCTGCCTCTCTCTTCTACCTTATCACTTGTTACTATCTTTCTTTGCTCACTGTACTTCAACACATTTAAATCTGGTATGTTCATATCAGTGTCTTACGCACACTAAGTTTGTTCTCTCTCTCAGGGCACTACTGATCTATTGTTTTCTGATGGGACACTCTTTCCATGGTTCTTTGCATGGCTAGATCCTCTCCTCTTTCAAGTCTCTGTTCATGTTGACAAAGAGGCCTGCCTTGCTCACCCTATTTAAAGTAACAACCCCACTACCAATTGCAGCCACTCTCCACTCTTTTTATTTTTATCACGTTACTACCTGAAAATATTTTATTCATTAGTTTGCTTACTACCTATATATTTCCATACTAAGATACAAGTCTCATATAAGAAATAACCTTCTATTTGGAATTGCTGAGTTCCCAACTTTGGCACATAATATATATGCAATAAAATGTAAATGAATGAATAATATTTCACTAAATTCTTTTAGTTCTGTGTACCCTGAAATTGATTTAAAATAGTGTCAGCTCATCAGTTCATTAATTCAGCAAACATATATTAAGTGCCTACACTGTCCTAAGGATAAAACTGTGTCAGAAACATATAAAGAAAAATAGTTTCTATCTTCATGCTAGTAGGGAAGATAGTGTAATGCAGTGTGACAAGTACTGTTAATAGGATACAAAGTGAAATATGGGCACAAAGAAGATATTTATCCTATTGCTTCATGTGAAAGACCTTTATGAAAGAGATACTTAAATTAGCTTTAAAGTAGTGGTCTACTTCAAATAGACATGAGAGCAACAAGTGGAGAGAAAGCATGTTCCAGTGAGGGGAAACGTGCTTAATTGAAGGCAGAAAGAGTCATAAAACAACAGACCAATTATACTATCTGTACATTGGTCGGCTGTCTTCCTAGAATTTTCTTCATTATATTACTGGACTGGATTCATGTCTTCATCTTATTTGGTTTATTTTTCATTCTGCTGGAGCTGTAGCTTAGTGCTTGGAATAGCTTACAGGCTAGAGAGAACAAGGAACCTGCCTAGTGAAACATTAAGCTGAGTTTCTTTAATTACTCTGATGATTACCCCTTGGTCTTTCCATGCTTTTTGCATCTGTCAATTTTGGACCTGAAGAACTTCAGGATCTATACTTTTCATTATAAGTAAAAAAAAAAAAAAAGTATGCTAAGTGTACTATATTAAAGGAGGCACATAAATGTTTTAGAAATATTTTCAACAAAAAAACATAAATGAAAGTGAGCAAATTAAAAGGGTTGTTATTGATTTTACATATTTGTAATGACTCATTTCCAAAACTAGTGGTGAGTTAAGATTCTCTACATGGTGTTCAAGTTATAGAAATTTATGATTACTAATTAAACCTTGATAGATCAACAATGGGAAACTAACATCTAGAAGAAAACAAAGAAAAGGAAGCCCAGGGAAAGGACAAAGGATGTTGAGATATTTAACCTGGGAAAGAGAAAATAGTGCTAGTATCTGCTTTTGCCTGCCGATGCTATGACCCTAAAAGTCTTTACCTTGCAAGCTCCTTTTCACATAGTTCATAAACTAACTTTGATCAAGCCTGGCAATACAAAGTCTAATTCTTATCAGTAGGTGAGAATGAAGTGAGTTCAAGATCCATAAGCATATTATCCATTATGCCTGGAGTTGATTCCAAACACCCATGTACATAGAGAATTTACCACTTTCTTCCTTTATTTGCTATACTCTAAGCCTTTATGACAAGTCCTCTGCTTTGGTGTTTTTGAATATATTTTATCAATGCCCCTGGCCCATTTGGCCAAAGTCCATATCTCAACCTCCATACCCATGACCCATGCCTAATTTATTCAGTTCTCAGGATTGGGCCCCTCACCTATGTACCAGGTACCAGCTGGGGTCCAATCAATGGAAAATCTCTGCAATATTATCCTACCAACTACAAGTATCAATGAGGCCCAGCTTCCTGCTGCTATGCCCCGCCATATCTATGCCTGTCCTTGGAAATCAAAACTAGCCTAAACTAGCCTAATTTAGCTAGGACCCCTAGGAATGGTGTTAACTGTTAATTTTACATGAAAACTTGACTAGGGTCCAGATATTTGATTAGCATTACTTCTGGGTGTGTCTGTGAGGATGTTTCTGGATAAGATTAACATCTGAATCAGTGGACTGAACAAAACAAACCGCCCTCCCAAATTTGAGTGGGCCTCCACATTCAATCCTGAACAGAATAAAAGGTTGAGTAAGAAAGAATTCCTTCTCTCTGATTGTCTTTAAACTGGGATATTGGTCTTTTCTTGCTTTCAGACTTGGACTTGGACTAGAATTTACATCATCAGTTCTGGTTTCTCAGGACTTCAGACTCGGACTGGTATTACACCACTGGTTCTCCTGGGTATCTAGCTTACTGACTGAAGATCTTGAGCTCCTCAGCCTCCATAATTGCATGAGCCAATTCTTTATAGTAAATCTATTTATATATATATATCTTATTGGTTCCGTTTTCCTGGAGAACCCTAACTAATACAAATGATTATTTGAATTACTCTAGCTTGTAATAAGGTCAGGTCTCAAAGCTAATGAGTTGCCAATCCTGGCCAGTTCTATTCTTCTGTTGCTTATTGGTGTTTAGCCTGGCTCCAATTGTGCCTTGAAGACTAGCTGTAATGAATTAGGACATTATTGCTCATGTAGATATTCAAATATATTTGATGCAATATAATTTATCAGTCAAATGTTCTGAGGCCAAAGTGAGTACCAAAAGCAAGACATGAAGAAGAAATGAATATTTAACTAAATTGAAAATTAGTCATAGATAAGATTCCTCAATTTACTGGGTAGTTTAACTAGATAGCTTCTAGAGTGCTATGAAACTTAAGATCCCAGAAAAGTTAGTGAAGAAATGGAAGTTTCTAGCTTTATCCCATATTACCAAGTATTTCTATAATTTAAATAAACAATATGAGCATTAATGTGTCAAAAATGGTAAGAAAGAATGAAAGACTGGTTGGTAAGACAATTCTTTAATCCAACAAATGCTAATTATAAAAATTTTAATTCATCCTATAAAAGATTTTAAGATGCTCAGTTCTCAGCTTGACAGAAAAGTTATGGGAGAAGAATTTGAATAAATAAGAGTATTAGGATTTATCAGAAAAAGATAAGATTTTAACAAGGCCAGTTCAAGTAAATAAATGATCTTGATTTGAAAAACAAAGTAAATTGGCAAATGTATAAAAATCAAGAAATTGTCACTGAATCCAAAGATTTCTAATAGCTACATAGAATGGGACTAAGGTAACCCTAGCAGTACACAGAAGATATAGTTTAATTAGAAAACATTTTATGCCAAATAGCAGCTCTAAATTAAGGTCAAATCTTGGTTTGAATCTTGAAGAGGACTTTAATGGAAAATTGGTAAAAATCTGAATAATGTCTGGAGTTAACAGTAATCTACCAATGAGGGTTTTTTTTTAAATTTTTTATTATGTTAATCACCATACATTACATCATTAATTTTTGATGTAGTGTTCCATGATTCATTGTTTGTGCGTAACATCCAGTGATCCACGCAGAAATGTGCCCTCTTTAATACCCATCACCAAGCTAACGCATCCCCCAAACCCCCTCCCCTCTAGAACCCTCAGTTTGTTTTTCAGAGTCCATCGTCTCTCATGATTTGTCTCCCCCTCCGACTTAACTCCCCTTCATTCTTCCCTTCCTGCTATGGGTTTCTTAATTTTGACAAAATTACTACAATCAGGAGCAATGGCAAAGGCAGGGCAAACCAAAACTGGGTCAAAGGTATAGGGGGACTCCATACTGCACTACCTTTCTGCAAATCTAAAACTGTGCCAAAATAAAAAGTTTATTTTAAAAAATTAAGGAAAAAGTTTCCATTCAGAAGTATAAGACAGTAATTCAAAAGTTCATTTTTAGAATGATTATAACATTAAAATGAATACTATTTAGGCCAGAGAGTTTGAAAACTATGCATATTAAAATAATTAAAATAAACAACTCTTCATAAAACATAAGACATGCAATAGATAAATAATAAATATACTGCAATGATGGGTAATATATATTTATAAATAAAGACATGTTAATAAATATTGCCAAATGTTGATTTCTTTATCTTTATGCATCATGAGAGGCAGCAGGCAAAGGATAGAGAGAAAGAAGGAATGGGTAGCAGTCAATATTTAATTACGCTCTATGTACTTATTTTTAGTTAACGTAAGAAAATAAATGATAAAAAAATCAAATGTTTGAGTTCACACTGTAATTGCTTCCAAGCACTAAAATCTGTTTTGTCTATCTCTTCAATAATATATTGAATGACTCAAGATTGCATACTGTTGGTAGGACACAAAATGGTAAAAACGGTTGCTCATTTTAGGACTTTTTCCAAATCTAACCTGAAGATAAATGTCAGTTATCCACATCCAGATAGGATGAAATCATTTGTGGCAAAACAGTGCTCCAGCCAAAAACAAGAAAAGCCAGGTTAAATTTAAAAATCCAGTTTAAAGATGTCAGCAGGCTGTGGCTGCAACAATGAGTTGAGTGGCTAAGATTCTGAAGAGGGTGGTTTGCAGATCTGCAGGCATTTTTTTCCCCCTGAGTTTTAAAGATTCCAGGCCTGGGCAAGGGGCTGGGAAGCCAGGCTTTGAGTGCACAAAGGACTTGTGTTGGAGGACAGAGAAATCATTGAAGCTTTTGGTAGCTGTGCAAGGCTGAAGTGACAAAATTGGAGATTTGAGACTTGTTTCTATCTCAAATCATTTGATAAATCCCAAACGTGTACAGGGCTTGAAATTAAAAAGCTAAGCCCTAAAACCTCTGAAAAGCATAATGGAGTTTTCCACTCCATAATGGAGTTTTCTTACAATGTTGAGGACATAAACACCAGAGTACAAGCTTTGCCAGGAGTAGGGTCCTACTGAATATCAGCTCTGTGTGGGAAGCCTTACGAAAAGTACCAGGCTGAGCCACAAGGAGACCAAGACTTAGCAAACTTCTCTCCAGCCTCCATGGGAGATAGTAAAGCATTTTAGAGTGTGATAAAAATGAACAAATAGGAAACATTTTATGAAGTAGGAGAGAAAAGGGGCAATTGATTAGTGATAACCTTAAGCAAGAAAAGACAAGAACTAGTATAGAAATACGCTGTCCTTAAACAAGGGCATGAACTAGGTAAGAAATAAAATACAAAAGGCAGAGTATATGAGTACAAATGCAGGTAGGCTGGTGAGTGAAATGGTGGGGAAAAGCAGAAGTTGCTTTTTATATTGGAGACGAGAGGTTGGATATCTAAGGAGCAAGAAGGGAGATAAAATAGTCCTTTACAGGAGACAGTTTAATGGACTAACAAAAGGCCAGAAAAATGCCAGGCAACACCAAGGGCCTACCTGAAGACAATGGTCATGAATTTAAAGGTTAAATGGCAAATCTGTGTGATAGTCTTCTGCCATATAAAACTATGAAGGTGCAGATCAGGCAGAAAGTTAAATATATAAGGCTTAGGTTTTGCTTGGTGAGTAGGACAAAGGGCCAAGAGAACTGAGGTTACATTATATGCAAATCGGTAATAATTAGGTGAGCCCTGGAACCTAAGTGAGGTAAAGAGGGAAGTGGGAACAGGAGAGAATTGAGGGAATAGGAAAATAAGCGGTACAATCAATAGAAATAGGTGCCGGTGGAGCTAAAATTTGCTACTCAAAGCTCTGGAGTTAAGTGAGTTGGAAAGATAGTAAGTGCTGGTCAGAAATAGGGTATGACCATAGGGCGGATGGCAGAAGTAGAGCAGAACACATGATGATGAGAGGAGAGAAATTCAAGAAGATGAGAGGTCAGAACAATGAAAGAATCATCTGTATAGATATTTAAATCACCAAGAATTGTTTTTCATAATTCAAAACCACAAGTGTGGGCTGAAGAAAGAGACAATGAAATGCATCCTAAGATCTTCAAGAAGTGAGGGAAGCAACACTGGAGTGTGCACAGGACTGTAACGGGAGTGCCTGCTGGGTGGTACAATCTGATGCGTGAGCTTCAAAGCTAGAGGTGTTTGGAGAGGAAAAAGGACCAATGATGTAAAAACACTAATGCAGAACAAGCCTCTAAGCCCACTGGTATAACTGCTGTGGGAGGGAATCCAATCACTACTTGAGAGGACTGCAGTGGAAGCAGTATCCTCAGGGAGGTAATCAGGTTTCAGTTAGAGCAGGAAGGTGTAAGTAATGTTCAGAAAAGAATACACTAATAATTTGATTCATTTATCAATGTTTACTAAAAGGCACTGAATTAGGCACTGGGAATAAAACAGTAATAAAGACATAATCTCAGCCCTCACAAAACTGCGACTCAAGTAAGAAGTCTCATATAAAAGTGATTACTTTAAAGAATATAACTAAATTCTTTTTTTTGAATATAACTAAATTTTTATAACAATGTAACAGTTTTATTAAGAAATGAGGATGCATGTATTTGAAGAATGGTCTAACAATGGTCTAACTATTTTAATATATCTAATCATCGTGGTATTAATCATATGCTAAAAACTAATTTGAATTAAGATTATGTGGGGAAAAGTCATTTTTTAACAGTAAAGAAATGAGGGAAAATGCTTTTACAGATACATGCAGTTACCTGAGACAAAGCAGCATCCCGCTCTTCTATCACTGCATTCATTTCTTCTGCAGTTATTCTCTTTTTACATTCCTTGGTCTTGTAGATTCTATCCACAATTACAGCTCCATTCTTCTGAATAGCTATTCCTGTGTCTGCATTGTTTATTCTGTTCAGTAATTCCTGTAATGTCTACCAACACCATTATATGTTAGTCAGACATGAAGTTTTAATATATTTTATTTAATATAGGGTTTTAATTAATAGGCACATGTGAATTGTAAATTGACTGAGTGAAGTTATTGAATTTTCATATTGCAGCAAAGATGTACATTATTAGTGTGTCAATTCTTCTTTTTCCCACATCTTAGTTCTTGAAACCCACTCAATTGAACTTAAGCCTCTAAGATATAAGACTGACATCAAGAAATCTCCTCAGAGAATGGCTTACCATGTCATTTTCTTCAGGGTTAATATTTTCTAGCCTAGAAAAAAGGGACACAGAAAGCCTGATCAGTAGCATTTCCTTAGTGCAGCAAAATGAGTTCGCTTTTTAAATCTTTAGAACCTCAAGTAATTTCATTCGACTAGTCTTTAGAGTCAACCATGACACTGAACATATTAAAGTGCCACCTGCTCGACTCCATCTTTCAATAATGCTCCATATCTTCTGCACTGACTTCAGACTGTTAAGTTATTAATGTTTACTGCTATATATGACTACAAGGATCAATTGTTCATATGTGCTTAGATGAGGAAAGTTCCCTAGTGATAGAAGCACTACTTCTCATCATTATATTTATTCCTGGACTTTCAATTCTTACCAAAAACTGTATTTCCTCTGGTTTTTTGGACTTCATCACAAATAAAACAAGGCAAGTATTTTATTGCAAAGTTTAACTATATTCCCTCAAAAGCAAAGACAAATAATGACCACTAAATTTGAACTGAAACTCTCCTGCTGCTATCTATTTGTTAAAACAAATACACCATACAGAAAGGCTGACCAAAACTGGACCACGTATTTAATGACTAATGTTATTTTCTCTTTCATTACATACATAGAATTATTCAATTTAAAGACTAAGGAAGTAAATTGGTTCCTCTCATAAATGTATTTTATCTTGAAAGAGTCACTGTGCTTACTGAAATGTTTTTTGATGTTGGTGAATTGAACAAATGCAGGAAAGGTAAAGAAGTGCTAAATGACATATCTTAGAAAATGTCTATAATGTAATTTAGGTAAGCATTAAATTGGGTAAATTAAATGAAAATCTGTAATGGGTATTAGTAAAATGATGCAGATTTTAGAAATGGCTCCATTATTTTGAAATTGTACTAAAATGTTTAGATATATAAGTTCCTGTTTTCTCATATTCTCCATCCCCCCCCCATTTCTGGGCTCCTCCAATAATATTTACCACAAAAAGAAAAGGATACTTGAAAAAGATATAGAGAAACTTAATAAATTTATTACAAAATTGTTCCAAACTCCACAGTTCAATGAAACTGCTACATTCATGAAGAGAAATTTAGAACATTGAATTTTTAACCGGAAAAAAATAAACATATATAAAAAATTCCTTTTTTTTTTTTTTTAAGAATTTATTTGAGAGAGAGTGTGAGAGAGAGCACAAGCAGGGTGAATGGCAAAGGGAGAGGCAGAAGCAGGCTCCCCGCTGAGCAGGGAGCCCCATGTGGCGGGGGGTGGGGGGGGGTGAACGCTTGGTCCCAGGACCCTGGGATCATGACCTGAGCTGAAGGCAGATGCTAAACAACTTGAACCACCCAGGTGCCCCTATCAAAAACTGTTTCTACACATACTTAAATGGTATAAATTTACAGGGTGGCATAGCAATCTTGAATTATATATACTTAATATATCTCAAACTAGTAATGTCTACTTGGATTCACATTTCACATTTCTCCCAAAATAAATCAACAGTTTTCAAATTTCCTGCTTCATAAAAACTTGTTCTACAAAAACTCTGAAGATGATCATTTCTTTTTAATCAATTAAAAAACATAGTGAAAAGTATAAGATAACAAAATTCTTACACTTATTGATGCTCACGTAAGAGTATTTGAAAAACATCACTAGCATTTAAACATCAGTTACCGGTTGTCTAAATGTCATTTTTAAGGAAGCCATATGTAGTGAGAAATATTTACCTTAATGTTGTTCTTTTTAGATGAAATCAGACAAAAAGCTAATTTCAGCAGTTTCCAAAGAAGACTCAACTTAAACTCTTATAAATTTAGTAATTAATTAAACTCAGTAATTTAAAATGAAAAGATACATAAAAACTAAACATTCAGATTAGTAGATTATTGGAAACTCTTGCAAAAAAAAAAAAAAAAAAACAAAGTTTAGCTCTCAAGGTTATAAATCTCCTTCTTTTGTTCCAAAGAACTACATATATGATTGGGAAGAAAATAACAGTGTAGGGAGGATACCTAATTTGTACATTCAAAATGATCAACACAACAAAGAGTGTATGCAATTTCTATGTAATACCTATAAGCTTTTTTCAGGCATTGCAAGGTGAAGAAGAATTATTACTTTAAGGAGAGAGAAATGAAGAGTCTGAATGTTTTAAATTAATATCTTTCAAGAGGATATGGTTAAGATAGTTGTATTTAGTCTAATATTAAAATTCTCTGCTAACAACTAAAATTTTTTTAAAAATTAAAATAAAATTTTCTTATCAAAGGTTATACTAAATCCTTTCCACATGAATTTAGCATTACAGATACAAATAACGTATATGATTGCCCTCAGAAGTACAAAATGTATAGTGATTTATCATTTTGCTGATGAGTGAATTTGAAACATGTTTTGGTAGGTGTGCCAGGTCTGACATGTAGGGCATGAGGTTTAAGTCAACCACTTCGCATTTATTTAGATCTTAATTTTACTTTATTATTATCCTTTATGATTTTTTTAAAGATTTTATTTATTTATTTGACAGAGAGAGAGCACAAGCAGGGGGAGAGGGAGAAGCAGACTCCCTGCTGAGCAGAGAGCTGGATGCGGGACTCGATCCCACAACCCTGGGATCATGACCTGAGCCGAAGGCAGAGGCTTAACAGACTGAGCCACCCAGGCGCCCCTATCCTTTATAATTGATCTCAATTTTGCTCTATGGTTATCCTTTGTAAGTACAGTGATAAATGGTCATTAAGAGAAAACTAAAACTTAAATGAAAATGAGCAAATGGTTAATCTGAGATTTGAAAAATTACATGCAAACAAGTAACTTTCAATATAAATAAGAGTCTGGAAAGAGAAAAGGCCAATATTTATATTTCTCTATTTGTATTTCTTTAAAAGTTTCAGGAAGTACTTGTCATAGATATCAAAGCTTAACTACATCATAATTTAGTCTCAACTAGATGATTTACAGCAGAGATCAGCAAGCTTTCTGTAAAGAGTCATATTGTATTTTAGATTTTGCTGTATGTTCTCTGTTGCAGCTACTAAATGCTGCCTTTGTAGTACAAAAGCATCCAAAGATAATACGTAAATGAACAGGTGTGGCTGTGCTACAATAAAACTTTATTCACAAAAACAACTGGAAGGATGGATGTGCACCATAGGTCTTCACTTTGCACATCCCTGATGTAGAGCACTGAAAAATGAGACCAGATCTCTGACGCTGAAACACTCTAAGTGCTAACTGTGAGATATTTTTCGGAGTTGGATCATTCAACAGCCAAAGACTAATCACCCAAAAAAGTGGATTACAGAAAATAAAATCCAGTCTTATAAGGTACATCACTTACTGTATTACTTCAGAAAACACAAAAATTAGACAAGCAACCTACTTTCAGAAAAAAGGAGACAATTTGAAACAGTTTACCAGGCTTTCTATTTTCTACATAAAATGACTTGTTAGAGGTTTAAGGTTTACTAGCAGCATGTATAACACATAAGGCTTTACTGGTTTAATAAAGACTTAAAGTAATAGTTGATGTTATATGAAATACAGCTGACAAACTATAAGTTATATATCACTAAGAGGAGATTTACAATTATACAAAAGAATCTCAACCTTTTGGAAACTAAATTATGCCTATAACAGTCTACCCAGACATAGTCATGATAATTAGTAAGAATTTTGCTGAAGTAAATGTCCATGGGCTCAAGTTTCAATTGATTTCCTATACCATGCATATTCTGACTGACACCCCTGGCACTCTAAGTGCAAAGACCCATGCATGAAATGTCACATTTCTTGATTTATCCCTAGATCAGTCAATATCATGTCTTTCCTTTCTCAACCTATAGTCATTCACCTTGTTCAATGGGAAGCAGCTAAACTTTGACCTCAAATGATAAAAGGAACTAGTGATCATCTAATCAAAAAACTCTGAATTGTTAATTTTTATTCTCTTTCATTTTTACACAGTGCCACCTTAATATGTTAAAGAGAAAAACTGAAGAGACTGAATATCATGATCTCAAAAGTTGGAATATACATACACAAATGTGTCTATATTAGTAAGTAAATTTTAGTCATTTTAACTTGAATCCTTTTTACTTTTTTTCTAGTTTTGGATAAAAGTGAAAAAAAAAAAGAATTGAAGATTTTCAAGGGGTAGGGGAAGGCAGAAGGTAAGACAAAACAGACATCACCAAAAGACAGGAGATCAGAACTGGCAAAGATGAAAAGAAAATGACAGAAGGAATTTGAAGATTACAGGAAGCAAGAAATAAGGAATGAAAAAGAGATGTGAAATAATGTGTATTATTTCAACCTGTAACTCAGTGCCTCCAAATATGCCTTTCAGTCAAGCAAAGCTCAATTATAAATTGGTTCTACCTTAATAAGGAATTCATCTAAAATGCCCTGTTGAAAGTTCAGAACCTATAGATGTCAACTGAGTAGAAAGGAGCATCCACAGTAACATTTAAAACTATGCTGCCATATTATTATTTTAAAGTTGTTGTTTTTCCCTCTTATGTATGATTTTTCCTGATCTCCCCAATCTGCACCACTGGACTATAAAACTGTAGGAGCGGACTACAAACTGTTCCTAAGAACCAACAATTAATATCAATTAATATTATTTTAAGTATTTATGTAGTTATTTAATGTCTATCTCCTCAACTAAACTGGAGCCATAATGCTGTGTTCTGAGTAACCTGACATACAGAACATATTCAATAAATATTTATTGAATGGACTAAATAACTAAAAGAAAAGGCTTGGGATTGAGTGTTTTTCTTTTCTCCCTTTCCCATTTCTCCATTAATACAAATGCTACAAAGAACAAATGAAAAAGGGTCTGCCTCAAGGAACTCTAATTTTAATATACTGTAATAAAAACTGGAACAAGTGTATGTACAAATTAAAGTAGACAATGGAAGGTAAAAAAAAAATAGAGGGAAAGAGAGGCTCAATTTAGAGCCATCAATTAAAGAGAGAATGAACAAAACTAAGAGACCAAATTAGTAGAGGCTCTGAGGAAGAAGTTTTGATTTGGATATGTGGGCAGATGGTTGTGCCACTGACTGGGACAAGGGATCAAGGGAGAATAAGGTTTTAAAATGAACTAAAAAATTCCATTTGGGATATGGTAAGTTTGAGTTGCCTATGTAAGTCTGAGATAGATAAGTCCTACAATGTGTAACTGACTTTGACTCTTTGGGCAAGCAGTCAACCACTCTGTTTTCTCACCTATAAAGTACAAACATCATCTACCTTGGGGAGTAGTGACATTGTATAAAAAGCTGATTTGTTATCTTTGGGGTGTGATTTTGATTTCTGAAAAGAAATAAAATCTATTTAGAAGGAAATTTCATGAATAAAATTGGTAATCAACCTAGGTAACAAAATTTAGTCATGAATTACATGTAAATATAGCACTGTGCAGCAGCTGATAAACTAAATGTAATATTACTTGCAAATCCCCAAAGAAGAGTTGTAAAGTTATAATGCAAGTATTACTGAAATAAAAAAGGCATCTACTTTGAAAAGTTATGTTTAAAAATATTTGGCCAGGGGCGCCTGGGTGGCTCAGTCTGTTAAGCATCTGCCTTTGGCTCAGGTCATGATCCCAGGGTCCTTGGATCAAGCCCCACAACAGGTTCCCCCTCCCTCTGCCCGCCACTCCCCCTGCTTGTACTCTCTCTCTGTGTCAAATAAACAAAATCTTTAAAAATAAATAAATAAATAAACATTTGGCCCCAGCAAATATTTTTGTAGATATAAACAAACTGATTTTAAAAGGCATATGGAAAAGCAAAGGTACCAGAATAGCCAAAACAATTCTGTAATAAAAGAGCAAAATTAGAAGGCTAACATTATTGGATTTCAGACACTATAAAGATTCAATAATCAATACTATGTGGTATTGGCAAAGGGATAGATGCACAGATCAATGGAACAGAAAATAAAGTGCAGAAATTAATCCACACTAATATAGTCAACTGAGTTTTGACAAAGGTGCCAATTAAATTTAATAAATGATGGCCTTTTCAACAAGTGGTACTGGAATAAATAAATGCCCATATGCCAAAAACAAAAAAACTAAACAACCCCATAAGTACCGCCTACCTTACACAAAAATTAACTCAAAATAAATCACAGATCTAAATGTCAAACGTGAAATTTATAACTTCAGAAGAAAAGAAAGGATTTCAAAAAACCTGTGTGACCTTATATATGGCAATGAGTTTTAGATTCAATATCAAAGTACAATCCATGAAAGAAAAAAAAAATCAATAAATTCCATTTCATCAATATTTAAAAGTTATGTTCTGCTAAACACATCATTAAGAGAACAAAAAACATTCACTGCTGATGGGAATACAAAATGGTGTAGTACAGCCAACTCAGGAAGTGACTTCAGCAGTTTCCTCTAAAGTTAACACAGATTAAACATATGGCCCCAGGAATTATGTTACTAGGTTTAGCCAACTGATTTGAAAGCATATGTCCACACAAAACCTGTATGCAAATGATTATAGCAACTTTATTCAAAATCGCCAAAAATTAGAAAAAAGAAAAGAATCACCAGGAGGTGAGAGGATCCTAGAATAGTATGAAGACTATGAAAAAGAGCCTAACTATGTTACATAACTTCACTTAAGGAGGTAGAGGGAAAAAAGAAGAGCCATTCTAAGTAACTTTGGAAAGTGGTACTTTGGAAACCGTAACATTAAAGACTAAAGGAACTATACATGAACAGTGTACTCTAGTAGGTAAAGTTGTTTCTCATGGGGGTATCCGTTAATGATTCTGGAAAGAGTTATAAGGTATACTGGGGTAGAAGAAATAAGGAAATGATGGATGGTAGGGGATGGAAACCAGGTTTCCTACTGTTGGAGAAGAAATTACACATTAAGAAAAAGGAGAAAGCCAGAATGAACTATGTGGCGTTGGATTAGAATCAGAGAAATAAGTATGAATTCAGATTTAGCTTAATAAAGATACAGATAGATACATACATAAATAATTTCATATATGTGTATGTATGTCAGTTAGTATACATACATATACTTCCTAGCTCTTTCTGTTGATTGGGCCTAAAAGTAGCCACACCAAGTAACAATGAGCACACTCAGAATGCAGATCTTGGTTTCTAGTACCGTTTTCCAATAAAAGGAATCATGGCCCTTTGAGAAATGACTGATTCTACGAGTGAGGCAGATCCCTATACATCCCTACACATCCCTACAAGACATGACCCAGGGGCATCCTGTGGTGCAGAAAAGTAAGAAAACTGTTTAAAAATCAAAAGGATGGGGACATGTCAAAGGGATATGGAGGCCAACTGAAAGAGCTTCCAATGGCCAAGCTGGAACACTTCAAGCAACACAATAAATAACACAGTATTAGATTATAACCCAAAGTATTAAATGAGTTTCAATGAGTCTATACTAACATAAACAAACAAACAAATAAATAAATGAGGGAGAGGAGACAAATCTCCTGTACTGAAGAATTAGAAATAATTTATGTAGATATTTTCTGTAAGGCAAGTAGAGCTCAATCAACCTCTCAGCCCACACCCCTTATCCCCACTTCTGAGTATGGGCTGCACTTAAGTAACCTGCTTCAAAGAATATGAAAGGGGAATGTTGGTAAGTAACTTTACAGTGGAGAAACATGGTAAGCACTACCCTGGCTAGGTGACCAAGATTAACATCACTGGTGTTAAGTCATGTTGATAGCATAATGTTGAATAATATGATGAGAATGGCACTTCAGTCCTGGACTCGTCCCCCCAAAACCAATACCTCAGTCTAACCATGAGAAAAATTAAAAAAAAAAAAATCGAATAACATTCTATCAAATGCCTGACGAATACTCCTGAAAACTGTCAAAGTCATCAAAAACAAGAGAAGTCTGAGAAAGTATGACTAGAGTAGGCAAAGGAGACATAGCAACTAAATTAATATGGGATCCTGGATGGGATCTTGGAACATAAAAAGGACATGAGAAAAATTAGTGAAATCTAAAGAAAGTGTGGAGTTTAGTTAATAATTATATACCAATGTTGCTTTCTCCCCCATGCCATACGTGACATAATTAACGTAAGCCATTAAGAAAAACGAAAACTGGAAGGTGGTTATATGGAAATTCCCTGTACTATCCTTGCAAACTTTCTGTAAATCTAAAAGTATTCTAAA
This sequence comes from Eumetopias jubatus, assembly GCF_037043125.1. NCBI lineage: Eukaryota > Metazoa > Chordata > Mammalia > Carnivora > Otariidae > Eumetopias > Eumetopias jubatus. Next base: position 59,478,103 of record NW_028274813.1, read on the forward strand.
ATAAGAAGTTTATTGGGGGGAAAAAGGAAGTCCAAGGAAAGACAGTGGAGTGAAATCTGAACACAGAAATCTGCCACATGAGCGAAGATAAAAAATTAGTCAAACGGTAAAGGAAGTAGGAGGACATCACATAGTAATTTTTAAAAGTAGGGTAGACATACAATGGTTTGGGCCAGGTTCACCGAACTTCTCCTTTTACACATAAAAACAGGTATGAAGAAAAGACAGTGAGCTCACCAAATCCTGAGAATTTTTCACTAACACCACACAGCTTGGAAATAACCTGAGAAACTAATGAATTGTATAGATAGCCCAGAGAAAAGTAAAATCCTTCCTGAACAGAAGAAGCCTGTGTTACAGAAGAATCTTTACAAAGGAAGGAAGAGGCACCAGAGCAGGCCATTTTCCACTATACTGATGGAACAAATAAAAGCCCAAAAGTAATACTCCATGGAATCTGGATATACACAAGAATAGGTAGAGTGAGCCCATGGTCCACTGCAAGACACCAAACAATTGGAATTACTAATATAAAGAAAAGGCTTGAGATGATCACAGTGAATGCAGAGAAAAAGAGAGGGATTCAAATAATTATTAAACAGATAATACAGAAAGATAAAAGTGCCCCAATAATAAGAATAACCAGAGTCTCTAAAACAGCCTAACAAATAGGATACAAAATTCACAAATCTAAAATTTCCATGAACTAAAACAAGAATCAAAAAGTCCTTAGAGTGGCATGCTGTGGGTTCCAAATATGTTTTTAAAGAAGAATCAAAACAAATACTATGATTAAGTTCTTCTAAGAACAAAGACTCCTTCAGGCAGAAAAAAAAAACCAAAACAAGTCACATTTAAGTAAGGGAAAAAAACCTGTAACCTGACTTCTTTTTAGCCAAACTCAATGTCAAAAAATAGAGTAACATTTTAATAATGTTTAGAATAAAAAAATACTTAACTCAATAATTTTATTCATAAGCAATTTGAATATAAGAATAACACAAAGCCAGTCTGAAGCATGCTAAATCTGAGAATAAAGTATTTATTAGCCCTTCCTCAAAAAACGGAAAATGACATTCGGTTATCCAGGGATTTCCCAAAATAAAGAAATCAGGTATAAAAATGTCATGTATGAAAAAAGTTGCAGATAATGATTATTTAATCCTTTTAAAAATCAAAATTAAACAAGAGGGGGACATTTTGGCTATAGAATCTAATACAATTTTTACAAAGATTTTATAACTAGAATTTATAAAGAAAAAAAGGAGTTTAAAACTTACTCCATAGCTGAAAGTCAAATGATACTGTTTAACCGAAACACCACAAATTTCAAAAAACTGGAAAGAATTGATGATTCCAAAACTTTAATGTTTTTCAGTCTCTTTTCTTAAAATTTGAAGGATCTTTGGGGAATTAATATATCTTACTGTAGGAAGTAGACTTTGCATGAGGTTCAAAAATTTCTTTAGTTTCACTTCAATTGATTATTACTCCCAAATTCAAATAACACACAGCACCAGCTATGAACCAGGTACTTTTCAATATTTATTAAATCATTTAGTCCTCATAACCACTTATACAAAGTAGGCACTATTTACCCATGTTGTAAGCAAAAAACTGAGACCCAGAGAGTCTCAGTAATTTGTCCATGGCTGTACAGCCAGGAAGCAACACAGTGAAGATTCAACCACAGATGTCCGGATCTGGATTCTGTGCTGTTAGCCTCTGCATTATATTGCCTCTTAAATAAAACAGTATGTAGAGAATTATTTGATTTTTATCAAATTAATTCTATGTATACATCCACTCAACCACCAACCATCAACCATCCATTCTTGTAGATAATAGTATTTAACTATATAAGCAAAGAAAATGTTTGGAATAATGTTTCTCTATTGATAAAGATAGTTATTTGGGAGTAAGCACTGGGGAATTCAGGTAAATTTTTTTTTAATTTCTATTATTCAATGAGTTTAACACCTTATAATGAGTATCAGTCTTCAAAAAAAAATGAAGCCATTAATCTAAACAAAAAACAAACCACATTACCTAATCACAACTTGAACACTGTCATGTTAATTATTTAATGACTTTTTGTCTCCCTAATGAACAATGTTTTAATTAGTATTTTACTGTAATCCCCCATGGAGCCTAGCACAATGTCGGGCAGAGCAAACACTCAATAAGTATATTGATGGATCATCATAAAATATTACATTACTACACTGTACCTATCTTACAAGTAGTATATTTCTAGATGCTCTAGAGCCTTTACCTAAATCTGACTCCTTAGACTAGCATCATTTACATTATCAGGGAACTTGAAGAAAAACAGAATCTTTAGCTCCACTCCATACTTATTGAATGAGAATGAGCATTTTAAAAAGATTTCCCAAGTGATCACATTAAAATTGGAGAATTTCTAGAGCATTATTTATCTAAGCATGGTCCATTATTTACCTATATCAGAATCACCTAGGTTGCTTGTTAAAAATGTAGATTCTCAGGCTCTACCCTATTTCAAGTGTCATTATATTTTATGCTACACCTAATAAAAGTAAAAAGTAGTGATGAATAGGAATGAGCATATTAAGCAGAGAGCAGTGAAAGAACCTACATAGTTTAAATAAATCAAGAAAGTGATACTAAAAGAGGGAAGAAAAGAGGCATCACAAAGGAAGGTAGAGTAAGTATACCAACAGTAGGCTATCAAGAAGTAGAGAGAGTAATTGTACAGAGAGTGCTGTGTATTCCCCCTCACCCCCCCTTTTTTTGACTGTTATCCCTGACATGCCAACTACCACAGCATGACTGTGGGAATACGAAATTTACTGGTGAACCATATAACAATCAGTAACTCTTCTTAATATGTAATTACCACATAATGCATGCACTTTATAAATGCTCCAAAAGTCACATATAGTTTTAAATGTATACATACACTTTTAGAGACATTTCCATATGCTTGGCTCGTGCAATTGCTTCATCTCTCTCCTCATTGGCTAACCGCAGTCGAGACATAATAGCTTCATCACGTTCCTTCTGTGCAAAATACACTTCTTCAACCAGAGCTACCAAAATATATAATCCATAATTAAGTAGAGAAAATTTAAAAATGCATACTTTTAGCAATAAGAAAAACAATTTTGTTATTTTACTAAATTAAATTAGTATCAATTAATCCTTGAAAAAACATTTTTAAAAGCTACTACAAAATTGAAATACATTTCATACCCATAAAAACACAAATTAAAAGGTCAAATAATTACAAATACTGTGAGCTTGTGAAATAAAGGAAACTCTCACATACACTGCAGATAGGTGTATATATTTCTACAGCCATTGAGTAAGTTGACAATATTTATTACAGTTAAAGATTTGCCTATAACCTGGCAAATCTCCTATTTAGTATGCAGCCTAGAGAAATTCTTGCACATGTGCACAAGGAAACATGTATAAAAAACGCTTACTGCAGCATTATATAACAGCAAAAACTTAGAAATAACCTAGCTGTCCAATAACAGGAGCAAGAATTAAAAAATTACTAAACATTCAAAATGGAATACAATACAACATTTAAAATGAATTAGCTGGACACATTTCAAGAATAAAATTACAGCAAAAATTGCAAGGTCCAAGGCAAAACAACTCTACCTATCATTTATGGACAAACACAATTAGTAAAAATATTAAAACAAGCATGGCAATGATAATCATCAACTTCAGGATAGTAGTTATGTCAGTAGCATAGTGGAAGAAAAGGAAAGAAAATGGGATCAAGGAAAAAGCAAACGGGCAGAGCTGAGCTCTTTAGCACTGCGCATCTCCAGAGAGCATCGTTTACATAGATCGTAATACAAATGGTCTCATCTAGATTTGTGCAGCACTACATAGGGCATAGGGAGCTTTGATGTTATCTGAAATTGTCATTTCTCAAGCATAATTTCTACCTGAAATCTTATATAACTTTTTTTTGTAGCTTCATGTTGTATTTTATTTATTTTTTTGAAGTTTTTTTTATTATGTTATGTTACTCACCATACATTTCATCATTAGTTTTTGATGTAGTGTTCCATGATTGTTTGCATAATAACACCCAGTGCTCCACGCAGAACGTGCCCTCTTTAATACCCATCACCAGATTAACCCATCCCCCTCCCCCCTCCCCTCTAGAACCCTCAGTTTCCTTCTCAGAGTCCATAGTCTCTCATGGGTCAGCTCCCCCTCCAATTTGCCCCCCTTCATTTTTCCCTTCCTACTATCTTCTTCTTCTTCTTTTTTTTTTTTTTACCATATAATGTATTATTTGTTTCAGAGGTACAGGTCTGTGATTCAACAGTCTTACACAATTCTTATATAACTTTTAAAATATCACTGCAATGTTAGACAAAAAAGAGCTCAAATACCTAGATCACTGAACCAAATTTTACTTACACTGTCAAACCACAAAATAAACTTAGGAAAGATGTTTGAAATGTTCTTTTAGTTCACAAAACATTGGGTTTTTGCTAACATTTGTCATAGATTAATGCATAGCTAATCAAGAGTTATTCTTGTATTATTTAAATTATAACTGGTAGAAAAGAAAAAAACCCCGAGAGTAAATCATCTATATCTTTTCCATAATAGAATATAAAGTGGAACATGTAACAGCAAAGCTAAAGTCAAAACCATTTTCAAGAAAGTGAGCCTAAGGGAAGAGAAATATATTCATTCATTTCTTCACTCATTCATTAATTTATTCTTTCATCAAATATTTATGAAATTTCTGTGGCAGTCACCCATCCAGTTTTAAGTAGTATGACTAGTGTTCTTAAAAGTCCTTACCTTCCTGGAGATGTATACATTCTATTACAGAGAGAAAGACAGCAGAGAGAAAGCAGGGCCAGCCAAAATTAAACAGGCAGATAGTTAGAAAGAAGTAAAGGTTTTGAAAGAAAATAAGGGTGTGTGAGAGAAAAAAAAAATGATTTGGAAGATGGGAAAAGAATAAACTAATTTAGGAAAGGTGGCCAGAAAAGGGCTTTTTAAATAAATGACATTTCAGCACGTGTAAATAAAGGAAGAGAAGCCATATTATACCTATATATTTGAAAGTAGACTAATAAACAGAATAAAACGTAATACAAAGGCCCTAAAAGTGTTAGAGGAAAAGCTGTAAGGCCAATGTGTCTGAAGCACCGTGATAAAGGGTGAGAGCTCCGGGAGGTCACAATGGGCCTTGCGATCCATAGCAAGGATTTTAGGTATCATCTAACTATCATGGTAGCCAATGGAGTGTCCTGAGCAAGGAAAAGACAGCATCATATTTATATGGTGGAAGTCTAAAAGGAATTCTGGTTTCTGAGTGAGAAATAGTCTGGAGGTGGGCATGCATAGAAGCAGAGACTAGTTAGGAGACTAGAGGAGTAATCTAAGCAAGAATTCACTTCAATAACCCATATAAATGGTCCATTCCTTGAAAGTAAAGCTACGCAGAAGTAAATATACATACATATGCCATCCTAGAGTTTAGATATTACATTAAAAGACTTCTAGAATAGAAACAATTTGATCAAGTCTGTGCTTTAGAAGGAAACACCCACAAGTTGGCATATAGAGTGTATGTGAAAGATGTGGGGGTCAGCAGAAAGTTGCAGGCTGGATGGTGTGTGCCCCCTGACCCAATCGTAGATTACTGTAACAGTTCAGGTAAGAAATAATGAAATCCTGAACCAAGGTAAGGACAATAAAATTAAAAAGAAAAAGAAAATGGATTCAATTCGTAACAAAAAGGGTAAAACAACAGAACCCAAGAGCGAAGCATGTACTGAATAAATTTTAGAGAAAAGGAAAACAGGACGGGTGACCTCACTAAGCATGTCTCAGTGTATCAGCAGGATGATCTTCTTAAAACCTTAGGACAAACAGGTTACTCCTCTTGCTACTGCTACATAGATTTCAAAGCAAAAAACAACAAAACAAAACAAAACAAAACAACGGTCTCAGCGTGGCATTCAAGGAAAACTAGAGTCCAGTTCTAGCTCACCTTCCCAGCATCACCTATCACCATGTTTCCTCCAGGACAATGTTACATAAAATACAGGTTGCAAAACACGGTTTTTTAACAGTTACGTATCACTTTAATGTATATTACAAAAATGTGACGGGTATATTAGGCCTATAATGTCTCCTAGTGTCATTCAATTTAATGTCTAATTAAATTTTAAATTTGTTACCGAAACACTTTGTTGAGCCAGATGCCCATATGAACGTAACTTTCTATTACTTCATTTATCTGAAGTAAACAGATCACAAGGTCACAAAAAATGACCTAGTTATTAAACTTAGGATAATGATTACCTTTTGGAAGGAGTACTGAAAGGAAGGATGAGGGACATTTCTGGGATAATTGGTGATATTTGGTTTCTTGATCTGGGTGCTGGTTACATAGTTCGTTCACACTTTCTGAGATTCATAAAACTGCACAGTTATTGGTGTACTTTTATGTTTAGATGTTAAAACTAAATAAGAAACACTACATTAAAAAATACATTTATCTGGTTAAAAAGTTGAGCTGATTTAAAGAAAAATATTAAGAGTAGAAAAAAGTTAGCATGTGTGATAAAATTTCTGAAGGTACATGTTAAGATTAAATTTTAAGCAACAGAGACTTGTCCTTCTGGTCAAGATGGAGTAACAGGATTTGGATTTGTCCTTCCACTTAAATCAATTTTTTAAAAGATTTTATTTATTTGCCAGACAGAGAGAGAAAGTGTGCACAGAGAGAGAAAAGCAGACTCCACGCTGAGCAGGGAGCCCAATGCCGGGGGGGCTTGATCCCAGAACCCTGGGATCATGACCTGAGCCGAACGAAGGCAGACGCTGCTTAACCTACTGAGCCACCCAGGTGCCCCAAAACAATTTTTTAAAATGGACAAAATATATAGGATGACAGCTTTCAAGACAGTAAGGAAACAAACAAATGAGTTGAGCCCTATGATTAGCCCAGCTTAATACACAGAATTTCCAGAATATGGCACAGGAAGGGAAGAATCAAGGGGGAGCCCAGCTGATTCCACAATTTGGGAGGGCAGAGATAAAATCTGGAGAAACCAAAGCAGCCGGAATTCACAAGAGAGACTGTAAGAGAAAAAACAGCTGCAAAGAAAGAAAATTCTGGAGTTGTACAGAGGGTCTTCCTCAAAATGTCAGTTGAATACTGAGTGCACCTGTGAGTAAACTACTCCATACAGGGGAAAGAACCACCTGAAAGGATCAGAGGCAACAGTGCCTTGGGCTCCAGAAAACCAAAAATAATGCATGTTGTTCCCACCAGCCAGATCAGAAAACCTCAAGATTCATGAGGTACTGCATAAAGGCAAGACTGAGTCCTGCCCCAGCAGTGGGGATTAATCAACCCTAAACACTGCTCTGGTAACATCTAGCATATCTTTAAAACATGACCCAAAAGGAGAGACCTGTTTCCAAAAAACATAAGTACATCTGATTAGAAAGCTCAAAAATATTTTATAAGAATACAAAATAGCTTCCAAAATGGTAAAATTCATCATGGCATCCAATTGCCAGGCATGCAAACAAGCACCAAAATTAGGACCTATAATGACAAAAAAATTAATCAACTGAAACGGACTAATATTTTTGTCAACCAACTAATACATAACCCTGTTTAGGGGCGCCTGGGTGGCTCAGTTGGTTAAACCCTGTTTATGTGTGTTTCTGTTTAAAGACACTTGTTTAACATGTACTTTGATTTAATAACATTGAATCCATGGCCAAAGGCACTGTAACTCATGCCTGAACAAAACTTACCTAACACATATTTTCTCCGTAACTCCCAACATAGCCTTCTGGTACTCAGGGAACACTAGATTGTATTTCAGCACTACACTTGGGGGCTGTTTGAAACAGTGAAATCACCAATAAAAGGCACAAAAATGAAGTAAATCTAACACTAAATAAGCCACAACTATAACACTTATTTACAGTATAAGAGTTGAAACAAGAAGGTGGTGTGGCCTTGAATGTGATATTTGTTTTTCTCTTAGTTTGCTATTTTAGTAATTTTTATTAATTCTTTTAAAGATTTTATTTATTTATTTGACAGAGAGAGACACAGCGAGAGAGGGAACACAAGCAAGGAGAGTGGGAGGGGGAGAAGCAGGCTTCCTGCTGAGCAGGGAGCCTGATGCAGGGCTTGATCCCAAGACCCTGGGATCATGACCTGAGCGGAAGGCAGATGCTTAACGACTGGGCCACCCAGGCGCCCAATAACTCTTATTAATTGTTTAAAGGTAAAATAACCTTTTATTCCACAAGATGAATACAAAACCTAAAACTATAAATGTTCTGGGAGAAAACCTTCGTGAATTTAGGTAGGTGAAGCTTTCTTAACTATAGTACCAAAGTATATAACCCATTTTAAAAATTGACAAATTGGACTTCAATCTAACTCAATTAAAAATCCCCACTTTTCAAAAGACATGGATAAGAAAAGACAAGCCACAGATAGAAAAAGATAATTGCGAAGCATATATCTGATAAAAGACTTGCATCCTGACATAATTTCTAAAACTCTCAAACCTCAAAAATAAGAAAACAAAAAAACCCAATTAAAAATGGGCAAAATCCAGGGCGCCTGGGTGGCTCAGTCGTTAAGCGTCTGCCTTTGGCTCAGGTCATGAACCCAGGGTTCTGGGATCGAGCCCACATTGGGCTCCCTGCTCGGCGGGAAGCCTGCTTCTCCCTCTCCCACTCCTCCTGCTTGTGTTCCTCTCTCGCTGTGTCTCTCTCTCTGTCAAATAAATAAATAAAATCTTTAAAAAAAATGGGCAAAAGCCCTAGACACTTTATCAAAGCAGACATACTGATGATAAATAAGCACAAGAAAAGGTGCTCAACATCGTTAGTCATTAGAGAAATGCAAATTAAAACTACAAGATAACCACCACATACCTATTACAAAGGTTAGAATGACAGCATGATTAAAGATGCTGGGAAGGAGGGAGAGCCACTGGAACCCCCATTCACTGCCTGTGGGAATACAGGACCGTGCAATCACAGTTGGTCAGTTTCTTAAAAAGTTAAACATACACCTACCATAAGACTCAGCTATTTCACTCACAGGTATTGATCCGAGACAAATTAAAGCATATGTGCATACAAAGACTTACACACAGATATTCATAGCATCTTTGTTTATAATAGCCCCAAACTAGAAACAAAAATTTCAATCAACAAATGAATGGATAAACAAACTCCATGACAAATTGTGCTAAACAACTGGATATACACTTGCATAAAATCAAATACTTTTAATCAACAGTTAGATAAGGTTAAGAAATTCTTGTTATGAACACAGCTTTTGGAAGAACTGGTACCTTCCAGCACAATTTTCATAGTTTTTTTTAAGGTATATCATTGGTGCTATGTGGCTTTCTGTAGCTTACCACGTATCAGTTCATTCTGCCACTTTGAAAGAAACTTCTGCCCATGATGTAGTACACAATAATGAGTTTTAATTCCCCCTGATAATTGTATGCAATTTCCTTCCAGGAACGATATTCATAACAGCTTAGAGAAAGCGACCTAGTGTATTAGGAAGAATATGGGCTTTGATTCAGATCCAAAGTGTCAACATACTAAACATTACTACTTTACTAAACCTGTTTTTCCATATTTTTAAATTATTTTAGTCTCAGTTCAGGTGCATAAAATGTATATGATACCACCATTTATGGTTGTTAGGGAAAAATTAAGTGAGTAATATATGAAAGCTCTTGGCCAAATAAGTAGATTCTCAACAAACACTGGTTCCACGCCACCACTACCATCTCCACTCTCAATCCACAGATGCCCAATGTGGCTTCATTTCTAGACATATTAAAAAGATGATTTTGATTAATTTGGACCATTTATATACATGTATGTATACCCATATACACACACATATACATATATATATATGTGTATGTATTTTGTTAGCATTCAAAAATTATACATGGGAACTGAAAGAAAAATTATTTAGAACCCATTCTATATTGTATACTGTACACTATAATGACATAATAATTTATACCAAATATCACAATATTCTAAGATATTTTAAAAATTTTATATTATAAAACACTTCTACTTTCACTCCGTTTGTTGCAGCATTATTTACAAAAGCCAACATGTGGAAGCAGCCCAAGTGTCCACTGACAGATGAATGGATAAGGAAGATGTGGTATATATATACACAATGGACTGTTTTTCAGCCATAAAAAAGAATGAAACCTTGCCATTTGTGACAACATGGATGGACTTAGAGGGTATTATTATGCTGAGAGAAATACATCAGACAGAGAAAAACAAATACCATATGATTTCACTTGTACATAAATCTAAAGACAAAACAAAATTAGAAAAAAATAAACAAAAAACAGAAATGGTCCCATTAATATAGAGAATAAACCAGTGGGTGCCAAAGAGGGAGGTCCTGGGGGAATGGGCAAAATGTGTGAAGGAGAGTGGGAGATACAGACTTCCAATTATGGAATGGAAAAGTCATAAGGATGAAAGGTACAGCACAGAGAATGTAGTCAATGGTATTTAATAGTGTTTAATAGTGTTGTATTATAGACAGATGATAGCTATACTTGTGAACAAAGCATAACATGTAGAGTTGTTCAATCACTATGCTGTACACGTGAAACTAATGTAACATGTATCAACTATACAGCAATGAAAAAAAATTTAAACACTTCTAAAAAAACAAAAAACCAACCCCCTTCTAATTTGTACGTCAGACAGGATGGACAAAATGATGCTGCACGGTGATGTAAGTACAGATAAACATGTGTGTCATGTCCCGAAATATTCTGACATATCAAAAGGTTAAAATACTAATTGCTAAACTTTAAATGCCAACAGGCTTCCTTTCACTTCTGTAAAGTGTGATGAGATGTTTATAAAGTGACTTTTAATGTAAGCTGTGTTCTACTTTATATACAATAACACTTTAATGAAAGAGGTAAGACTAGCAATGTTAAGGGCTTTAAGAGTAAGTACGGATATCTCTGCTTAAACACTTTACACCGAGGGCTTATTTGGTCCTGTGCTAATCAAGAGAAAATATTTTTTCCCCCTCTATAATGCTATCAACTCTAAAGAGGTAAATAATGTGTATATTTAAAGGAGATTGCCTTCTGAGTATTCTAAGGTTAGGTTTTAAAGTACCATAAAACACACACACATAAAATCTGATTACACATTTTATAAATGCTAAGAAGTATTTCTAAAATTAATTTTTAAACATCTATTAAGTTATATGTGAAATTTGATTATGAAAAACCTGATTCTTTCTAGAATTCAGTACTTTCAAAGGATCAATATGCAACCCTCAAACATTTTTAGTAAAGAAAACTTAACTGTAAACACTGAGCTTTTCCAAGGTAGATGACTATTACAAAGTTCAGTAGAAAATCAATATAGCATTTTAGTTGGAATTTGCTCATTAAACACCCACAGCTCTAATGCAAATTATGATGGAATGAATAAAGCAAATACGCATGCTTCTTTCTTTTTATTAAATGTAAAATCTACTGTTAATTGCATCTCGTATGTCATACAAACTTTTCTCCTTAACTATTAAATAGAAGCTTTAACAAAAGTCATTAGAGATTCTCTTTCTTTGACTTGAATAAATTTCAATATTTGTTCAGTAAAGGTTCACAGCAGTTAAATTACATTAACAAATATTATTAGCTACTATGTAAGCCAACCAAGTAAAATACTTATATTGTAGGTAAAACAAATCATTGGGTGTTTACAATAATATTTGGATATCTCCATTTTTAAACATGGTTATCAAATATACTATAATTCTTAGGCAAATTCGAGGAAGATTCAGAGAGGATCACCCCCCCAAAACCAAATACTCAAATTTGTTTAGTAAGCTAATTGTTTTCTAATATGGGCAAGAGTAAATATGAAGAAGCTGAACCATACTAAGTATGAGTTTATTGAGTCAAGACAGAGTACATATTTTCTTAGTAGAACCCAAGTCTATTGACAATCCCATATTCTACACTTCTCAAACTACTTTTAAAATACAATAGAAGTCAGGCAGTGTATTGGAAAACATTCTAGTTTAAACACTGGATCATGATTCTCTAAATAACTTAATTTGGAGGATAGACATTTACCAAGAAAAAGAATCCATTTGTTAACATCCGCAAGGTAGCTATAGAAATAGAAAAGGCTGAACTAAAGCGAAGGAAAGAGATATCATCAAGATTTGAAACATGTAAAATAATCACTGATTACAATTCATGTTCCAAAATTCTAAGTAACAAATATAGATAACAGTTTTATGAAAAACAGGTCTTTTATTATATTTGAAAGAATTTCAGATTGTCTGGGTATCTACTGCTTTACTTGTTAAATGGATTCCTTGCAAATATGCTAGTATTTTATGAAACCACCACATATATATTCCAGAACCATAAACATTACACTACATTTTTTAATTTCCTTAGAAATTATAAATTCTCTCTTTGAATAAATGAGTTATTGGAAATTTAAACATAGATGGTAAATGTCCTACACCAATAGAAAATTAATCAAGCTACTCCAAGTAGTTTGATGCCTCTATTTTTTCTTTTACAGACCAGACTATTAAGTTTTTCTAAAGCTGTATTTCAATGTTCAGCATTTTATATGATTATTTTGTAAATAACCTTTTCTGATTAAAATAATACAGGCTCATTGTAAAAATAGACAAATATTTTACATAATCTTGTAATTTTCTGTGTATACTTAAACAGAATATATTCCTATATTCTTCAGTATTCTTCAAAAATATGAAATACTACATGGGATTTTATCATTTGGACATGCCATATTTGATAGAACTAAGATACTCCTAGTATTAGATTTTACACTGTTCTCATTTATTGACTATACAAATAATACTGTAATGAACATCTTTGTATGCAAATCTCTATGTATATACATAGCTAATTACTGAGGCAAATTCCTAGAAGTATGGTTACTGCATTAAGTATCAGTTTCTTAAGCTCTTAATACACTTTCAAATTTTCCTCTGTAAAGTTGCTAGTACATATATACTTATCAACAGTACAGAAACTGTTAAAAATTAATTAGAAAAATATACAAATAGTAAGTTTTAGTAGCAAAACTATAAAATAAGAACTTTTTTTTGCAAAACCCTGAATTATTATATACATATACTTAGTACAGAAAACTCAGAGTATGGAAGAATATTTTCTAAGAATATCCTATTTACATTCAAACATTTAATATATCTGATATTAGAGCTAAAAATGTTATTGTGAGAGATAAGCTTATCCCAGAAGTATTAAAACCAGTATCAATTATTTTATGCACTTTTGAAATACAATTTTTAGAGGTACTTAACTTACCTTCTGCATAAAATATCTACTTTAAATTTTAATTAAATACCAATATGAAAATTCTATAAAATATAACTGCTATCTAAAATTTTTTCAAGATCATTTCTTCTTCAGAATTAACTAAACATATGGAAAAAGTTTTAAGAATCATTTTCTGAAAATTTTTCTGTTATTCTAATTAGATGATATGCTCTCAACTGCTTGACACCAGGGTAAATTTCATAGTATACCAGACCTAATTAAATATTTCAGTTGTTGGTTATTTTTATGCATAATGCTTTCTTTGTTTACTCAATGTTTATTTTGTTTTTTCCAAAAAAATTACAAACTTTCCTAGGGAAAGAGCTTACAAAATTGGCTATACTCTACCCTCAAGCATTATTTCACATGGCACTCATCATAATTAATCCTGATTTACACCCACAGGATTCTGCAGCCAAAGATAATAATATAATCAATATTCTACCCACCAGTATTTCTAACTGCTATATTTTACAGAATTGAGCTTTTTGTTTTTATCTGAAACTGGTCATATTCTTGAAATCCTTTTTCCTTCCAAATTAAAAGATGATATGGATATGAAAACATCCATATAGGGGTACCTGGGTGGCTCAGATGGGTAAGCATCTGCCTTCAGCTCAGGTCCTGGGATCAAGCCCCATGTTGGGCTCCCAGCTTAGCAGGGAGTCTCCTTCTCCATTTCCCTCTGCCTTCCCCCCTGCTTGTGCTTTCTCTGTCTCTGTCTCTCTCTCTCAAATGAATAAAATCTTAAAAAAAAAAAGAAAAAATCAATATAGATATGTATGTATTTCTCCATTATAATACTGTGAATACATTTCAGTGTTAGATTACAGGCTATCATATTTTAGTAATGCCCATTATATACACAGAAAAATAGTATTCTAACGTATTATTTTTTAAAAGTATTACATTATCTTCCTCTGATATATAAAACTCACTCTTGTTTTTTTTTTTTTTTTAAGATTTTTTATTTATTTACTTGACAGAGAGAGACACAGCGAGAGGGAACACAAGCAGGGGGAGCGGGAGAGGGAGAAGCAGGCTTCCTGCCTTGTAGGGAGCCCGATGCAGGACTCGATCCCAGGACTCTGGGATCATGACCTGAGTCGAAGGCAGACGCTTAACGACTGAGCCACCCAGGATCCCCTCATTCTTGTTCTTAATCATTAGATGGTCAATATCATCTGAGATATGGTATACAGTAATAAATACTTTTTTGAAAAGAGAACAATGTAAATGTTTTCTGTGACACAACAACTTTTATTTTTCAATGTTAATTGGTTGTAGTGTCTTAATGTATTTGCTATAATGATTATATATCTATACTTATAATATTTATATGTTAACCTAGAAAAACTTAAGTTGCAAGTTTCATGGATTCTATGTTCTGATGCTTTGGGCAATTACAATTAAACTCCTCTCCCTCCTACCAAAAACAAATGAACATTCTCTGTAATAAGAAGAGCTTGACAATATTTTTTTTTAATTTATAAAATATCAGTCTAAATTTGGGTGCAGAGAAAAAAATCTATGTTTAAAGACCTAAGCTGTAAAAAGCAGATTAAATGCTTGCAGAATGAGTACAGCAAGATAAGCAAATTATGTAGCCACTGAATTATATGTAAAATGTAACTAAGATAGATGGATGGAGAGAGAGAGAGAGAGAGAGAGAGAGAGAGAGAGATTTATAAACACAAGACTTAGAAACTAAGGAGTTCTTTTGGCTAAAACCCAATATTGGCCTTATTTCAGTTTAATTGGAAGAGGATCTCAAATTCATCTTCTCCATGAGATATCAGGAACCTGGATTTCTCTTTGTACCAAAGGTTAATAAGAAATGTGTCTGCAAAAGTCAAACAGCATTAAATACCAAAAACTGATTATTATTCTACAGGAGTTGTTCTGTCATTCATAATCTCTCCATGCTCCAACCTTCCACAGCTAATCTTTAATGGATGACATGCAAGAAAGAAAAATAACTAACATATAAAGCAGAGACTCTAAAGTGAACATTTAAGAAATAGAAAAAATAAGGGTTTTAAAGAAATATATTTTAAATATAACAAAATAACATAAAAAACTAAATATCTTATGTATAAAATTTAAGCATCATTTGTATACTATAAATGGAATACAGTAATAAAAATTAAGAGATATTACACTACATAATATCCACTGAGCCTATTTAGGAAAACTGAAAAGGTTTAATTGAACAAGTTATTTTTAAACTTATAACTACATTACTGACCTAAGAGTAAATTAATGGTTGCAACAGGCCATACAATACTGTCACTGTCAAACTCAAAACAAATTTTGAAGTGTTTGTGGTTTAAACATTTTATTTAGATGAAAAGAAATAGTAAAAAGTAGAGAGTCAATGTTTCTGCTGTGCTTCTCTAAAATATCCCCTAGTATTTAAAGGTCATATATGTCAGTGATTTTCAAATAATCTTATCCACATGTACAAGTTAGTGAGTTAAAACACAGTAAAAAGTCCTAAATAGCTCCAATGAGATTTTCCAATGTTAACACATAGGGAATGACCTGGTCATTTCAGCTTTTGCTAAGTAAGTAAGACCTACTTACTATATATTTTTCCTTTATTTTCTTTTTTGTAAAGATTAAAAAAAATAATTTTCATATTTTCAAAATTTTTAAGTAAGGTTAAATCTTAAAATCAAGGGCAATTGAAAACTGTGGAGATAAATGAAATAAAAATACTTGATAAATTATTTTTAAAAAAGAAATACGTATGAATCCTTTGAGAAACAAAACCATATATAAATAGTTATGGGATAGTTACTTTTGAGTATATCTCAAGGAGTCTTGAGAAAGCAAGATGATGACATCTTGAGTGCCTATGGGTTAAGCACTTCATAAACATCATCTCACTTAAATGTCACAGCAACCTATAAAATAAGTTTTAACCAAAGCTTAGTGACGCTGTCACTTACACATAAGTGATAAAAAGATTAGAACAAAGGTCTGAATCCAAAGTCTGAACATTTAATCACTACCTATTTCAATAGTGTATTATGAGTGAAAAGTGATTGCAGTCAAGAAGAAATGTCTGAAATCCCAAATCTGCCTTATTTGCTGCGTATACCCAGTGCCTAACACAATGCCTGGTACATAATGACCCTTCAATAAATATTTCTTATTTGATTTTTAAAGAAATTAGCTTAATTCCTATAAAGTGCCTAATAAAAATAGTAATGATGGTGATGGTGATGTCAAAAAAGGGGAGGGTAAAAGGTCAACCATTTGAGATTTTATCACAATAGAGGAAAAAACTGAGTTTCAAACTCTCATGAGATCACATTAGAGTGACAGTATTCACATGATGTAAAAGCCAACAGGGAAGTAAAGGAAACAGGCTTAACACTATTTTAATAGTCTACATGAAGGTTTATTATAGGTATACATTAGATTAAAGCCCAAAGCCTTTGTATCCCATTTCTTTTATTTTGGATTCACATTTAAGTAAAATGCATTTTTAATTAAAAGCCAAACAGAACAAAAATCTTTCCATGACTTCTGATATTATCAAAGATTTAAGAGTTTTAAAAAGATAGAAATAATCAATATTACTATTAGCTACAACTTACTGAGTGCCAGTCATATATTAGGTGCTTTTATATATTATCTATAATCCTTAAAATTATCTGGTAAATTAGTTAATATTCACATCTTACATGGGAGAAAGTAAACCTGAAGAAGCTAATAAGTAACTTGCCCAAAGGCATACAGTTGGTATTAAGTATCAAAGCTGTGATTTGAACCTCAATCTGATTCCAAGGCTTCTGGTTTTCCCATTATTTCAATGTGCCTCACAGAGAACTTATGTGGTTTTGACTACACCAGAGTATTTTTGTTTTTTTTAAGATTTTATTTATTTGTCAAAGAGAGAGAGAGAGAGCACAAGCAGGGGGAGCGGTAGGCAGAGGGAGAAGCAGATTCCCCACTAAGCAAGGAGCCCGATGCAGGACTCGATCCCAGGACCCTGGGATCATGACCTGAGCCGAAGGCAGACGCCTAACCAACTAAGCCACCCAGGCCTCCCGACTACACCAGATTCTTATTCTTATATTCAATCAGGTGGGAAGAAATATATACATAAATTACATAACACACATTAAGACAAAAACAAATGAGAAAATCTGAAAGACAACAAAAATGGCATAGGTAAAATGACAAGATTGGATCATACCCATCATATGAATTTCATAAAACTTTGGTTTATGTGGTCTTTATGTATCAAACCTATCACAGGAGTCATCCTAAGATTAGAAAGCAAGCAATTTTTTTAAAAAATCACATCTTTAGTGATTAGCAATACTAATCTCTAATCATAGTAGTACTAATACTAAATCTAATCCATACTCATTGTAGAAAACTTAAAAGGGCAGAAAACTTAATTGAAACATTAATACATCCATTAATAACTACCCAAATTTGCCTTTTGTTTCATATAATGTACATGTACAAATATATTTAACAAAATTATACTTAAATACAGTTTTCCCCTACTTTTCACTTAATGTTGTTGTGAAGATCTTCTCATATCACCAAATATTATTCAGAAATGGTTTTTAGTTATTGCATGATGTCGGACAGTATAAACACATCTGAATTTATTTAACCATTCTGCTAGTGTTTAATTGATTTTAATTTTCTGGCTATCCTAACAAATACTGATATGAACATTCTTACATATAAATCTTTGTATCATATATTGCAAGGAAATGGCTTCTATTTCCTTTGAGTACCTCCTATTTTAATTAACATTTTATCTGAAAAATCTATAAACATACATTTTTGTATCTTATTTGCAATTTCCAATGTTTAGAGATTTTTTGCATGTATTTCTTCTAATGGTGGGATATCTTGATTTTTTTAAACATTTATATTCCGCCTAAGTACATCATAATACATAAATGTGTGTACATATTTATAATAAACTTAACCAAGTACACTTTTTATTTTGAATATGAAAATAAGCAATGAAAGAAACAAACATCAATATTTATGTGGATTTTTTTTGTTCTCATTATATGGATTATTATCCTTCCATAAGATACTAAAGAAAATATTTTTCACATGTAATCATATTCCTATAATGTTCCTCTTTCTATTAAGGTACTGACATAGTTGTTTTTGTTACTGTGTTTTGCTTTTTGACTACACTTACTACCAGTTGGATAGAAAATAAGCTATTTAAGACTGTATGTATAAGAAAATATGAAAAAAATGATGAGTCTACCAAGAATCACTTAATGAATTTCTTATAGTTTCAAACCAATGGATTTCTTAAGCAATTCAGTTTTTAAAAAAATTTTTGACATATTACGATGATTCTAATGTCACAAGTAAAATATCTTTAATCTTTTTTAGAAGATAGAACTGAAACATTAAAAAGATACACACTGAAAATTTATACTTTAAAAAAACTTTAAAGGATTTTCATTTTTGTCATTTTTGTAACTAAATGGTTGGATGTATCTCTTTTAACTCGATTGCTTTGTTCCAGAGAAACTATATAGCACTGCTATTTTATCAATTTAGGAGACTACCAAAAAATACTAAACATTTTTCAAACATTTACTAAAATAATATTGTATCATTAATAAGAAATATTTGATTAACAATAATCGTAAAGCAATCAAATTCTTTCCAATTTATGCATGCATGATTCATACTATTTATTCAAAGGGAAGTCTTAAATATATACAAATAAGTAAATATTTGAAGTAGATGATTAGCTATATCATACAAAAGTTTTAAGAGTAGATAATACTTCTTAATGACTTTTCCCCTCCAAGACATAAATCATCTATGCAGACATATCAGTTCATGCTTTTCATCAGTGAAATGGCCTAAATGGCCTAAATCTTGCCAAATTACTCCTGGAAGGCACATGCAAAGTCATATTATGATGCAAACTCCTTCAAACAAATGTACTTCTTTTAATACCTTCCTAGCAATTAGTATATACATATTTGATTATAAAAAACCAAGACACTTCCAAATTGTTCCAAATTTATATCTGAATTATTCATTTTATATATACTTAAAATATATTAGCCTCATATTTCTCCACTAAATAAGAAACAAAACATTCATGGTAGTTTAACATTAACAGAAAAGCAACAATTTATTATTTTAGCTGGAGTATTTATTTATGGTAATTTTAGTTTTATTTTCATAGTGATGTTTAGTTCTATTTCGCATAGACAGGCTATACCAGTGAATATGTATGACCTAAAATACCAGGATTCTTCCATATATGCAACCAGCCTAATGTAGCTCATAAAATATGATTATAACTTCAAACTAATCACAAAATACAATTTTTTCTTAAAATCATTCCAATTGATACAAAAACGTTAGAATAAGTAACCTTTAAAATGCCTCTGCATGTTAATTTCTATTATACTACGAGATTTCTATCCTTAACATAAAACAGTGTGAGGAAGAGAGTCACAGACTATTGAGAATCATCTGATCTTATCTGTAACATATCACAGATACATTAAAAAAAATTTCTCCATGCAAAGACCTGTGAGTAAAGATAGACTCCAAAACATATTTAAGGCAGTCATTTATAATCTTAAACTCTGGCAACCTTTCATTTTAATCTTCTCAGTGAAAATATTATCTCCATCATCATCCACATCATCAGACGAAAATTTATTAATTGCACAAAACAGATTTTTGAATCAAATGTAGGTTTCCACTGGCAATGAATATATGACTATTTTCACACAGAAGAGAAGTATTTCCTCTCAACGAGCTAAAACAATAAGTGGTATTTGAACTGCTGGTTGAAAGGTAGAGGCACTGGTAATCATTATTTCCCCTTGTTTGTTCAGGTCCTTCCAACAAAACAAACAACCTTTTTGTGATTGGATTGACATGGTGTTAACAATGCATTTAATGCCCAAATCAGTATGAATACAGGTAAAGCTCTCACTAATACCAGTACCAGGATGTTAAAGCCACCTATTTTCTATGCAGCCAAAAAAAAAAAAAAAAAAAAGACAGAGAGAGCCTCCCCTCCTTTGGCAAATAAGCTAGTATGCTAGTATTCACCAAGCCACATCATATAATAACCTTGTGTATGATTTTTAAGACCAAATGTTAATACTCATCTACTATACCTGCTGTCTTTTCAGCAATATAAGCTTCTGTTGCTTTCTCCTGGAGTTCCAGCTTAAGCTTTAGTTTTCTCTGTTCCTTATCTTCTTTATACAATTTTTCTTGAAGCTAAAACACATTGAAAAAACACAGATTCTTATTTGAAATATTTCTTGCAGAAATATACTTAATCCCAGAAGTAGAAATTATTTTTTCTAAGCCCTTCTATATTACATTTAACTGTGTAAATATATAACTCCAGGGGGTACCCCACAATATTTAAAATTTTAAGATATTCCATAAAGTAATAATTACCTATAATGATATAGAAATTACAAAAACATTTTGACATACACTTAATTTGTATGTGTGTATACAGGTAAATGAAATTAAAGAAGGAATAACATAATTATTAAAAATAACTACTGCATAAGGCAATCTGATCTGTTCTTTTGTCTTAAAGCAAAACACCTGGAAGGTACTATCCTAATTAAATAACGG
Source organism: Eumetopias jubatus (assembly GCF_037043125.1). Classification (NCBI taxonomy): domain Eukaryota; kingdom Metazoa; phylum Chordata; class Mammalia; order Carnivora; family Otariidae; genus Eumetopias; species Eumetopias jubatus. Next base: position 59,499,180 of record NW_028274813.1, read on the forward strand.
ACAGCACAGCTTTACAGCTTCTCTTAGTAATTCTAATATTTTGAAACAAAATTAATTAAGATAATAATCTTAATATGTGAAACAAATCTCCTTTGAGAATGCTATCCCATCATATTCCATTTAAATTGGCACTGGCACCTGATTTATAACTGGCATGTAATAAATAATTGCTAAATGAAAATACAGAAAATATCTCCTACTTTCATACAGAACCCCTCAAATGTTTTGTTTTTTGTTTTTTTAATTTCTCCCCTAGGTTTTGTCATTTGTGTTGTTTTCCGTCAGGCATGATCAACATTCCTAACAACATGCTTCGGTATGATTAGGTCAAAAAACTAGAATATTAAAATCAGAAAGGTATGTAGAGGTATGCAGAGGTTAAAAAAACAGAAGGCATAGAATATGAACATTATTTAATAACATTATTTAAAGCTCAAAGAAATGTAACTAGAAAGAGTCAGGAAAGATAAAACATGACATGACAAATTGGACTGGGCAAAATGCAGCAGTATATAACAACACAAGGAATGTGAAAATATTGCCGAGCCTTATGACTTTAAAGTTTAATGACATATATCATTGAGGTGAAATACAGGGCATCGATACTAATAAAAAAAGAAAAAAAACTTAAGTAACACGAAATCAGTACATTGTATTTTTCACTTTCCATAATACTGAAGTAAACTTTTACTACAGTAAAACTTGAATTTTTTTTTTTTTAGGTACTTACTCTGGGCATCATAGATTTATGAAAAAGGAAGTGATATCAGAGGCCAGCCAGGGAGGAAATTAAAGAAATTGCTTTTTATGGCCAATGTCTCACCTCAGTCATACTCTGATGGTATGGTATGGCAACAACATAAAGCTATACAATTAAAGGATGAAAGTACAGCATGAAACTGAATTATGATGGGCAACAAAGCAAACTTAGGTCAACAGATAAACGCACATTGTACAATTATCAGGCTTTCTCTATTGTACCTTTTTATTGCTTGCTCTGAGAATGTCCAATTCTTTTAGAAGAAATGCTATTTTCTTCTCTTTATCTAAGTCTGAAGTAACTTGACAAGGGATCATACACTCACAATGCAAATGATTATCTCTATGTTCCATAATGCTGTAATAAAAAAAACTGTTAAACAATATACACATATGATTTCTACTATACAGGATCTATAAGGCTTACAGTGCAAATGAGAGAGACAAATTTAATTTTTAACAAAGAACATGTGAAGTTACTTAATTTTAAATTTCTCTTTTTATACACTTAAGAAAATACTATGGATCAAAAAGGATAAATACATCAATTTCACAGAGGTACTAATCTAACAACTAAGAGAGCTAAATCTGTGGAAAGCATTTAGTAACTTCTACAGAGATTCATGGTTCAGTACATTTAAAGAATTCAGGTTTTAAGGGTTGTGAATAATTCAATTTATACTTTTGGTCAGGAGTCTAGAAACTTATCTCACTTTCTGGAAAATGGGAACAACAATCATACTTTTTGCAATTTGGTTGACAGAATATCATTTTCTCATTATTAAACTCAAAACAAATTAAAAATGAAAACCTAGTCCTGTGACATTTAATGGTAAATAAATTTTTTTGACATTTTGTATGCTATTTGAGAACAGTATCCACTTGTTAGCAAGTAGTATAAAGAAGGGAAGGGAAAAGAGATGGACCATTTTTTGAAGGCATTATATTAAAGTTGTAAACATAGGTAAATCTTATTAGAGTTCCTACGAAGTTAAGCAGTGAGGTCTGGGACAGTCAGTGCAGCTCTACCTACTACGTATTTCTTCTGTTGCAATGATATTAGATATTTCATACTGTGGCTTTAGCCCAATCTCTACTATTTATTACTATGTTTATCACTTCTTCATTCATCCCTACTCCTATCCCCCAAAAGTATATCCCAAACCTGCACTTTAGTAATGATATAACTGTTTGCCAAAAAGTAGGAACACATTAATATATATCTACCACATTGTTTAATGTTCATTAATATATCTACTGAATAATTTTTAAATAATCATTTTACTTATTTAGCTGTTCGTATGCAAAACTGTTAAAATATACTGTATTAAATCAGATTTTATTTGGATTGAATATATAGTAATTGAAATTTTTGTAATTCTGGAGTATTTTCAAAATATATGACTAATTATCAAAGTACTTCAATCCCATAGAGGTAAAAGTCACAGGTGTCACAAAATCAAATCTCTTCCTGGGATAAGTAGGTAAGGTGAATGTTAAAAGCTGCAGAATGGAAAATAATAAGGAAGACAAATGGGAGAGAGTACAAGGCCTTTTCTAGAAGCATTCAAATTCATTTAAACAAAAAATCATGCTAACAAAACCCAAAACACATCTTTGGGCTTATTTTGTCCTAGAGATGCCAGTTTTGGGCTCTGATGATTAATTTCCCATTTATATCACCGTAACAGTTATTTCCAGATCCAAAATGAAAGGACACAGAAAATAATATTCAATTCTGCCTTCATTTAAATTCACCTTGTGCTTTTTCACTTAGCAATCTACAGACATTACACCAATGTAAAGAAAACAGTAGAAAACTCTGGTAGATTGCCCAAATTCCAGTAAGTTTATATGTCCAGTTTAGCCCAAGCCAAAAAGAAAGGGAGGGATGAATGGAGGAAGGAGGAAGGGAAGAAGAGAGAGTTCTCCCAATCTTGTTTTCTAAATTTAGGGCTGGCAGCACTCACTTGGATTTTTTAGTAGTACCGTCAGCTGTCTCATCACCTGGATAAGGAAAATTCCTTGATCTCTGCCCTGGCAGTTCTGTGTCCTCATGGGTGGCTTCATTAACTAATTCATTGGATTTCTGATGCATGCCTTCCTTAGAATTCACAGTTGGCTGTTCATCCAGCTCTGTACTTTTATTTCTCCCTGTAGTCTCTTGTTCAAGATAACTATGGGCTATCTCTGTATTTAAAACAAAGCAAAAACAAATGATATGTGAAATACCATACCTACATATTAAATCATTCAAATGAATATTTTTGTGGAAATAGGTGCTGTCATAGCTTTAAACATGTACTTACTAGTCTTACTCCTATTGTAATCAGCTAAGGATGTACAATATAGTTTTTCCACTTCTGGTAGGTATTTAGGGCAATGATTTACAACCTTGACTGCAGGTTGAAATAACCTGAGGCGTTTCTGGAAATCCTTAGCCCAGAACACATCTTATACTAATTAAATCAAACTCTGTTGGAACATCCAAATAGCTCCAGCATACAATCAAAGCTGAGAAACACTGATGTAGGGGCCTTATTTTCTAGATTTCTTTTCCAGATTTCAAAAAATAGGACGCAATCAGTTAATGATTATAGGGAAGTGATACTGTGCATGCAACTCTGGTATCAGACTGCCTGGGTTAGAATTCCAGCTTTGCCAAGTGCATAACTTTGGTCAAGTTACTTACCCATTCAAGACTAAGTTTCTTGTTTGTAAAATGAGAACATAATAGCATTTTTACTTGAGTTATTTTGAGGATTAACTGGGTTAATACATGCAAAGTACTTGGCTTAGTGTTTGGCACATCAGTAAGTGTTAGCTATTATTTTTATCATCATTATCGTAATTTTAAAATTAACAGAATATAAGCATTATTTTTAACGTCCATTTTTATCAGATATACATTATACATTAGAAAATCTATTTTGTAAAGCCTGGCTATCTCATAAGCTGTTATTTTAAGCTGTAACTAGTAAATAATAGCTATTTCAAAGCAATAGTATATCTGATGATATAGTGAAATTTTTGGAAGAAAATAACACACACACACACAAGTACATAAAACAAACTCTTTTACCAGTAAATCAGACCAATAGACACAAATACTGATTGTAACAAATACTTTATTATTTCCAGCATCAATAATACTTGAACTTTAAAAAGCAGGTGAAGCTCACCTGTTTGTTGACGATGCCTTTTCCAACCTGTCAAACTTAAAATCCTTTTAAGCAGAAAGGCAGAGGACAGTAGTTTTAAAATAAAAACAAATTAGGGGCACTTATGAATAAGCTATCTTTCACAAAGTATTCATTCCTTAAGGAGAAATTCTTTGCTTGTAGATATGCTGAAATTAGGTGTGACCAGTTATAAACTCCAAGTCCTGGACATTATCTGGTTGATGCCTGAAGCTAAATCAGAAACTACTTGTTTTTAGTAAATTCCCCTCAATTTCACTTTGAGGAAACAAATAGGGAGAATGTGCTATCATAATTATATCTGTAAGCTATCTATGAAATTTCAACATTATATTGTTTTGATATAAACTAACAATTCTAGGTATCTGAAGACTATTTGTTGGTTTTGACATTTCATCATTTGCTTCAGAAGTTCATCATGCTACTTTTCTAAAAGAGGCTGGTATTAGTAGAATGGAACCCCCAAAATCTAAGTTAGGGAATTTTATAAATGGACATTAAAGAATACCACTATATCGTCAATAAATTAGGCTTTCTAACACTACCATGTAACTTTAAAAGTACAGTTGACTCTTGAACACATGGCTCTGGACTGTACAGTTCTGCTCATCCATGAATTTTTTTCAATAAGTACCGTAGAATATTGTAAATGTATTTTCTCTTATGATTTTCTTAGTAACATTTTCTTTCTCTAGCTTACTTTACTGTAAGAATGCAGTATATAATACATGTAACATGCAAAATATTTGTTAATTGACTATATTATTGGTAAGACTTCTGGTCAACAGTAGGCTATTAAGTAGTTAACGTTTTAGGGGAGTCAACCGTTACGTGTGAATTTTTTTTTAAGATTTTATTTATTTATTTTTGAGAGAGAGAGAATGAGCACGAGTGGCAGAGGGAGAGGGAGAAGCAGGGAGTCCGATGAGGGACTTGATCACAGGACCCTGAGATCATGAACTGAGCCAAAGGCAGACAATTATCTGACTGAGCCACCCAGGTGCCCTATATGTGAATTTCTGACTGCATGGGGTTGATGCCCCTAACCAACAGATTGTTCAAGGATCAACCATAACTGAAATGAAAGAGAATTATAAGTAGTTACTGAAAGCAATATCAAAATAACAAAACTTGTCCCCAGAAATGTATCAGAAAGTTACTATTAGGGCCTGCCTATACTATTCTCCAGTTTATGAGACGCAAAGATTCCCCAAAAGATAAAAAGATGAACCATGGAGCACTTGCAGCTATAAAAAGTCCCCAGTACTCCATGACAACACAATACCAACTGCTTCAGAATCTTAAGTCTTGACTCTTTGATCTGCTTTGGACATTATGTACATCAGTATGTATATTACCATTATCTTACCACTATGTACAACTTGTTCCATATTTTTACCTCTGTATTTCTGGGTCTAGTTCAGCATCTTTCTCCTCTCAGTTTTTTATTTCTAACCTCCTAGTGTTTGCTTTACTCCATCCCTGGTATCTATATTTGCTATCTGCTTACTTTATTTATAGCTCTCTTCCTTACTTCAGCTTACCGAATGCCAAATTTTATGATCTGCTGAACTCTTGGTAAATCAGCACCTTTTCACCCAGGACTGCCCCATCTTCACCAAACTCAGAGCAGATGTGTGCTCTTCCCAATAAAAGGATTCTTTGTGGATCCCTCCTGGATTATAGTAATTATAATCCCTCATAGTATTATTAAAATAAACTCAGCTAGTCCTAATGTACTTCTGAATTTGAATTCTAAATGTTTACTATTGTTGAAGAACTCCATACTGCGTGACTTGGCTCTGATTAATTCTAGATGTTTCTAATCTTACTCTGTACTAAGAGCTTTTAGATTCCCAACTGTAACTGCTTACCAGACATTTGGAGCCTCCTCTGCAAATCAGACTATCCATACTCTTCTACGGAGAATTTAATTTTACTTTAGGGTAACAAGGCTGATTTATAAAATTTTCCTTTCATCTATGTTTTGGCCAACTATTGTAGTAAATGTTGCTTAAGTCCTCTCTCAATGCTTTTCCACTCTGCCATGTTGCATTATCCTATATCAGAATTCAACTTCTGTATAGAAAGTTTGACCCATCTAATTTATTTGTTCATTAATTTAATAAGCCACGGAAAACCTCCAATGTGATATGCTGTATGAAAGTACTGGGGAAAACAAAGACAAGTGGGAAACAGACTCTCCCTTCAAGGACTCTGTAGTACAGTGAGGAAGGCAAACTGGTCTAATGATTTGAATACAATGTAAAAGGACTATATCAGGACTACAGTGACCAAATAAAAAACATGCTAGACATACAGATGCTCAACTAGAAGACTCTGGGGAGATTTCACAAAGGCATTTGTTCCAATAAAAGGCAAGTAGGGATGTGCAAAGCAATCAGTTACTAAAGAGTTCGAGTTAGATGATGTAAAGAAAAAGTTGACAGACTGTAAGAATAAAAAACAGGAAAAAACACGCATGGGTACAGAGAAGGAATAAGTTTTGGAAAAACAGGGATTTCTTGTATGTCTTTCTTGAATTGACAAGATGTTATAGTAAGGGAGTAGAAATTTCTAAGACGAGTAATATGTAGGACAAAGTCCAAGATGTGGTTCATCTGGGAATGGGTTAATGAAACTGATGGTGAAGGTACTTGGAGAGGAAGAAATCAAGGAATTAGAGTACTAAAAGTGTCACCTATTAAGACATGGAAATCATTCAGAAAAATGGTAAGAAAAGAAAAGAGAAATGAGAATCAAAACTTCACTGACTGCATGAACATGATGAAGACAGAGACAGATGAAAGAGCTGACAGGAACTGATTGTAGGTAAGTCATTTCTTTTTATCCTTTTACTTTGAAATAATTTCAGTTTTATAAAAAAGTTGCAAAAACACTACAAAGAATTCCTATATACTGGGTGAAGGCACCCAGATTCTCCAGATGTTAACATTTTAGCGCATTTGCTTTATTATTCATTCTCTCCAAATCTACCTACCTACCTGCCTATCTACACATGTAATTTTTTCCATAACATTTGAGAGTAACTCACAGGCATGATATACTTTGACTTTTCAAGTCAAATTTTAAGATGATACAGCTCTATCATATTGCATTTTGCCAAGTTTTCTTTACTCTTTTCAAAGCCTGACTTAAATTCAGTTTCTGAGTTAGTGACTCTAACTCAGTCGTCAGTTATTTTCCCTAAACTCTCCAGCCCAGAAGAAAGACCATTACAGGGGCACGTTGGTGCCTCAGTCATTAAGCATCTGCCTGTGGCTCGGGTCATGATCCCAGGGTGTTGGGATCGAGCCCCACATTGGGCTCCCTGCTCTGGGGGAAGCCTGCTTCTCCCTCTCCCACTTCCCCTGCTTGTGTTTCCTCTCTCGCTGTATCTCTCTCTGTCAAATAAATAAATAAAATCTTAAAAAAAAAAAAAAAGACCATTATGAAGTGATAATGGGGTGAAGCTACTAAAAGCTTCAGTTGAGCTGTCTGGATTGCCCCATCACCTGAAAGGCATTGCATAAGGAAATTTAAGTTTATAAGGCAATACAATACAACAAAAAGAGAAGTTATAGGTCTGTTTTGTACACTACTCAATTAGAAAGATAACTGTTTAAAAGAAAAAACATATTCACTTCTGATTCAAACTCTTATCTCTAGGCAGATGAAAGCTTAAAACTAAAATTATTCTATTAATTCCTCTCTTTCACATGGTTTAAAATGGAAACTCCATAACCTTCTTTAGTAATCTGCTTCAGTGTTTAATAATCAATGTCCTTGTTAACTGTTCCATCATTATGATGAACAGAATACTATTTAAATATATTTCTCCATATGGACTTAAGAGAGTAAATTATCAATCTCTTCATACTTCATAAGACTCTGAAGTCTTTTTTTTATTATGTTAATCACCATACATTACATCATTAGTTTTTGATGTAGTGTTCCATGATTCATTGTTTGCGTATAACACCCAGTGCTCCATGCAGTATGTGCCCTCTTGGAAACCCATCACCAGGCTAACACATCCCCCCATCTGCCTCACCTCTAGAACTCTGTTTCTCAGAGTCCATAGTCTCTCATGGCTCGTCTCCCCCTCCGATTTCTCCCCCTTCATTTTTCCCTTCCTGCTATCTTCTTTTTTTTTTTTTTAACATATAATGTATTATTTATTTCAGAGGTACAGGTCTGTGATTCAACAGTCTTACACAATTCACAGCGCTCACCATAGCACACACCCTCCCCAATGTCTATCTTTCCTGAGAGTTAAATGACAGGGAATTTTTATGACTACTATCAATTCCTTTATTTACTTTATTTGCTCTTCTGTGAGCACACTGTATTACTAGACATGAGAATTTGACTACTTCAAACCAAATATATTTCCCAATTTTTTCTACTAATATCTTGTGCTATCGCTACCATACAAGCTTATCCTATGGCCATCTGAAAATGATGTTATAGAGGATTACTACTAGATATTCTTCAAATTGCTATTGTTAGAGATAGTTTATTCATCTGGGGAAAATGGGTGGATTCCATAAAGATTTGCAGGGAATCTTAATACCTGTGCCTCAGCTATCCCCAACATACGTTTGAAGACCCTGTGTCACTTTAGTGACTTTTGTGCTGTTTCCAATGGACCATTTTCATGATCTAACAAATTCTCTTTACTTCTGGAGGTATCAGTATTGTCAACTATATCAATACTAGCATTGCTATTAAATTCTCAATTCCTTAGCCTAGAAAATTAACAATATTATGCCATTTCCTACCCTAGGAAGGAAAGCTCTAGGATCCCGTTTGAGTTCAATTCTCCAGACAATTGTACATTAGTTAATATATAATACACTCAGTTAAACTGATGCTACTTGACGAATCATGACTCATGGCCAAAAATAACTGTTATTTCCCAACTACTACACAGAAGTGAGGAGGTGGCTAGAATCAAATAGGGATTCTTAAAGGCTGGGAAATTCTGTTCTGTCTGGCTTTGTAAATAGTTTGTGACAACTGGTATCTGTGTAAACGGATTTGATGGTCCCCTGGGGGGGTCAATACTGTTTACAGAGCTGTTTCTTCAGAGTGGTTGAGCTAGAATTGTCTCCAGGGATCCTACCAGGGTTACTCAGAATAGCAACATGGCAACTACCTGAGAGCTCAGGGACAGAAAAGAAAAAGGGCAATAGAAATACTGTAGGCAAGTACATTCAAATAAATGGATCCCTTGCACCTTCAGATGCAGGTGCTACTTATGGGCATTTATATCTAAGATGAACAATAAAGGAGGCAATTTGTTAATGTGCTCTCTGATGCTTACTCACACAATTGGTCACCACTTTTTTAAATTCTTTTTTTGGAGGGGAAAGATGATTACTTATATTATAGCATGTGATTTTATAAATATAAAAAGAACAAAAATCTCATGTTTATCGCTTCTTTCTTTTATATATTGTTTGTTACATTATGCAACATCAAAATGATATAACATTTATTGCTGCTAAATAAGACCGTAAACTTGATGTGATGATGTAATTACTACAGTAGTCCCATATTTTAAACAAAAGATGTCTTTTTTTCAATGGTTAAGGATTTCTATAAGTAAACATTAGTTTCAATATAATCAGAACAACAGTTATCAGTTAGTGGCCCCAAATAACTACTGATTCCTTAAGTAAGTTAAATGTAGGTTATCTGTGTGTGTGTACAAATACTATTTATTTCCTTTACTAAATAATGCTGTTTCCTTTTTTATGTGGGGAAGGGTTAGTTTTCCACATAGATGCATACATGGGCTTCCCCACCCCCTGCCAAACATAAAAGAAAAAGACATCAGAAACTTGTGCCACATCAGAGTGGTCTCACCTACTATGAGTGTGTACAAGAGAAAAGTTTAGACCTTCCAAGTAGAACACTGGTGTATTTAGATCTTCCAAGCAAAACCACAGTGCATGGGCTAAAGACAAACGGCAGGGTTTGAATTCTGGCTCCACCACATGGCTGTATGACCTTTAGCAAATTACTTAACCTCATTAATTTCCCAACCAATAAAAGTACATAATAACAGCACCTATCTCAAAAAGTTGTTATGAGGATTAAATTATTTAAATTTTATAATTTCTTGGAAAAGTGTTAGCAAAGAGTATACACTCAATAAATGTTAGCTATTATTATTTGCAAAATTCTGCTTGGCTAAAAGCAAAAGTTTTTTTTTTTTAAAGCAAAAGATTTTTAAATTAAAACATAAAAACAATCAATAAAATATAATTTAAAATTTCTTATTAAAATATCCAAAGACATGAATATAAAAATAAATATAATGCTAGCTCATTCAGTGAGAAACATACAATAAAGAGAAAATATTTAATGAGGTTAAAACTTGTAGTTAACGTGTAATGGTTTAATAAAGCGCGTATCAGAACTTCGAAATTTAGAAATCCTGACACTAGGAAAAGATCCTGAAAGAAAATTCATTGCACAGAAAGAAAATTTAATGGTATATTTCTGTAGATTCAATCCCATAGCAAGAAAACAAGAAATTTAAATAGCCTGTTTCTGCAACATAATTTAAGCATTCACTCTATTGGCACAATATTAGGTATAATCAGGACTATAGTTAGTAGTGCACAGGCACTTATCCTTCAGAGATTCTAATTTGGGAGTCACAAGAAATTAGGTAACTTAAAAATGCAAACTTGTCACTTGGATACTGTATACTCTCTCAGTTTTTAATATATTTTGGCTTGAACAGCAAGAAGAAAAAGAAAGAAAGAACTTTCATTTTCATTGGTTTACATACATATTGCCCACATTTCAAGTGCTCACAGCCACACACAGATACAACATCTTGTGTAGTTCTACTATAGGTGTAATGTATATAATGAGAAGTCAAAAATATATTGGGGGCAGAGGCAGAATATAGCTATCAGATATTGAAGTAAGATTTTATAAAAGTTTATAAAGTTGGAAAATCAGGAAACCTGCCAATATCACATAATTTATTCATTTGCATAGGAAGGTTCAACATTCAAAATAAACGACATCTTTTACATTCCTATACGTGGTTGCATATTTAGAATAACAGGTCAAAAAGAAGTGGTGAGGTTATTTCATCTGTGATTAAGACAACTGATGACTTAGCATATCATATTTCAAATTATCCACTGGCTAGCCATGAAAATTATTTTACTGGAATTCTGTTATTTGTTTGATTATGAAAAAGCTATTTTAAGTGGTGGTACTACACCAGATTTTAAAAAGTGTTTGTTTTATCAAGTTTGAATAGTCAGGAGCACATCAATATTCATTCTATTGGGGAAGAGATCAGATTCTGTGTAAGAACTAAGTTAAGTTCTATTATAATGTTGCAGAGTCTAAATTTCCACATCCTTCACTGTATGAAGACCATGAACACAGTATAACAGTGTAATCTCCTAAAGCTTAGGCTACCTAATTAACTTATGAGCATATCACATAAAGCTGCGTAAAACCTGTATCATCCTATTTAAACCATTACAAATATTATCTAGGTTGAAATAATTGTGAAAACTCTCCTAAAATTTTATTAACTAACATGGGCAGTCTTTATTCCTTTTTGCCTCAATGCTGTGAATTATTTGGCTACCTACTATACATTTCTAACCTTTTCAGCCTTTCTCAATTTGTGTTGTAAAAATAATTTACATAAAGTAATTAAAAATATGAACGAACTGGGTTAAGTCTTAAATTTCCACAGCAAGTAAAACAGGTTTCATAATTATCTATTTTTTGTTTGTTAAGTATGAACACATACCGACCGTCCACGAGTTCGACAATTTCATAAATCACTTATGGACGCTAACTTTTTTAATAACAAATATAAAGAGAAAAAAAGAGATTTTCTTCATCTGTGCCTTTCATTTTATTTAAGAGCATTTTTAAATCTGAAAAACAAAACAGAAGAATCACCATGCAGACACTAAGTGGAAATCACTGAAACACAATGTTAGTTCTAATGGATGGATGATTGTGTTTGGTCTTTTGAAACTTTGAAGTATAGGTAAGTCTTGATCACACAAATTAATAAATCCTAAAGCTGGAGTTAACAATAACCATTACACCCAAATTCTGCAGCTTAGCCCAGCCAATTTTTCAAAAGGTCAGGTTGTGAACTGGAGAAGATCAGGGAGGTCCACCGCATAGCTTTGTTGCCAGGCATCTCTCGTCTGGATTGTTGCAGGCATTTATTAGTATTCGTCAGCAGACTCAACAGAGCAAACAAGAAATTCAAGCACGAATAATAAAATGAAATGCTGCTATATAACCCTTTGTCATTCAGCAAATATGGGACTTTTTAGCTACATTGTTCCTAAACCTGGGTTACTACTTTAATTTTTCTCCACAGTGCTGACTGAATGAGTATGCATGTGTGTTAAATGCAGAGCTCCCCTAACAACTGCAGGACTGCCATTTAATCTGTTGGTAGATGGACCATTTCCTGTGGGAACCCTAGCTATGATTTCCAGATCCACCAAATAAATCTCAGATTAAGATTCCAAATGAAACCTGCCTTTGGCAGATAAAAAATGTCAAGATGGATATAAACAGTAAAATTATAAATTATCTAGGTGTTGCATGACAAACCAATGTTCAATTTTTTTTGTTGACATGTGCCCAGATATCAAAACTATATGAGACATTCATCAAATGTCACACTTTCATAATATTGGAGGCATCATTAAAACTGTTTGACTAAGGACCTCAAAGTGTTTAAGCAGTAGCTCAAAAGTATATTTGTGCAAAGTAGAAGAATAAATTTACATATCAGCAGCAGCTCATAAGGGATGGGTAAATATTCTGTTTATCTCTCATTGTAATTCAGGTTACTTTAAATACAAGGTTTTAGGAAATCATTATACTCTATATGGCATCATTACATAACTTTCTATGCAAATGATGTGTATTTTATTCATTTGTTTCTCCCCCCCCAAAAAAACACAAGCATAAAAGGAAAAGGTAGAGGACTCCCATTTCATCAATCAACCATGACTACTACACTAGTGCCTCGTTCATCAGTTATACTATCCTATCATCAGCCCCATATTAGAGTTAACATTGGTAACTTTTTACAAAAAGCACTAAATACCTGAGGCAAAAAAAAAAAAGTCTGAGAAAAATTAAAACTTTTTTTTAATGTTTTCATTTCAAATGACTTGGGGAAAGGGAAGAGACCTAAAAAAAAAAAAAAGGTAATAAAAGACCAATACAGTACATCTTAGAGAGCAAACAGCCTGTTAAAAATGCAGAGGAAGTCTCTTCTGCATTCTCAGGACATCAAATATTGGCTTTTTAATGAAAATTTTTGTTTTGTCTTTGGTCTTCCTACCTGGACTAATGCAGCCTTGTCCTGATCTTAAACTCTATACTGGTTGACTATAATATACGGGCACTGAAGATTTCTAAAAGGAAACAATCAGATTTGCCAAACTGAAATCATTTAACTTTAAATGCTTAAAAACGATTGTGTAAAAGGCTTCAGTGGCTCCAAATTTGCAACATTTGATTTTTTAACAAAAATTCAAAAAACATCTAATCTTAAAATAGGAATTCTTTCCAATTATAAATTCTATACATTTAATCTGTGGAAAGAATCCAGAATACTCTACACTCCATATTCCAAATGCTTATACACAAGCCTGAATCCTTAAAGATTACAGTATTTGTTCTATCTTTCCTACCATATTTCCCCTAATTCATGTTGTTGGTTCAAGAAAACTAATGCTAAATAAACCCCACCTATCCTAATCTGATCAATATCAACCTGAAAATTCTGAATGGGGGGAGAAATAAAAAAGATATTAAAGAAAGAAATAAGGGTATACTGTGCTTAATTTTTTAAATTATTTATTTATATTTTTTTTATACTTGTAGCAAGAATTACTATCAAACTCTACTCATTGGGCCAGAGACCCTTGTGGTGTTAGCGAAAGACTTGCCCCTCATGTAGCACACTACCTACCTATACTTGCCAGTTCCTCAGCCAGCCAGAGGTCTCAACTCCAAGCTCTAATACTGTGCATGTGCTTAATTTTGATTATATTTCTAAACTAAAATTGCCCAAAATCAATAAACATTACTATGTTTTGGTGTATGACAAATTACCCTAGGTACAGCCAGTGAAACTGCATTAAAAAAGAGAATTTAATTTTAATTAAAAAAACTTAATTAGCAAATACTAATATATTCAGTATCTACTCAACAAGTATAATTTTATCAACATGAACTGATCACTTTTAACTTTTCACCCACTAGCAGAATGCTGATTTTAAAGTACCAAAAAGTTTCCACAGGTGAAGACTAGACTCTCTCAAAAATTAAAAATGAAAGTTAAATAGGATTTTTAAAAATAGTTACTTTTAATTTACATCTATCAGCACAATTTTATTCTTTGGCAAAGAATGACTGAATTTACTCCAAAGCTATAAATTAGAATATTTAAATTTAGTCATTTAGACTATGAAGTTTCAAAATTTTGTAGCCTGATTTGTTGTTTGCTTTTTCATATTCCCCAAGAAAAAACAAAAAACACAAAAGGCAAAAACAAAAGAAACACCGCATCTGAAACTACTCCCCAAAAGATAATAATGTCCTAGATGTTAGGTTGTTCTGTACACACACACACAGTTGGGAGTATTTAGTGATCCCCCAATTTTTTATTCAATTACCTGATTTACTGATAACCAAAACTAGTGAGTAAATGGAGTCACATCAGTGTTACTCTACAGTTAACCTGGACCGACTGTGTAAATGGCCATAATTTCAGTCTATACACTAATGTATATTGATTCAGATCTCCAAAATCAACAAAATGCCAATGCACACTCAAGACTTTATAATAATCACACTAAAGGTGAAAAATATAGCCACTATGGAGACCAAAATGGTTATCTTAAATATAAGATGAAATCCTGGGCGCCTGGGTGGCTCAGTTGGTTAAGCGACTGCCTTCGGCTCAGGTCATGATCCTGGAGTCCCGGGATCGAGTCCCACATCAGGCTCCCTGCTCGGCAGGGAGTCTGCTTCTCCCTCTGTCCCTCTTCCCTCTTGTGTTCTCTATCTCTCATTCTCTCTCTCTCAAATAAAAAAATAAAATCTTTAAAAAAAAAAGATGAAATCCTAATTTCTAAAAAAAATTAAAGATTCAATAATACTGTATTAAGATCTGTATTGTAACTATGTGTTCTAGGAAGTGCTCTAGCATGAAAGGGCCATAACCAGAAATCGATGAGGATTTTTATCAAAGACCTCAGAATCTTAAGGACAGAGAATTTAAAACTTTTGAAAAATTCAGGTATTTTTTTCTATTTCAAAAAAACATATTCATATTTTCATGGCCATAAATAAATTTGATAGAACTTAAGACATAAAAGTAGAGTTGGATTTCCTTAAATCAAAGAAATAGTCACAAGTTGTACAAAGAGAGGATCATACCAATAGTACAGAAATAATGGGGGAGAATGAAACTTACTAAAAAAAAGAAATTTATTACCATTTGTTGTACTTATTCTTCTTAATAATTATCATTTTTATAAATGAAGGACCAAAGGTGTAGTGAGAATTCCACACGAAGAGTACAGCCTGAACTGATTTAAAACACTTGAATAAAAACAAAAAAAGAAGGTGAGACTTCTATTACCCCGCAAACTTTTTCCCTTATTCAGAATTTATATGTAGGTTCATCAATTGTAGCAAATGTTCCACTATGGTGGGGATGTTGATGGTGGGAAAGGTTGTGTGTGTGTGTGTGTGTGTGTGTGTGTGTGTGTGTGTGTGTGTGTTGTGGGGGAGGTGGGTTAAGGAGTAGGGGGTATAGTGGGAACTCTGGACTTTCCTCTCAATTTTGTTGTGAACCTCAAACTTCTCTACAAAATAAAGTCTATTTAAAAATTGCCAAAAAATAAAGGAGAAAAATACAATTTATGGCATAAATTCACAAGTGTGATTTATTCATATCAGAAACAATGAATCTCAAAACACAGCTCATAAACTTTATAACCAGTTAGAAAACTTTAAGTTGCCCTTTTAAATTTTTTTTCATTCCATTCTGCAACTGAGGCCAACAGTAGTTAATGGAATCATTCATATCAAACTTAAAAATAAAGACACAAAGAATCCCATTGATTTTAATAAAGTTATTTAAAATAAGAGAAATTTATTTTTTTATGAAAGAGTAGAGCCTCTATCATTTTTTTAAGAGGAGCCTTAGCATTTCCTCTGTAAATGAATCAATCCTTGTTGACTAGCTGCCAGTAGTGCTAAAACCACTCTCTCAAATATTCTAGATGGCCATGTGTGAGAAGCTACCACCACCCTACTAAGTTAGGTCCTATAGAGATAAATAGTAAATTTAATCAGACCAAAGACATGTTCTTTTTTAACCCTTATATGGCATATGGAAAATAAAAAATGCATTTTTAAATTCACACTTGCCAAAAGGAAACGAAAGGTACATTGTGTGGTGCCACTAGTCTGAAGATTTTTATTGCAATTGGATTTCAATACAGACAAAATTAGATTCTACCCTAAATAAATATTATTGATTTTATATTCTATTCTAACAAATATAAACATACCAAATACAAGCTATGCTACATTGAAAAAAATCAAGTTTCTAATGGTATTGTGAACATTGTATTTGAAAAGAATATTTTTATAAAACTAATAATAACCATTTCAAATACTGTTGTTTCTGTTTCTTAATAGTTTTGAAACTCTTTTATAGACCTACCTTTCACAGCTGGGTAGAACAGAAATGACAACCACCACTACCATTTATTTAGGTCCTGTAAAATATGTTAACAATCTTTTCTTTCCTCTTTTTTTTTTATAAACATCTGTAAAAAACCATTATCACCACCACACTAGTGAGAAGAATTATTCTGGTACATGAAATATAGATTATATAAACTCATCTCCTTTTCCAGGTGTTATAGTGGGCTTTTCATACACAATCCCTAATCTCCAAAACAGTCCTAAAGGAATTATCTCCCTAGTCCATACATAAGACAACTCAGGCTTAAAATTATGAAATTTGTGCCCAAGGCCAGGTAGGTAGTAAGTGGAAGATTAAAAACCCGAAACACAGGTCTATCTAGCTCCAAAACCTGTGTTCTTTCTACTTTAACATTGTATTGAAATTATTAAATGCACTGGTTCTCCACTAAAATTCACCTTCTGCTATGAAACAAACAAAAACATATTGCAATACTTTTTAAGGAAAATATATCATTACTTAATAGAAAGCCAATTATTAAATATAATTCAAATCCTGTAATTTAGCAGGGAATGATTAATTATCTAGATTTCAAAATGCTGAATTTCAAGCAGGGTCTAATCATAATGCCTAGGAATCTCTTTTTTTCTACCAGCTATCTTGCTGGTAGAAATGGATGGCCATTCTGTGCAACTCACCATTCATTTCCTTCTTCTCTGCTTTAAAAAGAAAGTTTTTGAAAATGACATGAGATTCTACACTCATATTTTAGTCACAATGATCAGACATTTAAAAGCATGGTAGATGTTTTTCTATAGCATTTCTAAAGATGTCTCCCCTTATAAAATGGTTGCAAACCATGCAATAGTTTTAGATATAATCAATTACAGAATAACAGATGGACAAAAGGTAAAAAGAACACATACTTTGTGAAAAGACAGAAAGATAGATGAACCAATAATAAAAGAAGCTGATGGTGGCACAGAGGTTCCAAATGCCAAGCAAAAATAAACAGTATTCTGACTCAATAAGAAACTAACAAATCGCTGACAAGTTACCTTTTGCTGGGTTTTAGTTATTTATTTTGCTTAGCAGAAAAACAATCAGAATCATGGTGATAAAAGATAATTGTTAGTCTAATTCTAAAGTAAAGAAGACAGTTGTTTTTTACTTAAATTCAATAAGTTAAGATTTTTAAAATATTTGCTAGCCTCCAGTAAACTACAATATGAAAGGACTCGAGGCACTTCTAGCAGCGGTTTTTCATTTCAAGTTTTAAATGAGTACAGATTTAGAATCATGTTTGCTTTGTAAGCTTAAAAGAAAATAGTTTAAAAACACATGATTCATATCTAAATTGAGATAATATATATAAGTAAAAATAACTATGTTAAAACTACATATTAAATACAATTCCCTAAAATAGTAAACCTAAAAATCATATATCATAATCACTCACAAAATTCAAAGGTTTTTGTCTGAAGCTTCTTCAAGCTATATGATTTTTACCATTTCTTGCCTTCATTTGGTAAGAAATATTTAAAATACAGTAGATTTAATATTTAATTTGGGTAGGCACAGTAACCTTTTTTAACCTTTCTTAGGGAACACTGACCCCTAAAGGTTCTAAATTTAAATAAGTTTCACCATATTCTAAATTTAAATGGCGTCCGGACGTCATTTTTCCCCATATTATCGTAGATATGTATACTTGTGGCAGACATGTTTGTTTATAAATATGTAAGGTATTTTCAGTGGACTGTTGTGCACTATAAATAAACAACCAAACCATGTGTCTGCTAGTTTAATAAAAATCACCAAAATTTAATAAGAGATATCCAGAAATTATCATACTATTCCAAAGAATTACAGAGACTTATGATCCTCATGCCTTTTTTCTTACAGAGTTAAGTAAATAAATAAGTAAATGCTTAGAAGGGCTCAACAACCAATCACATAACAACTCACGCTGGGGGGCTAACTTTACATACATCCTTTGATTATAACATTTCATTTCTTTTTTCTGAAAAGGCAGAAACAAGAAAAACCCTGACAAAGTTTTCACAAAAGGGTAAAAAACATCATTTACTTCTTAAGAAACCAGAAGATGTTACCAATGCTCACTTGGCAACACATGTTGATTCACTCACATATTGCTTCCAACAACTTGAAATGTCCTCCACTTAGAGTAAAAACAACTCTTCAAGAAACCTGGCCACGTTTTGTAGATGCCCTCACCCGTCCTACCTACCAATCACAGCTTTACATTTTCTAAACTGCCAATAATGACAAAAAAAAAAAAAGTAAATGGTTTTATCTGTTCACATTATATACCTCATCAACTTGGACTTCAAATATTTCAGCAATGTTTCTACAATAAAGCTAGGAAAAGAAGAGCCACTTTAGCACTCCTTATAATAAAATGTGTAAGGTGACACAAAGGCCTGTCTGGTATAATACAAGTTTTTAGTTAGCTCCATTTCTTTAAAAAAAGTAAGTAAAATAATATTAATTAAAATAATTAATTTTCCAAGCAGACTATGAATATTAGTTTAAGACAGACCTTTGAAGCAATTTGTGTTTTAAGATAAATCCTGCAAACCTTGATGTCAAGGCAATGACCATGTGAGATTTTAAACATATCAATTATATAACAAAACTCAAAAGATACATTTACCTATTTAATTTCTCAGTGTTTCATTAACAGGCCCTTTATATAAAGGAATATCTTATTCCTATTTCTGATGTAAAACAAAAAAAGTCTGTAAAAATGCAAATTTTCTTAATGATGTTTCAGTCACGTCTATTGTAGTCTGTGCCTTCTGCAAACTATTTATGCCTCTATGTCTTTAGCCCTAAAACCTTCCTTTCTGTAAGTGTCCTAGAGCTTCAGCAGCTCCCTTCCTTAACTTCTTTCCTGGTCATTCTATACTTATGAGAAGTATTTCCTCCACAGCCTGTAGCTTTAGATATATTAAAAATAATTCCTTTGGTTCCGTAGAGATCCTTTTGTCTATAATTTGAACAACATGACTTCCATAGCAATGTGACCTCTGAATAGGGAACATAAATAACAGGGGCATCATTATTTACTTCCTCTTTTCTTATTATTGTACATAAATTAAGTAAAACTGCTTTGAACCCTTGAAAAGAAGAATGTTGTTTATTTGCATAAATGAATAAAAACAGCTACAAAAAATTAGTTCCCAGCTTCACACCAGTACAAATTTGAATATAAAGAAAGGAGACAGAAATTAAGTGTCATAAAGCCCATTCACTAAAACCATAAACTTTGAATTAAATACCTATAAACTACCTTACTCAGATATTACTTGCTATTACTTTGTACGTAATTCAATCAGTTACCTGTATTCTAAACTCATAACAAGCAGCCTAGAATCACAAATGAGAAGAGAAAGCTTGCTAATGGTAGGCAGAAACTGCAAAAAAAAATTTCTAACAGTATGGAAATCAAAAACAAATGCAGAAATCGGAAAAAAAGTATACTCAGAAAGCAGAGCATCTTCCTATAATTCGAAAGAATCTGTAACTATAACTTATTTAATAAAATGATGATAGAATAGTACCCCAAAATGGCCTTTAACCTTATGAGAAAGGTAACCATGTGGTTGATATATGGTGGAAGAAGAACCCTGTTGGGGGAGGGGGAAATCAAAAAAAGGGAGAGATGTGTGCAATATTTCGGTAATAATCTAATTTTTAAATATAAAATTTAGAGGAAATAAAAACAATGTACATAGAGATTTAGGCCTTCAATTATATGCAACACTATATTCAGGATGATTAGCTTCCTAGGGATTCCAAATTTGCAACATTTTACTACAAGAGACCTCAATTAAAACAACCTAACATTTTTTAAAACTCTCTCTTTATGGCTCTCTGTATCTTGTTCTGTAGGGAGATAGAAGTGCCCTACCTGCCTGCCCATCTACATGTGTCTGTCTGTCTATCTATCTATCCACTGCCTCCCTCTGCTTTTCAGGCCATCTCTCGGTCTGTGTCTTTTAAACTGTGTTTCCATCTCTGGCTGTTCTCTCCCTTTGCCCGTGCATCTTTTTTCTCTCTCTCCTTGTCTGGGATTCTGTCTTCATGTCTCTCTCTGTCTCTATCTGGGAGTGTCTTTCTCTGTCTCCTTCTGTACATCTCTGTATGTCTCTGTCGCTCTACCTCTGGCCCCCTCTGACTCCATCTCTCTGTGGGTGTCTCTGAGTGCATCTTTTGGTGTGCACCTGTCTCCACATATGTCTCTGTATCCGAATGTGTCTTGGTCTATTTCTCCGAGTGCATCTGTCTGTCTCCAGGTATGTGTGTCTCTCTGTGTATATTTATCTTTTTTTACTGTGTGTCTTTTTTCCTGTGTGTGTGTATGTATGTTTTTCCCTGTCTCTCTCACCGTATGTCTCTCTCTGTCTCTTTCTACTGTTCTTTTACTCTGCTATCTTCCTCTGTGCATCTCCAGTGTGTGTGTGTATCCACATGTGTGTCTGTGCCTCCCTCTATGACTTTCGTTTCTCCCTCCGTGTCTGTGTCTCTCTTTGTTTGTGTTTCTTTCTCTGAGTGAGGCCCTCTGTATGCATCTCTCTCCCAGTAATTCTCTCAATCTCCTCTCTCGATCACTTTGTGTGTGTGTGTGTGTGTTTCTTTCTCATCCTGCATCTCTGTTTCCCCTTCTCTCTCAGTATCTCTTCCTCTGTGTGTTTCTCTTTCTCTGTGTGTCTTTCTTTGTGTCTCTTTGTGTGTGCCTCCTTCTTTGTATGTGTGTGTGTGCGTGCTTGTCTGCCTCCATCTAATATATTGGTTAGAACAAACACACTTCATTCAGTGCCTTGAACTAGCACAACACCTGGGGTTTGGTATTAATACCTTGAAAGTCCTTACCTTTTGACCAGTCCTCCATTTGTACTTCTGTTCTTGTTTGCTCTGGCAATGTCTCTGGTTTTTGCTCCAAGATTTGAAGCTAAAATAAAGCCAACTCTAGATAAATAAACTTAAAACAATATATCAGAACACACCTAAACCTTACCTTTGTTTAACAGAGAATTTACAGGATAAATGGTTTTCTAAAACATTTATAATGGGACTATTAACTGTATATTTCAACAGGTGAAATTAAATCTTTTTACTCAGAGAAAGATTCTTTCTTTCACACTTACATTTTAGTAAATACAGTTCAGGTTGAACTTCTAGACATTCTTGCTCCTTAGGTTAGAGAACTATTTATCTTATTCAACTTAAGTTTTTTCTAACTCCAACAATTTAAGAAAAATAAAATTTATATTCTATGTCATAAACTTAATACCAAAAATTTCAAATTTATTGATTTGAATTTACAATGTATATTTTTATATAAAACATTTTATACTTGTAAAAATAATTTTAAAATACTATGCAAATTTTTTAAAAAACATGACTATTACTAACTTATGGAATTATTGATATTTGTCTTCCATTTGTTTTCATAATAAACACGACAAAACCTATGCAATGGTTTTTTTTTTCTTGGTATGCTTTTTAAGGAGAATAAAATTTGATTTACCTCACAGCTAGAACTCTGTGTTCTTTTAAAAAGTCCTCAAATAAAGCTGTAGTAAGCTTCTCCTTTTCCAATTTTCTCTAAATATGTTGATCTGGAGTTGGCAATCTTTTTCTAAGTTCCTCATTTACTTTTGGATTAGCTGAAAATATAGGAAGTTATTAATATCAAAGAAATATGTCCCAGTCAATGAAGCCATTTCCCTACATATTGCCCAAAAAGGTTAATAATAATTGCAGTCTTTTAATAAGAGATTCATACAGCAAGACATGTAGAAAATACAGTCTTTAATAACCTCTGGAGTATTTTAAAACATGTCTTACAGGCCTTAATGTGCTTAGTAATATACTATTTAAAACCATAATTTTATCCCTCTGCAATATACAGTCACTCTTCCTCATCATTTACCCAGCTAATGAATGCCAGCAATTAGTAAAATGTAATCCCATTGCACAATCATTTTAATGCTTTTAGCACTCAGAAAAGTAAACACCAAATTAATACTGCTCAAGCCATATCAGATCCTAGTTGGAAGCAAGCAATTATAGTTCAGCTCCTCAGGTGTAATTAAATGATTGAAATGATTTAGTTCCATAAATGCAAGTTAATTCATAAGCAAGCAACAAATATACTGGGAGTAATTACAAGAAACATTGACAGTCTAAGCAGGGCTAATTCTTTTAGGAGCCTGATATAGTAAAATGCTGCCCTCTCCTGGGCATGTAAGTGAATATCTCAGAGCCAAAAAACAAAACAAAAACCACTTCCCCAAAATCTAACTTTTTAAAAAGTTACTAGAAAATATAATAATAACCAATATATCAATTTGATTTCATACCTTATACAGAAAAATTAACATATAGCTTATACTGTGATCATTTCTACACACCTGGTTATTAATGCTTTTTCTAATCAAACTCTGAATATGAGTCCCAAAACATACCAGGCAATATCTATTGTGTCTAATGAAACAAAATCACTCACATATAACACTGACAGGCTACAAGTGAAACTTCTAGTAGCCGTCTGGACTGCCAGGCCAATGCCTATACTCTCTTCGGTAAACCCTAAGTGGACTGTTACAGATAACAAATCAACTATGCTGTTCATAATTATGAAAATTTTCATGAAAAATAATCTCTGAAAAATATGAAACAAAACACTGTGTTATTCTAATTATACATAATGGTCTAAAATTAATTGTTTTTAATGAACGTTAATAATAAAAAATAGAGCACTGGTATAATGTCATTATGAGCATATTTGGAAACATAAAGAATAACAGGTGGTACACAAAATAAAATGCATTCTGGTTTTACTTAACACCATTCCCAACTTTTTACTTCCTTAGGCTAAAATTCAGAACAAATTGACTCGTACACTACTCCGATGGACCTTAACAAAACTTCTTACACTAAACTTTAAGAAGCTTATTTATTATACATTTAAGTTATGCTATAATCAACAAATCTATGTTAAGACATAAGTATTTGAATCACGAAATCCAATCAGAATCATCCTTTTGACTGTCTATAAAACTGAATATATTCTCAGATATTACCAACAGCACAACAAATGCTTAATTCTCCAATAAATGCAAACAATACCTGCAGAGGATAATGTTTAATACTACCGATATTTTTGTGGAGGGAGGAAGCATTATTGCTCTTCTAATATGCTTTCAAATGTATTAAAATGACCATATTCTAAGTCACATCCTATCTAAACTATAAAAATAAAATAAACCAAAATATTAAAAAGTCCTGCCACTAAGTTTAAAATGTACAGCACATTTGCTTTGCCCTTGATGTCACAGTCTTATTTTTCAATTCATATCTTGTACACTGTAAGTTAATTGCTTTTGGAAAGTACTTATTATTCATGTAAAAATTAATGTGCCAATGTGTTTAAATCCTCTTAAATGACCATTCATGCATCTTTCTTCTTTAAGTACCAATGAAATCTGTCAAAAGACATCAATGCAAAATGGTCTTAAAGAAAGTTCTAATAGAGATTTTTTTTCTGCTAACACAAGATTTTCATATTCACCAACTTTAGTTAAATTCCATTAATTTTTTAAGCTACTTTTAATAAATTCACCAAGTAAAATTTTTAGGCCCCATAGTCTGTCATTTGTGTTCCAGCTGACATTATGAATATTAATAACAGTGTTATCCTGATTAAATAGGCTTCATATGAAATCCCTGTGAATCCTATAGCTCAGACATCTCATTTTTCCAACTCTTTATGAATTTGGATTCAGACATTAAACTGGAAAAATCTTAAAAAACAGATTTAATGGCACATTTGCATATTGTCAAGCAAAAATTAGATGTTCTAATGATTCAAATAATTACAACTTATATATCTACATGTCATAAAAGGAATAGAAGATTTCTGTAAAAATGCAACATATTTTATACTCATTCATTTTAGGACAAAAGATAAGACTAATAAAATACTAATTCCTTTCCTTACACTCACCTTAAAGATTTGGTATCAAGAACTTGTTTTAATTAAAAATTATATATTCATGTTAAAACTAGCTGGAGGATTTTATAGTAGACACCAGTTAAATTAGCCTCCTATTAATCAAAATACTTACACCACAGACAAAATATATGTTAATTGCTTTATCATTACTAATGTATACCAGGTTCAGATAGCAAAATAAAATCGATTTCCAACTAAAGGTTGTTTATAAGTTTTGCTGGAAAAAATTACCTAGGTTAAAAAAAGATGAAAAAAATCTTTAATATAATAGACAGAACATACCACCTTAGCATCTGTTAAATTAAGATCTTCTCCATCACAGATTCCTAACCTCATTCCTTCAAGTTGTTTTTAATTTTCAAAGGAAATGGTCTTATTACATAGAAAAAAGGAAAAATAAATAATAATTAAGGAAACCTCATACCCCCTTCTCTCTCTAGGTACATGGGAATCTGAATGTATCGGCCAAAATTTCCTACCTTCACCCTATCAAAAAAAATGAAGGTTGAAAAAATTTAAACAAACATCTCTATGATCTCAAATGTGACTTGACTCTGTTTACTCAGCAGTAAAACACCTCATGAAACGTGTTCTTTGACCAGTCTAAAATTTCTAATCTGCCTAAAAAATTTTAAGTGATTTTGACATTTCTCCTTTAAAATTAAAACAATGCCTTTTTGGGGCGCCTGGGTGGTTCAGTCGTTAAGTGTCTGCCTTTGGCTCAGGTCATGATCCCAGGGTCCTGGGATCGAGCCCAGCATCAGGCTCCCTGCTCTGCGGGAAGCCTGCCTCTCCCTCTCCCACTTCCCCTGCTTGTGTTCCCTCTCTTGCTGTGTCTCTCTCTGTCAAATAAATAAATAAAATCTTAAAAAAAAAAACAATGCCTTTTTGATAGAGAGCCATTTTATTTAAAAATGGGATTCACCAATGTAACAATACCCAGGATTTTTAAAAACTTATTTTAAATAGGAGATGCCCTTCCTGCCTTCTTCCACAAAAGCCGTATTATAGCAAAGGTTTTTGACTGACTTCGGTTAATGGCATTTTTTTCATAACACATCTTTATAATCACAAATTTTTATAAATTGAATCCAATAGTGTCAAACTAGGACTCGTCTGTAATACTGCCTCGTATCCAGTAATAACTAAAAAACTCTGAATTTTCTATTTGCTAGTTGTGAAAGTAGAGATAATTTCTGCATTGAAATGATTTCATTAAAAGGCAAAAGGAGAGCACTGTATTTCTCAGAGCCAAATATTTTATCACATAACTCAACATACACAATATATGCATATGTTCCACTACTGGATTTTCATCTTATTAGACAAAAGTCTCTCAAACATTCACAGTTCCCAGCACATTCTCTTCCAAAAAGAATTTCTTTCACTCACTGTGCCTCATGTCACAGCCCATTCCCTACCATGCTCTATACAACCCAAGTTCTTCAGAGCCAGAGAAAGCTAGAAGAGGTTTAAGGAGAAAGGATAAGGGATAAAAGAGGTCCCATTCCATAACTATCATAATGTAAAATACATATACTATTTAATCTCTCAGTTTTACTACAAAAGTATTTAGAAAAATATGTAAAATATATTTTTTATGTATAAAGACACTCACTGAAGCCGTATTTATTTGTAAGAGAAAATATGCTCTAGTCATATTGGATTTCTTCCTGTTTCTTGAAGTTACCAAGCTTATTCTTGCCTCAGAGTTTTTATACTTACTAGTTCCTCTGCCTAGAATTCTCTTCTCTGGCTCTCTCAACTATTTTTTGCATCATTTAGTCTGTCTGTCTTTATTTCATTTGCCTGGCCATCCTCCTAAAGTAGAAACTCCTCGCTCATATTATCTATCTACACTACTGCCTTCATGAAACTAATTTGGTTAGGTTTTATTTCATTATTTTTGATATATCTCAATCAACTATGTATATGTCAGTTACATGCAAGCAGAGCCCAGGATTTATTCCTTCATCTGCTTTCTTAGAAGGTGTTTGGCATACAGTTAAGTACTCAGTATATATTTGATGAAAAGACAGGTGGATGGATGGATGGATCAATGACTAGCAGAAAACAGACCTAACATAAATGTTCATCAACAGAAAACTGGTAATATAAAATGTGGTATAATCATAAAACAAATCTATAAAGTTTGTACCATATAAACGCATACATGTACTATGTGTGGAAGATTCTTTCAACAAGCAATTGGTAAGCACTTATATATTACGTGTCAGACATTATTCTAGGAGATAGATATAAAATGATGAATAAGACATATACATTTCCTACCCAAAATATGTCTTTAGCCAAAACAATGCAGGTACAAAACATAACTACAATAAAATAGAGAGAAATGTAAAATTATACTTACATATGCATACATGCTTGAATAGGTGTAGCAAATACACAGCAAATTATTACCAGTGGTTACTCTAAAAAAAGGACCTAAGAGTTAAGGTAGGGATATTGAGGAATGAGAGAAGGAAGTATTTTATTTCATTTTATATCTATTTGTATAATTTGATTTTTTAAACACGTGCAGGTATTATTTTTAACTTAATATTTATTAATAACCTTTGAATTGAACTGGAAATTTTTTGTTGAAACTATTTGTAACTATTACACCTGAGAGACCTAAAATGAATAAAGGACATAATTTTTACGACTCCCTTGAAACTCTGAATTATTGCCTAATTAATCTTTTATAATTATACTTTATTATGGTTGTTTACTTGCTTGCTTGGCTTCAGTAGAGTGAAAAGTTAAAATTAAACTATATGGTAGGAATTTTTTTTTGAAAAGTTTAAAATAAATGAGTTTCCTAAGAGTTACACAAGTAGTGTTCAGGATTTTAAGGTTTAAAAGTTTATAATGAAAATAACTTTTCCTATGACTATTGTATGTCTCACATAGTTCCCCTGTGTTATATGCTTTAGTAATCAAGAAATTACTATCAAAAAAGATAAATTACTCCTCATCACTGAAGGTCATAGAAGGACGTCAAATTAAGAAGAAATAAATATTTGGTTTAAAATAAATGACTCTCACATTTTTAAAACTTTGAGGGCAAAACAATATACCACTTGGAACACTGCGATTGTTTTCAGTGCCAGTTACAAATGACACTTTGATAACAGAAATGGCATTGCATAGTCTACTGATAAATTTTTAAAAAGCAAAACTTTAAAACTAGTATTATTTTCAGAGAGCTAATCAGATATAGGATTTTCTAAAATATCCTGAAACGTTTTGCCCTAGGCCAAACTAAACTAAATCACTTAATCTACCACAGAACAGAATATAAAAACAAAGTCAGCTTACAGAATAGTTTCTCTAGGGAACAAACAGCCTGTTTTCGTAAGATTCATGTGGGTGCCAGGTTCTGATGCAATTATCTACTCCTTCACACAAAGGCTTGTATTTCCACACAACCAACTGAAGTTCTTGGCATATCAAAGGTAAAAAAGTATAAGAGCAAGTTAAATCAATCTACAATGACAACTGGTATGAGCAGCCACTTGAAATCAAATGAAATAACAGCTATCAGAAAATGTCTTTCTAAAATAAAGTAAAAATAACCACATAAAGTCTTAATTAATTCATTAGGCATCATAATGACTAGTAACAGATTTTATCAAAAAGCTATTTAATAATTCGTACTAAGAGACATTAACAAATACAGGCACATATATGAAAATCAACATATTTCAATAACAACAGTCGTACTTTGGTGTTTTGAACACTTAAAAGCAATTCATATGTTGTATAATTAATAAATGTTTACAACATTCACTAAAGTTAGAGTACCTAATCATTCTCAATGGACAGTGCTGCATGCAAACTATGCATTTTGCTTTTTCAAATTGGGAGGTTAAAGACGACTTCTAGGCTGCAAAATACAATTACACAAAATCTTTAAACAGTAAAATAAACATAAGGCTTACAGCTCTAATTTCTTTTTCAAATTCTAGGAAGTCACAGCTATCAATCTCCTTTATCTGAAGAACTGCAAAAGCTCATGTAATTTCTTAAGAGTCATTCTTACTAAATGTTTTCACTAATGAAAAGTAAGTAGTAAGAATATGGTTCTAAAATAGATACTCCATAGTTAATAATAAAATAATAAAAATACAGTATGAAAAGAAAAATATAAGCCAAACTATATGTAGCAATTTCCTTCAAGAAACACTTTTGTTCTTCTTGCTTTTAAAATTATAATTTACACTATAAATTATATGTAAGTATTGTACTCTTTTCTTCATCGTACTATATAGTTTCTTAGAATCAGAAGTCCATGTTCACTAAAAATCTGTTTTAGAAAACACATTTTAAAAAAATTCCTAAATAGCAAATCAACTGAATTAAAAATATTACTTACAAAATTAATTGTAATACAATTGTACACTGTTCTAAAGTATTTAATAAATTAAGCGGTATGATTTTAATTTTTTAAAGACATTTTTCAAAAAACACTGAAGATTTTTCACTTAAAGATGTAAGACTTTTACTTCTTTCAAGAAAATTGCATCTCTACGATGTGTTGATTACTACAAAATGGCTATATAAACAATTTGACATTTTATACTACTAATTGTGTAAGAAAACCTTTTATAAACTGAGAAGAAAATGAAGAGAAACCAAAAACTGCCATAAATATTCAAAGTATTACAAAACAGCAATCAAACATTATAAGCCTCCTAGTGGAAGTATGTAACACAAACTTGTATATATCATCCTGGGGTGGGAGTAGGAGGCAAGGTGAGCAGGATTCATAAGGCAGGCAGAATAAGATGAAACAAGATTTACTAACATGAATAATGAAGGACAATTGTCGAAGCTGCACAGTGCGTACATAGGAGTTCATTATTGTTTCTCTACTCTTGTACATTTAGTTTTCCATAATAAATAGTTTAAAATACACATTGTAATTTTTATAAAACAGAATATACAGCAGTTTTTTACTTGCTAGCAAAAGCCATTAAATAATCTTTCACAGGACCAGCAATGAGTGTTCCATTTTATACAAGTGTTATCAAAACCCCATCAATCTCATGCCTGATATATATACACACAATATATCATGCAACAGATACTGCACATTTTTCACAAATATATATACTCACACCCCACATGGATCCTATACTGCATTTTGCCTAGAGAAAAGCCTACAAATTTCATCTTAGCATGCAGGAACTGAAAAGAAAATATTATCGGCTAAGGGATATGTACTTTATTTATTAAAATGCTTTGGAATTACTCCCTGACCTTAAATTTAACAACTTCCTGAAGCTAAGACCTTATGCTTCCAATGACCTAGCGCATATGGGAAATAGGGTAGGTACACTCTGTCACCTTTCGCAAACATTTTCCTCATCAAGCTACTTACAGGCCATCTGTACCCTGAAGCAACATCCTAGTTAGCTACTGCTACTTACTGACTTGCAATGTAAGTAACAAAGTTTATCATTTGCTGGAGTCATAACTATATAAATTTGAAATCGTCTCTAATTTTACTTTACAAAATATTTATTTCTATTCCTGGGATGTCTCCCATTTGTAGAACAGTCATATTTCTTTGTAAAGGCATAATAATTTTAAAAAGATGACTTACACAGAAGATTCATAAGCAGAAATACTGATAATGACTATAACACCATGTCTCAAAATTTCAACACTTGTCACCATTTAATAGGTGTTAAGTCTATACTTGAACTAACAAATTTAGGTAAATTTTATACCTCATCACAATGTTTAAAATAAAACTATTTTACTAAATAATAACTCTTTCTACCAGTGAAAGAAATAAATATATCTGTAATCTTTAAGGTGAAATGACAGCTAGTCACAGGTCAGGTCCTACACCCAGTTTAATTCTTTTTTGACCCTATATTTTGAGGAACTGCAAACCCAAATTCATTCTGATTGAAACAATTAAGCATTTGCTGTAATGCTTCCTGATATCTACCATTCCAAACTTTAAAATACTAAAACATTTTTATTTTATTTTTATTTTTAGAGAGATGGAGAGCTCAAGTGGCAGGGGAGTGCATAGACTCTACCATTCCAAACTTTAAAACACTAAAACATTTTTATTTTTATTTTTAGAGAGATGGAGAGTGCAAGTGGCAGGGGGGTGGACAGAGAGAGAGAGAGAGACCTGGGGCTTGATCTCATGACCCTGAGATCATGGCAGGAGCAGAAATCAAGAGTCAGATGTTTAACCGACTGAGCCACCCAGGCACCCCATGACTAAAATATTTTTAAATAAATGTTAAACCACAGATAAGCTCAAAAGGTAGAAAGGTAAACATTCACATGTCAAAATCAAACCATAAGTAAGAGTGGGACTTGAAGCCAAGTAGTCCATGAAAATGTTAAGACCAAATCGGCTTAAAGGTTAAAGTTCAACTACACCGACTTTCCCCTTCCTTAAATAGCAATCAGAAAATCTCCAACCACCTGCTCAATATCTTAGCCAGACACAAGGCACCTGCCAAATTAGGTGAAAAAGTTAACTACCCAAGATCAAAACCAAAAGCCTTCACCAGGGTGGGTAAGGAACCCAAATCTTCACTTTAAAAGCAAGCAACTAACATAACAACTTGACATCATATAGTCCAGCCAGAAATTTAAAAGGAAGAAAAAAAAGTAGGTCATGAACTAGATTCCTTTACAAGATAAAATCTTGAAAATAAGCTCATAGCCATAAAAAAACTATAAAAAAATAAGAAAGAATCTGTTGTAAGAGAAAATAATATAGATGTACAAAAAAGAGGTGGGGATTCACACTTGAATTAGAGAAAACAAAGCAATCTGAAATCAATCTTCAAAATAGGTATAATTTTTAAAGTGCCAGATAGATAAAGCAAAACAACTATTAAATACAAGCGGGCAGCTATAAAATAAGCATGGATAGATATTAAAAAGGACAAAGTAGAAATCACAGAAATGAGAAATATGTTCACTGAAGTTGAAACAATAGATGAAGTGAAAACAGAAAACACTGGAAATGAAAATTAATGACTTGATGGCAAAAGGGAAGAAACTCCCTAGAATGCAGCACAGAGTTATAGAGTTGGAAATATGAGAAAGAAGAATCATGGAAGATAAAAAGATCTAACATATGTCCAATTAGGGTTAGAGAAGGGGAGAACAGAAAAAAGAAAGGAGAAGCAAAATAATCATACTCTAAAAGAAAAATTGAATCAGAGCTACACAGTATCAATATTGCATAATTCCTATAGAGATGCATTCCCAACATATTTTGGCAATGATCTTTCATTTTCTTCAAATCCCTGAAATTATGGCACACCTACCTTGTTTTGTTAGCTACAAATCAGAGTGATACATATAATACCCTTCATAATATCAAGAGACGTTCAATAATGCTGAGCCTGCTGATCCTTGTTCTCTCTCCTCGACTTTTACATGAAGCCACAGGGAATCACCAATATAATTAATTGCTTGTTAACGTACAGCATGATATTATTTCTCCATTTTTTCATAGTTCAGCATTATTAGTTGCACATCTCTTGTTACCAACCTGATCGAAACTGTTTGCTAAAAATCAAAATAAATGGCAGAATGCAATGCCACATTTAAAGGCTGAGTGCATGTTGTACAGTCTGCAGTCTTAGTTCTTATTGGCCAAGAGTGTACGACAACACTCAGAATACAGGAAAAATATGTATTAGCAATGTTCTATAAAGTATTTCCTTTTTTTAAAGATTTTTATTTATTTATTTGAGGGAGAGAAAGCAAGAGACGGAGCACGAGGGGGAGGAGCAGAGGGAGAGGAAGAAGCAGACTCTCCTGCTGAGCAGGGAGCCCAATGCGGGGCTTGATCCCAACACCCTGGGATCATGACCTGAGCCAAAGGCAGACGCTTAACCGACTGAGCCACCCAGACGCCCCTAAAGTATTTCTTCACAGAAAGAGAAATGAATAGAACTCAAAAAGCAAACATCACCTCACCCCACCTTTACATTCTTTCTCAGGAAGCTGGTAGAGAATGTGCTCCACCAAAACACGGGAGTACAACGTGAAAGAAGCAGACCCTGATTTTAGAAAACAGAGGTCCATCTCAGGAAAGAGATCAAAAGAATACATAAGGTCATGGTGAGGGAAACCACAGGATAACAGCTATACACCAGACACAGAAGGAAATCATTCAAAGTTGACAGCATTAAGAAAACTCCAGGCGTCTGAAGAGATTCAAATAAATGTTAAGACAGTTTGGGATTCAATCAATAAAAATACACAAAAAACTAAGCAGCAAGATAAATACAATAGCAAAGAGCTATGCAAGGGAGGGGGGAGGGAAAATAATCAAAATATACTACATGTATTAGTTATGATTAGCATCTACATGACCATAATAATGTAAACACTATATATTTTTCTAAATAATTACAATATAACTATATTAGAAGTTTGAGAAAACAGAAAGTGAAGGTGTGCGTACGGGGCAAAAGAATCAGAAAGACCTTACAGGAGTTACTTGGACTGGCTCTCCCAACTTTCACTCTTTCTTTCCATTTGAAAGAGGTTTCCATTACATTTTGCTGTCCCTTTGCAGCTCATGGTCTGAATGCAAAAAAAGGTTTTATCCAGCAGACGTACTCCAGCAAGATATGGAAGAAGAAAGTAAGGTAGAGGTCATCTGTCTGCTTTCAGCATGTAAAGTCAGACAGACATGAATGTTTCCAGTGGCAAAGAGTCGGCTGTCGGCTGTCTAGTATGAGCCCCTGGTACAGCTAGTTGTGGCTGCAGCAGCAGCTCACTGACCTTAAGACTGCAACAGTAATACGACCTGAATCACGGTTTAGATAGTCTCTGATTTCTGCGCCAGCACTTGGAATAATTTTCTAAGCTGCAATTCCCTATAATAGCCCTTTCTGCTTGGAATACCTGGTGTGTGTGTGTGTGTGTGTGTGTGTGTGTGTGTGTGTGTGTGTGTGCGCGCGCGTGTTTCTGTCCTATTTTTTAAGCTGCAATTCCCTATAATAGCCCTTTCTGCTTGGAATACCTGGTGTGTGTGTGTGTGTGTGTGTGTGTGTGTGTGTGTGTGTGTGTGTGTGTGTGTGTGTGTGTGTGTGTGTGTTTCTGTCCTAAAACATGACTGATAAACATCTTCCCTACATTTGATAGCTTCAGGAAGTCTTGGAATTGTGTTAAGACTGGGGTAGGGGGATCACGAAGCAGCAACATAAACATACAGAAATATGGAGGTATATTTCAAAAGAATTAGACAAAAGGTTTCATAACAAACCTTATAAAATTTGACTTTTTAAGTAAAAGGCAAATAAAACATTCTGGAGATGCACAGGGGTGACAACTGTATAACAGTGTGAATGCACTTAAAGACACTGAACTATACACTTAAAAATGGTAAAATCTTATGTACATTTTACTACCATATAAAAAACACTGGCATATTTTTAAGACACAATGGTTTTATAGCTTCATGACATTATATGACAAAGTTTTATAACATAGTAATGCACTGTGAACTAAGTATAAAAAGAACATTAGTTTAATAAGAAAACACATTTCAGAGAGTAGTCAAGATTCTTTCCGTTATCACTTTCTTTTCAGTTGCCTGGATAAAATCATGCATATAACATGCTCTGACCCAACCCATATAGTTTCACATATTTACACTATAGTCCTACTCATAATGTATAGTTAAAAATTATCAGTTGTAGTAAACATAAACATTTTCACCAGTACTTAGGATTCAACTAAACCATTTTTAAAAAAATTTTCTTTATTTTTAAAATCAACTTCGAGATATAATTTGCATCATGCAGAAGTGTAGCCACTTTAAGTGTACATTTGGTGAGTTTTGACAACTGTCTACAATGGTATAACAAAAAATCCATTAAAAAATTGCCTTATGCCCCTTTGCAATAAATCTACCCCACTCCCCAATCCGAGGCAACCACTAATCTGTGTTCCTTTACTATATAAATTAGATGCTACTTCCAGGGTTTTGTATACAATGTATACTTGAGGAGTCCAGCTCCTGGCCAAAAACCAAATGTGTGATTTTGTAAACCCAATCATAGGCAATTACAAAGCCTTCATCTGGCAGACTTCACAGGAAGAAGCTGCTCTGCCCACACCAGACTTTGCAAAATCAATGCACTGCAGTCTCGAAAGGGAGCTGCAGTCAAGAACTCAGGCCCCTGTGGCTGTCCACGCGTAGTCACACCTGCAATTCTTAGATTTTCAGAGATCTCTTTATCTAGACCCTCCCACAGGAGATGTCCTTAGAGGGCTAGGGAGAGAGGATAACTTTTCTCCGCTTTGGCTTAGTGAACAGTACTTTTCCACTCCTAGTCCTTCACCCTCTCCCTCCTCCCTATGCCCCACCCCCACCCCCTGAACCTCCCACTGGCCAACCTGGGCCCATAAATGTACAGGAGCTTTTCGTTTGGGGCTACCTAGGCAGTGAG
Organism: Eumetopias jubatus; assembly: GCF_037043125.1. Taxonomy (NCBI): domain Eukaryota; kingdom Metazoa; phylum Chordata; class Mammalia; order Carnivora; family Otariidae; genus Eumetopias; species Eumetopias jubatus. The sequence goes on from NW_028274813.1 coordinate 59,534,409, forward strand.
ATGATCCCCATGTCTGTGCTGATCCACTTGACCCTCAAATGGGTGCATCATTCCATGGGAAAAAAACAACAGTGGGGAGGTTAGTGCTTTCTCCATTTTTAAATTTTTTTTAAAAGATTTTATTTGTTAGAGAGAGAGAAAGAGAGAGAGAGCACACAAGCAGGGGGAGGAGCAGGCAGAGGGAGAAGTAGGCTTCCCGCCGAGCAAGGAGGCTGATGCAGGGCTCCATCCCAGGACGCTGGGATCATGACCTAAGTGAAAGGCAGACGCTTAACCAACTGAGCCACCCAGGTGTCCCAAGTGCTTTATCCATTTAGTTTCTTGCTTATACTATCATAGAAAGCGATTTAAGGCTTGACAGTTAATTTCATTTCGGCTTATTGTTTTAAACTGCAACTCTGACACCTAGCCTGTCAGATCTCTCCAGCTCAGCTGAGCCCCTAACAATACTCTTCTGTATCTGAATGCTTTCACTTAGCACAAATTTTTGAGATTCATTGATGTTGTATAAAACAGTAGTTCCTTTCTATTGCTCAGTAATATTCTATTGTATTGTGTGAACATAGTGCAATTTGTTTATCCATTCACCTATAAACTGATATTTGGGTTGTTTCTAATTGCTAACTACTATGAATAAAACTAACAAATGTGCTGGTACAAACCTTTTTGCAGACATAGGTTTTTCAATTCTCTTGGATAAATATCGAGAGTGGAATTGCTTGATCATACTAATTTTGTAAGAAATAGCCCAACTGTTTCCTAAAGTGGTTATACTATTTTACACATCTACCCAGCCATGTGTCAGAGTTCCAGATGCTCCACAGTCTAACACTTGGTATGGACAGTCTTTTTATAAATATAAATATGTAAATTTATATATATACACACACATATATGTATCTTTTACCATTCATACAACCTGGAAAAAAAAGAATGTGTTTTGCTTAACCAGTTTTTTTGGGGGGGATATAATTGACATAAAATTATATTAGTTTCAGGTATACAATATAATGATTGATGTTTGTATATGTCATGAAATGATCACAATGTCTAGTTAATATCCATCACCAAACATAGTTATAAAATTTTTTGTTGTTGTGATGAGAACTTCTAAGATCTATTCTTTGTAACTTTCAAATATACAATACAGTATTATTAAGTATAGTCATCATGCTGTACATTACACCCAATGACTTATTTCAGTTTTCTTGATTTTAATAATTTTGAGTATGCAGTTATAGCCTATGATTTTAATTTGCATTACTTGTTTAATGATGATACGCATCATTTTCAAATGCATATTGGCCATTCATACATCTTTTTTTGTGAAGTGTCTGTTTAACTCTTTTGCCCATTTTTTTTTTTATTGAATTGCTTGTCCTATTACTAAGTGGTAAGAATTCTTAATATATTCTGAAAACAAGTCCTCTGCCAAATGTATGTATTGTAAATATTTTCTTCCAGGCTGTGGCTTGCCTGTTCATTTTAGTTAATGGGGTAATATTTTTATCTTAATAAAGTCCAATTTATCATCTTTTTTTCTTTTAAGCTTAACATGTTTTATGTTCTAAGAAATATTTACCAATTCTAAGATCACAGCTATTTTCTTTCATGTTTTCTCCTGTAAGTTTTATAGTTTTAGGCTTTATATTTAGATCAATGATTGATTTCAAATTTTGTATATAGTCATAAGGCAAAAGATCAAAGTTCACTTTCTTCCTGTTATTCCAGTACCATTTGAAAAGACTATCTTTTCTCCATTGAGTTACGTTGGCATCTATTTGAAAATCAGTTGACGATATATGTGTGGGTCTGCTTTTGGGCTCTTTTAGTATTCCATGTCTATCCCTTCACTAATACCAAATCGCCTTCATTACATGAGATTTGCAGTAAGTCTTGAAATTAGGTGGTATAAGTCCTATAATTTTGTTTTTCTTTTAAAGTATTACTTGGCTAGGCCCTGAGTATTTTCATATAAATATTGGGGTTGGCTTATAAATTTCTTTTTAAAGAGCATGTTGGAATTTTTTTTAAGATTTTATTTATTTGACAGAGAGAAACACAGCAAGAGAGGGAACACAAGCAGGGAGAGTGGGAGAGGGAGAAGCAGGCTTCCCACTGAGCGGGAAGGCCAACAAGGAAGCCCGATGAGGGGCTCGATCCCAGGACCCTGGGATCATGACCTGAGCCGAAGGCAGCCGCTCAACCGACTGAGCCACCCAGGCGTCCCATGCTGGAATTTTTGACAGAGATAAATGAATTAAGAAGGAATTAAAAGTTTGACCATCTAATCCATGAACATGGCACACCTCTTTATTTATGTCTTCTTTTATTTTCTCTCAGCAATGTTTTACAGTTTTCAGTATAAAGGCCTCACACATATTTTATAAAGTTTATCCCCAGTATTTAATGTTCTATGATGCTACTATAAATGTAATTGTTTTATTTCACTTTTTCAATGTTCTTTGGTATATACAGAAATACAACTGATTTTTGTATTGGACTTTGAATCTTACAACCTCACAAATTCACTTATAAGGTCTGCTCATTTTATTACAGAGGCTTTAGGATTTGCTACATATATAATTATGTTATTTGCTAATAAAGACATTTTTTATTTCTTTCTTCCCAGCACATATGCTTTTATTTCTATAAAGCCAAGTAATTAAGACAGTGTGATACTGGTGCAAGGATACAGAAATAATTCAGTGGAATAAAGAGTAGAGAAATAGACCCTCACCACACACAAACCCACACACCTGCACACACACACAAACACACATACACCCGATTTATGGCAAATAATCCACAGTAGTGAGGAAAAGCTAATCTTTTCAATAAATGATGCAGAATCAAGTGGATATCCAGACAGAAAAAAATTACCCTCAATCCTTACTTCATACTATGCCAAAAAATTAATCTGAGCTAGATCATAGATCTAAAAGTAGAATTTTTTTAAAACATTTATTTTAGAAAAAGAGAGCATATGAGAGTGAGAGCAGAGGCAGGGAAGGGGCAGAGGGAGAGAGAGAATCTTAAGCCGACTCCCCACTAAGTGCGGAGCCTGAGGTGGGACTCGATCTCAAGACTATGAGATCATGACCTGAACCAAAATCAAGAGGCACCCCAAAAGTAGAATCTAAAGCAATCAAGCTTCTAAAAGAAAACAAGGAAGAATATCTAAATGACATTGGGATGAGCAAAGATTTCTTAAAAAGTATACATAAAACACTAACTATAAATGATTGACAAATTAGACTTCGTTAAAATTAAGATTTTTCTTTTCATCAAAAGATGTCATTATGAGAAATGAAAAGGCAAACAACAGACTGGGAGAAGTTCGTAACACGTTTAATGATAACAGACTCAGATTCAAAAAAATGTTTTTAAAAGCTCCTACAAATCCGTACAAGACAATATATATATTTTTTTCTAACGGGCAAATAAACAGAACATCCATTTGACAAGAGTTTTTTTTAAAACAAGACTTAGAAACATGTAAGCGTTCCCAGAATTACTGGTCATGGAAGTATAAATTAAAGCCAAATCAGATATCACACACTACACATAAATCAGTGTGGCTGTAACTAAAAGCTCTAACAAGGCAAACTGGTAGAAAAGATGTGAAACAATTGAATTCTTTTGCATTCTTACTCATGTGACATAAAACATGGCTAATAAAGCCTAACTAAAACTCAAGGCCAGGCCCAACCTGTGAAACTTTTGGGAATAATGTGTGCTAGAAACACCAAGGACATTCTTAATCTTTGAAAAATATTTTAGTATTCTTTATGACCTTTCCCTAGACAGACATCCCAGACTAGTGGGACTATCTGCGTTTTGGGAAAGCAACATCTTCCACTTAAAGATATGGCTAAGCCTCTTAATAAAGTCAAGAAAAAGAAATCTGAATATGAGTAAGGCTCTCAGCCAAAATAATCAATTAAAGATTTACAAAGGATTGTCTCCCAGGCAGTGCCTCTAGGTCCTAGAGTCTAGAACATTATGATCTCAGTGCTCAAACTATTTGAGAAGTGTCTTCAATACTGACACATGAAGGAAGATAGGAGCCTTGGGCAGAAACCGATTATTATACCTCAGAAACTCTCAGATCACTAGAGATTGGAAAGCTGCCTGATGCGACTGTTAAAGATTGACCTTTTTAAAGACTACAGCTATCTTATTATTGGGTATTGGTAGAAAGTGCACCTATCATCAAAGGTCATCAAAGGTCATCAAATAATCCTGAGGTAAGAAATACCCACCACATCCTAGATGCTGTAAAGAATCATTCAAATAAGGAGAAAGCCGCTCAGGAGAGCTTATTGATAACAGAAATGTCCTATGCAAGAGTGTATTCTAGGGCTAAGTTCAGGAGGAGTTCATTGCATTCACATGCAGGCCTATTCACTATTTTGAAGCCACTGACATAAATGTCCCCTCAGGACCTCCCAGTTTGGATTGCTGTAAAATGTGAACCCTATGATTCTCAGCCAAAGCAAAACATACCACTTGTTTTAACAACGCAAGTTCCCCAACTGTAATGGAATGCATTACAGCCTGCAAAAGGCATTTTTCTCTATCCAACTCCAAGATCAGAGATGCCATGTTTTTAGCCTGAAATGTGGTTATTTAAACAGAAACAAAACAAAACAAGCCCAGAAGCAACAAATAAGTTTGTTTTTTTTGTTTTGTTTTGTTTTGTTTTGTTTTGCCAGAGAGTCAATCCCTTACCGTTACTGCCTGCTTGAGAGTTGCAATGTTTTTGAAAACCAGCCATATATAGCCTGCAGACAGTAAAACCATGGTAGAAGGTAGTAAAGGAAAATCTGCAAAATGGGCCTCTGGGGTTAAGATCTCGATATTCACAAAATCTTAGGTCATTCTAGTACAGTATGGCAAAAGGCCCTGGATGATTGGGCAATAAAAAACAAAACAAAACAAAACAAAACACTCCTTTACGGAGTCTCCATCTATCAGTATGAAACTTTATCAAAAAAGTAAAGTGCTAGTTCAGAGGGGGGCTGGAATGCTGAGGCAAATGCCCCAGACCTCTAGAACTAGCCTCCTGAATTCATGGAATGAGCGAGCACTGGATCACACAATAATACAAAGATAGAACAAATGATATTATTTGCCTTGCACTGCCCTGAATGAAACTATATTAAAAATCAGTAGAAGGAATGACAGCAAAATGGCAGAATAGAAAGCTCCAAGCTCTCATTAGCCAAAAGAAACATCAAAAAACCCAGCAGGAACTGTCTGAACCAACTTTGTTGGAACTCTAGAAAACAGTCAAAAGTTAAGAGCAACCAAGCAAACACCCAATCAAGAAAAAGCCATCTTCAAAATGGTAAGAGTTTTGTGCCATTTTCTCCTTACTGTTCCCCTGCCCACTCCCTAGTGCAATGGTGGTCTTGTTCTTCAACAGTGGCAGTGTGGTTCTCAGCTTCCTCCTTCGACTAGAGGACAGCAGAGAAGACCTGATATGCAAATTATTGTACATAATCTGTTCTAAGCTGCCTGGGGAATACCTGAAGGACTGATAAAAGGCACCTGCCTCTGTATCACCTAACTTGGAACTCAGGTGGGTAAAGGCGCAAACATTGCTTGTAAAAGCTGCAAGGCAACTACAGACCCACTGACACCCACGGTAAGAAGAATGGAGACATATAATAGACCACCTAAAGCCCAGAGGAGAAGCTGAGGGGAGACTCTGGGAAATTAAGAAATGCAAAGCAGCTAAGTATATGAGGGAATTTAGAAAGCCACCTGGCATGTTCAAGAAACACCTAAGAAGACCTTAAGCTTTCATTTCAGGCTGATCACTAGGCTCAGAGCAAACCTAGCTGAGGGTTAAAGGAGTGCCTTGAGAACAGATGCAATCTACAAGGACTGGAAGTGCTCCTGACATTCAAAGAAACTCTGTAAAAATACTAGCTAGCTGAACATGAGCTAAAGGGACAGAGATAACAGTGATCATACACAACAAAGAATGTGCAACAATAATCTGGAAAGCTTAAAACAAATGGGCTACAACAGTCTTCAATAATAAAAAAAAAAAGACAAAGGACTTGAATGGATATTTCTTCGAAGATATACAAAGAACTAATAAACACATGAAAAAATGATCAAATCACTAGCCATTAGTAAAATCCAAATCAAAACCACTCACTTCATGCCTAATAGGATGACTATTATCAAAAAACTAAAAATACCAAGTGTTGAAAGAATGTAGAGGAATTAAAACTCATGTGCATTGCTGATAGGAATGTAAAAATAATGCAGCTGTTGTAGAAAATGGTTTGGCAGTTCCTCAAAGAGTTAAACATAGAGCCCTCAATTCCACTGCTAGATATAGACCCAGAAGAATTGACAGAGGGACTCAAACATTGATACCTGTAAGTGAATGTTCATAACAAAATACCACAATACCAAAAAGTGGAAACAAACCAAGTGACATCTGAATGGCAACAAAATGTGTTATATACATCCAATGGAATATTTATCAACCTTAAAAAGAAGGAAATTCTGAAACATGCTACAACATGAATAAACCTGAAGACACTATGCTAAGTAAAATAAACAAGACACAAAAGGACAAATACCACTTATATAAGGTACCTGGAACAGGCAAATTCAGAGACAGAAAGAATAGAGGTTATTGGGGGTTCGGGAAGGAGAGAATAGAGAGCTATTATTTAATGGGTACAGAGTTTCTATTTGAGATAATAATATATTCTGGAAATGGTGAGTAGTAATGGTTATATAACACTGTGAATGTACTTAATACCACTTAAAAATGACTAACATGCTAAATTTTGTTATGTTTTTTACCCCCCCCACACACACACACTCACAGTCAACATTAATGGCTTGAAAATGGTCTTAGGCCTATTGTTCCGAAATTGGGAGCCGAAGTATCCAAACACTACAACAAACACTAGGGGGTTTCGTGCATATTTTAAATTTTCAAAGGGAACAGCAACATCTGTTGAATATCATGTGAACTACTAGTTCAAGGAGGTCCATTGTTAGAACATTAGATCTCACTACATTCTTTTCAATGATTTCGTTATCTTTGCATTGCTGGGATAAAAAGCAAATAGCATGCAAAAATCAATGTGAAGGAACAGAAGGGGGCAGCTTAGAAGCACCATGAAAATATTACTAAGACACTAAAGACGTCATGAAAAAAAGTTGAGAGAACTTCTGCTTTAAGAATTCAGCAAGTGGGGGTGCCTGGCTGGCTCAGTCAGTAGAGCATGCAACTCTTGATCACAGGGTCATGAGTTCAAGCCCCGAATTGGGTAGAGAGCCTACTTAAAAAAAAAAAAAAAGCAGCAAGTGGACCATATTAGACCTCTACCAGTACTGCAGGGACCTAACAAATGAGTAGTGACTAGAATTGGCACCTACTGTATTCTAGGCTTTGCTCATACTTTAATGAAAGCGATCGCCAAGAATTCAATTAAAGGAACAGAACCACTTATCAGTTTGAACACCTGCATATGTTTCCTCTGATACCTATTTACAAAAATGGACAAGGAAATAAAATATTATCACCCTCAAAGTAATGATCTCATTAAAAGTTGGAATGGGCAATTAAAATACCTGTTACTTAAATGATGGATGATAAGGGCATCAAGGACTGGCTAACTTGACTGGAGCAGTGTATTCTAAAATTAAATATGAGAGGAAGTAAGAGGGGACTCCACTGGAAAAGTTTCTAGGAACCAGAATGGCAGTGAGGGGATGGATGTGATGCAGTTCCCACCTCACAATTTTATCTTTCCCACCTCACAAATGTTTCTTTCATCTTCCCAGACGAATATGTGCCAACAAAAGGATAACAGTGCCAACAGAGGGAGAGACAGCTACACAAGTTATCCATAACACACAATTTATGTGTTCCTAAGGAAAACTTTGGAGTGGCTCATTACTTCACCCCACAAAGCTAAATTAAGATTAACCATACGTACTACTTCATTACCAAACAAGAGACAATCCTATAATTCTTGATTCATCAAACTGTATAAAATTTTCCTGGGAACAAACAAAAGCAAAGGTCTCAGCAAGGCTGCTTTAAGGGTCTGCCGTATGGACAGGCAGCATGGCCAAATCAGAGCATTCCATAGGGGAGGAAAAATACAGGTTAAAACAGTAATAACTGGAAACAGAAATAAAAGGTAGCCAATAGTAAGGGAGTGGAGAAACAGGCTATGACACAAGAAAGGATGCTATTATTCTTTTCCCAACAAGAACTTCTGAGAGCAAGAAAATCAGAATGATTAAGGTTGGGAAAAGTGGTTGACCCATAATCTCTAGCATATGAGAACTGAACAAATGCTGACTTATGACAACAACCTTAAGTGACGTAGAGAGATGATATCAAGGACAGTCCTTTCAATGATTCACCTAAATGGCAGTAAATTAGAATTGTCATGTGAGTCACATTTCTGTTGGTTATGTCTATCATGATGGCTCCTTCGTAGTTGATTCAGGTGGGATGACTGTAATAGGTAGCAACTGGTGTACTGTGTTGCCACCAATCAAGAACACTCCCTCCTGAGAAGGCAATTGGGGTCTGAGGGCAAAAATACTGCTGCAGCTCTCTTACTGTGTAAATAGTCTGCTGCTTTGTTCTTTTGATTATAAAAGGCATGAATGCAAATGGAACAGCATTCATGGGATAAAAATGGTCTCTAAAAGAGTGAATATGATACAATATGGTGGCTACATATCATACATAGATGCACGCCCAGAACTCAGAAAAGGGCTGCTGTAGTAAACCTGTGGCTTACACAGATTAAACTCAATCTGAAAGTGAAATACACCCAATTGACTATTTCTTGGGGCACAAAATACATTTGGGTGTGTATATTATATTTAAATTACACTCAGGCCACAGACACTCGATGCCAACAGGATTTGTGATAGCTCTGTCAACACTGGCCCCAACAATCAAGAAGAAACTGAAGAGCCCTAGGGATGGATCCAGATTATTGAACCAAGCCCAAATGGTGTTCCGAGAAGCACCTCATCAGGATGAAATATTTGTTACACCACATAGGAACACTAGAGGGTGCTCTCTTCTGGAAGACTGGTCAAGACTGGCAGTCAGTTTAGAAAGATGAATCTACACCAAGAGTGGACTGCGTGCCTAAGCTAGTAAAACAGTATACGCCTCCACTGCACTGAAGAAAACTTATACCTTTACTCAGGAAGGAGTATTGAATATTTTAATAACCATGGAACCTGTAGTTTTAAACTGGCCATAAGATTTTAAATCTTTCTGCCATTATGATATGATGTAACATTGGGATTATAGGTTCATTAAAAGAATTAAATGAAAACCAAACTTACTTGATCTCCAGGATTAAAAAAAAAAAAAAAGGTGGGGTGCACCTGGGTGGCTCAGTCGTTAAGCGTCTGCCTTCTGCTCAGGTCATGATCCCAGGGTCCTGGGTTCAAGCCCTGCATCAGGCTCCCTGCTCAGCAGGGAGTCTGCTTCTCCCTCTCCCTCTGTGCTCTCACTCTTTCTCTCTCTCAAGTAAATAAATATTTTTTAAAAAAACCTGAAAATTGCATTTATTTTGATACCTCGATGTGTGTTTGCATAAATGAATACATAGAAATGAGTCAGGTAAAATTCAAAGCTACTTTTAACAGTGAGTGATTAACACAGAAAAGACAAATGAGATTGAGAGTGGGGTAAAACGGAAAACATTTATGCCAAATCTGGGTAACTCAATAAGATTTATTATTCTCTGTGTTTTTCTGGATACTTAATACATTTCATAACACAAGCAAGATGCTATTAACAGCGGTGTAAGTGTAAATGCATAATAAAAAATGGTAATTATTAATCGCAAAAGATGAAGTAAAGGCTTCTTAGGTGCTTGAGGTTCTGTGGAAAAGAAAAATGTCTGCTGATACCTTCATCTCCATTTCCTACTCCACATGAAATATCAGAGGCCCAGGCTGGGGGAGACAGAATTAAGAGCAATATTGCTAAAGAAAATAAAAATTTAAAAAGTTACACACTACAACTGGTATTGTAACTACTTGTTAGAGAGACAGGCTACTGGGTTCTTGGTTGCTTAACAATATTTAATGAAAATATTGGAGAATTAGTAACTAGAGTTGCTAGATCTGACAGGCTATCTGTTACCATGAACAAGAACTTACCTAGAATGTTCTGATAGTTGAGTTTTCATTATTTTAAATATGCTAAATTCCTCCTATTTCATTATGACAATGATCCAGCTTATACCATTTTCATATTAAGAGAAATAATCTAAAGTAAAATATTGCTAATTCTCTGTGTAGTAAATGGACTTCATTGAGAATTTTTTTTTGAAGATTTTATTTATTTATTTGACAGACAGAGAGACAGCGAGAGAGGGAATATAAGCAGGGGGAGTGGGAGAAGCAGGCTTCCTGCCGAGCAGGGAGCCCGATGAGGGGCTCGATGCCAAGACCCTGGGATCATGACCTGAGCTGAAGGCAGACACTTAACGACTGAGCCACCCAGGCAGCCCCATTGAGAATTTCTTAATAACCTACCCTTTTGTTTCTTTTTTTTTTTTTTTAACATTATTTGAGAGAGAGAGCACACAGGCAAGAGCGAGAAGCAGATTCCCTGCTGGAGTAGGGAGCCCGACACAGGGCTCGATTCTAGGACCCCAGGACCATGACCTGAGTCAAAGGCAGATACTTAACCGACTGAGCCACCCAGGGGCCCCAATAACTTGCCCTTTTACAAAAAATGGATTACTGGATTTCTTTCTAAATTACCATACTTTTCAAAATCATTTCATAAGAAACTTGACCATAAAGAGAAACAAAGAACAAAAAGTTTAGTCAAAGTATTAATGGTCAGTGGTGAAGTGAAATCTATTAAGAGTTCTATCATATTTCACAATGTATGTGTATATAAAAACATCATGTTGTACACCTTAAAAAACATTCACATTGTACAACCTAAATACATACAATATTTATTAGTCAACCATAGATCAGTAAAGCTGGGAAAAAATAAATGTAATTTACAACATAGTAAAGCAAAGCTGGAAAAAAGAGTTCTATCTTACATAAAAAGTTAATCTGAGTTGGTCCCAATAATGTAACAAACAAGGTCATTTGAACTAACCTTGAAAACAAGAACAAAAATACCGAATAAAACATAAATAAAAAGAATCTATGATCTGAAAAAGAAGTTATAAGGCCAACAAATAGCTAAAGCAAGAATTCAGAGGGGAAACTACAGTGGACGCTATAGTACATAACACAAATCTCTTTCCGTATCAAGACTATATTTCCCCCAGCTGGTTAAGAATATGACTGCTGAAGGCTCTCAGCTACATCCTTTACAAGGACCAGCCCTCAGACAAAAAGAACCACCTCATCCAGAATCATGCCTCATCCCTCAGAGTGGCCTGCATTCAATGAGGGTCTATTTGGGCATATAAAAGCCAAACCCTTTGCTCAAGATGAGACATCTCTAAAGGACAAAAAGATTGACTGAAATCTTTCCTGCAACTGACTGCAGCTCAGCTTTTCATTCTGCTCACTCCTGCTTCTCTCATTCCTCACAGATGTTGTTCCTGACAGAATTCCCCCAGCAACCTCCTACACACAAATCTGAAAGTCTCAAAGTTTGTTTCATAGGGAATCTAACCTATGACAGAAGCAAAGCACAGGATCTGCTTTAGTCTATGGATATTAGCCAAACATAAGTAACTGATTTTCCTGCCCTTTTGAGGATCTATAAAAGATAAATCCCATAATGTGACCCAAGGTAGAATATACTGGAACATTGCTTCCATACAAGCTATGACCCCAAAAGTTATAAAGCTACCAAAGAAGGAAAAAATGCTAAGACATCAAAGAAATAAGCCTAACCCATTACTCATACTTAGAGGACTGCAGGGAAATCTTCCCTGGTATTGATTAGAGCAGGAAAAAGGGTCCTTAAGAAATTTTCACCACAAGCTAGACCTTTCAAAGGTCTGCAACTCAAATTCACATCAGCTGGGTGGTCCAAAAAATGTCAAACACTGAATTTAGTTTCAAATAGAGCCAGAATGGTAGGTTCTTTGGCACCTGGCAGAAGTAAAAGCAAATCTTCTCTGGAGAAAGGTATCTTCAATTCCAGGAATCCAAGTCCCATACAGAAAATAAATAAATAAATAAAAATAAAATATTTTAAAATAAGTAGCACACAGTCAAAAACACCCAAGCACACAAAGAAGTAATGAACTAAAATGAAGAATCACCATTAAAAAAAGGGATTGCACAAACAAACCACAAATACCTCAGCCTTTGGGGCTGTCAGTCACAAATAACAAAACCATTCATATTAAATTTAAAAAAATAAGAACAGGTTTGAAATATATGCAGAGAACATGAAGCAATAAAAAGTGAACTGTGAATTAACATATATGAAATGGAAATAAATGAAGATTCTATAAATAAAACATAACAACTGAAATGTAAAATTTAATGTGTAGTAACTTCTGGTGATAGCAACACAGTGAAGTGGTTAAATGAGCCTTCCCAAGGATAATAATTATGAAATGTAGACAAAATTAAGTCAATGGGAAGCAGCCTGGCATAGAAAAAAGACAAGAGGGGCACCTGGGTGGCTCAGTCAGTCGAGCATCCGACTTTTTTTTTTTTTTTAAAGATTTTATTTATTTGACAGAGAGAGATAGCGAGAGCAGGAACACAAGCAGGGGGAGGGGAGAGGGAGAAGCAGGCCTCCCGTGGAGCAGGGAGCCCGATGTGGGACTCGATCCCAGGAAACTGGGATCACGACCCGAGCCGAAGGCAGACGCTCAACGACTGAGCCACCCAGGCGCCCGAGCATCCGACTCTTGATTTCAGCTCAGGTCATGGTCTCAGGGTCCTGGGATCCAGCCCTGCGTTAAGGCTCCACGCTCAGCTCGGAGTCTGCTTGTCCCTCTCCCTTTGCTCCTCCCCCTGCTTGTGCCCCCTCGTGCGCACTCTCTCTCTCTAAAATAAATAAAATCTTTAAAAAAAGAAAAAAGACAAGAATTTCTTCTTGAAAAATTGGAATTCCAAGAAAATTCCCCAATCTCCACAACTCCATCAACAGACCATTGATCACAGCTGGCTTGAGATGGCAGAGAACAGAGTTCAGAACTAGAAGACGAGCTGGAAATATAAGGGTAAGACAATGAAGTAAGAGAATCAGAGAGCCAGTAAAACCCAAAATTTGAGTATAAATACTGTCCAATCTCTGATGGACCACAAAACTGGGCATGCTCGGGGGGAAAACCCAGCATGTTCACCAAACAAACAAAAAACAACACACCAGAGTCAGTCTACCCTTGAAAGACATAGCTGAAATAGGTGAGATTTATGACTCTGCTGCTTTATTGACTGAATGTGTTCCCCAAATAGGCAGTAAAGGCGGCAGAGAGCTGAGGCCTGAGGTACCAGAGGACAGAGCTCAACATATGGCAGAGTAGTGGAAAATTAATGGAAAGATCCCAGAAACAAGGAAGACACAAAAACCGTAAGCCCCCAAATCTGATTATAAGTGCTACCCAAATCCTTGGCTGACCATCAAACTATACAGGCATACCAGAGAATGTGGCTATCAAAAAAGCAGCAAGTGAAAGATTAAAAACTAAGCAGATAGCAGCTACTGTGATGTTGGAAAGCCAAGGTTTATAATGTTTGTTTATACAAGTTAACTGTCTCCGAAGAAAAAACAAGAATGATAACCTGTAAAAGAATAAAACAGGGATGCCTGGCTGGCTCAGTCAGTAGAGCATGTGACTCTTGATCCCAGGGTCATGAGTTCAAGCCCCACGTTAGGCACAGAGCCTACTTAAAATACAAATAATAAATAAATAATAAAAGAATAAAACAGAATTTTTAGAGATGTAAAAGAAACAGTACCCAAAGCATATAAAAACTACAAACCCATAGATCCAGAAAGCTCAAAAATTCCAAGCCTTTAGAAATGACACTAAAAGCATGATCCATAAAGGAAAAAAATGATAAAGTGGATCTTATCAAAATTTATAACTTTTGCTTTGTCAAAGAACTGCCAAGTTTATTAAAAGACAAGTTACAGACTAGGAAAAAATATGTGGAAATTACATATTTGACAAAGGACTTGTATCCAGAATATACCCAGAACCATCAAAACTCAACAATAAAAACGGACTTGAATAGACACTTATCTAAAGAGGGATATAGGATATGCAAATAAGCATATGCAAGTAGTTCAACATAATGACTAATTAGTGAAATACTAATTAAAACCATGATAACTACTATACACATTTGAAAGACTGAATTAAAAAATACTGACAATATCAAGTGCTGATGAGGAGGAGGAACAACTAGAATTCTCACACATCACCAGTGGACGTGCACGACAGTAGTCACTCTGGGAAATGGTTTGGCAATTTCTTACAAAGTTAAAAACTCAGCATCAGACCCAGCAATCTCATTGCTGCGTATTTACCCTAAACATGAAAATTCATGTCCACACAAAAATCTGCAGCCCCAAACTCAAAACAACTGTTATTAGCCTTCAACCTGTGAATGGTAAACAAACTGCTATACATACATACATACATACATACATACAGTGAACGGCACACTATTTACCAATAAAAAAGAACAAACTTGATCCAACAACTTGGATGAATCTTAAAGACATTAAGCTGAGTGAAAGCTGCCAGTTTCAAAAAACTGCACATATGATTCCATTTATATAACCTTCTTAGAATGACATGACTATAGTGATGGACAAGAGATCAGAGCTTGCCAAGGAGAGTAAGTAGAGGTAACATACAACTAAAAAAAATAGCACCAGGGTGCTTTTTGAGGTGACAGAAAATTGCTCTGTATTCTGATACAGGGGTAGTTACATGAATCTTCACTTGCGTTAAAATTCATAGGACTGTACACCAAGTTCATAGCAGCATTATTCACAACAGTGAAAAGATGGGAACATTCCTACTGTCCATCAAGAGATGGATGGATAAACAAAATGTGGCAAGAAGATACAATGGAATATTATTCAGTCTTAAAAAGGAATGAAATTTTGATAGATGCTACAACATGAATAAACCTTAAAAACATTATGCTAAGTGAAATTAAGCCAGACACAAAAGGACAAATACTGTATGATTCCACTTAGGTGAGGTCAAGTGCATAAAGAAACTCAAATTCATAAAGAAAGTCAGAACAGTCAAATTCATAAAGAAAGTAGAACAGTTATTACCCAGGGCTGAGGGAAGGAAGAGTAAGGAGTTATTGTTTAATGGGTACAAAGCTTCTGTTTGGGATAAATAAAAAATTGTAGAGATGGATAGTGGTCATGGTGTACAACAATGTGAATGTAGTTAATGCCAATAAATTGCACACTTAAAAAATGGTGCACAATAAAATGTTATGTATACTTTACCACAATGTAAAATATTCATAGGGACATATACCAAATGAAAAAGAAGTCAATCTACATAATTCAGAATGTAAAATTAAAAAGAAGTTGTCCGACTAGATTTTAAAAAATTCATCTACATATTTACAATGACTCTAAAGTGAAACAAATCAGGGGTGCCTGGATGGCTAGGTCAGTTAAGCCTCCAACTCTTGGTTTCAGCTCAGGTCTTGATCTCAGGGTTGTAGGATCAAGCCCAGCATTAGGGTCCATGTTCAACAAGGGAGTCGGCTTGAGATTCTCTCTCTCCTCTTCTCCCTCTGCCCCTCTCCCCACTCACGCATATGTGTGTGTGCATATGCGCTCTCTCTCTAAAATAAAATAAAATCTTTAAAAATAAAATAATCAGAAAAGTTGAACAAAAAAGGATGTAAAAAGACATACCATGCAAATATTAAGCAAAAAACATTATGTGATATTAATATGAGGCAAAATAGATTTTAAGGCAGAGAAAGGGTCACTTTATAAGGATAAAAGTTTCAATTCACAAGGAAGATACAAAAGTTTTAAATGTATACAAGCCTAATAACATAAGCTTTACATAGGTATAGTAGAAACCAACAAAACCATGAGGAGAAAATGGATAATCCACAATGATGGAACAAAACAAAAAAAAACTCAGTAAGAATACAGATGATTTATACAATGCCATTAACAAACTTGATCTAACAAATCTAAACATAAACTAATGTGCTACCCAACATCCAGAATACACACTCTTTTTAAGCACTTGCAATATTACAATACTGACCATATTCTGGGACACAAAGTAAACAGAATCAAATTTCAAAGAATTAAAACTTGATGGAGCATCTTCTCTAACCACAATGTAAAGTTAGAAATTGATAACAAAAAGAAAATCATCATTCAGAAATTAAAATTCCCATATATTCAGAAGTTAAGTCTCCCATATACTTAAAAATTTATAAGTCAATGAAAAAAATCTTTTTTTTTTTTAAATTTTTAGAGAGGGAGGGAGGGAGAGGGAAGTGGGAGAGGGACAGAAAATCTTAAGCAGGCTCCAGGCCAGCATGGAGCCTGACACAGGGCTTGATTTAACGACCCTGAGATCATGACCTAAGCCGAAATCAAGAGTCAGATGCTTAACCGACCAAGCCACCCAGGTGCCCACAAGTCAATGAAAAAAATCTTGATGACAATTAGAAAATATTTTGAATTCTACAATAACAAATTCCACAAAGCAAAACTTGTGAGATGCAGCTAAAGTACTACTTGGAGGCAAATTTATGTCCTTCAATACATATATTAGAAAAGGAAACTGAAAATTAATGAGCTAAGCATCCATCATAAGAAATCAGATCTAAAGCAAAATAAGCCCAAAAAGATTAGAAGGGAAAAAAATTAAGAGAAATTAATTAAATAGGAAAGTAAACATATCACTAAGAGAATTAATAAAGCCAAAAGTTGGTTCTTTAAAAAGACTGAAAAACTGACAAACTGGGAAAACTGATCAAGAAGAAAAGAGAAAATATATAAATACGAAGAATAAGAGGATATTACTAACATCTTTATGGCAATGTATTTGAAAATGGAGCTGTAACAGGAACATTCGCAGAAAAAAATATAACTTACCAAAACTGATTTAGTACACATAAAAAATTTGAATAAGACTATAATTTTCAAAGAAATTAATCAGGAGTAAAAAATATTCCTGAGAAGTAGCATATTCCAGAAATTATTATTACTCCAATCTAATTTGTAATTAGTCTAATGTTACCTTAAAATCTCGAGTTAAAGATAGCAAAATCTTTAGGAAGATAGCAAAAATCTTGATACCAAACCTATATGAGAACAGCATAAGAAGCAAATTTCATTAATGAACACACATGTAAAAATCACAAAATATTAGCAAGCAGAAACCAACATTATAAGAAAAGTAGTAATGTATTGTGAATAAATTGTTATCTCATTATAGATTTATTCAATATTTGAAAAGAAATGAATACATTCATTACACTAACATTAAAAAAGAAAATTAAAAAATCTATAGATGAAGGAGCTGATAAAATTCAACATGCGTTTCTTTAAAATATTTTTTTAAAGATTTTATTTATTTATTTGACAGAGAGAGACACAGTGAGAGAGGAAACACAAGCAGGGGGAGTGGGAGAGGGAGAAGCAGGCTTCCTGCTGAGCAGGGAGCCCGATGTAGGGCTTGATCCCAGGACCCCGGGATCATGACCTGAGCCAAAGGCAGATGCTTAACGACTAAGCCACCCAGGCGCCCCTCAACATGCATTTCTTAAAAAAAAATCTTTGCATTCTAAAAATATATAAATCTGATAACAGGTATCTTAAAACAAGCAACAAATAAAAATTCTCTAAGAATGGTAAAACACTTAAATCCGTTCCTTTGATACTGGAACAAATCAAGAATCCTGGCTATTCACACTTCCTTCACCCTAAATTTGAGGTCCTTGTATAAGAATTACAACAATGCAAAATCCCTAGGGAAAAAAATAATACAATTTTACTGAGAGATATAAAAGAAAACCTAAATAAAAGGAAATATATACTGTGGTCACAGACTGGAAAACTCAAAATTATAAAAAAGTGTCAGTTCTGTTCATGTTGATGTACTCAAGCCAGTTGGGATTCAGGGGCAGAGCAGGAGAGTACAGCAATCTATGAGGGTCATAAAACATCACTGGAATAAATGAGAAGTATGATGTCAGTTAACGAAGGTGTCTATATGTCACTCTTAACTGGAAATTTAAAAGCACTCCTCAACAATATCTACTACACATGTAGTTGCAATAAATTAAAATTCAGAAAATAATCCATGGCATTTCTCTGGCAACTTCTATTATTATCTAATTTTGAAACTTATAAATGTGCCTTCCATGAAACTGTTGAGAAGTGAAAACAGAAGCTAAAAAAAACTGAAAAATTTTTTCAGAAATGTTTTCCAGAGAAAATTAATTTTTAATCAGTTTCTGCATAATAATTTTAAAATAAAATCTGTTTCTTCCTATCCCCACTAAATAAAAATTTGACCAATATTTGCAGGTTTAAAGGAGCTATTCACTTGTCCCTGTCCAGGCCTGCTTCCATTGGAGTACTTGTCACAGTGTATTTTAATTATTTACTTATCTGTTCCTTCCAATTAAACAACCTGAATGAAAGGAGGCTTATAGTTCTCATTGTTGTGCCTGACTTATAACACTCAAGAAATGTGTGTTCAAAGAAAAAAAATGTGTGTTGAATTAATAAAACCCCATGTTATAGATAAGGCTCTAAGAGAAGTTAATCGGCCAGGTTATATACTCAGAACTAATAAGCAGCAAACTACTCATTCATTTATTTATTTTACAAGTATTTACTGTTCTAGGTCCTAGATCCCAGGATTAAAACCTAGATCTTCTGATTCCTTCCTGTTCTTTTTATGAAAGTAAAAAATTCTTTTACCTTTTTTTAGTAATAAAATTTCTCTCATAGGATTATAGCAGAGGAGGAGAAACTCTTATTAGAGAGGAAATCACTATTGAACCAAAATCACCAGTTTTGTATATGTGGAGGAAGACAATCCCTTGCTAGCTCAACATGAAGAGACCAAACTAAGGACCAAATTTCAAACTTTTGGCTAAAAAAACAATTCAAGGAATCATAAAATCTGGAATAACAGAAAGATTAAAATCATTATATTAACTCAAAAGTAAGACTGAAAAAGCTACATTATTTGCTAAAATTATATCTGGAGTCTTTGACAAAGTACTGGTTTTATTTTCTTCTATCTAAATATATTGTCTTCTAATTAACACTTTTTATTTGGATGGCCTCTAAATAATAATCAGCTAAAACAATCATAGAAAGCTATAGCAAGATAGTCTAACATTAAGAGAGAAGCAAATTTTAAAATCATTAAGCACTTAAGTAAAAATAACTTTCAGGACATTTGGCATTTTCAAGTAAAAATTGCTTGGAGAATTATTTCTCAGTTGTAACTTTCAAAATGTGAAACTCGTACATTTGTAATCACAGCATTAAATAACAGCACCTTTTGTACAGAACGTACAGAATCCCAAGCATTTTTGGCCCCACAAACATGTGCAAAAGCTAGTTTTTTTTTCACAGCTTTCTCATTCAAATTCAAAAATTACTATCTCATTGATGGTAATTTTTTTTAAGCAATTCACCTTTTACTGAGTGTTGCAAATCATTCACCTTAAGTTTTCACAGGAGGAATGCTTTCTACAAATGATATTTTCATTAGCTTACATAGATTTCATTTAAATTATATAATTATGATCACAGATACAACTGTTATAAACAGGTTTGGGGACAAACAAGTGATTCTTGGTAAGTATACAAATCAACTGAACTAGTAGGAGTAGAACCATCTACAAGAGATCAATGTACTAACCTAACCATTACGCGTACCATAGGTATCAGGCAGTATGCTTACATTAAAAGAAATGCAGAAATTTAGTTATGCCGGCAAATCATTAAGCAGAATCCATTTAAGGTAATTTTAACTTTATTGAAAATTTTTAATATTTTTGGCCATTAGGGTATCAACAAAGTATAAGGATAGATGAAGAGAAACTTAACAAATCCATCAGAAAAATCAAATGTATACATTCCCCAGAATGACTGGAAAATAACATCTTTATATGTAAGGGATAAAATTATATTTTACTTTTAGTTATGCAACAAATAGACCAATATTTAACTGTATTAAATATATGCGTTACTGAAGTTTAACCTTAGTATTATTGGATACATGCCCTTGTTTGCTATAGCACAATACCTAGTGTACAGCTCCATCTAGTGTGTAGAAATAGACAAACATTTCCAGAGCATTTTCAGTCCTAAGAAATTTCACAGTAAACCAAACAAAACTGACTTTTAAAAAGGCCAACTTTTCACTCATACTGTGTAATTATGACATTTTACCTAATCAATATTCTAACCAACATTTTCTATTTGAACAGTGATATTTTTTGAATATTTGGGATTTATTCAACATCTTCTAACAAATTTTTCCATATAACCAAAAATAATAGCAGTTGGTTTTGTAAAAGAAAAACTTAGTATTCATACTGTTCGTTTAAAGAGGCTAAAAGATACAAAAGTCACTCCACAAATGTCAATGTAAAACTCTCCTCAAAGTTCCTATGGTCGTGATAAACAGCTAGGGAAATACAGACAAAACACAAGCAGGGTTTGTAAACACTTCATTGACCTTTCCCCAGTGATAAATAACAATGAAAAAATTTTGTATTTTTTAAAAAATTTGATGGAATTTGTTAATGTTATAGCAGACTTTGAAATTGACAATTTTCCCTTTAATGACTAGTTTTAAATACATATATTTTTTATTAAAGATTTTATTTATTTATTTGAGAGAGAATGAGATAGAGAGCACGAGAGGGAAGAGGGTCAGAGGGAGAAGCAGACTCCCCTCTGAGCAGGGAGCCCAATGTGGGACTCGATCCCGGGACTCCAGGATCATGACCTGAGCCGAAGGCAGTCGCCTAACCAACTGAGCCACCCAGGCGCCCTAAATACATATATTTTTAAAACAGTATAAAAACATTCTAATCATTGATATAACTAAATTTCAAATCAAACTTATTTTTGAATCATGATACAAAACATATAAATTTAAACTTAATAAAAGCTCACTAAAACTAGGCACCAACATCAAGAGGAAAATAATAAGTAGTAACATTAAAAGATTTTTTCTTACTACTATTTCCATATCTCTGCATAAACTCAATACGGAATTTAAGTGTATTTCTCTATGTTGTTGATTTAATCAAAATTAGTGTTAGTCTACAACTCTGATATTAATTCATATGAATATAATTATCATACATTAATCTTTTAACAATGTCTAAGGATTTAATACTGCAGTAATTCATATCTCTAATGCTTATTGCACACAGTACTGAGCAGAGAAATATATACATTTTAAATGAATAACCCAATATAGTTTTAATGAGATTGTCAGCTTATTTTGAAAACTTTAACAAAATTTTCAACTTTATATCTCTTCTTTGTTGGTCAAGGTGCTCATTTTATCAAATCGAATTCTTTTAAATTTTTCTTCCTTTTGTATGCCCTGAGAGGCTAAAATTTAATGCAAGGTACTTACTTTGATAAAATGGTTTTTAAATTATTATTTGAAACCTTCAACGTGACCTGAGGGGAGTAGCTAAGGATACCATCAACAGTTGGGAGGGAATCCACTTGCTAAACAAGAATCATAATCCCCAGGTATCCAACACAAACTTTTCTGCTATCCTTGGTCACTATCAAATACTCCCAAGTTAGCAGTTTATCAAAATTATCACCAGGTCCCTGGGCGGCTCAGGTGGTTAAGCGTCTGCCTTTGGCTCATGTCATGATCCCAGTCCTGGCTCCCTGCTCAGTGGGGAGTCTGCTTCTCCCTCTGCCCTTCCCCTTGCTTGTGCTCTCACGCTCTCTGTCTCACTCTTAAAAAAGAAAAAATAATTATCTTACCCTGGCCTTATGGACTGTTTATTCTATTTATTGGGACAAGAAATGAAACTGCTTCCTTCTCAGTTAAAAACTAAAAAAGTGGGGCACCTAGGTGGCTCAGTCGTTAAACGTCTGCCTTTGGCTCAGGTCATGATCCCAGGGTCCTGGGATTGAGCCCCACATCGGGCTCCCTTCTCTGCAGGGAGCCTGCTTCTACCTCTCCCACTCCCCCTGCTTGTGTTCCCTCTCTCACTGTCTGTCAAGTAAATAAATAAAATCTTAAAAAAAAAAACAAACTAGAAAAGTGAGAGGGAATATGGACCCAGGGAACCCATCAAAAACTTCATGTCACCACGGTTCAGAAAAATTTGCATGGCTCTTACTTCCCCCATGTTGCATTAGGGTAAGTCTTGTCTCTCCCACCAATACAGAAATCAGTACCAATAACCCAAGCTGCAAGTGCCATGAGGTAATGTCAAGGCAGGGCAAAAGTCCTACCAGGAAATGAAAAGAAGTAAGATCTTAGTCCATTTGGGCTGCTTTAACAAAAATACCATAGACTGGATGGCTCACAAACAACAGAAATTTATTTCTCACAGTTTTAGAGGCTGGAAGTCTGAGATGGGGCTTGAATCAGCCAAGTCGAGTTCTGGTGAGAGTCCTCTCCTGGGTTCCAGACTACCAACTTCTTATTGTATTCTTACATGGCAGAGAGCAGAGAGGGGAAGCAAACTCCCTCATGACTCTTATAAAGGCACAAACCCCATTTAATGAGGGCAGAGCTCTCATGACATTTATTGCATTCTAATTACCTCCTAAAGTCCCCACCTCCCATACCATCATACTGGGGGTTAGGGTTTCAACATATGAATTGGGCGGGGCAGGGGGGGAGACACAAACATTCAGTTCATAAAAGATGTAACCTTCATTTACTCTTCTACCTCTTCTCCAAAACCTAGAACTTGTTGGATTATAATCATAGCAGCTCCTATTCCCAAATGTGCAGGAAAAATGCATTTTCTAATCTTCTTTACATCTGGGTCAGGTGATGGGGTTGAAGCCAGAGCCATGTAAGCAGAAGTGATATAAGCCAATTTCTGGACTCACCCTTAGAGGCAGTCTATGAGATCCTCTAGCCCTCTCTTCCCCTCCTGTAACAACTTGAAAACCCCAATATAAGATGTGGCATCACAAGATAAAAGGGATGCTGACCTCTAAGCCAAACTCTGTATGAGTGAGAAATAAACTTGTGTTGTATTAAGTCATGATATGGGGGTTATTAGCACAACATAGCCCCTCTCAATCTAATATACAACTTAGAGAGTCCCAGCCTCCCACCTCTAGTTCTGACCAGAGGAGCTCTCTGGTGCAGTAACAACAAATGTCAACAGTGATTCTGTGGTTCCTAAAATTCTAACCCCAAGCTCACCCCATCCCCTCTTCTGAAAATACACACACACACACACACACACACTCTTTCACACATACACACTCACACACATCTCATTTTTTTTTTAGACCATGTGTATGTCTCAGTTCAGTTCATCACCAATGCCAAAACCTAGATATAGCAAGAGATGGTAGACACTGACTGTGTACTGGTTGAATAAAATAACTACAGCCGACCTTTGCAATACAGGTTTAAACATAAGCAGATTTTTCTTTATAAATACAGCACAGGACTATAAATGTATTTTCTCTTCCTTATGATTTTTTTCTTTTTTAGAAGATTTTGTTTTTAAGTAATCTCTACACCCAACATGGGTCTCAAACTTACAACCCCGAGATCAAGAGTCACATGTTCTATCGACTAGGCCAGCCAGGTGCCCCCCCCCCATTGATTTTCTTAACAATATTTTCTTTTCTCTACCTTACTTTATTGTAAGAATACAGTATATAATATATAACATACAAAATATGTGTTAATCAACTGTTTATGTTGTCAGTAGGGCTTCTAGTCAACAGTAGGCTATTAGTAGTTAAGTTTTTGGAGAGTCAGAAGTTATACATAAAATTTCAACTGGGGGGCACCCCTCAACCCCTGCACTGCTCAAGGGTCAACTATACACTGAATAAATTCAAAGAACTGAATAGGGTGCCTGGGTGGCTCAGATGGTTAAGCGTCTGCCTTCGGCTCAGGTCATGATCCCAGGGTCCTGGGATCGAGTCCCGCATCAGGCTCCCTGCTCCTTGGGAGCCTGCTTCTCCCTCTGCCTCTCTCTCTCTCTCTGTCTCTGTCTCTCATGAATAAATAAATAAAAAGTTTAAAAAAAAAACTGAATATATGAACAGACTATAAAATGTTAACTGATCACCTCCTTATAGAAATGCACCATTTCAAGTAAACAGTAGGCTGCCTCTCTAGAAGCTAAAAAAGGTTAAGAAAAAGTCTCCCTTAGAGACTATCCTACAAAGGAACGCAGTCCGACTGACATCAGCTCAGCCTTGTGGGAACAATTTCAGATTTCTGACCTTCTAAACAGTAACATAATAAATTTATGTTGTTTTAAGCCATTAAATTTGTGATTTGTTATACCTGTTACAGCAATGACAGGAAACTAATCCATATACCTCGTGAGTTTCTAGCTCTCATACCACCTAGCATGTTCAGAGACATTTTCAGCTTCTTTCATAGAACACATTTAAAATAAAAGAGGGGTCACAGTCATGAATCAACTGGAAAATGAATTCTTGATGATCAGGAACCTACCCTAAAGTTTATCCTCACTCTCCCTAGAGGAATTATTTCTCATACCACCCAGGAGAGAGTCCTAACCCAGAAGAGCCATGTATTAGATGAAGGATTTAAACATTTTTAAAACAGAGCTCCCTTTCACTCAGTCACTTCCTATAACTAGTTCAGAGCTGATTACTGTGGAATCATAAAATGAATATGGATACAGGTGCTGGCATTTATCAACTCTGTAGCCTTTGGCAAATCACTTCAATTTCTTGTTCTATGGAATTGAGAAAATCAGTAGTCACTAAAATTTTAGATTTCCCAAGCCAGTAAAATTTCCAAAACAAAAATTGTTGATAGGCTTTTATTTTATAATTGACTTAAAAAATAGAAGCAACTACCTGCAATAATCATAAAATAAAGAACATTTTAGCAGAACATACTTTCAAAAAAGACAACCCTTTAAACTGAGTAAATTTAACTTTGTAAAAAAGCCAGGAAGATTCTGGGAAGACTGTGGTGGAATCAGCAGTTTTTGAATCTTCCCAACTATCTTCATAAAAACAAGAGCAACCAGGATAGCAAAATGAAACCATAAACAAAATATCCACCACAAACTAGGTAAATACCAACATACAACACCAACAACTATGAGACCTGCATGACATCCAGCACCTGTGCAGGAAGGAGGAGAGGGAAACAATAGGGAGCAACATGATATCTAAGAGTCATGAGAATCCCTATGAGCAGCAGGGATGCTCTCAGCAAGCAAATAAGGGTGCAAAAGGTCTGAATAAAGGAGCCGGAACAGTTAGAGCCTTATGAACTGTCAAAACATTTAGACAGTTTCTTACACACTGAAGAGAAACTGGAAATTGAGTCTAAATTTATAGGGAAGACACAATATGGACAAAGTAAAAATAAAGTCCAGGTAAAAGCTGGGGAAGGGAAGGGAAGGTGGTACAGCCATAAGATCTTAAAGTTACTGGTCATTCTTTAAAACTTCTCAAAAACAACAGGAAACATTTTTCTAATTAATTACTTATATTTAAGTAAGTACATTACTTAAGTATGTAAGTTAAGTAATCAGTATGTTAGGTTATCTTTTGACAACTCACTTGGAAGATTTCAAAGGGCATAAAAATCATTATATTTTGGTGTAAACAGATTACAATTAATCCATAATCATTAGGAGAAGTCGGAGCTGATCCAATGGTAATGTCAAATGATGATGAATTCTTGATTTGGTAAAAAAATTCACTGACGATAGATTAAAAAAACCCACTTAGACACAAATTGTAGGTACTGCCCAAATGACCTCAACTCTTGGAAAATAGTCCAAAATACACTAAAACAAAAGTATAAAGAAGGAAAAAAAGATCACCCATTACATTCACCACCAAAATATAAAATACTCTTAAAACCTTAGTGAGTTCCCTTTCTTATTTTTTACATATTTATATGTATAATCAATGTCTACACATATTTAATTTTTTCGCTATATCATAGGCATTTTTCTTCAAAACACTTCAATAACCATTGACTTTAATATCCCACTGGATGGCAATATTATTATTTTCTGTTACAAAAAGCACTAGAAGGAACATCTTTGTGGCAGCTTTTTGAAATCTCATTATTAAATGTGGCAATGTTAAATATTAGACTCAATTTTTATCCACTAATAGGCAAATAATACAATCTTTTGCTTTTCATAAGGTAATTCCTAAAAGAACACATTTTAGAAGAAAAACTACTCCAAAAAACTTTAGTGAAGAAAATATTTAATTTCTCTAATTCTTAAGGTATATTTGCATGCAGAGCAAACATGAGCTTTCAGAATCAATTGGTCAGTAGTAATCATGTGACCAAATATTTTGAGATTTTAATTATAAAATGGCTAACAAAAATATAAGCATCTTAAAGATGAGTACGTAGATTTTACTTTAAACTGAAGATGGGAATTAGTCACCTGCACGAAATAAAGACAGTAGAAATAAGCCAATGAAATCTTAAACTGAGTTTCTCACCAGTAAAGAATCACAAAGAAACAGTGAGTTTTTGTATGTAAACTTCCTAAATTACTGTTCACCTCCCCAAACGAATTACAATAATCTTGCCCACTGTGCCAGCTCATGCCACTGAATAAAATGTTCTACTTTGGGATAGCATATGCTGTATCACACAGTATCTGTAGCTCCCATGCTGGTAATAAGCTGTTTGACATAAATTAAGGAAATGGCTTTGATCTACATTAAATTTAAAAGATAATAAAAGTATTACAGTACTAATTAGTGTCAAGACATGCTGCTTAACGAAGAGATATGTCATAATTCAGAAAATACTTCATTAAAATGAACAAATTTAAATGTTTAAATTTTTTTAGTTTATATGTATATGCTTGAGACTCAATGCAAAACAGCATTTTAACACCTGAATGCAAATAGCATGTGTAAAAAATTACCCTTCAAATTCCATCCAAGAAGTAAAGAGAATGCAAAAATTTTTCTAATTATGTGATGACCACTTATATCCTTGCATCTTAACACAAAATTACATATTACATCATACTTGCTAAGAAATTACTTCCTAAAATCAAAACATTATTTAAAATAAAAATACACAAATAATGAAATAGACACTGTGGGGAGGAAAATCTTTTCCTCCATCCTCTTAGGGTTCCTGGCTGGGCCTGAATAGTGAACTGACAAAGCCTGATTAATAGGAGAAAAGCAGACAAATTCATATAAGTTTTATGTGATATGAGAACTTTCACAAGGAAATAAAGACCTGAAGAAAGAGTTAAGCGTGAGCATTTTTATACTAGATATGATGAAGAGTAGAAAGTCATGTAAAAATAGCATAGGACAAAAAGGTATATGCCAAGGATAATAAAATGAGGAAAACTCAGCAAGGCCTGTTCATTTGGATTCCTCTTGGTAGCCCCCCATGTTTGGAGGTAAGGATGTTCTTTTCCTCCAGGTATAGGGAAGGCACCTCTCACATGAGGGTCTTATGACCTGCTTCAGGGGAGAAGGGGGATGCACCTGCTGTTTCTCAAAATCCGTCAGCTTAAAATATTCAACATGCCAAAATGCCATATTTTGGGGTAGCTTGTTCTGAATCCCGCCAACACAAAATGAAAATATCTTACAAATTACCCTTTACTAACTGCATATTTTTTAGGATAATAGAACACAGTAGGGAAAAAATGCATATATTAATCAAAAGAAAGTAGGAGTGGCTACATTAATTTCAAACAAAGTAAAACAAGAAACATTACTAAGACTAAGCACATTCATTTATTTAACTAACAAGATCTAAACAATCCCAAATATGTAAGCATTTCACAACAGTATCAACATACCTGAGGTAAAAACTAATGAAAGGAGCAACACACAAATCCATAATTATAGTTGGAAACTTCACAACTCTCTCAGTAGTCAGAATGAGAACTCAGAGACTCAGCAATGTAGAAGACTTAGTCTTATCAACAAACTTCACCCAATTGACATAGAAAACTCCAGCCATGGCAGAATACACAATCTTTTCAGGTATACATGGTACATTTACCAAAAAAGATCCTATCCTGGTCCATTAAACAAACAAACAAACAAATAAGCAAAAACCAAAAAACCCCTCAACACATAATTGAAACCATACACATCATGTTATTTTACCACAACAGAAATGAACTTGAAATCAGTAACAGAAAGGTATCTCAAAAATTCCCAAACACTTCTAAACGATCCATGGTTCAAAAAAGGAGGAATTAAGAGAAATTTTAAAATATTATGAACTGTTTGGGGGGGTGGGAGGATAGGTTAGCCTGGTGATGGGTATTAAAGAGGGCATGTTCTGCATGGAGCAGTGGGTGTTATGCACAAACAATGAATCATGGAACACTACATCAAAAACTAATGATGTAATGTATGGTGATTAACATAATAAAAAATTAAAAATATTATGAACTGTATAATAAAATACAACATGTCAAAACTTGTGATGTAGCTAGATTAGTGCTCAGAGGGATATTTACAGTATTAAGCGCATATATGAAAAAGGGAGGAAGAAAAAAAATTTTTAAGGGGAGGAAGACCTCTTATTAATACTTAAGCTTCCACCTTTAAAAAAATACAAAATTAAGAAAAATTCAATCTGAAGTAAGCAGAATGAAGGAAACCGTAAAGAGCAAAAATCAATGAAATTGAAAATGTAAAGTCAACATAGGAAATCAATGAAACTGGGGCGCCTGGGTGGCACAGTCATTTAAACATCCAACTCTTGGTTTCAGTTCAGGTCATGATCTCAGAGTCCTGAGATCAAGCCCTGTATCGGGCTTCATGCCGAGGGTGGAGTCTGCTTGAGATTCTTCCTCTCCCTCTGCCCCTCCTCATACTCACTCTCTCTCAAATAAATAAATCTTAGGAAAGAAAAAAATCAATGAAACCCAAAGTTCCATGAAAAAAAGAAATCAAAGAAATTGGTAAGCCTCTTGCCAGACTGGTCAAAATAAAAATAAAGAAGACAGGGGTGCCTGGGTGACTCAGTCAGTTAAGTGTCTGCCTTTGGCTCAGGTCATGATCCCAGGGTCCTGGGATCGAGCCCCACATCGAGATCCCTGCTCAGCAGAGAGTCTGCTTCTCCCTCTCCCTCTGTTCCTCCCCATGCTCCTGCTCTCTCTCTCAAATAAGTAAAATAAAATCTTTAAAATAAATAAAGACATAAATTGTCAGTATCAGGAAGAAGAGAAGGACATTAAAGTAATCCCAAAGGCATGAAAAAGATAAAAAGGGAATAAATATGACAAACAACTTCATACCTATAAATCTGACAAACTCCTTGAAAGACACAATCTACCAAAGCTAGTGCAGTAAGAATACTCAGAAAAGTCCTGTTTCTATTAAAGAAACTGAATTCATAGTTTTAAAAAACTTCCCAACAGAGGAAACTACATGTTCTAAAGTTATATATCTCTGAAATCCTCTTTCTCTCCTGAAAACCTCCCTCCTGAGGGGGCTTCTCCTTAAATCTGCACCATATGTTCTCGAGGCCAGCTATATAGCTGTCCCTCCTAGAACATCATTTCACTGTGCTCCCAGGTTAGATCTACTGTTTCCTACATTCCAGGCCTTTCTTTCACTTATTTTGCTTGAGCATAACTTCTAAGGCTTTCCAGGTTTGAAAATATATTTTTTAAAAAAGATTTATTTATTTGAGAGAGAGAGAAAGAGAGAAAGAGAGAAAGAGAGAGAGAGAGAGAGAGAGAGAGAGAGAGAGCATGCACAAGCAGGAGGGGCAGAGGGAGAGAGAATCCCAAGCAGATTCCACTCTGAGTGCCAAGCCCCATGCGGGGCTCCATCTCATGACCCTGAGATCAGGACCTGAGCCAAAACCAAGAGTAGGATGCTCAAATAACTGCGCTACCCAGGCACCCCTGAAAATACCTTTGTTCTTTTCCCTTACTTCATTGTTAAATAGTCACAATTCTGGTCAAGACTGATGTTGATACACGTTCAATTCTTTTTTCTATTTTTGTTTTCTCTGGAAACCTTCAAGATTTGTTTTTTTTTTTTTTTTTTTCATTCTTGGTGTGTGAAATTTCACAAACATGTGCCAATGGGTAGGCTTTTTGTTTATTTTTAAATATTGAGCACTCTTAGGAAAAGAAACAGAATTCTATACACCTGATTTTTAATGAAGGTTGTTTTGGTTGGGTGATAGAATTTGGGGTAATGTTTCACAGTCGCCTTTCTGTTTATGTATGTTGCTTGAAAGAGTTTATAATAAGCATATATTGTTTTTATAAAAGCTATGCCATTAAAAAATAACAAGAATGTCCCACAATGTCAATTAAAGCTTTAAATGTGTAAACTCTGATTCCATAATTCTACTTCTAGAAATCCATGTTCTAGCAAAGGGTGCAAAATTATACATACAAGAATATATATGGCAGTGCTGTTTATACCATTAAAAATTAGAAACAGCATAAATATCTACCAGTTAGGGTCCGGTTAAACAAACTATGGTACATATATATACTATAAATACTATGTATGTGTATAATATACACTGACACAGAAAGATGTATAAAATATTACTAAATGAAAGAGGTATTGTAAAATAATAAAGCATTACCATTGTTATATTAAAATAAAAAAGCAAACAAGCCAAACCATGTGTTTGGGTATATATACACATGTAAGGAAATGCATAAAGGTCTGAAAAGATACATTCCAAAATGCAATAGCTTCTACAAAAGAATGGTAAAGCATATATAATTTCCATAACTGAAAATAGAAAATGGAATACAAAATACGAATGGTAATGATCCAGTTACCAAATGCTCCAACTGTAAGACAAAGATGTCCCACTGAATTTTTTTTTAAAGATTTTATTTATTTATTCGACAGAGAGAGACACAGTGAGAGGGAACACAAGCAGGGGGAGGGGGAGAGGGACAAGCAGGCTCCCTGCTGAGCAGGGAGCCCAATGCGGGGCTCGATCCCAGGACCCTGGGATCATGACCTGAGAGGAAAGCAGACACTTAACGAATGAGCCACCCAGGAGCCCCGTCCCACTGAATTTTTAAAAATCCAATTCTACGCACACATTAACCAAAAGAAGGCTAACATAGCTATATCAAAATTCAAAAGAGGTCACCGATGGGATAAGACTCAGGAAACACAACTAAATGCAGTATCGGATCTGGATTGGCTCCTAGAACAACAAAAAGAAATTAATGGAAAAAAAATAGTGATATTTGGATAAAGTGTATAATTTAGTGAATAATATTGTAACAATATTAATTTCTTGGTTTTGGTCATTGTAATATGATAATGCATTGTGTTAACAGTAGTAGGGAGAAGAGTTTACAGGAACTCTCTACTATTTCTCCAACTTTTCAGTAAGTCTAAAACTATTTCAAAATAAAGTTTTTAAATTCAGACTAGAATTTAAAACAAAAGGCATTACTAGAGATAAAAAGAAAAACTTCTTAGTGGGGAAAAAAAAAGATTCAATTCAAAAAAAGACAGACCAGTTACAAAGTTTTATGTTTCTAATAACATGACTTCAAAATAAATAAATCAAAAATGATAGAACTACTAGAGAGAAATAAATCTATGATAGCAGAGATTTAACACACTGCAAATTCTCAGTATTCATCAATTCATCAATCTCACACACACACACACACACACACACACACACACACACACACAAAATCAGTAAGGAAAGAGATTTTAACAACGGCATTAACAAACTTCACCTAATAGACACATAAAGCATTGCACCATACCACAGAATTCACATCTGTCTCTCTCTCTCACACACACATGCACACTCATATTCACACAGCATTAAGAAAAAAAAAACCATATACAAAGCAAGGACTTAAACATTTCAATGATTATTCAAGATATTTTGATGGTCATTACATGGGTGTTAATTTTTTTTTTTTGATGTAGTGTTCCATGATTCATTGTTTGCGTATAACACCCAGTGCTCCATTCAGCATGTGCCCTCTTTAATATCCATCACCAGACTAACCCATCCCGACCCCCTTCCCCTCTAGAACCCTCAGTTTGTTTCTCAGAGTCCATAGTCTCTCATGGTTCATCTCCCCCTCCGATTCCCCCCCTTCATTTTTGCACAGCAAAATAAAGTCAATAAAACCAAAAGACAACCGACAGAATGGGAGAAAATGTTTACAAATGACATATCAGATAAAGGGCTAGTATCCAAAATCTAAGAACTTATCAAACTCAACACCCAAAGAACAAATAATCCAATCAAGAAATGGCCAAGAAGTCAAGAAGACAGGAACACACATTTTTCCAGAGAAGACATCCAGATGGCCAACAGACACATGAAAAAGTGTTCGACATCGCTCAGCATCAGGGAAATCCAAATCAAAACCTCAATGAGATACCACTTCACACCAGTCAGAATGGCTAAAATTAACCAGTCAGGAAACGACAGATATTGGCGGGGATGCGGAGAAAGGGGAACCCTCCTACACTGTTGGTGGGAATGCAAGCTGGTGCAGTCACTCTGCAAAACAGTATGGAGGTTCCTCAAAAAGTTGAAAATAGAGCTACCCTATGACCCAGCAGTTGCACTACTGGGTATTTACCCCAAAGATACAAATGTAGTGATCCGAAGGGGTACGTGCACCCCAGTGTTTATACCAGCAATGTCCACAATAGCCAAACTATGCGTCTTAACTTTTTAATTATTCATTGAACTGTCCACATATATTTTATATCCTTTTCTTCACATTTATTACATTTTACAACAGTTTTTTTTAAAAGTTCACTGATCTATATCATTTATTTATTTACTCATTTTTTTTCAGTTTTTCAACACTTACTCCACAGCAGCAAAATTCCCAAGATAAAATTATGAAGAGGGGATGTTGGTATGCTTCAACAGAAAATAAAACAAGATTCAGGATTAAGGGTTCCAGCAAAATAATCCCTGTTGTACTCCAGTAGCTTCCAAAATTTATAAATCCGGGAATACTAAAGGCAATTCTCAAAATAGCATTTATATATATAATCAAATCACCATAATGCAAAACTACAGATAAACAAGAGTAGATGACCTGAGTATATATACCCCAAACAGTAAACAATCTAAATTAAAAACACCTTTAATACAGACAATAACTGAATCAAAAGTGGTGTCAACTGCCAAAAGGAGTTCTATGGTAAATTTGTCTCACCAATCACCCACTTTAATGAAACCTTCAACCAAAGTAGTAATTCTCAACTTTCAAAGTAATCATCTCTTTATTGTTGCCAGTTTTGAGATCAAACACACAGCAATTAAGTTATAACTAAAACAAATACAGAACAGTTAAATGATTATTTTAATTTTTAAAAAGTAAAAATAACATAACCCCAAACATATTTAAAATGATAAAAACTGAAGTTATGTTCACAAAAACTTCAGGGTGAACTATTTCTTTTATTAAAAATTAAAAATTACTAAGAACAATTTATTACTTATTTGTTGCTGCTAAATAGATTACCCCAAAACTCAGCAGGTTAAAACAACACACATTTGTTATCTCAGTTCCTGAGGAATCTGGTGTTGCTTAGCTAGGACCTCCAGTTCAGGGTCTCTCACAAGGTGGTACTCAAGGCATCAGGCAGGGCTACAGTCATTTCAAGGTTTAACTGGGACAAGATCTTCTAACTTCACTCAGTGGTTGTTGGCAGGATTCAGCTCTCAGGGGGTGACTGAACTTTCTCTGTGGGCTATTTGCCAAAGGCTCTCCTCAATTCCTTATCAGGTGGGTCCTTCTATAGGTCAGCTCATGATTTGGCAGATGGCTTCATCGAGTGAGCAAGCAAGAAAGGACCAGCAAAAAGGAAGTTATAGTCTATTGCAACGTAATCTCTTAAGTGACATCCCACTACTTTTGTCATATCCTATTAGAAGTGAGCCTCTTGGTAGTCTACCCTCAAGGGAAAAGGATTACACAAGAGGATGAATACCAGGGTTATCTTAGAAGGCTGGCTCTTAAAAGTAGCACACAGAAAAGGCAACTGGAGTAAGTCAGAATTCTAGTAACTATGACTAAATACAATCTCTCAAGGCCTCAATGTTCTCACTGAGAAAAATTGAGAGAATAACCTAAATGACCTCTAGGATCATTTAAATTCTAAATTCTGTGCTTCTCTACCATGTCTTTTGGAAAGAATTACCAAGGATTAGAGATATTTGGTCAAAATGCCTCATTTTATGAGAGCCAAATTCCAGGAAATGTTAATATAGACAGGTAGTAAACCACACATATTCTGCTCTTATGCCCAGTGCTCTTTGCACTATATAGTATGTTGCTTTTGCAATAAATGCCCTTAAACAGC
Organism: Eumetopias jubatus; assembly: GCF_037043125.1. Classification (NCBI taxonomy): domain Eukaryota; kingdom Metazoa; phylum Chordata; class Mammalia; order Carnivora; family Otariidae; genus Eumetopias; species Eumetopias jubatus. The sequence goes on from NW_028274813.1 coordinate 59,568,925, forward strand.
CCCATCCCCTCTTTATAAGAGTATCAAAATCCAAGAAACAGAAAAGGAAGTTGGGAATAATAACACAGTACTCACAAGAGCAGCAACAATTGATGCTATGCATTACCTTTTTCTTTCACCAACCCTAAACCTATCTCTGTAGGTGGCCCCTGCCCATCCCCAGTCTCAGATATTTAGACATACTAGTAATAAATTTGCTGGAAGTATAAAAGCAACAAATAATAGATTGTAGCAGAGAAACACAGTCACCTTAAAGAAAACAAGATTAAATATAACTTAAATGAAGTATCTAAAACTAGAAACTGCAGCCAGAAAAGGCAAGGTTTGTCCCCACTGGAATCCTGGAAAATAGAGTCCCAGAGGTCAACAATGACAATATGATGCAGGCAATGTCCAGGGAGCTAATGGCAATCTCTGGACTGATAGATATATCCCTATTAGTCAGGGTCCTGTAGCATTAAACATTTGTACTACATAAATACCCTATTTGTTCCTACATGAGACGTACTTTATACCCTTCACCAACCATAATAATTTGTAATGACTCCAACACTGGTTCAAGAAGCATGGTGAAAACAATGCATATAAGTACAATTGTTTTGTGTGGTAATTATAAAGCAGTAAGGTATTTGTATTCGTCAAAATATGTGTGAATATGTGTGTCTAAACAAATGTATATAAATGCATAACTGGATCAAGAATTTCTTTTTTTTTTTAATTTTATTATGTTATGTTAGTCATCATACATCATTAGTTTTTGATGTAGTGTTCCATGATTCATTGTTTGCGTATAACACCCAGTGCTCCATTCAATACGTGCCCTCCTTAATACCCATCACCAGGCTAACCCATCCCCCAACCCCCCTCCCCTCTAAAACCCTCAGTTTGTTTCTCAGAGTCCCTAGTCTCTCACGGTTCATCTCCCCCTCCGATTTTCCCCCCTTCATTTTTCCCTTCCTACTATCTTTTTTTTTTTAACATATAATGTATTATTTGTTTCAGAGGTACAGGCCTGTGATTCATCAGTCTTACACAATTCACAGCGCTCACCATAGCACATACCCTCCCCAATGTCCATCACCCAGCCACCCCATCCCTCCCACCCCCCCCCACTCCAGCAACCCTCCCTCAGTTTGTTCCCTGAGATTAAGAATTCCTCATATCAGTGAGATCAAATGATACTTGCCTTTCTCTGATTGACTTATTTTGCTTAGCATAATACCCTCTAGTCCCATCCACGTCATTGATAATGGCAAGATCTCGGGTTTTTTTGATGGCTGCATAATATTCCATTGTATATATATACCACATCTTCTCTATCCATTCATCTGTTGATGGACATCTTAGCTCTTTCCATAGTTTGGCTATTGTGGGCATTGCTGCTATAAACATTGGGGTGCGTGTACCCCTTTCGATCACTACATTTGTATCTTTGGGGTAAATACCCAGTAGTGCAATTGCTGGGTTGTAGGGTAGCTCTATTTTCAACTTTTTGAGGAACCTCCATCTGTTTTCCAGAGTGGCTGCACTGGCTTTCATTCCCACCAACAATGTAGGAGGGTTCCCCTTTCTCCGCACTGGATCAAGAATTTCTATATAAGGGGGCGCCTGGGTGGCTCAGTCGGTTGGGCAACTGCCTTCAGCTCAGGTCATGATCCTGGAGTCCCGGGATCGAGTCCCACATCGGGCTCCCTGCTTCTCCCTCTGACCCTCTGACCCTCTTCCCTCTCGTGTTCTCTATCTCTCATTCTCTCTCTCTCAAATAAATAATCTTAAAAAAAAGAATTTCTATATAAGAAAGGCTTAAGGACAGCAGTGGTTGGTGGTGGAAGCTAGGCCTAATGGCTTATCATAAATCTGTGTTTGCATAACAATCAAGTAAGAATGACCAAAACTCAATTATCTATCTCAAAGAAAAGATCAAGTTGACGGAGATTACCCCTAAGTCTCTCATTAGTATTAGCTTATATCTAAATACATTCCCAAATTCACTCCTATAAACCACCTAAAAAAAAAAGTTAGCTAAAAATGTTAACATAGGCTGAAATAATAGTCAAAGTTCTGACACTTTCAAAAGTTTTTTTTTTAAGATTTTATTTATTTATTTGACAGAGAGAGAGACAGTGAGAGGGAACACAAGCAGTGGGAGTGGGAGAGGGAGAAGCAGACCTCCCATCAAACAGGGAGCCTGATGCGGGGCTCGATTCTAGGGCCCTGAGAGCATGACCTGAGCCGAAGGCAGACGCTTAATGACTGAGCCACCCAGGCGCCCCTCAAAAGTTTTTTGATATTTTTGGTACTGAATGAAGGGCAGGGGGCCCAAAGAGAAGATGAAATGGGCAGCCTAATGGGGCATCTAAAAAAGAAAAGACCTCCACCATGAGCAGGGATGCCACAGCTGAGTTTCATGGCCCAAGTCATTGGCTATTATTACCTTCCAAATTATGAGTATACTCAATCAGGTAGATATAAATTTTAATCAAGCCAACCCACAATGGAAAAGCTCAAAAGACAGAATCTCAAAGTATTGCAGGAAGTATTTTATGCTTTTTATACTTTTTTACTCTAAGTGCCCAGAACTGTCTGGATATTTATCCCTTTCTAGCCTTTAGGAATTATTAGAATATCAGAATATCAGAAAAGGGCTGTCTCTTTTCTCACCTCTTACCTCTTTTGTTCATCAGCTTTAAAGGGACAGGAAAAAGTAGGAGTAATAAGAACAGTTTAGAGAAGCCTGAAACAGCTCTCTAATTAGCCTTGAGGTAAAACTAATAAGAAGCAAAGAAAGTATGCTAAGATATTTCAAATTTAACTCCAAAACGCTATAGCACATGCTGCTTAATACTATTATTTAATCTCAAAACACTATAGCACACAATCCTTAACATTATTATGTGTTTAGATTTTTTTTTCAATATAGCCCCTCTCAATAATTTCACCACCACCAATGGGCTAAAGATTGAGCTGTCTTCCTTTTTTTTCTTAAAGATTTATTTATTTATTTGAGAGAGAGAGAAAGAGTGCGCAGGAGTGCACATGGGGAGGGGGAAGGGGCGGTGGGGGGGAGAGCAGAGGGAGAGAGAATCTTGAGCTGATTCTCTGCTGAGCAGCAGCCAGACATGGGGCATGATCTCACCACCCTGAGATCATGACCTGAGCTGAAATCAAGACCCGAACGCTTAATTGACCGAGCCACCCAGGTGCCCCTGAACTGTCATTTTTGAAGTCATTTTTCAACACAGTAGGTCTTAGCAATCTATGATACAAGAATGAAAGAAAGGAGGGAGAGGGAGAGGGAGGGAAGGCAAGCAAATAGGTAAGTAAAAAAAGAAAGAAGAAAAGAAAAAAAAGAAGGAAAGATGGGAGGGAGGGAGGGAGGAAATACAACAGAGGCTGTATATGATCTGCAAAGCCTAAAATACAAGCAGTCCTAGCTTTACACAGTACTGCATTAAATGCAACTCTACAAAGCAAAGACTGCCTATATTTACTATCTGGCCCCTTACAGAAAAATTGAATGACCCCTGAAATAGAGGATATCTATGATCAATAAACATATGAAGAGGTATTAAATATTATTAGTCATTAGGGAAATGAGGGAAAAACCCCAATGTGATAATCACTATAAATCCACCAGAATGGTTGAAATGAAAAAGACAACACTAAGTGTTGCAAGCTTTTGGAGGAGCCAGAATTCTCAAACAATGCTAACAGGAGTGCTGACACAACTAATTTCAAAAACTTTTTTGGTACTATATACCAAAAATACATACCTGCATATCCTATAATATAGCCATTTCACCAATAGGTATATGTATATCCAACAGAAATGTATACATATATTCACCAAAATACAATTGACCCTTGAATAATGCAGGAGTTAGAAGCACCAATCCCTCACAGTCAAAAATCCAAGTTTAACTTTTGACTCCTTAAGAATTTGATTACTAATAGCCTACTGTTGACTGGAAGCCCTATCAATAACATAAAGTCTATTTATACACATTTTGGATATGTATTATATACTATATTCTTACAATAAAACAGGCTGGAGAAAAGAAAACATTCAGAAAATCATAAGGAAGAGAATATACATTTACAGTAGTGTACTGTATTTATTGAAAAAAAATCCATGTATAAGTGGACCCCTACAGTCCAAATTCATGCTGTTCAAGGGTCAACAGTACTTACAAGAATGTTCATAAAAGCCCCATTCATAATAACCAGAAGCTAGATGGAACACTATACAGCATGAGAACTACTGCTACCGAACTTGTATAAATCTAACAAATACAATATTAAGCAAAAATGAGACTCAAAGGACTATTTACTGTATGATTCCATTTATATAAAGTCAATAATAGGTAAATTCATAGATGACTTTAGAAATCGACATAATAGTTACCCTTGGAAATGGGTCACAGAAAGTGGGGTTTCTAAGATGCAAATAATGCTCCTTCTTGATCCAGTACTGGATACATGAATATGTACGTTTTGTGAAAATTCAATGAGTTGTACACTTATGATTTATACGGTTTTCTCTATATCTATTATACCCTAAAAATTAACACACTAAAGATTTTTATAAAATTTATGCCTTTAAAAGAAAATTGTGTACACCCCCCTTTCATTTTTCTGACTTGCCATCATTACATTTCATCAATGAGGTATCTTAATTTGTTATCTTATATAGAAGTCAGCTTCATTTTAATTAATTTTCTTGGTATACTACTGCACAGGATACCCAAATAATTATGTAAATGTCATTTTCGATTAGTATCACACTAGATCCCAAGGAGAAAATTCGAAAAGCCAATAATTTATGATAGTATGTTAAAGTTACCTGGAGGGTGGGGGGACCTTGAAATGTGGTTTTGTTTGGCCCTTTGTTTCGGTTTACCTCTGTCTACTGCCACAGTGCATAACATGTTCAAAGGAGCTTTTCAAAAAAGCCTGTTTTGTGGGGGCGAAAAAAGATTTTTTTTTTTCTTTCTACCACCCTGCCTAATTATGCTGCTACCTTGTGTTTATCTAGTTCCTTTCATCCCTGGAGCTTAAAATACTTCACAAATACTCTTGGGTGGTGTCACCTTCCAGAGAAATTTGGGCTCAGACACACTGTGAACCCAAAAATTCTAATAGTATCTTCCTACAGCACGGCTCTCTGTGCCTATCGCATTCTTTGCTGCGACTTACAAGTGTGAAAACTGAAACACAATGATTAAGTGACTCTCAAGGACACACAGTCAATCACAGGTTGAGCCAGGACCTGAACTCTCCAACTAACCGCCACTTAAGGGAAAAACAAACAAAAACCTACACCCTTGAATAAATGCTCAGCTGAAGTCTTGTCATAGGAAACGGGAGGATGCCGAAATTATGCCCAGAAGGACCTGCGGATCCCAAGACGCTGACCTTCGCGGGAGCCCCATCACTCCCGGCCGTGCGGGGCCAACGTTCACCCGGCGCAGATTCCGCGCAGCCCCTCCTCTTGCGCCTAGGAGGCGGCGGCCGGAAATTCCAGGGCTGGATCTAAGCCCACCCTCCTTTTCTCTGTCGCCCAAACCTCCCAGCCTACCTGTTTACCTGAGATGCTCCTGGTACAGCCTGGAGAGCCGACTCTGCGCGCTCGCCCAGAGTTTCTGAGGCCCTACGAGCGGCCACCAAATCAGCCAATCGACTTTCGCTCGAAGGCTCCCGACCCTGCGGCCCAGCAGCCTGAGGAGGCGCGCGCGCCCGCAAACGACCGGGCGGGGCGCGGTAGGGGAGGAAGCCAGCCGCACGCCGCAAGCTGAGGCCACGGGGAACCAAGGCGGAACGGGCGCCCGGCCGGGGCAGGCGGCGCGCACCGGGCATGCGCACACCGCGGCGCCAAAGCCGCGGGGCGGGGCTTCTAGACGACTGAGGAGCTTAGGAAGTATGTGTAGGAGTTAGGAGGGAAAAGAAAGCTGTTTTAATAGTTTTCGGTGGGTGCAGCGGCAGGACGTTACGGTCGTCGGCTCCGAGACGACGGGCGCGTTTTGCGAGAGCAGAATATTGTCCAGACAAAACCTAATCGGGCCAGAGGAAGGAAACCGTGTGGTTAAAAACGTGTCTTGTGGCCTCAAAGTTAAGGTTGCACTCTCCAAGCTGGAGGAATTGTGGTTTCCTGCTTGGTTTGCCGTGGTTTGGGGTGAGAGGACACAGGGGAGAGGGGGGCATGTTGTGAAGTGATGGTTGAATGAAAAGGACTGAAGTGGATTCCAGTTGGGTGAGCAAAAAGCAATACCTGACTCCTGGCCTGGGAATGTTTACAAACTAAAACTTGGAGGTGGTAAACTTTTCTGACCGAAGTACTATAGAACGAGATCTGGATGCTTACGTTCAACAATGAATTCTTTAAGACACAATGTTGAATCTTCCAGAATTAAAGAATTAAGTCCTCAATTCGTGTACCTCTGTGTTGAAACAAGAAAGGACTGGCATAATTAAATAGCTGCTAGTAATTCAAATGTGGTTTTCTTGTTCCATATAACAGTATTGCTTTTATGTCACCTTAACTCCTTCAGACACCAAATAATTATTGAGTACATACTATGTGCCTGGTACTCTTCTGGGTGTTTGTTAAGCACTGATAATGCGTTGTTTGTTTTTACACATCCCCAGAGAATAGGCATAATATGAAGTGTTGACAGTTTCCCAAGTTAATGGTTCAAGGTAATGAAAGGAACTTACACTTTCAGTAAGTGCAAAAAAAGGAAAAGAAAAAAGACCAAAAAAATGAATATAAATTGGTTGGAACAGGGGTGCCTGGTGGCTCAGCTGGTTCAGCATGGGACTCCGATTTCTGCTGGGGTGGTGATCTTGGGTCCTGAGATCAAGTCCTCCGTTGGGCCCCCTACTCAGAAGGGGTCTGCTTAGTATTCTCTCCCTCTCCTCTGCCCCTCCCCCGCTCTCTCTCTAAAATAAATAAAATCTTTTAAAAAACTGGTTGGAACAAAATAGATTATAATATTCACAAACTCTTGGCTATTATAGTGTAATGAATGGACAGTGCTCTAAAGAGGTTTGTTAAAGATTCAGCTTTGAAATACATTTTTTCTTCAGTCAAGGTCTGAATCAGATATTTACAGACACAAAGTACCACTGAATATATGAGACAAAAAGAGGAGTGGTATAATTTGTTAGAGTAGATGGGAAGGGCACTCCAATCAAGAGTGGCCTCTGAAAACATTTAGGGCCAACTCAAATTATGTGCTGAAGAAAGGAAAGAAAGTTGCTTTTCCTAGCTAAGGAATAAGAAAAAACCAGGGGGGAGAGTGACCACAACATTGAGAAATATCAAACCAAATAATGGATTCATTGGTTAAATTTAGAGAAAGTAATTATACTATTTTTCTCTAGGTAAAGGTACATTAACCCTAGTTTTTAAAAGCTCATGTGGGTGCTAAAAGACTCCTGGGTAAAAAGAAAACTCCATGTTTTCTTTCCCTTCAGTGACTTGTTTTTTCTTCCACCTTTGGTATACCGTAAGTTCAAACATTAGGCCTTTTCTCCCTAGTCCATCCTCTAACTTACCTGAAGTAACTCTTTAATGTTCTTTTCCTGTTTCAGACCTCAATAGCTAATTTTTCCCCAAATCTTTTCCACACCACAGTCATTCATATATACATTTCTTTATTCTTTATCCTGCTAACAGTTGCTAGTCTTTAGGAAATGAAGGGGACCAATTAGAGCCTTCTTTCCTGTTCTCAAGCTAATTATCAAAGATGTTGTCTATGCCTATAAGTTGGGCTTTTGCAGAAATTTGGCTAAGGATGAGGGAAAAGAAAATGAACTCTCCTCTTTCATTACAGAGAGCAAAAGAATGTCTGATCATAAATGCTTTCAAGTCCACAAATACCTTAAGCCTCTTGCAATGTGCCAGGTACTCCACAATCAGTCCTGGAAATAAAATAATGAATAAAAATGATGCTTACAAGTACCTGAGGATGCCATGTGCATTTAGTCAGGGTTCTCTAGAGAAACAACAAGATTTTACATATGTATATAAATCGTGTTTCTGTACACTAACAATAACCAATCTGAAAAGGAAATTAAGAAAATCCATTTATCATCAATAAGGATAAAAGGATGAAAGGCTTAGCAATAAACTGAGGAGGTAACTTTTACACTGAAAACTATAAAACATTGCTAAAAGAAGATACTGTTTGTGAATTGGAAGACGACATTGTTAAAATATCTATACTACCCAAAGTGATCTACAGATTCAATGCAATCCCTATCAAAATCCCAATGGCATTTTTTGCAGAAATAGAAAAAGAAAATTCTAAAATTCATATGGAACCACAAAAGACCCTGATTAGCCAAAGCAAACTTGAGAAAGAACAAAGTGGAGGCTTTATAGTTCCTGATTTCAAAACATGCTATAGACCACAATAATCAAGTGGCATTTTCATGTCTCTTCATATAGTCTTCTGTGCATGTCTATCTCTGTATCTAAATTTCCCCTATTTTATAAGGATATAATCATATTGGATTAGGATCACCCTAATGACCTCATTATAATTTTTCTGTAAAGACCCTATTTCCAAATAATGTCTTATTCTGAGGTTTTGGGGGTTAGACTTTGCATCTTTTTTTGTGGGGACATAATTCAACCCATAACAATACCTTGAGAAACATAACATGAAAACACAACATACCAAAAGTAATGGAATGGAGTGAAAGCAGTGCTAAGAGGGAAATTCACAGCTGTAGATGATTATATTAAAAAAGAAGACTTCTCAAATCAACAACTTAACTCTATAGCTTAAGGAAGTAGAAAAAGAGCAAACTAAACCCCAAACCAGCAGAAGGAAGGAAATAATAAAGATTACAGCCGAGAGACATGAATAGTTGAAAAATTCTCCTAACTTTAACTAGATCATTAAAAAAAAAAATGAAGATGTAAGTAAAAATAGAAGTAAAAGTGGGGACATTACTAGAGACCTTACAGAAATTAAAAGAATTATACGAGAATATTATGCCAACAAATAATGAGATGAAATGGACACATTCCTGAAACACACACTTTAACCAAAACTTACTCTAGAAGAAATAGAAAAGCACATTAAAAGGATTAAACACCGGGGCACCTGGGTGGCTCAGTCTTGGGTGTCCTCTAGATTTCGGCTCAGGGTGTGATCTCGGGGTGGGATCAGGCCCAGTGGCAGGCTATGAACCTTCTTGAGAGTCTACTTGAGATTCTCTCTCTCCCTCTCCTCCTTCCCCTGCCCCTACTCAGGCTCCTTTTCTCTCTGTCACTCTCTCTCTGTCTCTCTCTCATAAATAAATAAATAAATAAATAAATAAATAAATAAATAAATAAATAAATAAATAAATATTTTTAAAAAGGATTAAATACCATGAATAAAGTGGGATTTACCCCAGAAATACAAGGGCAGTTCAACATAATCCATGTAACACATCATATTAACAACAAAGGAAACATACCCACATGAGCATCTCAACAGATTGTAGAAAAAGCACTTGACAAAATTCAACTCCTTTTATGATAAAATACTCAGCAAAACAGGAATAGAAGGGAACTCCCTTGACATGATAAAAAAAAATTCATGAAAAATCCACATACAACATTCAGTGATAAAAGACTGAAAGCTTTCCCTCTAAGGTCAAGAATAAGACAAGGATGCCTAACATCATCACTGTTATTCAGCATTGTACTGGAAATCCTAGAGAGAGCAATTATGCAAGAAAAAGAAATAAAGGCATCCAAATTGGAAGGGAAGAAGAACTATCCCTATTTGCAAATGGCGTGATTCTACATAGAGAATATCCCAAAGAATCCACCAAAAAATTAATACATGAATTCAACAGTTGTAAGTCACAGATCAATATACAAAAATCAATTGTTTCTATACACCAGCAATGAATAATCTAAAAAGGAAATAAAGAAAACAATTACTTTACTACAACATCCAAAAGAATAAAATACAAGTAATAAACTTAATCAAGGAGGTGAAAGACGTGTACATTAAAAACTATAAAAACAATGCTGAAAGAAATGAAAGACCTAATTAAATGGAAAGGTATTCTCAGTTCACAGATTAAAAAAAAGACCACACAACTAAAATGCACTACTCTCAAAAGTGATCTACAGATTCATTGCAATCCCTATAAAAATTCCAATGGCCTTTCTTGCATAGATGCATAAACTAATCCACAAGTTCATGTGGAATTGCAAGGAGCCTCAAATAGTCAAGACAATATTGAAAAAGGAAAAGCTGGAGGATGCACGTTTTCTGATTTCAAAACTCACTACAAAGCTACATTAACCAGAATAGTGAAGTACAAACATAAGGATAGATATATAGACCAATGGAAAGAATAGAAGGCCCAGAAAGAAACCCAAATATCTATGGCCAGTTGATTTTTTTACAAGGATACCAAGACCATTCAATGGAGAAAAAAATAGTCTCTCTTTAACAGATGGTGCTGGGATATCTGGATAACCTTATGCAAATGAATGAATTTGGATGCCTACTTCACTCCATATGCAGGCATACTTCATTTTGTTGCACTTTGCTTTACTGCATTTCACAGATAGTATGTTTTTTACAAATTGAAGATTTATGGCAACTCTACATCAATTAAGTCTATCAGTGCCATTTTTCCAACAGCATTTGCTCACTTTGTGTCTCTGTCACATTTTGGTAATTCTTGCAATATTTCAAACTTTTTCATTATTTGTTATTCAGATCTGTGATCAGTGATCTTTGATTACCATTGTAATTATTTAGGGGGCACCATGAACCATACCCATATAAAACAACAAATGTAATCAATAAATGTTGTATGTGTTCTAACTAGTCCACTAACCAGGCATTCTTCCATCTCTACCCCTCTCCCTAAGCATCCCTATTTCCTGAGACACAACAATATTGAAATTACACCAATTAATAACTCTACAATGTCCTCTAAGTGTTCAAGTGAAAGGAAGAGTCACATATGTCTCACTTTATATCAAAAGCTGGAACTGATTAAGCTTAGTGAGGAAGGCATGTTGAAAAGCCAACATAAGCTGAAAGCTAGGTCTCTGGAGCCAAACAGCCAAGTTGTGAATACAAAGGAAAAATTCTTGAAAGAAAAGTTCTACTCCAGTGAACACATGAACAAGAAAGCAAAGCAGTCTTATCGCTGAAATGGAAAAAATTTTAATGGTCTAGATAGAAGATCAAATCAGACACAACATTCCCTTAAGCCAAAACCTAATCCAGAACAAGGCCCTAACTCCCTTCAGTTCTATCAAGGCTGAGAGAGGTGAGGAAGCTGCAGAAGGAAAGCTTGAGTATAAGAAAAGAAGGCATCTCCATAACAAAAGTGCAAGGAGAAGCGGCAAGATATCCAGAAGATTTTGCTAATTAAGGAAGGTGGCTACACTAAGCAACAGATTTTCAATATGGATGAAATAGCCTATTGGAAGATGTCATCTAGAATTTTCATAGATAGAAGTCAATGTCTGACTTGAAAAGCTTCAAAGAACAGGCTCTCTTATTAGGGTCTAATGCAGCTGGTGACATTAAGTTGAAGCCAATGCTCACTTACCATTCTAAAGTTCATAGAGCCCTTAAGAATTATGCTAAATCTATTCTGCCTGTGCTCTAGAAATATAACAAAACCTGGATGATAGTGCATCTGTTTATAACATGGTATACTGAATATTTTAAGTCCACTGTTGAGACCTACTGCTCAGAAAAAAGTTTCTTTCAAAATGTTACTGCTCATTGACAGTGCACCTGGTCGTCTGAGAACTCTAATGGAGATGTACAGTGAGGTTAATGTAGTTTCATGCCTAACACAACATCCATTCTGTAACCCACAGATCAAGAAGTATTTTTGACTTTCAAGTATTATTATTTAAGAAATACATTTCATAAGGCCATTGCAGCCATAGGTAGTGATTCTTTTGATGCATCCAGGAAAAGTAAATTGAAAACCTGTTGGAGGGGCACCTGGGTGGCTCAGTCAGTTAAGCATCTGCCTTCAGTGCAGGTCATGATCCCAGGGGATCCTGGGATCGAGTCCCGCATCGGTCTCCCTGCTCAGTGGAGAGCCTGCTTCTCCCTCTCCCTCCCACTCTGCCTACTTGTGCTATCTCTCGTCAAATAAATAAATAAAATCTTTAAAAAAAAAACCTTTTGGAAAAGATTCACCATTCTAAATGTCATTAAGAATATGTGATTAATGGGAAGAGGTCAAAATATCAACATTAACAGGAGCTTGGAAGAAGTTGATTCCAACTCTCAATGATGACTTTGAAGGATTTAAGACTTCAGTGGAGGAAGTAACTATAGATGTGGTGGAAATAGAAAGAAACCTAGAATTTGAAGGGGAGCCTGAAGATGTGACTGACTTGCTGCAATCTCATGATCAAACTTTAACAGATGAGTTACTTCTTACAGATAAAAAAAAAAAAGTGACTTCTTGAGATGGAGTCTACTCCTAATGAAGATGCTGTGAGGATTACTGAAATGAAAACAAAGGATTTAGGATATGACACAAACTTAGCAGGGTTTGAGAAGATTCACTCCAATCCTGAAAGAAGATCTTCTGTGCGTAAAATGCTATCAAAGAACTTTGCATGCCACAGAGAAATCATTTGTGAAAGGAAGAGTCAATGGATGTGGCAAATGTCATTGTGTTAAGAAATTGCCACAGCCACCCAACCTTCAGCAACCACTGCCCTGATCAGTCAGCAGCCATTAACACTGAGGCAGGACCCTCCACCAACAAAAAGATTATAACTTGCTGAAAGCATAGATGATCGTTAGCATTTTTAGCAATAAAGTATTTTTCAATGAATGCATGTACATCATTTATTTTAGACATAATGCTATTGCACATTTAATACAGTATAATGTAAACGTAACTTTTATATGCACTGGGTAACCAAAAAAATTCATTTGACTTTATTGTGACATTTGCTTTATTGTGTTGGTCTGGAAATGAACCTACAATATCTCAGTGGTATGACCGTACAAATATAATTCAGAATTGACCAACAACCTAAATAGTTAAAACTATAAAACTATTACAAGAAAATATCAGATTAAATCTTTATTACGTTGAATTTGGCAGTGGATTCTTAGTTTGACACAAAAAGCATAAACAACAAAAGAACAAATAAATTGGGTTTCATCAAAATTAAAAACTTTTGTGCATCAAAGGACATTATCAAGAAAGTAGACAATTCACAGAACGGGAGAAACATTGGCAAATCATGTATCTGATAAGAGTTTAATATCCAGAATATATAAAGAACTCTTACAACACAATAATAAAGAGAACCCAATAAAAATGAGAAATAGACTGGAATAGATATTTCTTCAAAGAAGATATACGACTGGCCAATAAGCACGTGAAAAAGATAGCCAACTTCATCAGTCATTGAGGAAATGCAAATTAAAGCCACAATGTGATATCACCTCCTCACACATACTAGGATGGCTATAATTTAAAAAAAAAAAAAAAAAGGAAAATAAGTTTGGGAGAAATGTGGAGAAGTAGGAAGGCTTTACATTTCTTTGGATATATAAAATAGTACAGCCACTGCTGGGGCACCTGGGTTGCTCTGTCCATTAAATGTCCGACTATTGATTTCAACTCAGGTCATGATCTCAGGGTTGTAGGATCAAGCCCCGTGTAGAGCCTGCTTAAGATTCTCTCTCTCCGTCTGCCTTTCTCACCTCAGTCTCCTCAACTGTCAAATAAGGAATTGATTAGTTTTCCAGGTTTGTTATCCTATGATTCTAAAAAGTTAAAATAGGCTTCACTTATATGAGCTCTTTTACTTAAACCAGTGATTTTTCACTAAGGACATTTTTGCCCTGAAGGGAACATTTAGCAATGTCTGGAGACATTTCTGGTTGTCATAACTGGGGATGGAGTTGCTACTGGCAGCTAATGGGTACAGGCTAGGGATGCTGCTAAATACCCTGCATTGCACAGGACAGCCTCCCACAACAAAGAATTATCTGGCCCAAAATGTTAATGGTACCATCGTTGAGATACCCTGACTTAATAAACAGAAAATTCACACCATTCTCACATATGCAATTTGTGACATTGAAGTTAGTGCTTTTCTAACTTCAGAGATATAAAATTCCTGATCCAGGTTATCAACTGTTTACCAAAGTCAAGGATACTACAAGCTACTTACTCTGAATAATTTTCATTTTTTTTGTATGGGTAGAAAAGTAAAATTAAAATTAAAACATAATAACAACATAGTGATTCAGAAAGAGCCCTCCTAAATTAAACATAGTTAGGTTCAAATAATACCTCAGTTAAATACTTAGTGTGACTTCAGGCAAGTTACTTAACTTGCCAGTATAAGATGATGATAATATTTCTGTCATAGGGATTTGTGAACGAGATAATGGGTTATAAATAAGAGTTAAATGAAGGTTGTCATTATTCCAATTTGCTAGGCAGGCTGAATATGGCTGGAAAGTTGCAGGTTGCTCTTCACTTTTCTAGAATCTCCCTGATTTCCTCCTTCCCAATTCTCTTTTAATTTTGTCTTTCTAATCTGCTGTGAACCAAGATATTAGACATCCACCCTGCCAACCTTTTTAGAATTGGGTCTAAAACTAGTTCTAAGTGAAGGCCTGCAAAGCTCCTGGGGGCAAAGTGCATAGATTTCTGCATGTTGACTGCTTAGAGGCCTTAACTTCTAGGTTCCCACCTATGTCCCAAATAACAGAAGTCTGTTATATAAATAACCTCTAAGTGTTGTTTCTATTATATTACAATAAAATATTGAAAAAAGTTTCCCGAGTAATTATTTTGTTCATACTGTCCAGTAAAATCCCTTGGAATTTAGAAATGCTGTGTTAGATGATGGGAAAATCTAATGCACCAGAACCTAAGATCCATCCTAAAAAATAACATGATACCTTGGTATTTTTAAGTTATAAGCTATTGAGAGCTTAGAGCAGTGATAATCAGACCCACAAATTTAAAACCTGTCTTTCACTTGCAAATAGCATTTCTTCAATACTTCTAATACTTCTGTAAAAGAGTATTATGGAATAATAGATCTTTTGTATAGTTCAAGAGTTATAATCTCTTCTAGCCATCAAGATATCTTAATCTTGTGTCCATAAACCTCTCTTTCCAACTTTTCATACTATTCCATGGATGAATTCCACGTGTGCCAAATTCTGCATTTGTGTGTCCGTATTTTGACACCTAAATAGAAGAATCTCTGGGCCCACAGTGGCTATGTATCTTTCAATGAATGGTATTTTAAAATATGGGTCCAGTCATAGTACAAGTACTACAGGGTTTTACTGTATTTTCTAGTTAGACACTGATGAAGTAAACTTTAAATCTGAGGAAAACAAAATTTTTCAAAATGAGCACATACTGTCATTTTAAAATATAGCTCTTCATTCCTAAACTTTTCTCCAAAGTGGCAGATACTGCTGATCGTTTCCCAATATGTTCTCCCCCTTTTCTAAAATGTTTGTTGTTGTTTTTTTCCAGGACTCATTGATACACAGCAAAATACTACCCTTTCCAATTTCCCTTGTACCCCTTATGGCAAAGCTCTGACCAATGAGATCTATGTAATTTCCAGGGCTTTCTTTACCCTTATCTTTCTCCTCTTTCTGCTGGCTGGAACCTTATTCATGGCTTACAGCTGGGCTTGTGTAAGAGGGAAACAAATTTCTATCTTATTTAAGCCACTATTATTTTGGTCTCGAACAGTAGCTGATCCAATGACCCAATACAAAACTTTATTCCAAAAAAAAAAACTGAACAAATTGTTAGATATTTAATTTCAGGGAGGATTTTAAGGCTCCCGGCAGTTTAGTTTCTAGCCATTCTGCAACCTGATAGATAAATCAATACTTAATGTTGTTCTCAACCAATATTAGGTAAATAATCAATAATGTAAAAATATAAGGTTGGGGTGCCTGGGTGGTACAGTTGGTTAAACATCCAATTCTTGGTTTCGGCTCAGGTTACGATCTCAGGCTGGTGAGATCCAGCCCTGTGTTGGGCTCCGCGCTCAGCGGGGAGTCTGCTTAAGAATCTCTCTCCCTTTCCACAACCCCCCCCCAGCTCTCCTTCTGCATGTGGGGGTCTCTCTCTTTCAAATAAATAAATAAATAAATCTTTAAAAAATAAAATAAAAATATAAGCTTGACACTTTAGGATTTTGCTCTAATATCAGGACATTACAGCATTACATAAAATAATAATAGAAAGAGTAATTGTGATGGATTAAGTCTAGGGTATCTGAAATAGTAGGTCAAATAAATTTTATGTTTGTTTGGGTTTTTTTCCTCAGAGCTAAACCTTGCAGCATTCCAATACTGGCCACAGGCAAATTTGGCTGCAGATAAGGGATATAACCCATAATCAGAGCTCTCAGCACAGTGGGTATTTGCTGACTCTGGATTGATACTGGCTGACTCCCAAGCTTCAGAATATTTTTATACCTAGACCCTATATCCTCAACTATTCTAGAGGTATAGGACTAGATTACATGTGATATCAGGCTTTGCTTTTTTTTTTTAACTCAAAAAAATCGGTTCTAGCCCAAAGAGGTTAAAAACTGGTAGCAATTTTCTAACAATATTTGGAACTATGTCTAGGAGAGTCTTTCCACTGAATTTACAGGTGTTGAGAGACTGAGGTCTTAGTGAGTCACAAATCTGCACCCACCTCCTCAGGATAAGATATTCAGAGATTAAGGTACTCAAAGAATTGGTTAAATGTCTATCTTTACACTGATCTGACTGGGAAAAAAAAAAAAAAGGCTATCTTTAAATCTTGACCTGGGAGTATTATTGTATTTCCTGAAATAATCTAGGGAAGACAAAATTTTACTTATATTGCAATATGGTGGGATTTCCTTCATTAGGTTATATGCTCTATCATGGATTTTAAGTGTTACATTGCCAGCACATAGAGAAGCTACTAATGAATGAATGTAGAATTTGGTTCAGTGTATGCCTTGGGGTTCAATAGTTGTGACATTTTTTTAACCTTAAAAAAATTCTCCACTTACATATGTGAATAAATGAAATTAATTTGGGGGGCATTTAATTATTTTAGGTTTCTGTGTGACAGAACATAGTTTGGCCTGTGGCTAATATTTAAATCCACAATCCCGTTGCAATTAAAAGAGGGAATCCTGGAATCAAATCCCAGCAATGTTATTAACTCATGGTGTGATCTTGGGAAACTCAGTTTCCTCACTGGAAAACAGGGGAAATGTTTTCTATGAGCTCTGAAATTCTGATTTTAGTGCTCAGATTATAATAGGTTCTCAAAGTTTGTTGAGTAAGTGATTCTGTATTGCACTCAAGACCTCAAATTTAATTAGTAAAAGACTGAAACATTCCTTGAAAGATTTTACTTTAAACAGAAAAATTTCTGAAAACTATTTCTGGGTAAACATTCCAAACTTAGTAATTTTATTAGTCAAATATTTAATCAAATATGAGAAAATTTATTTTTGCATATCTGATCCATAAGCAGCAAGTAAGTCTACCCAATTCCTTACTTTCAACAATTTTGCCCATATCATTAACAGCTTTTAATAGCTCAGCCTCAGAAATAAATCAAAATATGAAAGTAATTATTGTATTTTGCACATTTAATTGGAAAGCATTTTTTAAAGTTTTAACCATATTACATTCCTGATATTCAACTGTTTTTGGTTTTCAAATTTGGCAATTCTATATGGTTCAAACTGAATATATTTAGTATTAAATACAATGTTTAAGAAATAATATGACAATAGGGGTTCCAATCCTCTCATTCTACCTTTTACTGGTTATCATCTCCTACCTGTTAGGGGTGTTGCAGGTATTTTTCTAAAATTTCATAATATTGTGTCTCTCTTCTACATAGCATTTGTAACTTGTGGTTTAAAACTAGTATAAATCATTGCATTTTGCCAAATATCCTAAAGGGCTGGTACGAATAATGAAAGTTTTTATAGAAAGAATATACTGATAGTTCCTTAATATTCCTTGATTATTTAGCTCTGTGCTTCACAAACTTTAACGTTCTTAACAAGCCCTGGAGAACTTATTCAAACACAGGTTTCAGAGATTCTGACTCAGTAGACAGGGGTGGGGCCATGAATTTGCCTTTCTTACAAACTCTCACATTACCCTTAGGTTGCTGGATCTTAAGCTCATACTTTTGAGAAACACTGACGTGGAGTACTGAAGAGACTTCTTTGTAACAAGGCCTCTTCCTTATTTTGGTCTTTCAGTAAATAAAACTCAAGTTGATGAGGTGTGATAAAGGCCCTTAAGCCAGTTTGTAAAGGACTACATTCACTTAGTTGTAAGATAACTGTAAATTGGATTTGCTCTGACTTGGGTCTCTACAGCCCACAACCGCAGGACCGCTAACTCCAAAGAACGTGTTCACCTGTCCGGCCTTTAGAACCTCCCGGAGCGCGGGCTTGCCGGGACGGCAAGGGTCACCCCAGCCCCGCCGCTAGGCCAGGCTCGCTTCTTTGCAAGCGTTATCAGAGGCAGCGCTTCCAGCCTGACAAACTGCAGGAGGCTCCAGATAGTGAAGCGCGTGGGCGCCAATCTAGGAGACCAAACGCGACCCACCGCGGGCGGCCAATCCAACCCCATCCGCGAGTCTTCTCTCCGCCAGGGTCCTTCCCGGAGCCCACGGGGCCTAGCAGGGTCGACAGAGGGCCCCTTAAGGGGTGCAGCGAGCAGGTTCGGACCCGCGGAGATCACGCGGCGAGTCTGCGCTCTGAGCCGCCACCTCCGAGCAGTGGCCGGAGTGCCGCCTTACTGGGAGCCACTCGGCGCAAGGACCTACCCAGCGCCGGCTCTCTCTCGATCAGAGGAATTTCTACTGGTCCGCACTAAGACCGGCGAGCTAGCCTACTCTTCTCGGCCCACTCCGTCGTGCCGGGCTTGCGAAGATGTCCGCCAAGCCCGACGCCGGCTTCGTGAAAGAGGCTTCTCGCCAGATCCTGGCCGGTGGTTCCGCTGGTAAGGCAGCCCCGCCCCGCCGCGGGCCAGTCGCTTTTCCCTTCCCTTTCGCGTGTCCCGAAAACTTTCCTCAGACGAGTCTCCCGACCGAAGTTTCTCCTCTGAATTGCGCGCTGCCCACGCAGCGCCCGAGCCCGCCGAGTGCGACAGCAAAGGAAGCCTGGACCGGGCGGCGGACGCCTGGTGCCCCAGGTCAAGTCGCCGCCGCCCCGCGCCGCCGCTCCCGGGTGCCCCGCCTCCCGTGTCCCTAGCCTGGAAAGCGAGCGAGGCAGCCCCAAGGCCTGCAACTGGGACGAGGCCTTTATGCCTCGCTGGTTTCTTTACTTGAAACAATCCAGTTTCCGTCAGACTTAGTGTTGCTCTCAGTTGTAGCCTTCTTCTGGGTAATTCAGGTCTTACGTAACTCCTGCCTTCCCTCATTAAAGTACACACCTCGGGACTCCGCAGGTCTTCTCCACGCAGGCTGTGCTTGCTTGGGGCTATTCGTGCCTTACATAGGCATACTAAAATTAAATGCATATGTTAACACATATAAACACCTTTGGTATAATCGGCTCACGTTAATTTGTGGAGAGTTATGCTGTGGGGAAAAAACCTTCAGAAAAAATTTGTTAGAACTAATCGTGGAAATAGTTACTAAGTGCGGCTAGAGAAAGTTACTGACCCACGAGATTATGTCGTGCGAATGTGTGTTAAAAGATATTTTAAAACATAAATTATGAGTTAATTGAAAATTTAATTTTTCATAACATGCGTTTTTATTTTAAATTTATAATTACTGTAATTCATCACCATAAAACATTTTTATAAATGTAAATAGTCTCTTAATAAGTTATACTGTGGCAACTCTAGTAAATCATATTAAGAGAGTGATTAGGGGCGCCTGGGTGGCTCAGATGGTTAAGCGTCTGCCTTCAGCTCAGGTCACAATCCCAGGATCGAGTCCTGCATCAGGCCCCTTACTCAGCGGGGACCCTGCTTCTCCCTCTCCTTCTACTGCTCTCCCTGCTTGTACTCTTCTCGCTCTGTCAAATAAATAAATAAGATCTTTAAAAAAGAGAGAGACTAGATGTCTAATGTTTCACATAGACTAGTAAAATTTATTTTCAAACAAACTTGGACTTTTTATAAAGGCCTATTATAAATTATGACTAGTTATCAGTATGTCATGAACTACTTGCCTCTCAGGAGTTGCACACACTGCCAGATGTATCAGTTACAGTCTGTATACTTTCCTAAAGATGATACTTCATTAATATGGCAATCAAAGTATTCATCTTTTATATGTGATTGTGTTTTGTCCATCCATAATTACGATGTTAGTGGCCCCACTGTCTACTTTTTTAGTTGTTTGTCAGTAGTGATGATGAATTTTCACCAATTTACTCACCATTTTGGCCAGTTTCACAATGTCCAAGACTCTGCTAGCTGTCCTGACTCAGTTGATTCAGAATCCATGACCCTGATCAAAGAAAACTTAGGTGTCCCAATAGGAGAATAAGGCTGATTAGTGAACATCCTAACCTATGACTAATGATTCAGAAGCATCTGTAATTGGCTTAGATGATCATACTGTATGCTAGACACAGCTAAATTCAAGGGATGTTAAGAGTAGATCAAACTATAATCCTACTTACACTGTTTTGTTGGATGATAAATATTTGGCACAAATATAATGTGTGATTCCATCATGTAACTAATATGAATGAAAATTAGTATATTTCTAAGGTAAATTAAACATAGTGTAGTTGATTTATATAGTTAGTACTATGGAATTATTGATAAATGATGAGAATTTGTACTTTCATCATAGTATAGAAAAACAGTCATGTTTTCTTCTACTTGGGCAATAACATTTTCATAAAATTTTATATTTATTGGACTTCAATAAATGCAGACTAATCATATTACATATACTAGGTCAAGGGCCAAAAATAAATTAATATACAAGAAAGGTAGAATTTTAATAAATATAGAAAATGCATTTGAATTTGTAGTGCTGGAGTTCTGACTACTGATAATGTCATCAAATGCAACACCTCTGTGTGTATATTATATGACCTTTGGAAGATAAAGGTTAAAAATACATTCTGGCTTTCTTAAGGGGAAAAAAAAACTGGGGAGGTTTATTGGAGAAATACCAGGGTTTCTCATGGAATTCAAGGTCTTGATACCTCCCTGGAGGAGACTGGAATCAGGAGCTAGAGCACTGAGGGGAACTCAGGAAGTGAGCTCTTGCTATCTCTTACCCTTCCTCACTTTGTGAAATGGTTAAGCATTTCCAAGGCAGTGGGGTGGTGGTTAATAATAGGGTCACAGGTAGTACAAATATAGTTGTTAGGACAGCTTGCCATACTTCCATAGATTTGCCTGGTAATGAGTAAACATGCCCAAATGGATTCAGACAGCTAATTACTTATAAAGACAGGAAAAGCAACTCATTATGGTGTCAGTTTCCTGTGTCCCTTATTCCATGGAGGACACCAAACTGAAGAGACCAGATGATACACGGTATGAACGGTGGTGAGGAGACACCTCAGAACAACAGCCAGTCTTATCCACTTACACTGAAGGCTGCAGCTTTCCCTAAGTGGAAGTGAGGTGGAAAGTCTTGTGTTCAACTGACACTAGGGAGATAGATGAGAAATGGCCTCTGCAGTCTTCCATGAGATAACGGGAGAAACCGCTTCTCAGTGCTTCCTCACCAGTCTGCTTATCTTGCCTTAGTGCAGAGGAAATCACGGGGCATTCTGCCAAGACTCAGCTCAGACTGTGGCCTAGCCCTGCCTATAGGGCTATATGGAGATGTGCAAGGTTGTCAGCATGCCAGGCTGTGGAGGTATTTCCCTGTGTCCTTCTGGTGCCTTCATCAGTCTTTTTGCTTACAATTGACTGCTGTTTGCTGCTCTTTCGTCCACGTGACGGAGTGTGGTTCCTAACAGCTCTTGAATTTACATGCTCTTGACTTCTGTTCTGTGGAGACAGTGAGATACTGACTTCCTTTTTTTTTCAGTTCTTGTGTAAAATCATGGGAAAGACTCAAAACCCAATTTTGGACAGGGGCCCACCTCTGCCACCAATCAGTTGTAGCCACTGCCCATGTGGATGTGTGAGGGGGGCCGCAGTGGGCATGGGGACTTCAGTGGAGATTTATTTTCCAGAGAAGCCAGATACATCATGAGATGGCCAGTAGATGTCTTTCATAATGATAATAGGTCTGTCTTTCATTAAAAGATGGTTTGTGATATTTGTATTTAAAAGACCAAAGAGATTGATGCACTGACAGTTGCTTGGACAATATACATTTAAAGACTGGCCTTGAGCTTGTAGCTATAGCTAATATATAGTTATTGTTACCAGGGCAACTTTGTTTTATATGATGAAAGCTATGCTCAAGACAAGTAGGTATGAACTGAAGTTTTACAGAGTGGGCTTCTAGTCTGTATTTTCAGCTTCAGGTAATCACATAAGATTCACATGAAAGAATAGAAGCCAATGATGAGAGCTTCAGGAAGATCAGCAAGGCTAAACACTACAGGAGGGCTAAGGATGTGAATGAGAAGGGGCCCTTGTATCACACCCTTTCATTTTTGATGGCCGTGTAATATTCCATTATATATATAATGTATATATAATATATACATATATATATATAAACACACACACACCCCACATCTTCTTTATTCATTCATCTGTCAATGGACATCTGGGCTTTTTCCACAGTTTGGCTATTGTGGACGTTGCTGCTATAAACCGTACCCCTTCGGATCACTACATTTGTATCTTTGGGGTAAATACCCAGTAGTGCAATTGCTGGGTCATAGGGTAGCTCTGTTTTCAACTTTTTGAGGAATCTCCATCTGTTTTCCAGAGTGGTTGTACCAGCTTGCATTCCCACCAACAGCGTAGGAGGGTTCCCTTTTCTCCATATCCTCCCCAACATCTGTGATTTCCTGACTTGTTAATTTTAGCCATTCTGACTGGTGTGAGTTGGTATCTCATTGTGGGTTTGATTTGTATTTCTCTGATGCCAAGTAATGTTGAATATTTTTTCATGTGTCTGTTGGCCATTTGTAGGTCTTCTTTGGAGAAATGTCTGTTCATGTCTTCTGCCCATTTGATTGGATTATTTATTCTTTGAGTGTTGAGTTTGATAAGTTCTTTATAGATTTTGGATACTAGCCCTTTATCTGATAAGACATTTGCAAATACCTTCGGTTGTCTTTTGGTTTTGTCGACTGTTTCCTTTGCTATGCAAAATCTTTTTATCTTGATGAAGTCCCGATAGTTCATTTTTGTCTTTGTTTCCCTTGCCTTTGGAGACATGTCTAGCAAGAAGTTGCTGTGGCTGAAGTCAAAGAGGTTGCTGCCTGTGTGCTCCTCTAGGATTTTGATGGATTCCCGTCTCTCGTTTAGGTCCTTCATCCATTTTGAGTCTATTTTTGTGTATGGTGTAAGGAAATTGTCCAGTTTCATTCTTCTGCTTGTAGCTGTTCAATTTTCCCAGCACCATTTGTTGAAGAGACTGTCTTTTTTCCATTGGACATTCTTTCCTGCTTTGTCAAAGATTAGTTGACTATAGAGTTGAGGGTCCATTTCCAGGTTCTCTATTCTGTTCCACTGATCTTTGTGTCTGTGTTTGTGCCAGTACCATACTGTCTTGATGATTATAGGTTTATAATAGAGCTTGAAGTCTGGAATTGTGATGCCTCCAGCTTTGGTTTTCTTTTTCAACATTCTTCTGCTATTTGGGGTCTTTTCTGGTTCCATACAAATTTTAGGATTATTTGTTCCAGCTCTGTGAAAAAAGTTGATGGTATTTTGATAGGGATTGCATTGAATGTATAGATTGCTCTAGGTAGACATTTTGACAATATTTGTTCTTCCAATCCATGAGCATGTTTTTTTTTCCCATTTCTTTGTGTCTTCCTCAATTTCTTTCATGAGTGTTCTATAGTTTTCTAAGTACAGATTCTTTGCCTCTTTGGTTAAGTTTACTCCTAGATATCTTACGGTTTTTGGCATAATTGTAAATGGGAGCGACTCCTTAATTTCTCTTTCTTCTGTCTTGTTGTTGGTGTATAGAAATGCAACTGAGGGGCGCCTGGGTGGCTCAGTTGGTTGGGTGACTGCCTTCGGCTCGGGTCATGATCCTGGAGTCCCGGGATCGAGTCCCGCATCGGGCTCCCTCCTCGGCGGGGAGTCTGCTTCTCCCCCGACTCTCCCCCCTCTCATGTGCTCTCTCTCTCTCTCTCATTCTCGCTCTCTCAAATAAATAAA
The DNA here is from genome assembly GCF_037043125.1 of Eumetopias jubatus. Lineage (NCBI taxonomy): Eukaryota > Metazoa > Chordata > Mammalia > Carnivora > Otariidae > Eumetopias > Eumetopias jubatus. The sequence goes on from NW_028274813.1 coordinate 59,593,236, forward strand.
TAAATAAAATCTTAAAAAAGAGATGCAACTGATTTCTGTGCATTGATTTTTTTTTTTTTTTTTTTTTTTTTTTTTATATCTGGCCATGTTGCTGAATTCCTATATGAGTTCTAGCAATTTTGGGGTGGAGTCTTTTGGGTTTTCCACATGTCATCTGGAAAGAATGAGAATTTGACTTCTTCTTTGCCAATTCAGATGCCTTTTATTTATTTATTTGTTTATTTTGGTGGTGGTTGTCTGATTGCTGAGGCTAGGCCTTCTAGTACTGTGTTGAACAGCAGTGGTGATAGTGGATATCCCTGCTGTGTTCCTGACCTTAGGGGAAAAGCTCTCAGTTTGTCCCTGTTGAGAATGATATTTGCTATGGGCTTTTCACATATGGCTTTTATGATTTTGAGGTATGTTCCTGCTATCTCTACACTGTGGAGAGTTTTATTGAGGAAAGGATGCTGTACTTTGTCAAATGCTTTTTCTGCATCTATTGAGAGGATCATATGGTTCTGGGACATCTTTTTCTGTTTCTCACAATGACCAAAGGTATTGGTAGCAACCTGACAGCACTACTGATAGAATTCCCCCCAAACTCTCTAGAGTTCCCAAGGTCCCTTAGGCCTCAGCATTTCATATCATTACCTTTTCTGCTCACCAGTAGGGCTCCAGGAAGTTTCCCTTCTATGCACATCTCTTCCTTGGAGTTAGGAACTTAGCTTTACCTCAGACCCTCCCATTCTCCTCAATAACCAGTTTGGGTTATTCCATGTGTTTCCAAAGCTCATGGGGTTCTTATTTCCCATGTCATGTAGAAGCCTTTTAGGCTCACTCAGATGGGTATTCTCCCCAAATTCTCATTGGGCTTTTGCCTCTAACTTCAGAGTTTTCCAGGGTCTCTGGCAAGTCCTCATGGATCCCTGAGAGACGCTGCTCTCACCAGAGCCTGTCAAAGTCCTTCCTCAGGCCTAGGTCTTGTCCACACTGAATTCCCTTGCACAGTAGCATCTCTAAGACCCTCCACCTCCTGTCTCCCAGAATCTCATACTCATATTCCCAGAAGTCTGCCAGTACCACTTGGAGAACTTCCTAGAGCATTTCCCCTCCTTATAACTTTTACATCATCACCATTCATGCAGGACACTGATTTATTTCCCAAAATTTTCAGGCTCCTCTCCAGCCCCACCCTAGTACTTTGTACGTTGTAGGCACACATCCCCATCATATCTCCAATCACAATTTTTATTTTGTGTCTTCCTAGAGATATTCTAGTCAAATTGTGTAGTCAAAGTGTTCTGAAAACAAGTTTTCCAATTTTGCACTAGACATAGTTCCAGTACTTTGTGCAGTTTGTCTCATTAATCACCTTCAAGGGGTCAAATGAGAAAGTGAAACGAAAAACCTTTCTTAGGGGGAAAGAAACCTGGGTTCATGGATAGGTCTCTGGGAAGTTAACTATTGAGAGTATATGTAAAATGCATTATACTGGTGGAAGAGTCAAGGCTTTCAACCTAAAAAGGTAACTAAAATGGTATTGGATAATTTCAAATCTTATTTTTTAAACTCCTGATCTTATGTATCTTCATTTTTTTACACGATTTCTACCATTTTTTGCTTTAACCCATAGTAGTAAAATACAGTTAAAAGAGGTACCTTAACAGGTAGTCTGTATATTAGTAGTCCTCTGGACTTTAATTTGGGCTAAGTAATAAAAGGGTCAGTGCATCGGGGGGTAATCAAGGTTGAAATTTTGATCAAGGAAACGTCTTTTTCAGAATGGGTGCAAAGGGGACACACACGTGATATGGATAAATGACACCTTTGGAACGTCAGGATTTGGGAAACTGCAATTGTTTGATAATAAATAGCAGGTTGTAGTGAAACAGGTGAGCCCTTATGACATATCAAAGGGAGGCTGGAACCCATTATCTGGGTAAGTAGGTAGGAAAAATTCCCCTTATTTCAACCACATAGGAGGAAGCAACTCTGCTGCTCAAATTAATTATAAAATACCTTTAAAAGATGCATTTTAATTAAAATGTCTTCTCTCTCTCTTTTTAAAATTTTTATTTAAATTCAATTTAATTAACACATACTGTATTACTAGTTTCAGAGGTAAATTTAGTGATTCATCAGTTGCATACAACACTCAGTGCTCATTTCTTCAAGTGCCCTCCTTAATGCCCATCACGCAATTACCCCATCCCCCCATCCACCTCCCCTCCAACAACCCTCAGTTTGTTTCCTATAGTTAAGAGTCTCTTATGATTTGCCTCCTCTGTTTTCATCTTATTTTTTGTTCCCTTCCCCTATGTTCATCTGTTTTGTTTCTTAAATTCCACATATGAGTGAAATCATATGGCATTTGTCTTTCTCTGACTGACTTATTTCGCTTAGCATAATACCCTCTAGTTCCATCCACATGATTGCACATGGCAAGATTTCATTCTTTTTGATGGCTGAGTAATATTCCATTGCATGTGCGTGTGTGTATGTGTATATATACACCGTATCTTCTTTATCCATTCATCTGTCGATGGACATGTGGGCTCTTTCCATAGTTTAGCTATTGTGGACATTGCTGCTATAAACATTGATTGGGGTGCATGTGCCCCTTCATATCACTATGTTTCTATTCTTTGGATAAATACGTAGTAGTGCAATTGCTGGGTCGTAGGGTAGCTCTGTCTTGTCTCAAAGAAAATCTAGTTCTCAAAAATATGAATTTAAGTAAGAACAAAATATGAATTTCATAACCATATTTCAAAGGATTTCTTATTTTACTGTCCTTCAGTGAAAGACATTTTAAAAGCATAAGTGTAAGGTGTGGGTACATGATTCAGTTGACGTAAAAACACGAATCAACTTTAACACAACATTTTAGGAACACCTTGTTAAACCAGCACTTCCTCATCTCGTTTGCCTATGCACTGCCTTCCCCTCCCCTTGACTACAACATCTCAGAGCACTGAGAACCTGGTGTTTTAGGTAGAGCATAGTAGATGCTCAGAAATGGATGTTGACTGTATTAATGACTAAATATCAGAAACTTGAGCCACAGAATATATTCTTAGGGTCCAACTCTGAAGAGAGAAAAATATGCTGAGGTTCAAGTCATCAGACAATGAATATTTGCAACAGTACTTCCCTTTAACAGTATTTTCTTACATTGTAATCATTCAGTAAACAAAGTGAAAAAATTATCTTCAGGTCTAAAATGTTTGCCACCTTATGAGTGAGAAGTCCATGATAATTTTTTAAATTTATGTATCATCTTTTGTTCCAGGACCCCAAAATGAAAAGAGGTGCACAAATCATTTTCAAACGTCTTTATGATTTAAGTAGGTGGTATCTTAAAATGGCAATCAGTGAAACCAGGTTAAGGAATGTCTATGAGATTCTTAATTGCTCTAGATTTTTACTGATTTTTCTTCCCAATTTCTTTTCCTTTTGGTTTTAAATTATTACGTTTGTGTCAATTATTTCTATACTTTGATGTGATCATGGCTTACATACACTCTAAGTATTCTATTAGATCTGTATCTTTTTATCCCTTGTATTAGTTTGCTAGGGCTGTCTGAACAATGTACCACAAACTGGATGGCTTAACATAACAGTAATTTATTGTCTTACACTACTGGCAGTTAGAAGTCTGAAATCAAAATGTGGGTGGGGCTGGTTCCTTCTGGAAGCAGCAAAGGAGAATTTGGTCCATGCCTCTCTCAGCTTCTGGTAATTGCTAACAATCATTGTGTTCTTTGACTGTCATCACATGGCTTTCTCTTCCCATCTGTCTCTGTGTCTGTCCAAATTTCCCTCTCTTTGTAAGGATATCATTGGATTAGGGCCCATTCCAATCCGGCATGACCTTGCCTTCACTTGATTACATCTGTAAAGACACTATTTCTTTCTTTTTTTTTTTTTTAAGATTTTATTTATTTATTTATTTGACAGAGAGGGACAGTGAGAGAGGGAACACAAGCAGGAGGAGTGGGAGAGGGAGAAGCAGGCTTCCTGCGGAGCTCTATCCCAGGATCCTGGGATCGTAACCTGAGCCGAAGGCAGTCGCTTAACAACTGAGCCACCCAGCCCCAAGATGCTATTTCTAAATAAGGTCACATACAAGAGTTTAGGACTTGAACATATCTTTCTTGGGGGGACACAGTTCAACCCACAACAGGCATTTGATTGTATTTTTTTCTTTATATTGTGATTCTCAAGCTCATGTTCCATATCTCAAGCTATGGTCCTGTGTTTCTCTTCCTTTCATTGTCAACCTTTGTGAAAAGTTCTTCACTCAGTTTCCAACCTACTATAATTGGTGTATCTGTCTTTACCTTTCTGCTCAAACTGCTAAATACTTGTTTTCATTCTTAATTTAGCCTAATCTTTGTAAAATTTCACATCTCTGACCAATTTTTCTCTTTAAAGTTGTCTACTGTTGATTGTTACTCTCCTCTTCATATCCACTCACATCTTTACTTTTCCTTTGCTGGTTCCTCTTTTTTCTCTTTCCTCAAAAATTGACATTCTGCAGGGTCCTAAGTTCTCTGCTCCATACACTTTTTTTTTATGAGTTTCAGTTTCAAATGTTGGACAACATTTATTCAACATTTATATACATTACAAAGTGATCACCACAATAAATCTAGTTACCATCTGTCACCATACAGAGCTGTTACAATGTTATTAACTATATTTTCTAGGTTATACTTTGCAGTCTTGATTCTTTTAATGTCTGCAAAAACAGTTTATTGGGTCCGTATGCCACATAATCCTTAACTCTTCCATCTTCTGTAACATGTATAAGGCTTTATTAAGTTGTCCGATAAGAAAATGTGATGAACTTCTTCATTAGAAAAAGCTTTATCTATATTGAACATTATCTTCTCAGGATTCTTTTCAAGAAATTGGGCCAAAGGAACAAAATAATTTTAAAATTTCTTGAAGTGAAATCAGTTTCCAAAGGGTTGGGACTAATATCCTACCTGGCAATTTTGTCCTATCCTCACCAGTACTGACGATGCCAAGTTTTTAATGTTCTGCTTAATTCAGTGGATCTTGTCCTTATTTTAATTTTCATTCACTTCGCTACTAGAAAGGTTGAATTTTTACCATATCAGCTGAATTTTCTTTTACAACTTATTTATGATTTATACCTGTTTATTTATTGGAATCTTACTGGCTTGCTTGCTTTTTTTTTTTTTTTTTTGATGTAGTGTTCTGTGATTCATTGTGTATAACACCCAGTGCTCCATTCAGTACGTGCCCTCTTTAATACCCATCACCAGGCTAGTCCATCCCCCCACCCCCCTCCCCTTGCTCCATACACTCTTACCTCCCTGAGCAAGCCCATCTGCTCTCTGGCTTCAATATTATCAATTTGCACATAACTCCCCAATCTATATTTCCAACTTCTCTGTGTCCTGCAGATTCAGATTTCTAACTTATACAGTAGGAATAACATGGGAACAAGAGTTATGTGGATTTTTAGTGATTTTCAGAGGTAATGTTTCAGAGGTAAATTTTGAAACTAGTATCAGACCATCAAATACCATTTTCTCTTTGTTGTGTCATTGTACTCATCCTTATTTTGAGTTGTCTTTCTCATTCATTCTTTTTGTTACAAGTGACCTTCTCTGGGTGTTTGGGTTTAGATGGACCCTCCCTAATTATCTAGTCAATAATTAAGATCAGACAAACAGGAGACAGTAATATAAATCTTAAGTGATCACATTAATTGAATGATTACTATGTATAAAGTACCTTACTTTGCTTAAATTATTGATAATAATTTGTAGTTTCTTGAGGATGAGGAAAGTGAAGCTCAGAGATATTAAGTAACTTGCTCAAGGCCAGTGACAGAACATGAACTCAAACTCTGTTTTCTTTGCTTTTAGAGCTTTTGCTCCTACCCACTACCCCATCCTGCCTCAGAGTGTGCAAAATGAGAAATCAGGCTAGCAACCCCATACAGAGTATTGCCTTCATAAGACCTCTTTTCCTTCAGGCTGGTTTAAATACTGTAGCTGCTCTAGAAACTCACACATTGATGAACAATCAGGATCTGCCTTTAGCATAATCAGCTATTTCTTGTTTTTGCCAGCCATAGTACAAGTATAAAATTCTCCATATCACCCATCAGGGGACTCTGTCAGCATTGACAGCGCTACCTCTTTTCTGTCATTCCCTACAGGTGATTGATTAGGAATGGGTTGAGCCCCAATCCTTGGGTAATTGTTAAACAAGACTTATACAATTAGGTAAGATACCAGAATGACTGACTGGAGTGAGAGCAACCCCAGAGTAGACTGGGTGAGCCTGGCTGTGAAAAAGGAGGGAATTTAAGTTGCATGAAATAGGTTTGTTTTGAGCTTTTTCATTTGCATGAATCTCGTAGCTTTAAGTGAGCCACAGGGTGAATTTAGCTGAATGTCTGTAAAATCTAGAATGGACTATTATGGGGAGGGGGGTATATAACTTTGGAGAAATAATAATGGAATATATGTTTCAGTAGAATTGAATGACACCTAAAACAGAATTAAGCTCAGAAAGTTCTACATTATGAGAGGGAGGAAGGGAGGGAAGAAATGCCAAATGAGCTAATATTTCTTAAAAATGTATCAATATTTATAGATCATCAAATGTACCAAAATCAGATTAATACAGTTATGGGAAGTATTACTTTTGTTCTTGTTTATGTAGTTGTTGTTGTTATTATTTGGAGAATGATTGTAGAGATAAGTTAAAATACTTTGGAATATATTATAGGTACCTCTCCAGAGATTCAATAATGAGCAAAGTTATTTTGAAGCTTCCTTCTAGGGCAATGCATTTGGTTGGCTACTGTATCACAGTGGATAGACAGTCACATTTGAAAAGAACACCATTCTGTCCTTGTGCAGACCTATAGATGGCACTGTCTTCCTAGGATTTTGGTGATTTGCTTAAAAAAAAAAAAAAAAAAAACTTTCTGCCCACAAAGTTAGATGTAGAAGTGTGTTAACTTCTAGTTAGATCCTACCATTGTAAAACATTTGGAACAGGTGCCTGGCATAGATCATAGAGAATTATACATTTGAAAAATGTAGATGACTGGACTTTGGAATTAATTTTTCTATTTAATTATGATTCTTAACTATGAATGGAAAAATAAGTTTATGTATATGAGTAAGAGAGGTGGGAGCAACTATTTTTATTGCTATAATATTTATGTTCTCTGTGGTGGGTGGTCTTGCTTTTGGATTTAGAGTTTTGGATCAAAAAAATTGTTGATAAGCTTAGCATAAATGTCATATTCATTGCTTTTAGGTCTTGGAGATTACCTTGTGGAAATGAAACTCCTAGATTCCATAATTTTGTTTCTCTAAATTGTCAGAGTTAGAGTGTGTATACATTAGTAGTAAATTATAAGTTTCTGTGAGCAAGATCTACAGTGCCAAATGCATAGTTCTTTTTATTTTTCTATCCGGGGCAGCCACTCAAAATGCCATTTCTTGTTTTAATATAATGAGCTTTAATATAAGAAAGTGAGGGAGGTGTATAAAGAATGTATTTTCTTAAGTTCCAAACAGCATTTTTTTTTTTTTTAGGTTAATGCATACTGTGTGTGGAATTAATGGAAATACTAGGAAGTCCTTGCTACTATAAATGAACTTCTAACCACAAGATGGCAGTGTAACTTGCCCATGTTTTTAAAAACATTTTTTAGGAAAAGAATTAGTAAATTAAACACATTATTTCTTTCTTTCTTAATGAGAACGATATACAGCTATGAAATTTTAAGAAAATTATAAAGAAGGTGAATATTGAAAATCCTTAACATAAGAAGTACTGTAGACCTCTTAGTGATTTATTTTGATTAGCAGGGGCTTTTTTAGTTGAGCTAAGAAAACATTTATTTCATATTCTTTTAAGATGAAAGTAGAAATGTAATCGTATCAAAATTGGAAAGCATATCAGCAACTTTCTTTTACAGAGCATTATAGTCTCGTGTTTGCCTGATCAAGCATCAAGGAAGGATAAGACTCTGTTTCCTTCATATTTTTGTGAAGATCTGCATTGGCCTATACCTTCCATTCTTTTGAGCACACATATGCTGGAGAAGGTCAACAGAGAGGCAAAGAATGGAAAGAAAAGAGAATAGTAGAGACCCTGGCACCTAAGTTATATGGAAAGAAAGCAGTGATGATAGTGTCTATGTGACCCTTGCTAGATTTATATATTATATACTTTAGAAATGTATCATCTGTCCATTCAATAGGGGTTTTTAAATAGGCATTATCTAGTATTGTTTGTATTTACAATGTTTTCGTTGATAGGTTTACATATTATGTGGTATATTTTACTCTACATGGATGCTTTTCACAATTTCTTTAGTTTTTTTGTGTGTGATAAATTTAAAAGATTACACTGGATTTAATTCTTGTTTTTTTAAGTCTTACAAAGAGTGAGCCCCATTTAGGTAGGGGCCAAGTCTTACTTATTTTGTATCTGCAGGACTTGCACAGTGCTTAGACTATATCTACTCATTAAGTCTATTTTTATTCAAATTGCATTTGCCACAATGTGATACAATTCTTTTGAGACATATGTTGCTTATGTGCCTCTCTGATCAGCCTAAATGTGGCAGAGACAAAGAAAATATCTTCTATTTTAAAAGCCAAGTGCTTTGAACTCATTCGTAGCATCTTATTTTGGTGTTAGTGGAGAGAATGTTTCTTATAGGACTGATAGTTTCTCAGAGCTACACTGAAAATAAAGCTTTTATTTTATTTTTTTAAATATTTTATTTATTTATTTGACAGAGAGAGAGAGAGAGAGCAGGAACACAAGCAGGAAGAGTGGGAGAGGGAGAAGCAGGCCTCCCACCAAGCAGGGAGCCCAATGCGGGGCTCGGTTCCAGGACCCTGGGATCATGACCTGAGCCGAAGGCAGACGCTTAATGACTGAGCCACCCATGCGCCCCAAAACTTTTATTTTCTGACCTAAGGTATATTTATGCTAAATGCTAAACAGTGTGATTTGCTCCCTATAATGGACTATTTGACATAAAATCAATATAAGATGCACAGTTTCTGCTTGTGAGCAACTATACACAGAAATATATTATAAATTCAAAAAGGAGGTCTGTTATTTTTCATTATTCATATAAGTTAGAAATAGATGGTAAGTTTTTTTTGTGGGCAAGTTAAAATTTTTAAAAATGACTTACTGTTACCATGTATAGGAAAAACATACAAGACAAATATATAAGGAAAAAATAAGAAATGCTGTTACCATGTATGAGAAAAAATCTAGTTTCATTAATGCCTAAATGTATAGGTCATGGTCCAAAAATCTGTAATTTTAGGTTAGTTGTTTGCAATCAGGATATGTTTCCCCCTAGAACAGTGTTATGTACTTTGTGGGTGAGCCACAAAAATCTATAACCCCTAATAAGTGTGAAATACCACTAATAGGAGTCCTGAACCCTGGGACATTTAGGACCCTTATGCCCAAATATAGGGTCCTGTGCCCTTCTGAGGTTAGCTTCCCTGAAGGTTTCAAGGGCTGTAAATAGTGGGGACTGAGAATGAGATGCTCATATGTGGAGACAGCCTAGTAGCTTCTCCTTGGCAGTTAATCAAGAGGGAGGGGTGCCAGCAGGACCAGCAAGGCCGTTTGAACGGGGCCACACGTTTACAAAGGACCTCCTAACTTAAACTTGATATTTCTTTCAAATAAAGCTAGACATAAAGTCATTGCCTTTCTCATTGCAATTGTGTGTATGTTAAAAGCATTAATATGTGATATATAGGCATTTAAAATAAGCTACATTTTCATAACAGTTGGCATTTCTTTATTTTTAATATATTAAGAGTCTCATGTCTGTTTCAACTTCTGAGAAACTCTCATCCTGAGGGAAAAGTGTGATGGATTCTAGAGGTTCTCACTCCAGTTGTTCCTGGCACATAGTTGTGTAATGGGTGGATGGATGGATGTTGAATAGTCAGACAGCAGAAGAGGACCACAGAGGAAGTGTGAAGCAAAGAACTGTTATAAAGGAAGCATCAAGGTTGGAGTAGATGGAGGTCACAGTGGTTATTGGTATATATAGGTTTTTAGCAAATTAAAACCATTTCTTCCTTGGAAACTATCTGTATTTTTGTTATAATTTGTGCAGTTTATGTAAATTTATGTATTCTTGCATTTGAACATACATGAGGGAAGTCACATTTTTAATGTATGTTTTATTAACATTGCAGAACTGAAAAAGCCATATATTAAATTTTTAAAGAAATCTTAGTTTTTATATTTTATTGATCTGTAACAATGACATGTCTATTTAAATGTAAGAATGCATAATATTGTTGTCTAAAGCTGATGTATAATAGTGACAGATATTAAAACATGCTCTTATTTCTATCAGTTGATGATACGTTCCCTGAGGATAAGAATCTTAGTCTGTTTGGTACCTGGCTATATCCCTAGTGTCTAAAACAGAAAATGGCAGAGGATAGGTACTGAATAAACATTTGTTGAATGATTAGATGACTGAATGAATGTTAAATTTATTTTGGTTCCCAATTTTGAATGTTAATTAATTTAAAAAATTCTAAACCTTTCAGCAAGATACTAGAGCATATATTGCTTTCTAAATGATTTGAAGGAGTTGGTGCAGTTTCCTCCATACCCAATACATGTCATTGGTAGTGCTCACCTGTCACAAAATTCAGACATGATCCCAGGAACTATACACTGTCTCAGATGCACTATTCAGTTTTATTCCTAATAGTGGCAAAGGAAGAAAAAGGAAATCCAAAGGGTCCTACTTTTCCTGCCCTGATTGCCCTAAGAAGGAGTCAATCTTGGAGAGACTTTAATCCTATGTAGTCTAAGTCCCATTGATTCTACAAACCTGAATCTTGACTGTGCACAGATGTAGACCTGTTTCTTCCCAATACCTGCCTTCCCAGGAATGGTTATAAGAAGCATATATAGACTATTTGATTGTTGAGTTGCTTACTGCTTCGGGGTAGGTTTATTTTCCCAAGCTCAAAGTCCACTGTGCTGGTTGTAGTTTTTTCCAGTCATTTGTCATATATATACACATACATATATTTCATGAAATATATGTATGTGTATATGAATATGATTTCATATATATATGAAAAACATTGGTCTACCTAAGTTTTGTTCTCAGATCTTTGTTTTGGAATTACATCGTTTTCCAAGAATAGTTACATAGATGGCAAACTTTTGAGTACACTATCGGAGCTAAGCAATGAAATAGTTACAACTGAGATCAATAAAGAAGAAAATGGAGCACCTCATCAAAAGGCATCCATGTTTCAATAGTGAACTTTACTAAGAGAGTAGAGGTAATATTAGGGAGGTGGCATACTGTAGGGATTCTGATGCTTTACTGACTGGCATTAGATCCCAACTTTGACATTCACTAGATGTGTTACTTTGGGCAGGCAGCTTAACATTTCTGTGGTTTATCCATAGGATGCATGCAATCTACTTCATGAGGGTGTTAGAAGGATCAGATGGGTTGATGCATGTAAAGGCTTATCATTGTGCCTTACACTTCGTAAGCACTCAGTAAATGTTAGTTACTAACAGAGAGGGAAAATGTAAAAGTATTTAGGCATGTTCCAGGCATTTGAAAAAATTGTCATAGATGAGTGCCATATTATATGAATATATGCAAACTATAATTCTGTTCTACAATTTATAATATAAACTGTATTTTTCTATTTATCTTCTAGAACCCTAACCTTATTTTGGGGTGGTGGAGTTTTTGTTTTGTTCTCAAACCTGGATATAATTAACATCTTATTTTTCACCAGAAATTTTAATTTTTTATTCCCCAAATGGAGTCATTAGGTTTCATTTTCAATATTCCATAGTGGGCCTATAGGAATGATTCTCAGTTCATATCCCAGTAGTCACCCTATCAAGTAACTTGGGTCACTCCCTTCCCCCAAAATCTACTTTAAAAAAAAGGGCATTTATATTTTTGTAGGTATTTTATTGTATTTATCATTCATAATATCTTTGGCTGTCTTAAAATCATAAAGTATTATTTGGAGCAAGTGTATCCATTATTATTAATCAATATAAGTAGTAAAGACCTTTCCTTTAATGTTGTTTTTTCCATATCCCAGGCCAGTGAGAAAGAGACCGACCACGTGATTGACAACCACTGATTTATAGATTAACAAGGGTCTGTTAGTCCTTTTCCCAGGAATTGAAGGCAAAATTATTACCCAAGTTTGTAATCAGTCATTCTCATTAGTTTCTGTATTTTTTCTAGTCCCTCAACCCCAAGTTTCAGTGTTCTCAGGGGCCTGTCCAGGGCTTCCCACCAAAGCACCCCGTGCCTTTCTGACTCTCATAAATAGCTTCCTAATCTGACATTTTAAAACCATGATTTTGTCCTAGGAAAATTTTATTCTAGTAGCTAAATTGATAAACGTAATTAATTGTATTTTATTGTGTGGGATAGGCTCCAAACTGTGCCTTTTCCTCAGAAAAAGTTTAATAAGTTCTGGTAGGCCAATCAGGAAGAAGGTTTTGAGCAGCCTACAAAATGAACTGGCTTTGTCTGCTTCATTGTCCCAAATGTTGAGGAAAGCCCAACAGGTATCTTTCGTGGAACCCCAAGTATCCAATCCTTGCTGCTAGTGATTATGGAATTATTAGTCAAATGCCTTCTCTTGTCATCCTGATTTCTTCCAAGCAAACAACACACACACACACACACACACACACACACACACACACACACACACACACGGAAATACTTTCTGGCTGGGCTGTAAGCAGCTATCCTATTATTTACATGCTGACATAATTATTATGTTTCTGTGTATACAGTCTTCCATTAACACTATTTTTAAATTAATTCTTCCCAACGTCCATGAATTCATTCAGAAAACATTTCTTACATGTCTTGTATATATCAGGCCCTGTGATAAGTGTGGCCGATCTGGTTTTAACCATGAGGAATGTTCAGCACAGAAAGAGTGGTAATAGTTAACTGAGTCTTTTTGCCAGAAGGCGGGTGCTTAGTTCACCAAGTTTCACTAAAATTTGATATTTTGCTTTTGCAAGCTGGTTAGAAGCGTTGCATTAAAATACTGCCAAATTTTGTCCCTTTTTGTCCAAACTTTTTTAACTTGAAAAAGGAATTTCAGTGTGTAAAAATTTCCATTATAAGGCCACCTGTAAACTTAAAACAGTCAAACTGTTTTTTCAGCTGCCTGCAGCTCTGTTTCTCAACTGACTAATACTGACAGATAAAGATGGCTTTCCCCTGAGAAGGATTGTTTTGTTTGTGGTTATTCTGTCACTACCAGGAGGGACAGCTCCTCTCATCCGTAGGGAATGCAGAGATGCAGTTTACAGACAGAGTCATATGCTGACTAGCAACTAAAAAATAATAGTCAAATAATGATTTCATTGTTCCTTCCTGTGTCCATGACAACTGAGAGGTAGGCAGCTATACCAGGACACTGCCTGGGAATGTTCTTTTCCTCAAATACTACTATTTTGAGAAAGTTATTAATTTATTCTGACAATCAGGCTAAGGAGAAAAATGGGCATTTCCATTATCTTGCTAATTTTAGTGTTTTTATATCCCTGAAGCTAATTCTTCTGTCACTTCTTCTATTCACTAGCTCTCAGACTGCCTTTTTAAAAAAAATCTGGCTTAGGGCATAGTTTCTACCATGATGTAGTCAGTGATGAAGAGTTCCTCCTCTGGAGTTAGCCAGAGCTGTCTCTAAGTTCTCTTTCAGCCAGTTAACAGCAGTGGGATCTTGGGAGAGTTTCTTAATCTTTCTAATCTCCACAACTTTATTCCTAAGTAGGAATTAGTAACAGAATCTTTCTTCATAAGATTGTTGTGAGTTAAATGAGATAATGCGCAGAAAGTGCTTAGCCTGCTGCTTGGCACAAGTAAGCCCTCCATAAATTGATGGTTTGTTGCTATTATTAGCAGTCTCCTATACAAGACTGTAACAGCAATGGTTCTCAGCCTTGACTGCACATTCGAATCACCTGGCTAATTTTAAAAGCTCCTGATGCCAGGGCCACAGTCCAGATCAACTAAATCAGAATCTCAGGACTTGGCATTTTTAAAGTGCTTCAGCAGATTTCAGTGTGCAGCCAAAGTTGAGAAATACTGTCTCTAAAGGTGGGGCCTGTATTATATTAAAGCACTCAGACAAAAATGTACGAAAAACGTGCTAATATGGATATTTTGAAAAATAAAAGTACGATCTAGAAAAAAATAAAAAGTGACACATAATACCTTGCATGTTTTGTCATAAGTATTTTGAGTGAATAGGGCAAAGCTAAATTGAGTGATTTTTCAAGGGGTTGCTTTTTATCAACATCATAATAGAGCAAATCTACTAAGAAAGAAATGGAAAATTGTAAAATATGTGGGAACCCAAAGTCTGAATGTGAAAAAGTTATACAAATGGAAACTATACTAAAGCAAAATTATTTTTATAATTTGAAAAAAGGAATATAATTGACAATCATAAAGACACATCTGTACTATTTTAACACAAAGATCAGTATGATTCAAATACATCCCACTTAGTTCATATCCGTGTTTGTTTGAATTTGAGGGAAAACCAATGGCAACACGAGAATACATGCTTTTATATTGCTTATACTGAATCAGCATCTTTAGCTATTCATTATAGTATTAAACCTTTTGGAATGGGAAGGCGAAGATTCAGGAAAAACTCAATTGTATTAACTACATAAGAAAGCTTGAATTTCTTCCTGGTAATCCAAAAGACATTAATTATTAAGTTTTCAAGATCTTATAGAGTTAAAAAAAATGAAAGCACAAGACTTAACTTTTCCAAAGGGATTTCTTAGCCCCCCAGTTCTTTAACTGTATTTCTCTATATTTCAACATATCACATTATTTTGGTAAGCAAGTTATTTTAATTTTAAGCTTCTTCAAAAGAACGTTTTAAAATAAATACTTCATCTCACATTCAATATCTGTTTCTCTTTGTATACAGTTGTTGATAATCATCATAATAATCACATTTGTTTACGTGTGCTAGTTTTCCAGATACTTCTGTTTTCTTTCAGTTCTCACAATACCTCAGTGAGGACACAGTTCAAGAATTAGCCTAATTTTATAGATGGGAAAACTAAGGCAGTTTATTAGTAGGCAGTTTCAACTCAACTGGGGCAAAGATTCTTGTTTTCTAGTCAGATATTCCTTTCATTAACTCATTCATGCATTTATCAAGCATTATCAAGCTGCAGATATGTGTCAGATGGAGTTCTAGTCGATGCGCATCCAAGATGAGTAAGACACACTTATTGCCTTTAAGGAGTTGTGTGCACAGTGTCATGAGCGGACTTTGAAGTTCTTAGCTTGTGTCTACCAAGGCAGAATCCATGACCTGAAATTGCCAAGGCCAAAGCTGTCAAGTCTTCCAAGACGTAGGCAGGAAGAAGAAAAGAGTTGAGGTGGTTCAGAAACCCATAATGACCATTTTTTATAGTTATATTTTGTGACAGCCTACTAGATGCAAGATCAGCTTGGACACTAATATCCCTTGCAGCTGAATTTTCTGGTGATTTCTGCCACAGTAGGGAATGCTATGGTGTTTTCCTAAGAATATATTATTCAGCGATGCTTTAATTTGTTTTTCTCCAGCTTTTCAACAGCTAATGTTCATTTTAGTTTTGGCAGAAACTTTTGAAGATTAAGCATTTTGGTTTATTTTTAATGCTAATTCATCTCAAGTAGTTAACTGGTAGTGGTAATCCTGTTGCTGAATTTAAAATAGTTGCACTTACTAGACACAAATTAAATTCTACAGTAAGATATAGAGTTTAAGTAAACTCTCCTCAGAATACTCCATTTTTTGCTGATTGTAAAGTCTTGGAGTAAAGTTATTGCCATAACTGTCTTTTGTAATTAGCCATATTCATATTACTTTAAAGCATAAAGCAGGAGTCAGTTAAATGGATAGAACCATTTTAGTTCTTGTTGAGGATTCATAGTTGCCCTAAAGGAATGAAAGTTCAGAATGAATATAATTAGTTTTTCAGTTACTGAGTGGAAATATTTTGTGTCTTGAAAATTTTCCTTAAATATTTTGCAAAAGATAAAGAATATTATGGAGAGGTAAAGGAATAGTATTTAATGTTGAAAAGTTAAAATATAAGTATTGTTAAGCAGCAAATAAATGAAATATATCTCTTAGTCTTGTATGAAACTATTTTAAGTTAATGTCAATAAAGTTTAAATTAGTTCAGACTTTTCTTATTAGAATAAATGTTTCCTTTTAAAATGCATGATAATCATAATCAAGACAAAATTTGTCCTGTTATTTATTTTCAAAATGATTGTACATGTTTAGCAGACTTTTGATTTAAATCCCCAGTGATATATTGGAGACAGATGTTTAGATGACCTCATGTTTAAAGTAATGTTATATTTGGACACAAGATTAAATTTTCCTTAAAATCTTTCCTTATAAGTTAAACTGTGTGGTAGTATACAAAAACTAATCAATGATTTGCAGTGGATTAATGCAATTCTTATATTTTGAATAAAATTTTCTATTTTTTATGGAGTTCCACATAGTACAAAGGAGATGATTATGAAACAGCTGTTTACAAATGAAAATATTGTTTTTGGCTGGCCAGCTAAATGGAAAACAGATTTGAAAAGTTCCATGAATTTGAATGCAAATTTACCATATCATTTATACTGAACCAAAGAATGTTGGTAAAAAACTGCAACATAGTTTACCAAAAAAATTCAGTTGAAGACTGTTTTGTATGATATAATATAAACATTTTAAATAGTTTTTCCTTTTTCAAAAACTAATTTTTCCTTGTGAAAATCAGTATAACTATAATATGTAGTTAGTATATTGGCAAGGTTTTAAAGGAGCCCATAAATGATATTTGACATTTCAATGAGGAGAAATTAGCAGTTGGAGCAATTAGAAACATATAGGTAACTGAGTAGAGTGAAACTGATAAAAAGTAGATATTGTTCGAAGACAGTAAATTACTGTATTGTGACAAAGGTGTTTAAGTCAGAGCTATATAGGTAATAGTATATTGTCATTTTCATCAACAGCTCAGATATTTTACTGGATATTACATTGCTATGGAATTGTAGATCAAATGAATTTTTCAATTTTATCCAGTTTTTCTAACATTAGGTAGACAGGTAAATTCACTGTTTTCTTATTTCTTTTTTCTTTTAAGTAAGCTTTATGCCCAACAGGCTTGAACTCATGACCCCAAGGTCAAGAGTCACGTGCTCTACTAACTGAGCCAGCCAGGTGCCCTTGCTATGGAAATTATAATTTAAAAAACATGGTCTGCAAGGAAAACCTACCCATTTTTTTTCTCAAATTTTAAATAATTATTAAAATTATTTATTTTGGAAATTAGTTTACATAAAAATAAGAAATAAAGGCCTTATCTTTTGAATTTTGAATGACTCCATTGAATGCCAAAGTACATAATTTACTTGAGGTGGTAGTTCATGAGTTAAAACTGCTAGGAGAACTATTGTTTCCTTTTCTTTATCTCTTCTATTGTCTTTCTCCTTGTCTCAATGTTCTGAAGGTGAGATTGTGTTTCTTCAGTACCTTTTTAAAACTCACCTGTGGAATAAATAAATGCCTTTTCAGGGGTGGGAATATTATATCTGGTTCTGTTGTCACTTTAATAGCGTAACTCCTAACTCTCTAAGTGGTTGATAATCACTCAAAGAAGCAAGTGGAGTATGTGCAAAATATTTTAAGAAACGAGTTTTGGGGCAAAATGAAGACAAAAAGAATCTAGGAATCCAAGCAACATAAATAAAAGGTTTTTAAATGGAATATTATTTTTTTGACATTGATGAGTGTGTGCTTAATGGATGATCGACCTTTAGCATGCTTGAATTGTTTTATGCATTTTCTGTTGACTGTCAATAGTTAAGGAAGCCCTGTAAAACTAATTCATTGACATACAGACATGCTAACTGGTGTAGCAGACTATAACTTTTAAAGAAGGATTGGTGCCTTTTGGCTATTTTAATGATATATCATTTACCTTAGAGAGTTAACAGAGATAATTGCCAGATTAATTCCTAGGTAAATCAGACTGCATATAGAGATGGCTTACAGCACATCATCCAATTCCTTTTGTCTTTACTCGAGGTCCTATAATGTGGCAATGTATAAAAATCAGACAGTTGGCACAAATAAGGATCCATTTGGGAGCCACTAAAGGAGGTTTTCTTATTTACTTATATTTCAGCCTAATATATTCACATACTTGACATAAACAATAAGAAAGTTTTAAAATCAGCCAACGTTTAATGCTTCTAACAAGGAACTAAAATTGGGATTTTTGCATATGGGCAAAATTAAATTTTGGAAAGAAATGTAATTGACACAAATGAATAAATAGTAATACTTAGACATAAATGTAACATTTAAATATGCTAGTTTTTAAAAATCAGCACCATAGTGATTTTGCCAAATGTGTAATGCCGTTTAGCTGCATTGTTACAGTGTTACAAAATAGTTTCACTCCTTGAAACTCTCTTGTGTTCCACCTGTTCATCCCTGTCCCCTCATGGGACAATTGTGGCCTTTTTACTGTCTCTGTAGTTCTTCCTTTTTCAGAATGTTATATAGTGGGAATCATACAGTATGTAGCCTTTTCAGACTGGCTTCTTTCACTAAGCAAAATGCATTTAAGCCTCCCCATGTCTTTTCATGGCTGAATAACATTCCATTGTATGGGATATATCACAATTTATTTATTGATTTATATGTTGAAAGACATCTTGTTTACTTTCAAGTTTTGACAATTATGAATAAAGTGTTTTTGATGAGATTTCAAGGTGAGATAAACATAATTTGATAAGACCATTACAATTAATAGTTAGGTGGGTCATCTTAAAGACAGTGGAGAACATAACACATAGTAAGATGACTACTGGAGTATAGTCAGGAGATTGGAGTGTCTTCCTAGGTTACTTAAAGTTTGTTTCTAAGGTAGTTACAGTAGAATTCAGTTCTGTGCTAGGTGCTCATTCAAAACCTTTGATTAGATGTACATCCTCTACTCCCCTCAACAACCAAGGAATTTTTAAGCTAAGACAGATAACATTAATAGGGATATTCAAGACAGACTAGTCATTGAACTATCATTGAACTATCACAACTATATGAATGATAGTAATAGTTATTATCTTAGTACCTAAAATTTATTGAGCACTTACTATGTGTCAGGTATTTTCTAAGATTAGAGCAGAATCAGGTTTTGTGGGTTTTTTTTTTTTTTTTTTTACAAATGAGATATTTTGTAAAATACGAATATTTTATAAATAAGGAAACTGAGAAAGAGAGAAGTAATTTTGCTCATATTGTAAGTGGCAGACTCTGGGTTTGAATTCCATACTTCACTCAAAATCACAAAACATTACTTCACCTGTTAAACTAAATATTAAATAATGTGCAGAAAGAGTTAAGTATACTTTCTGGATCAATGAAAAGAGTGCCATAGGATTCAAACTTAGAGAAGACTTGGAAGTGGGGTGGAGGAGATCCAATAAAATAATGAGTGAATTTGCCAAGGGCCAGGAGGCAGGAATCGTGAAAGAGACATAGAATATTAAACTTGATTATGAATCTCTCTTACAAGAGAATCCTGTCTTTATTTTTTCCTGGAGTATTCCGTTTTTGAGTTCAGAACATTAAATCTAATCTAAAAGAGTCAGTATACTACAGTGGGAAAAGTACTGAATGTCAGCAAGCCTGATTTTTAGTAATAATTTTGCCATTGAAGATGTTGGGGAAATTATCCAAAGGTTCTCTTAATTCTAGATTTAAAAATTTGAAACTTGAAAAAATTTTCACATATTTCTCACATACACGAAAGTTGGATTTGGCATAAAAGGACCCATCCCAGGGAAAAGAAAAATTATTTCATCTCCAAATTTTGCTGGTACTACCCATGAAACATCAACCTTCAAATCTCCCCCACACAAAAACTTTGGGTTATTCTGATCCTTATTCTGTTCTCTCATAAAAACTGTCATTAATCTCTCTGTCCTACCTCCTTCTATTTTGACCAGCATTGTTTTGGTTTCTTAAAGTTTCTTGACTACATGACTCCAATAATTATTTAACTTCTGGGTCAAGCTTTTTTCGTCCTTCCTTTAATAAACATTGATTGCATTGAGTGTCTAGGGGGTGCCAGGTGCCTAAGTATGGATATGAGAAGACAACATGGAATAAAGTGGGTCCTGGGCCTAGAGGAGCCCACCAGTACTGTAAGACCAAAAAGAGGGAGCCAGCAACAATGTTCCTGAGGAAGTAAATAATAGTGGTGGGCATTGAAGGGTGAGTAGGAATTTTCTGAATGAACAAGGACATTCTAGACAGAGGAAGTGGCACTTGCAGGGACTTGAAAGAATGAAAGCTTATGGTCAGCTCATGGAAGGATGAGAAGTTTAGTGTAATTGAAGTTTAGGGTTTAGAGGAGGAGAAAGAGGCAAGGAATGGTGAGAGATGAAGTTCGAGAGGGGAGTTGAGGCAGGTGTTGTGGTTCTTTTATGCTACAGTGAGGTTTCTACATTTATCCTCTAGGCAACAGGGGGCTGTGAAAGGTGTTTACAAAGTGGGGGAGGAGGGTGCACGTGCAATTTCTACTGAGGGGACGAAATTGGTGGTGATGCAGAGGTTGAATTCGCCTAAGGTGCCTGTTTGGAAGGTGGTTGCCATTATTCAGAGGAGAGAGGATGACAATTTAGGGCAGTGGCAGTGGAAAAGAGAAGGAGGACTGGCTCTGGGGAAGAATCAATTGGATTTGGTGGTATATTGGATTTGGGAAGTTGAGTGAGAAAGATTTTCACAGTTGGAGACTGGGTGAAGATGGTTCCTGATGCCATGAACGTGGTGGGGAATATCAAAGAGGGACTGAGGAATAGTGACTTATGTTTTATGTATGTGAGGTTTGAATTATTCAGTAGGGGGTTGGAAAATAAGGTGGGCTGTCCATGAAGTTTTGAGAGTCACCAGCATATTTGTCAGTGAGTCTTACATTGTGTGAGTGTGTTGGGGGGGGGGTGTATCATGGTCACCTGAGGGGATTTAAAAAAGTACCTCCCTACTTGAGATACTTAAACATATCCCTCTCACACCCTTCATGACCCTGTTAAGAATCACAGCTATGGAGAAGCCAGAGGGCAGAAGAGGAGTAATTCAGAACTCTGAAGAACACCAGGGTAAGTGGAGGGGGGAAGAGGAGGAGGGGGAGGCAGCAGGTGCATCAGAGTCTGAAAACGGAATCCCCAGAGAGGTGGAAAGAGAACCTGGAAGTTCAAGAGAATTTCAAGGAAGTCAGTAGTGTCAGATGCTCTTCTAATCCAAAACAGATGCCTGAAAAATATTTCTTTTACGTTTCACCCCGTAAGTATCCGTCACCCACAAGTTAAAATGCCCCGGCTTGGTGTTAAAACTTCCACCTTTAAGTTGTACCTCTTGTCTCTGCTGTACTCGTCCACCTTACCCGTGGGTACAGTGGGATTGAGGACAACCAAACTGCCTGGCTTTGAATCCCACCTCCTCCACTTAATAACTGACCTTGTCAAGTTCTGTTAACCATAGTTAATTTCTTTGTTTGGGATTAATGAAAGAATAGGTCTCATAGGGATGCTGTGAGGGTTACATGAGTTAATATGAATAATGTGTCTAACTCGATTATTTTTATGTGTTGAAACTAAAAACATCGGTAGTACGGTATTGTCCTAAGTACTCTTAGCATGTTTCAGAGTATTTCACTAGCAACATAATATCCTTAGTTATCTTCATCATTCAAGGTGGGGAAGAGAATATAAGGGCTATTCTGGAGTAAAGAACTTACTCTGCCTACCCCCACTTCCCAAAATCACAGAAGTCCGTCAGTCGTAAATACAGATAACTACAATCAGGATGAGTAATGCTGGCCTTCCTGAGCTAAACGAAGACCCCAAAACAAACAAAAATGAGTTCTTGTCTTTGTTACCCTGGGGTGGAAACCGCCCGAGACTTTGGGAACCACTGATCTAACCTAACTTCTCAGTATGACCCTTTGCCTCTGGTCAGACATTCTAGCTCTTCTTAATCATAGGACCTTTCTACTCATTCTCATTTTCTCTTCCTGATGTTATTCTTACCTGAAATAGCTTTGCAATAGGCTGTCAACCTAAGTCCCAACCTGAGCAGTGGTTCTCATCCTTGGTTGCACATTAGAATCATCCAGAGAATTAAAAAAAAAAAAAAAAAAAAAACTCCCATGGCCAGGTCACACCCCAGACTAATTAAATCAGAATCTCTGGAAATGGAACCCAGGTATCAGGTGATTTTTACTGAGCAGCCAAGGTTAAAACCATTGCTCTAAACTAGTTACCTATCCTCGGACAGTCTCTTTGATTAAAGTAATCTGAATGGTTAGTCATTCTCCCTTTAGCACTTACAATCTTAGTATGAATTGCATTATTCTCCACTCACTGATATGTTGTTGCTTATAGAAAAAAAAGTCATTTTTATGTCACTGTGGGCAGAATACTTCTCTCGCCATCCTGGCCAGTGCAGGCAGTGCTAGGCATCTACAGGGTACTCTGCAGATGTCTGCTGGCTGACAACTGCATTGGTTAGTACCAAACAGTCAGACATAAAACATCTTGTTTAGTATGCACCAATGGGCTTGGACTAATGCCACGCCAGAATGTTCACAAAGGGACCTCATAAGATGAAATGTCACCACAACATGTGTCTGACTCAATGACATGCCCTAGTGTTACATTCAACGAATTCCTTTTTGTTGCTTCTTTCATAGAAACCCACGAAGATTCTGAGGTTAGTCTGTGTGACTTTCTGTTGGGGAGGCGGGGGTCAAATTTTAAGTATAGAGTTTGACAAATTATTCAAAATGTACAAACTTTGTAGCCACGATTCCAGTCAAGAAATAGAATATTACCAGTAACCAAGAAGGCCCCCTGGTCCCTCCCTGCAATCATTAGCTTCTCCCTCCCCTCCAGCGGTAGGGTATTTAATTTGAGCTTTTTTTTTTAGTGGCCAGATCCTCTCAAACTTCTTTTTCAATGAGGTGTATTTTGCTTGCCCATTAGGAGAAACCTTTTACAGTCTGGCCAAAGCCAGCAGCCCTTTTCTATGGTTATTTTCCCCATCTGTTTAGAATTCACATCCACATTGTATTGTTGCCTCATCTAATCAAGCAAGGGAATGTCTTAAGAGTATGTGTTCCATAAACGACTTAATTTTCATTTCAGTCACTTCCAGGGGCTTAATGAGAAACCACCAAATCTTCTTTGGCTGTAAGTCTCTCTCAGGGCCGTGTTTCTCAAAAGAGCCACACTGTGCACATGAACTGTGAATTTTAAAAAATTTCCTCTAATTTTTTGCTTGAATCAGAGTTCCTATCATATTTGTAGTTGTGGTAATACACTTTATTATTTTCCTTTAGGTTTATGCTTTAAACAGCATAACATGTTGCAGATGCTTGTTACAGTAGAAAAGTTAAAAATAATAAGAGGTTAGATCCAATTTGCATGTTACTGCGGAGCAAACATCTTTCTGCTATCTCAAGGGTCTATGTCATGATCAGAGAGGACTCAAACTGGCCATTGTTTTCTCTGAGTGGGCACAATCTGTTACAGAATGGATCTAGGCTGCCTTAATAGAAGGACTCAGCTTTATTTTTACTCTTTGTCATTCTTATAGGTTGCTATGGATACTGAGTACTTGTTTTAAAAAAAAAGTCTTTTAAAAAAAAGTTTTTGGTAATGCCAAAGACATTGGTCTTGAGAGAAATTATTACAATAATTCTCAAATTTAGAGACTAATTAAGGCAAGAAATGTAGATTCCTTAATTATATTTATGAGAATTTTGGACCCCTATAATATCAGAAAAGACTCTAAACCTGTTTTGAGAACACGAGGCACACATTTGAATATTGACTGTCCGCCTTGTGAGTGGATTGTTCTGAGCACTCTTATTTAAAATGTACTTAATACAGTGTTTCTGTATCCATGATAGAATATGGGACCTGGGGAAATGCACAGCTTTCCTCTATCCAGGATCAATGCTTTCATTATCTTGAGGACTTCTTATGGCTTTTGAAAGGTGCAAGATTGCTATTGGTGTAAAATATGCTTCAGGGTCACTTAGGAACAACCCTGAAAGGAGCAGTGGATACATTTGGGTCATTGCTGAAGGGCAAGCATCATGTTTTCCATTTTCTCACCCCCAGCTGTGTTCTAATCCAAACAAATTGAACTGCACAAGATAACTCTTGCCAACAGAGAGGTCAGGACAATAGCATCTCCAAACTAGATGCTGATCTGCCATTGTGCAGAATAAAGTACCAATTCTTAGTGTCTCTAGGTTATAAATCCAAGAAAGTGATATTTATGGGACTGTGGAGTATAGCTGTCATTATATGAGTGTAATGAAGTCAGTGTTGGATGAGAAGCCGGGAATTTCTTTAAATAAGAAGCAGTGGTTGGGGCAGTGGTTGTTCTACATCTCATCCTTCTACGCCAACACTTTCCAGTAGACCTTTCTGCATTGATGGAAATATCCTTTATCTGTGCTGTCCAATGTAGTAGCTGTTGAGCACTTGAAATGTGGCCAGTGGGACTGAGGAAATTAATTTTTAATTTTTATTTAATCATAAATTTAAATAGGCACATGTGGCTAGTAACCACTGTGTTGGATGGCACCATTTAGGTTATGCATTTGTGCAAACCAAGAAATAATGTTTAAAATGTAGGATAATGGGTCATATTGACTTGTATATTTACTTTGGGGGGATTCTTTTGTTTTTTAAAGTTTTTATCTATTTGACAGAGAGCGAGAGCAGGAACACAAGCAGAGGGAGTGGAAGAGGGAGAAGCAGACTCCCCACTGAGCAGGGAGCCCGATGCGGGGCTCGATCCCAGGACCCTGGGATCATGACCTGAGCTGAAGGCAGACGCTTAACGGCTGAGCCACCCAGGCGCCCCAAGGGGGCGATTCTTTTGTATTAACACATCAAAATAACATAATCTAATTCATGCTTCACTTTAAGAGATAAAATTCTTGCTAAACAACATAATTTGGCAGGGGGATCTTAAAGCAACAGATATTTATTGTCTCACGGTTCTGGAGGCTAGAAGTCCAAAATCAATGTGTCAACAGGGTTGGTTCCTTCTAGAGGCACTGAGGGAGAATCTGTTCTATACCTCTCTTCCCCCCTCTTGGTGGTGCTGATAATGCTAGGCGTTCCTTGGTTTAAACAACATAATATTTTTAAACCATTGTAGTGTGGGCGTTTCTTAAAGAATGTCTGTACACCTGAAAGTAAGGAGATGAAGAACGGGCATTTCTGTTTTAGGGATGGTTGTATATAGCACATAATAGACAAGAAAACTAGTTTCTGACTATTAAATATAGATTGTAACATAACTTCTCTCTTGGTAAATTTGCTTCTTGAATTCTAAAGTCCCTTCCTGTAGAATCCCATTCTCACAGTTCTTTGGCTGGTAACAAAATATTTGGTTTCTCCTACTCCTTAAATTTTTGTAGCCTCCTCTCCTTTGTCAACTTGACATGGCCTTTACCAAGTGTCAGTCTATCTCATCTTTACCAAAATAATTTTACCACCATTCAAAACTAGAATAAGAAATTATGTTGGATTTAGTCCACTTCCAGCTTCCTGACCTTCCAAAACTAGTTTTGAGTTTTCCATATGCCAGTATGTATTGAGACAAGATAATTGAATGTAGCAGTTAGTTAGAGAACTGGTTTCTGTGCTCTTGAAAAGGTACTTTGCCTTTGATCAATGAAGTTTTTTGATTTTAGGATTTATACAGGTAAAAAAGTACAGTCTGAGACCATTCTGACTCTGTGCCAACAGTTGGTAATTGTCGCACACTCTTTCAAGCTTTCACCATTGAGGGGGCAGAAAAGCAGTAGAAGTCAATGACAAGGATCCAACTACAGAGTGGGTAAAAACTGAGAGCGTGGTGGAACTACATTATGCAGCATTAAAGTTCAAGTCAAAGAAATTTGTTTTGGCCAAATTGTAGGTATCCACGTAGGTATCATTAGAGATATCTCT
Organism: Eumetopias jubatus; assembly: GCF_037043125.1. NCBI lineage: Eukaryota > Metazoa > Chordata > Mammalia > Carnivora > Otariidae > Eumetopias > Eumetopias jubatus. The sequence continues at coordinate 59,619,385 of NW_028274813.1, forward strand.
CTATAGAGGAAGCTGATGAGTGGAAATTTCTGCTGGTTGGAGTGACACATTCCTGGATTAGAATTCTGGTTCTGCCACTCATAGCTGTGTGACCTCAGGCAAATTTCCAAAGCCCCTTGGGACTCAGTTTCTTCATTTGAAAACAAGGGTAAAAAGGCTTACTTTGCAGGGTTAATGAGAGAATTTTTTTTCTGGGACTGTTTATTGTAATATAATTAACATACAGTGTTATATTAGTTTCAGGTATACAGTATAATAATTTAACAATTCTATACATTACTCAGTGCTCATCAGGATAAGTGTACTCTCAATCCCCTTCACCTATTTTACCCATCCCCCCACCCACCTCCCCTCTGACAACCATTAGGTTCTATTTGTTTTTTTATTTGTCTCCTTTTTTCTTTGTTCATTTGTTTTATTTCTTAAATTCCATATATGAATGAAATCAATTAGGATAATGTTTGTAACATGCATGGGACTTGGTTGGCACTCAGTAAATGGTAGTTATTATTAGTCGTTCCTAACCTAGGGCTATATCATTATGACAAGTGCTACCTCTGTCACTTTTTTGTTTTTCCTTTTTGTTTTACCTTAGTGGAACCTACTGTTCTTAGAACCAGGAGGGGCAAGCAATTTCATTTTAATATTAGTGTTGTAGACACATGTGTTTCAGTAGTTTCCAGTAGACCCTGGCTGTTTTCTTTCAAATCAGGTAAGTTCCATGGTCTTCCTCCCAAACACAAAACTGTAACAAAAATTAATTCACTTTCAGCAAAACCTTTTCCTGGGACCTCTATTAAGGAAAAAAAAAAAAAAAGAACAACAAATTGATTTTCTAAGATTTTCTTTGTAAGGGAGACTAAAATATCCTTGTAAGTTCCTTGAGGGTAGGAAGGTGATTGCATCCTGAATGTCTCTTTGCGTTCTTTATCTAGCGGCCACCTCGTAAATGCTTGTTAAATTGGATTAGACTGACATGTTTATATAAACTTTTTGCTGTAATTGAACTATACATGGTAAGTTTGTGGAAATCAATGTGGTGACAAATAGCCTCTTATTTTTATGTTGCATTGCATGTGTTGTATAATTTTGCCAAAAATGTAAAACTGTACACATGTACATTCTTTCTTTCTACAAGTTCCTCTTAATGTCTCAGTAACTTGGAATGTGAAATGTACAGTCACAATGGTAATCTGGCATCATCAACAGAAAGTGAAGGATAAATACTATATGTATAATTAAATTCACAATGATAAGGGCATTGATATTGGTCATGTTTCATTTCAGTGGCTCCAGCAAAGCACCAACGCTGTCAAACCTTGACTGATGGTTGTGTAATGGTGTCTTATTGATCCAGTGTTACTGAATTGCCACTTCTATGACAGCGCAACTAATGATTATTCTAGTCCTTATTAATGGCAAAGCTATTCAGCTAATTGTAGTATATACACAGCATGTGTGCAAGGAGGAAAGCCATCAGCCAGGCCACAGGAGAGCAATGCCTTGACTTATAATTAAAATAAAAATGTATGGGCAGAGAACTTGAATAGACATTTTTCTGAGGAAGACATACAGATGGCCAAAGTGTCCATTGAGGGGTAAATGGATAAAGAAGATGTGATACACACACACACACACACACACACACACACACACACACACACACACACAAAATATTATTTAGCCATGAAAAAGAGGAAATATTGCCATTTGCAATAACATGGACAGACCTAGAAGGTATTATGCTAAATGAAATAAGTCAGACGGAGAAAGACAAATACTGTATGATTTCACTTATATGTGGAATCTAAAAAACAAAACAAACAAAACAAAACAGATTCACAGGAAACAAGACTCTTGGTTACCAGAGTGGGGAGGGGGAGGGGGACAGGTGAAATAGTTGAAGGGGATTAAGAGGTACAACTTTCAGTTATAAAATAAGTCATGGGGACATGAAAAGATGCTCAGCATCACTGATCATCAGGGAAATACAAATCAAAACTACAATGGGATATCATCTCACACCAGTCAAAATGGCTAAAATCAACAACACAAGAAACAACAGGTGTTGGCAAGAATATGGAGAAAGGGAAACCATCTTGCACTGTTAGTGGGAATGCAAATTGGTGCAGCCATTCTGGAAAACACTACGTAGGTTCCTCAAAGTTAAAAATAGAACTACCCTATAATCCAGGAATTACACTACTAGGTATTTACCCAAAGAATACAAAAATGCTGATTCAGAAGGATATATGCACCCGATATTTATAGCAGCACTATCTGTAATAGTCAAACTATGGATACAGCCCAAGTGTCCATCGACTAATGAATGGATAAAGAAGATGTGGCATATTTATACAATGGAATATTACTCAGCCATAAAAAGAATAAAATCTTGTCATTTGCAACAACATGGATGGAGCTAGAGTGTATAATGCATAGCGAAATAGTCATAGAAAGACAAATGCCATATGATTTCACTGACGTGGAATTTAAGAAACAAAACAAATGAGCAAGACACCAAGCAAAACAAACCAAGACACAGATTCTTAACTATAGAGAACAAACTGATGGTTACCAGAGGGGAGGTACGTGGGGGGATGGGTTAAATAGGTTATGGGGATTAAGGAGTGCACTTGTTGTGATAAACACAGGGTGCTCTATGGAAGTGTTAAATCACTATATTGTACACCTGAAACCAATATTACACTGTATGTTAACTGGAATTAAAATAAAAACTTAAAATTTTAATTAAAATGAAAGCACATTCTATGAAAAAATGGTATTATACAGTTGAATAAAACAGAATTATTTCTCTTCGAAGCAGAAAAATATGTCATGGGGATGTAATGTATAGCATAGGAAATACAGTCAATATATTGTAATAAATTGATATGTGACAGATGGTAACTAGACTTATGGGGACCATTTTTTAATGTATAAAAATATTGAATCACTATCATGTGTACCTGAAACTAATAGGGTATTGTATATTAATTATACTTAAGTAAAAAAATTTATTTTTAATTTTTTTTAAAGATTTTATTTATTTGATAGAGACACAGCGAGAGAGGGAACACAAGCAGGGGGAGAGGGAGAAGCAGGCTTCCCGCGGAGCAGGGAGCCCGAAGCGGGGCTCGATCCCAGGACCCTGGGATCATGACCTGAGCTGAAGGCAGATGCTAAATGACTAAGCCACCCAAGTGCCCCCAAAATTTTTTAAAATAAATATAGACAACATTTTTAGTTTGTTTGTGTAGGATAAAAGGAGATGTGATGAAAGACTTTGGGACCACATCCTCAAATATTATCCAGATTTTTGAAAGTTATGATATCATATGTCATAGGTTGAAAAACATAATTGCTTCTAATTTATATGAGTAAAGAATATCTCCCTTTTAAATTGTTAGGTATTTTCACACCTTTGGACACTTACTCAATACAGTGAGATCTTGCCACAATATTTGGACAGCCTGCAAAGTAACTGAAATACTGTATATCCCAGTTGACTCTTTCTCACGGTGCTAGACCATAAACACATAATGATATTTAATGGGTCCATAGACTTGGAGTCTTTTGAAACATAGAGGAAAAAGATTTCTAAATACCAGAATCTTCATTGAGGACTGCCGGTTCCTAGTCCATCATCATTCAAATAGAACAACAATAATCATAACTTATAAAGTAAATATTTATTAACTTTCTAGTTGTCAAAAAGTGCTAGGTGGTTCCGCCTTCTGGAGCTAATTATTGTATGTAAAGTGATAGCATTTGAGTAACTGATTTTCTGCCTCTTAACCTAATCATCATTGTTTTGTTTTTTTAAATAATTGCTATCCTCCCATCAACTGGAATGCAGGAGTTACCCTCACTTATCCCTCCACTAAGTAACACAATTAAAGAAAATCTAACCCATTGTAAAACCAAGGAAGCCAGGGAATTTCATGTTTATTGCAATCCTTCGTCTTCTCTAGACTTCTGTTTCAGTTCCAAATCATAGATTTAGAGGTAGAATGGAACTTAGAGATTATCTAGTTCACCCGCCTTGTTTTACAGCAGCCTAAGGAGATCAAATGATTTTCTGAAAACCATATAGCTAGCTAGCGGCAGACCAGGGACTTGTAGATGATAGATTCTGGACTCTTGGAGAATCTTTTTAAAGCTGTTACATAGACCTAAGTATCACCCTGTTCTGTATGTGACTCTAATATTTATGCATTTGCAGCCCTCTTACTGGTAGAGTCCAGTTTACTTGGACAGGTAAATCGTCTGATTCTGCAATTTTACACATATGGAAACTGACCCTCTAAGAAGATGTGACCAGTCCAAGGGTCACACAGCCTTTTAGTAGCATAACCAGGACTAGGGCTTTGGTGGCCTGACTTTTACCCAGTGCAGAGCTCTTTCTTTTGGATGGCCATCCATTCAGATACCATTCACCATCTACCCTACATTTGCATATAGGTGACATCTGTATCCACAAGTGGTCTTACTAATATATTCAGCCTTGGAAATCAAACCCTCCAGTTAAAGGAATCATCATAGCACAGCCATATGTTCAGGAACAGATTTTTTTTTTTTTTATCTTTGCCTATAGGTCACAACAATATATTGGGAAAACCTGTTAGTGTCATATATGCCTTGTAATACCCTATTAGGCAAAGGTGATATGAAGTTAAAAATTCTGTTATTATTCAATGTCCTAAGTCAGTGCCCCTTGAAGGAAAAATAAAATGAGAACATCATTTTATTTTTTTTAAAGATTTTATTTATTTGGGAGAAAGAATGAGAGACAGAGAGGTCATGAGCAGGGAGGAGGGGTAGAGGGAGAAGCAGACTCCCTGATGAGCAGGAAGCCTGACTCGGGACTTGATCCCAGGACCCTGGGATCATGACCTGAGCTGAAGGCAGACGCTTAACCAAGGAGCCACCCAGGTGCCCGAGAACATTATTTTATTTATTTTTTTAAAGATTTTATTTATTTATTTGAGAGAGAGAGAGAAACCGAGAGAGCACAAGCAGGAGAAGAGGAAGAAGGAGACTCCCTGCTGAGCTGGGAGCCTGATGTGGGGCTTGATCCCAGCACCTGGAGATCATGACCTGAGCTGAAGGCACATGCTGAACTATCTGAGCCACGCAGGTGCCCCCGAGAACATTATTTTAAAACATCATTTTATTATGTTCAGTTAGCCACTATATAGTACATCATTAGTTTTTGATGGAGTGTTCAAAGATTCATTAGTTATGTGTAACACCCAGTGCTCATCACAACCCATGCCCTCCTTAATACCCATCACCCTGTAACTGAACATAATAAAAATAAAAATAAATAAAACACCATTTTATTAAACAGGAAGTACTGAGAGCCTAGTTAGAGGAGTATGTGGTGGGGCAAATGGCATTAAGTGGCATATTGGCTTGTAACGTTTTTGTTTTTGTTCTTAGTTTTAAAAATTGCTCCATAACAAGGAAAATCACATTTTTTACTTTCTGTAGACTTGAACATTCTTATCTTGTCAGTTACACATGCTTGTTTTCATTGTTGATGATTGAAATTGAGGAATTGGAAAGACAATTACTCCAAAGCAGGCTCATTCAGCCTGGCTCCATTTCAGTGTCACTCCTTTTCAGTTCCTTCCCCCAAGAACCCCCGATTAAGTTAGTCCAAGATGTCACTTAGGGGACTTTGCAACAATCTTGAAGTCTTTTCTTTTTCCAAGTGAAGTTTTTCAGGTACTAAAATGCTTTAGAAAACAACCAATATATATTTTTAACATTCTTCTGACTCATGATATTATAGGAGTAATTTCTCATTATCTGTGAATATAAGCCCTAAGGATTCATAGCGCACATGTTTTACCCCACAATTATCCTCTAGAAAAGAAAGTATTTGATATTGGATTTCAAATACTGAAGACACAGTGGCAAATTGTCATCAGGTATATATACATAAGGATTCACATTGTTTTGTAAAAAGAACACTTTTTGAGCAGTTTTGAGATTAGTGATACTTTCATTTATGGTATTTTGGAAAATAAGTTCTCTGTCACTGAGGGCGAAGAAAGTCAATGAAACCTTTGGACCGCTCCTGGCATTCAGGGCAAAGAGAAGGAGGGTGCAGCCCCTCTTTAGTGAAATCTTCCCTGATAGACTCAAATGGAATTACATTTCCTTTTGTACGGAGTCTAAACTTTGTTTAGGATTCAAATTTTGTACTCATCATACCATATATTATTATTTCTTTGAATGTGTCCATTCAAAGCTTCTACATGAGGCTACTCCATACACACAATGTGCAATGTGAGTCACACCCCGGGAGATGGGCAGTGTGTCTTCATCTACATCCCCCACAGAACAATCAGCACCTTGACAGAAGGATTGGGTTACTGCCATCTTCATATGCCTTGTACTTAGCACAGAGCCTAGTTCATGGTAGCTGTTCATTACTCCTTGTGAATGAAGAAAGGAAAGAATGAGCTACTGTCAAGCCACATTCCTCTCTACTCCCCAGATTATATTTAGGTAGTTGGTTGCCCAAGTTAAGAATTTAGTTATGAAAATTCACTTGCATAAGCACTAGAGGATAGATTCAGAACTGATTAAAAAATGTACTGGAAAAAATGTTAAAGAGTTGTTCTTAATCTAACACAGCATTTTCCAAAATGTGCACTGTAGAACACTAGCCCTGTAAGACTCATCTTAGAAAAAAAGGTTTCTAGTTAAATAAATTTGGGAAACATACTACAAAATTTGTCATACTACATCCCTCCATTGGGGATTAACAATGTAAATTAGCATTTTAAAGGTTTTGAGAAATCAAGCAGTTCCCTGTTTCTTTATATAACTTGAGTTTTCCAAATTTGTGTGACTATAGCTGCTTTTTAATTTTCCATCCATCTGTCTGCCTTTCTGTCTACCTACCTTCCTATCTATTTTAACAAGTAAGCCATGTAGTGTGAGATTTAAAAGCTTGGGCTTTGGAACCAGATACACCCAGGTAGAGTTCTGGCTCTGTCGTTTATCTGTTACCTTCAACAAATAATTTTTTAAAGCTTCAGTTTCTTCACTTGTAAACTGATGTAATGATATCTCTACCTTAAAGGATCATTGTGAGGATTAAATAACCTGATATATAAAAAGTACATGCACGATGCCTGGTACATGCTATGTTCAATTAATGTTAGCTCTTACTAGTTTTGTTTACTATTTGCTATATATATATATACCCTGACCCAGAGACAGGCATTTGAAGGGGAGTTTTGGGATCCTCTGACCTTGATTTAGTCTTCTTCAATCATTTCACTGATTGTTAATTGATGACTTCTCAAGCCAGGTAATTGTTCCTTCCACTGTGCTTCTGTAGTACTTTTTCACTTCATATACTTGTTATTGTACTCATATTAGTTGTCTCTTATAGATCTTTCTTTCCTGTTTCTGATGGGAAGATTTGAAGGGTATCGATGAAATGGAAGATACATTTAAATGGATGACAAAGATGATAAAGGGTCTAGAAGCCATTTCTTGCGGGGGGGGGGGGTGTTTAGTCTGGAAAATAAAACCGAATGAAAGATTGTACTATGGGAGTTAGGTTAGATTGACACGTAACTCTAGAATGCATAATTTAGATCTGTGGGTAAGAGTTACAAGGTGGTTTAACGTAAGAGTTATAAACAATTAGAGGAATTCAGGAAAAAAAGAATTATTCCTTGTCACAAGAGACATTCTCAGAAACATCAGGAAGGCATTTGGAGGCCTATTAGGGGAAGGCATCATTCTAGTTGTTCTGGAGATAATCAAGATGGTTAAGTTCCTCAAGAAAGAAAAATGTTCTCATAACAAGAATAAAAAAACATTGTTGTCAAAAGATAAAAAAATGTAACTATGTGAAATGATGGTTGTTTACTAAACTTATTGTGGTAATCACTTCACAATGTGTACATATATCAAATCATTATGTCGTATACACCTTGAACTATTACAGTGTTAACTATATTGTAGTAAAACTAGGGGAAAAAGAAGAAAAAAGGTAAAATGGAGCATGAGAAGAGGAGCATGAGATAGAGAGTCTGCTGTCAGAATAGATCAGAAAAATTTACTTCTGCCTCTGTGCATTGGGGGACACCTGATGAAGTACATGACTTTTGAGCTGGTTCTTGAAAGAGAGAAAGATCGGAGCATGAGACGAGACGGCGTCCAAGGAAGAAGGGAGTCAGTTTCTCCAGCATGAATTCCCCACTCATGGTATTCAGTGAAGTCAGCACTGTTCAGTTTACAACAGGTCACGTGCTGGAATCCATACATGGCTAAATTGTTATGTGCTTCTCTTTCTGTTGACATTTCCCTCCTCTCCCTGCTATTTTATTCCCACCCAGTAGGTCAGTGAGATTAGGAACATTAAATTAATTGCACTCGTGTTCACACAACTTACCTCGGGGTAAAAATCATGCCCCTTCATGTAATCAGTCAAAAGAAAGGACCAAATAACTGAAGATATGATCACTCCAAAACAGGATATCCTGAAAACCAGGTCTACTTTTCTCAGGAATTTTAATAAACTATCTAGGAGCAAGTGGGGTCGTCAAACTGTTTGCCCAGCACAAGTGTTCTGGAGTTCTGAAAAAGTTTAAAGTCACTTTTAAAAAAGCGTGCGTGGTCAGGAGCGCCTGGGTGGCTGGCTCAGTTGGTTAAGCGTCTGCCTACGGCTCAGGTCATGATCCCAGGGTCCTGGGATCGAGACCCACATTGGGTTCCCTGCTGGGCGGGAGCCTGCTTCTCCCTCTCCTCCCAGCTTGTGCTCTCTCTCACTTTCTCTGTCACTATCTTTCTGTCTCTCAAATAAATAAAATCTTTAAATAAAATAAAGTGTGCATGGTCAGCCTCAGTGCCTTTTTGGCATTTCCTGAAGTCACGAAGGGTAAAAGGCCTTGGCCAGGATACTCTTTGCAAAGAAAAGTGTATTTGGAACTTTTATTAGCTTTAGACTGTCCTGTCTTCACTTAGCAAGTGACCTCAATTCTATAACCTCTATAACAGTGCTTTCAATTTTCCCTTTGTAGGAGGAACTAATAGAAGGATGTGACTGATAGTGCTTATACCAGTTAGAATACGTTCACTCTTCAAGGTGCAGAATATGTTTTTTTCCTACTGACTTACATATGGAAAAACTACTCTGTGGTGTTCTATTATTGCTGGACCTGCCCATGGGAATGCTGCCACTTACTAACACCAAGAAGCAGCCCCTAGGTAAAACAGCCCAACTCTGAATGTTTTCCCTTGACATTTTTTTGTTCCCCTACAATTGAGCCAACATGCCTGGTAATGAAGCTTGAGGAATGGTAGACACATGGTAGAGTGCAGCATCTTTACTCAAGGGACCAAGGGAAAGTCACCAGATACGGTGCTCCTTGCGCGACCTCAGCAGCCTCACCTACATCCACTGCATTGCAGTTTGGCAGCTGTGCTTGGTGTCCTTTGTTTCCAACTCTGATGAAAAGACAGAGAGGACTTCAAATCAGCACTGCTTTCTCAGAGAACTCAAGGCAGTATTGAGGAGCATCAAGTAAGTTCTCTTTGGTCATTTAAACACAGTCATCATTTTTTATTTTTTGTGACACATTTTATAATAAAGTCTTAAGATGTTCTTTCAGATGACATTAAATACAAAGTAAAATGTATGCTTCTCACTAAAAGGTCTAAAGCCCAGATATTTAATACACAGATTGGTTAAACTTGGAGGGGGTAGGTGAAGAGATAATTCGCTCCAGTAACTTTTATATAAAACTTCCTGGCGATTAGAGGAAGGGGAAACTTCTCTTGAGTCTGATTCATTTCACAGTCAGTTTACTTAAAGAAAAACTTCCTTGAAGTTTTGAATGATTGAATTTAGAGGGTGTAAAAACATCATATCATATTTTTGTGATTAAGCTTTTTTTGTGGTTAAGTTTTAATACAGTTCTTGTAGCTTATGTGAAGTGTGTTCTTCATTTGATAGATTCACAAAAATGTTTCTTACTTCCTATCTCTAGAGTCTGAACACTGAATCTCCTTCTACCATCCATGGCGTTTGAGAATTGGTCCGATAGGACTGCTTCAGTAAGAGTGAACACATTCTCTTTTTTCCCCCTCGGGTCAATAGCCCTTCTTGAATTTGAACCTGCCATGAGCATTTTGTGTATCAGCCAGGGTAGTAGAGCTGTTCTGGTCAATGAGTAACCTGTCCAATGGCTAACATGGTGGTAGCTTCCCTTGTTTCTTGTAAGCTTCTCTCATAGGTCTCAAGATATCAGAGGGAGAAAAGGTGTTTTGCTAAACAGGGTGAGAATGCCTATGGTGGAATAGTGCATCCCCGTAACCTCTGATTCTCTCAGGCTGATTCTGAGTATATTCTTTGCTTTGGATCTGAGAAATGACGGCTGTAGTAGTGATCTATTCAGTTTAGGAATGAGAAATTCCAAATTAACAGTTTTGTTCTTTTGGAAAAGACAAATTGCTCAGGAAATTAGTGATAAAACAAATCTGGTGCTTTAATATTTATTTTAGTTATGTATATTTTTTACTATTGTCAATTAAGATTGTGTTGCATTGCATGCTATGTGGGTTTTTTTTTTTTTTGCCTGAAGTCCTATAAATGTAATACCTAAATAATTCCCCCAAGCTTCCCTTTCTGCTTCTTACTTTCCATCCACTTACTTTGGTAGAGGCCTCCTACTTGCCACAATGGTCTCCTCTCTTTTGCTAAATTCTTCTCTCAAGAAGGACTTAAGACTAGGGAAATCATAGAATTTATCAGAGTAATAATATGTAGTTTTTAATAATTATTCTGGGACAAGAGGCATCAACTGGCACTGTCCAAGAACTTACTGTCCCCCATCTGGAGAACAATACACAATAAGATCCTTGTAGTTGATAACACATTATAAATTTACCTCTCAGTGAGCTATTTGAATTTTAACAGAGCTCAAAGCTTTAAGTTAAAGAAAACATTCTAATGGCGGATTTTCAGGTGTCAATTACTAGGTAAGGAAACTGTTAAGAGTCAGAGAATGAGAGCCCTAAAATTATAGTTCAGTGAATTCTCTGCCTAAATTTAAGGCTGGCTTTATCAACTACCTTAGTAGTTGTCTCAATGCTTAAGTATCATCAAAATAAGAAAGTAAGTTGCACTAGTATCGATAATAGGATGAATAAATTATAAATTATCCCTATATATTTTACCTTTTTGGGAGGGGAGAATCTACAAAAAAAAAAGTAATTTTATTGGTAAAAATATTTGTTAACTTAATAAAGTGTATATACTATCTTTAGTGGTTGGACCTTCCTTCCAAAATGACAAACATGAAAGTTATGTGTTTGGTGTATTTTATGTGTCCAGTAGCTACTTTTTGTTTTGTTATCCTATATTTTTGTCTTGAGATTGCTCCTTGTATTTCAGCATTTAAGAAGGAGATGGCAGTGTTGAGCCTCAGCTAGGACTTGACACTGAAGTATCTTAAGATTTTTCATAAAGAAGTATTACTTTAGGTAAATGCAGTTTCATCTCTTGGGGTTTTATTTTCTACTCTCACTCCCTTTGTAATCCCATATGGAGAATGAAAGAGTGTGCTAATATATATTATATTAGATCTGTCATACAAAGATACTATTAAATTACTTACACTCAGTTCTGCACATCTAAGAATGCCAATTTAGGGGACCCATAGAAACAACCTCCTAAAATAAAATGAGGACCAGCTCTAAAATGCAAAAGCGTGTTTACAGTATGCCTGTTTTCCTAAGGCTTTGACAGGAAGAATTAACTTGACTTTTCCAGAACACAAAACACCTTATTGAGCCACATCTTATGGTAAATAAGCTGTTCTCTGGGAATAAATTTTTTACCGTTTCTTTTTTTTTGGACAGTAGGCCACTGCTAAGAAAATGACTTTTTCTAGGGCTGATGCCCTGAAAAAAAGTTGAGGTGATGGGAGGAATTGTTTACTTAGTCTCCATTCACATCCACTGTTTCGCCTGCATTCCAAGTTTCAAAAGGATGATTCATATACCTTTTAGGTCTATGTTGAAAACAAAATAAGTAACAGTGCCCTTTGTCAGTATCAAAAACAATTTAACAGTACATTTTTTAGGTTATAAGCCATGGGAAAGATAGAATGCTACCACGTAAAGTTGTAGTTGAGTTGTTTTTAAAAAGTAAAAGCCAAGATTAGCAAACTAAGCTGCCATGTCAAAGGATCTGAAACAGCAGTTGGAATGGCACCCAATACTACAAGTTATATTTTGAAAAGCCATCCTGCCATGCTTAAAATATGTAAAAGCAATATTTTAACACGTGAGATTATGTGGTTTTCTTTGAAATCTGGGCAATTAAATCACATGCAAAAAGATGTGTAATTGCTTAGCTTGATTATCATGGATAGTGGGGATTTTCTTTTGTACCTTAATTTTTATGTTTAAAATTATTGTTGAAATGTTATGTGAAGAATAATTTATGGATTTAACTAAGCCAGCAAGCCTATTTGGTTTCCATTATAAGTGAAGGACCCAACAACAACATCTTCATTTCATATTGTTCCGATAAATTTAATGACATTATTTTTTTTTGAACTAAAAGGAAATTTCTTCTCAGCTGGATTCTTTCACCGTAGGTTTTAATCGCAAACTTTGAAAATGAGAACATAGCTATTATTTTTTATTAAAAGGATATGTTCTGGTTAGTTTGGAAAGGTTTGACTAGTAAGGGCTTCCAATAGCATGTCTAAGGACTTAAAATGTAATGCTGAAGTTAGAGAATGTACCATATGCCTTTACTACTATTGCATCTTATGTGTTGTCAGTTGCATGCATGGTGAATGTATAGGCATGGTGGGGCAGCTCTTACTACTCTCAAAACTCCAATTAAGAGTAGGCTACTTAAAGGTTAACTACCCTGGGTAGGACATAGGTGTATACATTCAGGACTAGGCTCATCCTGTGAGGTGGGTAGAAGTGAGAAGTTGTATGTTGTCTGCCATGATACTTGAAACACAGTGTCGTATTCATAACGTGCTCACTTAATGTTTGCTGGCTGATTGAAGTTCTATGACTATCCCTGTTCAATAATTTCAACTTTTTTTTTTTTTTTTTTAATAGCTCATCCTTTAAAAGTCTTTTTGAACTTTCTTACCTTTGTGTTAGAGTAGGATTGTTCTTCTGGACAAGTTCTAGTTTACATAAATAAATCCGTAATGTAAATTTCTTTAAAATATATTTTTATTACATGTATTTTTGTATTTTAATTCTTAGTGTAATTTTTAAGTAGAAGAAACACTTGAAGTCTTTAAATATTTTAGCTAAAGTGCTGAATAATTACAATTCAGTATCTGAAGCATTCATTGGCTTTTAGCCCAATTAGAATGCGCTTTAGACTTGCTAGATGTGAGATATTACACCGTATAGAATGAAGCAGTTCATTAGACGTAGTGTTTCTGTCAGGCTTTCGTTGTCTCACTGGTATTCTAACCTGAATATCTTTGAGGCTGAATGCTCTGATAGGCAGAATCTCCTTAACTCTTTTCTCAGCAGCTTGAAAAGGCATAATATCAAAGTCATACACTCTCCTAACCCTAGATGGGTTTCTGAGGAGGCGCAACTTATATTAGGAAAATGCTGTGCACTTGAATTACTAGTGTTTCTGCATAAAGTAGATAAGCCCCGAGGAGAGACTTTGAATATTTTGGAGTTATGACGTAACGAGATTAAAAAATTAGCGAATTTTTTCTCCCTTTCCTACCAGTCCTTCTTGTGTCTTCCACGCAAAGGACAAGTTTTATATACTTTTGCTCGGTGATGTGTGATCCTTGATCCTTATGGAAAAAAAATCCCTCTTGATGTGTATTCATTCAAATGATCGCTGGACTTCTACAAACTAGTGATGCAGAGGAGGAGACCCGAAAAGAGCTCCGTCCTGTTTTCAATACTCCTTAGCATCAGTTTTTGGCAAACTTCAGTAGGGCCTTAGCAGTCCTGCCCTCCCAGACCTGTGCTTCATGATATTGTGCTAAGAGCCACCTCTTTTAGTCAGGCTTGACAGGATATAGCCCAAGGGAGAAGACACCAGAGAGTCTAGGACATTTGGTCTTAAAGAAATTCTGCTTGATTGAGTGGTCAGGGTACGTATATTAGCCAAAGACTTGATGATATGCTGGTATCTGGCCATCCCGCATTTGGAGCAGGATATTACTCTGGATAGAAACGTCATTATTTCAGTCTCTTTGGAGCCAGAACAATTGTATCTTCAGCTGAAGTGCCTAAAGTATCTAGATATATATCCAAAAGAACTCAACGTGGCGTAATTTTACCAGAATACCATAGAAACTTGATTTGAATACAAAAGGGAAACATCAAGATTCATCTTCTCTGAAAAAAATGAAATGAACAATATCCCTCCAATAAAATGACATTCAGTTGTTCTACACTTCCTCACAGCTGTGTTCTTTCATGTGCTGCTAATTAGAATGAAACTGTGATATATTGATAATGTGAAATTAAACAGATTGTTTATTCACTCTTAAAAATAACATGTTTTATGAGAACAACCTCAGAGGACCATTAAAGAAAATGATTTAAGTATTGCACAGCAACAAATAATAGTGTCCAGTGAAATTGTTTTTTTTTCTTTCGAAGTTTCTGATACACTTGGTCTATTTAGAAAACAAACACATTTAATTGTTTCCATCTCGTAAATATGCCTAGTGAGTTCAGTTTTTAGTTGTTGTACAAATAAATTGGTCCTAGTTGCATTGCTTTCTTTCAAACATCATTTCAAATTAGGGCTTAATGTGGTTTGAACATTTTGCCAGAATAGTCATCCTACTTTTGTCTGAGGGTGGTTGATTACATCTATCTTTTCCAGCTTACAAATGCCAATATAATTAGAAGAATGCAACCCAACCCTGAGACCATTTGTCATCACATATGTAGCTCTATGTTTTATTATGGTACATAGGAGGAAAAGCAAACAATTAAAAGTCTGAAGAAAATGAAGACATGCTAAACATTTTTATTACATCATTGTGCTTAACCAACTTTTCCCTACCACTTTTAATGCTTAATTACCTGGATTATTAAAATGTATATAAATACTTTTACATGTTGGACTCAAAAATAGCTTTCAAATATCTTAGTTGCAAATATACAAACAGTTATGAAATACACAGAATGGAAGAGGATTTAGCATTATTATTTCAAAGTGTAAGTTTTAATAATTTACAGTACACAGTATTCTCCAAATAACTAGAGAAAAGGCTCTGAGGAAATAAGGCAATCTCAGTGATAAAATATAATTGGTTTGTGCCTACATATATACTGTGCACTGCATCTGTGTTTGCCCCATTTGTGTACACTATCTTTGTACTCTATTACTCTTTATTTTATTGTCATGAGGGATAGAATTAAAAGGGAAGAGACTAGAAATATTTAGTTCGACCCCAAATCCATCCCTCTAAATGAAATGGCAAGGTAGAGATGTTTGTGTGATAGGAAATAAAGGTGTATTTTTAAGCTCCATATAACAGGAAGCTAGTAGATAGCCATAGCTAATGTGAGTTTGGTGAATGGTTTCAGCCTTGTGATGACATTTCTTTTGGCCTGTTGAAATCTGACCGACCTGAATTGTCTATGGAAACTCTCAGAATCTCTCTACAAAGCTTTCTTAGTGGGCTTGACACTTGAAGAACTAAGCTTTTAGTTAAGCTTTAGCTTTAAGTTAAGCTAAACTCAGATTTTAGCCTTCATAACATCAAGGCAGAGGCACTTACTGGGTATGGTCTCTTTGCATCTCTCCCAGTATCTTTGTTTCCATTTTTTAATTATTGATGAGGCATAAGACACTAAAATACAGTAACTCAAAAAAGAAAGAAGGCAAATCAGAGTTTCTGTTCCATAAGATCAAGGAATATAGGCTACTTGCTTTCCACTGATTTCCCTAGAATGTCATCCCTATCTGCATAGTAAAAGCTGGATTACCACCACTATGTCCTCATCCCAGCCTGAACTAAGGGTGGAGTGGTCTTAAGTAGGGAGGGGAAGCAACTTCCTTCACAAAGAAATGACCTGAAATTGCTTACCTCACTTCCTTTCATATCCCTTTGGCAGAAACTTAGTCATCTGACCACACCGAGTTGCAAAGGATTTTGGAAGTCTAGCTGGGGGATGGGCTAAAAGTAAGTGGTGATGATGGGGTGTTCTATCACTGAAAGGAAGGAAGAGGAGAATGAACACTGGGAGGACCATTAGTGGGTGGTCTCTGCCAACATGGTCTCTGATAAATTGTGATCTTCTCTAATTCGGATTTCTGATTTTCCTTATTTCATCTCCCCTTTTTTCTTCTTTCTCCTTCTTTAGTGTTACTCCTCTTTGCTGATTGCCTCCTCTCCTTTATTTGATACTATAATTATGACAATGCTCTTATTCAACCTGAATAGCTAGTGTTCACTAGTGGCCTGCGCCCTACAAAGGAGGCTGTAGTCTTTCTTTGGGTCTGCAAACTAAAGGTTAACTTTTTTACTCTGTGGAATACTGCCCTCATTACCTTTAATCCTTTCTGGAATAAGGTAAAATATAGGGAAGAGAGGTAGAGAAGAAGGAGAGCAAAGAGGGAGAGAGAGAGGGGAGAAGAAAGGAAGGAGGGAGACAGAAAGAGAATGAAAGAAAAAAGAGAGGAAGGAAGGGAGGGAGGGAGGGAGGGGACAGAGAAAAAAAATATAGGAGATGGAATGAGAACATAAGTTTTGTGAAGACAGGGATTTTTGTCTGTTCACAGCTATGTCTCCAACATTAGAATATTACTGAGCTCATTGTTGGTGCTCAAATTTTATTTGTTAAATGATGAATAAACAAATTCATTTTTCCATCTCAGTATTTGTCCTCAGATTTGTTTCAGACTTCTAGCTCATCCAAAATTATGGTTTTCCATTAGAAAAATCTTTCCTGAATACGAAATAGTGGGTATTTGCTCTGTACAAATTCAACTTACTATTGTCTCAAACTGGCTCATAATAACAGACTTAATTTTGTTTTATTTTGGCTTTCATCTCTGAATAGATGGTAATTATTTTCTTTAAGGTATGTTTGACATAGAATTATTATGTACAAGAGAGAATGTTCAGGAGGCAACCTATACCTTAAACATAATTTGGCTCTCTTTGAGGAGAGTGAACTGGTACAAATAAGAAATATGACATTCATTACAATAAAACTCTTTCCAATTGACTCCATTATTTGACTGCTTTGGCTTTTCAAACCAGAAATGAGTGATAGAAACTAAGTGTTCTCTTAAAAAAAAA
This sequence comes from Eumetopias jubatus, assembly GCF_037043125.1. Classification (NCBI taxonomy): domain Eukaryota; kingdom Metazoa; phylum Chordata; class Mammalia; order Carnivora; family Otariidae; genus Eumetopias; species Eumetopias jubatus. The sequence goes on from NW_028274813.1 coordinate 59,636,703, forward strand.
AAAAAAGGCCCCCAGTAGCCAAAATCTAGAATCACTGAGAGATGGCCATCAATTTCTTCCTTCTCTTTCTCTTAAACTCTTTTCTAGAGCCTCAGGTGGCTCACTGTCAGTCTTTAAAAACTAACACCTGCTTTATTTATTCTCTTTGTCATCCACATGGAGTCAGAGAAGGGACCTTAGAGGTTCTAAACTTAGTGGTTTGCGGTCTGAATGGGGGGAGGGGTAGACAGGAAGGTGGTTGGTGAAGCTTGGGTTTTCTGCCCTCTTTTCCACTAGAGCAGGTTCACTCTTACAACAGGTTAGGGCTCACTAGTGAGATTTGTTAAAAAAAAAAAAAAGGTTCTTAGTCTAACAAAAGTTTAGAAGCCTTCCATTGAACACACCTTCCTCAATTTGTTCATGAAAATCCTAAGGCTTAGAGAGAAGTAATTTTTCAAAGATATCAAGGCAGAGCCAGGTCCAGAATTCATATCTCCTTACTCCTGAGATTGATATCTTCCCACTAAACACACTGTGCACTGGCTCCAAAGAATTCTTATATCAGTAATTTGTCATTGTTATTCGAAAAATGAGTAGTTTTCTTTTTTGGGATTATATAGTGGGGTTTGGCATAAAATATGACACCAAGGGGGCTCCTGGGTGGCTCAGTTGGTGAAGTGTCTTCATTTGGCTCAGGTCATGATCCCAGGGTCCTGGGATTGAACCCTGCATCAGGCTCTGTGCTCAGCACAGAGTCTGCTTGTCCCTCTACCCTACCCCCTGCTTGTGTGCTCTCTCTCTCTCTCTCAAATAAATAAATAAAACCTTAAAAAAAAATAGGAAACCAAGTTCCTCAGCAGTTTGTAGTCTCTTAAAAAACCAAGTAACACATACAGGTGTTGGTTCAAACAAGCTGTTTCTCCATTGTGAATGTTATATTATCGATTACTATATTGATAATATTTATATATCAATATTATAAATTATTGCTAAACAGTTGTTTGCCATGGAGCCATGGATTTTATTGACAGTGCTTGAGTACCATATGGTGGGGTCCCTTATGTAACTGAATAATGGTGCCCAGACCTTGTGTGGGTGGCGTTGACCCTGGCTCAGCCCAGGAGTGGCCTGCAGAGAAATGGGTTGGGAGTGACACCCTCATCCTGTCTACTGTGCTCTTCACCCCAAGCATGTGGTGCCTTCTTTGTACCTTGTTCAGGAGTTGTTCCTGTACATGCTGTGCTTTTGGTTCTGAGACATAAAGAGAGGATGATTCTGGCATGCTTAGGAGAGCCCGTGTGTGCCATGTCTCAAGAAGATGTGCTTAATACTCCAGAATCACATCATATTCACCTGTTCCCTGTAAGCCTATTAGGTAGTTTTGGTAAATGTGAAAGTTGCCTTCATCTTGCTATTTAGTATCTTATTTTACATTTAATAATGAAGCAAATCTCTGGGGACTAGTTTTCTGGCTAACTAATGCCTTTGCAAACCAATATAACCTCTTAACATAAAACATAAGTAATAGAAGTTCAGAGGAAATGAGCTCTTGGATTCCCTAGAGCATGGTTAGAAAGTCTGAAGTAGTGTTCACAAGCTATTGTTTTACAGCAGTTATACAATTTTTTTTTTTCACAAGTATGGAAATGTTCTTTATGGAAAGCACAGGTCAACTTAAAGTCAGAAGCTCTGATTCTTGGAGTACTATGATGTTATAAAAAATACTCATAAAATAGTTTCATACTATTATAATAGTTTACTTTCATTATATACATTTAAGCTGTTTTGGTTTTAGACATGCAGTATAAATACTCTTCACATCTCTATGAGAAATCTAACTGGCAAAATATTATTTATTAAGTTTCTGTTTTTATTTTCTTTCCTTAAAGACCTACGATTATCTCTAAAAAAGAGTCAACCATATAGCATTTTCACACTGTAAAAAAGTTGTGATGGACTGAAGGTATAATCCCTGCCATTATTTCCCACTCGGAGAGATGCCTAGGAACCATGACAAAATCCAGGCCTCTGAAAACTGAGTGACTTCCTTGCTCTCGGGCAGTTAATTAGAGGTAGAGCTAAGCTAGCACACAGGTCTCCTGACCGAACGACATCATTTACTTTTACAACTGCTCTTTATGACAGATAAAGATAAAAAGATTTTTCAGAAAGCCAAAATTGCATTTATATATCTTGGCTTTGTAGCTCACATTCTAATGACTAACAAATAGATCAAGACATTAAGGGAATGCCACAAATCTGACACTTAAGTTTTTATATACCAAGAGGTTTTCTTCCTCTCTCCCTCTCTCCTTGGTCCTTTCTTTTTATGTTTGACCAGAGACTTATTGTTTAATTGAAGCAGAGTTCATTGTTATGGTGATGATTCTCCCCAAGGCCACATAGAGTCATTCCCACAATCGTCATCTCTTTGTCCCATTCGGAAGCATTTAGTCAGCTCCTCTGTCACATGATATATTGTGATCTGCAAAGCTGTGAATTTCACAGGGATCTATAGATTGAAATTTCTTGATTTGTAGGAGAGGAAACCATGACCCAAACTCTGCTTTCACACAGTGGGAAAAAATTTAAGAAAAATTAACAGGATGAACATACTTAAATTTCTTCCCTTATTTTCAATCAAAGAGATGAGGACATTGAGTGTGATGACAAACTGAAGAGGAGTAAAGGAAGTGTTAAACTGAAATAATGGCCAATATGTCAGAAATTAATGTGAGGCATACCTGGGTGGCTCAGTCAGTTAAGCTGTTGACTCTTGACTTCAGCTCAGGTCATGATTTCACAGTTGTGGGATCGAGCCCCGCATCCAGCTCTGCACTCGGTTCAGGGTCTGCTTGAGATTCTCTCTCTCTCTCTCTCTCCCTCTGCTGCACTCTTTCCCTCTCAAAGTAAATAAATAAAATCTTAAAAAAAAAAAAAGAAATTAGTGTGAGGGAGTGAAGGGATGGAAAGCAGGGAACAAAAGTTGAGAACTGAGGAAAGATACAAAAAGATAAGGATATATACTTTTACACATTTTAGATGTTCTTCCTTCTGTTTTTATAAATTTTCATACCAAAAAGCCAGAATATAGATTCTCTCTCTCTCACACACACACCCAGATATATCCCAATGATTACACCTTTTAAATCTCAATAAATAAGTGATTTTTTTGAATTTCAACTCATTGCTATAGCAGCAATGTCTCAGTATACTTTTTCTTTTGTAAAAAGAATCCATAGCTTTTCTTTCTGGTAAGTTACTTAGCAGTACTAGCCTTATAAACTGTCTTTTAAATAACAAAACAGCATATTCTTTTTATTCTGCTCATTTTTCTTGCTTATGTGGAAATAATGAGTCAACCATAAAGTGGATATTACATAATGAAATTAGCAAAGCTCCCTTTTCAAGTTTCTTGACATAGTTTCTGGTTCAGTAATGATGGTTAAGAGTGGCTCAATGATTTGTTTGTTTGTATTCTATCCTGACACCAAGGTTTCTATCACAAATGCTTGTTCTGTAATAATAAAAAAGGCATTATGTACTCATGGGCAATGAGTCCATTAACAAATGTAAAGCATCCACCTTCAGGCACTGTACAGGATGGGAATCCAGCATTATGGAAGTTCCCTATACAGCTATCTGACATTTGTAATATGTCCAAATGTCTTCTTACATCTAGATTCTGCATAATGCCACAATAATATCATCTTGGAAGGCAGAAAGAGAGCAAACATTAACACTCTCATTTTATAGATAGATAATTTTATGGATAACAAGGCTTAAGAGCCTCACCATGGTAGTAGAACAGGGTGTTTCTAACAGGTCACCCTATAATTTATTGCCCAAACTTGGACACTAGTGAAAGTGACAAGGGATGCTATTAGTAATTACACTGGGACTGTAGGTATGAATTTGGACTGTTCCCAGGAAACTGAGACTTGTCACTTTTACTAGGATCTACAACTGACTCTCACATATTTCCATTTCTCTGTGGCCCTCAGACTTCCCATTGTGTTCTTGCTAAGTATGTGAATACATATAATAGTCATAGGAGAGGGAATGCTGGGTTTGAATCCTGGAAACTTAATTTCTTAGCTTTGTGCTCTTGGTGGGTACACCTCAAGCACTTTAACCTTTCTCTGCTTCAGTTTTTTTCTTAGTGAAATAGGGATGAGAATACTAATACATTATAGAGATGTTATATAGAGTGAATGAGTAAAATTCTTGGAATAGTGACTAGCACTTAGTGCTAGTAGGAATCATATGTACTTGATAAATAAAAATATGAATATTGACTCTGATAACTAAAGGAAAAATTAGAAGCTATTTAGCTAAGAATATTCTTTTCATTTCCAGAGCACATTTTCTGAATCAATTCTTAGAACATTGTGTGCTTTTGGTATACTTTGAATATCTATACCTGAAATTACTAATGATGTGCTAGTGCTGTTGAGTGATATGATCTCATTATTGTTTTAGTGTATAGCACTATTTTTTTCCCCTAGGCAAAGAACTTTATTAACCTTGTTTCAAACTTTATTCCCAGGCTTCTTCAGCTTAATTAGCTGCAAAGAATGAACTGTGTATAAGCAAAAACTGAAAAGAGCTGCAGTGTCCAAGGGGCTTGGGCTTAAAAATATTAGAGATCTAGATTTTATCAGATCCATGAACAAAATTTTAAAAAGCAGTCAAAATATAAAATAGCAGCTCCCAGTAACTTCTTCAAGTTTTATGTTCTTCAGAAGTTGACTCAATTCAGTTTGCTTCATTCTTGGAAGCTTCATCAAAATTCTCCATAAGATCTGGAACTTCATCATCATCATCCTCTCTGGTAGCAAGTGGTGCTTTTCCATCCACAGATTGTTTGGGCAGAGCTTCAGCCAGTCTTCTTAAACTAGTCAAACTGTCTGCACCAAGTTGGTTTAGGATACTGGATAGCATTTCTGTCAGCTGCTTTGTCTCAGCATGGCCTGTAATGGTGAAAGTGTTCGCTGCCAGTGATGCCTGAACTTTGGGGTTGTTAAAATGGATCACTGTTCCTTGGTTTGTGAACATATTCACTTCTTCAATACCAGAGATATTGTTTACCTCTAACTTCTTTAAGGAGAACTGAAGTTTTTTATCATCTGCTGTAGCCGTTCTATGAACCACCTTCTTCTATCGGCGAGCAGTTCCTTTCCCACCAATGCGCACTTGTGCTTGCAGTTTGGCGAGTTTCTCCTGGTTCATGATAGTTTCTTTCATCTTGTTGGAGCGGAAATGGGACCACGTGGGGGAATAGGGTTGGCGCTCAGGGGGTCTCGGGCGGACCAGCTGAGATTAGGTGCACACACGTGGGGACGCAAGATGGCAGCTCGTGTATAGCACTATTAACATACACATGGTAAGACAACAAGTTAATTCCATCTTGGAGCATTTTGGATTTGTGATGAAATGAGCCTTCATAATAGTCTACCACCTTTTTGACTTCTACTGATAGAATTCTATTAATTCTATTCTATTCTACTAGTAGACCTTTATGTCTTTCTTTATGATGAGTAATCTGTGTTATGCTTCAGATCACGTGGTTTCTTCATTTTAATAATTTAGGATATCTGGGTTTTTTTTTCCCTTTTGGAATGGATAGTTTGATTTATTCCCACGCTGACTCTCCTCATTCTTTCTTAAAATTAAAAAGCACAGTCTAAGATGGAAAACATGCAGAAAAGCATTTCCCCTGCAGTTTGGTTTGCATTGTGGTGATTTGACTGAGAAAAAAAAGACCCACACCTCCAGCCCCACAAGGACACATTGGGCTTCTGTTTTGTATTCCGACAGACATCTCATTTCCTTCTAGTACTTTAGGCTTGCACTTTTTCATTCAGACCACCTCTGACTAACGTCATTGCTGATTTGATATTCAGAAAACTGAGATGTTCATTATCTGTTTTATTTGGTGCATGAGTGATTCCAAACCTAACTCTTACCTGTGCTTCAGTGTTTGGCCTCACTCTCCATTATTTGGCTAAAATGGTGGCATACAGTTCTGAACTTTTTATTTGATCCCTCTTCTATCCCCTGCCTTAAACTACCACCCTTTTAAATATTCCCTAGCCTTCCCATTGACAACAGTGCACAGCTAGGGGAGGTAAAGGAGCAGGAAATCCTAAAGAACTGGGCAAAAATCTGAGAAGAAAGAGCCCCACATGTATTACAAATTTTTATACTTTTTAAACAAAGTAAATTTTCTTGTCCTAATTGCTGTAATTCATACATAAAATAAAGTTATATTGTTTTCCAATAACTTAATCTTTAAACATACCTTAAAATTTTTCAATTATTTTTATATCTGTTATCTCAACTGATACGTTATAATACTTGTGAAACAGATATTCTCATTGTCCTTATTTTACAGACGAGGATATTGAAATGTGAGGGAATTCACATAAGGCATTTAACACAGTCAATAAAAGTCAAAACTGGTACTACTGATGATAAAGAAGAAAATAAATATCACCCATAGGTCATTTCATTACTCAGATATAAGCACTGTTAACATTTTAGTGCACTGTCTTGTTTTGCTTCTTCTGTACATATGTAGGTGTCTGTATAAACATATTTAAGTGCATAATTTAACATCATTAAATGAATTTCTGTATTCTGCTTTTTAAAATTATCATTATAGGGGCGCCTGGGTGGCTCAGTTGTTAAGTGTCTGCCTTCGGCTCAGGTCATGATCTCAGGGTCCTGGGATTGAGCCCCGCATCAGGCTCCCTGTTCAGCGGGAAGCCTGCTTCTCCCTCTCCCATTCCCCCTGCTTGTGTTGCTTCTCTCGCTTTGTCTCTCTCTGTCAAATAAATAAATAAAATCTTTTAAAAAAATAATAAAATTATATTGTAATGTTACTTAAAAATCTTTGCAAGCCATCATTTAAAATCCATTGTTCAACTATGAAGTTTATTACACCATTCTTCTATTATTGAACATTTACTTTTTTCCAATTTTTATCAATTAAAAATAATGTCTTTGTATGTGAATAGCTTCCATTTACCTAGCTATTACATTTTAATAGATACCCAAGGGTTTTAAAGCATAAGCTGGTATCCTTACCCACTGGCATCTCTTGTGATACATTATTTTTATTAGTAACACTGGCCAAGAATTGGGGTACATTCTGCAGCCAATAAGCAGGGAACAATCTGATTTACAAAGGGAATGAGTTTATGACCTTGGCCTCATCAGCATTTGTGTGATTACACAGGGTCAGAGAAGAAAACTAAGAAGATACAAGAAAGGAGAAAAATAAAAACATACATTTTAAGTCTTGGAAGTTTTAGAGGTGAAAAAAAGAGGTATATCTGTGTTGGGAGAAATTACAGATATGAGAGTTATGTCTGGTCAATTAATAATTGTGCTTGTATAGTGTCCACAATAGCCAAACTATGGAAAGAGCTTAGATGTCCATCAAAAGATGAATGGATAAAGAAGATGTGGTGTATATATATAATGGAGTATTACACAGCCATCAAAAATGAAATCTTGCCATTTACAATGACATGGATGAGACTAGAGAGTATTATGCTAAGTGAAATAAGTCAATCAGAGAAAGATAAGTATCATATGATCTCACTGATATGAGGAATTTGAGAAACAAGACAGAGGATCATAGGGGAAGGGAGGGAAAAATGAAACAAGACGAAACCAGAGAGGGAGACAAACCATAAGAGACTTAATATCAGGAAACAAACTGAAGGTTGCTGGAGTGGAGGGGGGTAGGAGAGGTGGGGTGACTGGGTGATGGACACTGGGGAGGGTATGTGCTATGGTGAGTGCTGTGAATTGTATAAGACAGATGAAGCACAGATCTGTACCCTTGAAACAAATAAATTATATGTAATAAAAATAATTGTGCTTGTATAAAAATTCTCATACCTGTTTGGTCTGTGCCTTTTTACATAGAATCAACACGTTACTTTGTAATAAGCAATAAACGCCTTTCACCACGAAAGTATATTTGTGAAATCATCATATTAGATTGTTTTATTTAATTTATCAGTTTATAATGGCTAGATTGGGTAGCAGTGAAAGCAGAACAAACAGGCTGGTTGATACAGAGAGTGGTAACAAATAGCTAATATTTATTGAACTCTGTCTTTTAGGCACTGTTCTAAGTTTTCATGTAATTTCTATAATATAAATTGTGTTTTGCAACCACCCGGTCAGAGAGGTACTTTATTTTCCTCATTCCATTCGTGTAGAAACTGAGGTTAAGTAAATTGCTCAGAGTTCGATGGCTGACTGCAGTCATTCACTTGACAACTGTTATACTGCCTCCAGTGCGCAGCTGTACTCTGCTGATCTGGGCTCCAAAGGGGATATACAGATACAGTCAATAGGGAGTGGAGAAGTGGGGCTCCAGCCCGAGTAATGTTGGGTGGAAGAGGTAATCCGCTTGTTTCAACTTTTCCTGTCTCCAGTACCTAGAATGAATAATGAATCAATGAATGGCATTTCTACCTCAATCTTAAATAAAAGCTGTCCATTTGACAGACATCTATTAAGCATCTACTCTGGGTTGGGCTCTGGGAAGACAAAAATGAATAAGACATAACCGTGAACTCAAGAATGCGTAGTCTAAAAGGAAAACAGACGTGAAAAAATGATTATGTTGCAGTGTGATATGACAAAGGAGGGTGTGTAAGAAAGCAAAGAAGATTGAAACCTTCAAAGGATATGACATTTGAACTGGGATGAATAAAGATTGCCAGGGAAGCAAGGATATAGGGCCTCTATACGCTTTTGGATATAACAAGCCTCTAGCTATGGAAGCTGGACCATCACCTGTTGTTTGTTTTTAATCTAACTTAGAAAGAATGCAGTGCCATGTTTGTAGTAAGTCACACCTAGGTTCTTATCAGTTATGTGATTTTAGGCCAATTACTTAATCTCTTATAGCTTTGGGTTCTAAATCTGGAAGTAGGGAAAAATTATGCTTATCTAGTGGGAAGGTTAAAGAAGATACATATAAGTTCCTAGAGCAGAGCCTGCTGTTGATGGCTGCAAATAGTAATTATTAACATCCTGATTATGTGACTAAAAGAATGTAAGAAACATCTTAGAACAAAGACTTTCTTACCTAAGGTGGAGGAAAAGAAAACCTGGCAAGGTCTACCAAATGAGTGATGAATAATAAGGAGAAAGAACTGTCCTTCTGGAGTTCACATTCCATTTATAACTGCTAAACTGAAACTGCTAAGAATAAAAGGCCTTAACAAGACTCGAGAGGATTCTTGGGACAACAAATGACGGTTACAACGGAATATTTTGATGTGTTAAGTGTAAATTACTCAGAAGCATATGGATTAAATTTCCTTTCAGCAATGCACGGGTTTAAACGTTAAGGGGAAAGACGTGAGAACAGGGCCCTGCTGGGTTAGGAACTCTCTGATGTTTGCCCCAGGAGGGTTTTAGGTAGACTCACAGAGAAAGGCTGAGAAATGCTCCCTGGGGAAGATAGGGAGGTGAAGGAACAGGGAAAGGATACCATACCCTCTGCCCCAGGTTTGGTGAAGTCCAAGTTATTACAAATCAGTGTGGCCTCAACGCCAAAGGTTTAAAAAACATTTTAAGTCCTCTTAGAAGTTTATGTTCTAGTCATCAGCCCAAAGAATGGTAGATCATCTTTTCTTCATGTGAATGAAAGAAATTAGAGCTCTTTCTGTTTAGGAGATAATATCCTGGGAAACCAAGCTTCTTTTGCTGGAAAAATGGACTTGAAAAGAAATCATGGTTGCGTTCTCTCATTTTATAGACAAGAGACTTAGGCCCAGGTGTGTGAAACGACCTAACATTCCCCACTGGGTTCGTGACAGAGCTAGGACTGGAAACCAGGTTGTCTAAGGAATTTCACACTCAAGGAAATTACTTGACTTGATCAAGGCCACACCCTGAGTAAAGTGGGCACTAATGGGATTTCAGCCAAGGTCTGTCTGACTCCAAAGGCCACACACTTCCTATGACTGCAAGCTGCTGCTTTAAAATTAATTAGGCACTCTTATTACAAAGGTAGCATATGTATATGTTAAATTATGAGAGTATAAAAGGATATTAAATGGAAGCTAAGGGTCCTCCCTCTCAACAGTCTTATCTCCTCTTGCCCCCCCAGGAATCCCTCTATTTCCATTCCCTAGAAGCAAACACCATGAACATTTTTTTTTGATATTTACTTCCAGAAATTACAGGGAAGTTCCTATTTAGAAAAAAAATCAAACTTATAAAAAAAATTGCCAGAGCTTTAGAAAGAACTTTTACCTAAATTCACTGCTGACATTTTGCCCCATTTGATTTATCATTTGTTCTCTGTAGTTGCCTCTCTACCTATTTATAAATAATCCATCCATTCATCCATCCATCCACCCATCCATTGATACTATTTTTGTCTGAACCAATTGAAAATAAACTGTAGACATTGTGGCCCTTTATTTTCTGTCTTAGTCCATTCGGGTTGCTCTAACAAAATGCCATGGACATGGTGGCTTCTAAACAACAGAAATTTATACCCTAGAAGCTGGGAAGTTCTTGAGCAAAACACCAGTAGATTCAGTGTCTGGTGAGGGCCTGCTTCAAGGTTCATAGATAGCTGTCTATCTCCTCGCTCTGTCCGCACATGGGAAGGTTTGAGAATGCTCTCTATGATTTATTTACTTATTAAAGTTTTATTGATTTATTTTAGAGAGTGCACATATGAGTGGGGGGAGGAGGGGGGGAGAGAGAATCTCAAGAAGACTCCCCACTGAGTGCGGAGCTTGATCTTCTGACCCTGAGATCATGACCTGAGCTGAAATCAAGAGTCCAGCTGCTTAACTGACTGAGCCACCCAGGCACCCCTCTCTAGGATCTCTTATAAGAGCTCTACTCCTATTCATGAGCACTACAACTTCATGACCTAATCACCTCTCAAAGGCCCCACATAATACCCTTACAATTAGGCATTAGGATTTAATGTAAGAATTTTGGGAGGACATATTCATTCTATAGCAACCTCTAAATATTTCAGTGCACTTTTCCCAAGAATAAGGATATGCATAAGCATGATACAGTCATCAGTTTTGGTAAAATGTCAATAAATTTGTCACTGATCCAGTGTGTTTGTAAGATTGATCCCAAAATGTACTTTATAGAATTTTTCCCCCCTTAGTATCAGTTTAGGACCATGTATTACACTATCTTGTTACATCTCATTGGTCTGTTAATCTGGAACAATTCTTCAAGTATTCCTTGGTATTTATAACACTGACATTTTTGAAGAATTTAGTAATTTAATCTCATTTTGCATTTGCCTGATGTTTCTTCATGATTAGCTACTGGCTATGCCTTCTTGGGTGGAATACTATATAAGTGATATTGTATTCTAGGATATCACAACCAGAGGCTCACATGTTCATGTGTCTCACTTGAAATGCTAATTTTCAACACCTGGTCAAGGTGTTGTTCATAGGTATCTTTTTTTTAAGATTTTATTTATTTGAGAGAGAGAGTGAGCGAGAGAGAGCACAAGCAGGGGGAGGGGCAGAGGGAAAGGAAGAAGCAGACTCCCCGCTGAGCAGGGATTCCCGACATGGGGCTAGATCCCAGGACCCTAGGATCATGACCTGAGCCAAAGGCAGGCGCTTAACCAACTGAGCCACCCAGGTGCCCCATAGGTATCTTTTTTATTCATGCCCTTTCTTCAGTATATTTTTACTGAATAACATAATTATTTCAAGTCAACAATATTTACTGTGTACATATGTGGCAAACACTATTCCTAACCCTAGGGATATAGCAATGATCAAAACATAAATTCCTGCTCTGATAGAGTCTGTATTCCATGTTGGAACATATATTTTGTGTTTCCACATGTAGAGCTATTTCATTTTTTTTTTAAAAATCTAGACACTAGTACTCTACTTTGTTGTACTTATGTACCATACTTTATCAAGCAGTCACCACTGATGATATTGAGCTTGTTTCCATTTTTTATTTTTTGGTATTACCAACCATGCTACAATAAGCACCCTGCGAATATAGTATATTCATCTGGATGTGTGTGTGTGTGTGTGTGTGTGAGAGAGAGAGAGAGAGAGAGAGAGAGAGAGAATGTATACCTGTGTATAGGTGTGGGTGTGATTGTATGTGATTGTATTTTGGGTATGTGTGAATGTTTGTGTAAGTATGTGGGTGTGTGTACAAACTCATTTACTGTAGGATAATTCCCTAAAAGTGAATTTGTGGGTCAAACAAATTTGGTTTATATGTTCTGATAAATGCCATCATTTTGCTGCTTCTGTCTCCCAATTCTCACCAAACTGGACACTATCAAAGTTTTCATCTTTTCCATACTAACAGGCATTCATTACTGAATGGTAATGAAGAGTCTAGTTTTTGCCAAGTCTGGTGTGTATAGTGCCTGTTTGTGTTTGATTGCTTCAGCACTACTAGTCTTGTCCTCAAGGAGACCCACCATGAGTGAACAGAGAAACCAATTAGAGTTGCTATTTATGTCTTTAGAAAAACTGCCTAATTCTTTTTCTTCCAGCTTTATTGAGATATAATTGACAAATAAAAATTGTATGTATTTAAAATATACAACATAATGGGACATGTGGGTGGCTCAGTCAGTTAAGCATCTGCCTTCAGCTCGGGTCATGATCTCAGGGTCCTGGGATCAAATCCCTTTTTGGGCTCCTTGCTCAGTGGGGAACCTGCTTCTCCCTCTGCCTGCCACTCCCCCTGCTTGTGCTCTCCCTCTTTCTCTCTCTCTCTCTCTGGCAAATAAATAAATAAAATCTTTTAAAAAATAAATATATACAACATAATGTTTTGATCTATGAATATATTATGAAATGGTTACCACAATCAAGCTAATTAATATAGCCACAACTCACATAATTACCTTTTTTTGGTGTGAGAACACTTAAAATCTACACTCAGCAAATTCTAAGGATACAGTACAGTAGTGTTAACTACAGTCACCACGTGGTACATTAGATCTCCAGAACTTGTTTATCCTGCATATCTGAAGCTTTGTGCCCTTTGACCAACATTTCTCCATTCTCCCTTGCCCCTGATAACCACCATTCTACTCTCTTCTTTTAAGAGTTTGACTTTTTTAGATACCACATATTAGTGAGAACATAGAGTATTTGTGTTTCTGTGTCTGGTTTATTTTACTTAACATAATGTCCTCCAGGTTCAACTCTGTAACCACAAAAGACAATAGTTCCTTTTTTTCAAAGCTGAATAGTATTCCACTGTGTGTGTGTGTGTGTGTGTGTGTGTGTGTGTGTACACACCACATTTTCTTTATCCATTCATCCATTATCCACATAGGTTGTTTCCATATCTTGGCTATTGTGAATAATGCTGCAATGAACATGGAAGTACAGATATTTCTTTGAATACTGATTTCATTTCCTTTGGATATTTACCCAGAACTGGGATTGCTGGATCATATAGTAGTTCTATTTTTAATTATTTAAGGAACCACCATACTTTTCTATAGTCCTTGCACTGTTTTATATTCCCACCAACAGTTTACAAGGGTTCCTATTTCACCACAGCCTTGCCAACACTTATCTTTTGTTTTTATTTTTTAATAATAGCCATCCTAATAGATGTGAGGTGATATCTTACATTGTGGTTTTGATTTGTATTTCCCTGATCATTAGTGATGTTGAACCCTTTTCATATACCTGTATATCTTCTTTTGAGAAATATCTATTCAGGTCCTTTGCCCATTTTAAATTGAGTTACTTTTTTTTTTTCTTGCTATTGAGTTATTTGAATTCCTTATATATTTTGGATATTAACCCCTTATAAGGTGGTTTGCAAATTTTTTCTACCATTCTATAGGTTATCTCTTCACTCTGTTGATTGTTTCCTTTCCTATGCAGAAGCTTTTTAGTTTGATGTAGAACCACTTGTCTGTTTTTGCTTTTGTTTCTGTGCTTTGGGATTCATATTAAAAAAAAATCAATCATTACCCATACCAATGTCAAGAAGATTTTCTCCTGTATTTTCTTCTAGTAGTTTTACAGTTTCTGGTCTTATATTTAAGTCTTCAATCCATTGAGAAATGATTCTTGTATGTGGTGTGAGATATGTGTCTGACTCTGTTCTTCTGTATGTGACTATCCAGTTTTATGAACACCATTTACTGAAGAGACTCCTTTCTCCTTCATGTGTCCTTCGCACTTTTGTCAAAGATCAGGTGACTATAATTGCATTTATTTCTGGGCTCTCTATTCTGTTCTGTTGGTGTACATATCTGTTTTTATGCCAGTACCATACTGTTTTAATTACTGTAGCTTTGTAGTATATTTTAAAATCAGGCAGTGTAATGCCTCCAGCTTTGTATTTTTTGCTCAAGATTGCTTTGGCTGCTCAGGGTCTTTTTGGCCCCATATAAATTTTAGGATTGATTTTTCTATTTCTGAAAAAAAAATGCCATTGGACTTTTGTTAGGAATTACATTGAATATTTAAATTGTTTTGGGTAGTATGGACAATTTAATGCCTAATTCTTGATTAAAGTCTGTTATGGAAAGAAATCTTTTAAACTCTAAATTCTACACTTGACCATATTGCTGTGAGGTAGGAATGTTACTAGGACCTAGAAACATTTTAGTAGGAAGCTAATGAAATAGTATAATTATAGATAAGTAACTGAAAAACATACATTTAGACACAACTCTATTATGTTATTTGCTATATGCTATGAAAAATGGGCTACGATAGTCTCCAAAATTGCTAGAGTCTCACTCAAAGATTTCTGAAATATATAGTAAACTAAAGAGAAAATATTTGTTCATGGCAGATGACCTTAGAATTATTTGAAATGTTTAGCTAGATGGCCTGAACTCTCTTTAAGACTATTACTGAGGTTTTTTTGGTAGGACGTGGTTGGGTAGAATTCCACCACCTTGGAAGAAAAATTCAGATCAAATGGTTTATTGAAGAAACCATTAATTTTTCCATCTACCCATTATCCCTTCATCCCCTCCCCACTTTTTTCCCTGTAAGTCCTCTCCCCTCCATTCATCCTCCAAAAAGGAGGAGTGGATATTTTGAAAAGGAAGCCTCTTTCTTACACGCAATGAATTTTACCCACAATGGACTAATTGCCAAAGCAGTTGGCCACCTGTGGGAGTAATTAGTCACTTGTCACTCGTTCTGAGGTTAGTCAATTGCAATTGCAATTTATTATACACACAGTTTTGCATCCACAAATAACCATGGCTGTTAAAACCACCCATAGAGAAAGAAAAGGCAGGGCAGAAACTTTAAAAAGTGGCATATTATTTTACATTTATGAATGCTTGGGTAACATTCAACTCTATTAATTTTATCTCAATTTAGAGATACTGGAGTTAGAAATCCTGAAGAAAAAGTATTCCTAAGTTATCCTGCTTTGGGGAGTGGGCCGGAGACAAGATCATGCTATCTTTGTAATTTTAGTTGATAAAGTAAAAAATTATTCTTGATCAGTTATATTAAGGTTTTGGTCTTCTATAATACACATGTGCATAATGTAAATGTATATTTTAAGGCAATCATAACAAGAAGCTTATTCTCATGGGCGAGCAGCAATACGGTAGCAGCCATTTGGTTATCCATTCTAACATGGTGTACTGTTTATGATTATATCCATGGAAGGTATTCTCCATTCTACTAATTAAGTTCAATATATTTATCAGTGGCTACTATTATTACTCATAAATGCCAGAAGGTAAAGAGTATATAAAAAGATGAGCAAAAGATAATTCACGTAATTGGTGCGTGTGTGTGTGTGTGTGTGTGTGTGTGGAACAGGGGGTAAAAACTAGCACATAAATATATCAGAATTCTCTTGGGTACAAGAAAAACAGAATCTTACCCAAGTTGCCTTAAACAATGAAGGGCATTTATGAGTTACTGAACTGAGAAAATTTTTAAAATAGAGTGGGGATAGATGTAAGACTTTTCCCAGTAGCTCAATAGTATCACCAAGGACTCCTATTCTTTACGTTTCTCTGCTCTACTTTCTGTAGTGCCTGTTTTATCCTGAGGCTGGTTCTTACCGTGGCTGTCACAGGGATGAATCATTTTTGCTACAGGTGCTAAGCAAATATCTCCTTGTGTGTCATTAGCCCAAGCTGAATCATGTACTCATCCTTAAAGGAGTCACTGTGGCTAAGGGGACAACATGCACTAATCAGCTTAAAGGCCAAGAGATTACTCCTGAAGATCACTCAACATAAACAGCATGGTGAGAAATCTGAGACCTACTTAGTAGGAGGATTGGGAAGATGGCTGCTAGCAATAACAACTATTCAGCAGAGTAAATAACAGTAATTCAAGTGCTGTAATAAGGTAAAGACACCGTACACAGTACTGTGTAGGATGGGCTGGGTATGGGTTGATGCTATTATTGCGGTAGTTGTAGGTGCCATCAGTGTTCATGTTTCTGGGATGCTAAAAACCAGAAACATATCTGTAGGGCTTTGTGGCTTACCATGTCACCAGGAAGTCTGTGGCCACCCCCTTTATCAGTTAACTCATGAAGGCTTTGCTTTACTTTCAGTCTGTAACCTTTGCTTACAGAGAGAAGAAACTCCAAAGATCTTAAGCAGGAAATCTGACAGGAGAAAATACGTATAAATGCATGTATGGTACATCCTCATTATTTGCAGATTTAGTATTTGTGATTTTGCCTACTTGATAAAATTTATTTGTAACCTCAAAATCAATACTCATGGTGCTTTCATGGAATTCACAGACATGTGCAGAGTGGTGAAAAATTTGAGTCATCTGAAGCACCATGGTCCGCTAAGGTTAAACAAGATGATGCTCTGCCTTCCTGTGTCAACTCTTGTACCAAGAACAAGTGAACCTTTCACGGTCTATTTAGTGCCACACTTTTCACATTTTCGTGCTTTTTGGTTGGTGATTTCACTGTTAAAATGGCCCTCAAGCATAGTGCTGAAGTGCTGTCCGGTGTTTCTAAATGCAAGAAGGCTGTCACATGCCTTATGAAAAAATACGCATGTTAGACAAGCTTCCTTCAGCATGAGTTACAGTGTTGTTGGTTGTGAGTTCAGCATCAATAAATCAACAATATATATTAAATATGGTGTCTTTACATGGAAACATATATAAAATAGTTTACGTATTGGGACGCCTGGGTGGCTCAGTTGGTTAAGCATCTGCTCTTCAGCTCAGGTCATAATCCTGGGGTCCTGGAATCGAGTCCCGCATCAGGCTCCCTGCTCTGCAGGGAACCTGCTTCTCCCTCTCCCTCTGCTGCTCCCCCTGCTTGTGCTCTCTCTCATCCTGACGAATAAATAAATAAAATCTTTAAAAAAAATGAAATCTTTTAAAAATAGGTTACATATTGATTGGCTGATGAAAAGGTTGTGAACAGGGGCTTGCAGGAACTTAATCTTGTATTTCCTCTAGGAGCAGTAGGTTCAGTATTCCCTCATTCTGCATGCACAGTGACTTCATAGAACATACCTACTGCAAATAATAAGAATCAACTGTATGTATATGTGACCGCATTTAAGCAAATGAAGAAAAGATTAGCTTGGTCCAAATCCAGGCAGGGATTTAACCACAGAGTTCTAATATTTAGAGGGTTAAATACTTTTTATATCCCTGTTAGTTAAAAGGAAGAAGTTCAGAGTTTTTAAGTCCATTTGAGGAGACATAGGCAATCTCTTGCAAGCTAGATTTCTCTCCATCTGGACCCTTACAAGTACATCCTCTCTACCTTCTCTGAAATGATAGGCAACAACTTACAGGCTTCCACTGAATATAGAAATGAACAATAATACATGATGAAATCCACTGTCTTGTCGAAGACCGTATTTGTTACCTTCCCCTCTCCCAGTTGCCCCCAAAGCAAATGTAGCAAAACTTTGAGCTGCAATAGGACATCGTTGGAATTGAGACCGGCTAACTAAATTGTGGTGGGTAGTGTGAAGAGGTGTTCTTCTGCATCTAGGGTTCTGCTTGCATCATTCCATTTGACTTTTGCTTCACTGGAGCTTGGGGCTGTGTTGCCAGCAGCAAGTATGCTGACTGAAAACTGTCACAACAGCGATCATTACAATCCGGGAGTTGAGTTTGACTGGAACATATGTCTTCAATTTTGATAGCTCAGCTTCCCAGATGCCCTAAAGGAGAATATTGCCTGAGAAGGAGCTTTTCATGTAAGAATAATTTGTGTTAAGTAGCTCAGTGATCTGTTTGTTAGGTTAGAGCTGACAGTTTGTTTATATTTCTAAAGGGGTATGATGAATGGGGGAGAAGTTGATGCTAATTAGCCTAAATTGTTCCTAAGAATGTAGAGGGCTTTGCCAGTTTCATTGTTTCTGTTTCTTTGCACATTTTAAATAATTGAATGGAGCTCAGACCATTCATCATAATTTCAGGCAAGATAGAAATAAATGAATTTAGCACGGGACTGCATGTGTGATGGAAGATGTCACTTTAAAGGGCAATTAGATAAGACATCAACTTGGGGCTAATGCAGACCATTCTAATCTATTTGCATAAAAATATCAAACACGAACGTTTTCATTTACACCATTAATTATCTCTGTCATCATAGGAGGATACAGCCCTTCTTTTTTTGAAATCCCATCTATCTCTATTAAAGAGATAATGCTATGGTATAAAATCTGGGCCTGTGCTTCTGGACAAAAGATTTGTGTCCATACACTTTAAGAACGTTCTTTCTCCACCCCTTGATGTCATCAAATGCCTCTAAGAAAACTGTTTGAGGATGGGCTCAAGCTCTGGCCAGCTAGATAATGAAAAAGGTATCAGAGAAACATTTTCAAAAGTTGGGAATCATATAATGGTGGGAATTCCACAGTAAGAGCTAATGTACAAGTGAAGGCATATTTTCGTTATTTCTCAAGAGTTCTCATATATTTATTTGTCATAGATGCTGAGTTACATAGTGATATGATACTAAGTCTACGATATAGCTTCCTATCTAAGTTGAGCCAGCATTTCCTCTAGGTAATAAAGTTAACATAAATGGATTATTTTATGAGTATAGGAAAATATATATGTTTTGTTAACACACATATTTTGACAGTTAAAATAAGAAAAATGAAACTAAATTTAGAAAGTCTATGATTTTTTTTCAACCTTTTAATCCTCATTGCAGGCCATTCTTTTTTAATTTATGCACATAAAATACCACAGGAAGAGATGGTATAAATTTGTGGACTGTGGAGAATGAGTGAACATTTTTGAATCAGGATCTTTAAAAGGGGTGAAATTTGAGTATGATTAAGTTAGGAAAAAGCCTCGCTTACGGCGGAAGTCGGAGACTCTGTATACATTATGGGCATGTCATGGCTTTTAAAAAGTTATGTTAGACTTCTATACAAATTGTGAAGGAATTTGTATAACCCCAAACAAAATTCTGTGTGGTTCTGAACTTTTCCAAAGAGAGAGAAATAATGCTGGTTAGTATTCCAATCAGGAGCAAACCTTACTGTCGGGTGGGCTGGTTGCTTACACTGCCTGGGTGTTTTCTTGGTCACTAGTTTTCTCGGAAGGAAATGATCCCATGGCTTATGCTTGCCACATTTGTGCATATATGCACTATAATTGGCATTTATTAAGGAGACCTTCAGTTTGATGGATGACTGTCAGAGTTGAGCCTGCTGGCTTTGAAGAGGGTTGACTTTGCTCAAGTTTTGTTACATTAACTCGTTAGAACTCTGCACAACTTCAACCGGCTCTTTGTTTACTTTCTTATAATTAAAATTTTTGAACAATCGATTTTCAGAGACTTGACAGGGCCCATTCCCAACTCGGAGACTTTGCCTGACAGAAAAGTATGCAACAGAACAAATATTCACAATAGAACCTGTGAGTATTAAAAATAAGGGCTTTGTATTCTCTTTAGTTAGCTGCCCAGTAAATTAATTGCTTTTAAACATTAAATGGTTTAATTATCTTTACCTTTTATATCATTAGCTGCATTATTCCTCAACTTTTTTAAAAAAGTGAATTCAATAAAAACAACAGCTATAGAAATATTTTCAAATCAGGGTATTTTAAATTAGACCTTGTATGTATTATACTTTAGCAACAATGTAAGCAAATAATTAGGAAAATGAAAGGCCATCTGAATCTATTGATACAGATTAATACATGCATTTAAACATTCAACTGTGAATAATAAAAAATACCAACTGAGTTGTTAATTTTATAATATGAAAATCTCCAAAGCTGTGGTGACACATTTAAAGTTAAAACTGATATTTCACTTTCTCTTTTGTAACCTCAAAGAAAGTGCACATAAAAATGCTGAGAATGAGGATTTTTTCCCATATGCTTTGTTGAGACAAACTCTATTTCCTGTTCAGCTCAATGTACCTCTCACACTACCTGGAGGGGCACAAAATGTTGATGTTGTGTTTGATGTGTGTATTTTTGAAATATTCTTAGTTGATATCTACAAAAACTAAATGTTTGAAGGAAAGGGATGTGCTTTTATAAAAAGCAAGTATGGTTGGAGAGTGTTTGCACTAAGATTACAGACTTACTCATGGTTGTCTCTTTTCTGACTTGTTACTAGTTGATGAGTTGATTATCTGTGAGGTATATTTACCAACGATGGTAGCTTGATGAGTAGATGCATTCATCACGTCGTCCCAATATCTAAATGAGTGGGAAAGGAAAATAAAGAATGAATGATGAAGGAAAAATAAACAGTGTCTATTTATGAAAATGAATACTGTACAGGGTCTTAATTTATAGGCAGTGCTCTAAGTACGAGTTCTTACAGTAATTTTCTGGGGACTGCTACTGTAGAATGGTACTAGATCACTTGACTCGCCTTCACAGAGGGGGGAAAGGGAAAATGAAACTCAGTTGTTTTTAGGTCACAGATAATTCGACTTTCCTTATTCTCTAAAAGGAACTTGAGTTAGCAGAACAATATTTAGACTTCTTTGCCAATGAAGACAGCCTTTTAAGTTTAGTGATGAAGTTGATTCATTCGTATTTCATTCAGATGATGGAAAATACAACTAATTGGCTCCTTATTTGGTCCACGATGCTCAGTTAATGTATTCAAAGTTATTACTAGATTAAAAAAATGAATTCACAGGTCAAAACTTCTTTTATTGTGGAGGAAACTGGAAGTCATCAAAAGGGCCATTAAAAAACAGTTTAATGAAGAAATATGTGACTGTTTAAGAAAAGCGTCTAGTCTAAACTTAGCAGGAGGGCCTTTTTTCTACTAGGCTGCAACAGTATAAGAAAATATTCTTGCATCTTTCAGGCTTCTGCATAAATTTTCATTTTAGAAAGCCATTACTTTAGCTGCACAAATAAGATATAATTACACATAGAAAGCCTGAAGCTAAGATAAAGTCTTTCTACTAATTTTATATTAAAATGTGTGAAATGTGTCTTTTTATTTTTAATGATGCATTAATGTTAACTAAGACTCTTTAATTTTAAATGTCTTTTTTCTTTCAACCTAAAAACAATGGCCAGTACTTTTTGATAGTGTCCTCTGTAACAAGCACTGTTCTAAATACTCTACATGGATTAACTTATGTATTCATCACAACCCCTTGTCATGGGTACTATTATTATCTTCACTTTAAAGGTTATAAAACTGAGGTATAGAGAAGATAAGTAATTTGGTCAGTGTCATGCAGCTAGTAAATGGTAGGTTGGAGGTTTAAGCATAGGCATTCTGACTCTTGATTTAAGGCAATTAACTATTCTGCAATGCAGGATTTGGTTTGGTTAAGTAGTTGAGGATCTATATACAAGCATCTAAATCCACCAAACTTATTATTCAAAAGAATTTTTGGAACAGTATTCCAAAGATTATTTCATTATGTTTAGAAGCTTTTTCTAGAAGGAATATTATAATAACATACCTATACACTTAAAAATATCTTTTTTTTTCTTAACTTTCATATCCCAGCACATAACTAACAAAAGGTTTATAGGCTAACAGTGTGGTCAAATTTATACTATGTGTGATTGTCGTATTTTGGGAGGGACAGTATTTGACCTATGGCCTACTTAAACATTTGTAATATTGAACCATATTATAACAGAGTTCTGTTTTGTTTTAAAAATACAATGATTATTTTGAAAAAGGGGTAAAGCAACAATAAGAAAGAAGTAGTTTCTATAAAAATCTGTCAAATTTTCAGAAGCAAATGTTTTAACATTTGTCTAACAAAATACAGCATTATCTAGGTTCAATGAAAGAGGCTGGTTTTTATCACTAGACCCGAGTAATGAATTCTGGGATAATCTAAGCTGATTAACCTTTAAAAATTACGTGTTTTTTTTTTTAAATAACATTAAGAAAAAGACATTGCAAAGTTGAGTGAATTATAGCTTATAAACCTCACTGAAGATAATGCAAAGGCAAAAAATGCCATACATACTTTTGCGGGTGTTTCAGACTCCTAAACAAAGGGATTTTGAATATCCAGACATCTTTAAGTATCTAGCAGAATATAATGTGATACAGGAAATACTCTGATGAGAAGAGGGCACAAAGATAAAACCATCTTTTTAATCTTTTATGTGAAGAAATTTAAGCAGTAGATATATTTTTTTGTTTTTTTTATTCACCAAAAATTGATTGAATATGTGCAATGCATTGAGGGCACAGGAATAAGTAAGATAGATAACCCTTTAATGAATTAATATTTAGTGGCAGAGACAAGAGTAAACAGACAAATAATATGATACCAGATAATCATAAGAGTTATGAAGAAAGTAAAACTGAGTAAGGGGATAGAAAATGATGTCATTGAAGGACATGGAGTGGTATCTATTTTAAATAGAGTATTTAGGGATGGCTTCTCTAAAATGCTGACATTTGAGCAAAAATCTAGATGATAATATTGAGCACCAGTGACGTTTCCAGTATAGTTGCCATCTAGGATAAAAAATTTTTACACTCACCTCCTCTTTAGACAAAATTATTTTTAATAATAATCTTGCAATGAAAAGGATGACAATGATGGCCAGAAAAAACACAATGAAAAAAACTTACTCAACTTCATGTGTTATCATGCTAGTAACAAAATTAATCTAAAAAATAAAATAAACATTACTGTACCAAAAAAAGGGAAAAAGTAATGGATTCGTATTTTTAATTGCATCCTTTTTTATAAAAAAAAAGGAAAAATAACATACCTACATAGCGTGCAGTTTGCACCATGTTTCACTATTTTAAATCTTTTGTGGGGGCAGCTTTATTGAGATACACATACCATATAATTCACCCATTTAAATTGTATGACCCAGTGGGTTTCAGTATACACAGAGAGCTGTGCAATTATCACAATGAATTTTAGAACATTTCGTCACCCCTGGGGCACCTGAGTGGCCCAGTCAGTCATGCGTCTCACTCTTGATCTCAGCTCAGGTCTTGATCTCAGGGTCATGATTTCAAGCCCCATGTTGGGCTCCATGCTGGGCATGGGATCCACTTTATAAAAAAAAGAATGTTTTATCACCCCAAAAGAGAAACCCCATGTTCTTTATCACTCACTCCTATTTCCTCATACTACCACTGTTACCCCTGGCCCTAGGAAACCACTTTCTAGGTCTAAGGATTTGCTTATTTTGTACAGTTAATATAAATGGAATCATGACTGTGTTCTCATTTGTGACTAGCTTCACTTATCCTCTTCTTCTTAATGTTCATCCGTGTTGTAACATATATCATTAATTCTTTTTATTGCTGAATAATATTCCATTATACGGATATACCATATTTTATTTATCCATTCATCACTTGATGGCAATTGGGTTGTTTCCAAAGTTTTGCTTTAATGAATAATGCTGTTACAAACATTCCTATACAAATTTTTATGTGAATATATGTTTATATTTTGGCAAGTATATACCTAGGAGTGGAATCGTCTGGTCATATGGCAACCCCATGTTAAAATATTTTGAGGAACTGCCAGATTGTTTTCCAAAGTGGGCTGCAGCATTTACATTCCAACCAGCAAAGTATGAGGGTTGTAACTTCTTCATGTCCTTGTCAACACTTGTTATTATCTGACGGTTTGATTTTATCCATCCTAGTGGGTACGAAGTGGTAGTTTATTGCAATTTTGATTTGTATTTCCCTGGTGGCTAATGATGTTGAGCATCTTTTCATTTTCTTATTGGCCATTTGTATGCCCATTTTTAATTGCCTTTTTATTATTGAGAATTCTTTATATATTCCAGATACAAATCCACTATCAAACATATGATTTGCAAATATTTTCTCACACTCTGTGTGTCGTCTTTCGTTTTCTTGGTGGTGTCCTTTTAGGCACAAAAATATTTTTAATTTTGATGAAGCCTGATATCTATTTTTCTTTTGTCGTTTATGCTGTTGTTGTCATATCTAAGACACTGTAGCCTAATCCAAGGTCACAAAGATGTACACCCATGTTTTTTTTTCCCTAAAACTTTTATAGTTTTAGCGATTGCTTTAGGTCTTTGGTCCACTTTGAGTTGATGTGAGATGAGGGTCCAACCTTATGCTTTTGCATGTAGATATCCAGGTGTCCTGGCACCATGTGTTGAAAAGACGTTTTCCCCCATTGAATTGTTTTGGCACTTCTGTCAAAAATTAATTGATTGTAAATGTGAATGTTTATTTCTGGACTCTCAAGTATATTCCACCGACATATGCCAGTACCACACTGTCTTGATTACTGTAGCTTTGCAGTATGCTTAGAAATTAGGAAATGTGAATCCGCAAGAAATGGGCAGAAGACATATACAGACATTTCTCCAAAGAAGACATACAGATAGCTAACAGACACATGAAAAAATGTTCCACATCACTCTGCATCAGGGAAATACAAATCAAAATCACAATGAGATACCACCTCATACCAGTCAGAATGGCTAAAATTAACAACTCAGGAAACAACACATGTCGACGAGGATGTGGAGAAAGAGGAACCCTCTGTTGGTGGGAATGCAAATCTGGAAAACAGTATGGAGGTTCCTCAAAAAGTAGAAAATAGAACTACCCTGAGACCCAGCAATTGCACTACTAGGTATTTTTCCAAAGGATACAGAAATAGTGATTTGAAGGGGCACCTGCACTCCAGCGTTCATAACAGCAATGTCCACAATAGCCAAACTATGGAAAGAGCACAGATGTCTATCGACATAGGACTGGATAAAGAAGAGGTGATGTGTGTGTGTGTGTGTGTGTGTGTGTGTGTGTATACATACATATGTTTATATAATGGAACATATATATATTCTTACATATTATATATATAATGGAATATTACCCAGCTATCAAAAAGAATGGAATCTTGCCATTTGCAATGACATGGTTGGAACTAGAGTGTATTATGCTAAGTGAAATAAATAACCATATGATTTCACTCATATGTGGAGATTAAGAAACAAAACAGATGAACAGATGAACATGGGGGAAGGGATGGAGAAGTAAAACAAGATAGAAACAGAGAGGGAGACAAACCATGAGAGACTCTTAACTATAGGAAACAAACTGAGGGTTGCAGGAGGGGAAGTGGGTGGGGGATGGGGTAACTGGCTGATGGGCATTCAGGAGGGCACTTGATGTAATGAGTGCTGGGTGTTATATGCAACTGATGAATCACTAAATTCCGCCCCTGAAACTAATTACACATTATATGTTAACTAAATTGAATTTAAATAAAAAAATTAAAAAAAGAAATGTGAATCCTCCAACTTATTTTTTTTTTTTTATGAGACTGTTTTGGCTATTCTTGAATTTCCCTATGTTTTAAATCATTTTTTAAATTTTATTTATTTATTTATTTAAGTAATCTCTACCCAACATGGAATTCAAACTCATGACTTCAAGACCAAGAGTCACATGCTATTCCCACTGAGCCAGGCAGGTTCCCCTTATGTTTTAAATCTTAAATACAAATCACATTTCAAGAAGCCAAATAAAATGACAGAATTGAAGCAAGTCAATTTCTTCATCTTTACAATTACTGTGCTACCAAAATTTATTTTAAATCTGTTGTTTAAAATCAGGAATATGTGGTAACACAGAGGTTAGAGACAGGAACTACCCAAATTAAGCTATAACTCTTCTGTAGCTATTGGGAATTTTCTCTTGAGATGAATTCAAGTATCTATGTTTGTGTCTGTTGAGGGGGGCCACCTATGTACTTGGGAGTTCTCCAAATTAACTTCCGTGTAGTATACAATGTTTATTAAGGGACAAGTAACAAAACATTTTTCAAGGAGGAGCAGTATTGTATCACTAACATTATTTAACCTTGCTGGTGCATGGTAATAAATAAAAAGTAAGACACAGTTTTAGTTTCTTTTACTATTATTTTAAAATACTCAAAATTGCCTGTATACAGTGAAGATTGTTCCTACCAGCCCACCTTTGAAATGCCAGTGAGGAGGAGCAAATCATTCTGTGATCTAGAGGAAGAGCCTCCCAGGAAGAGGAAATAGAAGTGGTAAACCCTTCCATGAGTTTGAGATTTTTAATGAACTGAAAGAAGGCTAGGCTGTGTAGCTAGGACACAGAAGTGGGGGGCTGAGTGGCAGGACCTGATGTTGGAGAGACTGACAGCCAGGCCCACCATATGATTTTTTGGTCTAAATTATAGCACTTCTGAGAGTGAAAGAGGCCACTGTTGATTACATGATGGGCTTAATAGGACTGTCCCTGGAGAATTAGGATGAATAGTCACCCTACTTAAAGGATATGGTGCAGAGTTTTTTTTTTATTATGTTAATCACCATACATTACATCATTAGTTTTTGATGTAGTGTTCCAGAGTTGTATTTTAACTACCCATAGAATCCAACCAAAGGACAATTATTATGAAGGCTAGAAGTTCTTTAATGCAGATGAGCAGTAATCTGACCAGACACCATTAGTGTATTATGAATTAGGAGGACTGAACAGTGTGTATAGTGAGTGTTTTAGAGTAATGCTTATCAAACTTTAGCACACATAAGAATCATGTGGAAGCCTCATTAAAACATATGGCTGGGCCCACTCCCCAAAATTATGTTTGAGTCAGTTCTGTATTTCTAACAAGTTTCCAGGTGTTGCTGATACTGCCCGTCCACAGAGAATCAGACTTTGAATAGCACTGGTTTAGACTTTAGGGAGTGGACTCTAGAGTCAGACAGATTTGGTTTGAATTTCAGCTTTCTTTGTTACTAGCTAGGTGGCCTTGACAAATTAAATACTCTTTCCACAGCTCTTTTCTTCATCTGGTAAAATGTGATTATAATAATCCCTGCCTTATATGAATGTTGTGAAGAGTGAATGGAATAAAGCACTTGGCATTGTTTCAGGCATTATTGTAAGAATTTAGAATGTGTTATTTTTATCTTTATTATAGTTAGGAAGAAGAATCATGGTGGATTATACTCAGTAGGTTAAACCATGAACACATTTCAAATCCTGCATTGTAAATCAACTCTAGAAGTATATAGCTGCAACTACATTACCCAGAACAGTGTTCAGTGCCTGGCACATAGCAGGCTCTTAATACTTGTTGACCGAATAAACAAATTTGTGAATTCACCAAATAGTGCTATGTGGACTGAAATAATTGATTCCCATTTCAAACACCTCTTTTACTCTCAAAGCATACCTTACCTTCTGATGTTCAGCATAGACCAGAGCTTAAGAAAATCTTGCCTCTCAGCTGCAAACAATTTGATGTGTTCAGCCAGTTAGGATACATATAAACTTGAAATTGATGAGACAGTTACATTGTGAGTTTCTTGGTGTTTGGGCATACAATGAACTCTAGACTTGATATACTGTCACCAAATAAAGGTAGAGCAGTTGTAGAATTATACACTTAAAAATGAATTTTATTTAGATTGCTGTGCTGAATTATGGCTTTGTTAAACACAAAGTCACAAAATGCCCTTTATTCATTACCATGGAAGAAATACAACAAAAAACAATAACTCTAATTTCTATAGGAAAAATAATAGACCAAACTACTATAAAGAGAGACCAACAGAATGAGACCTGCTAATATGAGATCTGAATGGTTTCTGTTTTGTCCCGTGGTTGTGTGGTTCCCACAGCTTAAAGTAGGTACTTGAGGGTGGGTGGGGAAAGGAAGAAGGAAGAGAACTAACTTAAAAAATATCTATTATGGACTATCATTCACCATGTGCTAGGAAATTTACATGTCCTAATTCATTGCTCAGAGCCATCATATGAGATATCATCACTCTCTTTTCATTTCTGAGGATTAAAGCTTTAAGGAGACAAGGGATAAATAGATGGAGCCAACTTTCTTCTTCAGGTATCCCTATGAAGGCCACTCTCTTTTTAACTACTACCTTTGGAAAGGACATCAGTTAGAAAGCCACTATATGGTTTTCCAGCAGTGTGGCAGAATTGCTATATTATCAGTTTTCTAGCTCATTAGTAATGACAACTTAGGTACTGAAGAGATTCTAGTGTAGTAATTGAATTATTCTTGTTGAGTTTATCCAGTGTTGATCTAATTTATTCCATAACTTTCTCTTCTATGCAGCATCTTAATTTATAATTTCCAGTGCTGGGATTTGAAGCGTCAGTAGTTGAGGGGCAGAATTAAAGAGAACACCAAAAACGTTTTAATTCCTAATTGTTATTATATCTAATAACATATAGAGCAATTATATCTAAGCAATATAGAGCAACAAAACTACTAAGTTATTAATGGCTTTTGGTTTAATAATGTGGCCCTATATTAGTAAGCCTTAAGCATAATTAAGACATGGAAAATTCTTGTTTAATGTAACACTCTTGGGACCATTTGGAAATGGTCATATTCTGATGGGCAGCGGCAAGGAGAAGAACATTATAAGTGGCTGAGTTCATGAGGGGAGACCACTGCACGTGGCATGCCTTTTGTTTGGATCATGTCTTCTTGATTCAACTTTGGCACAACTGAGTCATTTTCCACACTGTAGCACTAACATTACATCTTCTGTCAGTTACAGCTATCTCAAGGGTTACATCTAATGTTCTATCTAACATCAGGAAAACATAACCAAGAGTTAGAGAGAGTTAAAATAAGCTTTTTTTTTCTTTAACTGTTCCAACTAACTTAGGTGCCATTGTAATGCTTGTGTAAATTATGAGTTTTCTCATGTTGTCAAAGTTGAAAAAGTTCACAAAAGCATTTTACTGCCAACAGGGTCTAAGTAGTCACTGATGGTAGCTATCCTTACAATTAGATTCAGGGATAAAGAAGAATAGATAGGGGGGCACCTGGGTGGCTCAGTTGGTTAAGCCTCTCCTTTTGGTTCAGGTCATGATCCCAGGGTCCTGGGATTGAGCCCCACATTGAGCTCCCTGCTTGGTGGAGAGTCTGCTTCTCTCTCTCCCACTCCCCTGGTTCATACTCTCTCTCTCTCAAATAAATAAATAAAATCTTAAAAAAAAAAAAGAACAGATAGAGGTAGTAAATAACCATTTAACAGCTTAATTTATTTATTCTACCCATGACTTTTAGATTGCCAAAGGCAAGTCTGTCTTTGGCCCTGGCCAAGCTTGTTGACCCGGCTACCATCCTGTTAACAGAATTTGGGGTAAGTGATGCCTATAAATTCTATGAGATGTCTTGATTATGGAGCATCTAGAATCTTAATTTCTATCTGGGATGGCTCATATTTCCTCTGTGGTAAATGAGCCAATCATTGATAACTGTACAGCAGATCACTTTGCCTGTTGTGCTGGTGAAGGAAGAAATACATAAACACATTCATTTGTTCAATGGGTATTTATTTTAAAGATTTATTTATTTATTTTAGGAAAGGGGGGCAGGGCAGAGGGAGAGGGAAAGGAAGAGAAGCAGATTTTCC
This sequence comes from Eumetopias jubatus, assembly GCF_037043125.1. Classification (NCBI taxonomy): domain Eukaryota; kingdom Metazoa; phylum Chordata; class Mammalia; order Carnivora; family Otariidae; genus Eumetopias; species Eumetopias jubatus. Next base: position 59,666,567 of record NW_028274813.1, read on the forward strand.
ACTGAGTGCGGAGCCCAGTGTGGGACTCGATGCAGGGCTTAATCACGTGACCCTGAGATCAAGACCTGAAGATCACAACCTGAGCTGAAATCAAGAGTCAGACACTTAACTGACTGAGCCACCCAGGTGCCCCCAGTGGTTATTTATTAAATACCTCCCAAGTACCAGGTTCTGAGTAGAAGTTAATAAGACAAACATGGTCCCTGCCCTCATGAAACTGACAGCATAGTGGAAGAGCCATTGCACACAATTGCAATAGTATATGATGAGCTATACACTAGAAGTTAAGGTGTTCTTCAGGCTTAGCTAGGGCCTTGATCTAGTTTGGAGCAAAGAAAGATAACCCTAAGAAAGTGATATTTGGATCAGGGGTAGGCAGTGAGAAGAGCATATTCCAACTGAAAGCATGGCAGGTTTTAAGGGACTAAAAGCTGCTTGCTGTGCCTGGAAGGGGAAGTGAAACCTCAGCCGTGGAGAAATAGGCATAGGCTAAATAGTAAGAGTCTTTTAGGTTAAGGTGTTTAGCCTTGGTTAATAAGGGTGATGAGAAATTACTGATGGGCTTTAAGCTAGATTGTTGTGATCAGGGTTGTGCTTTATGAAGATCACTTCAAGAAGGATTATCCTGAGGGCTGTGTGGATGGTAAATGTGTAGACTAGGGAGTAAGGTCAGTGGCAAAGAGACTGGTTAGGGTGCTGTTTCAGCAGTTTGTCAGAGCTGATGACCACTTTGGGGACAGAGAAGGAGATAAATGGTTACTAAAGTGATATTGAGGAGACAGATTGATAGGACTTGGTCATTAATTAGATGAGACAGAAAAGCGAAAGAGATCCTTGGATTAATTATTTGGGCTACATTGGGTAGACACTGAAGACAAGCAACATAGGGGAAATGCCTAGATAGGGAGAGAGCAAAGTAGGGCATGAGCTCACTTCTGAACATGATGCATTGGAGGGCTTATGAGCTAGCTATCAAGTAGGCTACTGTTCATTAGGCAGTTGCACAAGCAAGTCCAAACAGCAGCAGAACTGACTGGGGTGACAAGTGCATGGGTGCTCATTGAGGTTCTGCAAGTCATTGAGATTACTTGAACTGCATAGAATGAGAAAAACAGAGGACGTATGACTGAGCCTTCAAAGAAGTATTGACATTTTGCAAAGTGAGGATTTAAAGATAGTATTAGGTGAAAACATCTTAAAAATGTTTTTAAGGAAAAGAGGAAGGCATGCAAGTCTGAGAGTTTCCTTTCTTTTTCAGCACTGATTTGCCATTTCCTCCACCTCAAGTGAAGTCATACACATTCTGAATCAGAGTCTCTTTTGTTGTGGTTAAATTGATTCTTGAACACAAACCATTTTAAAACATGCAATGAAAAAAGTGGAGAATAAAGGAAAACCAAAGCATCAAATTATCCATGGCTAGAACTTTTTGAATTTAGCGCATAATCAAAGCAACCATAAAAGGCACTGTTGCCAAAATTCAGTGATGGCCAAAGAAGGACTTTGCTTCTTTTCTCTCTTACCACTTACTTCCAATATCCTAACATTTTTTAAAATCCTTTAGAGATTCGGATCTCTTTGTATTCTCTCTCCCATCTTGATCTCACAGGTGTGTGGCAGAAACCAAGAGTAATGGCTCCCAACTTGTTGTTTAACTTCTTGTAAAAGACCTCTCACTAAATGGCAAAGCCACTGTTCTTTTTTATGTGGACAAATGCATGTCCACAAAACCTTGATTTTTGGTATGATTACAGTGGAACTCTTCCTCCTTCTTAAACACATGGTGGACCTATTCCTTATCCTGACATATCATCCAGCTTTGTTTCTGTTTTCCCCTCTGGAGAAGATAATGTGGTTTACATTCTTTTAGAAGTCTTGGACACCAAGAATGTTGAGGTCAGCCCAACTGGGAAGTGAAGGAAAGAATGTCAGTTAAGCCAGTGGTGAAACCTCAGGAGTGTGCTTTGTAAAGGCCATTTTCTCCCTGTTTTTCTTTTTACCCCTTTGTATATTAACCACAAATAGCCACCAGCCTTTCATTCAGCTTCACAAGAAGCCACCAACAAATGTTTAAAGCATCTCAACAACGTTTCCAAGAAAGTCCTGAATAAAATTGTGTTTGCATGATTGTCAATATATTAGCTTTATATTTTTTACCCACTGTTCCCTGTTGATGCAAATTCTACAGAAAACTCAAATTTTGAGAAATCAGGAAATGTAGCAGAAGGAATGGTGGTGTTTTTCTAAGGTAACTTATTTTAAATAAAATAAATGGATGCTTAGACAGAAGAAAGGTCAGGGAATGAGAGACTTCATGCCTTCCAAAGTAATTGGACATTAGTGTGTTTTAGGAGCAATTCTCACTGAGTGTAGAGAAATATTTTTCTTTTAAAAATTTAGACACATTTTTTAAATTTCTTCAGATTTTTTAAGTAATGATTATTCATTTTTGTAGTTTATTTTTTATTTTATTATGTTAATCACCATACATTACATCATTAGTTTTTGATGTAGTGTTCCATGATTCATTGATTGCGTATAACACCCAGCACTCCATGCAGTACGTGCCCTCTTTAATACCCATCACCAGGCTAACCCATCCCTCCACCCCCCTCCCCTCTAGAACCCTCAGTTTGTTTCTCAGAGTCCATAGTCTGAGAAAAAATTTCTTTGGATTTAAGGCCTTATGAGATTTGGGAAGAAGGGAAGCAAAAGCCCAACAGAGAAGATCAACATTGAGGATGTTCCCAGCAGATTTTATTAGTGGTTTTTGTTTGTTTGTTTGGTTGGTTGTTGGGGTTTTTTTTGTTGTTTTTTTGTTTTTTTTTTTTTTTTGTCAAAACTTGGGGACTTTCTCAACACAATATTAAAACTCTCATTTGGATTTGGGCAAAACACTCAAATGTACTCACATATACCCACATATATAAAAGTCCTTTCTTTTCCTTTAGGAGATATTTTTAATGCTATCCAGCAAAGATTGTGAATAACATGTAAATAACCAGCATAGGATGGTATGAGAAAAATGATACAGGATTTTGAGTATTTTTATAGAAGCATCTGCTCCTTATACACCTGGCCTTTCTTTTGAGGCATATTTCCATGTACTGTGTCACATGTTTTAAAATTCCTTTGTTATTCATGCCATAGAGATTTTCATGGGTTCACAGATTGTGCCTGGGTGTATAAGTTAGTGTGAAGATAGTAAAGTAAAGGAATAGACAAAGGGAAAGCAAAGTAATTCACTTGAAATACAGAGAGCTTTACAATGCTGAAAAGTAAGTAAAAGCAGATGTTGCAAAGTTTAGAAAATCAAGACATTATTTTCCTGTTTCCATTGAATTTTTTTAAACACATTATAAATAAGCTTTGAAGTAATACAAAGTCCTCTGTTTGTTTTGCTGATAGCATCTTTTGTGAAAAACTTTATCAATGCTTGTTTAAGTTATAGACTAAATGATATCTCAGTTGGTGAAAGAACTGACTGTATCTGCTGGCAAATACAATGCTACAATGCTGAAATTATTTACAATGTCTGAGTCGCTTAGATGTCTATTTGATTAGATCTTTGGGGTTTAATGTTAAACAGCTCAAATATTTTATGCTATGAGAATTCAAACATGGAAAACCCCAATATTTCATTATTCACATACTTAACATTTAATTTTATATTTTATGAAGACTTTATGTTACTCTGCAATAGAGAGAATTTGGTCTATTAATCTTTAGAATTATTCTGAAAAGCATAGTGTACAAATTTGAAAATAAGGCTATCTGTGCTGCATTGTTCCCTTTCCCCTCCCCCCATCCTCTCATACATACTCATATTAAACTTCCAAAAGTCTTACAATGCTGTCTGTAGATATGAAGGCTATTTCAAACGAACTGTCATTCTTCAGATTTGCTTCTAAAACTTCATATCTAAAAGAGCCCAGGGGAGAGTTCATAGCCAGAGCAAGGTGTTTGCTCGCTCAGGGAAGCTCTAGAACAGGTACCCACCCTCACATGCTCCCACTGACCCTCCTCATTTGGAGTCGCTGAATGTCGTCCAGCTGTTCGAGAATATCCCAGGCTCAAAACTGCATCCCTGCTGAGGATATATTCAGGGTCTGAGCCAATTCTGGAAATGATTGGCTGCTAAAATATGGAACGAGGGAAATCAGTTTCTATCAACGACATAAACCATCATCTGTCTGTTATTACATTCACTCAGCTGGGTCACATATGACTCAATAATCAAATTACCACCCTATATATCTTAAATCTGCATGTTCATTTGACCACCACGTGGACATGGGAAAACAAAGATAATCTAGGCTGTCTTCTCTTTATTTTGTTTCTTTTAAATACGTCTTTTTTTTCTGCGTCTACAAGTAAAATGCTTATAAAATTTCAAAAAATTACATAATATAGAAAGCTCAAGTTCCCAGTGGTGGCCTTCTGCCCTCCCCACCACCTGATACGTTGTGAACGGTTTGGTATGTATCAATCACTTCTTAATCATTAATGAGATTTTCTATTGTTAATACTGTATTAATACAACTGTGGCCTTTTAAAATTAATTTAAGTGAAAAATGCTCTGGATCAAAAAAAATCTCTAAAGGTAGATAAAATTTAAGTGAGGAAAAATAAAGCAGTCTTTTTCTGTTATTTATGTTTCGGCTTCTTTCAGGAAGCATTGAAACAGCTTACAATAAAAACTAGGACAAAGGAAAAATACAGCTAAGAACATTTATAAAGTGTAAATGAGAGAAAGAGGAACTATTTAGAGAAGAGGAGAAATGTTAAAATCAAGACATGCTAGAGGTAGAAAGTTATACCATTTGATATAAAACATTGCACAAAGTTTCAAAGTAGTCTTTCTAGTCTTACTGGGATGCAAACAAAACAAAACAAAACAAAAACAGTTCGTTTAAGAAGAACTTGCATAGGAAACCTTCATCTGTGGTCAAAATGTGTCCTGCATGGTGTCCATATAATTAACAATGCTGCTTACAGGCAGGGACGATGGTCACACAGCTTTGTGTTTCTGGGACCTAGTGTCATGCTGTCCAGTAGCAGGCCCTAAACACATTTTATAGAACGGCAAATGAATGAAACAGTGAATGAAGGAAGGAGCGACACAGTTTTTGTTTGCCCATTAACTTCAAAGGCATAATGTTCAGTTCATTCACTTTTTTAAAACAAATATTGAGTGCCTAGTGGCACAGTTTTAGGTGTTATAAATACTGAAGTGTGTGAGACAGTTTGTGCCTTCATAGAGCTTATAATCTAGTGGGGCAGATAGATAAGTAGAAAAAACAGCTATAATATGGGAAATCAAATAGACAAGTTCATGGTGCTGTAAGAGCTCAGAGGAAGAGTAGCTAATTCAGGGAAGTGGGAGAGTTGCAATCCTTTACAGGGAAGCAACTCTGCAGGGTGTATACAGAGAGACATGGTTGTAGTATGTAGCTTCCTGGTGGTCCATCTGGCCTAAAACAGGGATAATGCTCGGGCTCTTAAAGAGTGACTGACATATATGATCCTCTTGACTATCTGATGTTTCAGGCGGGATTTGAACCATTAGCAGAATGGTTAAAGTTCTTTTAATTCTGTAACATTGAAGTTACTAGCAAGTATCTGAGGAAGAAATATTCCGAGCTTTAGAGTGAAGGAAAGTTCCATGCCATGCATTAGGTAATATTGTAAATCCGATGCATCAGTCTGGTCCCAATGGACATGGCCCATTTGAAACAGCAAAACCAAAGAGAGATTGATGGAAGAACTATTGACAAAACTGGACATGTTTAGAGAACCAATGAGAGAGTGCTCATCCAGGACCAGGCAGCAATGGGAAGCCATTATCATCCTGGCAGCAGTTGAAGCAGGAAGAGAAGGCTGTCTTACAGGAGCTGTGCCCTTAACTAGTGGAACCCAATTAGAAGCCATGCTTGGAGAGGAGAGGGTTGGGCAAATGAATACTCAACCCTCTCTCCCCTCTTCCCTTTGAATTCTTGTAGGTACCTCCCATTGGTTGAACCCAACTGGGAGCCAGAAGGCAAAAGGGAGTACAGTTGAATCAGTCCTTAGAAATCAGCCTCCTGGGAAGAAAGCCAGATAAAAAGTGGAGAAGAGTGGATCTAAAGAGGCAAATGAAGAACATCTAGCATAACTGAGGATCTGATTTCTGATTCCTTCAGTGGAGAATTGTCCAATCTCATCCAATAACAGTTGTAAGTTATAGGTTATGAAATATAGAAAACATTGCTTTCGATTCTAGAAAAGAGTACCAAATCATAAGAAACAAGCTTCTTGTGTGTGTGTGTGTGTGTGTGTGTGTGTGTGTGTGTATGGTGGGGGGAGGCTGGGTGGCTCAGTCAGTTAAGTGTCCGATTCTTGATTTTGGCTCAAGTCATGATCTCGGGGTCATGAGATCAAGCCCAGTGTCAGGCTCCGCTCTGGGCTTGCAGCCTGCTTGAGATTCTTTCTCTCCCTCTCCCTGTCCCAGAAAAGAAAAAAAAAAAAAAAACAGAAACAACCTACTTCTTTTCTTTTTTCTCCTTCCTTCCTCCCTCCCTCTATTTTTCTTTCTTCCTTATGTCCTTTCTTTCTTTCTTTCTTTTTAGAGAGGGGACAGGGAAGGGGGGTGGGAGGGGCAGAGGGAATGGAAGAGAGAGAATCTTATGCAGGCTCCACACCCAGCAGGGAGCCCATCTCATGACCCTGAGATCATGATCTTAACCAAAATCAAGAGTCAGACATTTAACCAACTGAGCCACCCAGGAGCCTTGTACTGATTTCTTGTTTTAGTAATATTTAGTAATATTTCCAGAATGGATTCTTCTTATGACTCTCTTTGGTTTGTAGTCAACTAGAAGCCTTGCTTCAGATAAAGCCCCTCTTGCCCCCTATTTCTGAGCATGGGAGGCTATTGACAGTGATGCAATTTTCCAAAATTCTTCACTAATTTGAAGCTGCCTTTGAACAGCCTGAGAATATGTGGGAATCAGATCATGGGGCCTGGATGAAGAGTGATCTGTAAATTTGGGATTGATCTGAGAAAAATATGAGGATGAAAATAGTGTATTTCATAGATTTTGAGATACATTTTCACCCACCCTTTAACATCTCTGAAATCAGGATGTTTTTTACAATTGCTGTAGTCTTACAAATAACTAGCAGCATTTTTCTTCTTTAGTGGCACATAGAAACAGTGGTACATTTAATGGTTGATGGCTTCTTGGAGTAGTTAAAAAACTGAACGTTGAAAAGACATGTATCATATGACCTCACTGATATGAGGAAGTCTTAATCTCAGGAAACAAACAGGATTGCTGGAGTGGTGGGGGGTGGGAGGGATGGGGTGGCTGGGTGATAGACATTGGGGAGGGTATGTGCTATATGGTGAGCGCTGTGAATTGTGTAAGACTGATGAATCACAGATCTGTACCTCTGAAACAAATAATACATTATATGTTTAAAAAAAAAAGATAGTAGGAGGGGAAAAATGAAGGGGGTGGAAATCAGAGGGGGAGACAAACCATGAGAGACTATGGACTCTGAGAAACAAACTGAGGGTTCTAGAGGGGAGGGGGGTGGGAGAATGGGTTAGCCTGGTGATGGGTATTAAAGAAGGCACATTCTGCATGGAGCACTGGGTGTTATGCACAACCAATGAATCATGGAACACTACATCAAAAACTAATGATGTAATGTATGGTGATTAACATAACATAATAAAAAAAAGAAAAGACATTTATAAATATAATTCAGGTATTTCTCTATCTTGAGCAACCAGAATGTATCTCTGGCACTAGATTATAACCCAAGAAAGCTGAAAACTAGTTAATTGCTAGTTAATGTCATGATAATTTTATAATGAGTACCAAAAATACTGAATTAAAAAACATTCTGAAGCTACATTCTGCCTTAAGAATTTTTTCCATTTATGAAGGCTTTAGTGGATAGAGGAATAGAATAATGGCTGCATGTGAGCCAGGCATTTACCATCTTTCCTATAAAGTAATTGAAAAGGAATTGTCTACATGAAGTTTATATAAAAAGGGGAATTGGAAATTGATAACCTAACTGTTTAGCATTGTCCAGGTCTTTGAAAAATAGTATCTGATGGACACATGTTGTCTTGTAATGACACTGATGTATTCTGCATTAGGATTAATGTAGCATATTTTTTATTTTTATCAATACCATGTAAACAACTTTGCTTCTTTTCTGTACTTGCCAAGAAACCTCCGAATTAGCTTTCTGGAGGATTTATGCCCTTGAAGATCTGTTGGATGTTTTGTAAATGGGTAATCACTTTGGAATGTGGCTTAATATGAGCACAGACAGACAAATATCCTAGTCTCTTTCTTCTTTACCATTTGTATGGTCACTGTACTTTAGCTTGTCTTATAAAATTATTTCAAAATTCTCCTTTCATAGAAACTCTCGATATTTCAGAGCCTTTTTTGAAGAGGCCTTCCCCTGGAAAGACTGATGTTGCAATTTGTCCAGTGGGGAAGGCAGTCCAGAACTAAGAGGTGAATCTGATAAAGGCAGCTTACTTCTGACTTCTACACCCTATCTTCACTGACAAGCACTCTTTCACCCAAAGCCCTTCTTGATTCCAGTGGATGTGGTGATTTCACAAGTATCCTTATAATTGTTTTGCTTATAAATTGTTTTAGAATAAACAGTCTTTGTACCTCATTATGCACTGCACCAGGAACATGGTGTGCAGTTCTGATCAGCTGCCCTCAGCGAAGACATGATTGAAGTAAGAGGGTCCAGAGAAAGTTAGCTAACATGGGCAAAAGAATAGACTTCCAGACGGATTAATTGGCTTAAATTGAATTCATTAATTAAATATTTTTCTGAGTGCAGCATAAAAAGAGGAGGGCTCTATAAAGGAACAAGGCTGAAAGAGGAGATATGATTAAAATCTATAAAACTGTGAAAGCTATGCTTTTCTTATTTATTGAATCCTGGTATACTAGAACTCAGGACACTCTCAGAAGCTTGAAAGAGGTCTACAATGAATGGAAACTTGTGGAATGCATTATCCAAGATGTGTGCAGATTGAAAATATAAACAGATTTATTAAAAGTTTAGGTAGGTAAGCTCGTAAACAGGTTAGGGAAACAATAACATTTTGGGGTATGTCTACAACTCTTGAAGGAAATTAGACATATTCCTCCACCATACTTGCCTCGGTGTGCCCATCAGAGAAGGGTTATTATGGTGAATGGGTCATGGGTAGGATATATATTGGAGTCTGATTAGGCAGGTAAGACAAGTGCCAAAATGTGGAAAAACTGGACTCACTGAATTATCCAAGTTCCAAAGCCATGTAAATAAAACAACTGCATGTGAATTCTTGGGGCATTCGTTGTGGACAGCCTCTGAAAGAGTGTACCTTGTACGCTGGAAACGTCCCATCTTTGTTATCAGAGGAGCATACAAGAAGGTGCATATGTTGGACACAGTCAGAATTGGGGGTCATGTAACCTTCTGTTTCATAGACCACCATGTTGCTTGTATCAAGCCTTTTTTGTGCAAAGAACCAAGGTTTTGTCTGTAATTAATGCATAATAAATGAGACCCAGCCATATATATAAAAAAAGAAATTAAAGTTTCCTTTAAGCTATATCCTTTTAAAATGTTCCTGGAAAAGGGCCTCTATTCTTTTATTTAAAACAAAACTGGAAATGTGGTAGAAATATTTTTGTAGTAATTTTTTTTTTTTACAAATAAGTTTTATTGGCATTCTTTGTTGTCTCTCCCAGTATGAATTAGTTCCTTACATGATTTACTTCTGTTTTCAACGAAGAAGGCTGAAACTCATTTAAATTAAAACAGCCTGCAGTTCTATTAGGATGCATGTGGTACTGTTTCTCACCTTCTATCTTCACTGATGATAATAATATATTTTTTCTTTCACAGATTTGCTGGCATGTTTTAAAAGGATATCTCCTCATGTATTCATAAGCACATATTTGTACACACATGAGGAAAGAGGCGTTTACAAATTATGAGGCATAATCTGTTATTGCCACAGATTCTTTATAGTATATCACAACCAAATAATGCTCGCAGCATTTTATCTAATGAGATGGTGGATACAGATGGGTGCTCTTGAAAATCATCTCCCTGATTCTGAAAAAGGATCAACTAATATGGCAGGCGAGAATTCTACCACTGAACCACCAATGCCCCACAAAGGATCAACTAATATGATTATATATTTAAGTATGATAAATAGTAATGAGAAATGCCTTAAGTTGTCTTTTGGGTTTTGTTGTTGTTGTTGTTGTTTTGTTTTCTTAAGAAGACTTGAATTGCTTAGCTCCTGATGTTTTGGAAGTCTCAAGAATTATAAGAAAATATAAGATTGTGCTTATAGATCTTTTTCTACCATATTATTTTTTTATGGCGTTCTTATGTCTTTTACATGGGGTGTACATATTAGGTGTTAGTAAAAAGTCAGTGCCTATGCAATACATTTTTCAACTGAGGATGATGTTTTGTAACTGAACCGGCAAATAAATTACACTGAATATTAACATCTGGAAGCATTTTTGCCGAGCGAGTGACTACATGGATTTAAATCAATTAATGCAATTAAATCACACCTAAAATTTGATACCAAATGATTTCAGTATAGCTATGTGATTCAATTATACAATTGTATTAATATGAAAGAATGCAACCAAAACTGAGAGAGTAGAATATACCGTTGGTTTTTGAACAACATGGGTTTGAACTGCACAGGTCCACTTATACATGGATTGTTTTCAATAAATACAGCATAGTACTGTAAATGTATTTTTCTCTTCCTTATGATTTTCTTAATAACATTTTCTATTCCCTAGGTTACTTTGCTGTAAGAATATAGTTCATAATACATATAACATAAAAATATGTGTTAATTGTTTATGTTATTGGTGAGGTTTTCAGTCAACAGTAGGCTATTAGGAGTTAAGTTTTTGGGAAATCAAAAGTTATATGTGGATTTTCAACTGTGTGGGGTGGCAGGGTGGTTGGCACTTCTAACCCTTGTGTTGTTCAAGGTCAGCTGTATAACTCTTTCTAAAACATTCATTTAATGAAAAATCTGCAAGTAAAATCATACCTTAATTTGTTGTAGTGCTTTTATAGTTTAAGAAACACTTTATTGTACATTATTTCATTTGGCCCACAGAGAACTCTGTTTGAATTATCACTCCCACTTTATAGACAGAGAAAAGCACTTTCATCAACATGACAAAAAAAATCTAATATCTGCCTTTCCTCAGGCTCTCTTCTCTATTCCATTTACCACATGGCTACCAGAGTAACCTTTCTCTTGCTGAAAATCCTTTGATGAATCCCCATTGCCAGTATATTCATGTCCACTAAGTGGTGATTTTGAGCCCTTTATTCTCCTGTGCCTACCCATGTTCAAGCTCAGGGGTTGGAAACTTCTGTCAGGCACTGAAGAGCAAATATTTTATATTTATGCACTATATGTTTCTGCCATAGCTACATAACTGTTGCTGTAGCACGAAAGCAGTTATAGATAATATTTAAACAAATGAGAATGACTGTGTGGTCAGCCAGATTTACAAAAACAGGTGGTCAGCCAGATTTGGCCTGCAGGCCAGTTTGCCAACCACTAGTTTTATAATACAATCTCTTAGAATGTGGGAAAAAAACTGTCAGCAGTTCTATTCATATATTTTTAATCCCATCCTTTTTTAATTTTCATTTTTGCATGGATTTTATATTATCTATAATTATATTCACTATGCTTTACATGTATTCAGAGCATATGCTTAATTTAATTATTACTGATAGGATTTGTATTTGATAAAGTTGAGGGATTAACTCTGTTCCACCAACCCACACCCAAGCTTCTGGCAATTCTCTGGACATACCAGACTATTTCTTGCCTCTCTGCCTTTGTTCATGCTTTCCTTTCATGTATTTAGCACTCTTTTTGCTTGTTATTCTTTCTTGCATCTCAGACCTGCCTCTCTGGGATCCCTTTCCTTGAAGTATTCCTTTTGAAATTCCTTTAGCTAGGGTTTATTAGAGGAAAAATCTCTTTCTTTGCCTGAAGACATCTTTATAATAAATACTCTTGCTGGGTATAGAATTCTAAGTTGGTGATTTTCTCTCAGCACATTGAGATTGTAATTCCACTGTCTTTTGGCTTTCGTCATTGTTTTTGTCAGCTGTCAAACTTCTGTTGTGGAAGTAATCTGCCCTTTTTTTTCTCTGAATAATTTCTTCTGCCCTATTTTCTGGTGTACTAATTTCCCCCTCATCTATGTATGCATTGATGTGGAATCCATTTATTGAGGTTATTTTTTAGCCTTTCTATTTGGAAATAACTTAAAATATTTAGAACTTATGGATAAGGTGCAAAAACAAAAACAGTACAGAGAATGTTTGCATACTCTTTGCCCAGATATACCTATTATCAAGATTGTACTCCATCTGCTTTATCATTTGTGCTCTCTCTTCCTGTCTATGTATAACTTTAATATGTCACATAACCTGTATGTCATAATTTATATATATACATATATAATATATGTAAATAATTTTTTTCTGAAACATTTGTGGGTAAATGACATACATCATGGCCCTTTACCTCTGAGTACTTCAATATTTATTTCTAAAGAATAAGGATATTTTCATGTAATTACAGTAAAGTCATCAATTTCAATAATTTTTTATGGGATAAATTTAAAGTTAACAATTAGAACTATTGCTACAGTGCTTTAATCTGCCAAATTTAATTTTTCAGTTGACTCAGTAATATCTTTTATAGTATTTTCCCCTCTCCCATGCAGTAGAGTTAGATACTACAATTAGTTGTCATGTCTTCTAAGCCTCTTTTAATCTGGAACATTTCCTTAGTTTTTCTTTGTTGTTTTTTTTTTTTTTTAGAAGACCATAGCCCTCATACTTAACTTTTAAAAATAGAATATTCCTAACTTGGAGTTTGATGTTTCCTCATGATTAGATCCAACTTATGCATTCTTGGCAAGAATACTAAATCAATGATACCATGTCTTTCTCAGAGTATCACATCTGGAGGTGGCAGTATTAATTTTGATCCGTCAATTTATCCAATTTCTCTTCTGTTTACTTACTTTTTTCTCTTCTCTTGCAACTAATAAGCAGTTTGTGAGGTAACATTTTAAGTCATACAAATAGCCTGCTCCTGTGAGAGGGAAATGAGGAGTTGCCATTCAGGTGGTGTAAAGTTTCAGTTATTCAAGACAAATAAGTTCTAGAGATCTGCTGTACAACATTCTGCCTATGGTTAACAATATTGTATTGTAAACTTAAAATTTTTTGAAAAGATTAAATCTCATGTTAAGTGTTCTTACCTCGATAAAAAAAAATCTATGTATATAGAAGATAACAAAATCAGGTAAATAAGTTAGCTGTGCATGGAAAAACAAATAGACAAAAACAATAAACCCAAATATCCTGTTTCTTATAAAAAGGTCCCCCTAGATTTAGCATTCAATGATGATTCTTGCCAGATCTAATCTTTACTAGAATTGTTGCAAAAACTGTTCATTTAAAATTAATTTTATTTTTCAATTCCAAAGATCTGTCTGATTCTTTTCAAATTTGCTAAGGTTATATTTTGATATTTTCCCTTTCCTTTTAAATTTTATCCCATTTTTTCTTTATTTCTTTAAGTACACTAAGAGTAACTTTTATAATATATATCTAATGATTCAATATCTCAAGTCTTCGGAGCTCTTTTTCTGCACTCCACAGTTTCTGCTGGATCTTGCTTCATGGTACCTTTTTTCAGTGATATGGATTTGGTCTTCAGATTCAATCTAAGGCCCATCCTATGATTAAACATCTCAGGAACTATTTCTGCTAATCTGCTCAGGAAGGGACAATTTTCTTACAGTCCCCTGGGGTAGGGGATAGGTTAGGGCAAGTTTACTTCTAGATCATCCTTTCCCTGCAGGTGTAGCCCTTTGGAGAAAGAGTTTAATGTAGGAATCTCTTCAATTTGTCTTTCCACCTTATGGGACGTGAGCTTTGGTTTTGTTTTCTCTCACCCTGAGAGGTCTACAAATGAAAACTCAGACTTCCCTAACTGACAAATGTCCTGGAGCAAAAGCAACAGAGCTGTGCTCACTTCTCCGAGGTCCTGCTTGACTTAGATTTTAGCCTAGTTATTCCATATTTTCTTCTCAGCTTTTTAATGGTTTTAAGAAGATGTTTTTGTACATTATCCAGTATTTTTGTTCTCACTGAGAAGACTAGTTTGAATAAATTGGGCTTCCATATTCCCCCATGCTATAATCTCTACATTAAGTGTTTTCCTTTACCTGTTCTGTCTCCCAAAAACCCCCTTAAATTTAATATCTTAGTTCAAGTGTCACCTCCTCCATAAAGACGTCTCTGAACAAATCCCTCCCCCAAGATACAATAGTGTATTTTTTTATTCCAGCGTGCCCCAGCAAATATATCGCTTTGTTACGTGGTTGGTTTCTTTTGCCTTTCTGTCTGTCTCTTCCAAAGATACCATAAGTTCTTAGAGAGTAGATACCATATCTTACTCATTTTTGTATCCACAGGACCCGGTTTTGTGGTAGTTTGTAATAGACCCATAGTAGATGTTTGTCAAATGAAAGAATGAAAGCAGATCCAACTTTCCAATGGACTGTACTCTGAGAACTGGTGTGTTATTTGTTTTTGTGTTTTCAGTGTTTAGTACAGTATCTGTCACGTACTAGTTGTCTAATAACTATTTGTTGACAGAAGTTTTTTTTGTCAACATGGAATTGAGATAGGCTAAGGGACACAAGCAGGTTAATTCATAGAATGGGGTATTGGTGATGATGGTAGCGATGGTGGTAGAATGACTGTGAGTCCTGAAGGGACACTATCTGGTTTGTCTAACCAAACAGAAGCAAATTTGGAATTTTGGGGAATGTATAACGCACAGTTATTCAGAGATATAGACTAGAGAGGAAGATCCAGATAGAAGGCATAATTGAAGCAGCTCTAGCCTTAGAAAAGGTAGATGGTGACACTCAGTGGTACAAGTAGAGGTGTGTCAGGAAAGGTCTTCTTTGGCTTGCATTCTGGTCTTTTTAGAGGGGTGGGGAGAGCACAAACTAGGGGTTGGGGGAGGGGCCAAAGGAGAGGGAGAGAGAGAATCTTATGCAGGCTCCATGCCCAAGACAGAGCCTGATCTCATGACCCTGAGATCATGACCTGAGCTGAAATCAGGAGTTGGACACTTAGCTGACTGAGCCACCTAGGTGCCCCACATTCTGGTCTTTAGATTTGATTGTTATGTGGGACTATTCTGTGCTTTGAGCAATACATGGGCCAGTTTTTAGGGCGAGCAAACTTCTTTTGTGTTAGCTATTACAATGAAGACAAAATTTTTTGGATGGAGGTTTTACTTCCACCAGGTCTGCTTTTAAGCTTCAGAATTTGGCTCCTCTTAGCCTGACTCACCTGACTGCCCCTTTCCAATAAGTGCCAGTCAAGCTGAAGTGTCCCCAGATCCACAGTAATTGCTGTTCCCAGGCCTCCCTCCAAAACATGTTCCCCAATGTGTGCCTTTGTTGTAATGTTTCCAGTTGTAATGATTCCAGTATGCCTTTTTCTGTATCTACTCAGAGTTCAAGGCTCAACTAAAATTCAACTCTGCTAAGATACCCTCTGTATTACTCCAGCCCATTGACTAAACTCCTATAGATTAGCTGTACCCTCAACATTCTGCATTTAATTAAATATATTCAATTTTGTTATGCTCCTTAATTATTTTCTAAGGGTTACTCCTCTGTCCCAGAATTGATTGTTGGCTCTCTAAAGACTATCATGTTCACCCTGGTGAGCCATTGATCTAGTTGTGGTACTGGTTATACACTTAAATACTTGTCAGGGCACCTGGGTGGCTCAGTCATTAAGCATCTGGCTTCGGCTCAGGTCATGATCCCAGGGTCCTGGGATCGAGTCCCACATCGGGCTCCATGCTCTGTGGGAAGCCTGCTTCTCCCTCTCCCACCCCCCCTGCTTGTGTTCCCTCTCTCGCTGTCTCTCTCTCTGTCAAATAAATAAATAAAATCCTAAAAAAAAAAAAAAAGAAATACTTGTCAAACTGCTGAGTATAGAGAGCATCCCCACATCTCTTAAATCATCCTGTCCAATATGTGATAAAATCTCAGAGAATTCTAGGAGTTGGATTGAATGAGGGTCCTTTTTGCTTTGTTTTATAGAAATATGAGAGGATATCATGTGGTTTGCCCAACTTTGGCATTTATAGATGTAAGTCTGGGAGCGGCACAGCCAGAATTACAATCTAAGCATGATGACTGCGGTTTAGGACTTACTCTTCTCATGACTCTTTTGCGAAAACACGGGCGTAGCATCATTTACCTGATACTAGGTAACGTATCGTGGGGATATGGTGTTGGTTTTCTTTCCTAACTTCCAATGCCTATAGAATTTGGTTTAAATCAACACATTGGTGTAAGTTATACCAATTGGATTTGTTTAATTCCTATGTAGTTAAAATTAAAGAGTCACCAAAACAAAGTATTTCATTACTTCTGTTCTGTTTACAGGTTCTTTTCAGTGTTTTATTTAGACTGTCACAGCTACTCTGTACATAGCAAAACCTATCAGTAGATTATTGTACATGGGGTTTCTGCAAGGGGGCCATGCTGTTCGGACCATTTTCCCATGGAAAGTTCTGCCAGCCCTTAGAGTGCCCTGGTGCTTTAAGTCTTCTTTTGGAGGTGGCCTTCCCTTAGGCGGTCATTCTGAAGAGCCTTTCAAGAACCTGAAATGTTGCCATTGGAGCGTTTCCCAGAAGGAAATTGAACCACAGTTTTTTGAAGTGCAGAGAACTCTCTACCAGGAGTATGTCATGTGTCTAGACATATTCTGATGTGTTTTTCATTACAATAATGCAATAACATAGGCTGCACCAAATGATAGGGTAAATTCATTAAGGCTGTTTTCTTGTCCATTTCTTTCACAACAGTCGGTGTAAAGGACACTACGAACTATAAGCTACCTATGTGTAGCATCTGCCTTCTTTTCTTTTCTTTCCCTTCTAATTTCTTTATACTTATTTTTTTCTTTCTGTTTTTTTTTTTTGCTCCTTTTCTGAGTAGAAAAATAAGAGTTTATCAATTCTACTATATTTCTCAGCTGATTAGAGAGAAAAAAATCAACCTCAGCTGACTAATAGAGAGCCAGGGAATTACAAATAAATCAGCAGTTACATAAGGGAAGGAATGAAATTTAACTAAGGAAATTGGGATCTCTGCTGCCATGAAGAAAATAAATGAGACAATGTAGAATCATTATAAGAAGACTGGGTGGTCTACAAGAAAGAGGGCAGATTGTGCAAACTGACATTTGAGGAATCAGCTTGAATGTTGTTGCTTGGGACTAGTGCTGTTCATTTGTGTCATAGCACAATGTGCTTTCTTTGTGGAAGAGTGGCGGAGCCATGGCAGACAGGAGAGGCTCTGAAATATAAGAGGGGGCTTAACCTCCTTGTCTCTGAGGTGTGCTTCCTATTTAGAATGGAAAGTTCAGGGACCCCCACCGTTAGAATCTCCCTGGAATCCCAGCTGGACTGTCTTTGCTCCAGCAGGGACAAGAGCACACCTGCAGAGAGAGGGCTTTCTCTTCCAACCACCTGCATTCACTTCCTTGAGTGCACTGTGGTTCCAAGGATGGCCACCACCCACTACCAGCTTCAGCTACAGTGATAAGTAAGGGCTCTATTGGGCATCCCCTGGCTGAGGCTGCTCTCTGTGGTTTGGATTTCTGGTACCGTTGTCTTAACCCACTGAACTTCCCGGTTTCTGGGCTCTGTTCTACTTTTTTACCTCAGTATCCTTTGCTTCTCCTCACCTTACCTAACTTGCTGAATTCTACTCTCTGTTTTTATTTCTGACCACAAGTAATCATGTTTGCCCATGTAATTGTTTCCTGTTTTCTAAATGTTGGGGACATGGAGTCTGTGTTCCTAGGTTGCAAACTGGTGGGCTGTGGGCCAAATCTGACCTGCAGCTATGTTTCGTTTGCCACATCCAGGGTTTATTTACATTGTGTGTGTGTGTGTATTTAACTGAATCAGTTGCTAATATTTTAAAAATTGGAAGATTTCACATTAAAGTTTGGATTTCTGATGTTCCTTGAAAAACTGAGATTTGGCAACCAATGCCTGGAACAACAGTTTATCAGTCTCTCTTTTTAGTTCTTTGTAGTTTACACCATGCCCTATTTTTCTCATGGTTGTTATTTTTTAAGAAATACAGGAAAGAGAGAAATGAAATATTTCTTTTATCCTAGTATTTGTAAATGCTTTTCTAACAAGATATCCTTCAGTCTTGTTAGCTGCCTGAGTCCCTTAAAAGTACTTCAATTTGTAACCACTACTTAGAACTTGCTGCTTTGGAGCTTGCTAGGTGTTGGCCCCAAATTTGGATCCAGACTGTTGCTTGGTGCTCCTCTGGTTTCTATACCCACTCCACCAATGCCCTCCCCTGGCCACCCCCGACTAGCTGATAATGGCCATACCTGGAGTGGCAGTATTGGAAGATGGCGTTTCAGATGCCAGATTGCATCTACACAGGACCATATTCATACTTGTTAATTCTATGAAGAATTACATTATAGAAGGTGATGCTTGCACGTGTGCCTTTGTGGACATTTTCTCCCAGTAGTAAACACCAAAGACTCTCTTCCTCATGCTTTGTTTTTTGTTTGTTTTACTTGTTTGCTTTCTTGTTTGTTTCAGTTAATCTCTCCTAAATGGAATTACTGCTATTTTTAAAAATACGGTTCTACTTTGTATAACTCCATGTGTTATCTGGAGGCCCAGTCTAGAAACAATATGCCTCAGAAGGAGAGGAAGAATAATTTGAGTGATAATATGTATCATAGTAACATATTAAAAGGTAACATATATATATATATATCTCACATAATAATTAACCAGTACATAGTAGTGAATAGTACAGACTCTGGAGCCAGACTCTTTGGATTCATATTCTTACTCTGTCACTGTCTAGTTGAATGTAACCATGGACAGGCTACTTAACCTTTGGACTCAGTTTCTTCATCTATAAAATGGTGATAATGACAGTGTATACTTCATGCATTTGGGATAAGGGTTAAAGCTGTTATTTATGAATTGCCTGCCACTTAGTGTATACTTGTAAATATTGGCTATTACTGTTATTTCCATGTCTCCTGTGTGGTAGGCTCTTGTGTTAGATACAGAGATAAATAAGACATGATCCTTACCCTGAAGAAGCTCATGGTTTAATATATGAAGAGCTACTTAACATGGGAATAACCACAGATTCATTCAAGTTACAATAGTGACCAGAAAAGAGGGGACTCTTATCTGGAGAGATTGTGGACAGCTTCATGGAAATGTTTAACCTTTTTTGAGAGAAGAATTCTTGAGAGAATAATTTGAAGGAGAGGTCAGAGGTCACCACTAGTTCAGATACCACTCACATTTATTTGGTCCAAGAGTGCAAGGCCAAGTAAGGCTCTCAGGAACAGACCAACAAATGGTGCCAGTTTGTACATTCCTCTGAGTGGAAAGTGTTGGTCTCCCAGAACGATCATCAGCCTCAGCAGAACTTGACTGCAAATGTGACAGGCCCTCAAATGATCTTGCTGTGGCCTTTAAACCCTACTGTCCCCAAATCCAATCAGAACTTCAGATATTGTTACTGTGCAGCATCTGTCTAGACCTGAGAATACTCCTTTCTACCAGTGACATCAGAATACATGTACCCTAAAACCAGAGGAAGCCTTAGATATCATCTGGTTCAATCCCTTCATCTTATAGCTGAGAACATTAAAACTCATGGAGGGAAAGCGACTTTAACTAAATGATTGATTACCATATCTGACAGGCCTGGCCCCAAAAAACATATTGAGCAGACTTTATTATTTCATGGAAATGATATAAAACAAAGATTGCCCCTGAAGGTCTACTTTAACAATAGCATACACAGGCTGGTCAAATGAGTTGTATCTTCATGAACTTAAAGTCTACCAAAAAGTGAGGATCACCCTAATGGTAGTTGAGATATAAGGGCTTTGTTAGGTAGTGTAGATTATGTTTTTCATCATTAAATTTCTCACCCTTAATAAATATTGCTGAGTTGACTTTGAAAGATTTGATTGAATTGTTTGGATATTTTAGTAAGTATGGAGAATAATTTGTCAGTGATATGCTTCATTTTTCAAATTATTTAAAAGTTTTAGATGAGTAGGCTGTAGTTCTATTGTGATTTGAGTCTGGGAAATTTTTGGCCATAGGATCTCATGAACACATTGCAAATTCAAATTGCACGGATATGATCATTGCTTCATGGGTAGAAAGCTGTTCATATGCCAAACATAAAATGCAGACCATTCCAGGCACCATGAGGTTTGGCTGAAGGTTCATCTGTGCAGTCTGTGTGGGTATCTGGGTTCTCAATGTTAATTTGTTAAGTTGTAAGTGTTCTAGATCATAATATGCATCTGTTGTTAAAATGGATAATGTGTTCAAAACACTGAACGAAGCATCCACTGTCAAGACAGAGCTAAAAATCCAGCAATAAAATATTTTACCAAGGGAAAGCTTTTACTTGTATGAAAATTCAAGTTAGCATAATAAAATGAAAAGTGACAATGTAATTCATCAGTAGAGAAAAAAGAATAAGTTTGGGTTTAGTTCTGATTGTACATAAATATTCACTAGAATGAGTCAGTGCTATAAGCCTTTTATTTTTAAAGGATTGTTATATTTTATCTTATTGTTGCTAAATGTCTGTTGATTTAACTGGGAGAATTTCAGATCCAGTAACTTTTTGGTTGAGGATATTAAAGGGGCTAGAAAAATCAAAGGAAATTGCACAGTTCACTGTAAAAATCCTCCACTTATAACTGTCTTTGTTCTTTTTGTAGCTGAATTTGCTAAAATTTTCCTAACCTAAATTTATAATAAAATTGATTGGCCAGAGCGAAAATATACTTTATAAAAGACAAGGAACTCAGGACCCACCTGGAATACTGCTTTTAGGTTCCAACTGTCATTGTATCACAGATGAAAGCAAAACAAAATTGTTTCCAAAATATGAGCTGGGGTGAGAAATGTCAAGACTGCAAAAACTAAAAATAGTTAGGGAGGCTGTGACTAAAGAAAGGTTATTGTAGCCATGTACACATATTTGAAAGTTCTAAATCCAAAGATGAGAAAGTAATGCTACATTACTTTAGATATAATGGTAAAAATTTAGAGGAGGATTTACATTAAATATAAAAAAAAAAAAGGGCGCCTGGGTGGCTCAGTTGGTTAAGCGACTGCCTCCGGCTCAGGTCATGATCCTGGAGTCCCGGGATTGAGTCCTGCATCGGTGGGGGGGGGTCCCCGCTCAGCGGGGAGTCTGCTTCTCCCTCTGACCCTCCCCCTCTCATGCTCTCTCTCTCTCTCTCTCACATTCTCTCTCTCAAATAAATAAATAAATAAAATCTTAATAAATAAATAAATATCAAAAAAAAATAAGACATTTCTGACATTTAAAATGATCTTTGACTTTCTCTTGAGATATTAAAAAAAAATCCAACTCCCAGTGTGTGGAAATATTTAAACTTCCAGGGAGGGGGAATGAGAAGATTTTAAAGTGTTTCTAGTCTTTTTAATACAGGATTAAAGTCAATACCATGTCTAGATAAAGATTTTCAGAAGTTTATATGCGGGAAAGAAAAGCCTGGTGGTTTGGAAAGGTGTGATGGATATGGATGAATGCTTGCCTCCTGTATATAAAAATAAATTATCTTTCAGTGTTCACCTGGCTACAGACTCCTGGCTACAACTACAAGCCTGTAGTTGGAGGTCAGTGCACAGCAGGGTGGTCAGAATGTAGGGAAGAAAACTGTGGCAAGTCCATCGTATGTCAACCTGATGGAAAAGAGTATGAGTCATTTCATAGACTTTAGAGAATGTGTGAATTATGAAGGGGTGTGTTTTTCATTTTATGGATGTAAAGATTAGGTATATTATTTTATAGACTTTATAATACTTGTGAAGTTTCATGGTGTCTTCCCTTAGGCCATGACCTAATCTTTTAAAGATCGGAATAAGATAGGATTCTTTGCCTCTGGTCTACAAGTCTGGATGTCATTCACAAGTCTGGTGCCTTGATGGGGATGATTGAAAGACTAGGCTTAGCTAGAACTGTCACCTGGAGACCCTACCCCTTGCCTGTCCAGCAGAAAGATGTCAGATTGGTTGGATTTCCATGTGTGTCAGATCAGATCTACTAGAAAGAATGTTTTAAAAGGGCTAGGTGGAACCTTCAAGTCTTCAAAGTTATAAGAAATCCTAAGATATCACTTCTACTGTGTTCTTTGGTCAAGGAAGTCACTAAAAACAGCCCAGATTCAAGGGGAAGGAAACAGGATTTCACTGGAAGGACCAGTGAAGAATTTGTGGCTACATATAATCTACTTCAGGCTGCCCTCTGTCATAGAGTATTTACATTCCTATATTCCTACTAAATGCAAAATATAGTTATCTCCTTCCCACTTCTCCCAAACTCTGATCTCATTGTGGCATCTTCCTGAAGTCTATCACTCATTATCTGCTATTGACTGAATGTTTATGTCCCCCCAGGGTTCATATGTTGAAATCCTAACCCCAGTGTGATACTATTAGGAGGTGGAGCCTTTGGGAGGTAATTAGGTCAAGAGGTAATTAGGTCTTTGTGTCTTTCAGTCAAAGCTGATACAATTTCTTTTAAAAGTATATGGGCTTTCAGGGGCGCTTGGATGGCTCAGTTGGTCAAGTATCCAACTCTTTGTTCCGGCTCAGGTTTTGATCTCAGGGTGGTGAGATCAAGCCCCCCATCATCAAATCCCTCATTGGGCTCCCCACTCAGCTTGGAGTCCGCTTGTCCCTCTCCCTCCCACTCTGTCCTGCCCTGTGCTCATGCTCACATGTGTGCTCTCTCTCTTTTTCTTTCTTTCACTCTCTCTCAAATAAATAAATAAGATATTTTTAAAAAATATGTGGGCTTCCTGTGTATCAGATTATAATCCACTTAGTTAGACAAAACCTACACCTACATTTTATTCCAAGAATGTGCTCTTCTCAACCTTGATCTGAATGTGTGGGTACTGTGGGATAATGACTTTAAAATTCTTACAAGCTTATTTTTCAGTTGAAAAGATCTATGAGGCCCACCCTTAAGATTCTTGGAGGCTTAATTATCTAGTAGAGAAGGTCTAAGAGGCCTACTAGTATGATTCTTAGAGACTCTACTAGGCATACCCTCAAAATGTTTTTGAGGTCTCACCAAAGGGCTTTGGAGCTACACTGGACATCTTAACTCTGATTCTAGGGCATCTTTGCCCTGAAGCCATTTCTAACTGGATAATATTTTGTTGAGAGAGAGTAGAGATGAGAAACTGTTTTATTTAAACATAGAAAGTCCTAGATCTTTATCCCCCCTCTAAATTCTACTAAAAACCTGAATAATTCTTTTTTAAATTTATCTCTCTTCTATCTTCCAAATTTCTGAAGGCCACAATCTTGTCAAGCTTTCTGCCACTATATAAGAGTGCCCCTTTCCCTTGCCTCTCCAAACTCCATTAGCATCTTCTTTACTGTCCTTCAAGTCCTCACTGACAGCGTCTCAACTACTAGTCTCTAGTACTGCTAGTCACTACTAGTCTCCTTGAGGGTCTTCCAGTTTCTGCTCACCAGCTAGTCCTAAAACCACTGTCACTTGTTTCAGGTTTTTGTTACTGTAGAGCTCTACTTCTGGGTATAAAAATCTGTTCCAATTATCTTTTTTTTTTTTTTTGTAAAGATTTATTTGGGAGAGAGAGAAAGTGGGGGGGTGCAAAGGGAGAGGCGGAAAGAGAAAATCCTCAAGCAGACTCCCTGCTGACCATAGAGCCCAACATGGGGCTCCATCATGGGACCCTGAACTCATGACCTGAGCCGAAATTAAGAGTCAGGTACTTAACCAACTGAGCCACCCAGGCAACCCTGTTCCAGTTATCTCTTAGTGCATAAAAGCTATCCCAAAATCTAATGGCATAAAACAAAAAACATTTTATTATATCACATGATTTTGTAGGTCAGGACTTTGGGCAGGGGTTGCCTGGGTGATTCTTTTACTTCCATGTGGCATCAACTGAGGTCACTCAGTTGGTTTGAGCGATGAGATGGTTTGAGAGATCCAAAATGGTCTTACTCACGTGTTTGCTGACTCAGTGAATACGGCTGGGAGGCTAGACTCCATTAAACTGTCAACTGGAACTGTCTTACAGGGATAGCTCCGGTCTCCCAAAAACAGTGCTGTAAGAGGACCAGATGGAAATTACAAGCCTTATTATGATCTAGGTTTTGAAGGCCCAGAGTGTTACTTCCACTTCATTCTATTGCTCGGGCATGTCCCTAAAGCCAGCCTATATCAAAGGAAGGGAATATGATTTCACATCTCAACTGGAATACAGCAGTCCTGGTGTATAGTATTAAAAAAAAAGAAAAAGAAAAAAGAAAGAATCTGTGGTCATATTTAATCTACCACACTTGTTATTCTAAGGTGACCTTTTTTTGAAAGAAGGATCATTTTCAATTCATGGATTTCAATATGTTTGATGTGCTTCAATCCATTGCAGCCATTATTTTGGGTTGATCCTCAAATTGTCTTATCTTTGGCTAATATGAGCCTCCTGAAGTTGGTTTCTGAATCCTTTTGACCTGATCCTAATAGCACTTGATAGCTTCTTTGTTATCTAGTAAGACAAAATGGTTCAGGCCTTCTTTTGCACATTTCTTCCCTAAACCTAGAGTCGGCCATTTATTCAAGAAGCCTCAGTATCTTTTTTTTTTCTTTTTTTAAGATTTTATGTATTTATTTGACAAAGAGAGAGAGACAATGAGAGAAGGAACACAAGCAGGGGGAATGGGAGAGGGAGAAGCAGGCTCCCCAGTGTGGGACTTAATCCCAGGACCCTGAGATCATGACCTGAGCCGAAGGCAGATGCTTAAAGACTGAGCCACCCAGGTGCCCCGCCTCAGTATCTTTTAGTGAGAAATAGTATTTTAAGACCACCAGAAGGATTGTAAAAACAACTAAGCAAATTATTTTTGCACATGCTTTCCCTGTTTCCTTCATTTTAAGAAATTGTACTGTAGCTGTATTGTCAGAGTATACAGCCATTACATACATTTTAACCTTCCCTCTTAATTCTTATTTGATCTTAGTTCTAAAAATAACTACAAAGCTATTTAACTGTATAAATGTTTAACTAAATAATTTTAATGCCATAAGAGAAGGCAATTTCAGGAGTCTCCTTTGTTGCCATCTTGGACTAGAATTCCCAGAAGTCTTTTATTAAGTGTCTATGTTTATTAATGCTTTTACTGATTGGTTTTAGAAATTTGAATAACAAATTATGTCTGATGAATACTTAATTTAAAACAACATAAAAACAAGCATGGAAAAATAAAAACATTTTTTAAAGAACCAAGATATTTAACATTTAAAAGGGAAATTCTAAAACACTAGTTCCAAAATCTGTGTGTCACAATCCCTGTGCCCTTCCCCTGAAGAGTCAGAGTCAGGGGGTAGGGTGGGGAGATCCTCCTAAACTCTTCAGGTTTGAAATATTCTTCAGGTGATTTTTTTTTATTTTAATTTTAATTTTTTTATTTAAATTCAGTTAATTAACATATAATATATTACTGGTTTCAGAGGTAGAGTTCAGTGATTCTGTCTTATATAATACCCAGTGCTCATTACAACACATACCCTCCCTAATGTCCATCACCCAGTTACCCCATCCCCTCACCCCCTCCCCTCTGTCAACTCTCAGTTTGTTTCCTATGATTAAGAGTCTCCTATGGTTTGTCTCCCTCTCTGATTTCATCTTGTTTTATTTTTTCCTCTGTTCCCCTATGATCCTCTGTTTTGTTTCTTAAATTCCACATATGAGTGAGATCATATAATTGTCTTTCTATGACTGACTTATTTCACTTAGCATAATACCCTCTAATTCCATCCACATTGTTGCTAATGGCAAGATTTCATTTTTTGATAGCTGAGTAGTATTCCATTGTATACATACACACCATATCTTCTTTATCCATTCATCTGTCGTTGGACATCTGGGCTCTTTCCATAGTTTGGCTATTGTGGACGTTGCTGCTATAAACATTGGGGTGCAGGTGCCCCTTCAGATCACTACATTTGTATCTTTGGGGTAAATACTCAGTAGTGCAATTGCTGGGTCATAGGGGAGCTCTATTTTCAACTTTTTGAGGAACCTCCATACTGTTTTCCAGAGTGGATATACAAGTTTGCATTCCCACCAACAGTGTAGGAGGGTTCCCCTTTCTCTGCATCCTTGCCAACATCTGTCTTTTCTTGACTTGTTAATTTTAGCTGTTCTGACTATGTGTGTCTTCAGGTGATTTTGATGCTTTGCCATGTTTGAAACCACAGGCCTAAAGTTCATAGTATCAATCTTTGATGTTTTATTACTCCATCTCTGTATCAAGTTATATGATCAAAACCACATTTTTTTATTGTGACTACTAGAAATTTACAAATGACACATATGACTCACAGTTGTGATTTGTTATCTATCTACTGCACAACATTGGTCTAAAGTGTGTGCCTTTTAATTATTATTTTAATAATTCTTGGATCCTTTGTGATCTGTGTTGGCTCTCAATCTTTTCTCATTTGTGATTTCTTTTTTCATTTTTGACAAGATTTACTGACTTGATTTATTAAGTTACTTTGTGTTGGAGCATTGGAACACTTGGCAAGTTATGTTAATAGTTCCTAACCATGGTTGCTTTATAACCTTGTGTAGAGAGATTAAAAATAAATAAAGATTACCTTAAACCTACCCCTGCAATGCAATTTCTGATTCAGGAGGTTTTTGGGTGGATGGGTGGGAGGAGTGGTCCAATTTTTTTTTTTTTTTTTTTTTTTTTGAGCTTAGGTTAGTACCTTCTCATTTAACTAATACCAGAGTGCAGCTTTGGATCTTTCTGTGGAGATTTATAATTAGGTGCCTGTCAGCTGTCAGATTATCATAGGCAGATAGCATCTCTATGGTTACAGACAAGCTTTGCATTTTTGAGTCTGTTGAATAATGTAGATCTTTTGAGGTGGTGCCATCTCCTCCTTGGAGTGCAGAGGTACACTTTTTACTGCACAAGCAGGAAGGTGAAGAAATTTAGTACTGCCTTGTCCCCTCCCCAGATCCCATGGATTTCCTTAGGTAGTAGTTGATTGAGACACATGACCTAGTGTATGATGACAGTAGTTTCCTACCTTATGTGTTATTAGAAAGTGGTGGCTAACATATGAAAAATGACATGGCCACTGGGAGAAATATGTATTTGTATGGTCTGCGTTAATCTTGCAAAATCTAAATGTGTTACTGTTCTCATGAGTTCTCAGGAGACTGCATTTTTCCTGAAGGTTTTCCTTGGCTTCCTTTCAGATACTATGTTGAGGGAGGAATGGATGTAGTGGTCATTTTTCAAAAGAACCTAAATAAATACATAAACATTGTAAACAATGGAAGAACTTTGTGGATGGACCTGGAAAGAAGATTTTATTTGAGAGAGTGAGCATGAGCAGGGAGAAGGGGCAGAAGGAGAGAGAGAAACCGGCTTCCCACTGAGCAGGGATCCTGATCTGAGGCTCGATCCCAGGACCTCAGGCTCATGACCTGAGCTGAAGGCAGATGCTTAAATGACTGAGCCACCCGGGCACCCCTGGAAAGCTTTTAAAGTACTAATGAATTGGTGAACACTACATCAAAAACTAATGATGTACTATATGTTGGATAACAGAACATAATAAAAAAAACAATAAACACACACACACACAGAAGAGTAACTTTCTGTCTAAAATAGAAGAAGAATCCTCATTCCTCACATAATTATAGTGAGTTTCATATTAATTTTAAAATTTGCTTTTTTTCTTCCTAAAAATATGGCCAAACCTACACACACACACACACACACACACACAAGCTGTGTGTGTGTATATATATAAATATATATATGTATTATATAAATAATACATATATATATTATATATATAAATACCTTAGGAATGGTATGAAATCCAACACCTACAATTCTGTACTGTTATATAGTCTTCTTTTCCCTAATAAGCCTAATAAAGATAACTTGAAACCTGGCATAGAGTGGGTGATGATACATTGGGAACCATATTTACTTTGCATGAAATTCAAGAAAGGCTTGCTTACTGTCACCACATATGGATATTGATAAAACACTTTTTGTTTTCTAAAAGCAAAGCAAATCAAAAGCACAAAATTGCTTTTGGTTTTTAATCAATGGGAACTTCTTTACTGCCCCATTTCAAAACCCTGCTGGGACTGATTTAATAGTTCTTGTTATGTTACATATTTTCTGTTTTTCTGGAATGATTGAGTTATTTGATAAATAATTATTTAGCAGTCACTCATTTATTTTTGCATTACCATCTGGGTTTGGTGAGACCCAGGGCCTCCTGCTTTTGCCTCTTAGCAAAGTTCCATAAGTGGACCATAGTCTGCTCTTTGCTCAATTGCCACTTTAGGTCATGTTTTTCTTATTGCTCCCATACCTCTTGACTTTGTTCTGGTTTCACAGCAGTTGATTAGTGTCAGTTATCCTTGTGTTAGTGCACAAAATGTACCCTTCAAAACATGTCTCAATTGTCTGGACAGAGTGTCTTATTTGTATGTTCCCAAGGGTCTGGACCTGACACCCAGGCTTCATTTCCTCTAGCCTGTAGTATGTTCTTTTTAATCTCATGTGAATTGATTTCCAGATTGGTCTGGGCTTAATACAACCCCACCAGTGTGCTTTTCTTTAGCCTCAATGCCTTTCTAAATCCTTTGGCTCATTATGACTTTTAGAAGTTACTGAAGTCTTAGAAGGAAGACTCTAGTTAAATTGTTTCATAGTTTCTGTATGAGAGATTTCTTTGTGATTAGTGGAACTCAGGAGTTGCTTAGAGGTTTTTGAACTGTAATGTCTTAAACTATAATAAGGCCAAATGTTCCAGATACCACTGTTCTATTTGGCTCCTCTTTAAGACAGACCCAGGGAATCTTTGGGGAGAAGGAACCAGGGACGATGTGGGGGACAGAAGTAGTTCAACATTTGCAGCTGCCTTCAATAGCCCAATACACTTTTGATTGTTTTCTTGTTTTTGCTGGGGCCTAAGAACCCCGTATCCTGTACAGTCTGATGATAGAACTTCTAACTGGTGGGGTGGAGGTAAGAGGAGTAAAGGCAGAACATAATTATGAATGTATACAGACTTTAAGAAATCAAAATGATACCTACTTCATGGAAACCCGATCAGAGAATGCCCTGCAACAGGTTTTACTTTATAAGCTGTTATCTTGTTTGCACTTTGATATTAATTGCAAAGTATCTCTAACAGAAATTTCAGGATTTGCCATTATTATTAAAATAATTGTATGGAGTAATATTTAACAAGATTTTAAAATCCTTTTCTATTCTGAATGTGTGCGTATTGAGAGAGAGTCCATTTCAGTTTAAAACGCCATTTTGAAGCTGTTTCACCCTCTTGTTTCTCCAACTACCTGCACTCAGCAAAGCAACAACACCCCTCTTTGGGGGAAAAAGATAGATAAGGCCAGTAAATGCCCTTGTCTCTATGATTGTGGGAGAGCAAACCTAGTTAATGTGACTTAGACAGGCAATTAAGAGATTATATATGCTCTAGCCTTCCTGTTCATAGCACCAGATCTGAGAAAACCGGACAGCTTCTCTGGAGAGAGAGTACAGCATGGTGAAGGGATAGGACTCTGGAGCCAGGCTGCCTTGTTAGAGATCTGGCTCTGCTACTTACTAGCTGTGTGACTTTAGGCAAATTACTCAGCTTCTTTATAATTTTGCTGCCTCTTTTGCAAAATGAGGATTATGATATACCTAATATAATATAACTAATATAATATATTATAATATATATAATATACCTAATATACCTAATATATTATAATATATAACATAATATATTATAATATACCTAATATAACTAATAAGGTTGTTGTGGGGATTAAGGAAGTTAATTTATGTAAAGCACTTAGAACAGGTTCAGGCACAAAATAATCCCTCAGAGAGGTGATAACTGTTGTTGTTTTTAGGTATCGAACAATATTGGTAATAAAGTATTGGTAATAAAGTATCAGCATAACCTTCAGCATATTTCCCAGTACTAGTAGTTAATATAATCCCTATAACCCCTCCATCATCCAAAGGGGAAAGATCACTTCACAGATAGTCTGGAGTGGAGGAACTGAGACTCTTTGAAAACTCTGGAGTGAGTAAATCAGAGAATCCGATTGAGAACCCAGGTTTGCTAATTCCCAGTCAGGTGCTGGACCATGATCAGGATGAATGATGTCAAACAATGGCTTTGCTGTTCAGAGCCTGACCTTCCAGCTCCAAATGGGGACTCCAAAACAAACAAACATGAGTTCTTGTTTTTGTTACCCTGGGGTGGAAACTGCTTGAGACTTTGGGGAATTAAACTCATTACTTTGAGTTTCTGAATGTCTTGGGGTTTCTTCAAACGGAGTTCCTGTCATTATTTTGTGGTTCTCGATGAAACCTGCTCTTTTCACTTTCCAATTCTGAAATATTAGTGAAGTTTTTTCCCAGCAGTTTGTCTTTTCATTCAACTATATGTGTTCTCACAGACTGCCTTAAATGATGGAAAGTGATAGGTTAAAAAAATAATTACAGAAACATTATAGAATTCATTAATTCTAGGATGGTTCCCAGAGATCTCTCCTTCATAACTGTAGTAATTTAAAACGCACCCATATTACACTACATACTTTTGTGTTCCCTACAAAGTTCCAGTATTGAGATTTGATTATTTAGCTTCTCTTCTCTAGATAACTGCATACACAGAAGTGTTTGTGAATTTTAGAACCACTTAACTTCAGATTTGAAAGGGGTCTTTGGAGATCTCCCACACAAGTGGTTTTAAACCTCTGCTCTCCTGAATTCTTAGCACTTTAGAATCAGCATGTTGTGGGGCAAAGGGAGTAGGGAAGAAACGTTTCCCCGTTTTTCATTTCCCCTAATATTTTTTAATGTTTTAGATGTTGGCCATCCCCATGATATTTATTTTATTTATTTTAAAGAAAGAAAATTTTTTTCAGTTGGAATAATGTTTAGGAAACATTAATCTAGATCAGTTTTCTCATTTTGCCTGGTAGGAAACAAATGGCAAGTAAACACTTTAATCTTTAGGTTTGGGATTTTGCCACAAATTAAAAAACCCAAAAAGTTGGAGATCACACTCCTTAATTCAGGTTTAGGAGAATATTCATCTTCATAATCATAATCATTCAGTAGTCATTATGTAGTTTAATGTTTTGCCTTTACTTTCTCTACAAGCCTGAAGTGTCTCTTGGTTTTTAGTGTTTCATGACTGTACCCTGCCTTAAGAAAGCCCAATACTGTACATAGAAACTCAAGTTTCTAAAACTAAAGAGAATGATTAGTCACTTTATACAAAACCAGTGTTCTTATAAGTAATGAGGCACAAGTTCCAATGGTACATTCAAAATTGGTATTATTTCTAAAATCTGCTTACTTATAATCTTTAATGATCTCCTTTATGTTATATATTCAGCTTGCACTGAAATTTCTGTGAATAGGTAAGTATATCCTTAATTTAAAATAATAAGGACACCAGGGTGGCTCAGTCGGTTAAGGGTTTGCCTTCAACTCAGGTCATGATCCCAGGGTCCTGGGATCGAGTCCCGCATCGGGCTCTCTGCTCAGTGGGAAGCCTGCTTCTCCCTCTCCCTCTGCCTGTTACTCCCCCTGCTTGTGCTCTCTCTCTTTCTGACAAATAAATAAATAAAATCTTAAAAAAAAAAAGACTAAGGGAGAACAAATATAACATATTCTATAGAACTTCTATTAAAAAAATAATAGCCTACTATTGCTTTTCAAAAGGAGACGTGCTTAAATTTGCATTTAAATAAGAAAAGTAAACATTTTGTATTTTTGTTTTCTTTTTTGAATATCAGGAAACCAATATTATAACCAATATTATAAAAAAAAGAAAAGCCAAACATAGTAAGAGTTTAAAGTATCATTAACACTAAAACGAGAGAAATTGCCTTTAATCTTTGGCTCATGTTTCTTTACATATTTTTATTCATGCCTCTATCTACTGAGTGTCCACTATGCACTAGATTTTGCTTTTAGCACTGGTGATGTAATGGAAAGTAAGGCATGGTTCCTGGTCTGAAGAAGCTTGTATTCTGGAAGAGGAGACAGACAAATGAATAAGCAGGTATAATAAAGGGTAATAAGTGCTGTAGTCTGGAAAAGAATAGGGAACTTCCAGAACACACAGGAGGGCACTATCTTCTCTATGGAAGGGGTAAAAATTAGCCAGGGGAAGCTGCTTCCTGGAAAGGGAATAGCCTGAAACGAGACATCAAAGGCAAGTACCAAAGGCAATTGGGAAAGAGCTTAAGAGGGTGGAAAATTCATGTTAGGTAGAACAAATGAAGGGACAGTGAGGGAACACACAGGGGATTGCAGGTAACTCTGAATGATTAGAGCTCAGACTGGAAGGTGGAGGGAGTGGAAAGAGATTGATCTTGAAATGTCTCTTATGCCAGGCTAAAGAGTTAGGCCTTATCCTGGAAAATTATTTAAGAATTTAGGCAGGGAGTGGGGCACCTGGGTAGGTCAGTTGGTTAAGCATCTGCCTTCGGCTCAGGTCATGATCCTGGAGTCCTGGGATCGAGCCCCACATTGGGCTTCCTGCTTAGCAGGGAGTCTGCTTCTCCCTCTCCCTCTCCTCTCTCTCTCTCTCTCTCTCTCTCTCTCTCTCTCTCTCCCCCCTCCTTCTCCCCCTCTCCCCCTCCCCCTCTGCCCCTTTCCCCCCCACCCCTGCTTGTGCTCTTTCTCACTCGCTTTCTCAAATAAATAAAATCTTAAAAAAAAAGAATTTAGGCGGGAAGATTTACTTAGATTTGTAGTTTTATAGGATCATTGGCTATGGTATGGAGAATGAATTAGAGAAGGGTACAACTGGATAGTTGTTAAGGGAAGTGGGAAATGGAGTTTTCTAAACCAAGTTGAAAAAGTGGAGAGGAAGAGAAGTGGATGCCTTTAAGTAGTATTAAGAAGGTGGAAACAACAGTACTTTGGTTATATTTATGGTTAAAAGTGGGGAGGATTTGAGAATGTCTGCAGTGTGCTGACTTGGGCTGTGAGTGGCTTAGCAGTTCATCAATTTCCTGGAAGAAGGAATTGGAAGAAGAGCAGGATTTGGAAGATGGAGTGATGCTGTCAGTTCTGAATGTATTGGATTTGGATTTCCATGGGTTAAACAAGTACAGATGTCTTATAAGAAGTGTAATATATGAGTCTGGAGTGCTGGAAAAATATCTGACTTGGTGATACAGAGTTGGTATTCTCTGGCATGTTAGGAGGAAATTGAATCTGTAAAGGGAAGCAGAAGAGACTAATAGCCTAGTATCATGGACCCATTGTTATAAAAGGAAAATTCCCACATACCTTGGTTTGCACCATAAACCCATTTGCCCAAAGGAAACTTTCCAAGGCTATTGGAACAAAACTTTTATAAATTATTTTTTTTAGGTTCACTGAAGAGATTAGTATGTTAATGAATCTTGTAATGTAAATAATGCTTTTAAAATGTGATGTGATGAGCACTGGGTGTTATACACAACCAATAAATTGTTGAACACTACAAAAAATAAAAAATAAAATACAATTAATATCTGCTTAATTTATCTTTTTCAGAAAAATTTTACATGTTCAGTTTTCTTAAATCAAGTTATATCTAAATAATATATCTGTTAGGAGTTAGGAAATGTACCTGGAATTCAAACTACATTGTTGTTTTCTAATTTTAAAAAGAAACGCAAAAAAATGAGAGTCTAAGAAATTCCTTTGGAAATTGTTAGACATCTTTGGGAAATGGTGAAATTAAGTGTGTTGTTTTTATTTCATTTGTAAGGTTCTTTACCTAGAAGAAATTGGAGGGTATTTTGGAAACAAGTTTGATGATATCAAGAATAAGAATTTTTTTCCCTCCACATAACTTAATATTTTTGCTGTTCTTGGAAATCGGAACAGACAGTTTGCTATGTCCTGAACTCAGCTTCCAACTAGCCATGTGGCATTTGAAGCAAAAAATTTCACATTCTGCACTCTATTTGCTCGCCAGCTTTAAAAACATATCAACAAAGTGAGAGTATCGAATTCACATGTCTGTTTTTCTATGGCAAGTAAAGGTTACCCCTTAATGTATTAAGGGGGAGAGATCATGGAGGAAAAAAGTTACACGGGAAGCAATTTCCCTAGCAGAAATTGTGTAAATCACAGCTTCTCTACTTGATGTGGTGAGAAAAATGAGGATTGATTCACTGAAGTTTTCCTGACCTCTTTACACTCATTTACCTCTAGTTAATCTAGTTTAAAGGTAGGATAATATTTACAATCTTTAGATTTAATTTGGATTAGGAAGGCTTTCCTAGTTTTGGTGGGAGTGCTATTGAAAGAATTGGGATTCTTAATCACTTAAGCAAAAATGTATCTAAGTTGTCACCTGCTAAATTCTGCATGATGTGAAAAAAAACAAAATTGATGTTCATCATGTTGTCTTGTTATTTAGTTGTATATTTAAGACCACTGCTGGATTTGACTGTCCTGCATTTGGCTAAAGTTATGTTACTGGATTTGAAACTGGAAGAACCTTTCTCTTTTATATACCTAGTTAAGTATCAGAAAAATCTGTAACTAGCAATTGTTGCTCTTACTCAACAGAAATAGATCAGATCTATGTGGTGGTAATAACACATATCCTAGTACTCACAAACCGATTGTTTTAGCATTTTAGTACAACACATGGATTGGTTTATTAGAAATAGCTAGTTATAGACCCAGATTCACCATATTTCCAATTTGCAAATATGCAAATAATGAATTAATTTTGAACCCTTTCTCTGTCAGAGACACTGAGCTACTGAAAAGCTTAAGGCAAAGCCCCTTCCTTCAGGAATTTACAAACTAAGTAAGGAGCAAAAATAAATAAATAAATAAATAAATAAATAAATAAATAAATAAATAATAAATAAATAAATATGATACATGAGCTAGTTTTTCTCCACAAAGGCAGTGTTTCCAAGAGCTGCATTTTAAGCCTTTTGCCCTTTGTTCTTTTTCTATCCTTTTCCTCCCTTAGGCCTATAAATATAAGAAAAAGTGTATTTCTGTCTCCGAAATCCTGCATAATCTAAACCCATGTTAATATCCATCTAAGTTCTGGACTTTTCCCTTCGAATGTCCCACACAACTTGAACTCAAAATGTTGGAATGAATTTATCTTCCCCAGCCCTACTTTCATTTCCTGATCCATTGTCTATTTACCTAGTTGCTTAAGCCTTAAATATGGGAATCTATTTGACTGTTCTGCACATATTTAATCAATCAGTGAGTACTTAGAATTCTGTTTCCTCTGTCTCTATCACTTTCCTTCTGGTCTGTCCACTTCCCCCAGTTTCTACATCCATGATCTGAGCCTAAGCCTTTATCCCCCCCTCATTTGGGTGACTTTTCATCTTGCAATTCATTCAACATAGTTAAAAGTAAATTTAATTATGTCACTCAATTGCTATTTAAATGCCTTTAATAAGTCTCAAGATATAATTTAAATCTCTTACCCAGCATAAAATGTCCTTCTCACTAGCTTCACAGCCCCCACCATGCCAGGCATATAAAATGACTTGTAGTTCTTTGACTCATCCTGTAACAAACTGCTGTACATCTGTCAAACTCTACCTCAAGCGCTAGTTCCTCCAAGAGGTTTCGCTGAACCTCCCTCCTTGTCTGATTTACATCGTCTTTGCTGAGGTTCCAAAAGCTTACCAAACTTTGCTATAAGTTTCAAGTTACTTATCTGTCTCTATATAAGACACCATTTTTTATTTGTTTTATTAGCTGTAAATATTTTAGAGGATTTCACATTAAAATCCAGTTTCTCTCAAGAAACTGGAGACTGACAACAGGGAGCATCAACACACCAGATACCAAGAGTAGAGTTGCATTTCCCCCTTTAGATGTCTGCCCTTTCCTAATGCCACAGTCCCCACCAGGCAACTTCTGTCAGTTAGGCTATGTGCTTGCCTTCTAATTGAGCTTGGAACCCCAATCTAAAGTGTTCAGCTACAACATTCTGAGATTCTAAATTGAGAGGATATACTCCCAATACAAACTCACTCCCAGTATTGCTCTTCAAACAGTCGGTGTGTTTGGCAGTGTTTAAGTTTGGAGAGAATTTCTAACTACAACTTTTGCCTTGCACATAAAATCTATTGCTCATACTCTTTATTTAAAGTCGGAAGGGAATGGCTTCTGAGTCACCAATGCTCCAGGTTTCCATGTAGGGATGTTCTTTTAAGGGTTGAAAGCTGTGTATAAATAAGATGCCAAGTTAGATCATTGAGGGCTGGGACTTAGCCTTTAGTGCCTGTATATTCCAGTGTCTAGAATAGCACCTGCCACAATGAGGAAGCTAAATGTGTCCCTCTCAGATAGGCATATCTACACAGTGGAATACTACTCAGCAATAAAAGCAAACGTTCTAGTCATACATTCAACAACGTTTTTGAATCCCCAAGTAATTGTGCTGAGTAAAAGAAGCCAGACAAAAAAAGAGCACAGACTATATGATTCCACTTATGTAAATTCCTAAAAAATACAAATTAATCTATTGTGATGAAAAATGGATTAGTGACTGTCTAGAAGGAGGTAGGAATGGGAGGGAGGGATAATTAAGGGGGACGAAGACACTTTTGGGGTTGATTAATATGTTCATTAGTACCTTGAATTGTGCCATGGCTTCACAGGTGTATGCAAATGTCAAAAATTATCAAGTTGTACATTTTTATTTATTTTTATTTTTTTAAAGATTTTATTTATGTATTTGACAGAGAGAGACACAGCGAGAGAAGGAACACAAGCAGGGGGAGTGGGGGAGGGAGAAGCAGGCTTTCCGCCGAGCAGGGAGCCCAGTGCGGGGCTCGATCCCAGGACCCCGGGATCATGACCTGAGCCGAAGGCAGACGCTTAACGACTGAGCCACCCAGATGCCCCAAGTTGTACATTTTTAAATATATGGTTTATTGCGTGTCACTTATATCTCAGGTAAAAGTAATGCCAACAAGAAGGAGGAATGAATGCATCAGTGAATGTTTTTAAACTTTGTTGGGACATGCTGTCAGGGACTCAGGCAAAGAGGCAGGATCATATCAGCTAATAACCATGGTGATTTAATGGTGGCATCTCACAGTATGCTTGGGCTCATAGTTCCCATCCCCTACTTATCATCATTGTACCTCCCTGATGACTACTAAGCAACTGTAGCGTGCTTCTAAGACGGTATCAGATTCAGCTGTTTGGGGTATTGGAAGTAACTAGAACTTTGGATCATGGGATTATGGATTATATTCTAGAAGAAGCAGAGGGGGCTTAAGGAGGGACACACCCCTTGTCCATGTGGTGGTAGTGGAAGTGAGGGAGGCATATGAATGGCAATAATGCTAGGAGACCCAGGCCAGTTTGGGGGCACAGAACCCCTGGCATTTGTGAATCTTAGGCCACAGGAATATTTGTATTAAGGAAAATGGAAAGGCAAATATTCTATGAGTCTCTAAGAAAAGTACACCAAACAACTGAAGCAAGTTCACTTTACAGTCTATAAGACCAGAATTAAATGCAGCACAATTTTAGAGCCAAGGAGACTATTCGATGCCTTCCTCCTCCTACATAACATTCTTCTCACTTTCTGAATATTCTCTAAACTCTTCTCTCAGGACATACTTTTATTCCATAATAGGAAATAAAACTAATACAATTCAGAAGAGTGAATATATTTGTGATAATTTCTGTTAAAAGGATAAATAACATCACATCTTGCTGTTTTCACTTGGAGAAGTTAGAAATTAAAAAGACATAATATCTGGGTTTGAGAAAGGAGAGGACTCTCACAAATGCTGAATGCTGTGAAGACACATTTTTCAGATGTTATAATTTTGTCAGTTTTATTATTATTCATTTTTGTACTGACAAATAGAAGGTGAATATATGCTATATCCCTCAGAAATCTTGAGCCCAATGGATGGGACTAATATACTTAGGTTACAGAAAACAAGGAATGGTTATTATAATATGCTTGGCTATCACAAACCAAAGAACATGACAGCCAAAAAAGTAATTTCAGACTTTAGATGGGTAGCCATATTTCTCGTTTGTTTTGTCTCCATGTAATATAGTGAGCACTGAACTGAAAATTCTAGAAACACACAAAAAGTATTTGATTATAAGATCATTCCATACTCATAAGGAGCTTTAAGGTTAAATAAAGACAAGAAGATATATGCAAATGAAATAAGAAAAGAACAGAAGCAGAAGAATCATAGGGAATATATAAACATCTGCAGAATATAGAAACATCTTCCTAAGTGATTTCTCCTGTCAATGTGCAAACAGGATTGTTGAAGTGATTTGGTTGAGCAGAGCCATATGGGGTTAGTTTGGGAGATGGTTCCTGGCAGAATTCTGAAGGAGGAGGGACATGATTTGACATAGATGATCTATGAAGACTTCTGGGCTGGGGGAATGTAGTTAGGAGCAAGAGACTCTAAAATTCTCTTGAAATGTGAAATACAACAAGAATCAGATACTGCTGAAATGTAAGCTAGAAATGTATCAGGAGAACAGGGTCAGAACACAAGCAAGAAAAAAGGGAAAGAAATCACCAAAATCACCACTAAAGTTTGGTGAAAAAAATTGTTAAGTAATAGGACAAAAGAAAAAGATGAATATAAGCCTGAAAAAGGGAGAAAAAAGGAGATGGAACTCTAGCCTTAATTGATAAATTATCAAGTAAGTAATGGCTGCTTTCATAAGGAAGCAACACTGGTGATTTTAGGCTTTCCTTGTGTAGAGGATTCAGGTAAAACTCAGAATCAAGTGAACTGATCATTTGTAGCAGAAGATCATGGTGATGGTTCATTGTAGGAATAACCAGAACTCAAAAATTCAAAGGGGGCACATGGGTGGCTCAGTCGGTTAAGCATCTGCCTTTGGCTCAGGTCATGATCTCAGGGTCCCGGGATGGAGCCCCCTGCCTGGCCCTTCTCCCTTTCCCTCTGTCCCTCCCTCACCACGTGCTCTCTCTTGTGCGCTATCTCATAGGAAGTGTATGTATGCCAGGCTAAAGTCATATACCCGCAAAATGACTTATCTGTTGGTAAAATACTTGAAAATTTTTAACTGATTTTGTTTCACCAAGAACTCTAAAACAAAGTTCCTCACAGCCCCCCACTCAACACTTAGCTCCCTGCCCCATTCCATCCTCTCCCCGACCCACTGCCCTCCCTTCTGCTCAGAGATTGTCTTTGGCTTCCAATATGTTATGATGCATGTACCAGGGCACATTGTAAAATAATTCGATGTTCATTTATGGAGAGAGAAAACATTTCCTAAATCTTCTTTCCAGGCCACCTGTAAACCAGTGACAGGGCTAGCTAAGTAAACAGGAAAGCCAGCATCCTCTGCTTCAGAAACCAAACACTCACACAAGGACTGATTCTCTGGGTAGGTGGGTCAGTCATGTCTGAACATCTGCTTTTCTTAGTCTTTCCTCTCCTTTCCCCTCCCTTGGTGTATAAAGTCCTTTCTTTATTCATGTGAAAAAAGGTTCCCTTTGTTAATAATGGAATTGAAGCAGATTTGGATGACTTGAGCTTTAAAATTTTGGAAAGTATGGGGAAGGGGTAGAAAAAGAAAGCACCCAGATTCATTGATTAAAGATCATGCAAAAGAATATATTATAAAGAGATAGGCATTTTGGAATTTTTTAAGCTAAGAAAATATTTTTTAAAAAAAGAAAAATAAAATATTTCATCTCGTTGGTAATTGTTGAATATGTATGATAACGGAGTTAACTGAGCAGGTGTATTTTAAAACTACCTGCAGCAATCAAAAAGGAAGGTAGAAATCCACATATTGCATGGGAAGAGTCGCCTTGAACCTCTGGATTTCATTCCATATTCCTGATCTGCAGTTACTTTTTGATTATAGCACAGTCTTGGCAGAAGAATCCAACTTGCTAAAAGTGTTCAAAAAAAAAATCTCTGGCATTTCCTGTTGGTTGGAAGCTGTTTGGCTTTGTGCATTACTATTTAGTGTTATCATTGGCCAAGTACCTTTGCTGGGTAGAAAAATACTGGTGCAAATTTTACTGGCGAGGTGGGAGTAGAAGCCATAAAAATTCTCAATTTCCCTTTTAAAAACTTAACTCATTTGTCCAAGAGGAATGAATACAGAAGGACAAGAGATTTTAAACTTCCCGTACATCTGGGTACAGCAGTGTATTTTGACTCCAAGCACAATAAAACAACCTTACTTGCTGGTGGTATATGACATAATGACCCAAATATGTTTTTAAAAAATCATTTATTGCTGTACATAAACAGCAAAGTTAGCGCAAGGGATGATAAAATAACATGGGTAATTCTTCCTTTAGCTGGGAACCATTGGCGGCCCATTAGGATTCCAGATGTAGCTGTGTGTGCTTTTCCATTTGTTTTCCAATGTCTAGTGCTTATGCCCTTGGTACCTTGACGGTGCTTGTCAGGCATGTTGGCTTTTCAGCTTGAGGTCTTCCTTGGAGAAACACACTGATCGGGCTCTGGGCTATAAAGCACACT
This sequence comes from Eumetopias jubatus, assembly GCF_037043125.1. Classification (NCBI taxonomy): domain Eukaryota; kingdom Metazoa; phylum Chordata; class Mammalia; order Carnivora; family Otariidae; genus Eumetopias; species Eumetopias jubatus. Next base: position 59,707,427 of record NW_028274813.1, read on the forward strand.
ATTGTCCTGGGCCCAGTTTGTTGAGAATATAAGACCCAGGGCAGCCTCCTGCCAAAGGTCAAATACCAGCTTGACCGAAGTTCCTCAAGTCAACACTGGACCTCCCCAGACAAGAGACACTTCAGCTCTTCCTGAAGAAAAAGGTGTTTTTATATTTTTATCACTCTATAATAACAGTGATCGTTATATAGTACAAATAAGCTGGAATGCATTTTGATAACTTATTTATTATAGTTACTCTCATGAAAAACAGCTGATATGGCCAGAAGCTAATAGATAAAATAAAAAAAGTGTATTCCAACGTTTTGGGCATTTAAAAAAGGAGCAGTCTCTCAGTCCAAGAAACAGTCTAGTAAGCTGTAATGGAGAGTCGAGTTGTAAAACTGTACAGATAGAATAATTGTATTTTAGGCAGAGAGAGAAAGCAGCTAAAAATAGAACCATAGCTAATTTAGCGAGCTCCCTGACTGCCAAACATGCATGTCTGAAATCAGGTGGGTGTTTCTTTATGAGTCACTTAGCCAAATGTAAAATTTATAGCCCAGTCTTGTATAGACTCTTGCAAAGATTCAGAGCATCAGTTTATTACAGGGCTACTATTAAGGATGCTTAAAATCCCCCAGCTTTGCACTCCTCACCCCAGGGGTCTAGCCTTAGCTAGTTATGATTGGGCCTGGCCCAAATGCTCCTATTAGACAGGGATTTAAGTATTCAACAATACAGTTAGGCCCTTTCTGTTGAGCTGAATGCTCTTCCTCCTGGGGAGCTCAACTCACCCCTCCTGTGTCCAACAACAGCAACTTCCCTTCGCTTCTTACCACTTTTCACCTGTGCCCCAGCTTAGCCAATTGAGGGAAATAATGCTTAAAGAAAATAAAATAAATAGCAGATGGCTGAGTGTACTCTGGGATGCATAAATTACGGCTGCAAAGGGGGAAAGTGAGTTGGTGGATGCACACTGCTGTATTTGTCGCTGACATACAGGATGCTCAGCACGCTGACCTCAACATGTACCAGGCCCACTACCATTAATCACTCCACATAATCTAAGCCAGAAATTTAAGGAGCCCAAGGGATTGGTGACTCCTTGGAGTGGGAGCTGAGCACGCTAACTAGAGGCAAAATACAAAGTGTGAAAGTGGCTCCAGATAAGATGGCAGTGGCTTCCCAGTGCCCAAGAAACTCAAGTGATTTTGGATAGACTCTGTTTCATGTGGACTGATGTAGTGCAATCATCTGAAGAGCTACTTCATATATGGTAGGTTCATGCCCTCAAATAAAGAAGATAATTATCAGCCCCCCCATGATATCACAGTGCCATCCAGGAAACTTTTCTAAATGGAACACAGTGCTCAGCCTTTTAGAAATCAAATGCATGCTGGAGTGGTGGGGGGTGGGAGGGATGGGGTGGCTGGGTGATAGACATTGTGTATGTGCTATGGTGAGCGCTGTGAATTGTGTAAGACTGTTGAATCACAGACCTGCACCTCTGAAACAAATAATACATTATATGTTAAAAAAAAAAAAGATAGTAGGAAGGGAAAAATGAAGGGGTAGAAATCGGACGGGGAGATGAACCATGAGAGACTATGGACTCTGAGAAACAAACTGAGGGTTCTAGAGGGGAGGAGGTGGGGGGATGGGTTAGCCTGGTGATGGGTATTAAAGAGGGCACGTACTGAATGGAGCACTGGGTGTTATATGCAAACAATGAATCATGGAACACTAATCAAAAACTAATGATGTATGGTGATTAACATAACATAATAAAAAAATAGAAATCATACGCATTATCAAATTCATCATCAACATAAACCACGAAATACCTGTAACACCAAGTTTCTTTGGTAAATTTGGGATTTAAATGTAATTTTTATTAATAAATTTTTTTTAATCTGAAAAATTTGACACTCTCCCAATCTTTATCTATCCATCCCTGGTACCTTCATCTCAGGCTACATCTCTCACAGCTGTACTTCTAGACTAAGGGAGTAAAAGTATATTTATATCCAATAATATCCTCTAAATAGTTTCATCAAAAAAGGTACCAGAATAAAAGGGGGTTAGAAGACAAAAGTAGATAAAGAACAAATTTAGCTTCTTTTAGATCCACCGCTAATTTCCATTAGGTGTGCCTGGTTTCTTGTAGGTCCTGGAGTGATGAATGTCAAGTGGACATCCTTTCTTGCTTTATAAGGCTGAATAAGATACCATTGGATGTATATGCTACATTTACTTGTCCATTCATCTGTTGATGGACATTTGGGTTACTTGTACCTTAAAGTGTTCATCTTAATGTATTTTCTGAAGAAACTGAAATAAAAGATGCTATGAGGAAATCTCAACTAAGCAACAAGGAGAACGAATGGGTGTGCAATAGCTGAAATGAAGGAAATCCTGTCACGTGTTACAGCATAGATGAACCTTGAGGACATTTTGCTAAGTGAAATAAGCCAATCACAAAAAGACAAACACTGTATGATTCCACTTACTCAAGATATCTAAAGTAGTCAAATTCACAGAAACAGAAAGTAATGGTTGCCAGGGGCTGAATGAAGGGTTAAAAGGGGAGTTGTATAATGGGCATAGAGCACCATTCTTACAAGAGGCAAAATTTCTGGAGATCCATTGCACAACAATGTGAATATATTTGACGGTATTGAACTGGTCACTTAAAAATGGCTAAGATGGTAAATTTCATCTTGTGTATTTTTTTTTTTACACAATTAAAAGAAAAGATGAAGACGAAGACAATGGTTGCATTCTCCTTTACCTTTCTACTATTGATTAGAACAGTCTGCTGGTATATGTTGGGATTTGGTTACTATTTAAGTTCCCCCAAAAGGCAGTATATAGATTCATTTTTTAAAGTAAACATATGAAAAATTTCAAGTATTCACTGAATAGAATAAGTGTAATAAATCACATATATCTATTCCAGTTACAATTTTATGACAGTTTCAATTATAATGAAAGATAATTACAATTATAATTTTGCCAATCTTGTTTCATCTGTTTCTCTACCTTTTGAGGGGAGTATTTCAAAACAATGAACAGATTCATTTTTAATCATAGACTTAGCACTTGTTTCAGAAACTCAAAATGCTTTGTTTAAAGACCTTATCCCATAAAAATAATTTTTATGATTTAGATGTAATATTTTCTATAGTACCTTAATTTCTTCAAATGTAAAATTCAAATAGCTATATAGGAAAGATTATGGGGAATGTCTGATTAAAGGATTAGGAATGTTGAATGGGAATGATTAAAGCCTTATGACAGAATTTGGTACCATTTAGGAAGTGCTAAAGAGTAATGTTTAATTTTAGGAATTGAGAGTTCTGTAAAGAGAACATCTTTGTCTCTTCTGGATACAATGTGAGATAAAAACTTTAGAAAAATATGGTTGTTTTACCACTACTGCCTGGAAAAGAAGAAAGCTAGTCTGGGCTCCTCAACCGAGACCTTGTGACCTTGATTTTTTTTTTTTTAAGATATTTATTTATTTGAGAGAGAGGAGGGCGAGAACCTGAGCAGGGTGGAAGGGCAGAGGAAGAAGAGAAGCAGGCTTCCCGCTGAGCAGGGAGCCCGAAGACGTCACAGGGCTTGATCCCAGGACCCTGGGATCATGGCCTGAGCTGGAGGCAGGCACTTAACTGACTGAGCCACCCAGGCGCCCTGAGTTGCTTCATCTTGCAGGGCCTTAATACCCTCATATATGACACGATGGCTTTGGAAAGGATAGTTGCTAAGGTCCTTTCCAATTCAAGAATCCTATGATTTGAGAGTAGGAGTAAATATTTTATTACAAAAGAGTTCATAGTTAATTCATGGCTGAATTAACTCTAGTAAAGGTCCTAGCTTTTGATATGGTTGCCATTATTCACAGGTTATGAAAGTTGAGATATCATTGCATGTAACAGCAAGTGAAGAAGTACCTATGATACAAAGTAATGTGTAAGTTAGTATAGAATAGTTGCCAAAATGTCTTTGTAAGTCTTCTATTAAGGTTTTATAGAAATTGATATGATATACAGTATTTTATATTCTATACTTATTTTGTATTCTAAATTTTTATAAAACTTAAAATGAAAAAATATATATAATGAAATAATTTGAACTAAGGAGTTACTTGGTTACTTTTAACCAAGGACTTTTTAAAAAGAAATTTCTTCCTTGGAAAATTTAAGAGGAAAAGGAAAACTGTGTGGTAAATATGCTTTGAAATGGTTGGCTGCAAGGGTATAGAACTTTGTACAGAACACTGTTCATTTTAAGTGCAAATGTTCTTCAGGGTGGTCTGTGTATTCCATCTATCTGATCTCACCTTGTCTCTATACAGAATGTCATTCCTTTTTTTTTTTTAAGATTTTATTTTATTTGAGAGAGAGAGCATAAGCAAGGGGAGGGGTATAGGGGGAGGGAGAAGCAGACTCCCCGCTGAGCAGGGAACCTGACATGGGGCTTGATCCCAGGACCCTGGGATCATGACCTGAACTGAAGGCAGACACTTAACCAACTGAGCCATCTAGGTGCCCCCAAAGTGTCACTCCTTTAATAAGCATGTGAAAAAAAAGGCTTACTACTTTGGAAGATAGTTGGAATATGGCTCTGTGTTAGAGTCTTGAGGAAAATGGGGAAGAAGGTGAGGGAGGGGTTTAAAGAATGCCAATCTTTCAAAAATCAACAGTGTCCCGCTCATCCTCAGGGTAAAGGTAAATGGTTAAGGAAACAAAGGAAGTAGAAAAGTACCATTTGGGGTGGATTATGCTTCCTAACAGAGAACTCCCTGGTTGAATAAATTCTTCAAAACAAAGTTGGATCAAAGTCCCAATCTCTAGTTACCAAGGCTGAAATATTAATAGTTGATTCTGACTACCTTTGGCCACCTGGTGCCAAATTTTGCTGCTGGGATTTAGAGACTGTTGACCAAACTCAAAATATCCAGGACCTTGACCTATATTCAACTTGACAACTAGGAGTTTCTGTGGTTGTAGGAACACTTATCAAAAAACATACTCTGAAGATATGAGGTCCTCACTCTGTCACATCAGTCACCATGGGTGTCCATTTCCTCCCCTCCTGGTATGCCCTTTCTGAAGCTCAGCAGTAGGTCAGAAACATAATCTTCTAAGACCAACAAATTCATCACTGGTGCTCATTTCTTAGATTCTACTAGATTTATTCCTGGAATTTTGTCAAGAAGAGAGAGGAAAATAGTAATATCTTAGGAGACTAATCCAGAAAAAAAAAAAAAAGAGAGAAAAAAATAAATACAGGGCAAGACTTTTTCAGTGTGAATTCTGGAAAACATTTGTTCCCAAGATGGAACTCATGAAGATGTGACAACTAAAGGATTATTCAAGGAATGATATCCCAGGTGAAGGAATATCAGGAGTAGTAGAACTAGAGACATATCAGGGACTCCAAAGAAGTATTTGAGAACAAAATTGATTTTTGGAGAGGGAGTTTCTCCTTTCAGCACACACATATACAGCATATACATCTGGAAGTACTGCTCAGACACGACTGGTGGAAACGTGTCCACAGAAAACTGAATGGTTTGACCTTATACTTTGACTCAGCAATTAAAGGTGCACTGTTTAAGTGGCTCTAACTGTGCTCCCCATTTTCTTTATAAATTTGACCTAATGACAGTTACCTATTCACTAAGATTTATGCAGTAACAACAGTAGTCTTTGTGTTTCTTGAAAGGAAACACTGACTATGCAAAGTGGTAGGACCATTCCTCTGTGTTACCCTCCTCAGATTGCAGACAGCTAAGAATGTAGACTGGCTTCTCGTGCCCTATCATTTTTGAAGATCTCAGTTAGTAGAATTTACATTAACTGTCTGAAAGGGAAAAATTAAACCTTCCTTTTAAATACTGCTTTTCACTGAGTTCCTCTCTAATCCTTAGGTAAATTGTACACTGTTGATCTAGTTCCACAACACAATTTCTGAATGGAAACCCCAGACATGATATATTCTTCTTTTTAAGGAATATTGACCCCTAAGAAAGATCATAATACGGAAACATTTTGGAGAAATAACACATGTTTCTCTTATTCCGATGTGCTGGCAAGCACTAGTTAGAATAATTGGCAAGGACTCGCAAGAAATACAATTTAGACTTAGGAAAGCTACAAAACTATCCCACTGGAAAGGTAAATATGTCATGTCTTGCAGCCAGCAATAATAATTATAACAAGAACATCTGAGATTTTTCCCTGGGCTTTACACCACCCTAAGTAATTTTCTTTAAAATATTAATTTTCTGATGCAATCTTTTCTCTCTTTGTTCCTCTTTCCCTGTCTCCCTTTTTTGTTGGGAAAATTGAATGTACCTAAGTGAATTAAAATGCTCTAAAAATGTCAATTTATTGAAGACATGTTATTCTATATTTTAAATAGTTGTTAGTGTTAGAAAATATTTTAATGTTATTGTTTATTCATGTGTTTAAGTATCCTTATAGTGATATAATGGAGACAGGCCTAAAAATTAACAGGGGCCAAGACTTTCAGTCTTTGTTCTCTTCAAGAACTTAACATCTTGTGACAGATAATAGCTTTAACTTTTTTTAATCACTTAAAAATAATTATTTGGGCATCATTAAAAAACAACAATAAACACCAACCACCTATGCTTGATTTGCCCTTTGTTATTATCATAGGCAAGCTGAAACAAATAAAGGCTCACATAACAACAGAATAGCATGAATGATGGTGATAGAAGAATGAAAAGTCCACAAACAAGAAATGAAATTTGAAGTGTCTTGAGTAATTTAATTTACTCTGAATAGTGTTAAACATAGAAACGTCTTCCTCAAGAATGGCTTTACTATGATTCTTCATTATAATTTTTTCCTTCTCAACCACCATAGTTTGCCAACGTTGAATTAAAGAAATAAAAAGACTTACACTATTAAAATAGACTTGTCTGGGGGCTCAAGAAGTAGCTATTTATTGGCTACTCTTCACAAGAAAATCTCTATATACAAAAAAATGGTCTTACACTTATTTAGGATTTGGGATATAATCTATCACTCCAGTAAAACTTGAAAAACTTAGTGTTTTAAAGGTAAAATATTAAAATATTTCCTCAGCATAGATTCTAAAGGTTATTACTATAATGTAATTATGTATTGTGTAATTATGCCTTGTAAGATTTAATCAATTGGTATTTGAAAAGGTTTATAGGTAAAGTTTTTAGAAGATTACGTTTCTGGAATTTTTTTATACAGTGGAATTTCTGATGCTACAGTAAATTAAAAAGTTGGATGATTTTCATGTGATATCCTATTTCACTAATACAGAACAACCTTGAACCACACTAGAGCAATAATTACTTAACCTAAATCAGAGACCAAGCCAGGCCAAACAGCTGTTTTCATTTTGTTAGGAGATCCATTTGATTTACTCTTTTAGTCAGCTTTCATTACTGTAGAAGACAAAACTTCACTTGAGTTTTTAACCCTGAATTCTCTGCCTTGTTTGCTGCCTGCTGTAAAATTGCATGGTTGAGCTGCCACAGCCGCTGAACACGCTCCGGAGCTACCGTAGTGTTTGGGAGGCTCCACTTGAGCTCAGGGAAAGAGAAGCTTCATGAAAAGAGATAAAATCTAGGTCCTTCCCACTGCCCTGTAAAAAAACAAAACAAAACAAAACAGAACCGGTCATCATTATTTTGATTACAAGAAAAGCCTTCTGGATTGAATACCTGATTTGAGTTCCTCTAGTAGCAGAAACAGTCATCTAACCGTTGTTACCGACTGTGTCATAGCTCAGCCATCTTGGCAACTAGAGAAAGGAATGTCAGAGATGGAGAGATAGGAAATTTGAATTCGGATGCGAGTTACTGGTAGTTAGATACAGATGTATTAGGTATTAAGTCATTACCCCTAAAATTTATCTCTTGCCTGCTATAGTATGCCCTCTTTTAAATTGGGAAACCAGTTTTTCTAGAATTTCTAGAAATGAGGATGCACCAGTATTTTTGTGGTTTGTATCATGGTTTTTGTAATTCCATAAATGTGTTGTCCCCACTCTCCCCAATGAAAACATGGTGAAACAACATTGGGACCTTTGTCAGGTCATGGAAAAGATAGCTTCAACTATTTCTTAAGATTGCTGTCCCTTGGGGGAAAAAAATCCTTGGAATTGTTGGTGCTAATTAAGTCTGTTCTTTTCTTCCCTCAAAGCAATCTGTATCTACTCCTTAAATAGAACCTGGCAAGACAATAGGTTCTCTGTGGCTACATCAAGTGGCATAAGTAGATTCAACCACACAAACACAACTCTTACGTGGTCATGATGAACTCTGACATATTTCTGCCATGTTGCAGATCTACATTTCTAAACCACATCTCTTCCCAATATTTATAGAGTTCCCTGAAAAAGACTTTCCTGGTCAAATAAATTTTGTAAATACTTTCTTAGAGCGTCATGATACATGATAGCATTTTGTAGCTGAGAAATCCAGCAGAAAAGCTATCATTTAAATGTAGTTTATTTCATTGTTTCTCAAACTTATTTGGATATGAAACCCTCTTTTTTTCACATGACACCATAATATCCCACACAATAGTTTTTCTCTGGATGCTAGTTTGGGTTGGGGCATATCCTATACAGATATTATCTAATTTAATTATTTGTCCAAGTGCAAAAATATGTGGAATTTAAAGTTGGTGGGAGCAAGGAGCTCCTTTGGTGCCTATTTTTTTTTAAATAACAAAATAATTTGGAGGTTTTCCTAGCTACGGAAGACACTTAGGAGATTACCAGTTTGTCCAAGGCTCTTCATAAACACATTTATTAAAGGGTAATCATTTTTGACAAAACCCAGGGAACTACAATGATGCCCACGTTTTCTAGCCAACTCATAATCGTTTTGGGGAAGCATCTTATTGAAAATAATTGAGAACTAATGATACACAGAAAAACAAAGATTATTTCCTGTGGTACAATAGAATCTTTACAAAGAGCCATAGATTGCACTTTGGATGTTAGCAATCTGCAAAGAGGGAAAGCTAGTTGAAGATTGCTTCTTTACTTGGGAAGTCTAGTCTTTAGGAAGATGGCTGGTATTCTTTGGGTGTTTTCTTGTTGCCTTAGACATAGTGGATTATGTCTGGGTTAGCTCTTGACCCCCATGGTGAAGTATAAATGACTGAGTGCCCGCTCTAAGGAATTTTTTCCTTTGCTGCACATTTTGGTATTTACCACATGGTTTTGTCCACAACAGTTTCAATTTATGTATTAGTCTCTATCTCACCTCTTTTCTTCTTTTTCCTCTTTTCTTTTCCTTTCCTTTCCTTTCCCTCTTCCTCTTCCTCTTTCTTTCTTCTTCTTTTTTTTCTTAAGAAGCTTGGACTGGAGTTGCTAAAATTGCATCTGCAACAAGCATATCAAGGAAGCCTAGGGCTGAAAATCTTGGGCTGAAGTTCACCCTTTCACAGTCAATTTAATAAAATATGATTGACGTTTGCAAACAAGTCTGTCCTACAGGAGTAAGGAAGCCACATGAGACAAGGACTCCTTAATTTGAAGGATTATGAACTAGTCTTTTCCTGGCAGAGCTGTGTATATGTTTATTATTCTCTATTTAAACTAATATATGTTGTTTTCCTCTTGGTGTTGAAACAAATATTTCAGCCTTGCAGATGGCTGAATCTGAACAAAAAATAATTTGCTGTTGTAGTAATTGTGTTAACTAACAGCAGAGATTAACAATGCATCTGATGGCAAACATCAGGCCATTACTGCCATCCATTGCCATCAACAGCCATATGCCAAATAATAATAATGTCTTTATATTGTGTAGCTTTCCATAGTTTCATACTTACTCTAATTTATGTTATCTCATGTTCTTCTCAAAAGAACCTCAAGACTTAGATAAGGGTGGAACTCTTATTCTGTTTTAGAAATGAGCAAAGTGTGGTTCAGAAGGGTTCAGTGACTTGCCCAGTGTCACAGAGTTCATGACGATGAAGCTGAGATTCAAACTAGGATTTTTTTCTTTTTTTAGATTTTATTTATTTATTTGACAGAGAGAGACACAGCGAGAGAGGGAACACAAGCAGGGGGAGTGGGAGAGGGAGAGGCAGGCTCCCCGTTGAGCAGGGAACCTGATGTGGGGCTCGATCCCAGGACCCCGGGATCATGACCTGAGCCGAAGGCAGCCGCTTAACGACTGAGCCACCCAGGCACCCCCAAACTAGGATTTTTCTGATATCCAGTTTCTTTCTACTTCTCTCTACTGTCTAAAATATTATAGTTCATTATAGTTTTCATTAAATATTTTATCTGCCATTAATTAAAAAAACTCATTCCACTTTTAAGCCTTTATGGTGTAAAAAATATCTTACAAATTTTACAGCATTGATTTCAAATATAGTTATGTAGTCAATGCAGTTTTTTCAGTTATTTGCAAAGTGAATAACTGCTTTGTTAGTTGAAAGATTTAAATTTACGAAGGCAAAGTATTTTCTGAAATTTATGCTTCCTTACGAAACACAATAAGAACTTTTATCCCCATTTCTGAAACTACATAAGGAAATTAATTACAGTCACAGAATGACAAAAGATTAAGTCAAGTATTTAAATTTCTAATCTCTTGCTTAGCTTTTTAGATAACTTTGCTTTTCCTGTTTAGATTAAGTACAGATGAGCTAGAAAAGAAAAGATGCCAACAGATATATATATTATAAATAACAACGCTGTTGGTTTAAAAAGCAACAATCTTGGGGGCCTGGGTGGCTCAGTCAATAGAGTGTACTCTTGATTTCAGCTCAGGTCATGATCTCAGGGTTGCGAGATTGAGCCTGCGTCAGGCTCTGTGCTGGGTGTGGAGCCTTCTTAAGATTCTCTCTCTCCCTCTCCCTCTGACTCTACACCCCAACTATCCCCTACACTCACACTCCTCTCTCACCCACTCTCTCTTAAAAAAAAAAAGGCAACATTCTTTTCTTCCTCTAATAATCCTTAAAATCCAGTTAAGATTTATCTTCATCCCAAAGGGTAAATGTATTGACTCACCTTAGTATATATATACATATATATACACATATTTATGTACTGTATATATGTATATACTATGTGTACATATTTAAAATCATAGATCATACTTTTTAATTAAAGTATAGTTGACACGCTATGTTGCAAAAATTTCAGGTATTCAACATAGTGATTTGACAAGTTTACCCCTTCCGCTATGCTCACCACAAAATGCTATTACAATATCATTGACTATATTCCCTGCACTGTGCCTTTCTTGCCTGTGACTTATTCATTCCATAACTAGAAGCCTGTATATCCTCTAGCCCTTCTCCCATTCTGCTCATCTCCCCAACCCCTCTGGCAACCATCAGTTTGTTCTCTGTATTTATAGGTCTGATTCTGCTTTCTGTTTATTCATTTGTTTTGTTTGGTAAATTCCACATGTAAGTGAAATCATGCTATTTGTCTTTGTCTGACTTATTTCACTTAGCATAGTACCCTCTAGGTCCATTCCTGTTGTCTCAAATGGCAAGATCTCATCCTTTTTATTGCATATTGTGTGTGTGTGCTCCCTGCATGCATGCATGTGCATATACCACATCTCCTTTATCCATTCATCTACCAATGGACACTTGGGTTGCTTTTATGTCTTGGCTATTGCAAATAATGCTGCAGTTAAGAAGTGTGCATCTATCTTTTCAAGTTAGTTTTTCATTTTCTTTGGATCACATGTAGTTCTATTTTTAATTTTTTGAGGAACCTCCATTAATGTTTCCCATAGTGGCAGCACCAATTTACATTCCTACTGATAGTATACAAGGGTTCCCTTTCTCCACACCCTCTCCAACACCTGTTATTTCCTGTCTTCTTGATTCTAATCATTCTGACAGGTGTAAGGTGATTTTTCATTTTAGTTTTGATTTGCATTTCTCTGATAATTAGTGATGGTGAGCAATTGTTCATCTGTGTTTGCGACCTGTATGTCTTTGGAAAAATGTCTCTTCAGGTCCTCTGTCCATTTTTAATGGGGTTATTGGGGTTTTTTGGTGTTAAGTTGTCTAAGTTCTTTATATATTTTGTATAATAGCCCCTTATCGGATATATCATCTGTGAAAATCTTCTTCCATTTAGTAGGTTATCTTTTTATTTTGTTGAATGGTTTCCTTTGCTGTGCAAAAGCCTTTCATTTCAATGTAGTCCCAATAGTTTAATTTTGCTTTTGTGTCCTTTGCCTGAGGAGATATATCTACAAAAATGTTGCTAAGGCCAATAATGTCAAAGAAATTACTGCCTTAGTCTTCTAGGAACCTTATGGTTTCACATGAGAGCCACCTTACTTTTTGTCTAGAGGATTATGCAGACTTCATATGGAGAAACCATGGTGCTAAAAGTTGAATTTGTTGTGCAACTTGCTGACTTTGGTATATAAAGAAGATACCAGTGACTCACTATATTAGTGAGGTATGGTCTTAAAATGTGGGTCCAGTCATGAGTTTCATAAGACCATCTATACACTGCCCTCAACTGACCCTGCTTGGAACCAATGGCATGCCCATGATAGGTGACAGGGATTAAGATGCAATTTTTGTCCTATGCACAAGGGTGTAGGGTATGTTCAACATCAATATAAAACAGATGACTCAAGTCATAACACAAAGCACAGGAGAGAATAGGACTGCTCTACTGAGATCAGATTTCCATTAGCAAAGCCAAGCATCAGAATGAAATGATGGATTAGTCTGGTTAGGCAAAATCTTGCTTACTCACTTTGCCCAAATTAGCACATTTTTTGTCCTCAGTGATCTGAATAATTACTTCATTTCACTGCTGTCCTCCGTTTGTGAAGGCCTGGCCTTAGCCAGTAATTAACATGGCCTGAATCGCAATTTGTCAGTCTAATTCAATTCAGCAAATACATTTAAGGAACACCTAGTATATGTTAATTACTGTGCTATGTTTTGAAACTCAAAAGTGAGTAAAACGTGGTCCCTATTTCTCAGGAGCTCACAGTCTGTGTAGGCAGGGAGAAAGCAAACTCATACCACTACTTTAATACAATGTTGTTAAGTGTTATATCAGTGATGGGGGTGGACAGGGAGGCAGGAAGACAGTGTTTTGTGAGAGTACACATGAGAGAATTGTTAATCGGAAGTCAAGGAAGTACTGTTTGAAGTAAGTGTAAGCAGAAAGTAAAGAGTATTTGGAAGGGTGTTCTGGAGTTTTAGGATTCAGTATTTACATTTGTGATTGTAAATGCCAAGTAAGTAGAGAATTAAAGATCTTGCATACAAAGGCAAAGATAGTTTTAAAGGAAAGTTAACTTACTGATGAGTCAATAGATGGAGAAAAGAGAACCCGTTGTTTTTAAATTTCTTTGCTGTTGCTAAGGTAAGTTAGTTCTTCTTCTAACAGAGGAAGTAACTATGAACTCTTGACCAAAGGTGCAGGGAAATTGGATCTTTTTAACATTGATTTTTTTTTAAGGTCCCTCCTGAACTTTAGAGATGGAGCACCAATTTAAAACAAACACACTGTTCTTAAACATGGGTGCCCAATTGTGCCCTAAGGCTTTTTCTTCCATTCAAAAGTTCAGTCTGAAGTTTCCTGGCAGCACAGAAAAGTCCCTACATAATAATCCGTGCTAAGGAAAAGTGTTTGGAACACTTTTGGAATAAAGATTGACAGTGAGATCCCTTCCAAAAAATTGTTAGAGCATGTCACTCAGGTTTTCACCAGAGGAGCAAAACTGTCCTGGAGGTGTGTTCAGCCTGTTGGTAGTTGCAGTAATCGGAAGCAATGTTTGAGAGTTAGGGTGGTAGCCTGGAGAAGTGATACTGGAGAACAAAAAGGAGCTTATAGGGAATTATATTAAATTGATAATCATACCTGTATTAAGTGTTCGATTAGGTTATCTTCTAAAACGTTTTCCAGTTTAATAATTATATGCTATTGCTTAGAGGAAAATATTGACCAACCAAAAGCATTTGCTGAGAGTAGTTTGTCTAGATGTGACTTGTCCCAATCCATTCATTTTCTCACTCCTTTACAGATTACATTTGTTTTCAGAATATGTGGTCATAATCAGAGGTCATTCCCTGAGACCACAGAACTAAGTAAAGGCAGATATCATTCCAGATTTTATTAATTCATGATTAATGTTTTAGGAGGATTAATTGGAACTCTGCATAGGCCAAAGATCTGGGGGAAAACTCAAAACAAAAAGTTTAGATGGAATGAAATAGTAATAACCTAGGGTAGAGGAGATAAATCCTGGTACTAGGATGATGTAGTAGAAAAAAAAGTGAAAAATAAGAGAAAAAACGAAAGATGGATAAGATTAAGTCACAACTGAACGTAAGTGGAATAAGGTGTAGAGCAGAGTTGGAGTACTAGTTACAGAGGCAACCAAGTAGAAAAGTTAAAAAGTAAAAACAATTTGAGGAGAAAAGTGGAAAAGATGGTGTTGGTTTAGGACAACTGGGATACAATTGGGAAGAGATTAATGAGAAGCCGAGAGAGAAAGAGAGAGAGGAAGGCAGAGATCTACCTTATGTATTGATAATAACAATAAAAGTATAGTCTGTTAAACTCAAGCGATGGTGTCCTATATGAAATTGACTCTCAGAAACAATCTGGTTTGGAATATTGAATTGCCTTCCCTATCCCTATTCTTCTTACTATTCTATTTCAATAAACATTTGGTTTAACTTTAACATAATGTTTATTTTATAAGTTGGATTTTTAATAATGGAAATAAGCAAGAGTCAATTTCCTAATGTGATCAGTGTTGGTGTAATATGTGTAATACTCTTATTAAAATATAAGTTTTAATATAATTAATATGCTTTACATCCTTCTTGTTATCATTGCTAATGATTATTTTAAGTGAGACCTGTACTGTACGAAAAATAATGACACTCTCTCAAAATCCTTTCACATCATCCATGGATTTCTAGAGGATTTTTTTTAAAATAATAAATGTATATGAAACTCTGTAAGTAAATTCCCTATGAGCCATCTAATTCTCAGAGGTTTATTTTAAAAATACCACCCCCACCTTTGTTATACACCTTTACTCTATCTTTTTTAAGGTGCTCTATTCCATTTAAAAATCTTATCTCCAAGAAGGCATTAGCCCAGCTTATTACTTTATGCTTCTGATACTCTCTGCTGGGCTTGTTAGAATCCCTTGAGAATATTCTTCTGGGGAGAAAAATCTCCTTTGGAGGTACATTTTCAATTCTTACTATCTCTGGACCTCTCCTCTTCTGTATTAAGGCACAGTAGTTACTGGAGAAAGTTAACAAAAACACAAATTCTGTTATAAGCTCTTTTCCTGGAATTTACTTTGGTATCAAACTTTCCTTCCTCCTCCCACTTCCAACCCCACCAATTTACAGGTTGTCCCAGCCTAACTCAAGCAGGGATTTAAAATCTGTTAGCTCAGCCTGTTGATTTACAGAGTTGAAGTCTGCACATAGGAATCATCTGTAATGGGATTCTTTGCTCCCTGGAGAGACATTACATAGCAGAGCTGTAAATTACTGAAGAAATAGAGGAGGAGGAAGGGGGGTGCAGTATGCTCAGTAAAAATAGGATATACTGTTGATCAAAGCAGTTGTCTTTTAACTTTTTATTCTTCACCATAAAATTAAGTGGAAAAAAAGGAGAGTGGATGTTTAAGAAATTGAGTGTACTGTATATTTGTACCATTTATTTACTTAGTATCAGATAGTTTGTATAAGATTTGTTTGGTTTACTAGTTGTCCCCAAGTAAATCCTTTATTTTTTTTCCCCAGGGACTTATTTTTAAGGCATTAGTTTCTTTAAGTCTATGTGACAGTGTATTTGAATCTAATTTGCAGCCAGGAATCATCACGATCCGTCCTTTGCCCTCTGCATTATCCCTGAAGCAAACTACAATACTGGCTTGATCAGAGTAATGTACAAGGTATAAGTAGTAATAGAAAGTTCTAAGTGAAAATGTCCTAAATACATTGCTAGTGCAATGAGACTAGCCAACAGAGAAATAGATGACCTCAGGAAATGTCTGGCTTAACAAATGTATATCTTTAAATTGGAAATCTAATTATTTGCCTTAGATTTGTACTGCTGGGAACCTAATGCAAGACCATGTTAAATAAACTTATTATTTCCGTTTTTCATTTAACCTGTGGGTTATAGTATGACCAATCTGTTTTATATCCTCAATCAACAGATGATTGTATTTGGTAATAATTTATCAAGAATAAAAATCTGTTTTTGAAACTAATCACCTCATGTTAGGTCTGCCCTTTTTCAAAACCACCATCTGATATTCATTTTGTCTGCAAGACAAACATACTGATGAAAATGCATATACCACAGGATACAGCCAGTGGAATGAAGCATTTCCACTCTTTGTATATATTTAGAACATTTTCTCTTTTCCCAACAGATGGACCAAATTTTAGTATTAAAGAAAAAATCAATTTTACATAGTACAAACAAATTGAACAAGTACACTGTAGAGTTCTAATTACTTAGTAACAGAATGTCCAGTGGAATTTGGGGTCAAATCAGGTCATATCTAAACTCTGATTTTTTTTAAAGTGACTTTTTTCATATTTACTAGTTTTTTTCCAGATTATTAGATGAATTTCTGAATGGAAAATACTGAGTTTCATGTATTTTCCAAGTCTTTTAAAAATCTTTCAATTTAAGGGCTTTTCTTTATATACAAGTATCTTGAAATATTTTTGTTTTTCTCTAAGTCCAGGGACCTTACTATATAAAGTTTACCAAAGTGACACATGGATTATAAGCATCAAAAAATTTTTTCTATTATTATTTAAGGCAAATAACTCTGCTCCTGCTCCATAAACTAGCTACACTGCTAGATAAAAGTCACAATTTTGGTGTTAGTTCCTTTGGAAAATTCCCAAAACTACATTATTTTTAAAAAGTTAAAAACTTCTTAAAATGTAATAGAATGTATACATATTTGCATGTATTTTTTGCCTATATATTCATCTTTAATTAAAAACTATACTTATTTCATCTCATGTTTTAGATGGTATTGTATATTGTATATTGTATATCTTTACTAATGAGGAGAGTTAGGGCTACAGATTTGTTTATTAGAAGGTAGTCTCTAGCATTTTCTCCTCTTACTCCATCTGACTTATAAAACCAGTATTTCTTCATTTAAATTTCCTGTGGCTCTCCAGTGTTTCTAGGACAAGAAAAGTCTCCTTAGTCCTTCACCACCTGGTTGTATCTATCTTTCCAACCTCATGTCCCTGTTTGGCTCAATGACCCTTTCTCGTTTCCCTCCTCAGGCCCCAAATATACAGTCTTCTGGAATTTGACATCCTTTTACATGCTTTTGTCCAGCTCCACCAATTGTCCCCTTAACCCGGAATGGCCTTCCTCATTTCCTTTCCTTGCTCATTCCCTTAAGTTCAGGACTTAATGCTATATTCTAAGAGGTCTTTCTGACTTTTCGGGCATGACTCATAGCTCCCACTACCAATGCCTTTATTATGGCTGTGTTGCACAGAATTTCCAGAGTATTAGGAAGACAGATGACCAACAAGTAAAAAACCAATTTCAACTGTGTCAAGTGATATAAAGGAAACAAGTAAGGCACAATGAGAAAGAAAGTTAGGAGTATGCTACTTACTGGTCAAGGAAGGACTCTCTGAAAAAGTGACATTTAAGCTGAGACTGAAAATATAAGAAGGAGCCAGCCATATAAAACGTGGAAGAAAAAATGTTTCAGGCAGAGAGGCACATATAAAGCTCCAAGATGAAGAAGAGATTGATGAAGAAGAGATTGGTGTATTTGAGTGACTGAGAAGGGGCCACTTAGCTCAAATATATTAATCAAGGGACAGTGGCATGAGATAAGGTTGGAGAGCTAAAAAAACTAGTAAATATGAAGTAAGATAAGGTTGGCCAGATCAGGTCAGTCTGTACCACTGAAGGCTTTTAAGCAATGGAATGTCTTGAATATATTACCTCTCATGATGCTGTGTGGAGAATAGATTGGAGGGGAGCAAGAATCTGAAGGAAACCAGTAAGGAAGATATTGCACAGGTCTGGGCAAGAGATAACTTTCAAATGGTTGATCCTGGGATAAACCCGTGACCATCTTCAGAGTAGTTATTAATAGTTGTATTTCTTAAACAGTTCTTTTGAAACCCAAGTGAGGAAATATTTGACAATAATATTACTATTGCTATTATAATAATAATGCCATTGACTGGAGAAGTAGTCAGTGTTGAGACAATGCAGATTGTGTAGGCTGAAGAAAGGAGAGTAGATTTCTTAAGTGCAAAGTAATACCATGAGGGTTTTAGGCATGGAGTGACATGATCCCAGTTGTGTTTTAAAAAGGAGTATAAAAATAGATTTCTACTATTATACTATACTACTATAAAGAGTAGAAGACGACAAATTCATAGGAGGCTATTGTCAAAATCAAGTGAAACTGATGGAGACTTAGATGGGGTAATGGTAGTGGTGACAGTGAGAAGTACACAGATTTGAAATGTGTTTAGGATTGGATGAATTGGAGGTAAGGAATACAATATTGATTTCTTGAATTGAGCAAGTGATAGAGGTGTTGTTTAGTAAGATAGGGGACAGTGTTGGGGAAAATATCAGTAGTTCAATTTTGGAGACATTAAATTTGAGGTATTGGGCACCTGGGTGGCTCAGTCAGTTAAGCGTCCAACTCTTAATTTTGGCTCAGGTCACAATCTCAGGGTCATGGGATCGAGCCCCAGCATCCAGCTTCGCACTCAGTGGGGAATCTGCTTGAGATCCTCTCTCCCCATCCCCCCATGCTCTCTCTCTCTCTCTCTCAAATAAGTAAATGAATCTAAAAATAAATATATAAATTTGAGATATTTGTGCTTAAATATACCTATGCATGTATGTATTTGTAAGTTAGTGAAAGAGCATACTATAAATATTATTCTGCTATTTGTTCTTATTCATTAAAAACAAATTGTGGGAATTTTTCCATATCTGTAATATAGGTTTATTTCATTATTTTTTAAAATTGCATGATAGTAAAACTATACCATAATTTAATCAATAAATTCTATATATGATCATCATTATGTATATCATTACATAGTTTTACAAGTATTTCTGTAGGATATATTTTAAAAAGTGGAATTGCTGGATCAAAAGGTATGCACATTTTGATTTCAGATAGAAATTGCCACCCTTGAAAATAACTGCACCATTAACCATATATAGAGTGTCAATTTCCCTAACATTGGATTCTATCAACTTAACATTACATTTTTCAGTTTGAAAGCGGAAATTATCTTGGTGTTACTTTATTTTACCTTCTCCTGATCCATGATGTTGAGCATGTTCTCATATGTTTATTAGCCATTCCATTTTTTTGGGGGGGGTTATGTGAAAACCATATGAAATGGTTCTAGAAATGGAAAAGCAAATAACATTCAGATATTTAAAAGAAAGAAAAAGAGAAAGTAAAAAAATGAAGGAAGGAAAGAAGGTAGAAAATGGGAAAAAATAAAGGAAAGAAATGGAGAACTAATTACTATTTATCTGTTTGTTTGCTATTGGATGACTTATGAGATTTGGAGAGTGGT
Source organism: Eumetopias jubatus (assembly GCF_037043125.1). Classification (NCBI taxonomy): domain Eukaryota; kingdom Metazoa; phylum Chordata; class Mammalia; order Carnivora; family Otariidae; genus Eumetopias; species Eumetopias jubatus. The sequence continues at coordinate 59,727,043 of NW_028274813.1, forward strand.
TGGTGGGGTGAGGTTTAAATAATTTATAAAAATTACCAGTTACGGGTGGGGGAATGGGTTAGCCCAGTGATGGGTATTAAAGAGGGCACGTTCTGCATGGAGCACTGGGTGTTATGCACAAACAATAAATCATGGAACACTACACCAAAAACTAATGATGTAATGTATGGTGATTAACATACATACATAATATACATACATACATAACAGTAAAAAATAATATACATACATACATAACAATAAAAAAGTTTTAAAAAAATTACCAGTTATGCTTTTTTTGCTTGTAAAAGTTATACATGAGCAAAATATTAAAGGTAGTTTTTGGAAGGTATTTTAAAGATCAATGTTTATTTATTTTTTTGTTATGTTGAGTTAGCCAACGTATCGTTGGTTTTTGATGTAGTGTTCAACGATTCATTTGTTTCATATAACACCCAAGATCCATGTTTGCTGTCCAGTTTTGTTACTTATATATTAAAAGCCTTTTGAAAAATCTGCAAATGCTCAAGAAACATCAATGATTAAAGTAGAGAAAGCCAAAAGGAGCCTGATGAAGTATTCTTTCCCTTGGAGTGGCCCAGTGTACTTGACAGAGAAGCTGTACTTTGCAGGCAGCTCCAACAGTCACAGCAGACCCAGGAAGAGGTTGCCCACAGCCTTGTGTATCCTGTTCTATTAATAAAGGAAATGTCAACTAGGACACTGGGGATTAGACACAACTAATTTTCTAAAATGCCATTAAGTTGATCTTTATCTGTAAAGCCAACACAGACATATGAATAGTTAAAAAGAGCTCTTTGCCTCTCAGATTTCGGTGGGCTAAAGCCTGGTGTTTTATTTCACACCCGCAGAACAGCAGATCTGAATGGCAAGAAATCTTTAGAAATCATATTTTTTGAAGCTGCTACTTTCAAATACTACCCAAATTATTAGGGTTCCTGGAGTATATATATTTTTAATTAAAAAGCAATTTAACTTTTGTTTAAATAGACTCTGAGCTCCACATTCCACCGCTACCCTCCCTCAAGAAGTCTGATACTGTGCTCTCAAAGTTGCAAGTCCTCAGTGGTTGGACCAAGCTGGCGTGTCCCCAAAGCACACTGGCCTTCTTGAGACTATTTATGATCAAATCAGTTTTGTCATTCTGACAGTAGGAATGACAAGCTAAACACAGCCCAGCTCTGTGGATTCTTTGTGGTGACCCTTCTAACTCCGAGAGCTGTTGTTTTACTGAATGTCCTAAGTGGTTGGTCTATTACGAAAATTGAGTCCTTTAAGCCAAATAACTATTATTAAAATTGGGAAAGTTGGCTACCACACACACAGAGACACCATTCTAAAAATGTTACATGTATTAAATGATGGAATCATGAAATGAGAGTCAGCATTTGACTAAAATTTATCAAGATTCCAAAAAATATTAAACTTCTTTCTGTTGATGCCTTGAAACTGAGGTTAGCTTTTCTGTGATAATTAGGAGTTATTTACTACTTTCTGCATGTACAGTTTATGCTATTAGTGGGCATGTTAGTACTCAGACATATAATTTAGCTTCTAATTTCCTAATCATCTCATTTTAAGGATGGTCGAGGCAGGAGTTGTAGTGTTAAATTTTTCTTATAGTAGGTTATTTGCAGATGTAAGGAAATATGGGAATTCTATGGAAAAAGTACACATTTGAAGCATCAAGAAAACATAAAGAAATTTGATAGTGGTGGCTTTTAAACTTTATTCCTAAATACTACAACTGTATTCTCATTATATAGACTACACATCATGCTGTCTTCTGACCTCGATGATCATATACGATAATAGACTTTTGGATTTAGTATCCTTGATTTCACTCTTTGTGCACGGTCCGAAAGTCCTGACAGGTACTCGTTTGTCATTTTACTGAAGCATGGATTTAAAGTGCTTGTATAGCATGGGAGCAAATCACTTTAGTCAGGGAGTAAGCCCAACCAACTACTCTGCCGCAGCTTCTCAGGGCAACTTGATTATTCCAATCAAGTCATCACTATATTATAATTCTTGTGAAGAGTAGGAATTTGGTTTATTTGTGAGAAGAGTCTGGAGAAAAAGCTAAGAGCTAAGTGGTGAGTATGAGATGAAGTGAGAATGCAAAAGCCTATGAAAAGTGATGTTTATTTATTTCACCATGATTTAGGTATAGGGACCGAGCCTGTCATTTGCCTCACAGAGAAATAAGAAATGGTTTGTAAATCTGTGCTGGGAATGCTCTAGCCAATGTAAAATTGCTCTTTTTTATTTTTGTAAATTTCTTTTTATTTTTTTTTTACTTTTTTAATTATTATGTTATTGTTAATCACCATACATTACATCATTAGTTTTTGATGTAGTGTTCCATGATTCATTGTTTGCAACCTCTTCGACCTCAGCCACAGCAACTTCTTCCTAGAAACATCGCCAAAGGCAAGGGAAGCAAGGGCAAAAATGAACTATTGGGACTTCATCAAGATAAAAAGCTTTTGCACAGCAAAAGAAACAGTCAACAAAACCAAAAGACAACCGACAGAATGGGAGAAGATATTTGCAAATGACATATCAGATAAAGGGCTAGTATCCAAAATCTATAAAGAACTTCTTAAACTCAACACCCAAAGAACAAATGATCCAATCAAGAAATGGGCAGAAGACATGAACAGACATTTTTCCAAAGAAGACATCCAAATGGCCAACAGACACATGAAAAAGTGCTCAACATCGCTCAGGATCAGGGAAATCCAAATCAAAACCTCAATGAGATACCACCTCACACCAGTCAGAATGGCTAAAATTAACAAATCAGGAAACAGATGTTGGCGGGGATGCGGAGAAAGGGGAACCCTCCTACACTGTTGGTGGGAATGCAAGCTGGTGCAGCCACTCTGGAAAATTGCTCATTAAGTAAGAAATTTTTAGCAAAATTGAAAAGGCCGTGGGATTTTTTTTTTTTTGGGGGTCATTTTTGAGAATAAATGGGTTTCTGTCTATCACGTACTTGCAACAGTATTTAGCACATAAACACCACACAGGTATTGGCTGCTGTGGTGGTTATGACGATCATGATGTGACCCTAGATGGAATGATGATTTGAAAGAAAACCAAGGACCACTACAGGCATTTCCACACACCAAAATCAAGGGTCTCCCAGTTAACACAAGTGTTGTCTCCCAGTTTAAATAAGTATGTAAAAGTAGAATGTTTGATGTAGTTGTTTGGGTTTTTTTGTTGTTGGGGTTTTTTTAAAGATTTTTTTAAGTAATTGCTACACCCAACATGGGGCTTGAACTCACGACCCTGAGATTAAGTCTCATGCTCTACTGACTGAGCCAGCTAGGTGCCCCTGTTTGATTGGTTTTATCAATTTATTCCCATCATTGCTAATTCCTATAGAAGTTCTCGTAACTAAGAAGACAAATATCTCTATTGCTTTTTTTATTAAAGATTATTTATTTATTTGACAGAACATGTGCACACGAGCACAGCAGGGCGAGCTGCAGAGGGAGAGGGAGAAGCAGGCTCCCTGCTGAGCAGGGAGCCCCACGTGGGGCCCAGGACCCTGGGATCATGCCCTGAGCCGAAGGCAGATGCTTTACTGAGCCACCCAGGTGCCCCTCTATTGCTTTTTAAATTATTTAAGTTAGAGTCACTAGGGAAAAATGTGTACAGTTATCAATAACTTAATATGAGCATATAAACCATATGAACTTAGAATTTAGGCATATTTAAAAGGAGCATTTTAGAGGCACCTGGGTGGCTCAGTCGTTAAGCGTCTGCATTGGGCTCAGGTCACGATACCAGGGTCCTGGGATTGAGCCCCGCATCAGGCTCCCTGCTCCGCGGGAAGCCTGCTTCTCTCCCACTCCCCCTGCTTGTGTCCCATCTCTTGCTGTGTCTCTCTCTGTCAAATAAATAGAATCTTTTAAAAATAAATAAATAAATAACAGCATTTTAAATATTTTAAAATATTTTAGAGTTTGGCTATTTCTTTAGGTTCTGTCTGGAAAACCCCCAGTTCCTTCTCACAAGTGCCTGGCAGAGTCCTTCTCTGACTCCTAAGCCTGAGTCCAAGTTCTGTTCCTCACCAGAGCCTCCCTGGCTCCCTCAGACCCTTACACCCCTTTTTCTCCCCTGCTGCTGCCACTGTACCACCAGCCTGCTTTGTTGTGGCAATTACACATACACCCAAGATTGAAAAAATTTTCATTTCTCTCTTACTGCTAGACTGCAAGCCTGTTGAGCAAAAAAGTAGGTCCTCACTAAATTATATGAATGAACCTCGTATCATTTCACATATGACAGTAGGAGTTAAGAGAGACCCAATATTTCAAACAATGCAGATGTCAGGCAATGGCCATATCAGAAAGAAAAGGTTTCTTTTCCCCCCTCGAAAAGGATTTTAAGTTCTGAGTTGACAGCACACAGCTACAGTGGAGGAAAATTGTTTCTGTAAAATATTTATTGAGTATCTACTGCATTCCAGGTACTATGCCATTAGCTTTCACGTGTTTCATATTGTTAATCGTCACAAAATACCATCATGTATGTACTTGAATTTTCCCAATTTTTAGATATGGAAATTCAGGGTAAGAGAGGCAGTATGTTCAAAGTCACAGGTAATGAATGGCAGAGTAAAATTGGAACCAGATGTTATGATTCTAAGTTGAGTTTTCTCCCCACCATTCTACTCAAACCAAGTTTTTAATTCTTATTCCACCTAGACTAGACAATTATTTGAGCTCTAGAGACAGTTTTCACACTGTCAAAGTTTCTTAAGTTGTTAAAACCTACAAAGCTATGATATATTTCCTGAGCCCTGTCTCTCCCCATGATCTATAACGTGGATTTATGGTTGATTTTGTGTGTGCTATCCTGTCTTTTAAACAGTAATGCCCGAACTAGTTGGACTACTGAGAGTGTAATGTCAGGACATCAATCTATGGGTAACATTAATTGAACATTCTGTGGCGGAGCTGTTGCTTTCACTGGAGTGAAAAGAATTGCTTAGAGGATAGCAGATGAGTCAGAGGATTTTCATTACATTTAGATCCTAATTCAGAGATGTCACCAACTATGGTAAGGTAACATCTGGGGACAAATGAAAGCCTCCCTTTCTTTTCTTTTTTCTCTTTCACCGATCTCTCCACGTTAAGATTTTTCTTATGAAGCCAAACAGTTTCTTTATTCCTTAGCATTCCCCACCCCCTTAGTTCCAAGGAAAAGCATTAAGTCTGCCATTGAGGTAAATGGATATATTGGCTCTGAGCAGCTGATGGTGTGAAATTAAGGAAGAGGAAAGAGAGAAACAAGAGCAGGTGTGGTAGAAAAGGAAAGAACTAAGAGAAGGCTTGTGTTTGCCCTGCTGTGCTCACCCTTTCCTGGGCCCTGGATTCCTGCTGCATGTTTATCTCCATTCACTTCCTTCTGCAAAGAATTACTCTCTTGGATGAAGGTTGTCTTCCATTTCAATTTGTTTTTTACTGGATTTCTGGTCACACAAAACATGTTATATTAGAAGCAGTGAAATATATTTGTAGCCTTTTCATGTAAAATTATTTTGTGTTATAACTAGCTCTTTACCTAACTTCACCATAAAATAATTGAGACATAAAACTTTGAGGGGAAACTTTGAAGAGGGAGAAAAAAGTAGCATTTATTCAAAGCATCTCTCTTTTTTAGCATCATTGTCTAATTGATGATAAGCTGTACCTCTTTGTGAAGCCTCTGTATCACACCAGGTGGTTACAATTATGGGATGTTGCTCTAGCAGGTGGATTGGGTGGTTGTAGTAAACTGTCATAAGATGAAGTTAAAAATCAGTGGCAGGGAGAGAGTGGTTCAAGTGTAGGAATATCCTAAGCTTACTTCCTCTTGTATACACACACCAAATCCACAGCTATATATGGATCAGTTCTCTTTGAAAAAGACCTAAACACTAGCTGAAGAGCTCTTCCACAACAAAGGACAAAAGGGCTACATTGAAATGGTTATTAGAGACAGAGAAGTGTCTCTTCAAAAACCCCACCTCCAGCACAGCGATCCACAATCTGGAGGGATCTCACAAATACGGAGATTCTCCTTAGGGAGTGAGGAGTTTGTACCCCACATCAGATACCCAAACCCTTGGGACCCACCCTGGAGAAATGAGCTCCCAAAACACCTGACTCCGAACACTAATGGGGCTTATATCCAGGAGACCCAAAAGGCTATGGGGAACAAAGTCTGCTCATAAAGGTCTTATATGCAGGGTTACTTACCCTGGGATTCAGTGCAGAGGCAGCAGTTTGAAAAGTGCCTAGACCATATGTGAAGGAGATTCATTAGCTAATCTCCAAGCATCTGCTGGAGATGCAGGGACCTGGTAAGACTTTCTCTGGGGAAAGAGGTATTGGTGGATGCCATTTTTTCATGCTTACTTCACTTTGCTAGTGCCAGTAGGCTTGCCTCATCCCTCCACTCTCCTACAGCCCCACTGAAGCCCCTGGATTTGCCCTGTCCCTAGTTCCCCTGATGCCCCACTGAAGCTGGCAGGTATATGCAGTCTATACAAGGGACATCTTTTGAACACCTGGCTCTGGTGGGTAGGTGGGCTTGTGTTGAGGCCTTGTGGAACTGAAACAACTGGAAAGACTGTTCTTGGTAGGCTGCCAACCCCAGGACACTACACAGAGAGTAGAAAGAAACACAACCCTAATCTTCCTGTGAAAAAGGCCTATTTACTTGTCCCAGAGCTTCAGTGTGAGAGGCAGGCCTTAGGTTTACTACACATGCAGAGGCTATGGAGGAGCTCTCAGAGAATGTAGGCTGGGGGATGCCAGTTTTGCGTTCTTCTTTGGCCTCACTTCAGCTCATTGGTACTTCCTCAAAAAGAACTTAAAACTTTTCTGGAGCCCTGATTTTGGCAAATGTCACCAAGGGACACCTTCAAATTGCCTGGTCTAGAGGCTAGCAGGGATTATGACTGTGGTCTCACAGGACTGTATATATTTGCATACTTTAAAAGCTGCTGCTTAAAGGTCCAGCTTCAAATCAGCCTGAAACTAGGTGCTGACTGAAATCCCTCCCATAGGAACACTGACAGGGCTTGGCATGACCTCAATAACTGGAACCTATCAAGAATAAATCAAGCTGCTTAGAAAATCACAAAAGTTCAAGTGACAACTAAGAACTATGGCAAATTTGAACAATAAGTTTTATCTTCTACACAAGACCACCCCTTCAAGACTGGGAGAAGTAGCTCTTTCACCTAATACATAGAAACAAACACAGAAAGCAAAATGAGGAAACAGAAGAATATGTCCCAAATGAAAGAGTGAAGTAAAATCCCAGAAAAAAAATGTAATGAAACAGATACAGTAATTTACCTGATAAAAAATTCAAAAGTAATGGTCATAAAGATGCTCACTGAACACAGCACAGTGAGAATTTTAACAAAGAGAAAATACAGGATAGTACAAAATAGAGGTCACTGAACTGAAGAATACAATAACGGAACTGAAAAATACACTAGAGGGGTTCCACACCAGACTGGATGAAGCGGAAAAATGGATCAGCATCCTGGAAGACAGGGGGTGGAACTCACCAAAACAGAACAGCAAAATAAAAAGGAAGTTTAAAACGTGAATATGGCTAACAGGACATCAAGGATTTTAAGGTCCAAGAAGGAGAAGAGAGAAAGAAGAAGAAAGAGGCAGAAAACTTATTTGAAGAAATAATGGCTGAGAACTTCCCAAAGGTTGGGATGGAAACAGACATCCAGGTCCAGGAAGCTCAGAGAGTTCCAAATAAGATGAACCAAAGAGATCTACACCAAGATACATTATAATTAAAAGGTCAAAAGTTAAAGAGAAAGAGAAAATATTTAAAAGCAGCAAGAGAAAAACAATATTTTGTTTTTATGTTTATATGTAACAATATATATTAACGTATTATGTTTATATATACGTTTTTTGTGTGTATGGAGTCTTTAGGGTCTTCTATATGTAGGATCATGTCATCTGTGAATAGTATAAGGGGTATGTGGGTATAAGGGACGTTTGATTTTATGTTTATATGTAACAATATATATTAACATATATTATGTTTATATGTAACAATAAATGTTACATATAAAGAAACTCCCATAAGACTTCCAGCTGATTTTTCAGTAGGTCAGAAAGGAGTGGCAGGACATTAAAAGTTCTAAAAGGAAAACAAACAAACAAATAACAACTTTCAACCAGGAATACTCTAACTAGCAAGGCTATCATTTATAATTGAAGGAAATATAAAGACTTTTCCGGATAAGCAAAAGCTGAGAGTTCATCACCACTAAACCAGCCTTGGGACTTTAAGCTGGAAAGAAAAGGCACTAACTAGCAATAAAAAAAAAAAAAAAGAAAAGAAAAGAAAAATCTCACTGGGAAAGTCAAACATACAGTAAAGGTAATAGATTAGCCATTTATAAATCTAGTATGAAGATTATAAAACAAAATTAGTAAAATTAACTATCGCAATAATAATTTAAGGGATACAGAAAATAAAAAGATGTAAAATATGATACCGAAAACAAAACATGGGTAGGGAGGAGGGGATAAAAATGTTATTATAATGTGTTCAAATTTAAGTTGCCATATAACTTAAAAAAACTGTATAAAGAGACTATTATATGTGTACCTTATGGTAATCACAAAGTAAAAACCTATAGTAGATACACATAAGATACTAAGAAAAGAATCTAAACATAACACTAAAGAAAGTCATCAAACCACAAGGGAAGAGAGCAAAAGGAGAAAGGTAGAGGGGAACTACAAAAACAGCCAAAAAACAGTTAATAAAATGCCAGTAAGTACACACCTACTGATAATTAGATGTAAATGGACTAAAGGATCAAAGTGGAAATAAACAAAATAGAGACAAAAAACAATAGAAATGATCGATGAAACTAAGAGCTGGTTCTTTGAAAATGTAAAAAAAAATGAGAAACTTACAACTAGACTCACCAAGAAAAAACGAGAGAGGGCTCAAATAAACAAAGTCAGAAATTAAAGAGAAGAAGTTATAACTGATACCCCAGAAATATAAAGGATCATGAGACTACTATGAACAATTATATGCCAACAAATTGAACAACCTAGGAGACATGAATAAATTTCTGGAAACATTTAATCTTCCAAGACTGAATCATAAACAGCAAGTCTAAAGCTATTGCTAGTAAGGAGATTGAATCAGAATAAAGAAAAATCTCCCAACAAACAAAAGTCTAGGATCTGATGGCTTCACCGATGAATTGAAAGAAGATTTAATACCTGTCCTTCTCAAACTCTTCCAAAAAGCTGAAGAGAAGGGAACACTTTCAAATGCATTTTATGAGGCCAGCATTACCCTGGTACCAAATCCAGGCAGGGATACCAAAAAACAAAGAAAATTATGGACAAGTATCGTTGATGAACATAGATGCAAAAATCCTCAACAAAATATTAGCAAACTGAATTCAATAATACATTAAACAGATTATACACTATGATCAAATGGAATTTATTCCAGGGATGGAAATATGGTCAGCATCAGCAAATCAAGCAATGTAGTGTGCTACATTAACAAAATGAAGAACAAAAATCATATGATTATCTCAATAGATGCAGAAAAAGCTTTTGACAAAATTCAGCATTTATGATAAAACCTTTCTACAAGTGGGTATAGAGGGAAACTACCTCGACATAATAACATAATAAAGGCCATATATGAGAAACCCACAGCTAACATTATACTCAGTGGTGGGTATAAGGAACAAAAGAAGCATGCCCACTCTCACCACTTTTATTCAATGCAGTTTTGGATGTCCTACCCACAGCAATTAGGAAAAGGAATGAAAGTCATCCCAATTGGAAAGGAAGTAAAGCTGTCACTCTTCACAGATGACATGATCCTATATATAATGAAGAAAGACCCTAAAGACTCCATACACACAAAAAAACTGTTAGAATAAATAAACTCAGTAATGTAGCAGGATACTAAATCAATATACAGAAATCTGTTGCATTTTTATACACTAATAATGAACTATCAGAAAGAAATTAAGAAAAGAATCCATTTACAATTGCATCAGAAAGAATAAAATACTTGGTAATAAATTTAGCCAAGGAGTTGAAAGATCTATACACTAAAAACTATAAGACATTTATCAAAGAAATTGAAGAAGACACAAATGAGAAAATATTCCATGCTTATGGATTGGAAGAATTAATATTGTTAAAATGTCCATACTACCCAAAGTGACCTACAGATTCAGTATAATCCCTATCAAAATCCCAATGGCATTTTTCACAGAGCTAGAACAAAGGATCTTAAAATTAGTATGGAACCATGAAAGACACCAAGTAGCCAAAGCAGTCTTGAGAAAGAACGAAGTTGGAAGTATCACACTTCATGATTTCAAACTATACTACAAACCTATGATAATTAAAACACTATAGTATTGGCATAGAAACTGATGTATAGAAAATGGAACAGAATAGAGCTCAAAACTAAACCACACATATATAATCATTAAATTATGACAAAGGAACCAAGAATACACAATAGGGAAAGGACAGTCTCTTCAATAAATGGTGTTGGGAAAACTGTACAGTGACATGCAAAACAATGAAACAAGACACTATCTTATACCATACATAGTAAGTAACTCAAAATGGATTAAAGACTTGAATGTAAGACCTGAAAACATAAAACTCCTAGAAGTCAGTAGGCATTAAGCTCCTTGACATTGGTCTTGTGATTGAATTTCTAGATCTAACTCCAAAAGCAAAGGCAACAAAAGCAAAAATAAGTAGTGAAACTACATAAAACTAAAAAAAGTAAAAAGCTTCTGCACATCAAAGGAAACCATCAACAAAATGAAAAGTCAACCAGGGCACCTGGCTGGCTCATTCAGTGGAGCATGTGACTCTTGATCCTGGGGATATGAGTTCGGGCCCCACATTAGGTATAGAGATTACTTAAAATCCTTAAAAAGAAATGAAAAGGCAACCTACTAAATGGAAGATTTTCACAAATGATATATCTGATAAGGGGTTAATATTTAAAATAGATAAAGAACTTATATAAGTCAACACCAAAAAAACCCCAAATAATCCAATTTAAAAATGGGCAGAAGACCTGAATAGGCATTTTTCCAAGGAAGATATCAGATGGCAAACACACATGATAAAGTGCTCAACATCACTAATTATCAGAGAAATGCAAATCAAAACCACATTTAGATACCACCTTACACCTGTGAGAATGGCTAGAACCAAAAAGACAAATAACAAGTGTTGTGGAGGATGTGGAGAAAGGGAACGCTCGTACACTGTCAGTGGAAATGTAAATTGGTTCTGCCACTATGGAAAATAATATGGAGGTTCCTCAAAAAATTAAAAATAGAACTACATATAATCCAGCACTTGCACATCTGAGTATCTATCCAAAGAAAATTACAGTACTAATTCAAAAAGATAAATGCACCTCCATGTTTATTGCAGCATTATTTACAATAGCCAAGATATGCAAACAACCTAAGTGTCCACTGATGGATGAATGGATGAAGAATTTGTGATATATATATGTATATATATAATGGGTAATAAAATATATAAATATATATATATATTGTGTGTATATATGTATAATAGAATACTACTTAGCCATAAAAAAAGAAAATCTTGCCATTTGCAACAACATGGGTGGACCTTGAGGTATTATGCTAAGTGAAATAAGTCTGATCAGTCAGAGAAAGACCTTGTTGAATGATTTCACTTATATATGGAATCTAAAACAAAACAAATGAACAAACAAAACTCATAGATACGAGCACAGATTTGTGGTTATCAGAGGGAAGAGGAGTTGGGGGTGGAAAAATGGTTAATGTGAGTCAGTTGTATGATGGTTATTTAGACTTACAGTGATGATCAGTTTGTAGTGTATACAAAATTTGAATTATGTTGTATACCTGAAACTAATATAATGTTATATACCAATTTTACCCCAATAATAATAATAATAAATCAATGGTAGAGGAAGTGCCTTTATACTGCTGTGGTTTCAGTTGCTGCAGGAGATTATGTGAGCTTTGGGCAGCACGTCCTCTATTCCAATGGCTGGATACCTCCCCTCTCAACCTCCTTTGTCAGGTTCTGTAGGGTCAGAGCAGCATCAAGACTCTCTATCTAACCTGTAAACTTTTTAAACAAATCTGAATAAAGATAGTTGAGGCAAATATCAAGAATTTGGTTCAGTAATTCTGCAGAATAAACTCTTGTTTTGGAGCAAAGAATACATGCAGTGATATTTGGAACACTGAGAAGCCTGGCAAATAGGTGTCATAGTATCTTCCAGTTAGGCTACTTCCATAGCCTAATCTTTCAGTTTTAGGCTCTCTGAAAATCTGTACAGTCCTTTTAGCCTGATGGTTTACTTGAGGGTGGTTTGTGACAAATTAAAATAATCAGAAGTAAAAATGCAGCATCTTGAGATGGTAAAGGTTTTATTTATTTTTAAGATGATATAAATTGAATTTGGAATATTTTTAAATGTGCCTCTCATATTTCTTTTGTTGAAAAGATGAATGATTACGTACATGAATTAACTATCAATAATTTCTTCCCTTAAAGTGTGCCAGTAAAATCAAGATAGAATAACTTTTTTTTTTAACTGAGAGATAGATTTCTTGGGCAAATTATGCTGAGTGGCCTGAAAGTTCTGGCTTTTTAATGCCAAAATAAGTTCCAGGCCATCAGAGGTGACTTTCAGCCACGGCTGTTGCATGAGTAGTTTCCAGCAGGGCTATATGTAGTCTGGCCAAGGTAATGTAATGGCCAATTCTTTGAGTAATAATGTGTCATCTCATAAGAGAGACCCTTTGCAGCAGATAATTCATACTGTCAATTTGGCAACTACCCTCATTATTTCTCAGTAAGTTTTTGTCTCTATTAATCTATCTTCTTAATCTCTAAATCACTCTCTGGTGTCTTCACATGGTAAGTGATAAAACTACTTGGGCTTAGTTGCCATTGTTAAAAAAAAAAGTTACAAAATTGATTGGTTTCAGGATTATGCCATTTCTTTGTTTCAGGAAATTGTAAGGGCTCCAATTTGGGTAGGGTGAATAGTAACCTTAACAAGTATTACTGGAAGAAATGGCAAATTAAAAAGTACTTAATTTGGAGTTCCCTTTCATGAGTAATACTGTATTTATTATATTTCTGTGATTCTAACTCTCCATCACTTGTAAGATCTGACACCAATTTAGTATAGCCCATTTTTTAAAGAGGAACTACCATAAAATATATATACATACTTTGTAAAATAATCCTGACTTTAGAAATGTCAAAATGGGGGGGGGGGGAATAGGAAGTAACAAAATTAAGGAAATAATTTTGTCTGAGGTTTGTCTGAGATTCCGGAGCAGTGTTTTAGGAAATTAAGGTTGATAAACTTGAACAATATGGAATTTTGCAGGCCCTCTTGTTTTTCCCAGCCAGTATAGTAAATTGTTGAATAGTTGTGCTAAAGATTCTCTTGTTATCAGTTCTGGTTTTGCACAATTTTAGTAAATCTTCATGGGGACCTTTTTAGCAAATTGCTTAATAAATACATGAATATGTATGCTATTATACACATAAAATATTTTAAGATTGGGGTATACTTGGAGGTAAAGAGAAAAATTGGGCTATTATAATTTAAGATAAAATGCCGAAATGCAATTTTTATTGAACATTTAAAAATGCTATAAAGGGGCGCCTGGGTGACTCAGTTGTTAAGCATCTGCCGTTGGCTCAGGTGATGATCTCAGGGTCCTGGGATCGAGCCCCACATCGGGCTCCCTGCTCGGCGGGAAGCCTGCTTCTCCCTCTCCCACTCCCTCTGCTTGTGTCCCATCTCTAGCTGTCTCTCTGTGTCAAATAAATAAATAAAATCTTTTTAAAAGATTAAAAAAATAAAAATGCTATAAAAAGTTTAGAAAAGGAGGTGGATGACTACTCTTTATCATTAATAAGACATATCAATAATGGGAAAAGCCCACACTTCCCAAATGTACTGTTTATTATTCAGATATTTAAACATAAACATGTTTGTTTAAACAATTTACATTGTATTTTATGTGATGGTGTTTTTTTTTATTAAATATCTTTAGAATAGTTGGTGGGCTGAAGCCAAGAACACAATAAATTTACCACTGCCTAGCAAATTATTTTGGAAAACTGCATTGTTATTTACTCAGCAAGTAGATAATTGGCTTTAGTTTTTAAGAAAAAAATATATTTTAGGGATACAATGACCATATGCTATGCTTTATATAGCTAAATTACATTCTATCTTTGTTTTATGCTGTAGTTCTTTTCATTTTGTGTGTAATGTGCTTTAATTCCACATGCACTGATTTTGTATGTCTAGCTTTAAAAGTCTTAACTTTGAATCACATCATATGTATATATATGTATATATGCATGAAAGGTATACAATATATTGATTCATAAGGGAATGTAAACTGCAAAATATACATAAAACAAATCTAATCCATAAGCGCAATATTTAAAAACTAAAATGTATGATAACTAGGTAAGTGAACTCGATTCTTAACAGATGCGGTATTAGGTTTCATAGTTTGTAACAAACCTTGTTTTTTTTAAACTTTTGTGTATCATTATACTATCCAATCATGGCTATTTAATAAAGCATAATGAATGGATATTGACATAGTACTTAGAGAATAAATAAGAGAAACCAAACAAGATTCCACATTGGCTACAGATGGGAACTAAGAACCAAAAGCAAGAGGTTAATTTTCAAGAGCGGGCTGAGCTTCCTAGTGGAAGTCAGTCCAAATGAGATTGAACCTGAAGACTTCTCTGACCTTTGCTACCTCCAGAATGCTTTTTGTCATGGGGGGTGGGGTGGGCTGTGTGTGTGTGTGTGTGTGTGTGTGTGTGTACATGGACACAGGAGGTGCAGATATACAGACAGCTACTTAGATGGAATAATTTGGAAGGTAACATTCTGCAAAGCAGTATCCTTAGGAGATTTGGTGATTTCGGAAAATGTGTCACCTGGAGCTCTGCCTCCCACTGAATGGCTGATTGAGACCCAGAGCAGGGATTTGAAGAGTTGGGTATGGATCCTAATGAATTCCTTGGCTTTCCTCCTGTTCTTATTCCTTTTTCTTTTTTTTTTTTTTCAGAAGGAGGGCCTAAAAGGTGTCTTAAAATGAGGAAGCTCTATAGTGTGGTACTTAATGCGATTGGACCTTGGAGTCAGCAAACTTAGTTTGAGTCCTGGCTCTGCCCACACCAGTTTCTCCCCAGCAGGTGCCTCCAACTAATGAGCTATTTAGTGGGCTCTAAAGGGTGGGAGGGAGGATGTGACCTCCTAAGGACTCTGCAGCTGGTCCGTCTTCTGGAGGAGCCCTCAGCAGGCTAATAGCTGCTCATGCCAGAGGAGAGAGGTGGTCAGAGAACGGCTGAAACAATCCTGGAGTTTGTTTTTCTCGAAGGTGTTTACCTGATCATTAGCCATTTGGTGGCACAGAAAATGTTCAATCCATCCATCTTCCTGTCTAGTGGCTTTTTCAGTTACCCTGTGAATTACACATTTTCACTGACTTAACACATAACATTGGCCCAGGTGCCCTCAAATGCAGCAGTAACATGAAATACATGTGTTGACTCTGCAGCCATTTTTATTTCTGTCTGAGACAGGTTTCAGGCCAGTAGATAAAACACTCTTGACATCTTTAATACCCTTTATAGGACCTTTTATAAATAATAGTTGTCAGTTGATAGTTTTTTTTTCCCCAAGCATTGATGAGATTTCAAAATAGAATTTGGTGGGTGGGTGCAGGTTGTTTCTGGAAAATAAAGACAAGCTATTTACTTATTTTAGCATCAAATGCCTCTTTCATTATTTTGCCATTTTAAAAATGTTGTCTTAATGCCCCTTAGAACATGTGGCACCAATGAGCTAATCAGAGTCAAAGAAAACATTGATTCAAGGAGTGGCTTGCAGCAATACTCTGTACTGGCATTATGCTAACAGAAGGAAGGATTGTTAACGCTTAAATTGGTTGGGTTCTCAGAGTGGTTGGCCTTGGGTGAGGGGACACACAAAGCTAAGAAACATGTGTCCTGGGTGTCAGGACAATGAAGAGCACCGAAGCATTTGAGGGGAGTGTTTTATTAAAAATATACACTAAGTACATATCTTAATTTTACAGTTTGATGAATTTTTACCAACTGCATGCGCCTACCTGTCTAGTGCTCAGAGCAAGAATCAGAAATTACGAGAGCCTCAAAAGTCCCCCCTTGTAACTCCTCGTCATTATACCCCCTAAGAAACCATTATTCTTAATTCTAACATCATAGATTAGTTTTTCTGTTTTTGAACTTTATTTAGATGCAGTTATAGAATATGTGCACTTTTGTATCTGGCTTCTTTGCTCAACATTGTTTCTGTGAAATTCATCCATGTTGTTTCGTGCAGTTGTGATTTGTGCATTGTAACTGCTGTCTAAGAATAAGAATGTTCAGCTTTAGTAGATACTGACAGTTTTTCATCTTATCTGTTACCTTTTAAAAATGCAAGTAATCGGGGTGCCTGGGTGACTCAGTCAGTTAACCGTCTGCCTTCGGCTCAGGTCATGATCCTGGGGTCCTGGGATCCAGCCCCGCTTTGTGCTCCCTGCTCAGTGGGGAGTCTGCTTCTCCCTCCCCCTCTGCCCCTCACCCCTGCTTGTGTGCTCTTTCTCAAATAAGTAAATAAAATCTTATTTAAAATGCAAGTAATCACAGAAGCTCTGTTGATATACCATGGTTTCTGAACTGTAAACTTAATAAAAAGACTGCATCAGGATCATGGACTACCCCTTACATCTAATAAAGATACATCATTGTATATAGCTATATTACTATAGTAATATATTTCTATAGTTACATACAGTTTTCAATTGTTTTACCCGAGTGTTATTGTATTTTAGCTAACTGCTCTTATTTTTCTTGCGTTTTAATCATCTTGGTACCCTCAGCACCAATCACTGTGCCGTAGATACTCCTCTATTAACCCCATTTTACAGGTGAGGTACAGAGAAGTAACTTGATTAAAGTTATATAATAGGAAATAGGGAAGAGTGTGTGCACCTCCTTTACATGTAAGTCATACAAGATCTTTAAAGGTCTGACAAGGACACAATCCTGAAAACCAGAGAGAGAAAGCTCATAGGGTTGGTAGAGCCCTTAATAATGCCACAGAAGATAAAGCAAATATTTAAATAGTTTACATTAAAATATCTGAGATTAACTTTCTACCTTACAGTATTTACCAATGCTAAATTCATACAAACCTCATTGTGGAGAGACATGGTTAAGAATAAAGGCCTTAGAACTGGAATGTCTGCATTTAAATCCCCAACACTCCACACAGAATCTAGTTCTCTGCAGAAAACACATCAGACCCCAGCCTTTGCTTTTTGATGAGGTCTTGCACTGAGCTTATTTCTTCTATGTCCCTCTGCTTGGTTGGGAACTTGCTGAGTTGCTGGTGCCAGGTCATTTGTAATCCCTTACCATGCCTAGTGCTATGCCTTGATGATAAGTATCAAAGTATTTGAGGAATAACGAAATACTTATATTTTACATAACTTAACTATTTATATTGCATCTACTTCCCAAAGAACCAGAAACAACTTGCAAGGAGAAAAAATACAAAATATGGTATTTACCTGTTTTGGGGCAATGGAGATAAACAGATCACAACATTTAAGTAATGGCTAAAATTTCTTGCAGTGCAATACAAACTGGAAAATATTTTGAGTAAAATGATTTCTATTTTCTGAGAAAAAATAAATACGTATCTTGGATTTATTTTTATGTCTGCCTTCCCCTCTAGGCAGGGAAGCTCTTTGTGAGTAGGGAATGTATCTTATTTAAATTTGCATCCCCAAAGCCAATCACATGCTTAACATGTGGGCACATGAATGAACGAATGAACAAAAGAAAAAGAGGAAGGAAGGAAGAGAGAAAATACATTTCTGGGAACATTCATGAAAACAAAACTATAGAATGACTTGTACATATCTGCCATAGCAGCGTAAGCAGAATATAGAGCACAGAAGTGCAGACCGGAGTTGGCCTGCTTGGGTTTAAAAACCAGACTCCTTTACTTGCTACTTGTACACCCTTGAGCAAATTACTTCTCTGGGTATCAATTTCTTCATCTACAAAGTAAATTAATAATACTAACTCCCTCTTAATGATTATATGAAATAATACATTTAAAGGTCCTAGCATTTGACACACATTAGTAATTCATTCATTTAGCACATTGCTTTTTTAATTCGGGGGCTACAACATGGCAGGTACTATTCTAAAATTGCTAAATGCTAAAGCTACAGAATTTAGCAAAACAAAGTCCCTAGTATTATGGAGCTTGTGTTCTTGTGGAATATAGAGACAGAAAACAAATAGCTATCTATAAAGTGGCAAGTGCATGAAAAAAAAATAAAGTAAAAAGGTGGGGGAATCATGGTGGCGAGGCCGCTCTTTTACATGGTGTGGTTGGAGAAAGTCTCTCAGGTAAGGTAGCCTCTGAGAGAGACCTGAAGGAAGGTGGGTGTGAAGTATGGGTGCCCTGGAGGAAAGAGCCCGGGGTGGAGAAGCAGCGTGTGTCAAGGCCCTGCAGTGTGGGGTGTGCTGGATGTAACCGTGCAGAGCAAGGAGCCGTGAGAGAGAGGCACAGAGGGAAGTTGAGAGGGTGAAGCAAGAGTAGGGTCTAGCTCATGGTCCTGTGAGGACTTAGGAATTTGATGGGAAGACATTGGAGGGTTTTGGACACGGGGTGTTAATGGAACCTGATTTGTCATTCTAAAGGATAATTCTGGCTGCTCTGTGAAGAAGTGGGAGCAGGGTGTGAGACGTAACAGGGAGAACAATTAGGTGGCTATTGAGATAAGCCAGTTAAGAGTTGATAGTGGCTTAGACTAGGATGGTATCATTGGAGATGGGAAGAGATCAAAATTGGGATACGTATAAATGTGGACTTGATTCAGTTTACTATTCAATTGGATGAGGGTGAGAGAGAAAGAGGAGCAAAGGTAAACTCCAAGATTTTTAGCCCAAGGAACTAGGTCAACTGGAGTGGTCATTAAGATGGGAAAGATGGAGGCGCCTGGCTGGCTCAGTTGGAAGAGCATGCAACCCTTGATCTTGGGGTTGTGAGTTTGAGCCCCATGTTAGGTGTAGATATTACTTAATAAAAACTTTTTAAAAAGATGGAAAAGATGACAAAGATTTTCTCTGGGTAGTAAGGGTGGGTAGAGAGTTATCAAAGATTCTGACTTGAATATATAGTTCTTTTATTCATTTACAGTTTATTGATCTCCTACTGTGTGGCAGCCACTGTTCTAGACTTGGGGTAAATCAGTGGGGGGAAAATGACAGTCTCTACCCTTTAGAGGTTTAAATGAGGGAGGACAATGAATAATACATAAGTATTATAAATACATAAGTAAACTTGCTGTTACTGCCTTGTTCCCCTTGTGAGCGCTCAAGTAATCTGCTTCTAAAGGCGTTGGACCACAGCCTTTTCAGTTATCCTCAGATGATACTTTCAGTTACAGTTCACACCAAATGCTAACTCTATACAGTGTTTATATCTGAATTCTCCATAATGAAATACACCTGTACATACTTATTCAGACTTAATGTTGCCTAGGTATTTATGGAGGTCTGGTGGTCTAGTTTAGGGACACCAGCTCCTCTCTGCTTAAGTTGTTTCAAGTGGATAATTTATTCCAGAATCATCTTGTCATAATTTTTCTACCTCATATTTGTATTTCTCTGCCCATACTCAAAACCTGTCTAGCTTTTTGTTCACCTTAATACACATTGGTGCAGTATTTTCCAGT
Source organism: Eumetopias jubatus (assembly GCF_037043125.1). NCBI lineage: Eukaryota > Metazoa > Chordata > Mammalia > Carnivora > Otariidae > Eumetopias > Eumetopias jubatus. Next base: position 59,746,958 of record NW_028274813.1, read on the forward strand.
GCATTCCATATTACTCCAGGTCCAAGAAATAGACCATGGAAAAAGTGTTCTGTGATCAAAGAAGAAAAGCCACATTCTATATACCCCACTTGGAAACTCACATTGTACATGACTACTTTTAAGTCTTGGAGATGTCTAACAGTAAGAAACTTGTTTAAAGCTGTTCAGCATGTTCAAGACTTACTTTACCATAAAATAGAAATTTGCCAACATTGCACAGAACTGGTGTTTCAGAGTTCACACTTAGGGAAAATGCTGGTTGGACCAACAGCATCATTGGCAAGAAATCCAGATAAATGGGGCCCAGTGTAGAAGATGGCTTTGTTTGTGTGAGCTTAAGCAAGGCAGTTAACCTCTCTGTTTCTTCGTTTTCTTATTTGTAAAATGGGGATAGTAACAGGCTCCCTTACGTTTGCTTTAGGCTTCACTCAGTGTTACTAAATGTGTAAAACATGAATAAAAGCACTTTCTACAAGTTTAAGTTATAATATAGTTTTAAATTTTACTTTCTGTTTAATCAAGCATTTAATTTCCATCTCATGCATATTCTAAAGTAATATTATTAATGTGCATTGTAATTTATTGCCAAGTTAAGTTTTGTCTCGCCAGTGGTTTAATTTGTACTTGTTATCCGTATTTCAGTGTAAATGACCTCCTGTAGGAAGTCACCTTCAGTTTGGCCTCCTTTCTTCTTACTCTTTCGGTGACTCATTGAGAAATTCTGCCTCTCTTCTGGTACATAGCTCTGCAAGGGCAAGACCACGTCTTCAGTGCCTGGCACGTAGCAGAGGTTCAGTTAATATTGAGCTGAATCCTAAATTGTTCAATTTCTACGAACTACATCATCCTGTTTTCAATTTTGGTACCCACAAAACTGGGGGAAGGGAGCTCTCGTTCCTTCATCTTGAGTGTGTTTATCATCAGGGTTCCCACAACATTATCCTTCACTGACTTTGCTTTGGTTCTAGTTCTGAGAACAAATTGTCCTGTGGTTCAGGGCACTGCCTGCTTTCCTACTGGGATTTGGGCTGTTTCTTCCCTTTTATTTTTTATCCCATAGTGAAGTCAATCATAATCGGTAGAAGTAGGAACAACTCCAAGGCTTCTTTCTTTCTCCTTTCTTTTGAGTTAATTGCTTCTCATTATGAACATCTTTATTTTGCCTTCATTTCATATACTCTCTCTGTACTTGTCACCACATTTCTGTTTGAAGACACTTTAAGGGGACAGAGCCCATAGCCTTGCCATTTACCTGTGGGTTTTAAGAAAATTCTGACTTCCTGGCTGACTAATTTCTGAGACCATTCTCCCTCTTCATCCTACTGTTCTCTCCTTTATTCCTTCAACTAATTGTTTGGTTTCACTGCTTATAAGTTCTCTATAAGGCCATTTCCTCGTATAAGCAGCAACCTATGGGAACTTGAAGGGAAACATTCAAACAGTATAAAAGAGAATGAAGAGGATGTATCATAGCTAAAGTGAGTAACCAACAACTTTTACTTGCTGCTCACAACAATGTATTATTACCCCTATTTTGCAGATGAGGAAAGGGTCGCAAACAGGTTAAATAACTTGCCCACACTAGAAAGTAGAGAATCCAAGCTTTGAAACCTGGACATCTGGCTCCAGAGACCACTTTTTAAACCACTGTATTATATATTACCAAATGCAGTAGGAAATCCTTAATATCTGATGCTGAGCATCTGTGAGGATCTGATCAAGGCTGGCTAACATGACTTCAATACTGTGATCAAGTGAAGCACAGAGAACTAAGATGATGAAGATTTGGTGGACCAGGAGATGGCAGTTAGCCAAACAAAAATTCTAGATACAAAGATTTCTGGTGTTAATGAAGACATTGACCAAGACACGGGGATGTGATATAATGTGAGGACAGGGGGAGTGGAAGCCAGCTATGCTAATGACAGAGTAGTTGGAGAGGTAGTATGTAGAATGTTTAAGAACTTTGAAGATCTGGGGGCGTCTGGGTGGCTCACTCGGTTAAGCATCTGGCTCTTGATTTCTGCTCAGGCCATGATCTCAGGGTCATGAGATAGAACCCCACATCAGGCTCCATGCCTGCTTAAGATTCTCTCTCTCCCTCTGTCCACCACTCCCCTCCCACCTGTGCCCACATGAGCTCTTAAAAACAAAAACAAAAAAATAACCTTTGGAGTCCTGGGTTAGAAACAAGGGTCTGCTGATTTTAGCTGACTGTACATAGCTGACCTACAGTAGTGCTCAAAATGCAGTAGTTGCCTATTCCAAGATCTGAATAACATATTGAGCATGTTATTGAGCATGAGTTAAGAAAGCATATACTGCTTTCTTAAAGATTTTTCCAAATATTTAGAGTCTCTATAAAGTTTTCTGATAAACTCAGCAAATTTGGGACAGGTTCATCAGCTAATAAAGCATCTTAGTTCCCAATGAGGAGCAAAGAGGTTTGGCCCAGTGTACTAAGTGTAGTTTTTGAGCAGCAGCTGGCATGGACCCCACAAAAAAGTGAAGTGTCCTGTGTTTCTATAAGTATTCCTATGCCAGGCAATGCTAAGTAGTCTCAAAGTCTGATTTTCAAGACTTACTCTTTCTGCAGGCTTCAACTCAACAAATAGGAGGGTTTTTGTTTTGTTTTGTTTTTTTAAATAATACGGTATATATGGTTCTGGTTTACATATGGCCTGAGAGGTTTGGTTTCGTTTTGTTTTACTCAAAGAGACATAGGAGTTCTCTCCATATCTAAACCTCTGTGATAACAAATTACTTGGATAAAGAGAAAAACCAGAAACAGATTTTCAAAATTCACATTGGACTTATGATGTAGGAGCCATCATTTCTCCCCTACTTGTTGCTTCAGGTTATAAAAAGGAAATGGACTTGTTATATAATATCAAAATTGAATTAAGAGCAGGAACAGTTAGATGGTTACCCAGGACACCAACACTTTACACCCAATGTCACCTCTATGGAGGAGTTGCTTAGGTGGGACCGCAAGAGGTATATACCATAATAGCAATAGGACTTCCAATGACAGTGGGTCGTGTTACCTGCAGGCCTTCTGGTGTACAAATGGGGACTGGGTGGTCCTCCTCCCCCTAGTCTCTTCCTCTTCCCCAGTGCTTAGTTCACATCAGTGTTAGGTAAATAGTTAAACATCAGTGTGTCGTGAGTTCAAGCCCCACACTGGGCGGTAGAGCTTAATTAAAAAAAAAAAAAAGACTAAAAAACATCAGTTTGAAGGGGCCAAATTATTAACCTCTGTGGGGACCTGGGAAATCCAATGTTTTGGTCACACGTGTGTACCATCTAAGGGAATATATTAAATGGATAAATGTTAATCTATTAATTCGATATTGCAAAAATGCAAAATTTAACAAGTTGGCTCTTTATGATGATCTTTCTTGTTCAGACAAGGAAATAGGATGAATAGTCTGGAGACTTATGTTCTAGTCCAGAGCTTATCCCTAAGGAACTCTGGGTACTTGGGCTAGTTGTGTGACTATTCCATCAACTGCATTTTTCATTTCAGTTCCTTTGTCTTACCTCTAATGCCTTAACAAATCTTAATGACAGGAGTACTAAGCAAATGTGTTGTTTTGGAAAATCCCGAAAAGACACACACTTCCAGGTAGAATATATACTAAGGAAGAATATATGACAATGTTATAAAAACTCACAGCCTTGACTAGAGCACATGTTTTTCATGAATCCAAAGGATTTTATTGCTGAAAGGAATCTCAGAGAATATGTAGGATCCACTTTGCTTAGTACACTGAGGCCTAGAGAGGTTGCTAAAGGCCACAGAGCTTTGCCCTTATATTTAACTTGCCAAATGTTTGGAAACCACCTTCTCAAAAAAATGATTGCACCTGGAATTGCAAACAGGAACTGAAGGAGGGTCGTTTAATCCTTTCCCTCAAGTAGCCCTTTGGTTGTTTCCAGTTCCATTTCTTTAAATTTGAAATGAAGGAATGCATTTATGAGTTTTGCTGCCTAAATTTTGCCTTGGTGTTTATTTCAAATGAAAAGTCAAAATCTCAACTATAATTCTCACTACATCCCCCCCCCCGCCCATGAATTTGGCTCAAAAAACCACACTACTTCTTAAACATTATATATTATTATAGAAAAAGGAAACCTCAAAACTGAATAGAAAACTAGCTTGAAGGGGCGCCTGGGTGGCTCAGTCAGTTAAGCATCTGCCTTTGGCTCAGGTCATGATCCCAGGGTCCTGGGACCGAGCGCCACATGGGACTCCTTGCTCAGCGGGGAGCCTGCTTCTCCCTCTGCCTGCCGCTCCCACTGCGTGCGCTCGCACATGCTCTCTCTCTCTCTCATTCTATCGCTGTGTCAAATAAATAAAATCTTTTTTAAAAAAGAAAACTAACTTGAATCAATAAAATTAATTTTAAAACCATATCAGAGGCTTGGGAGGTCAAGGTGACACTGACAACCACTCCTTGATCACAGCCCGGTTTGATGCCCAAAGTAGTTAAATTTTAGTGGGAAAGCGGCAGAATGTTCTCTTAGTGTCCTCCCCTCAGATACCAAACTAGGATTAGAAATGCAAGGATTTTGCTAAAAGATCCCAGTGCCAGCCTCACGGGGGAGCTACCTGAGGCATGTCACAGGACCCTGCATTTAGAATACTTCATTGGTGTAATGCCCTGCTACCCCAGGCTTAAAATTCTTAATGATTTTTGAACAGAGGGCCCCACGTTTTTAATTGGTACTCAAATTATGTAGCTGGTCCCGGAGGAAATGCCTGTGCTAGAAAATGGGGGAGGGGCCCGGAAAGATAGAATAGCTGTGTCTGACCCCTGTGCAAATCTGACCCTGAGTGAAGGTGAGGGGAAGGGTGAGGTGAGGTGGGAGTGTCCTGGACTGCAGTGCAATTGAAGGAATGCTCGAAGGCCATCACAGGATGGAGTCCTTACCGAACTGGTAAAGCCAGAGGAGCCCCGGGTCTCCCAGGAACCCGGCTGCCTCGGCACGGCTGCCGGCTCGGTCGTTGGCTGGGAGCAGCTGTGAGGCATGGTCTCTGCACAAACACCAAGGGGAGTTCCGAGCAGCAGCTAGGGCCCTGGGTCATTTATACTCCCTGCAAGGTGCACTCTCAGGACCCCACATAACATTTCCTGTTACCCCTACCTCTGCCTGAGGCCTCTGGGACACTCAAAAATTAGCATCCATATCTGCATTATTTTCCTATTGCTGCCCTAACAAATTTCCACAAACTTGGTGGTTTAAAACAACACAATTTTTTTGTTGTTGTTAGAATTCTGTAGGTCAGAAGTCCAACATGGGTCTCATTGGGCCAAACTCAGGGTGTCGGCAGGGCTGTCTTTCTTTCTGGTAGCTCTAGGGAAGAATGTTTCCTTGTCTTTTTTTACCTCCTGGAGGCCTCCTGCATTCCTTGGCTCATGGCCTCGTTCCTCAGTCTTCAAAGGCAGTGATGTTGCATCTCTCTGGGCCTTTATTCTGTACTCAGGACTTCCTCTGACCACAGCTGCAAAGTGTTCTCTGATTTTAAGAATCCATGTGATTAGATTGGGCCTGCCTGCATGATCCAGGTTACTATCCCCATCTCAAGGTCTTTCGCTTAATTATATCTGCAAAAATTGCTTTTTTTGTATGATATGCTTTTTATATGTAAAGAAATATATTCAGACTTCAGGATTTAGGCTGAGACCTCTCAGGGAGCTATTATTTTGCCTAACACACTATTTTTCCCTTTAAACTAGTTTTTCTTCACAAATTTCTCTCTCTCTCTCTCTTTTTTTTTTCGCAAGGGGTGTTTTGATTTTGTGGAGAGTTAGGTATGAAAAAGGTGTCATTCTGTATATGATGACTGAGTGAACGACTGCAGCACTCTGTTTCACTTCAAACTAGTGGTGGGACTCTTAAAGGACAAACTACAAATCCATTAATTGTGCAGGTGTATGTTTGTAAACTTTCATTCTAAAGCAGCAGTTTGCAACCTTGGACTTATATCAGAATCACCTAGGGTGTTATAAAGTCCTGATACCCAGGCACACGACATACAAATCAAGTCAGAATCTCCGGGGCCATAGATGGCCTTAAAATGCTTCCAGGTAATTCCCATATGTAGCGAGGGTTATGACATTTTACAAACCTTAAACGGTGTGACATATTCTTAACTTGGGCAATGACAAGTGAAGAGCTTTTAACGTTAGACTTTTCCATAGTAGGTGGTCTTTGTATTGAATAACTTTGACTTGTAAGATCTTAATAGATTGATAAAAAGCACATAGTTTCATTTATCACAGGCAACGCATCACCTGTAGTCAAAGCACCAACAGTTTATTTGCATTTTTAAAATAGTAGAGGATAAAAGATCTTGTTCATGTTCTTTCTGCCAGAGCCTATTTATGATTATAAAAACCTGAAAAGCATTAATATTATAGGCCTTAGAACCAAAATAACTAATGAACCAATCAGATATTAAAAATGCACAAAATAGGTGCTTCTGGGTGGCTCAGTTGGTTAAGCATCTGACTTTGGCTCAGGTTATGATCTCAGGGTCCTGGGATCGAGCCCCGAGTCGGGCTCAGTGTTCAGCGGGGAGTCTGCTTCTCCCTCTCCCTTTGCCCCTCCCCCTGCTCCTTCTCTCTTTCTCTCTCTCAAATAAATAAATAAAATCTTTAAAAAATGTACAAACTAGAAAACTCACGAATGGAAAACTTAGAATAAACATGCATAAAGCATCCCCAATTATAATTAAGAAACTGTGGGGTATTTACCTTTTCTAGTGTTAAATTTGTATTATCCTAAAATTTGCCAGCCAGTATTACTTAAAGCTGGATAAAAGAGCAGCACTTCAACACCCTGGGAAGAATAATGGGACAACGCAAAAGTAATTTCAAAAGAAGATTCTGGCCAGACATGCAAGGGTCTCATTTCAGAACAACTTGAGGAGCCATCTGACCCAGCATCAGGGAAAACAGAAAGAGAACTTCAGTCATTTGCTTATTTAACTATTTTTAAAGACATAATTAGTTCTATTGAATTATTGCAGCAGAGGAAGGATGGAAATACGAGAACTAGTGCAAAGTAGGAGGGGAAATAAAGGCAGTGGGAACTCAACTTGAAAATTTCAAAAGATAAATAATGTTGAAAACAAGGACCACGTTGGTTTAACATCTTGTTTCCTTTTGTTTATTACTGGGCCTTAGAAGGTTCGTAGGCCCATGTACAGAAGCAGTATTGGTAGGTCCAACGTTCCCGCCTTTCAGTGATCCTGGTGTTGCTGAGGGTAGATGGTTGATAGAGCTGGTCTCTATGTTTGTTCTCAGATGATGGCTTCTCCTACTACCCCAGGCTCCCACTCTGCCTATTGTAAAATGGATTTAGTCCCCCTCTAGAGTATGTAAAGCTGCTTAGAGAGAGAACAGTTACTTGTCCTCTTGAGTGAATGGTCACATGAAGAAACAAAATCCATTTTCCAGCCATTTTATTTAATACACTTCACAAACTTTCAACTCCCTAAATAAGGACCAGTGAAAGGGAAATGTCTGATTACTTATTCTCCCCATTCTGGCAAAGAAATTGGTTTCTCTCCTTTTCTCTACTTTTTGTTCTGGCCCTCCTCTCCTGAAGGGATCAAACAGCACAGAATGCAGAATCTTTGGGACCACCTTTAAGATATAATGCATTTTTTTTTAAAAGACTTCTTTCCATCCTGTGAAGCAGATAACATAACATGGTTTTTGAGAATGACATATTCCCCACTCCCAATGTCTAGCCACTCAGGCTTAATTTATTAATCAGTCGTCACTTAGGGTATACCTGAGATAAATCAGTTATTAGAAAGTGAAGTGGTTTTTGTTTTTTTGGGTTGGTTTTTGGGGGGGGTTGTAGATAACTCGTTGTCTTTGAGGTTACTAATATTGTGTGTGGTTCATTCATCATTATGTGTAAGCAAAAAAAAAAAAAAAAAAAAACTCTTCCCTTTACCAACACAATGCGAAAACTCTCAACTCCTTCCAGTGAATGGAATGTTTTCCTTGTAGACTGATTTTATTGTTCTTGCAGTTCTCACTGAGTATAGTCGTTTTCTGGGTTTATGATAAACACAGGTGAAAGATTGTCAAGTGGCTGTTTTTGGGGGATTAATGAGGTGTTCCTTTCTCTCTCTATAAATTCACCCAGAAGCACACAAGTTTTCCGGGGCTGTTTTTCCATGCAGAGGACTGAATTAGTCCCACATTAGTTAACATTTAAGATAATAATAACGATAAAATTTATTGTCTGGAAATGAAAATATCAATCCCTCATACCCAGTTTGTCTGTTGTGCTTTGGTACAACCTCAATCAAAATTGACTTAATCAGGAGTGACCTCATAGGGTCACTAACTCTAAAATTAATTCTGGTTTTAATGATATATGCCTCTAATTTATACCTAAAAAGTGTGGACCACCTGTGTTGTTGACTGGTTGTGATCATCTCGAGACCTAAGGGATTTGTATCAAGAAAATCCAGACATACAGGATACATGTTTCTTTAAAGTGATGCTATAAAAATTATTTTCTCGATTAAATCTGTTATTCATTTTTTTATTTTGTGAAGCCATAAAACTCGTGGCTTTGAAATGACTGAATATATGCTTATGACTTGTTTTCACTAGCCTCTTTCCTTATTCTCCTTCTCCAATGACACCATTCATGTAGCATAACCACAAGTCTTTTAAAGCACATTTCGTAGACAGGGCTACATTTGGCACCAGCCTGTAGCTTACAGTGATACGATTTTATAGAAAATAACAGTATTAATTAGATATATGCTGGTGAGCTAGAAGAAAATGTTTATGATTATTGTCTAAAGCCAAACAGGAAAATGTAAAAGCAATAATGAATATGTTCTCTCTCATTCCAATATACCAGCTTAGGCAAATTTTTGGCTGGAAAAGCATAAGTGAGTAATTAGATAATTGCTGCCTTGATTGAGCTTAATAGGAAACATTTCAATTAGGCTAAAACTACACAGAAAGGAAGTGGGTTTTTTACAAAGGGAAACATTCCTTGTCATGCAACTGTCAGCTTGTGCCCACACTAAGAGATGGGATTAAGTGGATCTCTGCAAAGGAAACAAAAAAGAAATGATTGCAGTAATTAGACCTATACTTAAACATTGTGTCTTCTGATAGAATTTCTTGATGATTCTAGCCTCGATAACGCAGCCCCTATAAATGTCTTGCCTGTAAAAAATTACTGCCTTAAATCTATGGCAAAACAAATTCCTGGAAAAAAAAAGTTATGATTTTCTCATACTACAAAAACTAACATTCTAGAATTGCAGGCCTCTTCACGAAGCCACCTGCATGCTAGCAAATAATCAGAAAAGCCATTTGGGGCTAGTTTGCATGGTTAATAGTTTCTCCTTAGCATACCTGAGTGTATGTATCCAGTTCCTGACTCAGAGCTGGAGCCAGATGTAAAAATGCTCCTTTCGGAGAATAACTGTCCAAAGAACAGTGCTATTATTAATGTCCTGGGAGCTGAGGTAGTGATATGACCCTTTTGGCCTGTCAGCATAGGGGTTTTATCCATTGGAGGGGCACATGGTTCCACCCACGGGTGGTTAAATTCATGGGAATGATGTAATATAGATGCCATTTCATGGCCCTCAGCAAGTTGCAAATTGCCGAGCCCAAGGCCTCACACATACAGACCCTCAATAAATTGTTAATGTTGTTTTAATATTGCTTTTATGAAAAAGAGAATAGCTTGCTCTTGCTAAGTGAGAAGTGGAGAAGGCACTGATAAAACACCAAATTACTATACCACCTCTGTAGAAATGTCATCCAAATCTTGTAAGAATCTTGTCGAGACAAACATAGGTCCCATTTAAGGTATGCTACGGCACTGATGTTGCTGAAACAGCCCCAAAAGCCGTTGATTCCTTCTGTCTTTCTGATCTCCTTCTCTCTCAGTGTCTCTGCTATACAAGGGAAGCAGTGTGAATAGCCCAGGTTAAGAGGCAGCAGCATAGTGAGGCCCTTGACTTACTGGTATTGGGGAGGGCGGGCTTAAGAGCATGGACTTTAGAATCAGTTAAGCCTGATTTTAAATTTGGGCTCCGTTACTGACCTCTGGCAAGTTACTTGACTTTTTCAAACCTCAGTTTCTTCATCTGTAAAACAGGAATGATAATGTTACCCACCACACCCCCCCAGGGTTGTTGTGAGGTATTAATGACATAATGCTGGCTAGACCTTAGCACAATTAAGCACTCAAACATTCTTGGCACCTATTCTTACTAGAGGGCACGAGTTCTCATAATAGAGCACAGGGCTTAAGAAGTGCTTTTTAAAGTCAGTGCTGCCAAGGGTTTGCCTCTCTATTCTCTTTTCCAACCAGCATCCCAAGTTCAAACGTTTTGAAGGGGTGTCAGGGCCATCTCTGGTATGCTCCAGTCTCTGCCTGAATGTAAAGCTAGTGTGAAGTTTGAGGAGCCAAAATTGAGATGAACTGAAACCTTGCATCAAGGGGTCCCCATTAACAGTCCTCCCACTTCTGGTCAGTGTTACCCAGCAGTCGGACAGATGGGCAATCTCTTATTGTGGTCAGCGGCTTTGGACAGAAAGCAGCACTCCTCGCTCATCCCCAGGTGACACAGTCGGGTGTATGATACTCTTTCAGTGCTAATGACTAACAGTGCTACATTTGACTATTTACATTATTAGGATTTTTAACATAAAACAGGCTTCAGTTGTTGTTAACTTTTCAGAGGCCATTTGAAGAGAAAACTGGAAGCCGTTGAATAGAATGATTTGCACTGATTTGTTTCCCAGCACATCAGGGTAGGAACTCCAAGCCTATGACCATAAAGTTAAAGAGCCTGGGAGATGGCTGGGTTTAGGTTCTTAAAATTAGATTGTGACAAATCAGTACTTTGTAGTTTGGAGAGTAGACTTGGTAGTGAAAGTTTCTTTGGGAGATAAATTTATAAGCATTTCATGTGCCCCATACAGAATTATTTCTAGTTCTTTTTTCAGACTCCTCAAAACCAATCATGGTAGGTTCGATGAGAAAGAATTTTAGACTCTCATTTAGTGGGTCAAACCTGAGTCCATTTTTCTGCCTTTGGGGAGGTGGTCTACTAAATGAGGACGTGGAAGAGGACCCACAGATCAGTTCCGTGGAGGAAGCTGGAGGCAGTGCTTTTGGGCGCTGGGAGTTACAGAGCTTGACAGGGCTTTGCTTTTCATGATGAGCTGATAGAGATTTCCACATGCCCTGTCCCCATCTGTCCTTAGGCTGTTTATGACCAATTTTCCTATAGGGAAATGCCAACCTGAAATCTCCAAGACGGCAGACTCCACATTTGTGGCAAGACTTAGGTGTTGTGTGCCTAAAGAACAGAGAAATGCTTGTCTTTTCTATTAAACTCTTTCTTATACGCTTTTGCATTCAGAAATGTGGCCTTTCCCTAGGAACCCTTTTTACTGAGAGTTCTGCTTTATGACAGCAGCTTGACTTGCTGCCAGAGAAACTGGAAATGAAGGAAGTTTAAGATAAATATCAATGGTGATTTTTTTTTCTTGGTCACTCTCTCTCTCTCTCTCTCTTTTTTTTAACAGAAAAGTCATATGCTCATATCCTAACTTGTCCCAATAGAGGGTCAATTACAACCAGTTGGCTGTAAATCCAATCCAAGAAAAACACTGAGAGAAAGAACTGTAGCAATAGATACTGAGGGTCTCTAGAATCACTATAAATGTTAAGAACGTGTCAGCTGTGAACTCTGGGCCTTTAAGCGATATATTAGGACCCAGCACTTCCCGACATGGCCCCCAATAAATAAAAATTATCCAGGCATTTTTGTATGGCTAGGGTTGTTTTTTTTTTTTCAAAGAAATCTTTTAAAGTTAAAGTGAAGTCATAGTTAAAATTTCATGAATAACATGATTTAAAAAGTTCATTAGCAGGCTGTCAAAATTGAACTGTAAAAAGTAGGTTTGGTTAAGTCCTTTTCCTACCCAAGATTTTAAGACCATGATACCTCCACTATTGTGTGCCTAAGCAACTTTTAACATTCACACCCCTCCCTCCAATATCTAAAGAAGAAGCAGTGTATATTAAGAGAGGGATGTTCACAAAGTACATTACAATAATCATAATCACATTTTAGGAATCAAAAAGAATTTTGGAGGTAGCAATCCTTGGAGAACCTTTTTGACATCTATGCCTTGACCATTATACATCTAAACAGTTTTGAAAACCAAAAAAGTTTAAGAGGACTCGATGTGCTGAGGAGGACAAAGATTGTATATTGCTCACTTCTGGTGGAAAGAAAATAGCAAAGCAAGCATTTTTTAGCCCTTCATCCAGGTGAGAACTGAAATCCAATTTCTTCATCCTGCGTATACTTACAATATGAAATCTGATCATTTGAAACAAGAGCAGCAAGGACACCTTGCCACATGGCAGTAATTTATTTCAAAAAATTGATTTTTACATTTTATGAGATGTTTGTCTTCTATCTAATAAGCTTCTTGAAGACATTCTGGCAATGTGCTAGAATTCTAGGTTTTCATCCTGTTATTACCAAACTATGTGATATTTAGCAAGTAATTAAACCTCTGTAGGCCTTGATTCCTAATCTATAAATCAAGGTTGTTTAATTAAAGGTTTAGATGACCATTTCCAGTTCTTACATTCCAGAATCTATGAACCACGTTATCCATTAAACCTCAACCTTGGCAGTGAATCAGAATCAGCTAGGGAGCTTTAAAAATTACAGATACCTTGGCCCCATCCCATAGAGGTTCCAATTCAGTATATCCAATTCCACTCAGCTTCTGAGAGAGGTTTTAAAAGTTTTTTAAAAGTAGATGTATAACCAGAGGTGAGATTGCAATAAACATTTAACTCCTTGCTGGGTACTTCTGTGTTCCTAGGTAGAGGAGCCTGATTAATCAGTTGAAACATGATAAAATATATCTTACAAAACCTTCCTATTTTGGCTTCTATATCCTGGATACCAGTCCTTTGGAAGCCCCATTCTTTCATGCTGCCACATTACAAACATGTAAGCATCTAATATATCAACTCACCTATCAGATAAATGGTAGAAGGGTACACATGCTAACTAACTGTGACCTGTGAATACTCTGACCTATGAGAGAAGCAGATCCTATTTTATCTAGCTCACGAAATCATCTTAAGTGTAGATTCCTTGATAGGAAGGACTAATTAGAGGATAAAGAAGTATCAGGCAATTTTACATTTAATCCTTGCAACCAGAGAGGCATCAATATTACATTTTACAGATAAAGAAAATAAGTCTCAGTGAGGATTACCTCTCTTACCCAAGACTGCACAGGTAATAGGTAGACAGATATGTCTAACGTCAAAGCCTATGATCCTCCCCCCACCCCACAAGGCCATGTTACCACAGGGATTGGAAGAAGGAGCATTCTGCACAGCAGGGCTTTTCAGATACTTCTATGGTCATCCTTACACAGGTCTATCTAGTTGGAGGGCTAGCTTTAGTATCCCCAGGCTCCACTCCATAATTCAAGAGCCCTTTAACTTGGAACTTTAGGAAAATAATGAAAAGGAATACTTGAGAATCATCAAACCCATATGGAAGAACCAGGGTAAAGACAAGATGAGACCAGCTCTCTTAAACCCAGCTGGAAGTAGCATAAATTGGTACTATCTTTCTGAAAAGTAATTTGGCAGTATGTATCAGGAATCTTAACTACTTTCACATCCTTTGACCTAGTGCATCTAATTCTAGGAAGCTGTTCTAGGGAATAATTATTGGTGTGGACTAACATTGAATAAAAACAATAGAACTTCTTTAGAACATTATGTATACTAGGAAAAAAGGGAAAAATCTAAATATTTACTAAAGGTGAATAGTTCACTAAACTTAAGTACATCCATATGATGAAATATTGTATAGCATCAAAAATAATGCTTCTGAAGAGATTTTAATGAGGTGTGGAAATATTAATGCTATTATATGAAAAAAAGATACAAAACTATATGGTATGATCTCAACTATAAAAATAAAGGATGTAAGCATTAAAAACTCTAAAATGTTAATAGTAGTTATCTTCAAGTAGTATGATTATAAATACAGTTCATTTTCTTTATACTTTAATGCATTAAAATTTTTTTCTGAAAGGATCATGAATTATTTTAAGAAGTAAGAAACATTAAAGTATACTTGTGAAAAAAATGAATCATAGAGTTTGGTTAAAAAAAGAAAATTGGACAGAAATTAATTAGGAATAGTAGACCAGAGACCTCAGTTCTAAATAATCTAAGCAAGCCCACCAAATTCCATTTACTTTGGTAGGAATCCATCTTCTCTGGACCATGTTTTCTTCATGTGTCAAATTAGGGGATGGGATCAAAGGAATGTTAATGACCTTTTTATCTTTAAAATTAAAAAAAGACTTGTTCTTATCACATCCTTGCTCTAAAGAGTCCATATTTTCTGATAAGAACAAAATAGAAGTGTTACCCAATAATTTCTCTGGTCTCACTTTTTTTTTTTTTTCCTGCTTTGAAACAGTAACCAGACTGTAGCAGAGCTTCCCGTGGTGTTTCAAGGGTAATAATAATTTTGGTATATTGGGCAAGATCAATATAGATAAGCATATAAACACATAAAGTATGGCTGATTAGATACTCTGAAAGGCTCCATTACTTAGTACAATTAAATCTGGATAAATCAGAAGCCTAACTCTCAAAGCATTCCCAGGACTGCAAGAAGCTAAGTCTTTAAGGGAGTCTTTAAAAGCAAAAACAAAGAAATAAAGAAACAAGGAATACCAAAACGAACAAAACAAGACAAAGCAAAAAATAACAAAAACAATAAAACAGAAAACACCCCACCCTTCAAATAATCTCCTCCCCAAACATCTGAGAACTGAAATCAGAAAGGGGAACAATAAATGATTGGATCAGGAGACTTAGACTGAGGGTTGCTATAATATCAGATGGCTAACCTAAAATTTCTGGATTATCCAGGATCCTCTGTATGGGAATTTACATGATCTCACACTGGTTGTGCCATGGTCTCATGGTAGAAAGAAACCCAAATCTCTTTATTGGGAAGCAACCTCACTGTAGCCATTTGGGATTCCCACAGATAAAGTCCAATTAAATGAGTTCATAAGGATTAGCCAAGCAGTCAAGTGGGTAGAGGCCCAGCAGCATCAGGGCATTGGCTACATACAGGGGGATTGAGCAAATAAGTGAATGGACTGAGGAAAATGAGAATAAAATTTCTCACTTTTGGAGATGGATGAAAAGGGAGAATACAGAGCATACTCTTTGGCATTGGAATGGAACTGCAGATATTGGTCTGAACTCATGACTTCCAATATATAGATAGATATAGAAATAACTATAAAAGTAAAAATGTGTATAGATTTATGTATATGCATGTACATGAATATATTTCATTGCTCTGTCTACTTGAGAGTGCCCAAAAGATCTCTGCAGTAAAGAGCACACATAATACTGAGACCATGGTTTCTAAATACCATTTTCCACTAAAAGGAACTAGAGTTCCTTGGAGAAATGGCTGATTTCAGGGTTGGGGGAAGGGTAGTATAAAATAAGCTTGGAGGTCTTATACCAGAAAGTAAAGACATACTCAAAGAATGATGGGGACATGTGAAAAGGACATATAAAACAGTTTGAAAGGACTCTTACTGGCCAAATCTGGGACAATGTGAGCACTAAAATAATACTAATGTCTTATATCACATTGAATAAAATAGGAATCCAGAGTCCTCACTATATAAATAAATAGATTAATAAATAAATAGAGATAAAAGAAAGTTGTTTATGTAGAATGCTATTAAATGTAGAAGTAACATAATTAGAAAATTATAATAGCCATTTATAAAAATAATTCGGTCAAGAAATGTCAATATATGCTAACATTTGACATCATGTGCATCCTGATATATTGCTCTGAGGTAACAACATAATTGTTTTAGAATCTGAATCTTATCATGAAGAAGCATCATAAAAACCCAAATTGAGACACATTCTACAAAACCACTGACCTATAATCTTAAAAAATGATAACATCATGAAGGTCAAGAAAGGACTAAAGAACTACTTGAGATTGAAGGACCCTGAAGAAACATAAGAACTAAGTGCACTGTGTGATCCTTGATTGTATTCTTTGCTATAAAGCACATAATTAGAACACTCGAAAAAACTCTTGGAATTTGGGGTGAAGGGTTTAAGGAAATTCTTTGTTTATTCTTGCAATTCTTCTCTAAGTTTGCATTTATTTCAAAATAAAACATTTTAAGTATTATTGCACAATTTTAGAAATTCACCAAATAAGGAATGGAAATCAGTAAAAACAAGCAGAAGGACTTAAACCTACAAAGATTTTAGATATTTGATTAAAAATTTTAAGATATAAGATTAAAAAATTTGAAATACTGTTATACAATTTTTAAAGAAATAAAAGATGGAATTTAAGAAGTATACAAAGAACAAGAGACTTTTAAAAATTACTCTTCAGGTTAGAAAAAGAACTAAATTTAACTTGTAAAAGTGAAAAAAAGTTGATGTTAAAAATCCAATGTACAAGCCAAACAGAAGATCAAAAAAGTGAAAAGAACATAGTGAACTGGAAGAAAGAGCTAAAGAAATGATCAGAATGTGGCTCAAAGAGATGAAAAGGATTGAAAGTAGAATTGAGAGGTTAGGAGACATCAAAAATGCAATGCAAAGGTCCACTATACATGTAATAGAATGTCCAGGTGATATACTAAGGAGAATGGAGGAGCATCAATATTTTAAAAAATAACTGATGTTTAAAACAGATGAAATATAAAATTCCACAAGTAGGGTGCCTGGGTGCCTCAGTCAGCTAAGTGTCTGCCTTCAGCTCAGGTCATGATCTCGGGGTCCTGGGATCGAGCCCCGCATTGGGCTCCCTGCTCAGCAGGGAGTCTACTGCCCCCTGTTCCCCTTCCCCTCTCCCCACCTCCTCACTTGTGCTCTCTGCTCTCTCTCTCTCAAATAAATAAAATCTTGGGGTGCCTGAGTGGCTCAGTCGGTTAAACATCTGCCTTTAGCTTAGGTCATGATCTCAGGGGCCTGGGATCGAGCCCCACATTGGGCTCCCTACTCAGTGGGAAACCTGCTCCTCCCTTTCCCTCTGCCTTTCCCCTTCTTGTGCTCTCTGGCTCTCTCTGTCTCTCAGTCAAATAAATAAATAAAATCTTTAAAAATAAATAAATAAATAAAATCTTTAAAACAATTCCATAAGTAAAGGTAGCACTACCATATCCCAAGCAGAAAATTTTTAAGTCTGTATCATAAAGGTATCATAAACTGCAGAACACCAAAGACAAAGAGAAGATCATATTGTGATTCTATTTTTAATTTTTTGAGGAACCTCCATACTGTTTTCCACAGTGGCTGCACCAGTTTGCATTCCTACTAACAGTGCCTTATCATATGATCCAGTAATCGCACTACAGGGTATTTACCCAAAGAATATGAAAACACAAATTCAAAAAGTTATATGAACCCCTGTGTTTATTACAGCATTATTTACAACAGCCAAATTATGGAAGCAGCCCCAGCATCCACTGATAGATAAATGGATAAAGATGTGATACACACACACACACACACACACACACACACACACACACACACACACAATGGAATATTATTCCACCATGAAAAAGAATGAAATCTTGACATTTGCAACGACATGGATGGCTCTACAGAGTGTAATGCTAAGTGAAATAACTTAGAGAAAGACAAATACCATATGATTTCATTTATATGTGGAATTTAAGAAACAATACAAAGAAAAGTTAAGAAACAAACCAAAAAACAAACTCTTAACTAAAGAGAACAGAGGGTTACCAGAGGGGAGATGGGTAGGGGGAAATGGGTGAAAAAGGTGGAGGGGATTAAGGGTACACTTATTTTGATGAGCACCGAGTAATATATAGAATTGTGGAATCACTATATACTACACCTGAAACCAACATAACAATGCATGTTAGCTATACTGGAATTATAAATGAGTAAATAAATAAGTAAATAAATAAATAAAATCTTTAAAAAGACAAAGAGAGGGGCGCCTGGGTGGCTCAGTCACTGGGCGTCTGCCTTCAGCTCAGGTCATGGTCCCGGGGTCCTGGGACTGAGCTCCGCATCGGCTCCTTGCTCAGTGGGAAGCCTGCTTCTCCCTCTCCCTCTCCCCCTGCTTGTGTTCCCTCTCTCGCTATCTCTCTCTGTCAAATAAGTAAATAAATCTTAAAAAAAAAAAAAAAAAAGACAGAAGAGGGCGCCTGGGTGGCTCAGTCAGTTAAGTGTCTGCCTTCGGCTCAGGTCATGGTCCCAGGGTCCTGGGATCAAGTCCCGCATCAGGCTCCCTGTTCAGTGGGAAGCCTTCTTTTCCTTCTACCCCTCCCCCCTGCTCGTGCTTGCTCTCTCTCTCAAATAAATAAAATCTTTAAAAAAAAAAGACAAAGAGAAGAACCTAAAAACAGCCAAAAAAGAAAAGATGAATCTTCTAAAAAGAAGTGATAGTTGGATAACAATAAATTTCTCAACAGCAGCAGTGGAGGCCAGGAAACAATGGAGAACATTTTTTACAATGTTGTCAACCTAGAATTTTATAACCACCAAACTATATATTAATAATGAGTACAAAATAAAGATATTTTCAGACGAAAACAGAGTTTATCTCTAGTAGTATTGTGGCTGACTTGTGCACCCCCAGAATTTACATATTGAAGCCCTAACCCCAGTACTTCAGAATGTAACTGTATTTGGAGCTAGGACCTTTAAAGAGGTAGTTAAGTTAAAATGAGGCCATTAGGGTGAGCCCTACTCCAAACTGTCAGGTATCCGTCTAAGAAGAAGAGATTGAGACATACAAAGAGAGACACCAGGGTGCATGTGTGCACATAAGTACAACCATGTGTTGTCCATATGAGGATGAAACAATCAGAAAGTGGTCATCTGCAAACCAAGGAGAGACCTCAGGAGAAATCAACCCTGCCAGTACTTTGATTTTGAACTGCCAGCTTCCAGAACTGGGACAAAATAAAATTGTGTTGTTTAAGCCACCCATTCTTGGATATTTTGTTATGGCAACTTTAGCAAACTAATATAAGTATTTTTTTTCCATTTACCAAAAGAACTTTAAGGAAGACACTTTATATACTTCAAAGAAGAAAATGACCTTAACAGAAAGGTTTGAGATGAAAGAATGAATGGTGAGCAAAAAAACTGGTAAATATTTAAATAAACAGTGTATAAAATAATAGTAGGAATGGGTTCTGAACACCAGGATTGGCAAACCATGACTTGAAAACCGGGTTCTCTAGTTGTTTCTGTTTTATTTCCTTGTCTATCTGGTCTACCTTTGCTGCAATGCAGAGTGTTAAGGATATTTCTGAATTGTTTTCTCTGAGTACGAAGGGGACTACAGTAACTCTGCAACCAGTGTAATGGTGGTGGTGCTATTTAGCAAGTCATTCAAGAGTCAAGATCGTTCAGGAGGACAAGAGTCAAGGGCCTGAGTCAGATGTTCCTCCCCAAGGGAAAAATCCCTCCTCATGGTCAACCTTGGAGGATTTGGATTTGATTTTCTTGAGTGAATCCAGTTTTTTCATTATACTCTTCAACAATATGTAAATTTTAAACTTAATCAGCTTTATCTAAAGTTATAATGACATGAACTGATAAAAATAAACAGGAAATTGCCCTCTTTTCATTTTTTCTTAGGGGAACATCAAGCTATGCCAGGCTTTATTCTTTCTCTCACCTCTCTTAAGCTTGACCTATCGGTAAATGGGAATATTTCCACTGGACAAGTCCCAGTTGGGTGCAGGCAAGTGTGGTTTCTTTGAATATATAATGATGTTCATCTGTGCTTGAACTATATATTCATCACTTAGCTGTGTCGGTGTTAAAACGTCTGGGCAGCCCTGATGAGATCCCAGGGAGGAAAGGAAATTCTGAAATGTAATACCCCCCTTTTTGGGGGCACATTATTTCATACTCTTTCCCTTAGTCTCTGTATTTCAAACAGTATCGTAAGTAATTTCATCTAAAACCAGAGTCATTGCAATTCTTTGTTTACAACAATTGTCCCTTAAATAGCCTTGATGGGGCAAGTGAAAGGAAAGACAATAGATTGTATAGAATCCAATAGATTTTGCCACTATTTTTGGATTACCTGGAATGTATGTCTCTTAAATATAGGGTAAGAAAGGCAGAGTTAATATTAACCTATGAGGATAGGATTTTTTTGTCTGTTTTGTTTACTGCTATATACTAGCCCCTATGCGAATTTTTATATATCTATATATATATATAAATTATATATATGTGCATATATATGTGAATATATATACATATATATGGCATAAGTAGGCATCCCCCAAAATTTGCAAAATAAACAAATCAGACTATAATAGCCTGGCTATGATTTTTCTCTCCCATATCTAATTTTAGATTAAAAATAAGAGGAAGATGCAAAGCTATGAAAATGTGCCCAACCATATAGACTATTCACCAAAAATGCACTCAATAAGTATATGATGTCTAGAAGAACTTTATACCATGTTTCAGAGTCTTATATTCAAGATTCTTGAATGTCAAGTGAAGAGAAAAATAACTTTCTTTTAAAAAACTTTACGGGTATTAAAGTCCATAAATAATATGACATGAAAGACCATATGTTTGTTTTGGAGCATTATACAGCCATACTTTATGATCATTATTAGCTATTCCTTTGGCCTAGTTTGAAAAAAAAATCAGAGGTAATTGGTGTCTTTAATGTAGACTCTCGGAAAAGTGAAGCTACACAAACAAGGGTATTCCCTTAAATAAGAAGAATAGTACTCAGTAAAGTATATTTGCATTAGCCAATGTAAAAAACTCTTAAAAATGTACTAGAATCTCTAAACCTTAAAAATTATATTATTCACACATTTCTGTGTTTTTTTTAATTCTGTTCTTTATGTCATGTAAGAAATGCAAACAGGATGAAAATAAGGTTACTGTGTTCTGGTAGAGTAATATTTTATTATTTTTATACACTTGAATCAATTCATTAAGGAGTGTCCACACTAAGGATGATACTATGAATAATACACAATGAATAATTTTAGTTATTAAATGAGTCACACTTTCTGTGACGGTATATTTTAAAACAACTTCATGGCATACATTTTTTCAAAAGGAGTTTAACAAATTCTAAAATCAGTTATAAAGTTCAGTTTGGTGCTGAACTTTTACTGTTGCTTCTAAGTACTAAGATCACATAGTTTTGATAGTAACAGATATTCTCCATGTTTTACAAGCACTTTCCAGAATATATGATTATATAGGGTCATTACATTCATACTGTAAAAGGCACATAATCATAGGAATGGGCAATAGAAAACTTACAGCATGTTGTTTGCATGACACCGAAACAGTCATTCAGTTCAGTAACAATGCAAGAAGTAAATTCAGTTAATAAATCAGCCTATTGGGTATTGAGTAGAGCAAATATTCAGTTCAGTGTTTTTTTTTTTAATAGTTGTTTGTCATTGTATATACCCAGCTTATGCGTTAGTCAAAAAACAGAAAACAAAGAACAACCTCTTCTTCCATGATGGTCTCATCCTACAAGCCAGGAAAAATGTCAGTGTTGTTAGAGCTGCTGTGTCCATAACTACTATTAGGTTAAAGCTCTGAGCACTGGACAAGGTCTGGAATTACACTCAGAGGATACACTGTCCCTGCATTTGAGTGTTAGTTAGTTTTATGTTTTGTTTTGAGGAAATCTCATTGTTTAACTGAGGAAGAATTAACTTCCAGGAAGCAGTTTAGGAATTTGTGTTTCCTTTAAATTTGAGTCTCTCTGGCCTGAGAAGTTGCTGGATTATAGGTCTGCAGATCCTTTGCCATGCACAGAATTCTTCTCTCTCTGTACAGAAAATCAAACATGAAGATGTTAGCACCATATTTAATTTACACACAAAAATTTTTAAAGTGGGTTTTGATGACCTTGATTTTTCTCCATGATTTGTTCTTTATTTAACCAATCAAAAGATTGTTTACTTTTAGACAGTATGAGCAAATTTTAAAAAGTACTACCTCAACTAGTTTAGATTACCTCACAGTCCTCTACATTAACTTTCACTGAAATTTCTGGTTGACTTGTTTTCTCGTGTAGTAATATAGGCTCTGAGGGAAAAGACCCCATGTTCTACTTTGTTGAATACTTCAAAGAACCAGGTACTTGGCAAATACTTGGGTTTTGCAAGTACCAGCATCATGACATCTAAACTGTTACAGTATATTCTTATCTTATGGCCCACTGTATTTTAAAGTTTAAGAATAGCTGCTTGATAGTAATGACTGTGGTAAGTTATTCAACAATGCAGTGATCCTCCCAATGTGCCTGATTTACAGGCAATGAATAGCCCAGGTACTGACATCGCCTAACTCTCTGGCAAAAGGACATTCACTTCCAATCCAGTTGAGAATAACTAAGTCTAAACAGGAAGTGATGGACAATGTGCAAAACTCAACCTTCTAAGCCAAATAACTGGAATATTCTAGAGCATACTAAAAGTGTGTGGGTATTAGGTTTTATAATTTTACATCCTATTAGATTTTATACTCTATTTTGAAGTATGAGTATCATTATGAAATAGAATTTATTTATATACATGGATTTATTTATATGCACTTATTATATACAGATAAGTATTATCCATCAAGATTGCCATCTTAGAATTGTTGCAGCAGTTCTGCCGCTGCCCAGAAAAATCTTTGTCATACTTTTAGAGCCAGTTTGAGTCATAGAAGAAAACAACTAATCACTCACATAGTAGCTTTATAATCACATCTTGATTTTAACCAAATGGTATCTAGCTTGATCACGTTATTGCCCATGGTTGCCTCCAAATGACATTCAGATATTTACAAAATTCAAATTCATCCTCAAAAGTAAAAACTTTATGACTTTATGACTGAGGAGAGTATAAAAGAAAAAGGAGAAGAAAAGAAAAACCTCTGAGGGCGTATCCAAAATAATTCCTTAAGTGCCAAGTGCAAAGAGAATGCTAATGATTTGCATTTGTCATAACAAGACTACAACTTTAAAGGGGACAGAATATGTTTCAATGTTTTAAATTAAGCAATATCTTTCTATTTTAAGTAATATCTTTTCTCTTTGGGAATGATGTGTGGTATAGATAATAGTGTCATATGCTGTGCGATACAGTTGATAGGATCTAAGAAAACAAATTTTATTAGAAGGCACCGCTTGCGTTAGAACATACAGAAAATTATGTTGTAACATTTTTCTTCAAATGTTGTCTTGCTGTAAAAGAGGAGAGGTAGCGACAATTCTGTTGCCACAAGAGTTTGGGAGAAGGCAGTAGCGGCTATTACAGAGCTTGAGGTCCCCCGACCAGTGTTTGTGTATCATTTTTAGGGAGAATCTATATTATTTCTGATGCTGATACAGCAGACATTTTCAGTAAGACCTTCTCTGAAGACCTTTTTTTTTTTAATTTGTTAAAACACTTGAGCATTGACTGTGTGCCCGTGGGTCTGCAAAGACAAATAAGACTGAGTCCTCCCTCTCTGATCAATAACAAACAAACAAAAAATGCCTCATTCATATCAGGAAAAGGAAGGAAATGTTCATTTAAAAATGAGCCAAATCTCCTCCTTCCAGGTCACAAACCCAAAACGTTGAGGACATATTAGTAAATGAATCACTAGATCAGAAAAATAAGCTAAAGAAGGAGGAATGGAACAAATAATTAAATAAAGTTAGAAAAGAAATAATGCCTTGAAATTATACTCCTAAGTAGAAAAGTGTAACGTGTTTAGGAGGACATGCAGGTCATGTAAACATTTTGTCCTACATGTACAGAAAGAGAAAACTTAAATCTGAAAAATTCTCATTTACTCCCAAGCACCTGTGTTCTAGCCGAGAAAATGACTTGAGGGGCTGCGATGATGATTAGCCAGTGGGAGGTGACGCCCAAGGACATGCATCCAGCAGGGAAGCAAGAAGAGATGACTAGCACTTTTCACACAAGGCTCTCAAAGCGAGAGGATCAAGCCCCATAGGGTGGCAGGTGTGGCAACAAAGTAAGGGGAGCCTATGTGAGGTGCAAATCCTGAATGAAACTTGGTTCCTCCTGAGACCAAGTGTCTGCTGCCCCACCTGGTGCCTGGCGGGTGACTCAGCAATTTCCAAGAGCCTGAGCTTGAATCAGCCTCACCCTGGGGGTGAGGGCCTTTGGAGCTTGGTGTAGCAGGATTGGTGAGATGCAAACTCTCTCACCGTGTCCTGACCCCACACTGCACAGGTCTTTTGAGTTTTTTTTCATCTACAGGCCATGTCTTGTTCTTAAGGAACCACTGATTATTTAATTTCAGTGATGCCTAAAATATGGGCTATACAAAATCAAATGACATTCTCTGCAACAACAGAGAGAAGTCTGAGAAGTGACTGTGTAGCTGTGGGCCTTGTGAAGATATTTGACATAGGTTAGGGTTTGCTCACCAAAATTACTCAGGTCCTTGGGAGACATTCTGACCATTCTTTGCCCCAAACTGATCTCAACCTTTATGTGTTCTCATGTGCCATGTACACATGAGGGCCCCCACCACTTGTTGGGGACCTGCCTACAATCATCTCATGGGCTCACTGCCTGTTCCTTCCCTCCTATGCTGCGTGATTGGTGGTCTGCTGTACACTGTGCAGATGTTCTCCTGTGCTATTTCATGATTATTTTTCAAGTGGTCTCTTAGTCAAGGGATGGCAGGTCAGCACATGGAAACATCTGCTCTTACCATTTTTCTAAGCAAACAGCAGATGGCATTGCTGCTGTCCTTTTGATCTGGAGCAAAAATTCCCATGGCCGGGGTGTTGGTTTACATTGATGTCGCCTGGCAAGGCGCAGCCGGAGGGTCTGCCTCCCCCAACAGTAGCACTGCTTACAGATGTTTTCTCTGCAACTCACATTTTTAGTTTGTTTCTTCCTGGGACTCTACGTCTGCAGGGTGTCTTGAACTTTGATTCTTCCTCCTGGGACTATTGCTAGATCGCTTCATTGCTATCAACCATGGTCCCCAGATTTCCTCCCATTTGTCACCTGTTGGGGTTCTACTAGTGTTGCCAGAAAGGAGATAGTAAAGGTGTCTGTCTGTGTCACCTTGGGATTTGCACACTGGATATGTATGTGCTGTGCACTAAACAAGGTTATTTAGAAAATAGTTGGACCACCAAGCTTTTTCTGGGTGCTTCCTTAGCCAAACAAAACCATCTTAAAATTGCATTTTTAACAGTTGGATTTGTAAGTTTTGTAAGTGTTAAGTTTGTACCCATTGAACATCTGTTATCTTTATAAACAGTGCAAATACACAAAAGACATTTCTTCGACTTTGTTTTCTAAATGGAGTGTTAGTATGTTGAAAGAAAAAAATTCTTCCTTACATTTTTCCTGGATTTATGTTTGATTTCTAACATATATTTCCTTGTAATATAAGCTTTAGTCAACTGCTCTGCTTCATCATTCTCTAGCATCTTTCTCTGGTAGGTGATTCTTCCCTGATGTCATTAGTCAAGTTTTTTATGTACGTCTTTACTTCTTCTGCCTAGTCTTGTATATCCTGTCAGGAGTGCCAGGAAGCTTCGATTTCCTCATCTGTAAAATGGGATGATTATTTTCCTTATAGAATTGTTGTGAGGATTAAATGAGATAATAGGTACCTCAAAAGTGCATTTGTTTTTTTTTAAGATTTTATTTATTTATTTGTCAGAGAGAGCGAGCGAGCACAAGCAGGGGAAGTGGCAGGCAGAGGGAGAGGGAGAAACAGGCTCCCCAAAGAGCAGGGGGAGCCCGATGCGGGACTCGATCCCAGGACCCTGGGATCATGACCTGAGCCAAAGGCAGTCGCTTAACCAACTGAGCCACCCAGGTGCCCTCAAAAGTGCTTTTAAAATGGTAGTCATCCTCATCGTCTTCATCATCAGTCAAGGAGTCAGCTTGCTCATTTCCTTGCTGAAATGTTGGGTACTATTGCTGTTTCTTCTTTCTCACTGCAGGCCCAAGTTTGGTTGCCTTTTATCATACTACTTCATTTCTTGTTTTATGTATTCAAACTCTGCATTAGTTTTTTTATATCCCTAGAGAACTATACTCAGATACAGTTCTTGAACTTTGTTCATTTTACTTTGTATAAAATATTATAGCTTATTGGCTCAAAAATCCCCAGGTTCACCCTTGTAACTTTAATATGGTATAGTAATCATCACATTTAAAGATTTATTCTAATTTTTGCCTTTTGTTATTGGCAAAACAAACGAAAGTCCAAATTGTTACAAACTCTCAACAGAGAGACAGAAATACATTGAAGCATGCTGCAGAGAGTCCAGTGCCTTTCCATATATTCCCAGTCTGCTCACTCTCTTGTCAGAGTTACACGCCATCTGATCTGCACAACCTATAATGGTACAAAATGGTGGGCGTGCCTGCAGGCTGCACTGCTTCTGTGAATCAGGTGGCCAGACTATGGTAGCTCCACTGAATTTAAGTTTTATGCAGCCACTGATGTCTGTTTATATTCTTACAAAGTTAGACTTCAAAATGGCCTAATTTTTTAGGGAATGTAATTTTTCATAGCAAGGTATTTGGAGGCTCAGGAAATATAAGCTTTCAGAATACTCAGCAGCCACCGAAAGTGATTAGAAAAGAAGAAATAATATATGTGCCTCCTGTTGTTTTTTTTCTTTTTTCTTTCTTGGCACCAGAGTTTAAAACTTCTAATTTGTCCCAAAGTGGCTGAAACAGAAATCATAATAAAGCAATTCTGCTTTCCTTTATACCCGTCAATGCAAAAAATAAATAAATAAATAAAACTGTAGGGGGGGGAATGGTTTTATACATGGGAAGAAACAATATAAATTCAAAACTTACAGATAAGGATTAGCTCTATCTCCCATCTCTTTAAAAAGTTTATATGAATATCCAGTCAAAACCAACAGGGTATCTCCCTTGAAATGTTATCTCTATGAATTTCCAAGTAGACCACAGGACTGTATACTGTCTTGGAATGTCCTCAGAAGGCTCTGTCTTTGACCAGGTGACAGAGTAAAAGCCCCAGAGTCCTTTTCTTTGAAATGGAAGAGGGAAAGACAGAGGGATGGAAAAAACTATTCAAACTTTGTCTTCTTTACATGTGCCTTCTGTTTTTTAAGACAGGTTCTCAAATGCAGAATTGTCAAAATGAAGGTCTTGGTACATGCCACTCTTTCAGAATTATATTACCAAATAAAGAGGGAGGAGTGGTGGGGATATTTAAGAGAAAGTATGACTCATGTTCCTAACAAGAATAGGCAGTCACCAACTTTGTGTGGAAACAATGCAGGAGCACGTCTGTTAACATCTAAGTCATTCTAGAAGTTGGGATTACCAAGAAGTCAGTAAACTTTAAATACCGGTGATTAGTTTACGTAACACTGGAAAAACAAATCTCCTTCTATCTTTCAGACAAATATTTCTGGTGAGCCCATCCCAATGTCCTTTTATTTCACTTCCACTCAACTCTTTTGGGGTTTGTCAAATCCTCTTATCGAAATGTTGCTCTTTTTCCCCCCTCATATGTAGCCTTAGGTATAAAGCAGTCCCAGAGTCTTACCCGTTCTTAGCTAACTTTTTTCTTAATTTAGCAGCACATTTGACTTCATCCTTGCAGATTTGGACTTGAAAATTTGATTTGCCATACTTCCTTCTTCTGCCCTAGTTAGGCTCCTGATCTTCATTCTTTAAATGCGTTCTCTTGCCCTATTTCTTTTTCCCCCTTCCCTCCGAACTCTGTTTATTTCTCCATTTACTTTGTTTCTTTGGTCTTTAAAACTTACTTTACAGTACAATTGGATCTGTTTAACTATATGTTATAATTTATCATACTTTAATCCTCCTAGTGGAAACCTTTCTTCTTATTTGTTATGTAATATTTTCTGAATTAGTAAATCGGTCATTTTTCAAATCTAGGAGATGGATTCCAAAATTGGCCCGGGCCTCTGTCCTGAACCCAAATCTATCTTCCTCATCCCCTGCTATATATCCATACATCGCTATCCCTCCAACACTATGAACTCATCATGTCCCTATGTTTGGTAATGGGACCACCCAGTCATCCTACCCTGCAAATTTGGTGTTTTCTTCCCCTTATGCCTCCTCCCCTTATCCCACATGCAAGTGGTCACCCATTACATTGGCCTCGGGGTGTTTCTTATATCTGTTTGCTCAGTTTCATGTCCATGTCACTGCACTAACTGCTCCTCTTATACTCTGCTGTTCCTGACTTATGACCCATCTCCCTGCTATTACCATCACCCCCACTGCATGAACCACCCTACATGAACCACCCTGCCTCCTGCCACATCCAACCCATTTTACACAAGACCACCAGGTTTTCCTTCTTAAAATGTGGCTCTAGTTTTTATTTATTTTTGCCCCAAATCTTTCAGTGCCTCTCTACAGTCTGCAGAATGGATTTGACGTGGTTAAGATCGTCCACATTTTAGCCCCATTTATTCTCCCATTGTCTCCTCCCATGCCTTCCATACTCACGTACTCCAGGCATTTTTGGATTTCTCTGAACTTGCTCTGCCCTTAAGTTTCCTTCCAATGTGTCTTTCTCATGTTCCTTTTGCTCTGGTCTCTTTAAAACTTCCTCCCCAATTTCTGCCTGCCATCCTTCAAGGCCTACTCAAATACCACTTCTCCACAAAGTCATCCTCGATTCTGGGGCTATGTTGCCTCCCGTGCCTGCTGGCCAGTCTTCATTTTACCTGTTCCTTTTTTCTAGTCTGGCAGCCATTACCTGCCTTTATAGCTTATTGTGTTTCTTTCTTTTTTTGGGAGAAGAATTTAAGATCCATAAAGGATCCATGGAGGTCCTTCCATAAGGACCATTGCCTTAATTATTCTTGTGTTCTCCATGGTGCCCAGAATAATGCCTTATATATGCTTGGTACTTGATAAATATGTGTATACATATACACAAACATATATAATTAAAAATTAATCTCCAATATCCCCATTTGTTTCCTTTTTTATTTTTTAAAAAGATTTTATTTATTTGAGAGAGAGTGTGAATCAGGGGAGGGGCATAGGGAGAGGGAGAAGCAGACTTCCCACTGAGCGGGGATCCCAATATGGGGCTCAATCCCAGGACTCTGGGATCATAACCTGAGCCAAAGGCAGACGCTTAACATACTGAGCCACCCCTATTTGTTTCCATTTTTAAACACAACCACTATTTCTTTATTTTTGTAATACATCAAGACTCAGGACCTCCCTTTCTCAACCGGGACTTGTACTTTGAGGAAGAAAGTGGGAAAGAATCCCTTAAAAGGGATTGTATTGTCACTTCTGGATTAATGGAGAATGCTGAAAGAACTGGGAAATTTCGTTTCCATTTGCCTTGCCTAGTGAGCTTACATATTTACCTGAAGCTTAAAAAATCTTGAAGAACTTTATATGCTTATATATGTATCTCCTCTGTAAAGATGTCTTTGAGTACCTATGGGCAGGGACTGATTGAATATATTCAATGTGTGAATGTCAAAAGTACAAATGAATATATAAATACAGACTGTATAAATGTAAAGAAGCTGGAAATCTTAACATATATTCTTTTAAATCTCTTCAAAGAGTAATATATTAGCAATATGCTTAACGTATTCTAATGTGTTACCTTTACTTTTAGTTCAATACACGGATACCTACATGAAAGTATTAGGTTGAGTCATATGAAACTGATGATGTTTGAACATTTTAACAAAATCAGCAGTTTCACATGGCTCAATCTACATGGCATGGAGTGGTTCTGTCTTGAATCTCTACAACTTAATATTAGTGCTTAGGATCTACATACATCTCGTTCTTTCTTTACCCTAAAGTGGTTTGTTATTTTACTTTTGACTCAGCCTGTGGTGATAGAGTGCTAATTAGTAATGCTGTAGTAATGCTTTAGTCATTACTAATAATTGTTGGCTTAAATCCCTGATAGTTATTGGCTCGTATTAGTGCATTAATCAGTTGGGTTTATTACACTAGTAATTAAAACATAAAATTAATTGAGTATGTCCTTTACTTTGAAGTTGGCCTAAAGGTATATACACGCCATGTCATGATCTTGACTCAGTAACTTTTATGCTTGTTAGTGAATTATGCTTTTAGGCTCATCCATTTATTCATGATTCCATCAGCAAATGTTTCTTGAGCACCTGCTCTGGGCATACCATCTTAAACAACATAGGACTTCTGGCCTCAAGGAGAGAAGGTGTGAAAAGTGTTTGATAGATGATCTTTGCTCAACTGACAGTCACTGTGATATTTACATCATCATTATTATGATGATGATTACAGTCCTACTGATAGTTAGCTATATTTTAAGAATTTCTCTTAAAAATAAAAAAAATCATTGATACATCTTTTTTTATCCCTCTGATATTTTCGTGGCTAAGAACAGTGGTAAGAATCCAAAGGAGATGGCTTCATTAAGTAAATGCTCAACTGTGTGAGTTTATAGGAATTTATGTGGACCTTTGCTCAAGGTAATCAGAGACAATGGAATCTAGAACCTTGCCCCCTTGCTGTTTTTCCTCTGTCCTGAGCCTTTAAAATACCTGAGAAGCATTTCACATGTGAGAACATGATTTAAACCTTGTGCCACCCAAACCCTCCTGCTTGCATCTGCCTCTGTTACCTGTTTGGGATGGAAGAATCAAAGTATTAAAGTGTGTGTCTAGGGCTTCCCTGGTCCCTAATATTCAGCTCAATTGGTGATAATAAAAGCCAGGGTGTGATTTCAGGCCCCCAAGTGTCAAGTAGATTCACGTGGGGTACAGCCTCACCAAGGCCTTCCACAGCCCACAGTGAGAACCAGATTGCAAGATAGGATAGTAAGAGCTAAGCACAACTATTCCCATCCTGGAAAAGCAGCTCAGCACATAAGCTCTATTAGCAAGGGCCTGGAACATCAAGCTTGGGCATCAAAGGCCACATATTTATTTACTTAATTAATTTGTCCATTTTATACATAAGAATCATATTGCCCAAACTTTAACTGGAACTCTTATGAAAATTATTCAATAGAGGAAAAAGCTGAATTTTCAGACTTACTCTTATTTTCCACACCACTTTTTTCTGAAACCATCCTTTGATTTTTATGTCTCTGCAACTTCATAATTAAAAAAAAAAAGTCTGAATGAACTCTAAAGGACTTTGTTCTTATCAGACTTAATTCTGCTTTATTGAGAAGACTTGACCCCTTGGCTGCATTATCTTGGGATTGGGTTGTATTTCACTGTATTTCCTTTGATATATGTACAGTAAAATACCAGACCCTAAAATAAAATCCCTTGCTGGGTTTCTTCTCCCTGGGAAAGAATACACTTCATGGCCAGATGGAATGGCATCATGTCTCACTGTTGGGGAAGCACAGAAAAGACAACATCGCTGAACGCTTTCCATTCTCATACAGTGGAGGCTCCTTAGTTTTGTCAGGTGCTCTAACTTGGACCCAACACTGAGCTGCAGCTCAGGAGACAAAACAGTTGGAAAACTTGGGGAAAGGCTCTAAGGGTCAGTGAAATTTACTGTGGGCAGCTGCTGCTTCAAAGCCACTCTCTGTGCAGAAGCCTATTAAGAAGTAGTAGGTTACGTTCCTGCCGTTTCCCCCAGCATGATGGATGATGCTCTGAAAAGAGAAAAGACTTCCTGTTCCATGGAGGTGGTTTTCCTCTAGGCTGCCTCACCGTGTTCCTCAAGTCGCTCTCCGTTCCGTTTCTAACCATTGAATTTACTGCTCCACTACATTTAATAATAACCTGGGTTTGTCAGGAATGACTGACTGTGTCTCACCAGTGACTGCTTGTCAATCAGCAGGACCTCCCACCTCAGACCAGGGGCTTAGCTGTGCTGTCAGTGCTGCAGAAGGGCTGTGAGGGAAGAGAATCGGGTTGCATATGGACGAAGAGCAGAAGTGGCTTCAAAGTTTGCTTGACCTTTATTGCCTTCAGAAACATTTTCACTTTACCTCATGTTAAGAAATTATTCCTCCCTGGCCTTCTCTCAGGCCCTGGTGCTTGCTAAGCTCCCTCCTGCTATAGAGCTTTTGTATACACTCCTCCCACAGCCGTGCATGCTCTTCCCTCCTTCCTTTGCCTTTTTAGCTGCTTCCGCATTTTTGGAGAAGCCCCTCAGCCTTCTAGCTTAGGTCAAAGCTGCCAACTCAAGGTGCTCATAGGACAATGTCCCTTCCTTGATAGCACTTGTTTGAGTGACCATTTGATGGATGTCTTTCTCATCCTCGACGTAATTAAGGCCTATGTCATACACATGCGCGCGCGCGCGCACACACACACACACACACACACACACACACACACACACACTCATATACACATACACACTGTTGCACAAATGCTTGTCCTCCCCACCCCAACTGCAGGTTCCTCAAGGGCAGGGACAATGGCTGTCAGTCCTCCTCGTTGTATTTCTAATGCCCATCACTTAATGCATATTTGTTGCTGCTGGATCCAGTAGATATTTAATTTATATATCATTAGGAAAGCAGAAATTTGTTATTATATCCTTTTCAAAGGCATAAATAGACATACAACATTCATAGTATGAGATACCTTTAAGAGCAAGGCTAATTGCCTACTTAGTAACAAGCATAGCAACTCCTCCCTTTTGTGTGGGGAGAGGTTGTTCATAATTCATGGATAGTTAAAATCTCAGCATTTTCAGATCAAATGAGTATACCTATTTCAAATAAAGTTCTCTCTTATTGACCTTATCAAACAGTGGTTACAAGGTGCCAGTGTGTGTTTAGGACAGTCATTTGGTGTTGTGTAGAGATGACTCACATTGACAAGTTTCCTGCCCTCCTGACACTTATCATCTGAGGGAACATCAGATAAAAACATGAGAAGAAAGTGTTCACTTGTGGAAATGTGGAAGAATCACAAAGGAGAAGAAAGTCTCATTCTCTTCATTTCAGAGGAGGGTTAGATCTGTGGAATCGTGAAGGACAAAAATGCAACTGACCCTTAGTTAGTGGTGATTTATATAGATCTACAGCCTGTAAATCTTGTGATTACATTCTAAAATTACCCCACTCTTCAAAAGGAAGGAAAAAATCAGGATTTCTTACAAGATTTGGGAGTAGCAGTAGGTACATTTTATTGACTTGTGTTTAGATGGAGCTAAGGAATTAAATATTCAGGGAAATAAAAATCCACGTCAGAGTTTCCTCTTATTGCCTAATTTAGAGACTTTTCCTTCCCTGTGAAATCCCTATAAGGGCTTCTGAAGGAGATGCCAGGAAAGGAGGAACTCGGGGATGAAGCTCTGGTCCTGCCAATCCTCCAACCAGAAAGGCTCCATGTTGAAACTTTTGATTTAGAATTTCAGAATCTCATTCGAGGGAAGAGCTCCACTGCTGTGATTTGCTAACTTTTCTTTAAACTGCGGATTTCAAGAATTCTTGCTCAGGGCAAATGACCATAGTTGGTTTGTTTGAGTGTCAGAGGAGAAGAATGTTATTAAGTAAGGGAGTGTGAGTAGAGGGTATAGACAAGAACTGGTAAGATTTTGACACTGATCTATTGATCAATTGGGACATTAGGTCAGGCTGTCCTGAACCCACTCCAGGACATACAAGGGCTCTTCTTCTTAGTTAAGCAGAAAAAAAGACTCTTAAACAATTTCTTTAATCAACTTAGGAATTTCCTCTAGTTTGCTTTCACATTGCTTAGAGGTCCGTTCTCTGGGGTGGAAATAGTGAGAAGTTGATGGAATGTCTGTGAAGTCATAGATCACTGTGCTGATGGGCAACCTCCTCCCTCCTTTTTGGACACTTTCTTGAAATGTTTCTTTGGAGTAGGAGATAAAGCAGAAGAGCAGAGAGAGGAGAGAAGAAGCCACCTTGAAAATGGTGATTTGGCTGTGCCTCATGGCTGTGACATCCCTAAGCCATCCACTTTCTTATGGTCTATGTATTTCTTATCTTGAGCCAAAAGTATATTTACAAATGTTTTCAGATGGTTAGGGCTTTCTTAAAGACTGTGATTTCTTTTTATTTTTAAATATCATATGAAAATATTATATTTTCACTTACTACAGATAATATTTTCATAAGAATATGAAAATTATTTGTCATTATTTAATGAGATTTTATCAAAGCAACAAAGTAGGGAATAAACCCAAAAGGAAACTATTTCTGGTCTAGTGCACTCCAAGAAATATTGGACTTGATCCAGAATATTCTACTTTTATTTCTGATAGGGATAAATAGGAATGCTATAGTTCTTATTTGGAAAGTATGTCTATATATAGTTTGTGTGTATTTATATACCAAAACCAAAATGAGGTTATTTAAAAATTAGAATGTTAGAGATTATGATACTCTGTAAATATCACTATTTCATGTGTTCTTTGTCTTTTGTTAAAAATGGAGAAATTTAAGTGTCTATTGACAATCCTTAAAAATAATAAAAATCTGTATTTTAAACTATCAAATCATAATGAAGATACACTGATCTAGTTGAAAGGAAATTTATTTTTAAGAAGAATGTAGCTTAAGATTTTAAATTTAGTAGAATGGAAAAGATGGACAATAACTGGGGAATTGTGAATTTATTATGTTTATAGGGAAAGTTGTGGTGATTGTGATATGAAATATGATGTCCTTTGATTAAAGTATAATTCTGTTCCATTAGGGCAGGACCAGAAGGAGCATTTACAGTTTACCTTCAATGTGATCAACTCTGGGCATTCCAAAAGGGAAGCAAAGCTAACAAATATTTGCAAAAAGAATCAAATTAGTACACCTGCTAGCATCAATCGATATCCTTTGTAAGTAACCACAAACATTTAAAATTGAACATGGAGTAGATAATTGGAAGACAAAGTCAGAGCCCAACCAGGATCATTCATTCCTCTAAGTAACTTAGAAAATCCTTTTCTCAAGTTACAGAAACATCCACGTGGATAGGAAAAAAAAGCTAAACTAATAAAACAAATAACTAAACTGATGAGACGGATATATGAAGATCATTACCCTCCCCATCAACAAGCAAGTTTGTAATTCTGATATCATAAAGCTGAATAGATATGCTCATGTCGAATGTCCACCTTTGAATGTATAATTAAATTATAGTTGTGGGTGAGCAGACGGAGTGGGCTTATGTGATTATACTCATTCTACTTGTATTTATATTCACTTTTTCTTAATACCTAAGCGTATTGTTTGAGTGTTGACAAGGTACCAATAATATTACTTTGTCCTTTTACTGCACCTCTCATGAGAGGATCTTTAAGAGCTTAACTCACATTAGTGTGTTATTCCCAGGATTATTCTTCCTGTTTTATAACTGAGGAAACTGCTTCCCATGGATATAAGTAGCTTGTTCAAAGGCTGCAAACCAAGTCTCTAATGTGACTACAAAGCTGCTCCTGATTCTAGGGCTTGACTGTTCCACCCTCAAGATTAACACTTGAAGGAGGCATTTGGCGATGGCTCTCACCCAGAGAATGGTTATGTGGACCCCATTAAATTAGGAATTTGTGAACATACATGAGGGATCCACTTTGTAGATTCTGTACAGAAAGGGTTTGCTGAGCAAATAAAGTAATACAAATATAGCAAACTTGCTACATGGAAAGGTTGCCAAACATTTCATCTGCATTGGCTTATACCCAATGTGCTGATTATAACCAAGCTATTGATTCACAAATTAGGGTGCATATACTTAGAAACACTTCGTTGGCTTTTGGTTTGAGTCCATGATAATTAGTATTTATGAGAAAGCAGTAAAACTATATTCGTTTAAAAATATATTTACCCATTTTGGTTTTTCATGGATTTAGACTAGGAAATTATATATGTGTGTAAGGAGCCTTGAGAAATGAAAGCACTAAGTAGCCTTTGCAAATATAGCAAAAGTGCAATTTCAAAAAGAGGCTTCAAGGGAGAGAGGGAGAAGAGTATTGTGGAATTTTGAAGGCAGCAAACCTACGAGACAGGAGAAGCCATTATTCACCAAGGCTTTTGAGTGTCCCTCCACTTCAGTTAGCTACTTTCTTCACAGACAGAATATAGTGATGTTCCATCTATGGTTCCTTCGGGTTGTACCATGCAGCAAAGGATCACAGGGGGCTCCTGGCACTCTTTGAGCAGACTTGTGAAGTTGGAACAAGCCTGGCTTGGCTTGCAATGAGGGTAGATGCACTTCTCTCCATGAACCTTTGGCAGCTCATTTTGCAGGCAGGGTTAAAGGTTGTAGCAACCTCATTTTCCATTAACAAAGAGTCAAAGCATGGCTTCTACCAAGAAGATGCAGAATCCAGGTAGAATGGCCTGCATGATCATGCACGATGCTTCAGCTGTCTATTTTTACCACAACCCCATGCATGTTCTTCCCTCTCTTTGTGCTGAAGGAAGATAGAGCTATTACGGTCCCTGCATGAATAATCTATTATTTTAAAATGTAAATTTTCCCATTACTCTCTTAGCCAAAAATACCTTCTTCACTAGCATGCTGTTTAGAATCACCATAATCTGGGGAGGGCCATTTTATATCCTCTGTTCACATGATCTAAGCAGCATGTTCATGACTTTGGGGAATAAAACAGGAAAAAGGGGAAAATTTTTTAAATAGAATAAGCTTAATGGCTTTTTCACTTATAGTTTCTTTAACCACTTTAATATACTATGAGGGGATATGTACTAACCTTTGATGGAAAAGGGAGCCTATTTTGTAACCAAAAGAAAGTGGAAAATATTTCTGAAACATTTTTACTTTCTTTCAACCTCTTAAATAACTTTAAAAAAAAAGTATGGAATAATAAAACAAAAACTTGAAGGCTGCCAACGCAGATCTCACAATAATTTTTCTGCCAAAAACTAAAATTACTGCTATTCGTATTAATAGTTCTGCCCTACTACCAAAAAGAAAATTTCTGGCTCAGTCAAAACAACATATCTGCTACCTCCCCCCAAAATTCTAGAATCAAGGAAAGCAGTAAAATGATAAATTCTTAAAAGCGAATTTGATTGTGTTTGGTACGTCTAACTCCTAAAAGACACTGTTATCCTTAGAAGCAAGATAGGCTGGGTGGATACATATCCTACTGTTATCTTTCATAAACTGAGGAATGATTTCCAGATTCCTTTCTGGATAAAACATACACAGTTACTACTTTTTTGGTTATTTTCCAGATATTTCAGCTACTGATTTAAATGTGATGCTATTTGATTGTGTTTTAAAAACATTATGCTAAAGGTTAGCGTGGAGCCGAGTAGACAGAAACAAGGATATTGACACTAATAAACAATTTATATGTGAGAAAAGTTAGCTTTGCTAACAGGCTAGAGAAAGATAAGTGGCAGGAGAGAGTGGAGGCAGCAAGCCACCTTGAAAGCTACAGCAATTGTCCAGACAAAAGATGAGGAGATCTCAGACTGGGACTGTGGAGATGGAGTTGAAATACTTCTATTTTGGAGGGCGCCTGGGTGGCTCAGTCGGTGAAGTGTCTACCTTTGACTCGGGTCATGATCCCAGGGTCCTGGGATCGAGCCCTACGTCACGCTCCCTGCTCAGCAGGGAGTTTGGTTCTCCCTCTCCCTCTCCCTCCACTGCTCCCCCTTCTTGTGCTCTCTCTCTCCCTCTCTCTCTCTCTCTCTCTCTCTCCTGTGAAATAAATAAATAAAATCTTTAAGATAAAGATTTATTTATTTTGGACAGAAGGAGAGCGTGTGCAAGCAGGGGGAGGGGAAGAGGGGAGGGAGAATCTCAAGGAGACTCCCCGCTGAGCACGGAGCCTGATGTAGGGCTCAGTCTTACCACCCTGAGGTCATGACCTGAGCCAAAATCAAGAGTCATACACTTAACCGACAGAGACACCCAGGCCCCTCAAGAGCTGAAATACTTCTAGGCGATGGCATCATTTGTATGCTGACCTGATGCTCTAATTCTCCTTCTGTTATTGTTTCTATGTTGTGAGACAAACAGGAAGGAGGGAACATGTCTGTCCTGGAAATAGCTCTCACCACGGCTTTGGCATCTGGTCGATTCAGGGAGTTCAGGGAATACTTATCTCTTCAACTCGAGGGAAGTGTTGTGCATGTCCCCTTCTGCGACAGCATTCATGTGCCATTGGCATTTGGAAGGCCCTGTTTCATCGCCCTGGAAGGGCCTATACTTCCCTGGTCCTCCCCCACATAGACTGTAGCTTTGGGTGTCACCTGGTGATCTGCCATCTCTTCCTCACCAGCAATGGAGCAGGGATAGCAGGAAGGGGTATGGTCTGTGACTTGTGGGACAAGGCTCAGGGTTGGCACCAGGCCTGGAACCAAAGTGATTCTCTTAGAACCATCCCGTCTTAGAAGATCTTCCAGCCCTTGTATGGTTTGCTGAGAAAAATAGGCTTTTCTCAGCAAAGCCTCAGATCAGTGTTTTCCAAAGTGTGGCCCTTAGACTTCCCTTATCAGAAACACCTGGGGAAGGCTTGCTAAATCTATAGATTCCCAGGTTTTACCCCAGACCTTCAGAATCAAGTCCTCTGGGGGTGGGTTTTTACAAGCTCACTCAGGTAATTCTGCACATGAAAACTTAAGAACCATCCTCTTAAACCTCCTCACCTTAACAGATTTGATGAGTTTAAAAAACTAGTACAGTGATGACAGCGTTATTGCTGTCAGAAGTCCATATGAGCAATTAGGTGTTGTGTTCTAGACTGTGTGAACCTTCCTTTTTTCTGATTACTGGCAAAGAGCAGGGGTTACGTATAATGAGAGTGGCGCCATGCTCGGGTGGCTTGGAGAGTGGATTCACCACGGCTGTTTGGATAGGTGTTCCCATGGACTCTCTTGCTTATTTTGGCCATAACTGTGTTTGGTGCTGCTGAGCAGGGCTGTGCGTATAATTACAGCCCATGGCTTTACATTTCTCACCCTAGAGGGATTTGCTGTAAAGGTACAGGCCAGAAGAGAAACTGGAGAATAATGGTGAGGCCATCTTCAAGGAGAGTGGGTCAGGGAAGGGAGGGATGGAAAGGTCTGAGGTGCAGGTTGGGGCAAGGAGGATGGAGTACAAAAGAAAAGCAATGGTAAGAGTGGTAAGATGGTAAGAGCATCAGCACAGAGTCTGTATTATAAGACAGGAAATTTATACCCCCCCCAAAAAGGCACTCTTGAGAAATAGAAAGAATTACTATGATGACTTGAGAAACAGGAATTTATCTAGCATTATCTCTACTTT
The DNA here is from genome assembly GCF_037043125.1 of Eumetopias jubatus. NCBI lineage: Eukaryota > Metazoa > Chordata > Mammalia > Carnivora > Otariidae > Eumetopias > Eumetopias jubatus. The sequence goes on from NW_028274813.1 coordinate 59,786,310, forward strand.
TCCTCCTCTCCTCTATCCACTCCTCATCCCTAGCCCCAAACATAAAAGTCTAGTTCTGTTTTATGAAAGCAAATTTTCTCAATCCTGGTTTGTTCTCCATTGTTATACTAGATATTCCAGAGAGCTTTCTCAGTCACAGACTCATGTCTGTGTGTGCTTATGAGGTCACATTACTAAAATGAACAATATGTAGTTAGATAGGAATAGGATTTAAAAGTCTAAAAATGGGAATGACATAAATTGGTCAATGAAAATAGATTATGGCCATATAAACACTTAACCATATTTGGATTAAATTATTAGTTCCCAATTTTTTCTTCTAAATTAAAAAAAACAAAAAACAAAAAACAGGGGCACCTGGGTGGCTCAGTTGGTTAAGTGTCCAGCTCTCAGGTCTTGATCTCCCCATCATGAGATTGAGCCCCATGTGGGGCTCCATGCTCAGGGCGGAGCCCGCTTGAGACTACCCTCCCTCCCCCTCTGCCCCTGCCCCCACTTGGGCACGTGCTTTCTCTCTCTCTCTAAAATCAGTCAATTAATCTTTTAAAACAAAACAAAAAAGGCACACCTATGGACCTCTCCACTGTAGGCTTTTGTGGGTTTCGCACACACCTCATCTCGTATGATGCTGAGATGGCCCTACAGCGAAGCAGGGAGAATATTCTTGTCCTGATTGAACAGATAGGGACCCTAATGGCCAGAGAAGTTAAGTGATCTGCTAGACATTTTATGATCAGCAAGTGGTAGAAGGATTCCAGCCCATTTCTTCTGGCTCTGAGTTCAATGATCTTTTCTCCAATGTGCTGCCTTTTTTTCTTGTCTTTCTATTCCCGGAGAAGATAGATGTTCAGACTGCTTCTTAGTCACTGACTATGTTATTAGTAGTTAGGTACTGTAACATCTATCGTGTATTGGTCTGTCGACTTGCACTTCACTGAGGAATTGGGGTCTAAATTGTGGACTCTAGATTCAGAAAATTCAAACAGAGATCAAAAGATGAACATGAGCAAAAATTTGGGTTGCCCTTCCTTTTTTTTCTATAGGTGTTTCAGGTCAGTTGGTGGCATATGCCTTTTATTCTCCATCTCTTTGGCTTTGTGGAGAGTTTACTTTACCAGGCCCTCAGGCTTTGGGAAACACAGGCAAAGATTGGGCATGCCCAGGTGTGGAGACCTTATTGCTCAGGTTATAAAAGCAGGTGAAGCATCATCTCCTCCACTTGCAGTCAGTGGGGGATTATAGGGGATTAGAATATTTAAAGCCAGTTCTTGGGGTTTGTGTTTAGGAACAGTGGAGTGGGAGATGTCCTGATTTGAGGGAGCAGGATCCAATACAAAGGGCTTGGAACCTGACAGTCAAGCCAGTCGACTCTACTGGCCTTCATCCAGCATAGGTTTCTGGTGGAGGGAAGGAAGGGAGAAGAGTGGGGGGCGGTTGGAAGAGGAAGCATTGTTCAGCTGTCCTCAGTCAGTGTACTGTGTAAAAGGGGGGGACCTTTGTTGTGGCTGCAATACCCACTGAAAGCAAAACGAAACCTTGAATTCATGGCACACGCTCTGGGTTCCCTCATAAGACATTTTCAACTGATAGTCGAAGCACCCACCAGAAGCACATGGTAGTGTTTCCCTCACTCTGTGTTTGTGTTTGGTAAAATCATTGATTTACTGGGCAACTGAAAGGCCAAGAGTTTGTGGGGCCAATATGCACAGTTTAGCAAGACGGTTTAAACAGGCCTGAAGAAGTGTGTCAATCTAACAAGAAGCAGGTTGCAAAAGACGTTTTGGAGCATGCTCTCGTTTCTAGGGGCTTCTTTCCCGTGGTTTGACTCCAACCACTCTGTTCTGATTCATCTGTATGGTAGCCTCAGAAGCTCTTGAAAACCAGGTGGCCTCACTCAGGGTCCTCTTCCCTCTGGCTCCATTGCGTGTGTATGTGTGTGTCTGCACACGTGCGTGTGTGAGCTTGACAGAGATACATGGGAGGGGATTGCCAGTCTCCCGTATCTGGGTAGAGCCTCATACCCAGTGACAAGGCTAGTTAATAAGATACAGTTAATAACTCTTAATATCTCCGTGATGTCAGGAAGCTTGCCTCCAGACTGGTGCTTCATATTCATTGCGTAAAGGACCATAATAAAACAGATACCTGAAGGAAGACTTCAAAAGAGTTTAATCTTTGAGATTCCTAAAAGGACACTTTCTTAAATGGTTTTTCAATGTGAAACTTAGTTCATACTCCCTTTTCTGTTCATCATGTGAAATAAATGTGTGCACAAGACAAAATATAAAACTGAATGTTGCCGGGGCTGTCATTGTCTGTGTTTCTGAGTGAATATTGTCTGTCCTAGAGAGCTGGGCATGGTTACTTGTTTGTGCCATATGGCAGTTAGGCAACGTGGGGTGATAGATGTGTTCTAATGGTTTGGCTATCTGGGCAAACACACCTGGAAACGGCCTAGTTGAATGATCCTCAGTAGCTGTTTATGGGTATAATAAAGCCTTAATTGCTGAGTAGAAAATGAGCCTTCATTTCTGAAGACATTCTTCCTTTGTTCTCCACTACCATGTAATCCATCCATGTCCTATGTTATATATGTTCAGGTTGATCAACACTCTATTTCATCACTTCCGGTGGAAAGATTCGACTTTTCCTTAGAGTTACTCAGAATATATAAGTAAATATATATATATATATATATATATAAATGAAACATAAACAAACTTCAACATAAATATCATTATGAGAACAAGTTCTATATAATAAAACTGTTTTCATGACCTCACCACAAACCTATACTAATGCTAATTGTTAAGGTGAGCATAATGAATATGTTGAGAGAGAAATGATTTGCTGTTTTTTGGTGTTGTTTTTTTTTAAGTAGTCTCCACACTGTGGAGCCTAACATGGGTCTTGAACTCAAGACTCTGAGATCAAGACCTAAGCTAAGATCAAGAGTTGAATGCTTAACCGACTGAGCCACCCAGGCATTCCAGAAATATTGCTGTTTTAATGTGATATTTTTGCAGGCAGTTGCATTTGAAACCCTAATCAAAATTAAATTTTGTTCAGGCACTGTGATTGGCTTTTCAGATTTGGGGATTTTATGTCATTTTTAGTTGTGGTTGTTGGAAGATTCGTTCTGACTATTGGTGCTTGTTTGGGGAGGGGACTATCAGGTTATAGAAGTGTGGAGCAGGAAAGATGGATGGAGATCACCTGTGGTACCCAATCCCATATCCAACCAATTGATGTTATAGGTGAGGAGATTAAAATTCAGAGAGGTGGATTCCTTTATCCGTGGTCCCATAACATGTTAGTAAGTGAACCTGGACAGGAACCCAGGCTTCCAGCCCAAGGTCAGCCAGTTTCCCCCTGGCACCAGCTTTGAAACACTGCCCATAGGCATCCTGGTGAATGCTGAGGAAGGTACCTCTTGTTCCCTATGGCCTCTTCAGGCTTGTAATGCCTCTTCTTTGGGTCTCTGGATCTTTGCCAGCAGTAGGGGGCCCTAGGGTGAGAGGGAAGCAGTAAGATAAGAAAGGAGGGAAGGGGAATGATGACCATAGAAAAGTGTCCTGTGTCTCTAAAACAATGAGATAGACTGTCTCTTGCGACCTGCAGAGGCTCTCTGATGGCCATTTCAAAGGCAAGGGTCAGAAATGCTTTGAGCAACAACCAGCATCATTTAAATATGCATTCAGCCTTTCACTGTGGTGTCTTTGAAAAACAGTGCAAAACTGGATGAAAAACTCTTCATTTCTGTGTGAACACATCAGAGACATGAACTTGAGGGTGCTGAAGAATTGTGGCCTTTTATTTCTGGTATATTTATACATGCTACTTATGTCACCATGGCCAACCCACGTAGCATAATATATAAAGGAAGAGATCTGTTTTGTCATTCTAAAAAATAATTGTTAGATGATAAGGCATTTAACATGAAATTTTCATAAAACCAAATTTCAGGTTTTTTATTTTTTTTTCAGCTCTAATGGATATCCCTGTGATTAGTGAGTTGCTTCCACTGAGACCTTTAGGGAAACTCATAAATATTGATAAAAATGTCTTGAGGTTCCATAATTCCTCTCCAGCCACATGAAGAAGATGTGTGATAATTAGTCTATTTGTTAAAAGAGCAAATGAATGAATGAATGAATGAATGAATGAATGAGGGAATGCTCAGGAGTTAAAAATGGCTGACTAAATTAACAGAGATTGGGCTGCTTTGAAAAAAAAAAAGCATTTGGCAACATTAGCCTGATGTTATTTGGTAGACACAGTAAGGTACAGTATGCATTACTAACCTCATTAAGTTCCAAATAAAACTCTATACTTTACACCATTTCTACAAGAGGTTTTATTAGATTTCTTTAACTGGTGTCATATTTTTTGGCCAGGGCATTTTTAACCAGCTTCACATAAATAAAGTTCTATTTTGTCACCATGTCATAGTAAAATAAACTGCTTGTACTATGCATCCCTGCCAAAGCCAGAGCAGACGGGGAAAGGATATAAATGTGTCAGTATTCAGGGAGAGAAAACACATAAATGCACATGGCGACTCTCTTAACTCTGAGGCTCAGCGTGATACTAATTCATTTGGGTGACATTTAGAAAGCTACTCCCAACATAAATAATATATATATGGTGGGGGGTATCTGTGACAGACACAAAGTTGAAAAAAAAAATGGCCTGAAAGAACGCACATCAGATTTTACAGGTGCTCAGAACATTAATGTACAGTGATGGATGACCTTTTCGCTGAAGGTTGACATAATGTTGAATGGAATGTTTTGTTTATATCTGGTACCAAGTTTATTGACCAGCACCAAAGGGTAGAAATGAGATGGGATTTGAACACTCTCTACGTTTTTTTTTTTTTTTTGGTTTTTGTTTTTTTTTTGGTGTGGAAACTTTTCTATGTCCCACCCCCTCACAGGCAACAGTTCTATGTCCCACCCTCTTACAGGCAACAGTTCTTAAGTTGTTTCAGAGATATCACTCCACAAGATGGATTACACTGTTTAAAAAAAAAAAGAAGAAGAAGAATCTTAAGCCTAAGTATTCATTACCAGAGGTGTAATTTTTGATGGGTAAATATGAAAAATTAAGCAGAAGAGGTTTTTTTTACCACATTTATCATACATCTTTAATCTTGGTTTGTCATCTCTAATGTGTCTACACTTAAAATTCCCATGATTAATGGTGAGTTACTACAGAGAGTGCCTGTAGATAAAAATCACAAAATCCAGAAATGTAAGCGATTAACAAGTCAGCCAGGCCATCTGAATGACAGCATAGACTTGTCCCCACAGTGCCCTTTCCAGTATGTAGAAAATGGAGTTATGGTGAAAAATAGGAAAAACTTTTAGTATCAATCTGAGTGTTAATTTCCTTTCATCACTAAATAGGAAATTATCACAATACAAAAGTAATCCCTTTGGGAAAATTTTCCAAGTTCGTAGCATAAATTATTTCTTTCATAATGTCAGTCATTATACCTAGTTATTATAACCTCTTGAGCAATGCTGTACAGACTTCTTTCTTGATGGTTACACCTTACAAGTTAATTTTACCGTGTCCATCTTTAATCACTTTTTGTTTGCCCGTTTGTTCATTCTTTCATTTTTATTCATTCATTCAGTAAGTATTTTTTGAATGCCTACACTGTGCCAAGTTTTGAGGAAGCTACAAAGATGCATCAGACAAGGAACTTTCAAATGGCTTAAAAAGTAGTAGAGTAGATAAAACAGGTGCAAAAATGCCACAAGTATAAGGTAGAATGTGATCCATATCCTTGGAAAGTTACCAATAGTGTTGGGAGGGGCAGATGTAGAAAGGTCTTTAGTTGTTGCTGGAGGGCTCTGGAAAAACCAGTATTTGAGGCTGCTCCTAAAGGATGCCTAGGATTTTGTACTCCAGAGAACAGGATAAAGTAGGGGAAAGCCATTGCAGTCATAAGAAAAATGAAAGAAGGCAGAGAAAGGGAGGAGTGAAGGAAGCAGAAAATAATGGAAACATAAGTTGGGGCCAGAGCAACAAGAACTTGAGAGTGCAAGCTAAAGATTTGAGGCCTTCTTCCCTAGTTAGTAAGGGAGAACTTAAAGTCTGTAGCATGTGAAACAGACTTGATCAGAACTGTGCTGAGAAAGAGCTCTCTAGGATGGGATGGAGGAAGGAGACCAAAGGTGAAGTTGAGAAACCTTGATGAGAGAGGAGAGAATTCCTATGAAAGAACATGGAGGAAGAGGAGGCCAGTTTCTACAGTGAGTAGAAACATGAGACAGAGGTCAAATCAGAGGATCAGAGACATTTTTTATTGGGGGGATGATGCATCAAGATCGACCTTCAGGTTTCTGCTGTGTGACTGGGACAGTCAGTTAAAAATGGGAGCAGGTTTAGCAGGGATGGAATGACAAATTCGATTCTGGACACCAGTATAATAATCTGGTTCTACAAGAATCATTTTGTAGACATCTTTGAATCCCTAATCTCTAACAAAGTGTGGATGCTGAATAAAGTTGGAATATTATTTAACAGATTACCCCAAGTGAAGATATGCAGTTGGAAAATTGAGCAATACACAATCTGTTTCCTCTCTCTTCACAGTGTTTGGTACATAGGAGACACTTAAGCATGCATTAAATATCTAATAACTTTTCATTCTTAACCATATTTCATATTATTATATTTATATATTTATAATATATAATATATAATAAATATATTTCTATATTTATCAAATTTCTTAATAAATTCCTCTATCATGATAATTTCCAAAGTGATAGATTTATACCCTCTATTCTCTGTCAGTACTGAACACAATATTCAAATTATATGGTCTTATGCTGAGAAAATTTTTATGCCAAAAAACTTTGTGCCAAAATTGGTTTCTGCTAGTAAAGAACACTAACATTTAGTTATTTGTTTGCAATACAAAATAAAGAAAATTATCTAAAAGTTTTCTCTCTGTTAGCTTTGTCATCTGTTGAATATTAGTTTTCATTAAGCAAGCATTCACATTTTCCTCTTGGAGCTAACCACTTACAAACTTTTATATCTTGTTGTGTTCTATTTTGACTTTTCCTTTGTATTCCATATTTCTGACGTTACATACGCTTTAAGGTTTGTGACTCAATTTTATCAGTTGTTTACACCGTATTCATGTTATGAACAATATGAATCTTATGGGTTACAAAATAGAGATATTAATACAATCTTTGTTATTTAGTCCAGCTGTTATTTATACAAAGTAGCCCAAAAGTATCCTGCCATATTTGTGTGAAGTTCACAAGACGACTAAGAAACATCTTAAAGTTGAAGCACATTGTTGATTAGTAATAGCTTATAGTATGTCTTGTTATCATTACCCAAATATTTTCTGACATTCAACCCCTGACAACCAAGAGCAGTGTTTAGGCATGGACCATAATACAGTAAATTGACACTTCAAAACTAAATAGATAGAGGCAGAGAAATAATAGCAAAATGATAAAAATCAAATTCCACAACACCGCTGAAGGATCCAGAGAACACTGGGTAGCCACAGCTTGGTGATAGATGAGTAACCAGATCTAAATGTTCTGTAAATACTGTCATTTGAGAGAAGTGTTTTGTTTTGTTTTGTTTTGTTTTAATATCCTGTTCTTCATACCTGAAACATGACAACTTAGAGAATTAGTCCAAACTGTGGAAGGTATAGTTTTTTTGCCCAAGGCCATGCACTTGTGACTGGATAAAAATGGGATTCATTTGTTTTGTGTTTTTGGAATTTGTCTTTTTGGGATTTATTATTATGATGTTAAAGAATCTCTGTTTTTTTGTTTTGTTTTGTTTCTACCCTTAATTATTATAGCACAGAATTTCCAAGAATTGTCAGTTTGAACTTCAATATCTAGAAAATGGTAGGACTTCCTAAGGTCCAGACTTCTTTAGTCTACAATTTCTAAGCCTGATGTCACTTCTGATTATTTAGGGTGAAAATTCCGCCATTTATTTAGTGAATAATTGCATGTGATAATATAAGAGTAAAATTAAGAAAGAATTCCAACTTTTAAGCAACTTATCCGTAGAAATTATAGGCATAGAGTCATGTAAATATAGGAATCCTTAAGAACATCAAATAATGAACTCCCCCAATTGATACTCTATTTCCTGCTTCAGTAGCTGTACTGACAAGAGCAGAAAGGAAGTAGACAGTCATTCATTTCATTGTGGTTCTCTATTATTGGTCCAAGTTTACCCTGCATTCATTGTACCTGCAGTAAGACTACCTAAAGCATGGGCAAAAATGAAGCCATTGCAGGTTCCCCTGCCTACACTGTATGGAATCAGTGAAGCATTTTGTGGAATTCTAGAATGCTGTCTTAGGTGATGAAACCTGGATAACTCAAAAGCCCATATCAAAAGCTCCAAATTTATTCTATTTTTTCATGTAAAATTGTGTTAGATATGCACAATGGCAGATTAAGATTGATCTGTCAGCCAGGTACAGCATTTGTAGGAAGTGTCAGGTTCCCCCAGCCATCTATTTCCACAGTAGGGAAAAACAGGCTAACACATGGAATTGAGTAAGTGTGTTTGGTGTGCCTGGGTTTCATTCATTTATTTGTTTATTCCTTCACTGATTTATTCTCCCATTTATCCTTTCACTCATCCATAAAAAGGTATCCAGAATTTATTATGTTAGGAGTCAGAAGATGAGTAAGATAATTCTTGTCTACTGGGACACACATAAATGAATATGATATAATGTGATTTTTTTCTGTAATGGAATTAATATGAGCAAAATGTTAAGGGGAATGGAGAGAGAAAATACCCTGGTAGGATAGGATTGTGGAGAGGCTTTACAGTGTAAGTCAGTGATTCCCAAATGTTGTTCCCTAAACCCATGCCTATCCAAAATGGAGTCTTCACTGGTTTGTGTCAAATAAGAAAAATAAAGAATACATCTTAATAAGATTAATTCTGATCAGCTTAAATAACTGTCATTCTTAAGATTCTGTCCTTTCTACTTCTTTGCTATTAAAAATTCCCTTTCATGAAATAATTGTAAGAGTAGATGAAGGTAATTTTTAAATTTTTCTTGTTTGGCAATAAAAAGTTTGCAACTCTATGTTAATCTTCAAGATTTTTAAAAAAGATTTTATTTATTTATTCATTTATTTATTTATTTGAGAGAGAGTGTGCATGCACGAGTGGGGACAGGGAGGCATAGAGGGGGAGAGAGTGGGAGGGAAAGAATTTCAAGCAGACTCCACACTGAGCACGAAGCCCGATGCAGGGCTTGATCTCATGACCCTGAGACCATGACCTGAGCCAAAACCAAGAGTAGGATGCCCAACCAACTGAGCCACCCAGGCGCCCTTGTTAATCTGCAAGATTAAAAAAATTTACTCATCTGTGAAATGTTAGTTTAGAAACCATGTGGACAATATTTGGGGTGGGCCTTTGCTTTGGTTTCCATGTTTTCCAGATCCTGGCAACAGTTAGAAACTACTAAATCCAGGTAGCTTTTTTTTTTCCAAGAAGTAAGACAATCTGAGAATCTAATTAGTTTTAAAGAGTGGAAAGTACCTTCACAAAGTCACCATTGAACAGACTTTTTGGCAAGCATTCCTTTACTCTTCTTTGTCAACACATGGTGCTCTACTACAGAACTGACCCGGGTTCAATATCAGGAACAGAAAATTTTGTGGCATGGGCTAATTCCTGCCTCCATGAGATATATTTCTGCAATAAGTGGATTTGTTCGTGCTTCTATCATAATCATAAAAAAAACTCCAAATTCATCTGCCTCATTGATAAAAAACCATTGGCCTAGGGAGGTTTCCTAACATCTACCACTCATCTGAAAAGCCAAGAGTTTTCCTCACTGTGATCTGCACCCATGGTGGAACCCTCGAGATGTAAGCAGTTGATTACAAGTCTCACATCCAGGGCTCTGGTGTATGCAGGCAATAAATATCCAAACGAAAAGGGTAGGCCCCACAGCCAGGCATGTGGGTCCTAGGCATGTCCAGTACAGACTGGAATTAAGAGCAGTAAGTATATCGTGAATGGGATAATTTTACTCTGCATTGCTACCAAAATGCCCATTCTTACCCAATCACAAGGCAGAGTATTTTAAACAATGTGAGCATGTACAGTAATATTAAAAAAATTTAACTGTTTTTATACAAACACACACATAGTTTATTTGTATAAATCTCAGACTCATTTCTTCCAAGAGACTGGCCTTGTCTCTATTTCTGGACAGAAAATAGTAGCACACAGTTGGCATTGTTTTGCTTCTTCTTGCTTCAAATAAAACCCATAGCTCAACTGGATAGTTTTGCAATGGCTAAATTTTAAGTAGAACTAGCCTATTTTCTTAGTGTACCATGATTTGCCTAAAATTTAGAATTACAAAATATTACAAGAGGGAATGGGATTTTAAAGGTAGTTTTACAGTTAATTTAAGTTTCAAGAAATAATCTTTCATTCAATCATGGCTTTTTGGGATATCTTAAAGATCAAATAAACTTTTCCCTTCATTTTGAGTTTGAGGAAATTGAGGCCTAGAGAAAGGTAAGTGATTTTTTCAAGAAGGTATAACCAAATCTAGACTATATCATCTTTTTTTTTAAGATTTATTTATTTATTTTGAGAGAGAGAGAGAGTTCATGCAAGGTAGGAGGAGGAGAAGAGGGAGAGGGTAGGAGAGAATCTGGAACAGACTCCCTGCTAACCACTGAGCCCAACCTCACAGCCCTGAGACCATGGCCTGAACTGAAACCAAGAGTTGGACACTCAACCAATGAGTGCCCCCCCAGCACCCCATAGACTATATCATTGTAATAGCAATTGAATTGTTTTAACATTACTACATTTTAATTGTTTGTTGATGCTTTTGCAAAACAATTCTTTGCAAAAAAGTTTCTTCCTTGCACAAATATTCAGACAAAATAAATGACTGTTTAATGGACAGGTTTGTGGATAAGGGAAGTCCTATTTCTTTTATTTGCTCCAGTGACATAGCTAAAGTAATTCATAGGGTTTATACATTAGTAGACAGCTTGACATTTGGGATGCAGACAGTTGCAGTGATTCAGAGACAGTACCGTGGAAAGAGTAGTAGAAATAATGGAACTAGTCAGCAGTTCCCAAATTCCCTAAGTTATTTTTATGTGTTCTCTATTTTAAGTTATTATATTGCTTAAACCCTATTTCTGAACACAATTATTGATTGCTTAAAAATATAGGCTATATATCTTGGTAACAATTAGCTTTTTTTTTTTTGTAATGGCAAGAGATAAAACAAATTATTGCTCACGTAGTACAGTTTGAAAGGAGAGGGGAGATAGCATGGTGTGCAGCTTTGCCACCAAAACATTGTCTCTGAGACCGAGAGAAGGCTGCCTATGTAGGGTGTGGGTAGATGGGGTTGACTTCAGATTGCCACCTTTCTCCTTCTGCACAGTGAAGGAGTAAAATATGCTCACAGTGTGGTTTCAGCAAACAAAGTTGAAGAAATCTTAGGTTTAGGTTATGGAGCCTTGTATTTGGGCTCCTACAGAGCTGTTGTGGTGGAATGTTCTTTCCTTGCTGCCTAGTTGGAATATCTTTCCATGCTGTATGACAGTGGTGAAGGGACTCAGGCTCTGATTCCTGGAATTAATGTGTTTTTCCAGAAAATAAGAGAGAGGCAGGAGGTCCAGTTGGCCCATTTCTTCAAGTAAGAATTTACAAACCAAATAAATTTGATTTTCCCCTACAATGAGAATGTAAATTGAGAGTTTAGGTTGTGGGGTAAGTTGTTGCTAACCTTAAGTCAAGCAATTGATTAGTCTAACAGCAGAAAGTTAGTATTTCCTACATTGTCCTAAACTAGAATGCAAACTCCTAGTGGCCAGGGACTGTGTCTGTTTGTTCACTATTTGTATCCCCGAAAACATGATGGGATCCATGTGTTAGTCTACTAGGGTGGCAGTTACAAAAATACCATAGACCCAGTGACTTAAATAACAAAAATTTCTTTTCTTTCTTTCTTTCTTTTTTTTTTAAGAGAGAAAGAGTGGCATGGGGGCGGGGCAGAAGGAGAGGGAGAATCTTAAGCAGGCTTCATGCCCAGTGCAGAGCCTGACATGGGGCTCAGTCTCACAACCCTGAGATCATGACCTGAGCCAAAATCAAGAGTCAGACAATTAACCGACTGAGCCACCCAGGCGTCCCCAGAAATTTATTTTCTGCAGTTCTAGAGTCCAGAAGTCCAAGACCAAGTCCACAGTTGGTTTTTGGTGGCACCTCTCTTCCCTGCTTGTAGAGAGCTACCTTCTCACTATGACCTCACATGACCTTTGGAGAGAAATCTCTGGTGTCTCTTCTTCTTCTTACAAGGGTATCAGTCCTATCAGATTAGAGCCCCACCCCATGACCTCATTTAACCCTAACTACCTGTTTAAAGGCCCTGTCTCCAAATAGAGTCACATTGGGGGTTATAGCTTCAACATATGAATTTTGGGAGACACAATTCAGTCTATAACAAGCTAATAAATTTTATTGGGTAAATGACTGAATAATAAATGGTGTTATTCAGTAATAACACAAAAGTGAACGATGATATGTGATTTTGTAAAGGTATCTTGTAGCAAATTCCTTGATCCAGGGTTTCCCCAACGTGTTCTATGGGATACTAGTCTCTCAAAATGCTCTGTGAGAACAGGATTTACATGGTTTAAATAAGTTTGCAGAACTCTACATACTACATCTGTTTCATGGAGAGTGAGATTATCCATTTTCATATTAAAGTTTCTGAGAGGTACTACAGAAAAGAAAGTTATTTAACTATATTTAACCCAAAAGTTTCTCTCACATATTGGATACAGAACCTTCCCTCTTTTTTCTTTCTTTTTTTTTTTTTTTTTTTTAAGAAACCTGTTGCTATTTGCCCACTTTGGAAGATGCTTCAACCCATGCTGAAGGGTAGCATCCTCAAGGCTGGTGGGGTAGATCTCTAATTTATCCTGTTTTCCATTTAACATCTCAACTCAACTCAGACTCTCAGAACATAGGAATCTAGAAATAAGCGTTAATATATAAATTTAAACTTAGTGTCATGGCAATAACAATAAAAAGTAAAAGTTTTGTTAAGGAAAAAGTTGATCCCATAGATTATGGAAATGAGGATGTAGAGGGGGGAAAAGGGAAGGGGTGACAAATTCCTGAGAAAGAATACTGGAGCTCATGTGAAAGGTGACTTAACCTTTATTGTGCTTTAAAGACAAGTTTAAAACTTGTTTATTTTATTTTATTTTTTACTTTATTGTTAAGCCAATGCGGGGCTTGAACTCATAACCCTGAGATCAAGAGCCAGATACCTAATGGACTAAGCCACCCAGGAGCCCCTAAAATTTGTTTTAAACTGGTTGGTTTACACACTTGTTCACTTTCTAACTGACTTATCTTATTGCATGATATGAATTTAACAACCTTCCTTGAAATCATACATATAATTTTAACAGTACATAAAAGGCATGTCTTGGGGTAAGTGTCCACCACCAGAATCAAGAGAGTGAAGACAATTACATAGATGACTTTGGTCAAGGTCGCAATTTCTTACATTACATGTCAAAAAATGAGAAAAGGATTTTGCAACTGAGAGTAGAATACTTTTGATTGTGATGATTGAGACAACTCCCTATCTCTCTTTCATGATAGTCTTATGGAAAGAAAGTTGGATGATGGACACTGGCCGCTGATAGAATCTACAGCTAATTATGGGCTTAACCAGAACCCATTGCTTTATCTATCTGAGCCTCGACTCCCTTGTTTGTAAAATGTGGGGGTTTGGACAAGATGATTTGTCAGTTCTCAACCTGTTATGACATTCTGAGACTTTATCCTTTAGATCAAGTGTTGTCAAAGAGATATATAATATAAATATATATATATAATATAAGAACCACATATCTAAGGTCAAATTTTCAAGTAGCCACATTAAAAAAATAGAAAGGAAACAGTGAAATTGATTATAATGTTTTTTATTTAATGTAATTAATTAAAAATATCAACTTATCAACATGTAATCAATTAAAAATATTAATGAAATATTTATTGTCTGTTTTTAATACCAAGTTTTTAATATTGATGTTTATTTTATACCTATAGCACATGTCAATTCAGACTAGCCATATTTCAAGTGTTCAGTTGCCATTCAGGCTAGTGGCTATCATATTTGGCTGCACAGCTTTAGACTTGCAGCCTTAGAAAGGCAAACTTTTCATCACTTTTGGATACCTAGGAGTAACTTTACTCTGCCTTTCAGTGTTATTAAATTATGCTCTACTCTATGTCCAGTTACTTCTATTATCTTCAAGCAGGTTTTTATTAAATGATTATTAGTTTTTTCCTACCTCTTTTTCTCTTGTGACTACAGAATAGTTTTCTTTCAGTACAGATTTAACAGTTACACCAAACTAGCTGTGATGGATTTGTAACTTATCCTCCCTGAGAATGACAAGCTTAACTGAATCCACTTGTATTCTAATTTAACATCTGAACTCATGCTACTATGTATATCTGAGGAAAGTATATAAATCTATATACCGGATAACTTTAAAAATTTATTGTTTTCTGACTTGTAACTTCCCAGCTGAATAGGATAGCAAATTTTCAAAATTGGAGCCTTTGACTTTATATATGTATTCTGCATACCTAGACATGTCATACATAAGGCAGTACTTATGGCTGTGTAGAGAATTCAATATGTGCATGACATAGATTTGAAGTCATACTTGCACACCTCACAACTGGGATTTCTAGACTGATTTGTCCACACTTCCAACAGAGTTAAAGCTCCTTCATATTAATACTATATATTTTTCTGTACTCTTGTAAAATATTCATACTTTTAAGTAATGATGGTCCCTTCTTAGAGGAAAACTAAATACCTAGTTACTAATCCAACATTCCCTGAGAAGCTTTCACTATTTATTTCCACTACATATTATTTAAAATAGAGTAATGCCTAAAATGTTAAAAAAAATAAAAAATAAATAAAATGCGTTTTGGGTGCAGTACTCCTCTAAGTTTTAAAAACAGTCCCTTCTAAGAGGAAAAATGAGTATCAGGTTACTAACCCAATAAAACCTGAGATGCTTTTGCTGTATATGTTCAGATATATATCGTTTAAAGTACCCCCTAAAATGTGTTTTCAATGTCACATTTGAGAGAGAAAATATATGCAGGTGACCAAAACTCTCTGGTTTTAGTGGCACAAAAGTAAATCAGACCTAAAATATCATCAGATGTGTATGTCTGTATATGAGAGAGACCATTTTGGAACAGTCTGTGTCATGCATTTCAGAGCAGACATGGTAAATCATCATAAGCTGAGGACCACCACTGTGTTTGTGGAGCAAAAACCTAGCCTTTCTTTGCTGGATAATAAATGATTGCAAGACTGGAAAGGAGTCATATGTTTCAGACTGGCCAAAGACAAACTATCTTTGAATCCAGTCCTCTTAATTCACCTGTACACATCCCACATTATTACTCAGGTGCTAAGCAGAAGTGCCTTTTGTCTTCAAGGCTGAAAGACCCTTTAGTTTAAATTATGAACCTTCTCTGGCCTTCTTTGAGAAAGTAAAATAAATGCTGTAGTGGTTACTAGTTGTAAAAAGTTGTTAAAATACACAAGTTCTGCCCCATTTCCAGTGAAATGCTGTGACTTAAGAATGCCTGTTTATTGTTACTTGGTGTGCCGCTGAGCTATGCAGGTAAATGTAATTGGATTCTCTTTCCCATTCCTTTATGCATTTCATTATCACTTCTGGGCTGTTTCAAAAGGTGAGAGTTGAAACAGCCTAAGACTAAAGTACTAAGTAACTTTTAGAAACGGTTGTGGAGCATGTGGGGTGCAGTGGGGAGGGTTGGAGGGTATGGAATAAGTAAGTTGTCAGCATTTAAAAAAAAAATATATATATATATATAACGAAAGAGAAATCATTTTTAGAATGGGGTTGTAACAAGACAGACTGAAAAAGTTGCAATATTCTGCCAAATAAACACATATAAAGTATTAAAATATGGACAGTGCACAGATTGGTTTGTGTTAATAGCTCATTTCCATTATCTGTCAAGTTAGATTTCATGCTCAGGCCAAGACACGCGGACAGCCTGGAGGTATTATTAAGATTACAGGGGTGGGCTATCTTTCATTGGGCTGCTAGGCTGGACAGTTGTTGAGCAAAACCAACTGTTACTTGGATTTTAATTAATTAGACATTTGAGAATTGTGACAACACGTGTGAAATAATGATTTATGGAAGAGAAATTTCAACTATTCAGTATTTCACAGGTCTTTTTCTTAATGACAATTAAGTCAGGCAGGCAGATGCACGTATAAAATAGAAGTTTTAGGGGGCATATGTTAATGTCATTGAAAGATTTAAAAACACAAATGCAAAGCTTTTGCTGGAGTTATTATCGCTGTTATTTACCTATGTGGTTGTATATTGATTGGCTTTAATAACTGATAAAATATAAATTTATTTATGGTACATTTAATTAAACTTAATGAATTACATTTAAAGGAACCACACACACTTTCTTCCTCCTACCTTAATAATGGCTATTAGCTAGTAAATACAGATATTACTTAGAAGCAAGAGGACTTGATTCTTGAATGCATCTATAATTTGTGAGATCCTAGACACTGTTGAAAGCTTTTAACTGGGTGTTTTAAAAATAAACTTGTTACTATATTAGTACACTGTAAAAATAAAGAAGTAAATTTGCATTTGTAAACTCGTTTCATATATTGATATTTATAATTGATAACATCACTCCACTTGTTTCTTGTTCTGAATCTAATTTTATTTTTATATTCATAACATCCTGGAGGTATTCACTAATTTACCTGATGCCTTTATCTGGCACTAATGGAAGCATAAATATTATTCACATCATAGGTACATCATAGATCTAGAGGGTATGTTGTTACCTTGCATATAGTTATACGTTCAAACTCCTAGATTTTGAATGGTGAAATTTTTTTCCAAGCTTTTTTTATTGAAAAATATTAGATATATTTTTTATTGTGACGAAATGCACATAAAATAAAATTTACCATCTTACCCATATTTAAGTGTAAAGTTCAGTGGCATTAAGTATATTCACAGTATTGTGCAACCACCACCACCATCCAGCTCTAGAACTCTTCTCGTCGTGTAAAACTGAAACTCTGTCCCCATTAAACAATCACTCTGAATTTCCTCTCCTCCCAGCCTTTGGCAACCACCATTCTACTTTCTGTGTTTATGAATTTGATCACTCTGGGTACCTCATATAAATAGAATCATACATTATTTATTTGTCTTTTTGTGACTGGCTTGTTTCATTTAGCATAATATCCTCAAGATTCATCTGTATTGTAGCATATATCAGAATCTCCTTCCTTTTTAAGGCTGGATAATATTCCATTGTATGGATATACCACATTTTGCTTATCTATTCATCCGTCAATGAACACTTGGGTTGCTTCCTCTCTTCTAGTCCCTGCTTTCTGTTCTTTTGGGTAGACGCTCAGAAGTGGATTTGCTGGATCATATCATTGAAATTTGTTTTAAACAGGCTAAAAATGAGATCTATCACTTGGGTACATGGTATCAATTCACATTTCTATCTCCTTTTGTAGCAATACTCCTAACTCCAATGTCTCTCACTTTCTTCATTAAATGAAGAGAACTTTCCCCATTACCCAGTAGTTTTGAAATCGTTATGGGAGCATTTTACAGGGGGAATGAGTCATTACCTCTGCTTATACTCACAGGTAGTCCTGAGGAACTAAAAAATAGTAATCCGGGTCAGAGGAAATAAGATTTTTTGTTTGGTTTAGTTTTAGTTTTTGGTTTTGGTTGTCCTGAGAAGGTTGATTGGTAAAGGCACTCCTAGTAAAATGACTCTGGAGAAACAAACATGATTCGCCTGTTCTTAGCAACTATACCAGGGACAGTATGAAAAGGAAAAAAATGATGATAAGGGATAATGTATTTTAGTTTGAAAATTAGAATTGATTCACACAACAAAAACTTAAGTGGGGTGAATCAGTTCCATGCAGCGGACCTAGTGTGAGGGCACTCAGTCTTTGTTCTGTGTTTTGAAGCTCACAGAAGTAATGCTCATGGTACTTGAAAAATGGCAGGAGATGGAAGGGGCTGGGACAGAGAAAACTGTGCAATTTATCATTGCTAGTGAGACCACAGGTAAATTCTGTGAGCTTAGAAATACTTTACAGATGTGCAGTGCTTTTCCTGTGTATCATATGGGGCAGCTGTCTTCACTTGTTCCTGCCTGTGACAGAGTGGGCCACTTGGAGACCCACCCTTCTGACAGATGGCTTTCTCCTCCGGCTGTATTAGCTTGAGCTGGAGAAGAGATCCCGTCACCATCTGCAGTGTGTCCTGGTACACAGTTTGCTCTTCTCCCATCATGGTTTCTCAAATCCTAACCATCTCCTAAGGCATAGTTATCTCCTCTAGGGAGTCCTCATCACACCTTTATCCCCAAATCCACATCCCGAGCTGAAGGCATTTTCCTTCCTCTGAAGTCTCATAACTGTCTGAGCACACTGTGGCTATGGATTTTTTTTCTGCTACTTATCCATGTGTCTACCCCTTCCACTAATGGCACGCTCTTGCTCTGGTTCATCCTGTCCCTGTCCCACAGAACGCTGGGCCAGGGTTCTACATGTGGACAGAGTTCAGGACATGATTCTGACCTTTGGCCCACTGGGAACAGAGTCCTAGACCTCTGGTCACTTTTCAGCAAGATTACCTGAAAAAGTAGAGGTGGACACTGTGGCTCTGTGATGTGATTGGAGTGGGATTAGGGCAGAGGTTGTATTTATGTGAATTTGGGGTTTCTGATGGAATTGAGGTATCCTTTGAAGAAAGCCTTTTCTTGCCAGTGACCTAAAACCTATCAGTTTCTTTTTCCCCTTTTTACTCCTTCCCTTATAAATTTAGTAGTGATAAATTCATATTTAATATAAAAGTCTATTACTGTATATTTTCTCTATCAATTCATCAAGCTTATTATCAAGAGGTTTTCTAGCCAGCTTTTTAAATGAAGGATACTTGCTAACTAGAAAGTAGAATCAGGAAGTCTAGGACTCAAGTCCAATTCTCGTTTCTAAGTCTTAGGTCAGGTACTGTGTGAGCTGCATGGAACCAAAGGAAACTGTATCACTGGGTTATCCAGAAGTTCCCTACAACTTCATGAAGACCAAAGTTACAAGGAACATGAGAGCTTGTTCTTATATTGCAGCAAAGCAGGGACCTCAAAGGACAGAAACAGCCCTCCAACAGGGTGATACTTTGGAAGAGTTCATTCATGTACTCTGACAGAAATTTCTAGATGTCTAAAATACGAAATGAAACAAACCAAATTATATTAGCTAAAATACCAGTTTTTAAAGTTGAGTAACAGTAAAGTATATAGGATAAGCATCAGGCACATGATTAGGTATGAGATATCAAATTAATACAGTAGGATGAAAATAGATTATGCTCCATGATTAAAGATGAGAAAAAGGCTATTAATAGACAAGAATGTATACATGAACGTCTTTCATCATGTAGTAGTTAAAAATTAAACCTGCTACCAAAAACAATGCAGCTGCTTAATCAAGGAAAGCAGACCTAGAGTAAATAATGGAGTATACTCATATTTAATAACCCATTTCAGTATTCAGTTACGGAAAACTTGACTCCTAACTTATCACAAGGTAAGTCTTGGTTTGACCTTAGTATGATTTGACCCTTCTGTGTCTCCATCATAAAAAAATTACTAATCATTCCAGGAATACCAAGAAATAAAGGTATAGAATGTAGTCTTTGTAACACTTACAAGGACAGTGAACTAAAGTCCATTTCCCAATGTAGAAAATTATTTAGGAAATCACAGAATCTCACAATTGGAAGGGACCATAGAAGTCACTTGGGAAACCTAACTGATGAATGACCCTTTCTGGCAAGTAGTAGTAATTCTGCCTTTGTTTGATCACTTCAAATGGGGGACTCATTCCTTCTAAGGTAGAAGTTCTCCACCAGAACCACACCTTTCCCCAGTCGCAAAAGATAAAGGAGGCAGGGCTCAAATTTAAATTTGCCCTGATACTGAAAAATACTATGCAGAAAAAACCACTATACCTCTGCACATAATATTGACATTTGAAAATTCCAAATTTAATGTTAAGCGGTACATGTGAGCCCTGTTTGGTGATTTATATCCCAAATACAGACAGAACTTAAAATATAGCCTGTCACTTGATTTCACAAAGATTCTTTGCTTGACAGAGAATAGACTAGTGTGACCAGGTTTGGCAGAACATATCAAGGGAAAAGAAAATTGCACAATCCTTGTTTTTACTATGTTATATTTTTCACCACAGCTGGTCTTGTTCTTCTCTACTACCCCCACCTCTCCACATTTTCTTTTTGTCCTTGCAGGAAATGAAAATCATAGCATTTGGTTGCATACTTAGGATGAATTACCCCAGATACTTTTCATTTATCTTATTTTCAGATGTGTGTGATAGAAAGCATAGATTAAAATAATTAAAATATGTTGTTTTTTTTTTCCCCAACATGTCTCTGAGACCAAGGTAAAGGACTCTTCTACCTCCTTCTCCACTAGGTGCCAGCACAGCTCTGCTCCCTGCTTTTGCATATTTCTGGAGATGGTTATTTCAGCCAGTTCTCCAGCCTCAATAACATGGACTTTGCATGTATGCTGTATTTTTGTTTGTTTGGTTTGGTTTGGTAATTTTGACTAAATTGGACCAAAAATATTCTCATTAGACTGGCTTTCTAACGCTAAGAATTTCCATCTCAAAAACTATTCAAGGTACGATGAATTTAAGTCCTTCTGAAAGCAAGATCTTTAATATTTAGTCCAAACTTTTGCTTATAAGCTCAGGATTAATTGTGAAAAAAATGAGTAACTGCCAAAATAATATAAATAAGTTTAAAATGGGATGGTATATTTCTAAAAGGAAGAACAAAATTTTAGATGTTTACCAGTTTTGTTAATTCAAGACTTAAGCTTCAACTGATATAGTTATTTCTTGTTCAGTGTTGTAAGTGTAATTTGATGTATCATTTGTTTTGCCTCATCTAATTGTGTTTAAAATTTATTTGAAAATACTCTTATACATTTCAAAATGAAGATAATGCTACCATATTTGCACTTTTACCTGCTGTAGCACTCTGTGTAATAGTCCCCCCAAATTATGCATTTAAGTACTTCAATGCTTACCTACTCTTAAAGTTTTCATTTTTAAATTTATTTCTTAAAATAAAACTTAAATTTTTAAATAATTAGCAGTTAATATTTTAAATACTAATGAAGAAAAGCATGTAAAATTATTTCGTGTGTTATATTTAATTTTGTAAATCCTAAGCTATATAAGAAAATGTAATAAAAATATTCCATGCCATAACTAAATATATATCACAGATTTTCCCCC
Source organism: Eumetopias jubatus (assembly GCF_037043125.1). NCBI lineage: Eukaryota > Metazoa > Chordata > Mammalia > Carnivora > Otariidae > Eumetopias > Eumetopias jubatus. Next base: position 59,807,821 of record NW_028274813.1, read on the forward strand.
TGAAAATACTAGCAACATCCATATTAATGTGGTGAAAGTATTTATTTAAGTGGTAGAAACTGAATGAGTCAAGATTTACATCAGAATTCTATGAATTTCAAATTTATGTGATGTAGTTATCTTAATAATGTAAGTTAAAGCTACAGTCAGTACAGTTGTTGCTGTCATTCCTATTATTTTAAATGTCAATATATAGTCAGAACATCCTCTGTACAATTTTGTGCAGCATAATATTGCAAAATGATGAAAGCCATATAATGTTGACTATTTAAACTCTCTGTTTAGGCTAATGGGATAGCTTGATTTCTAAAAATGTGAGACAATTTCTTTCCTCCGTTTTATGGCATATTACAGGGTCGGATCGCTGTTCTTACTGATCATACACATGATCGAAAAGATCACTGTGTGCTCCCAGAATTTGGTTTGATGCTACTTAGTGTCAATATTTTGAGCAAAGCATGGATTATTCAAATTTCAGTAACTTTCTGGACCTATGTAGATGTAACACATACTGCATAATTCTATTATTTCCACTCTTTTAATCTGTAGAAGTATTTTTGTGTTAAGAAAAAAGGAAAAAGGAAAGCAATGAAGTGCTGTTTAATCTGAAGCAGAGGTTTTTAAGTTCAGTCTCAGAAGCAAGATCAAATGACCTATCCAGTCATTCTATATCTGTAATTCCTTCACAGGACTTTTCTCGAGTTTCTCAGATCAGCCCAAATCCTGGTTGGAATACTATATTCTGTACTTTGTCCATTTTCAGTATCAGACAATCATAGTATGGTCAGGCTTCTATCCAACTTCAAAGATGGTCATCTGTGAGTTTGAAATTCTTTGTTGCTGTGAAGTTCAATAAAAAGATTTCAGTGTTGAATTCAACCCAGACCACAGAATCATTGTTTTTGATATGTTGCATGGGAAGAGATTATGTAATTGAGCTGCTTGCAACTTTGAAACTTATTTTCTTAAAAAAAAAGAAAGATCAGGCTATTAACTATATATGGCAATTAAAGGAAAGTGCACTGAATGTCCTGGCAACATATCACTTTTTTCTGTGTTTGATTTAGGCATCCGTAAAAGGACACCACCCATGCGCTTATAATTAAAATGCTGTTGTTTCCACCGTAAACTCCTTTTTTCAGGAGTTTTGGGTTATAACTCAACCATTTTTTAAAAATCCCAACCTACACTCAGATTAATAAATTTCTTTTTTCAGTCTAGAGAGAATTTTACTAAAAAGCTAATATCAATGTAGTTTCACTCCTTCAAATCTGGAAGAAACCAAATGAAAAAAATGTCAGTGGTTTCAAATATATTTTTCTTCTTTTTCAACTCCACACTAGCTTAGCTGTTTGGGGAAAATAATGTTTTAATGTATTCGTTCAAAGGTACTTCTGAGAGTGTTTGAAGTTGACTGAATTTAAGTGTAATTATGAAACTTTTGCAATAAACAGTTTAGAGTACACATTTTAAAATTTCTTGTTAAATTTTCTTTCTCTAAAACTGTGTGGGAAAGTAGGTGTGTACATAGTTGAGGTGATTTTTGAAGTCAATTTCAGGATACAGTGAAGAGCTAATGGAGGCACAGATCAGTTTTAGGAAAGTCTCAAATGAAAAAGGACCATGCGTGTAAAAAAGAAATGCAAAATAATCAGACTTCCTTATTTCTTACAGTTCACATTAGGAGCAAAATTGTCCGTGTTTTCTGTTCATTCATTGAAGATTTTGCTCCTTAAGTGTTGCAAACGGTGCCTGTTCGAAGTTTCCCGTGTCTTTTGAATTCATTTTTTCCCCTTTTGTGATATTCATAAAACACAAGTAGAGTTGCATATATACAACTTATTTATATATGTTATAAACACTGAATGCTTTCCCCTTAAAAAAATTCATTGATCTTTTTAAATATAAAATACACTTTTTAAAAAAGGCTTTTTCTTCCCCCAGACAATAAGAGGCAGATTGTTATGATGAAGGTGTGAGAAAGGAGACAGACGGGGGTTTGGGAGACTTGACAGAGCTCCAGGTAACCTGGAGGTGCTATGTCAAAAAGATTTAGGTGGACAACAAGAAAATTATGGGTATGAGAAAGAGGGACATAAGTTATGGTTACTTGACAGAGCCAAGCAGTGCTCATGAATATATTCTTTTCAGTCATATTGCAGTCAAACCCCTCATGAAAGGAAATATGAGTGATAAAGAACTCCTATCTACGTTTCCCCCCTCTGACTTACTGGATTGAAAAAAACAACAACAACCAAGATGTCCCCCTCTCTTCTTTTAAATAGGGAAACATTGTTTTCTAGTGTTTTTCCATAAATGAGTCTGATCACAAATTTAGATTTACTAAAAATTGTTACAAATTACCTGGGAAACACACAATTTTGCAACGAAACCTCACTGTAAGCAAATATGTTCTATGAAATTCCAGCTCTACACCAGAGATGTGTTTGAGAGTACTTCATTGATTACGAACAGATTCATAATTTAAGTAGTAAACTCTGTTAATGTATTAGATATGATTAGATTTGCAAAATTTTGGTTTACATAAAACTTTTTAGAAACACAAACTGAAAGTAGTGAATGACTATTATCTAAAGCACAAGAAAGTTAAATCTGAATATATTACAGGTGGTTCTATTTCAATGAAGCAACAAGAAAAATAGATTTCTGGTGTGATTTTTATGCATTTGTGTTCTAGTCATCATATATGCCATGCCTAATAGACACATCCCAACTTGACTGTTTTTCATCAGGTTTTTGTTTAGAAGTTTATGAGATTAACTGATTGCTAAGGAACCAAAATTTTTTCATGGTTGATCCTGTTTGGTCATTAAAATGAGTAAAATAACCAGATGTGATCTTGGTGATCAAGTTGAATTGCCTGTGCAGTGATCCAATTGATTGTTTGGCAATCATTTGTTCTTATGTATTGGAAAAAATCAATCAAGCAGAAGGATGTCTATTTGATCCCACATATAGACAAAGGCTTAGTGGGATGCAGACTGAGAAGAGGGTGACACAGATGTGCCAAGAATCATCCTGCTGCCCCTCCAGTGCTGTCCAGAGCTTGATAGTCTCCAACAGCGCTTCATCCTAACACACAAGGCGATCTTTCCCTTGTGAAGAGCATCTGGCATCAAGTACACCCGCCTAATTAGAGCCCTAGATCAGGAGACTTGGTCACCATCCAAAGGTCCACCATCCCAGGTCCACCCTGGGCCACGGGGACTTGGTTTGTTGGCATCCATGGGTCAATTTAAATCAGTCTAGGTATCCCTGGGAGAAGGCTTCTCTAAGAAAGCTGAAGTAAGGGGCGCCTAGGTGGCTCAGTCGTTTAGCGTCTGCCTTCGGCTCAGGTCATGATCCCAGGGTCCTGGAATCGAGCCCCACATCGGGCTCCCTGCTCCGCGGGAGGCCTGCTTCTCCCTCTGCCACTCCCCCTGCTTGTGTTCCCTCTCTCGCTGTGTCTCTCTCTGTCAAATAAATAAATAAAATCTTAAAAAAAAAAAAAGATGAAGTAAGAAAGGGTGCCATAGTAGGTATGTAGCTAACAACATGCTTTCAGTGGGTATGTTTGAGAAATTAATCTAAATCAAGAATAACAATGCAGACCTCATCACACCATTTTCCTGAGCACTCAAAGGAAAAACAAGCCAAACCTTATACTGAGTTCTCACCAAAATAATAACAGTAACAATAATAATAAAGTAAAACAATAATAATAATAAAGTGTCCTTTCCAGAAAATGTCTGAAATAGTAGATGGTCTTTAAAATCAAACATATTTAGTGAACCTGTACTTTTTTGTTATATACTTTTTTTTTTTTTTTATGTTCGGTTAGCCACTGTATAGTAAGTACATCATTATACTTGTGTTTCTTTATTTCTCAGCTATCCGTTAGAAACTCAGTCATCAAAACAACAACAAAGAAACCCTTTCCTCTGTACCATGAGTTTAGTTTTTGAGCATTTTCTATTCTTTCTTGCCTCACGGACCTTACATTTGTGGTGCTCTGTGCCGGCTTGTTTTGCTGGCTCCTTGCGCGGCTAGTTCTTTCTCCGTGGAGTATCTTATCGATAATGGCCTGTCCTCTCTGCCCTGTTACTCTATCCTGTCATTTTCGTTTGTTTCCTTCATGATCCAAAATTATGTTGACATGGCTTCCTTTCTGTCCTACTCTCCACCGCTGTATTTCCTTCATCCTGGGCAGTGCCGGATACTTAGGAGACGTAGAAAGAATCCGATGATCGAGTGCTGTCCTCTAACATTCACACACTGCAATTGCCAGTAGGCAGCCCCTGTCCGAAGGATACCCGTGTCACTCTCCACTCCACTGCCCCCAACAAGTCTGTTCCAGTCATTGGTTTTTTAGTGCTGTTAAGCAAAAGTATTTTTGTTTTTCCTTTTGCTTTATTTTGTCAGCTTTCTTCACTTTAGTCTGCTGTCCTTTGGAAAGAAAAAAAAAAAGGTCAGTCAGGGAACACCTGTCTACTCCAAATTAACCCAAGTGGGTACAACACTTCTGGGGGCTTTTCATTGGCCATATTCTTTCTAGGCACCCAAGACAGTGTGGGACAGTGTGCCTTCAACATCATTCCAGTTTAGTTAGACAGCAGTTTCGACAATGCAACTGTAGGGTTTTGTTCTGTGACAGGCATTCAATCAACCAACTGGCAAAAGAAAACTTAGCAGTACTTTGAACGGAAACAAATATTTGGCAAACTCTCTTGCTTTATTTTTTCTTTTGTCTCTTGATCTGGAATGTAATATCTGTCTGTCCTTGTACCATAGGAAGAGTTCTGGCTGTGTCCTCGTATCTCCAGTTACACTATTATAAATGAACCTCGAGAAGCATGAATATACATACGGCAGGGTGAGAAGACGTTATGCTCTGTTCTCCCCCTGTATAAGCATATATTAGGATTCTAAGTGAAAATCAAAGTTTGTAATTCTTCTCGCATATCAAATTGAGAAATTATACGATTTTCTTCTAGATAATCTAGAAGGAGAAAGTAGAAAAAATAAAATTTGTTTCAAAACTATCATATTGAAATTAAAAAAAAAAACAACCACCCAGTATGTACACCTATATAACTGTTCCTGGTATTCCTGTGGGTTAAAGAACAATGAAAATAGATCTAGTCTTACAATTTACCCATGCTCTGCGGATCTGTGGGTGAAATCCTTGGGAAAAGGTTCCCAGAGAACCTTTGGGTGATTTCCATTTATTTTGAGAAGTTCTGGTCTGTGATTTAGTTATCACTTTACGTTGTCAACACTTCTATCACAAATCAGTTACCAAACATGGAAAAATTGTCAGCGGCTTTGAAGGTTAATGCAGAGTGGTAGTAATCATTTAAAGGGCTTATCTATCTGCCTTGAGCAACACAGAAACTGAGAAAAGGCAAACAGTACAAAAGGTGGCCAGGGTTCGGGGAAATAGAGAAGGGATGTGGGCGCCGGGCTCATGAAAAGCATTCCAGTCTGTTTGGGTCCTTCACAAATCCTAATGAGATAATAGCTCATCCAGTCAAGCCCATTCCTTACGTTCAGGAAGTGCCACACAGCTAAATGAAGAAATTATTTGAAGAGGGATCATGATGGGTGTGGACTGTTTGTGATTCAGCTTGGAAGAAATGTAGATGTGAGTTTCTTTAGCCTAACTAGGATTGATTTTCCCTGATGGGGCTTTCTCAACTTCTGTGATTGTAGGCCTGTGGTTTGCAAAACTGATAGTACTGTTAGATAAAAACCCAGAACCAGTAGCTGAAGGAAATGTGAAATAACTTACCCTGGAGTGACTATCCCATTATTTAGAAACCAATTGTTTCTTCCTTGACATTGAAACCATGCAGAATTTCTACTCTTTAAACTTTTAGGATTCTCTAAGGTGGCCCTTGACTATCCACATACATTGTCTTTTAAAAGAAAATTTTAGATGATGTTTATTTTACAGACACCCCAAAATTTAAAATTGAGAAGCTGAAAGATCTGTGACTATACCTACTTGTTTTTGTTTCTTTGTTTGTTTGTTTGTTTTTTGGCAGTATCTCAGAATCAGATATAAAAAACATTTATCATGAGAGTGCTGGAGGGCGCCCCCCCTCCCCCCCGCCGCAGGTCCCGGCCAACCAGCTGTCTTTGCTAGATTTGCAAACAGTGTTTTATTCCGTTTCAAATATGCTACAGCCTGGTATATTCAAGGAGATGGCAATGAGGAAAACTTAGTTAAACCATCTAATCAATCAGATGTTAAACAATGACAATGAAATAATGTAGCTCTATCCACTAAAACATCATGATGAATGTAGATATTCAGTGGCTCCCATACGAACCTGTTTACTCCTAAAAAATAATTTAGTTCTCACTGATATGAGGAATTCTTAATCTCAGGAAGCAAACTGAGGGTTGCTGGAGTGGTGGGGGGTGGGAGGGATGGCATGGCTGGGTGATAAACATTGGGAAGGGTATGTGCTATGGTGAGCGCTGTGAACTGTGTAAGACTGATGAATCACAGATCTGTACCTCTGAAACAAATAATACGTTATATGTTAAAAAGAAGAAGAAGAAGAAGAAGAAGAAGAAGAAGAAAGCAGGAAGGGAAAAATGAAGGGGGGGGAATCGGAGGGGGAGACAAAGTGTGAGAGACCATGGACTCTGACAAACAAACTGAGGGTTCTAGAGGGGAGGAGGGTGGGGGGATGGGTTAGCCTGGTGACGGGTATTAAAGAGGGCACGTATTGAATGGAGCACTAGGTGTTATACACAAACAATGAATCATGGAACACTACATCGAAAACTAATGATGTAATATATGGTAATTAATATAACATAATAAAATAAAATTTAAAATACTACTAATAATAATTTAGTTCTCAGGGCTAACGAGAATTTTAGTGTGCACCGTCACATCACCTTTCACATAGCCCGGGCAAGAGAACCCCTTCAAAATGGTTACCATATTCAAGTCAGGGTTGGGAGACAGGGAGACCTCTCAAGTCAGGTTCTGAGCCCTGCCTGGCCACAGCTTGCTCCATGCCCGAATAAGTTGAAACAGAAAGATGTGAGGGATAGAGAAATTTAATTAAGATTCAAAATTATCCTGTTAGGAGATTCCTGTGAAACATTACAAGGCTTAGACAGAACAGTGTTCTGGATATAGTATGGGCAGTTAGAAAATCTACCCCAGCTGAAGGGTTTAGGATCCTGAATTGTCATTTGGAGGAGGCAGTGGTAAAAGAAGGAGTTAAGACTGGACTGAGAGAGGGGCGCCTGGGTGGTTCAGATGGCTAAGCGTCTGCCTTCGGCTCAGGTCATGATCCCGGGGTCCTGAGATCGAGCCCCACATTGGGCTCCCTATTCGGCGTGGAGCCTGCTTCTGCCTGTCCTGCTGCTGCTCCCCCTGCTTGTGCTCTCTCTCTCTCTCTCTCTCTCTGTCTCTCTATCAAATAAAGAAATAAAATCTTAAAAAAAAAAAAAGACTGGCCTAAGAGCATTCTCTAATCTCTTAAATTATCTTCCCTATTTAAAATATGTTGATAGAATTACTCAGGGTCCTGGTGACAGCCCTCAGGAGAAAGATGTTTTAGCTGCTGGGTCTTGCTCGCTTGCTTGTTTTTGCAGGGGGTAGTGCTGGGTAGGCAGTTTGAAGTACTTTGTGAAATGAAAGTCATAAAAATGAAAAAACAAGGCTCCTAAAATGGGAATAGTTCATAGAAAGCATAGTAGGTGCTTAACAAATCTTAATAAAGTATCTTAAACAAAGTGTTGGAAATAAAAGACCCTAAACATATAAAAACTTTCAAAATCTCTGCTGAGGGGTGTGTGTGTGTGTGTGTGTGTGTGTGTGTAAAATCTAATTAGAGAGCAAGAATGAGGATTTTAACAAGTATATTTTATAAACTAAAAGCAGAGAGTTCTACCACCTTCTTTTTACCCTGTAAGTCCGGGAGAATTGGAAGTTAAGTAGAAATGGCATAGGAACTAGGATCATTAATTTCAGTCAGTGGTTGGTGGTTGGTGATTTATAGCTTTAATATAAATGAAGAGTTAATTCCCAAGGGATGACATACTTTTAAATTTTTTTATGTCCCAAGGTAAACTAGATACAGATTTGGTGTAAGAGAGAATTTGAGTCTAAGAATTTTAAGACACTGGAAGGTATTGTTCAGAAAGTTGTGTAACTTACTAGAATTTGTGGGCTTGCTTTTGCTTAGATACTTTAATTATAGAGAGATTCACCTGCCTAAAGAGATTTATTCACCTTTCAACAAAAGTGTGTGAGGTCTCCTGGATTATAATCCAATAGTAAAAAGCATTTGCTTTGCCTGAGAGTCAGACAGCAGTTCTCTACTCCAGTCCTAAAAGATTAATAATAATGTAATTTCCACTTGTTATCCAAATAAACCTCTTTTTAAAGCAATTTGGGTTTAACCAAATATGGATTTTGAAAACACTGTTTTGGAACTTAAAAACCTAATTAAAGTTTGGTATTTTTCTAACTAATCTTTTTCCTTTATCCACTCTCCCTGAATGTTGGCTTGTAGTTAAAAGTAGTTCCTGAAGGCTTGCTTTCAACTTTCAGCCATGCTTATCAGCATCAGAGAACCTTCTGGTGCTAGATTATTGGATCCAAAAATCTCTGCACCCATCTTTACCATTCATTCCCTCTTTTGGTAATCAAAAGAATTGTAGCGAGTAAGGTGAAAAGAAAAAGGAAGCCCCACTGTGCTCTTTTTCCTCCTATCTACAGTGTTGACACAGAAAGAGAAAGCAATACTTTAATATTGCTGTTAGTTCCCTAATCAGGAAGCTTCCCATCCTGGGATCCAGAGGAAAGGACTGAACAGTTTCCTGACTCTTCTTGCTGAGCTTAGAGATAGTTCTAATGTGGTGGCGGGTGGATGTTTTAATAGTTTATTTCTCTGTTTGGTGATAGCATCTGCTTTAACTTTGAGTATCTTAGCAAGAACATTTTGTGAGGAATTATCTTCTTCAGTAATAAAAATAAAATATATAAAAATAAATACAATAAAAAATATCTGGATATTTTATAACAGAACATTTGAGAAAAAAACCTATGCAGAGTTTTTGAGAAGAGACAAAGGGATTTCGGGATGCCTGGGTGGCTTAGTCGGTTAAGCGTCCGACTCTTGATTTCAGCTCTGGTCGTGATCTCAGGGTCATGAGATGGAGACCTGTGTTGAGCTCTGTGCTGGGCGTGGAGCCTGCTTAAGATTCTCTCTCTCCCTCTCCCTCCCCCTCCCTAAAAATAAATAAATTTTTTTTTAAAGAGGCAAAGGGATTTCATTACAGTTGACCTCTCAAGATTAACAAATGGTTCTGCTGTGAGGCTGACATGCATCAAATATCCTGGTATTGGAAATGTCCCTGCTTTGGCACTAGACAGTTGCCAGTAGAACCTTAAATGAAGGCATGATTCCCACCAATTAGGAGTTTCTCCTGGAAAGCTGTAAACCAGATGAAGACTCATTTTTAGAATCCAAGAGTAGTCAACCCAGGTGAGGCTCTTGCTCACCTTCCCAACTTTGTAGACACAAACTAGGTATTTTCTAGTTCTGTCCTGTGTGAGAAACCATTGTTGAGTCATGCAGCTAATTCCAGTCTTAATTTTAGTTTCTAATTAGATCTAATTAGGGGTGTATCCTTATTTTAGTTGTTCAACTCCTGCTGCTTTCATCTTGGGATTTAAATTTCCATTAGAATAGCTACAGTAGGCTTTTGACTTTAACGTGATTTTATGTAATGCTACCAAACAACAATACCTAATATTTATTTAGTGCTTTTTTTTAAGCTCAAAGTATTTAATGTGCTTTTACTGATTTAATCCTTATAATATCCTGTGAGGAATATTAGAAGTAGGCCTTATTATCTCCATTTTATAGGTAAAGAAATGGAGTCACAAAGTAGTCAGGGAACTTACAAATATTCTATGAGTTCCAAGTGCACTCATGATGATTTTTCAGTTTTCCTGCCTCCCCTTCTCCAGGGACCTTGTTGCCTTGCTATATACTATAAATACATTATACAGAGTATAGTTTTACTATTCTCAGGCCCATCAAGTTTAATGGGGTAGCCTGGCATGGTTCCTAGAGCAGGATCATGTACATGATAAATATTACTTTATAAGATGATGTATTTTGGCTTGAATATGGTTTACAGTTTTTAAAAAAAAATGCAACAAAAGGAAGCATGTCTCATTTTATTTTATTTTTTTCTCCAGCACCTAATGTGGTGCCTGGCACATAGTAGGCACTCAATAAATATTTGTTAAACAAATGAAAACACTTTGTTAAAAAGTAGCACAATAAAGAACAGAGGACTAGTAAGACAAATAAAAGGAAGTACTACTTCACTCAGCAGGAAGTGCTTAAATAGGACAACTTACCTCCACCATAAATCCCTTGGTTCTTGTTGAGGATCAACCACTGATCTAGGTTGAATGTAGCTCCAACCAAGTGTTCTGACTTATGGAGTTATTGATCTTTAGAGCTGAAAGGGCCATTTGAAATCATTTAAACCTTCTGCTTTAAAAAAAAAATTTTTAATAGAGGAGGAAATTAAGATTGTATTTCATTTTACCTTTAGGAAACAGAAATTGCCACACAGACAAATTGACTTTTAAATTGCTTCATTGAATTATCTAGGAGGCACATATTTTTTATTTGTATGGAAGAATTTGCAAGACCAAAGCATAGAAAGTTTAAATGACTCTTTGGGATCACACTGAGAATTCATGGCATAACCCCCCAAAATCAAATTTCATGATTATTTAATAGCAAATGGACACCAGTGTCAGAATCATCTCTGTGAAAACATCATGCCCCTTGTATTACAAAATGTTTCTAATTAGCTCAAAATGCATGATTAAATTCTCAGAAATCCTTGGAAATTAATTTAACTTTCTTTTAATTTGGCATTACCATCCACAAAAGGACTCAGAGCAAAATTCAGAGAGGCATTTTAAGTTGCCCACCCCTTATGTTCAGTCAGTTAACAAATCCTGTCAATTCTAATACCATGTCTTTTGTATTTACCTGAATTGCTGAACTAGACTCCTGAGGGCTCCTCTCTGCTTTCTATCCCTCCTTTAATCAATTTTCCATACTTCTGCTCTCTAACATGTAACCCCAATGTTTCTCTTCTGCTTAAAATCTTTTAATGGCTCCCCATTGCCTACACAATAAAGTATATCCTTTTCAGAGCCTACCATCTTCTGGCTTCTGCCCATCATACCAACCTTACATTTTGCTCTTCAGAATATGAAATATTTGCCACTCTGATCTATTTAGGTTTCCTGAACTCTGTTTCTCTCTCACTTTTATAACTTTGCCAAGGCTTTTCCTTCTGCAAGGACATTTTTGCTCTCCACTCCACCTGGCAAGCTGTCTCATCCTTGCTAAGGTAATCATTTCTGAGACGTGGTCTCATTTGCCTTTAATTTGAATTACATGTCCCTCCTCAGAGAAACAATTTCTTACAATTAGAAGTGATATTTAGGATTTTTTCATTGCATAAATGAGACTATCATGTCTTTCAATAATCCATTTATTCTTTCAAGGAATATTTATTGAGGGACTAATATTAGCCTTTCTTACTTTACTTTTTAAAATCTTTTTTGAGAGAGAGAGAGAGAGAGAGAGAAAGAGAGAGAGCGCGCCTGATGCGGGGCTCCATCTCACAATCCTGATATCATGACCTGGGCTGAAATCAAGAGTCAGACTCTTAACCGACTGAGCCACTCAGGTGCCCCTAGCCTCCCTTACTTTAAATAAGAAGAGAAGGAAATTAACTCAAGGTTCACTGAACTAACAAGTAGAAAAGCAAATGAGTACATTGGAACCCAGAGAAGAAGTGTCAAAATTAGATGGACCAGTTCAAGGAAATTTTCCTGGAAGAGGAAGAGATTTTTTTAGTTTAATTTTGAAAAATGGGGGATGAGACTTGAGAGGTAGGAGGATGCTTGATGATGAAGGCCCTCATGTGTTAGACTGAGGAGGTTAAACTTCATTGTAACAGTTACTGAGGGCCATTGAAGGATTTTAGGGAAAAAGGTGAGAGCTTGAATTTGGTGTGAAAATGTTATTATGGTACTGTTGTGAAGGACGGATATGGGGTTGGGTTATAGAGGATAGAGCAAGGGTTTGACGGGGGTTTAGATGGTCTGAAGGAAGGAATACCAGTTGTGTAATTTAAACAAGAAGTTCAAATCTGGGACATCTTGGTGGCTAGTTGGTTAAGCATCTACCTTCAGCTCAGGTCATGATCCCAGAGTCCTGGGATCGAATCCCTCATGAAGCTCCTTGCTTAGCAGGGAGCCTGCTTCTCCCTCTGCCTGCCACTCCCCCTGCTTGTGCTCTCTCTCTCTCTGACAAATAAATAAATAAAATCTTTTAAAAAAAGTTCAAATCTGATACAAGGCAGTGCAATGTGGATGAGGAGGAGTGGATAGAATTAAGCAATGTTAGGAAGGTTAGGAAACAATGTTAGGAACATAGAGAACTTGAGGATTGGTTGGATGAGGGGACTGAATGAAAGGGGAGAGTTTCATGTGACTCTCAGTTTTCTAATTTTAGCAACTTGTGTTATAGTGAACATTAGTTAGGTTCCTACCTTATTTTATTCTAAAATCTCTCCAGGTTTTAAAACATTCAGTGATAGAAGAATGTTAAATATTATTCTGAAAGCTCACTAATAATGATTTTGTTTGGTGTTCTTAAGCTGGCCAGAACTAGTGGCTTAAAACAACCATTTACTAATGTATCTCCTTTTTCTGGGGATTGATAGTCTAGGCAAGGGAAGTCTGTTTTGGAAAGCAGCTGAATGCAGTTGAGGCTAGAGCCATCAGACTTCTTAACTCACATATCTGGTGCCATGCTATAATGACTGTTTAACATTTCTCTCTCAAGAGGCCTCTTCATATGGCTGTCTTGGGTTTCCTCACAGCATGGCAACCTCAGAGTAGTTGGACTTCTTACATGGTGGTTGGCTTCAATGAGAGAGAATGTTCCAAGAGACCAGGTGGAAGCTACAAGTCTTCTTATAAGCTAATCTTGGAAGTCAAAAGGTATCATATTCTATTGATCAAAGCAGTCATAGACCAGCCCAGATTCAAGAGCATGAAAGAATAGCCTGCAACTCTCAAAGGAGGGATGATTGCACATACACAGGAGGAGAGAATTGATGGTGGAAGAGCTATATTACAACCTCTTGTCACAGTTCCTTTTAAGTGAATCAAGGTGAGTTTCTTTAAAAAATTTTTTTTCAATATCTTAATGATAGAAGATTTATAGAACCACTTTTTATTTAAAAGCACAGGATGTTTTCCAACATCACATATTTACATGATGTTTATTCTATTTAATATTGCCAAGTCCCTTACTTCTAACCCATACAGTTCCTATCACTTTTTCATTATCATACACATGAAATCTTCTTTTATCCAATATTCTCTAATTGGAAACAGACTTACTTTTTAAGAAGAAAAAAAATAATTGCAATGTTTACTTTTCCCATTCTTCTCCCAGTCAGGGATAGCCAATGAACTAAAGCAATGAAAAACACATTAAAATATTATTAACCCAAATAAAGTATATCCGTAAAAGGCCCTGTTAAAAACTACTTAAGGTGGGAAGCTAATTCTCTACTTTTTTGTTGGGAACAAAAGTCCCATGAACTGTGAGTGGGCTATTCTAGTCCTCATTTGACAAATATTTATTACAGACTACTATGTGCCAGGCATCATGCAGGTAGTTTATTCTTTTCCAGGAACCTCAGTATATGCTTTCTTGTTTAGAGCAGGGTTTTTTTTTTTCCAATTTATTTTTTTGTGGTGGCCTTACATGGTGTTAGGTACTAAATTACCATTACTTTGAACTTTCCTTTAAAACATGACAGTATTAATGTAGCTGTTCCTTCTATGTCAATAGAGTTATGTAAGATTGTTCTATGTGACTTGAAGTTTTCAAAGAATGCTCTCCAAAATAATAAATACAACAGTTCCATTTTCTATGTGTAGTCATGTCTAACAAGCCTGCCATTATGCAGAATGAGGGAATTCTTTCTTCACTTCTCTTTAAGTGCTGTTGATATTTATAGTGTTAGTTTTTCCTGCAAATAAACTTTTTGAACAACTAAGCAAACTGTTCACATTTCTTCAGAATGAATCTTAGCCAGGAAAATGGGGTACCTTTAGGAAGAGGATTTTCTTTGCAGGGATTTTCTTCTGATTGAATAACCAGATGGAGAGTCACGGATTTGAAAATGTTTAGCTGAGCATTTCGGCATTCTCTACTGGGTTCCACAGTAGGATGCCAAATAAAAATCACAATTTAAGCTGTTATGAATTAATGAGAGTCTGCAGTACACATACCTAGTCATTCTAACCCAGACCTAAATGTGCACGCATTTTGGATAAATACGTCTGAGGATCAACACAGATCCATAGTGTACAACACTAACCTGCCATTAGTTAACCATGGTAAATGTTGGAAAAGTGGTTCCATTATTTAAACACACACACACACACACACACACACAAGCTACTTCGAAGCTTAATCCTGCCATAAAAATTGATTGAAATCTGGCAAAAAACAAAATAAATAGTAATCAAATTAAACACATTTTATTTAAAAGCAAAACTATCATGTTTAATGCTTTCAACATTATTCCTTGAGTAAATTAGTCCTTTTTGGAGTACCTGTTTATTTTTCACATGTGACTATTATAAATTCTTTTGTTGTGACTCTTATCAGGACTTATGAATTATTCTTAGTTGTTTTAAAGATAAGAGTTTCAACTGGTCTTGTCATAATGAGCCAGACTATATCAGGAGGAAAAACCTCTCCTTGGGAAAGATTAGATGCCTTAGGAAGTCAACAGTAATGCTTCTGGGCCTCCAAGTATCATTAAGAAATCACTGTTTTGGGGCCCTCGCTTCCAATGCCTCAGGTTATATGCTAAGTAACAAGAATACCTAATGAAGGCTGTTTTACATAGAGTAAAGGGAATAAGATTTTTTTCCAAGCAGTTGTTCATTCTCGACTGCAGAGGCTATTAGCTGTTGGTACTGTGATTATAGACACCACAGAGCCGATACTTCATTCTTCATATTTTTGGGGACATGGACAAAGCTGGATTACAGTCAGCATCAGTTGCTATTTCCATGCTTGGATTAGGTGAGAGCATTGTGGATATAATGAATTTGCTTTAAAAGATGACATTTTCTCACACAAACTATATACTGCACCAACTATATACTGGGCTGACTCTCCATATTAGTAGAGTTGCCTATTTCCCGGTCATGTAGACAGAGGTAGCATGAGAATCTATATTAAAGGGCTCCTGGGTATCTCAGTCAGTTAAGCATCTGACTCTTGATTTCAGCTCAGGTCACAATCTCAGGGATGTGAGATGGAGCCCCATGGTGGGGCTCTGTGCTGGGTGGGGAGCCTGTTTAAGATTCTCTCTCTCCCTCTCCCTCTGCCTCTTCCTGCCATCCCCCATCACGCTCTCCCTCCCTCTCTCTCTAAAAGAAAAAAAAAAAAAAAAGGGAAGAAGAATGTATATTAAGTAAACAGGGACACTGTCAAAAATTTCACATGCATGCTGTTGCTATAGACTCCCATGGGAAGTGCCTAGCCCTGTTGCAGACCTGTCACTATCCTTGTCTGCCTGGAAAACAAAATAGGAGAGAAGCCCCTTTGTCCATTCATCTTTTAGTCTTTAAAAACTCCAAACATAGATGTGACTCTTGGAAGAAAGAATAAGTGATAAATAACAGATTCAGGCTATGTCTGGATTGAAATAACTAAAGATTTATTGAAAATGTTCAGTTTTGTTCAAATGTCTAAAATATCTTTTCATGAATTCAATAATTTGACTTATTTTTTATCATCAGCAGCATCAATACAACCTAGGAAATACTTTTAATGTGCCAAATTGAAGAAATGAGACACATTCTAGAAGGATTTGTTTATTATAACTTTCAGTGATAGAGAATTACTACATAAATGCCCTCTTTAGATTTAGTTGAAAGCAGAGAAGATAGTTTTTACCATTCATTCTTTTGGCTGGGGGTGGGGGTGGGCAGCATACAAAGATTCAGAATGTATTCCAAATATTTCTGCAAGTGCCAAGGTAAATACCCAAACTACTGTAGGACCAGTGTTCTAACTAATGATCTCTTCCAAATCCACTGCGCTGATGCTCACCCTGGTGCTCGTTCACATACTCATTTTAGTGAGTTTCATTATCTTTGTCGCCTACCCTGTCTACTTGCTCTTTTATCTGACCTCTTAGTTTTATTTGGCAATTTAAGGTAAATGCACTCTATCTGTATCCTTAGATAGTTCTTAGAAGTTCCCTCCTAGTGTCTCACCTCCCTCTACTGATTTATTTTTCTTCTTCCTCTTCTAAGGGTTTTCTTCCTCTGCTCTCCCTCAAATGTCTTTGTTTAAATTAATCACTGTTTTTTATTTCTTGGTATCCTTAATGCTTTTTGTGTGTTAGCTGAGAAATTGTTGCCTACCCAAGGTCAAATGTTGATATGCTGCATTATCATTATCATTCAGATAAAACTATTTTCTAATTTCTGTACGATCTCTTCTTTGTGATATGAGTTATTTTCAATTGTGTTCTTTAATTTCCAGATAATTAGGGATTTTCCAATATTTATTATTGTTTTTTAATTTAATTCAATTATATTTAGGAACATACTTTCTCTGATTTCAATTTTATTGAATTTATTAAAACTAATCTTATGTCCCAGCATATGGTCTGTTTTGGTAAATGTTTCATGTATACTTAAAAGAACATGTATTCTGCAGTTGTTGAGTGGAGGGTCTTATAAATGTCAGTATGGTCAAGTTGGTTGATGATGTTTTACTCTTCTCTACATTTGCTGATTTTCTGTTTTCAATTAAGTATATTTGTGAGCCTATTTCTATTTTCAGTTCTATCTGCTATTGCTTCATGTATTTTCAGTCTCTCTTATTAGGTGAATGCACATTTAGGGTTATTGTGGGGCTTTTTTTGATGAATTGGTCCTTTTATCATTATAAAATATCTATTTCTGATAATATTTCTTATTCAGAAGTCTACATTATCTATTATTAACATAGCCATTTCTGTTTTTTTTAATTTAATTTTTTTTCAGTAGTTTAAATGTACAATGTATCTTTTTTGTCCTTTTAGCCTATCAGTGTTTTTATATTTAGAGTGGCTTTCTACTAGGTAGTATATAATTGGGGCTTACCTTTTTATTTAATCTAATTAAACAATCTCTGCTATGTAGTTGTTTAAATGTTTTACATGTAATGTAATTAATGATATAGTTGGATTAAGAATTATTGTTCTATTTTTTTCTCCATCCTACTTTTATTTGTTTCTTATTTCTCTAGTCTTGCATTCTTTTGGACTGAGTATTTTTTACTATTTTATTTTATTGTCTTTATTACTTCATTAACTATACATCTTTGTTTTATTTCTTATAACATTATTCAGTCTTATTTGAAGTACAAAAAAACTGCACACATTTAATGCATACAATTTGATGAGCTTGAACATCTGCATACACCCATGATACCATCACTACAGTCAAGGTAAACACTTCCAAAATTTTCCCTGTGTTCCTTTGCTTGTGTGTGTGTGTATTAAGAACACTTAACATGAAATGTACACTCAACAAATTTCTAAGTACACAATACCACATCGTTAACTACAGGTACAATGTTGTATGGTGGATCTCTAGTAGAACTTATTTATCTAGAATAACTGCAACTTTATATCCACTGAACAACTCTCCTCCTGCCCCCATCCCCTGGCAACTCCCAATCTATTTTCTGCTTCTGTAAGTTTGACCATTTTAGATATATTTGTTCTTATGTGACTGACTTATTTCACTTAGCATAATGTCTTCCAGGTCCACACATGCTCTTACAAATTGTAGGATTTCCTTCTTTTTAAAGTCTGAATAATATTGTATGTATATACAATATTATTGTATGTATATACAACATTTTCTTTATTCACTTGTCTGTTGATGGACATTTGGGTTGTTTTCATATCTTAGCTATTATTAATAATGGTGCAATGAATATGGGAGTCCAGATATGTCTTCAAGGTCTTGGTTTCAATTCTTTTGGGTACATAATCAGAAGTGAGATTGGTGGATCATGTGGTAGTTGTATTATAAATGTTTTGAGGAACCCCCATACTATTTTCCATAGCTGCTTACAGTACCATTTTGCATTCCTACCAATAGTGTACAAGAGATCCAGTTTCTCCACAACCTCACCAACACTTGTTATCTTTCATTTTCTTTTGTTTTGGTTTGATAATAGCCATCCTAACAAATAGGAGGTGATACCTCATTGTTGATTTGAATTGCATTACCCTGAAGATGAGTGATGTTGAACACCTTTTTATATATCTATTGGCCATTTTTATGTCTTCTTTGGAGAAATGTCTATCCAAAGTCCTTCAGTCATTTTTCAGTTGGGTTATTTGTGGTTTTTTGTTTGGTTTGGTTTGGGTTTTGTTTGTTTGTTTGTTTTGCTATTGAATTGTAAAAGTTCCATATATATTTTGAAAATTAAGCTCTTATCAGATGTGTGGTTTACAAACATTTTCTCCCATTCTTAGGTTGCCTTTTCACTGTGTTAATGGTTTCTTTCGCTGTGCAGAAGCTTTTTAATTTGATGTCATCCCAGTTGCCTAGTTTTGCTTTTGCTGTTTGTATTTTTGGTGTCATATCCATGAAATCATTGCCAAGAGCAGTGTCATGAAGATTTCCCATGGTTTTCTTCTAGGAATTTTATGGTTTCAAGTCTTATATTTAACTCCTTAATCCATTTTGAGTTGATTTTTATATATGGTATAAGATAAATGTTCCATTTCATTCTTTTACATTTGGATATTCAGTTTTCCAAATACCATTTATTATACTGTCCTTTCTCCATTGTGTATTCTTCGCATCCTTGTTCAAGATTAGATGTATGGGTTTATTTATACATTGAATAATAATAGCATTGAATCTGTTGATTGCTTTGAGTAGTATGGACTTTTTAACAATATTGAGTATTCCAATTCATGAACACGGGATGTCTTTCCATTTATTTGTTTCTTCTTTAATTTGTTTCATCAATCCAAAGCCAGACAAAGATGGTACAACAACCACAACAAAAACTATCATCCAATATTCCTGATGAACATAGATACAAAATTTTTTGACAAAATACTAGCAAGCCAAATTCAACAGTACATTAAAAGCATTATATACCATGATCAGGAAGGATTTATCCCTGGGATTCATGAATGGTTCAATATATGCAAATCAGTAAATGTGATACACCACATTAACAAGATGAAGAGTAAAAATCACACAGTTATCTCAACAGATGCAGTAAAAGCATTTGACAAAATTCAATACCTTTTCTGGATAAAAATGCTGAGAAAACATTCAGAAAGAATGTCCCTTAACACAATGCAGGTCATATATGACAAACCCACACAGGTAACATCATATTCAGTGGTGAAAAACTGAAAGCTTTTCCTCAAAATCAGGAACAAGAAAGGACATTTACTCTTACCACTTCTATTCCACATAGTACTGGAAGTCCTAAATAGAGCAATTAGGCAAGAAAAAGAAATAAAAGACATCCAAATCTGAAAGGATGAAACAAAATTATCTGTGTTTGCAGTTGACATGATCTTACACATGGCAAACCCTAAAGAGTTTACCAACAAGCCTTTAGAACTAACACATTCTGTAAGACTACAGGATACAAAATCAACATATAAAAATCAGTTGCATTTCTATGCACTAACGATGATCTGAAAAGGAAATCTAAAAACTAGTTCCATTTACAATAGCATCAAAAAGAATAAAATAGTTAGGACTAAACTTAACCAAGGAGGTGGAAGACTTACACACTGAAAACTGTAATACATTGATAAAAGAATTAGTGAAGACACAAATAAATGGAAAGGCATCCTGTGTTCATGAATTTGCTTTATTTTTAAGTTCTTGCTTAAGAATTCAAAATATGTATTTTTACCTTAATTTAGTCTGCCTTCAACTAATAGTGTGCCACATTCCATATTATGTAAAAACCTCACCACAGAATGTTTCTGTTTTTTGCATCCATTCCTTTGTGCTACTACTGTCATGATCCTTACTTCTGCATATGTTATAAACCCTACATTGTACTATTTTTTGTTTGAAGCAGTCTATTATTAAGTAAAATTTTAAAATAAATTCTTTTAATTTACTCACACATTGATCATTTCTGATGTTCTTCTTCCTTGTGTAGATACAAATTTCCATCTGCTGTCATTTTCCTTATGCCTGCCATATTCCTTCCTTTAATATTTCTTACATGGGGATGCAGGCAATGAATGCCTTCAAATTTTCTGTGGGAAAACTTTATTTTGCTTTTGTAAAAAAAATACTTTTCTCTGGAAATGGAAATCTAGGTTGTCATTTTTTTCTATCAGTAGTTTAAAGATATTTGTCTATTGCTTTTGGTTTATAAACTTCTGATAAGAATTCTCTTGTCATTTTCATCTTTCTTCTTCTGTACATATGTCTTTTGGGGAGGGCTGAATGTAAGATTTTCTCTTTGTCATTCCTTTATAGCAATTTGGACATAATTTGTCTTTCAGTGGATTTCATTTTCTTTATTCTACTTGGGAATTTTTGTCCTTATTAAATACATGATTTATAGTTTTCCTTTAAATCCTTGATCATACTTACTATAGCTGCTTTAAAGTCTTTGCTAATTTCATCATCTCTCATTTCTGGGTCTGTTTCTGTGGACTGATTTTTCTCCTGGATGGGGGTCATGCTTTCCAGCATCTTTGTTATTGTTGATTGGATGTTAGACATTGTAAATGTTACATTGTTGAATGGTTGGATTTCAGTGTTCTCCTTTAAAAAAGTAATCTTTAAAAAGATTTATTTATTTATTTGAGAGAGAGAAAGAGAGTGCACATGAGTGGTGAGCACGCATGAGGGAGATGGAGAGAGAGAATTTCAAGCAGACTCCCTGCTGAGTGCAGAGAACTCACTAAAACAAAAACACTAATTTGAAAAGATATATGCACACTTATGTTTATTGTAGCATTATTTACAATAGCTAAGATATAGAATCAACTCAAGTGTTCATCAATGAATCAGTGGATAAAGAAGATGTGGTATACTCAGCCATAAAAAAGAATGAGATCTTGCCATTTGTGACAACATGTATGGACCTAGAGGGAATTAAGCTAAGTGAAATAAGTCAAACAGAGAAAGACAAATACCATATGATTTCACTTATATATGGAATCTAAAAAACAAAATAAATGAGGGCGCCTGGGTGGCTCAGTTGGTTAAGCGACTGCCTTCGGCTCAGGTCATGGTCCTGGAGTCCCGGGATCAAGTCCCGCATTGGGTTTCTGCTTCTCCCTCTGACCCTCCCCTCTCTCATGTGCGCTCTCTCTCTCTCTCTCTCTCTCATTCTCTCTCTCAAATAAATAAATAAAATCTTTAAAATAAATAAATAAATAAATAAACAAACACACAAAACCAAAAAAGCGGAAACAGCCCACAAATACAGAGAACAAATTGATGATTACCAGAGGGTGGAAGGAAGGGTGGAATGGGCAAAATGGGTGAAGGGGAATGAGGAGTACAGGCTTCCAGTTATGGTGTGGAATACATCACGGGGATAAAAGGTACGGCATATAGAATATAGGCAATGGTATTGTAGTAGCATGGTATGGTGAGAGAAGGTAGCTACACTTATGGTAAGCATAACATAATGTATAGTGTTGTCAAATCGCTTATGTCGTACTTCTGAAAATAATGTAACATTGTATGTCAGCTATAATTCAATAAAAAATAAATTAAATAAAATAAAAATCTCCCAGCCCTATGTGAGCTCTGAGAATGTGTTAGCTCCAGTTCACCTATAGTTCTTTGCCTGGTCTTATAGAATTTTATTATACATAAGTACATCCTATAGTTTATCAAAAAACCAGGAGGACCCCATAAAGTTTTCTGGAACTCCTTCTCCGCATAGCTGATTTCTCTCTGGTATTTTGTCTTCTAAATTAGAGCTGCCTTGGCCTTCCTAAACTCTAATCTTTGTGTCCTTAATTCAACAAGACCACTGTACCTTGGTTGGATTGCTTCTTCCTGCATGGGGTCTAGAAATTTTTTACAGGAGGAATGCAGGGGTGATCATAAAGATAACTTCATTTGTTTCCCTTCTTTCAGGGAAAACAGTCCTGCACTGCTGGTTATCCACTTTCTGAAAACAGCTGCTCCATATTTTATCCAGTTTTCTAGTTGTTCCTGGTGGGAGGGCAAGTTTCGTTGTTTATGGTAGGAAATCAAATCATGGCCAGAATTGGAAATTTCCATACTATAATTTTTAAAATGACTTTTAATCAAAGTATAGCATATATGGAGAAAAATGAATAAGTCATAAATGTTCAGCCTAACAAAATTTTCACATGAATGCACCTATCTAATCCATCATCCAGAATACAATCAGCACCCAGAAGTCCCCTTTTGTCCCCTTCAAGTTATCACTTTCTCCCCAGGAACGGTAACCACTAATGCAGTATCTACTACCCTAGATGAGTTTTGCCTTCTTTTGAACTTAATTGAAATGGAATCATACAATAGGTGCTCTTCTGAAGCTGTCTTCTTTAGTTCAACATTATGTCCATCCATTTTGTATTATGTGGCTATAGTTCATTCATTTTCATTGCAGTATAGTATTGCAGTGTAAATATTTATTCATTTTACTTCTAATGGTCTGGTTTGAGGCTATTACACTTCTGAATGTTCTTACACATGTCTTTTGGTGACTGTGTATACTTCTTCCTGTTGGGTGTACTCCTAGAATGGAACAGTTGTTCCACATCCTCAGGGACATTTGGTAAGGTATATATGTTTCCATTTTAGCCATTTGGATGGATGTATTCTGAAATTGCATTGTGGGTTTAATTTCAACGAATTGGAGAATGTTTTCCTAGGTTTGTGTATATGAAATGACTGCTAAGTCTTCTGTCCTTCCCCCCTTCACCTGACTTTTCCTTATTGATTTGTTTTTTTTTGTTTGTTTGTTTTGTTTTGTTTTTCTTTTTTAAAGATTTTATTTATTTATTTGACAGAGAGAGACACAGCAAGAGAGGGAACACAAGCAGGGGGAGTGGGAGAGGGAGAAGCAGGCTTCCCACCGAGCAGGGAGCCCGATGCAGGGCTCGATCCCAGGACCCTGGGATCATGACCTGAGCTGAAGGCAGATGCTTAACCATCTGAGCCACCCAGGCGCCCCTTCCTTATTGATTTGTAAGAATCATTTACATGTTCAGGATAGGAGTCATTTGTCAATATACATATTTCAAATATCTTCTCCCACCCCATGGCTTTCTCTTTCACTCTCTTAATTGTTCTTTTCATAGAATTTTTTAAAAAACTTAATGCAACCTAATTTATCTTTTTTTTTCTTTATGTAGCACTTTCTGTGACCCTTTTCATCAGTCTTTGTCTACCTCAAATTTGTGAAGATTGTCTTCTATGGTTTTTCTTTAAAGTTTTATTGTTTTACTTTTGATGTTTAGATGTACAATCCATCTGGACTTGATTTTTGTATATAGTGTGCTATGAGTCAAGATTCATTTTTTGTGTGTATATCCAATATCCAATTGTCCCAGTACCATTTATTGAAAAGACTGTTCTTCAGTGAAATATTAGTTAGAAATCATGTGGTTCTATATGCATTAATTTATTTGTGGATTTTTAAATTCTGTTCCATTGAGTCTATTTCATTATTTTTATGTCAATACACATTGTCTTAATTACTATAGCTGTATGATACATCTTAATATGTAACAGTAAGTCCTTTAACTTTGTTCCTTATTAGAATTGCCTTAATTATTCTTGGCTCTTGCATTTCCATGTAAATTTTGCATTTTCATGACAAGAATTAGTTTGTCGATTTCTATAAACATATTGTAATTTTTTTCTAATTTAATGTAATTTCATTGAGGGTAAAGGACTCTGTTTTGCATCTGTAGGACCCAGTATGTGCCTTGCATGTAGAAAATGCTCAGTATATGTTCTTATAATGAACAGATGAAATCTTACACACATAACTGGAAAAAATTTTAGTTCTACCATTTTCTTCATTGAGTAT
Source organism: Eumetopias jubatus (assembly GCF_037043125.1). Lineage (NCBI taxonomy): Eukaryota > Metazoa > Chordata > Mammalia > Carnivora > Otariidae > Eumetopias > Eumetopias jubatus. The sequence goes on from NW_028274813.1 coordinate 59,832,033, forward strand.
GGTCCAGAATATGACTGGCTGAACTTCATATGGAAGCAAAGTCAATTTACTATCAGTGTGGGGCAAAGTTCATTGGGCCACAATTTCTAGCTTGTATATTAGAAGAAGAGGTTGCTAAACAACCTTAAGGGAGGACTCAATTTTTAAGAATTCATTAGACCTAAAAAATCTGAAAGTTGTCTTATGGAACACTTAAAAGCAAACATATCCACTTTCCCATATGACTGATTGTGTTTTGTTTTGTTTTGTTTTTTAATTTAAGATACTTTATTTTTTAATAAAGTTAGGATACTTTAAAAGATTTTTTTTTGTAAAGCTGTTTACTCATTAGCAATGTTCCTGCTAAGTTATACATGTAAGTTACAAATCAATAATTATTAATAAAATTTCTTTTCCTAGTACATGGGTAGTATGTAGTCAATATGTATTGAACAAAAAGAAATGATGAGTGAATTAACTTTGGTTAATACTAGAATTTCTCTTGGATTAAGTGTCATAACATTTCCCTTAGATCTGTAGAAGTGCTAGTGTTCCTCTTTTTCTATTTTCGTAGCTTTTATCTACTATAATTATCTATGAAACCCAAACTGCAAGAATGGAGGTAAAATAATTAACATTGTCATTCTGTGTAGCATCACTGTAGAAAACATATTTGCCTTCATCTTCTTGTGGCATTTGTCGCAGAGACACTTAAAGGAAGTGTGATGGGAAGCCTCTGCTTGGGAATGGTTCAGTTTTGTTTGTTTGTTTGTTTTTTAAGACACTTCGTACCTTGGGGCACCTGAGTGACTTGGTTGGTTAAGTATCTGACTCTTGATTTTGGCTCAGGTCATGATCTCAGGGTCATGAGATCGAGCCCCAAGTCGGGCTCCATGCTCAGCGTGGAGTCTGCTTGTCCCTCTCCCTCTGCTCCTCCTCCTACTTGTGTGCTCTCTCTCTCCAATAAATAAATAAATAAATAAATAAATAAATAAATAAATAAATAAATAAAGGCACTTGGTACCTTCTCAACATGTGGAGTCGCTCAAATAATATTTATATGAGTTTGTTCAGAGATTCTGTTAGGATAGCTATCCTGATTATAAAGAATATTTAACTTGCCAATAATTTCAAAATGATGTAAATATAAAAATAGTTAAAATGACTTGAATTTATACTTAAAATTTTTATTAAGGTGTAATTGACAGATAACATTATATTAGTTTCTGTTGTACAAAATAGTGATTCAGTATTTTATTCACTGTAAAATGATCACCATAATAAGGCTAGTTACCATCTATCACCATACAAAGTTACAAAAAATTTTTTGTTGTTATGAGAACTTATAAGATGTACTCTTTTGTCAACTTTCAAATATGCAGTACAGTATTACTGACTATAGTCACCATTCTCTACATTTCATCCCCATGACATTTATTTTATAATTAGAAGTTTGTACCTCTTGACTCCCATCACCCATTTTGCCCACCCCACAGTCCCCCTTTCCCTTGGCAATCACCATTCTGTTCTCTGTATCTATGAATTTTGTTTTGTTTTTTATATTGCACATGTAAGTGAGCTATTTGTCTTTCTCTGACTTATCTCACTTGGTCTAATAACTTCAAGGTCCATTCTTGTTGTCACTGATGGAAAGATTTCATCCCTTTTTTTTAATTAAGTAGTATCCCATTATATATATTGTACAGTATACATAGTATAGTAAAATATAGTATAAATGTGTACATATCACATACCACAAAATCTTCATCCATTCATCCACTGATGAACACTTAGGATGTTTTCTTATCTTGGCTATTATAAATAATACTGCAATGAACAAAAGAGTGCATCTATCTTTTTTAATTAGTGTTTTTATTTTCTTTGATAAATACCCAGAAGTAGAATTGCTGGATCATATGTAGTTCTATTTTTAATTTTTTGAGGGACTTTCATACTTCTTTCCATACTGGATGTACCAATTTATATTCCCACCAACAGTGTATGAGGGCCCCCTTTTCTCCACATCCCTGACAACACTCATTTTTCTTTTTTTTTTAAGATGTTATTTGTAAGTAATCTCCACACCCAATATGTGGCTCAAACCTACAACCCCAAGATACAACTGAGCCAGCCAGGTGCCCCAACACTTGTTATTTCTTGTCTTTGTGGTAATAACTACAATGACATCTCTTTCTGGTTTTGATTTGCATTTCCCCAATAATTAGTGATGTTGAGCATCATTTCATGTGCCTGTTGGCCATTGGTATGTCTTCTTTGGAAAAATGTATATTGAGGTTCTCAGCCCCCCCCTTTTTTTAAACCAGAATGATTTTTTTTTTTCAGTTGAATTGTATGAGTTCTTCATATATTTTGGATATTAACCCCTTATCAGATGTATGATTTACAAATATTTTTTCCCATTCAGAGGTTGGCTTTTCATTTTGTTGGTGGTCTCTTTTGCTGTGCAGAAACTTTTTAGTTTGATGTAATCGTACTTACTTATTTTTGCTTTTGTTGCCTTTGCTTTTGGAGTCAGATTCAAAAACCCATTTCCAAGACCAACATCAGGAGGCTTATCATCTGTGTTTTCTTCTGGTAGTTTTTAGAATTTCAGGTCTTACATTCAAGTTTTTAACCCATTTTGAGTTAATTTTTGTGTATGGTATAAGACAGTAGCCTTGTTTCATTCTTTTGCGGGTGATCGTTCAATTTTCCCAGCACTAATGAAGAGACTGTCCTTTCCCTATTGTATATTCTAGTGTCCTTTACTATAAATTAATTGACCATATATGCATGGATTTACTTCTGGGCTCTCTCTTCTGTTTCATTGGTCAATATGTCTGTCTTTATAGCAGGATCATACTGTTGTAATTAGTGTAACTCTGAAACATATTTTGAAATCAGGTTGTGTGATGCTTCCAGCTTTGTTCTTTTTTCTAAAATTGCTTTGGCACTTCTGGGTCTTTTGTGGTTCCATACAAATGTTAGGATCATTTGTTCTATTTCTGTGAAAAATGCCTTTTGGATTTTTTTTTCTTTTTTTTTTAATTTTTTATTGTTATGTTAATCACCATATATTACATAATTTGTTTTGGTGTAGTGTTCCATGATTCATTGTTTGTTCATAACACCCAGTGCTCCATGCAGAATGTGCCCTCTTTAATACCCATCACCAGGCTACCCCATCCCCCTACCCTCCTCCCCTCTAGAAACCTCAGTTTGTTTTTCAGAGTCCATCATCTCTCCTGGTTCGTCTCCCCCTCTGACTTACTCCCCTTCATTCTTCCTCTCCTGCTATCTTCTTCTTTTTCTTTTTTTTTCTCAAAATATGTTGCGGTATTTGTTTCAGAAGTACAGATCTGTGATTCAACAGTCTTACACAATTCACAGCGCTCACCGTAGCACATATCTTCCCCAATGTCTATCACCCAGCCACCCCATCCCTCCCACCCCCAACCACTCCAGCAACCCTCAGTTTGTTCCTGAGATTAAGAATTCCTCATATCAGTGAGGTCATATGATACATGTCTTTCTCTGATTGACTTATTTCACTCAGCATAACACCCTCCAGTTCCATCCACGTCGTTGCAAATGGCAAGATCTCATTCCTTTTGATGGCTGCATAATATTCCATTGTGTATATATACCACTTCTTCTTTATCCATTCATCTGTCGATGGACATCTTGGCTCTTTCCACAGTTTGGCTATTGTGGACATTGCTGCTATAAATATTGGGGTGCACGTACCCCTTTGGGTCCCTACATTTGTATCTTTGGGGTAAATACCCAGTAGTGCAATTGCTGGATCGAATGGTAGCTCTAATTTCAACTGTTTGAGGAACCTCCATACTGTTATCCAGAGGGGTTGCACCAGCTTGCATTCCCACCAACAGTGTAGGAGGGTTCCCCTTTCTCCACATCCCCGCCAACATCTGTCATTCCCTGACTTGTTAATTTTAGCTATTCTGATGGGTGTGAGGTGGTATCTCATTGAGGTTTTGATTTGGATTTCCCTGATGCCGAGCGATGTGGAGCACTTTTTCATGTGCCTGTTGGCCATTTGGATGTCTTCTTTGGAAAAATGTCTGTTCATGTCTTCTGCCCATTTCTTGATTGGATTATTTGTTCTTTGGGGTGTTGAGTTTGATAAGTTCTTTATAGATTTTGGATACTAGCCCTTTATGTCATTTGCAAATATTTTCTCCCATTCTGTCGGTTGTCTTTTGGTTTTGTGGACTGTTTCTTTTGCTGTGCAAAAGCTTTTTATCTTGATGAAATCCCAATAGTTCATTTTTGCCCTGGCTTCCTGTGCCTTTGGTGATGTTTCTAGGAAGAAGTTGCTGTGGCTGAGGTTGAAGAGGTTGCTACCTGTGTTCTCCTTTAGGATTTGGATGGACTCCTGTCTCACGTTTAGGTCTTTCAACCATTTGGAGTCTATTTTTGTGTGTCGTGTAAGGAAATGGTCCAGTTTCATTCTTCTGCATGTGGCTGTCCAATTTTCCCAACACCATTTGTTGAAGAGACTGTCTTTTTTCCACTGGACATTCTTTCCTGCTTTGTCAAAGATAAGTTGACCATAGAGTTGAGGGTCCATTTCTGGGCTCTCGATTCTGTTCCATTGATCTATGTGTCTGTTTTTGTGCCAGTACCATACTGTCTTGATGATGACAGCTTTGTAATAGAGCTGGAAGTCCGGAATTGTGATGCCGCCAGCTTTGCTTTTCTTTTTCAATATTCCTCTGGCTATTCGGGGTCTCTTCTGGTTCCATACAAATTTTAGGATTATTTGTTCCATTTCTTTGAAAAAAGTGGATGGTATTTTGATGGGGATTGCATTGAATGTGTAGATTGCTCTAGGTAGCATTGACATCTTCACAATGTTGGTTCTCGCAATCCATGAGCATGGAACGTTTTTCCATTTCTTTGTGTCTTCTTCAATTTCTTTCCTGAGTGTTTTATAGTTTTCTGAGTACAGATCCTTTGCCTCTTTGGTTAAATTTATTCCTAGGTATCTTATGGTTTTGGGTGCAATTGTGAATGGGATCGACTCCTTGATTTGTCTCTCTTCTGTCTTGTTGTTGGTGTATAGGAATGCCACTGATTTCTGTGCATTGATTTTATAGCCTGCTACTTGACTGAATTCCTGTATGAGTTCTAGCAGTTTTGGGGTGGAGTCTTTTGGGTTTTCCACTTAAAGTATCATATCATCTGCAAAGAGTGAGAGTTTGACTTCCTCTTTGCCAATTTGGATGCCTTTGATTTCTTTTTGTTGTCTGATTGCTGTGGCTAGGACTTCTAATACTATGTTGAATAGCAGTGGTGAGAGTGGACATCCCTGCCGCGTTCCTGACCTTAGGGGAAAAGCTCTCAGCTTTTCCCCATTGAGAATGATATTCGCTGTAGGTTTTTCAGAGATGGCTTTTATGATATTGAGGTATGTACCCTCTATCCCTATACTCTGAAGAGTTTTGATCAAGAAAGGATGCTGTACTTTGTCAAATGCTTTTTCTGCATCTGTTGAGAGGATCATATGATTCTTGTTCTTTCTTTTGTTAATGTATTGTATCACGTTGATTGATTTGCGGATGTTGAACCAGCCTTGCAGCCCAGGGATAAATCCCACTTGGTCGTGGTGAATAATCCTTTTAATGTACTGTTGGATCCTATTGGCTAGTATTTTGGTGAGAATTTTTGCATCCATGTTCATCAAGGATATTGGTCTGTAATTCTCCTTTTTGATGGGGTCTTTGTCTGGTTTTGGGATCAAGGTAATGGTGGCTTCATAAAATGAATTTGGAAGTTTTCCTTCCATTTCTATTTTTTGGAACAGTTTCAGGAGAATAGGTATTAATTCTTCTTTAAATGTCTGATGGAATTCCCCTGGGAAGCCATCTGGCCCTGGGCTTTTGTTTCTTGGGAGATTTTTGATGACTCCTTCAATTTCCTTAGTGGTTATAGGTCTGTTCAGGTTTTCTATTTCTTCCTGGTTCAGTTTTGGTAGTTGATACATCTCTAGGAATGCACCCATTTCTTCCAGGTTATCTAATTTGCTGGCATAGAGTTGCTCATAATATGTTCTTATAATTGTTTGTATTTCTTTGGTGTTGGTTGTGATCTCTCCTCTTTCATTCATGATTTTGTTGATTTGGGTCATTTCTCTTTTCTTTTTGATCAGTCTGGCCAGGGGTTTATCAATCTTGTTAATTCTTTCAAAGAACCAGCTCCTAGTTTCGTTGATCTGTTCTACTGTTCTTTTGGTTTCTAGTTCATTGATTTCTGCTCTCATCTTTATTTTTTCTCTTCTCCTGCTGGGTTTAGGCTTTATTTGCTGTTCTTTCTCCAGCTCCTTTAGGTGTAGGGTTAGATTGTGTATTTGAGACCTTTCTTGTTTCTTGAGAAAGGCTTGTATTGCTATATACTTTCCTCTCAGGACTGCCTTTGCTGTATCCCAAAGATTTTGGACAGTTGTGTTTTCATTTTCATTGGTTTCCATGAATTTTTTTAATTCTTCTTTAATTTCCTGGTTGACCCATTCATTCTTTAGTAGGATGCTCTTTAGCCTCCATGTATTTGAGTTCTTTCCGACTTTCCTCTTGTGATTGGGTTCTAGTTTCAAAGCATTGTGGTCTGAAAATATGCAGGGAATGATCCCAATCTTTTGGTACCGGTTGAGACCTGATTTGTGACCTAGGATGTGATCGATTCTGGAGAATGTTCCATGGGCCCTAGAGAAGAATGTGTATTCCGTTGCTTTGGGATGGAATGTTCTGAATATGTCTGTGAAGTCCATTTGGTCCAGTGTGTCATTTAACGCCTTTTTTTCTTGTTGATCTTTTGCTTAGATGATCTGTCCATTTCAGTCAGGGGGGTGTTAAAGTCCCCCACTATTATTGTATTGTTGTCAATGTGTTTCTTTGCTTTTGTTATTAATTGCCTTATATAATTGGCTGCTCCCATGTTCGGGGCATAGATATTTACAATTGTTAGATCTTCTTGTTGGATAGACACTTTAAGTAGGATATAGTGTCCTTCCTCATCTCTTATCACAGTCTTTGTTTTAAAATCTAGTTTGTCTGATATAAGGATTGCCACCCCAGCTTTCTTTTGGTGTCCATTAGCATGGTAAATGGTTTTCCACCCCCTCACTTTCAATCTGGGGGTGTCTTTGGGTCTAAAATGAGTCTCTTGCAGACAGCATATGGATGGGTCTTGTTTTTTAATCCAATCTGATAGCCTGTGTCTTTTGACTGGGGCATTGAGCCCATTTACATTCAGGGTAACTATTGAAAGGTATGAATTTAGTGCCATTGTATTGCCTGTAAGGTGACTGTTATTGTATGTTGTCTGTGTTCCTTTCTGATCTTTGCTGCTTTTAGGCTCTCTCTTTGCTTAGAGAACCCCTTTCAATATTTCTTGGAGGGCTGGTTTCGTGTTTGCAAATTCCTTTAGTTTTTGTTTGTCCTGGAAGCTTTTTATCTCTCCTTCTATTTTCAGTGACAGCCTAGCTGGATATAGTATTCTTGGCTGCATATTTTTCTCGTTTAGTGCTCTGAAGATATCTTGCCAGTCCTTTCTGGCCTGCCAGGTCTCTGTGGATAGGTCTGTTGCCAATCTAATATTTTTACCATTGTAGGTTACATATCTCTTCTCCTGAGCTGCTTTCAGGATTTTCTCTTTGTCTCTGAGACTCGTAAGTTTTACTATTAGATGTCGGGGTGTTGACCTATTTTTATTGATTTTGAGAGGGGTTCTCTGTGCCTCCTGGATTTTGATGCCTGTTTCCTTCCTCACATTAGGGAAGTTCTCTGCTATTATTTGCTCCAATATACCTTCTGCCCCTCTCTCTCTTTCTTCTTCTTCTGGGATCCCAATTATTCTAATGTTGTTTCATCTTATCGAATCACTTATCTCTCGAATTCTGTCCTCGTGATCCTGTAGTTGTTTCTCCCTCTTTTTCTCAGCCTCTTTATTTTCCATCATTTGGTCTTCTATATCACTGATTCTCTCTTCTGCCTCATTTATCCTAGCAGTTAGTGCCCCCATTTTTGATTGCACCTCATCAATAGCCTTTTTGATTTCGACTTGGTTAGATTTTAGTTCTTTTATTTCTCAAGAAAGGGTTTCTCTAATAACTTCCACGCTTTTTTCAAGCCCAGCTAGTATCTTTAAAGTCATGATTCTGAACTCTAGGTCCGACATCGTACTAATGTCCGTATTGAGTAGGTCCCTGGCTGACAGTACTACCTCTTGTTCTTTTTGCTGAGGTGATTTTTTTCGTCTTGTCATTTTGTCCAGAGGAGAATAGATGAATGAGAGAACAAAATGCTAACAGGTTTACAACGTCCCCAGCAAATATACTGTATACAAATCAGAAAAGATCTGAAACCAGGGGAAAAGAAAGGGAAAGAAAGAAAAAAGAAAGAGGAAAAAAAAGAAAAAAAAGAAAAGAAAGAAAAAAAGATAAAAACAAAAACAGAACAATACAAAAAAAGCAGAATGTGATCAAATATGATCAGGCTAGTGCATAGATCAGTGCCACACACTAGATTTTGGGCGTATTTTGGTCTGTTAGAAAAAAGTGCCTCCTAAAATTTTAAAGGAAGAAAGACATATATGTACAAAATAAGGGTTGATACAATGAAGGGATAGAAGATGACTGTAAAGATGAAAATTATAAAAGATTTTATAAAAGGACTTGATAAGATAAGAAGTTGTTTGAAAAAAGAAAGAAGATTTAAAAAAAAAAGAAAAAAGGGAGAGAATGTGATCAGGCAGGAGACTAGAACAGAGCCATACACTAGTGATTTAGGATATATTTTTATCTGTTAGAAGAAACTGTATCTCAAAATTTTAAAGAGAGAATAACTTATATATATATGCCAAAAATAAGGGTAACTACTATGAAGGGATAAAATATGACTCTAAAAATGAAAAATAAAAAATGTTTTGTTTTTTTTTTAAAAAAGAGATTGATAAGATGTTGGTTGAAAAAGGGAAAAAGAAAAAGAAAAAAAAAAAACAGTTAACAAAAATTAACTTTGATGAACTAATGAATCATGGTAAAAAAAAAAGCCATGAATTCTATGTGCAGTATTCCCCTAGCGCTGGAGTTCTCCCGTTCTCCTTGATGGGTAAACTTGGTCTTGGCTTGCTGGCTGTTCGTGCTGATATTCTGGGGGAGGGGCCTGTTGCTGTGGTTTCCACATGTCTTTGCCGGAGGCTGATTTGCCCCGCCCTGTTGGTCCGGGCTAAGCAAGCTGCTCGGGTTTGATCTCAGGAGCTTTTGTTCCCTGCAAGCTCTCCGTACAGCCTTGGAGGACCAGGGCAAAAATGGTGGCCTCCCAATCTCCGCCCGGAGGAGCTGAGAACTCGGGGCCCCGCTCCTCAGTGCGCCCCCAGAGAAAAGCAGTCACTCCCTTGTCCCTGGTCTCCGGCCGCTCTCCGTGCTCACCCGGCCTGTGACCGAGCGTTTATATCTCTGGCACCCGACCCCGTGTGGAGTCTCCAAACCCAGCAGATCCCTGCGGTGCGCTCCCGCGCCGCTCCTCCCCGGGAAGGAAGGGGAGTCTCCCCGGATTTGCTGCTTGTTGGGTCCCTGCTGCAGGAGCAGTGGCCCGACTGGGCCGTGGATCACAGTTTATGGCCACCCCGAGCTGAGAGCCCGCGCCTCGGCTCCGTCTCTGCAGCCGGCTTCCCCGCTCCGATACCTGGGAGCTCTGGCACACTCAGGTTCCCCCGGTCTTTCTGTGACCCCAAGGGTCCTGAGACCCCACTGTCCCGCGAGGGTTCCACCCCCGCTTAGCCACTGGAGCGACGTCCCTCAGCGGAGCCTACTTCTAAAAGGTCCGATTTTGTGCTCCGCGGCTCTAGCACTTGCCAGCAGCGGCCGGCAGAGGCCCCTCCCCCGCCGTCTATCCTCCCGAATATCGCCTCGGATTCACTTCTCTGCACGCCCTACCTTCCAGTAAGTGGTCGCTTCTCTGTTCAGATAGTTGTTGCTACTCTCCTCTTTGATCTCCTGTTGAGTTCGTAGGTGTTCAGAATGGTTTGATCCCTGTTCAGCTGAATTCCTGAGACCAGATGAAATCTAGGTCTCCTACTCCTCCGCCATCTTGCTCCACCCCCCGCCTTTTGGATTTTGATAGGGATTGCATTGAATCTGTGGATTATGTTGGGTAATATGGATATTTTAACAATATTAATTCTTCCAATCCATGAGCATGGGCTATCTTTCCATTTATTTGTGTCTTCAGTTTCTTTCATTATTGTCTAATAGTTTTCAGTGTACTGGTCTTTCACCTCCTTGGTTAAATTTATTCCCAAGTATTTTATTCTTTTTGATGTAATTGTGAATGGGATTTTCTTAAAATTTCTCTTTCTGATTGTTCGCTATGAGTGTATAAAAATGCATAAAAGTTATGTACCCTGCAACTTTACTGAATTTATTGGTTCTAATAGTTTTTTGGTAGAATCTTAAAGGTTTTCTATTTATATGTCATCTGCAAATAGGCTAACATTACCATGATACCAAAACCAGACAAATAATAAATAATAAAGGGTATATTTTATTTCTTTTTCTTCCCTAATTGCTCTGGTTAGGATTTTCAGTACTATGTTGAATAAAAATGGCAAGAGTAGGAATCCATGTCTTGTTCCTGATCTTAGAAGAAAAGCTTTCAGTTTTTCACTGTAGCATATGATGTTAGCTGTGGGCTTGTCATACATGGCCTTTATTATGTTGATGTACGTTCCTCTACACCTGCTTTTTGAGGGTTTTATCATAAATGCATGTTGAATTTTGTCAAATGCATTTTCTGCATCTATTGAGATGATCAAATGACTTGTATTCTTCATTTTTGTTAATGTGGTATATCATTGATGGATTGGCAAATGTTGAATCATCCTGTATCCCTGGAATAAGTCCCACTTGATTATGGTGTATGGTCTTTTCAGTGTGTTGTTGAATTCAGTTTGCTAATATTGTCTTGAGGAGTTCTGCATCTGTGTTCAACAGGGACATGGTCTGTGAGTGTGTGTGTGTGTGTGTGTGTGTGTGTGTGTGTGTGTGTGTGTGTGTGGTGTCTTTGTCTGGTTTTGGTATCAGGGTAATGCTGCCATGTAAAATGATTGGAAGCATTACCTCCTTTTCAGTTTTTTGGAAGAGCATGAGAAGGATATTAAATGTTTGGTAGAATTCACCAGTGAAACTGTTTGGGCCTCGACTTTTATTTGTTGGGAGTTTTTGATTCTGATTAAATCTCCTTAATGATTAGTTTATTCAGATTTTCTGTTTTTTCATGATCTAATCTTGGAAGACTATGTCTTTCTAGGAATTTGTCCATTTCTTTTAGGTTGTCCAATTTGTTGGCATGTAATTATTTATAGTAGTCTCTTATAATACTTTTTGTATTTCTGCGGTATAAGTTGTAACTTGTTTTTCATTTCTGACTTTATTTTTTGAGCCCTCTCTCTTTCTGTCTTGGTGAGTCTACATAAACATTTGTCAGTTTTGCTTATCTTTTCAAAGAACCAACTTTTAGTTTCACTGATCTTTTCTATTGTCTTCTTAGTCTCTTTCATTTATTTCTGCTCTGATCTTCATTATTTACTTCCTTCTACTGACTTTGGGATTTGTTCTTTTTTTTTCTAGGTTCTTTAAGTGTAAAGTTAGATTGTTTATATAAGATTTTTCTTGGTTTTTTTTTTTTTGAGGTAGGCCTATATCACTCTGAACTTCTTTCTTAGAACTGCTTTTGTGGTGTCTCATAGATTGTGGTTGTATTCCCACTTTCATTTGTCTCAAAGCATTTTTTTTTTCTCTTTTAATTTCTTCATTGACCCATTGGTTGTTCAGTAGCATGATGTTTAATCTCCACATGTTTGTGGTTTGGTTTTTTTTTTCTTTTTTTTTTTTTTTTGTAGTTTTCGTCTTGTAACTGATTTTTAGTTTCATACCATTGTGGTCAGAAAAGATGTGTGATATCATTTTGGTATTCTTAAATTTATTAAGACTTGTTTTGTAGCCTAATATTTAATCTATCCTGGAGAATGTTTCATGTGCACTTAAGAAGAATGTGTATTCTGCTACTTTTGCATGAAATGTTCTGTACATATCTGTTAAGTCCAGCTGGTCTAATGGTCTTTAAAGCCAGTATTTCCTTATTGATTTTCTGTCTGGCTGATCTATCTATTGATGTAAGAGGGATATTAAAGTTCCTACTACTGTATTGCTGTCAATTTCTCCCCTTAGGTCTGCTAATATTTGCTAATATATATTGAGGTGCTTGTATGTTAGGTGCATAAATATTTACAAATATTATATCCTCTTGTTGGATTGACCCCTTTATCATTATGTAATGCCCTTCTTTGTCTTTTATTTACAGTCTTTGTTTTAAAGTCTATTTTGTCTGATATAAGTATAGATACACAAGCTTTGTTTGGGTTTCTGTTTACTTGTAATATCTTTTTCAATCTCTACAATTTCAGTCTGTGTGCATATTTGCATCTAAAGTAAGTCTCTTGTAAGCAGCGTATAGATGGGTTTCAATTTTTTTTATCTGTTTAGCTATTCTGTCTCTTAATTGGAGAATTTAGTTCATTTACATTTAAAGTAACCATTGATAGATATGGACTTATTACTATTTTATTAATTGTTTTCTGGCTGTTTTATAGTTCCTCTCAGTTGCTTTCTTGTCCGCTTGCTCTTTATCCTTATGATTTGATGACTTTCTTTAGTGCTATGCCTAGATTCCTTTCTTACTACCTTTTGTATATCTACTAGAGGTTTTTGCTTTGTTGGTACCATGAAGATCACATACAATATCCTATATATTAACAGTCTATTTTAAGTGGATAGCCAACTTAAATTTGAACACATTCTATAACTCTACATTTTAACCACCTGCCTACTGTTTTGTTTTTGATGTTACATTTTACATCTTTTTATTTTGTGTATCTTCCACTGGTTTTCATGGGGCCATGGGAGAGTGCAGGGCCAGGGCATACCTGCCCACTTTCACACAGTGGCAGAAAAGCACAGGGCCAGGGCCTACCTGTGCTATCAGGGCCAGGGCCCACCTGTGCAGGGTCCACCTGTGCTATCAAGGTAGAGGGAGAGGGCAAAAATGGCACCTTCCAGCACCTCTGTTCCCCAGAGGGAGTTCCCACAGGCCCTTGCCCCTCCAGCAGACCCTATAATATTAGCAAATAAATCTTTTCCACATATAATCTAGGTACTTTTCAAACTGCTGCCTTTGTGCTGGTCTCTTGGGTGAGTGAGTCTATATGCAAGCCTTTAAAGGAGTATCTCAGTTCCCTACAGTCCCATTGGTTTTCAAAGTCAGGTGTTTTGGAGGCTCATCTTTTTGTTGCAGGTCCCAGGGTTGGAGTACCTGATGTGGGGCATGAGCCCCTCATTCCTCAGGGAGAAGCTCTGGATTTGTGAGATCTCTCCCAAGTGTGGGTCGCTGAATCAGGGGTGAGATTTTTGGCAAGGCCACACGTCTCTGCCTCTCTGACCCATCTCAATGTAGCCCTTTTACTGTTTGTTGTGAAGGAGCTGATCACCTAGTTTTCAGATCTTCAGTGGGGATTGTTTCATGTGTAGCTGTATATTCAGTGTGTCCATGGGAGGAGGTGAGTTCAGGATCTTCTGTGCCACCCCCCAGGATCACCACCCTCACATATTTAAAAAAATTATATCACATTCCTGCCATCTATGTGTGAACATAAAATTGTAAATGGAGCTTGCTTTATAATTCTAAATTTCCTATTGATATTAAGCTTTAATTTATACCAAGAATTATTTTATCTAAATCAATAGCTTTTTCATGGATGTATCTCTGTAGTGAGATAGATGTATTGTTTAAAGAACATTTGCCCTACCATAAATGTAACCAGAAATATAAAGTTCTTAAAATTAACAGTCTCTGGAAGAAATGTTAACTGGTTTACTTGTCCAATACAGCAAAACTTCTAAACTTGCTTCTTCAGTCACATTTTGTGTATTTGTGTTTATTTGACTGATTTCCAGAGTTGAAATTAGCAATCAGAAAAGTTTGCAGAACTACAAAACAAAATATCTTCAGGACATCTATACAGAATAACAGCTTTTATGGTAGTGTAATTTGACTTACAGAGAATGAAATTCATTGGCAAGATCTTTACTTTCATTCATCACTATTATTTGTCTGTCTTTAAGTATGTGATATAATAATTTGGTCTGTGGTCTTTAGTAAGGAAACATTTTGATTGCAAATCGAGGGTATATCTCTGATTCAATTAAAATTCCTACTATCTGTTCTTTGGCCTCCTGCATAATTACCAAAAATTCAGTACTTAGATATTTCAAGTCTTTGGGTATATATATCTATATATTTCTCCCATTCCATTTAAGGAATATCGTGGAGGAATTTTAAAATTTCAAGAGATAGAGAAATTGCTTTGCGCTTACAAAATGCCATTGTGAAATCCTGACCCTGGAGTAATACATTATTTCAATGTCAGTTTGATAAACCTCTTGGCGAGTATTCATACAAAAGTAAAATGTACTTAGAATTAATTCAGTACTTCTAAAGATGGATTAAAGTTTTTACCCAAAAAAGTGACTCCATAAATATGTTTAAACATGGATAAAGAAATCTAAGGAAGATACAACCTAATAAGTAATTCAATAATTTTTAACATGGAAATAGCTGTTTAAATCTCACTCTGAAGTAGTTTAAAGTAAGGTATTATATCTAATGCCAAAGTGGATTTGGTAAAGAATTTTGGTTTAAGAAGATTTAGAGAGGACTTTATTTAGCATGTGAGGTTTTATAACTGATAAACTTATCTTCTTTTTGAGATAAATACTTCTAGGAGTGATATGAAGAACACGAACTCTGTTTTGGTCTCTATGATTGGACTCTACCTCTTTTACCGTCCTTTTTCCTCTGTTTTAGTTACTATCTAGAAGTTCTGACTGATCACATAAAACCTTTTTTCACAGGGGAGGGTAGTTAAAAAAAGAGAAAGAGAAAGAAAAATTTATGTGTCTTACACTTAAAAGGATCTTTTGGCTTTTCCCTTTACAGCTTCTTTTTCTTCCCCACCATTTGGTGGGGTTTTTTTTTTTGTGAATGTTTTTCATTAGTTATTTTTAAAGGTAATAAAGATGTGTGACAAAGTTATAGCTTCTGCATTTTTTCTAGTTTTACAGTTATGTTGGTTTCTGATCGTTTACAACAAGAAAATATGAAATTTATTTATATTAAATTGAAGGTGACTTCTAAAAATGGCTCTAGATTTACACAATTATTGTGGACAGTATTTCCCTACCCTTGGTGAAATCACTTTAAAGTCCTCTGTGTTGGGCTTTCTCATCCTGCAATTCTGAAAACAATTCTGATTCAAGTCCAGCCAATTCCCTAGGTCCAGATCAGGAGTCTGTAGTAAATTTTGTTTTTCAGAAAGGATTTAAATCAACTTGAGGATGATAGATTTTCAGTAAGTTATTTAGAAAACTGGGGATGTTTGAGAAATAGTTGCTTATCATGTTGAGTTTGGCATTTTGGAGGAAAACCATGGCATCCCACAATCGTCCCTTGATCTCTGTAAAGACATGTGATTCTGGGATGGGTGACCCATGGGTCTGACTAAGTGTAACAAGGCTGTTTGTAGACATCTGGAGCTCAAAGTATGTCTAACATCTGCTAGACTGATGTTAAGATTTTTTGCGACTTTTTAAGCTCAATCTTTATAGTAAATCTATGCAATAAGAACGCTGGCCTGAACTAAGGAACTTATGGGGCTTTGCATTTTATATTCCTTTTTAGAGAGTGTACTTCTGCATCACAGTCACATAAGGAGTTTTTGTCTCTTCCCCAAAGTCTAGTGCCTTGAAGGATATAGATGATCATACACATAAGTGATGCCAAACCATATACCTCAGACTCTGAAAACACTTATAATCATGAAGTGCAAAAAGTAATACTTTTATAATGGCAGTTTCAGTTTTTTGATGAGAACATTTAATTTGCTTTTAGTCAGGTTGTTACTGAAAATGAAATCTGTATTTCCTGAAACTTTACCTTTATCTATAAGTATTTTTAATTTTTTCTACTAATGATACAATACGAGGTACCTCCTGGCTTTTTATATAATTAGCATTATGTTTGCTAGGGACTTAATTTTCTTCTTCTTTTTTTAAGATTTATTTATTCATTTTAGAGAGACAGAGAGTGCAAGCAAGGGGAGGGGCAGAGAGAAGGAAAAAGAGAATCTCCAGCAGACTCCCCACTGAACATGGAGCCTGACCCAGGGCTTGATCTCACAACTCTGAGATCATGACCTATGCCGAAATCAAGAGTCAGAAGCTTAACCAACTGAGCCACCCAGGCACCCCAATAAATAATATTTAACTAATGTTTGACTAGGAACTTTACATAATGCCATTAGTTTTCCTCTGTATTTTCTGCCTTTTGAAATATAGCTTTGAATCCAAGAATTGAAGCATCTTTTGGTGCTTTATTGCTTCATTTGTTTATTTACTATTCAACATTATTAAATTGCCTCCTATGCACCATGCGTTATAACAGATGCTAAGGAGAGAAATATGAACAGTGCATGGATTATTTTTCAAGGAACTTACATTTTGGTGGGAAAAGGAATATATATGTGCAAAACTATTGTAAGAAACAAGATATAAGCAAGAAACTATGGAAAGAGGCCTTTCTCTGTTTAGAGGTGCCCAGGTGGCATTCAAAAGGCAGATAAGGAACGCAGGGCATCCCAAGCCCTGGTATCCAGAAGGCCAGGGTCAAACAGGATATGCAGTTACTTTTCTAGGGTCAGAAAGCAGGAGGCACACCAAGGAAAGAGAATTGAATATTGGAGGTGAAGTCCTGGACAAAAAGATGGGGTTTAGACGAATCTTTGTCTTATGGGTAGTGGGCAACCACTGAGGCAGTGGACCATCAATATCAGATATGCATGAAGAGTGAAGAGAAACCTGAAGCAGAAAGAGCCGTAGTAGAAGATATTGTTAAAGTCCAGTCAGGAAACAAGGAAGACAGTAAAAATAGAGAAGACAGTAAAAATAGAGAAGGGAAGAGATTTAAGGGAAATCAAGGAGAAGTCCCTTAGAGACTGCTTGGAAGTAAGGGCTTCTAGGCTGAAGATGAGGCTTCTGATTTGCATTATTGCATGTAGGGTGGATGGAGGGAGCAAGGAGAGGAGCAGGTTGGTGATGGGGCTGGGGAAAGAAATGAGAGATTCTGTTGTGGTCAGACTGAAATTTAGGTGCCCAAGAGTCATTCAGGTGGAACTGTCCGGGAGGTAATTTATAAGTTGGCTCTGAGCCATAGAGAGATCAAATCTGGATATAATAGGTCTGGAAGTCAACAGTTCAGAGTTTGTAGTTATAAGGTGATTACCTTAATTTTGTCAGAGTCTGTGCCCATACTTTCAAAATTAATTGAACTTTAAATTTATGTCATTTAAACAAAACTCACAATTTATGCCATTGTGGCCTACAGTGAGATAGCATCTCTTTACGTTGTTTTAGTGGACCCTACCAACATATTCACATTATCCACAGTTGTTAAACAGTGAATTTAAATGAAGCCTCAATCAAAACTATGTTGGAAATACATTGTGTTTTGTTTGTTTTGTGCTAGGACAGTATGAGGAGCTTTGAACTATACATGTGCAAGAAAGAATGAGGAATACTATATTCTCCCTGATGGTGGGGTTTAAAATGCATTAATTTATGAGAGGACAAAGGATAAACAGCTTGAATGAGAAGTGATCTCATGAGACAACATCTGAGCTCTTTTTCATGTTATTTTATGATCCCCAGGATGGTATTAGCATTGTCAGAGGCCACTTGTATTGACAATAGTCCAGAGTTTTAAATCTCTGTTCTTTTCTTGGTGAAATTTTCTCATATTGCTGAGAATCCAGGAAATGCTTTAATCAATTGTTTTAAATCTGAAAACCACCTTTTATTTCTCAGATCTTACAAAATTTTTAACATTTCTTTTTTATTTCCATAGCCTTTCCACAGATACCTTTATGGATCCACTTCTTATCTGAGAAAGGTTTTAGGTATGCAGGCAGTAATGTCTTTTGAGTGTGTGACTCTCAACTTGACTCTGACAAATTATTTAGAGATGCTGATTAGGTTACACAGGGGCCATGACCTTCAGGGGTTTTGCTGATTTGTCTGGTGGTTACCAGTCATTTTTCAAGGTCAACAGGCATGGGGCAGTGCTAAGAGAAGCCATCATATAGTGTGTAACTTGGTTTGAGATAGAATGTTGACCTCTTGTCATTAAAGGGGATAAGGGGCAGATCACAGCCAAGGCTGATGCCTAAAAGTGTGATGATACTTCTAGGATGTCACAGCAGGAATCTCAATAGCTGTTCAATTAAAGTCAGATGTTCCACAGAAGAAGGGACATGGTATGCATTACAATAAGCTGAAGGGCATGATCCTTTCACTTTGGAGGGGTAGAAAGTCTTACTCAGACGGCCATGTGGTTCTTAATAAGAAGAGTTTGTTCTCTGACGAGATGAACCGTATAATTTTCTAGTTCCATAGCAAAATGTTCATGGTGGATTTTGCGTGGTTTATCTTATCTTTTGGTTATAGAATTGTCTCTAGCATCTCATCATCCAACCGTCTCCACCCCTTTTTGCTGTACTTCTGCTGTAATTAAGTTTTGAGAGAGAAGAGAGTGTGGGAGTTTGCCCTTGTTAAAGACAGGTTAATTCTAGACATGGCTTTACATGTTGACATTTCCCAGTTAGCTCACAGCTCATAGTAGAATTCTGTTGAAACCGTGCCATGATATACTGCCAGCAAGTGGGAGTGGTGAAAAATGCTAGGAAGGCTAGTGACGGCTAAAATAACACAAAATAGTACTGCTGTCATCACCTGTTTCGGCAACACAGACCTTACCAACAGTGCAGCAAGGAGACCCCTACATACTTGATAGTGTATGAAGGAGGAATAGTTAGCTTGCATCATTGTGATCATTTTTAAAGTGAAAAAATAGTAAGTTTTTTTTTTTAAAAAAAAGAGGACCTAAATCATCTTCTTATATTAAACAAGCTGGCCACCGGATGGTTTACCTACCCCCCTTATTTATTTTTATTTAAAATGTTTTGTCTCTATTATTCCTTTCAGTTTGAAATCAACTTTCAGTTTCTTTCCTTCAGGGAGAAGACAATCATTTAGTCCTTTAAAGTACTTGCTTTGTGTAATAGCCAAATTTTAGGGAAGTATAAATGAAAACCACTTGCTGTGATTAAATTTGAAACTAACAAATACTTCCATGCATGCAACGTAACCATTTTTTTTCCTGACATGATTATTTTGTGCAAGATACCCTATTTGTAAAATGTTTGCATTTGGCTCATCATAAAAGGTGTTTTCTTTTTTTTTCCTCTGAAAAATACCAATTAGCCCTGATTATGCGTTGTCACTCACTTTATGTTCTTTTTCCAATGCAAGAAAAAATAAACAAAACACAGAAGTTGGTCTTAAATATCAAAGATCAAACAAGATGAAGAAAAAAATCCATTACCCTATGGACTCTTGGAAATTAAAATATAAAAGTCTCCTGAAATAGCACTGCTTTATGTAATGTTGCTGTGAAGCACAGGCAAAAGCCTGTTTATATTAATCATCCTTTTCTATAGCTTCCATTGGCAATCAACTGCTGCATTTCAGCTGCAAGAGCTTACCTTACCAATGTTTTCTGTCACTGGGTAGTACTGGAAAATGTTTTCACAAGCCTCGAATATACCAGATGGAGACTACACTGTCTCCTAAACACTGACAAATCATTTATTAATTTTCGTCATGGTGATTAAAACCAGTCAAGTATAAGGGAATCTGGAAGCAAATTAAACACGTATTTATTCTAAGCTGGAAGTTTTCCTTAAAGTCTTTCTGATTTTCAGAAAGTTTACATTCATTTGTTCTTGTTCACCTTCTGCTAATGTCGATATATTTAGCATTTAGCTTTTAGGTAGATCTGCCTTGGAAAAGTTGCTTATTAAAGGAAATCCTTAGATAACTACAACTGTCCCATATTACTGTGACTTTTTATTACATGACTTAGCAGTATTCTGCATAATCATACATCGTAAAAGCCTAATATTTCTTGGAGTCTGTTGGTCCTTCTTAGAATACCCCTCAAGCTTTCCTTGATTGTGATAATTCAGAATATTCTGACCTATCTTTCCATTCACGTTTAAATATTTAATTTTGTATGTGAGATAATTAATACTTAACATTTGCTGTTAAGCACTCTGATGTCTTAACCCCTATTTTTCTAGCATTAATAGTGGAAAGGATTATAAACATCTACTCAAACAACACATTCTTATCTTTCATAAGTCAGTTCAGACATCACTACTTCTCCCTCTACTGTGAGGTGTTTCTTCTTCCCAAGATATGTTTTGAGTGTTAACTATCTAAACAATATAGAGGCTTATACAGCAGCTTTTGTGTTAGGAATTTCTCTTTCTATTTATATCATTTTCTGGTCCTTAAACCCATATTGTGTAAGTCAAACAGTTTTTGAAATGGAAAGGGAAAGGGAAAAAAGTGACTTAAAATGACAAAAACTTAAAAGTTTCATTATTCTTAAAATTACATTATTACTTAAAGTTACATTATCACTGTTATCTCTCAATAGAATGGGTTTTCTCACCCAGTGGGTGCCTGCTGGAGAGAAGAAAGAGAAATACTGCAGTGAGGCTGCCTTCTACCCAGGGATTTGTACTTTCACCAAAGATGCTATATGACAACATAGATTTTTTTTTTTTTGAAGTAGTTCTTGTTCTGAAAGTCGGCACAGTCCAGTATGAGTGGAAGAGAATTAGGAGGTAGATTGGTGAATAGAACATTAGAATTCACTGTGAGAATTCTAATACCTGAGAACTATCATGTGCACCCAACTTGACCAGGATAATCCAAGGGGGACTCCTGCCTGAGGAGAGAATTGAGCTAATAATTTAAGCATTAACTTTAGCCAAGCAGAAGCTTAAACTCTCTGCAACTTAACATGTAGGCAAACTTTTACACACAAAAAAGAATTTTATGCATTAAACATTAATCTGTGTTTGTATATTAGTTTAAAAATAATCTATAGATTCATCTTCAGTTGTAGACTGTATTAGTTCAAACTGAACCTAGAAAAAGGTATTTTTGAATGCCTTTTTGATGAGACTATATATTCATTCAGTAATGATTTCAGTCAGATTCTAGGGCCTTAACTACCATAATCCACTAAGATTTGATTAGCACCTGGCTGCTTGTATGGTGAGAGCAAGTGCAGCAGAATGTGGGGGAAGAGGTTGGACTCAAGTTAGATGAACTTGAGCCTGGCCAGGCTCTGCTGCTTACCAGCTGTGACCTCTGGCATGGTTTCCAATACGTCCCCTATCCCTCGTACAACCTTGTGGTTGTGAGGAGCAAGTATATGTAGACTGCTTAGCATGGTTACTGGCACATAGTATTTGTGCAATAAATGTTAACTGTTGAATGATTGAATAAGTGAGTGAACACTACTGTTATAAATCCTTAGCAAAGTTAGTGAAATAGGTCTAATCCTTTCTACAAATTGGTTCTTGTGGTAAAACTGAACTTTCTTGGCAATGGATAAGTAGTTTGTTAGTTTTGTGGTTTTTTTTAAATTTTATTTTATTATGTTATGTCAGTCACCATACAATACATCATTAGTTTTTGATGTAGTGATCCACAATTCCTTGTTTTCGTATAACACCCAGTGCTCCATGCAATACATGCCCTCTTTAAAACCCATCACCGGGCTGACCCATCCCCCTACCCCCCTCCCCTCTAGAACCCTCAGTTTGTTTCTCAGAGTCCATCGTCTCTCATGGTTGGTCTCTCCCTCCGATTTCCCCCCTTCATTTTTCCCTTCCTTCTCCTGATGTCCTCCATGCTATTCCTTATGTTTGCCAAGTAAGTGAAACCATGTGATAATTGACTTTCTCTGCCGGAGTTATTTCACTTAGCATAA
The DNA here is from genome assembly GCF_037043125.1 of Eumetopias jubatus. Taxonomy (NCBI): domain Eukaryota; kingdom Metazoa; phylum Chordata; class Mammalia; order Carnivora; family Otariidae; genus Eumetopias; species Eumetopias jubatus. Next base: position 59,854,049 of record NW_028274813.1, read on the forward strand.
TCTCCTCCAGTCCCATCCGTGTTGATGTAAAAGTTGGGTATTCATCCTTTCTGATGGCTGAGTAATATTCCATTGTATACATGGACCACATCTTCTTTATCCATTCATCTGGTGAAGGGCATCTTGGCTCTTTGTTAGTTTTTAATTCCCAGGATATATAGATTAAGGTAGGAAAACCATAAGAAGCTGTAAATACACAGCAAAGAAATATTCATAGGATATATATAGATATAGATGTAAATCTATATCTATATCTATATATATATCAAATGATTGTTTAGGAAGGTAACTTTAGCTCAGGATGGCAAAGTAGTTAAGAGCATAAACAGATTGGGTTTTGTTTTGTGGTTGTTTTTTCACTACTGTATAACAAATCACCTCAAAATTTAGTAGCTTAAAACAACAAATTTTTTTGAAGATTTTATTTATTTATTTGAGTTAGAGAGAGTGAGAGAGAGAGCACAAGTGGGGAAGGCAGAGGGAGAAGGAGACGCAGACTCCCCAGTGAGCAGGGAGACCTTCGTGGGCTCCATCCCAGGACCCTGGGATCATGACCTGAGTCAAAGGCAGACACAACTGACTAAGCCACCCAGGCGCCCCAAACAGCAAACTTTTTTATCATCTCTCACAATTCTGTGGGTTGCTTGGACTCACATGGGCAGTTCTTCTGCTGGCCTTGATTGGAGTCTTTCCTGAAGTCACAGTCACGTGGTGACTGGGGCTGCAGTGGCAGAGGTGACTCCCTCACGTGGCTAGCTTTTGGTGCAGGCTCTTGGCTGAGACTGGAGGGCCTCAGTTCTCCTTCAAGTCTCCTCAGCAGGTGGCTTAGGCTTTTTAGCACCTGACAGCTGGATCCCCAAAATACCAAATAGCAAACACCAATGTGGAAGTGACTTATCAGGCTTCAGCTTACATGCTAATGTCTCATTGTCCAAAATAAGTCATGTGGCCAAGCTTAGAGTCAGTGTGAAAGGGCATGCCATGGGGACAGGAATACTGGGAGCTGTGCTTTATTGGTGACCACCAAAGTAACCGTCTGCAACAGGGCTGGATCTCAACTCTGCTTCTTAATAGTTGTGGGAGCTTGGGCAAGTGATTTCTTCTCCCTGCGCCTCAGTCTTCTCATTAATAAAGTAGGGAAAATGTGGCTGTTGTGAATACGATGACATCAGCAAGGAGTTAATGAATTAATACACATAAAATGTGCAACAGTTTCTGATACATAAAAGCAGTTAATAAAGTAAGCCAGTTTTCATAGTAGTGGTGATGATAGTTATAGCAAGATTAAGAGTAGAATTATTAGTAGTAGAAGCACTAATAGCAGTAATAGAAGAAACATCATCTTAGGAATTGACAGCTGCTGATTTCGTTTTACTGGAGCTTTTAAAATCTATAGTATGCTATAGTATATTGATTTTAAGAAAGCTAACAGGTTGAGTTTGGTTTCCCTTTGATCATATTGAAAACTAATAAAATTTTCCTCATAGGGGACTAGAAAACACACACTGAAAGATAGGTACAATTCATTTAGAAAAACAAATCAGAATTTACAAAATACAATAAAAGTATCTTTGACTTAAGGATCTTTGATTTAATTTAAAGAGCTCTTCCCAGCTCAGAGTTTTACAGATCATTAACTACTTGACAGGGCTGTTCAGTAAAGAGATGACTGTCATTCCAAAATAAGTCACTAATGAGTTTTTAACACTTCTAAGATACTTCTAGGAGAGTACCACAAAAAGAGGCTAAGAAATAATATTTTTAGAGCTACCTTCTGGGATCAAAAATATCTACTCAGTTTCCCCCAGATAATCATCTCCGGATTATTTCTCAATTCCCAATTGACTTCTAAATATGTTTAATCCCTCTCTCTTATCTCCAGCACCACTTCCCAATTTCATGCACTCATCTGTTCCCATCCACATTACTGGAAAAGTCTTCTAACTGGGCTCATGAATTCGGTCTCTCTGCCTTGTGGTGTGGTTCTGCTGCCAGTGTTCTCTCTCTGAAAACACAGATGAGATCCTGTCACTACCCCCACCGTATCTCGCCTCCCAACATTTTGAGACCTTCTTTTTCGTACCTGTAAGGTCAGCGGGAAACTGAAAACTCTATTTTGATACTTAGTCAATGCTCAATAAGAGGCTGTTAGATGAAAGAATGACCCAATACAGGGTCTATCATAATCTACTTATGGGGAAGTATCTATTGGGTTCTGGAAAGAAGAATGACCTGTGGTCCCTTAGACTTATACTTGCATTGCCTTCTGGTTTTTATGATTATTTAAAGTGCAATAAGTAAAATCTCAGTTAATCTATTAACTGTGCTTCCTCAATAAGAACATTTGACAGTCTGATACACCTAAAGAATTGAGAGTAGTACTTGCATTACCTTTGCTGTGCATGACCCCAAGTTCTGGATCACAAGTAGGAGCAATGGCACCCTCCATTAAGGCTCTGTAATAGAAACTGTTGATAAATCAAACTGCAGTTTCCTGGAATGATATCGCCATCATTTGTGTTTGGTTAGGAGAGTTTGTATTATGCTTCCACTTAAAAAAATCAGTATATTCCCTCATTTTGTGATGTGATTCATTGTTAGTAGTTTATTTGATGGCTTGCCAGATGTCATAAGGGCACTGGGCATTTGTTTAATAATCAATTTATAGGAGAGAGAAACACCTGTGGGGTTTTTTTGATGGCTGTATTCTTACTAACTTCTTTTAAAACGTGCTTAACTAATATAGTCTCCTACCAGTAATTTTTCTTCTTTGCATTAGAGTTCACTCTGTTGTATCTGAAATTGTGTCCTGAATGAAAAAACCTAAATTTAAAATAACATTTTTCGTGTGTCAGTGTGTCCTAAAAATGGGGGTGGGGTGGGGAGAGATTACCAAATACCATGAGGTGCCATGGGGTGCTAAGACTGTGAGCTTGGGGTTTTTGTTTGAAAGACAACAAGTGCAGATTAATGTGGCTTGCTGCAGTCATGCAGGAATGAATACAAAACTGACTTACAAGCAGAAGCATCATGTCAGGGTCTTGGTATTCTTTGAGGCTTTGTCCTAGTCTCTCTTCTCACGTTCAGACTCTCCCTGGATGGTGTGACCCCTCCCCGGGCTTCAGGGACAATCCAGATGTGCGTAGCTCACAAATGTGTATCATCCCATTTGGACGCCTAGCAGGCCCCTCACATTCAACGTGTCTCTAACTGGACTGGTCATCGCAGAGCGGTTCTTCAGTGCCTGGTACCACCATCCATCATCCTCAGGCTTCCTCGATCTCTCCCTCTCCCTCCCTTATTCCTAACATCTCGTCCATCCTTTTCTTCACTTCTCTAATGTCCCTCAGTTTCCTTTATTTCTGTCCTCTCGGGTTATGGCATCTATTGCCTGGATTATCAAATAGCCTTTTCCCTGGCACCCCTGCCTCTACGCAAACCATCACCCTAACCCTAATCCATCCTTTTCACGGTAGCCTGATGCCAAAAAGCAGATAAATTATGCTAATTACTCCCCCTCTTAAATCTTTTCATTGGCTTTTCATGTTCCTTGGGATAAATTTAATGCTCCTTAACATAGCTGGAGATCCTCCAGTGTCTAGCTATATCCTATGTAACTCTCCATCTCTATCTCACAGGATCCCCACTCCATGCTCTATCCTGCACTATCCAGAATGGCATCGGCTATCCACATGTAGCTCTTTGGATTTAATTCAATTAAAAGTAAATAAAAACAACAATCATTTCTTCAGAGTAGCCACATGAGGCTAGTGACTATCATATTGGACAGCACAGATTATAAAATATTTCCATAATTGCAGAAAGTCTTATTGGACAGCACTGTGCTGAAATCCTTTCATTTCCTGCAACTTTGCCTTCTTCTCTCATTTATACTCTTTTTATTCTTTGCCTGGAATGCTTTCTAATTCTTCTTTCCTCCCATCAATGCCTTGTGCGTTCCCATCATCTTTCTTTAATAGACTTCATTTTTTAGAGTATAAAGGAGGAAAAGGTAGAGAAGGTTCCCTTATACCTTCCACCCCTACACGCACAAACACCTCCCACTGTCAACATCCCCCACCAGAGCAGTGCATGTGTTACAACTGATGAACCTACATTGATGCATCATTATCACCCAAAGTGCATAGTTTATATTAGGTTTCACTCTCGGTGATGTACATTCTGTGGGTTATAACAGATGTAAAATGACATGTATCCATCATTATAGTGTCATAAGAAAGACTTTCACTGCCCTAAAAGTTCTCTGTGCCCCCCATCACTTTTTACATATCATTCTACCTCCCTGAAGTTCACCCTCCCAACCATATCTTGTCTATCCTTCAGTAACAAATCAAATCCAAATTAGACGGCAAATCCTTCTCATATCTCTCTCCTCTGAAGTTGAATATAAAGTAACTAGTACTTTTTTAAATGAAGAATAAATCAGCATTTATTCACTCAATTGAATATCACCCTTTTAGTAGCTTATTTAGTAGCTTATTTCAAGGCACTGCCTTAATTAAAATATTTTTTGGATAGCCACACTTGAAATTCTCTTCAGAAATAATTTGTCTTATATAAAACGATTAATTTCATTTCATGTGGCCGCATTTCTTTTGGTGTCAGCCTCTGTACTCACCGTTCTTGGTTCTAACTGGTATCTGTCTTCAAAATTACAACTTTTGGTTTTTAAAAATCATATACCACAGGTTCAAGGGAATCCCATACAGTTCAAAAATGTTTTAAACCATGGCAATACCTTTTTAAGGTTTGTAGACAGTGAAGGTGACAATTTTGAAAAGGATAACACTCACTTATGTACATTAGTTCTGATATGTTTGTTCAGAAACAAACCAAAAACCTATAATATAGGCTACTGTATCATTCCTTCTCAGATGTTTACAGTTAACCTGCTGATTATCTGGCACATGGCTTGCATTGTAAAGTTGAACCTATTTTCAAATTTTAATTAACTTTTTTTGTTTATGTATTATACCTCCACATACATGATAAAAACTCCTTGAAGGTAGATTCTTAATCATTTTTTAAAAATATTTTATTTATGTATTTATTTATTTATTTGGAGAGAGAGAAAGAGAGCAGGCGGAAGGGCAGAAGGAGAGAGAGAGAGAGAGATTCCAAGCAGACTCCCATCTGAGCGCAGAGCCGATACTGGACTTGATCTCACGACCCTGAAATCATGACCTGAGCTGAAATCCAGAGTCAGATGCCCAACCGCCAAAGCCACCCAGCTGCCATGATTCTTAATCATTTTTAATGTTTTCCACAGCACCTCAATTACTGCTAATAATAGTTAATAATTAATATTTTGCAATTTCCAGAGCATTCCTAGAGATATGATCTCTATCTCCTTACACAATCCTGTAAAGTTGGCATTTTTCCTATAATCCTCAACCTTCAGTCGGGAGAAAGTGGAAGTTGGGGCATGGAGCGTGCCATTCTGGGCCATAGCAAGTTTAGCTAACGGGCAGAAACAGGAGCTGTCCCATCACTCTGGGGTCTATAGAGGATGCAGTGGCTTTTCTTTTATTCGCGCTGGTGATGCATTTTTAAGGGGCCAGTGCAGGCCCTGACAGCCATTTCCCTGGTGCTGATAGAGGTTATTGACTTGCCAGAACCCACACTTTTCATTCCATCATCCATGCTTTGTAGGCGTGTTAACTATCCACAGACAGGCACTGTGCAACTTCACTGATATTTTGACAGTATATACTCAATTTTTCTTTTGATTTAAATATAAATCTTAACAGGATTCTCTCAGAGGCTGGATTTTGGGGGAATTTTATTTTTTTTCTTAGATGTCTCTGGGACGTTTCAAGGATTTAGAATGAACATGTATTGCTTTCAAAATTAGAAAAACTCATTAATCATTTTACTTGCGTTATATAGATTTTTTTTTAAAGATTTTATTTATTTATTTGTCAGAGAGAGACACAGTGAGAGGGGGAACAGAGGCAGGGGGAGTGGGAGAGGGAGAAGCAGGCTTCCTGCGGAGCAGGGAGCCCGATGCAGGGCTCGATCCCAGGACCCTGGGATCATGACCTGAGCCGAAGGCAGATGCTTAACGACTGAGCCACCCAGGCGCCCCATGTTATTTAGATTTTAATAACATTTAAAAAATAGGAACAATTACAAATTTTTCAGAAATCAAATAGTGGATACTGTAGGATTATTTTTAGCTTATTTTCTCTCAAATCATAGCAGAACAAGTATTGCATTTCACCGCTCAAATGTTACCTTTTATAATCTGATTATCTACCTCTACCTCTTTATACCAAACCACTTTATTTTCAGTGTGGGAAAAGACTCGCTGCTTTACAGTGGAAACTCCAGGTGACTTCTCCCTACCCCAGATGACTCCACTTTTGTGTGTTCTTCTTCCACATCACTTACTCCTTCCTAAGTCCCACCCTGAACATTCCTCCCATTTTTTTAATTCATATATAATTCAAGACATATCCATTTCTCAGGTTTGGTGACAGTTCAGGACCAAGGGACAAGGTCACAGAGATTATAGACTGTTGAATGTGTGACAAGGCGGCTCATAAAGAATCTGGTCAGATGTCCTTCATTTGCCTTTAATTAACTACAGCTGCTTTTTATGTTGCGAGCTGATCTTTGATCTGCTTCCCCCTTCAGACCTCTGTGCACAAGGTAGTTAAAAACAAACTAGGAGGCCAATTTTAAAGACAAAAAGAAAAAAAAAGAAAAAGAAAAAAAATCCCTCCGGGGTAATCAAGTGACAGTTGAAGCAGCCATAGCTGTTAGCTTTATCCATTAGAGAACTTTAAACATGTCAAGAAATAGAATAATGTGCCTGCTATTAGATCAGCCTCGACAATGAAGATTACAACAGCTTTGGGACGCATGAGTGGGCAAAGTTTTGTGAAAACAAGTTTATTGAAGAGCATTTTACTATAGTGGCACAGAATCTAGCCTACACAGTTTCATAGCAAGAATATTGGTTCAATATGCATCTGAGAAAGTTGGCCCTCTAAGAATGGCAGATTTACAGTGCAACCTTGCTCTAACCCAAATAGCCCCTGCAATTAGGTTTACAAAAACTTCCTACAGGCCATACTACTCCAATGGACAGCCTCTGTTATACCACATCGCTTTTGCCAAAACATTTACAATAGTGCATGATCCAGCATAAATTTTAGTTTGGTAATGACTGTATAAATCTTGAAATCTTTCACAGGTCTATGTAGCTGATACAGAGTTCTTTAAATCAGAATTCTAATGTCAATATCAACATTTAAAAAAAAATAAGAGCATTCCTTAGAGCAAATCATCTTGGATTTGCTAAGAGTCTAAGAACAGTTTCGAAAGGCAGTCCATTCTAATCATATCTAAGTGGGTTTCCTGGTATCATTTTTTTCTTCTTTATTGTAATCTATAGCAGCCTATTCATTATTTGGGGGCCCTTAATAACGTAACAGAATATTTTATTTAAAAAGGAGAACATCAACGGGTGCCTGGGTGGCTCAGTCTGCCTTCTCAGTTAAGCGTCTGCCTTCAGCTCAGGTCATGATCTCAGGGTCCTGGGATGGAGCCCTAACATCTGGCTCCCTGCTCAGCAGGGAGTCTGCTCTTCCCCCCTGCTCGTGCTCCCTTGCTCTCTCTCTCTCTCTCTCTCTCAAATAAATAAATATATAAGTCTTAAAAAAAAAAGGAGAACATCAAGAATTTCCCAATCCTTAATTTTTCACCATGAATTTTCTCTCTTTAAAATTTTTTTATTTAAATTCAATTTAGGTAACATATACTGTATTATTAGTTTCCGAGGTAGAATTTAGTGATTCGTTAGTTGCATATAACACCCAGTGCTCATTACATCCAGTCTCTCCTTAATGTCCATCACCCGATTACCTCATCTCCCCACCCACCTCCCCTCCAGCAACCCTCAGTTTGTTTCCTACAGTTCAGAGTCTCTCATGGTGTGCCTCCCTCTGTTTTCATCTTATTTTATTTTTCCTTCCCTTTCCCTATGTTCATCTGTTTTGTTTCTTAAATTCCACATACGAGTGAAATCATATGGTATTTGTCTTTCTCTGACTGACTTATTTTGCTTAGCATAATACCCTCTAGTTCCATCCACATTGTTGCAAATGGCAGGATTCCACTCTTTTTGATGACTGAGTAATATTCCATTGTATATATAGATATATGCCACATCTTCTTTACCCATTCATTTGTTGATTCACCATGCATTTTTAATTTTCATAGTGGCTCTTCCTCCTCATACGTTCCAGAGAAAAATTTCAGCCTTGTGAAATCTCTTGTAACCTATGAAATTTAAGGGAAAGAAACACCTTCCTATATTTCACAATTTTCTTATCCTTAAAACTCAGGTCAAAATCAAGAGGCTCTTTGAGTTGATGATTCATTTGAAGTTCTTGCAAATGATATGTTAGCAGTCCATTTATTTCTCCACACTTATTGATTTGTACAAGCTCAAATTATGAGTCAGAGTCATGACTTTCCATTGTAAACTTATGGGTTTTCCCCAATCACATCACTTGCCTCTTTCTTTTTTTTTTCTTCTTTTTTTTCCCCCAAATATCTTCTATTTATTTAAGAGAGAGAGCGTGAGAGAGAGCAAAGCAGGGGGAGCAGCAGAGGGAGAGGGAGAGGCAGGCGCCCCGCTGAGCAGGGAGCCCAATGCAGGGCCCGATCCCAGGACCCCAAGATCGTGACCCAAGCCAAAGGCAGATACCCAACTGACTGAGCCACCCAGGCACCCCCACTTGCCTCTTTCCTGGATCTTATAATCATGTCATGGGTCTTGCCTTTCAGTATTCCTGTTAGAGGATGTTTTTTCAAAGGGTCACAATTTGCTAACACAAGGAGCAATGTATGTGGAAAATATAGATACTCTCTCCTTAATTGCCTGAAGGTGTATTCTAAATATTCTATATTTGAAGTTTGAAAGAACTTTCTAAGAAGAAAGGGGAGGTGATACCTTATTTTATATTTTTTCAAAGCAGACTAATTATACTCAAGATTTAGATTTCACATCTGTAGGCTGGGGACACTTATGTGGCCAAAGGAGGGAAGCAGGAGGGCCAGACTCACTTTGGGGATACAGGAAGCATATGTCTCTGTACTCAGCTCTGGCTAGTTGGCTTCCAGAAAGATTACTCAGGGATGCCAGATATTTCAGTTTTTAAAGTAACCTAAAATCTGATTTTTTAAGTGAAAACCCCTGATTTCTAAATGTTGACAACCAATTCATTTTTGAGAGAACACTGTGTGAACTGAACAAAACACATCTGTAGACTATTTTCTGGAGGTATTGCCTCAATCTGCTTTTCAATGGTTACTGCTTGGGCAAGCTATGACATGGTTTTCAAAAAGTAGATATAAGATTTTGAGTTCCTTGTGGATGACACTGTGTAATCAGAACTGTTCACACAAACTGATTTAAAAAAAAATAACGGCAGCAAGTTTAGGAATAGCAAATGCTTCTATAGTGATGACTTACAGTCTTTCACAATCTACTTAAATGGACCCTCAGAACAACCCTGTGAGGCCAGTAGGACCATTATTTTTATTCCCATTTTATAGAGAAAGAAATTGAAGCTTGATGAGTATGGTTCCAGATTATTTTAAGGACACAGGATCTTTGGAGAAATTGTTGAAAGTCATGGATTTCTCTTGCCATAAAAATGAACACTAAAAAAGAAAAATTTAGCATTTAATTTCTAGGAATTCATGAACATCTTCCTCTTTCCAAAGTTCAAACACAGGTTAAGAACCCCTGGAATAAGTGATCTGTGAAACTTGATACCAAACTCAAACTGAGATTTCCAGAGAGAGAGAGAGAGAGAGAGAGAGAGAGAGAGAGAGAGAGTGTGTGTGTGTGTGTGTGTGTGTGTGTGTGTGTGTGTGTTTCTGCTACATGATGCTTCCCTCCTTAGAGAAGGGCACAGTTGAGACAGCAGCCAACAGAGTAGAGTCTTCTCAGGAGGAAGAGTCGTCTGCTATCGCAACTATGTCACCATCACTGGGATGGCTGGACTCTGAGATGAGGCTGAAACTGGGGAGGAGGACCTGGGGAGGAGGACCTCGGCAGTGCAGCTGGAACCCTCATCACCATAGTCTCTGGAAGACTTCTCAGGGTTATCTGAGAAATCTCAGAGTTAGAAATAGTAATCACAGCAGTTAAGAGTAGCCGCTGTTTATCTCATGCTTGTCACATGTCAGGCACCATACTATGTGCTGAAGTCAGTACAGTTTTTACCTCCCATCACACAGATACGGAAATTGCTAAATCAAGATGATCATTCTGACTCTGCATCCAACACTGTTAACCGCTCTGTTATTCTGCTTTTCATTCTGAGGTGAGGATATAGAGGAGATGAACATGCAGAGGAGGATCCTTTATTCTGTCATTATTCTTTTTTTATTTTATTTTAATATGTTATGTTAGTCACCATACATTACATCATTAGTTTTTGATGCAGTGTTCCATGATTCATTGTTTGCGTATAACACCCAGTGCTCCATGCAGTACGTGCCCTCTTTAATACCCATCACCAGGCTAACCCATCCCCCCACCCCCTTCCCCTCTAGAACCCTCAGTTTGTTTCTCAGAGTCCATGGTCTCTCATGGTTGGTCCTCCCCTCTGATTTCCCCCCTTCATTTTTCCCTTCTTACTATCTTCTTTTTTGTTTTTTTAACATATACTGTATTGTTTGTTTCAGAGGTACAGGTCTGTGATTCATCAGTCTTACACAATTCACAGCACTCACCATAGCACATACCCTCCCCGATATCTGTCACTCAGCCACCCCATCCCTCCCACCCCCCACCACTCCAGCAACCCTCAGTTTCCTGAGATTAAGAATTCCTCATATCAGTGAGATCATATGGTACTTGTCTTTCTCTGATTGACTTATTTCGCTTAGCATAATACCCTCTAGTTCCGTCCACGTGGTTGCAAATGGCAAGATTTTGTGTTTTTTGATGGCTGCATAATATTCCATCGTGTGTGTGTGTGTGTGTGTGTGTGTGTGTGTGTGTACCACATCTTCTTTATCCATTCGTCTGTTGTTGGACATCTTGGCTCTTTCCATAGTTTGGCTATTGTGGACATTGCTGTTATAAACACTGGGGTGCATGTTCTATCATCATTCTTAAGATAATAATATATATATATGATAGTATAAAAATTCCTGAAAGGTCAATTGATTTTCCTTCTAAGGCACAGTGATTTTTTTTTTTTTTTTTTTTTTTTTTTTTAGGTAGCATGGCTTAAAAAAAAATACCATGTACATCTAAGAAGGTAAAGGAAAGGGGTGCCTGGCTGGCTCAGTTGGTTAAGCGTCTGCCTTGGGCTTACTGGGGTCCTGGGATTGAACCCCTCGTTGGACTCCCTGTTCAGCAGGGAGCCTGCTTCTCCCTCTCCTCCCCGCTCTTGCTTTCTATTGCTATCTGTCTCTCTCTCTCTCAAATAAATAAATAAAATCTTAAAAAAAAAAGGTAAAGGAAAACCTAATCATACCCAGTTTAGTGGAAATCTTCTTAATTATCCGTCATTACTAAACCCCTGTTACACTGCCAGAATTAGTGACCATCTGTGTAATCTTCCATGTCCTTTAAAGGCCAGACATGCCAAATTTATCTACAACCCAACTGAGTATCCAGTATTTCCAGATATTTTGGGAAATAATACATTATGGTTTGATTTCTTCACTTTTCATGCATAGTGTTATATGCATCTTGTAAAATGAGATACCTGCCAAATTAAAATGAGCAGATGCCAAGCATGAATAGCTTACCCAAGATACAGAGTTAATCATATTTTTATGTGGAAAACTCCATTACTCAAGAGTATATCCCCTTAACAGAAGTATATAACTTGTAATGAGTTATGTAAACCTGTTGTTAAATGGGTAATCTTGGAGTTCATGGAACTTGAATAATGTTCTTGATACACACAGTGTATGGAAGGCTAATTTGCAATCTGGATGATACTTGAAATAGAAACTTAAGCTTCTAGTGAACATCCAGAATGGAGAATTTGAATTTTTAAAAAATATTTCAATGTTATTTAAACGATAGGACATATAAATAGTAAAAACAATTCTTGAGAGTCATTTCTACATAAAAATTTTTATTTAGCTTAAAAGCAGGATTTTGTATTATGAATCCAGTTTAAGTACAGCAAACTCTGTCGTCATTTGTTAAATACAATTCCCTACTAGATGATACTTCTAGGACTCAAAAATAAAATAAAAATTGACAATTTTATGGTTTCTTAAAGCCAGGCAAGATTTGAAAGAATGTAATCTAATTGGTTTGTCTCAATATTAAGTATATTTTATAAAATTGTATTTACTTTAAAATGCACAATTTATATATAGTGTTTATGCTTATGAAATTAGCTTTCACAATACATCTCATCCCCTAACATTTTCAGGTAATAGTTTACCATAATTCGGGTGACCTCAAAATATATAATTTTATTACCTTTATCCCATAGTAGTTGAAATTACCGATCCTATGTAATTATACCACTACTGTGAAAGTTTGTCAGCTTTCACTTCATAATTTTTTTGTTTAACTTCTGCTGTTACTCCTTTGGATCATGTAAAAGATTGTCTCACTCTCAGTTTTTCCAGGGAAAAAGTATGTGATGTCTCTTAGGCTTATCACAGATTCATTTCTAAATCTTGCAAATTAATGTGTTTCCTTCCCTATCATTTTTTCCTCTTCTCCCTCCTTTCTGCCCTACTGGTCCATGCCTCCTAAGTTCTCCTTTGGATTTTCATCTCATGACCTAATGCCTTGAGTTTTTTTTCCCTCATGAGGCAATGTTTGCACACAGCTGTTCTGTAATGTATAGCATATATTGGCTTGAGAATGGAAATTTCACTTCTGTAAAGTGGTTTGGGATACGCTTTTGTGCAAGATGCTATGCCAAACTGAACTGTGGATTGTAACATGCAGCAGTTACCTCTGTTTGCCCCTCCAGGAAGCAGTTTACAGTTTTAATAATCATGATGCCCTATTGCAATGGCTTCCAGAGTTATTATGTAAACCTTTCAAGCAGGGATTATGTCTTCCCTATTTCTGCACACCTTTCCTGATACAATAAATATTTTATAAATGACAAGTTTAGGTGAGCCAGGGCCTTATCCACAAGTTAACATAACATCTCATACAGTATATGTATATTTAAAATGAGCCATTTCATTTCCTTTCCAAGTTTGCTAATCTCACAGGAATATAGAATAACCAAACTATAAACTAGAGCCCCTAGTAGGAAAGTATTTTTTGAGATGAAGTGCAATTAATTAGTCCCAGTACCATTGTCATTGGATGGTTAGCAGTATAGAAAAGGAGTCAGTTAATTAGGATTAAAACTTAATTATTTAGAGAAGGAAGCAGCAAGAGTATTGTTTAAATATTTCAAACCCAGTATTATTTTTCAAATTACAAAGAAAAAGATGTTACAAAAATATTTAAAACTCTGAAACTCTCTTTTCTATAGCTCTTCATCCAAGGGTATGCATGTGACTAAAGCCCAACCAATCAAATATCCACAATCTCCTGCCCACATGATTGGCCCAGGGAATCACAGGGGACCAAAGAGAAGCCGTCAAAGCCGTGCCAGGGATTTTTCTGTTGTTGCCAGCAGAAGAGAATTCTGCTTGCCTCTTGCATCTTCAAGATTACTGGGTAGGAATAGGGGGCTCTCCCAGGCAGTATACCTCTCTGGGTTAGGAAATCTCTGTACCAAGAGTGAATAAAGACAAGCAGAGACAAGCAGATGAGAGAAGGGGAGATAAAGTCTTGGAGCCAAGCATCCTTGCCATTTCCGTCTTTTCAGTTATGAGCCAAGAAATGCCCCTTTTGTGTTTAAACTGATTTGTGTTGAATTTTGTCTCAAACAACCAAAGGAGCCCTGACAAATTATTTTTGTTGGAATTGACTTCCTGCATGAATAAGAAAGCATTGTTTCTCTCCCACAGATTCCTCTGGCTTTTCACTGGTAAAGTAAAATAGAAAACATGAAGTATGTGTTCATTCTGGAAAACACCATTTTAAAACACCAACAGCTCCTTTTAGGAGTATCTTTCAAGTTGTGTGAAACAAATAATGAATAAATTAAACTGCAGTGGAAGAGACAATATTGTTTCACTTTCTAGGCAATGGCATGTTAGACCTTTTGCTCATTTTAATAATTGTATTGTGGTCCAACTTGAGCCATAGCTTCCACATCAAGTTTAAATCTCTTTTTCTTAAATGCAGTTTTCAGTTACTGGTGCTTCAAAACCCATTCCAAAACACGAGAAGCCTTAGGGATAGCTTAGTGAACCCAGTGAAACTTTATAGCCCTGATCTCGGCACACTTCATGATGTCACTCTTCTTTTTGAGAGAGAAGGGAATTCTCTTTCCTCCTTGGTGGTAGGTTGAATTTAATTCAGAAAAGTTACCATTTGTGAATTCATAATATAGTTGATGACTCTGTTTTGGCACTACTTGATTTGGCATTTGTATGTGTCTGGGTAAAGGTTAATTACTGAATCAAAGAGACCCAACAATATAGTGGCTCAAGAACCAGAAGTTTGTCTCTTTTATGTAAAGTCCTGATGGTAATAGTTCAGTTTAGTATAGACTCTCTGCTCCTCATAGTTACTCTGGGACACAGGTCCCTTCCAGTAGTTGCTCCACCATCCCCTAGGGCTTGTCATCTGTAAAATACAACTCAAGTCAATACCACACTGAAGTTCCAGTTAATGGGAAGGGGAAATTAGGTCCGAAAGAGGTAAACTCACAGTCTTAGGCTCTCTGCTTCTCACCTTCCATGGGTGAACACTTGCATTGTCATACACAAGAAATGATGCAAAACGCCATCTTTCTCAGATATCATGGGCCATGAATGAAAGACAGAATGGATTTTGATGGAGCTCCAGTATTCCAAGGATTATAAGTACCCAGGATTATAAGAAACTCAAAGTTTCTGCCATTGTTTCACATGTCCTCTATATTACTTTTGTGTGTAAGAGGAAAATGAAGAAATTGATCCTTATATCATCAAAGTAGTATGTGAAAAAATTAGAGTTATAAACATTACTCCTCACTTTTTTATTTAGTCAAAAACTATCTGAATTGGTACAGCCACTGTGGAAAAAAGTATGAAGGTTCTTCAAAAAACTAAAACTAAAAATACAATATGATCCAATAATTCCACAATTGAGTATTTACCCAGAGAAGACAAAAACATGAATTTGAAAAGATATATGCACCCCTGTGTTTATTGCAGCAGTATTTACAATAGCTAAGATATGGAAGAAGCTCCTGTCCATCAGTAGGCAAATGGATAGTGAATGGAATATTACACAGCCATAAAAAGGTTGAGATTGTGCCATTAGAGACAACATGGATGGACCTAGAGGGTATTATGCTAAGTGAAATAAGTCAGACTGAGAAAGACAAATACCATATGATTTCACATATACGTGAAAATGAATAAACAAGGAAAAGCAGAAGCAGACCTATAAAAACAGAGAACAAATTGATGGTTGCTAGACGGGAAGGGGGTTGGGGATTGGGCAAAGTAGGTGAAGGGGAGTGGGGGATACAGGCTTCCACTTATGGAATGAATAAGTCACAGGGATAAAAGGCACAACATACAGAATATAGCCAACAATACTGTAATAGTGATGTATCAGGACGGATGGTAGCTACACTTGTGAACATAGCATAATGTATAAACTTGTTGAATCACTATGTTGTACACCTGAAACTAATGTAACATGGTGTGTAAACTATACTTAAAAAAATTATATGGCAGCTAAATCTAGTCCTGAGTGAATATAGAAATCACACCTCTCCTATGGAATCATCTTTTTATGGATTGACAATGCCCTTCACAACATTATGTTTACTTATCTATGTTTTCAGACTTTGTAGGCACCCTGTAGAATTCCAGGGTAAATTGTCATAGCTTACTCTTCATCTACCAAGACATTTTTCAAGTGAGGACAAATTTTTAAGTTGCTTGACAAAAAATTAGAGCTGCTTTCTCTAGAAAAGATGACAAAGTCTTTTAAAGTGTGTGTTTCATTAATTACTATCTAAGCTTTCCTCAGACTACAAATATGAATGTGTCTGTGTTTGAGAACTTAATACTATAGATTCAAAATCTTTCAAAATAGTATTGTTTTATTCTTAAATAACTCATCTTTGGAAGGTTGTATTTTTAATATAATTGTTTTAATTAGTATTTCAATTTTTTTATATTTCCATGTGATGTACATTGGCTATTAAATACATTAGCTTCCTAAGGTGCACACATTCTGCTGATTGTCAGATCTTAGTTTAATATTTGTCAAACCATAATCTCAAAGGAACCTTGGAGATCAAATCAAAACAAAGAGAGTATCTGCTGAATCTAGTTCAGGGAATGGAGAATGTGCTATCCATCAATGTAGTTGTTCTTCACATACTTGGTATTACTCAAATACAGGATCAAAGATTTGTTCATTCATCATTTTTATTCAATATATAGATGATGTACCATACCTTGTGCTAGACACTGAGAATACAGAGAAAAAAAACCCAAACTTTAGTTGGGTTTAAAAATAGGACTAAGTAGATATCCTAATATTAACTCCATCTCTTATCTTTCCAGCAGTCTCTTCTAGTATCCTGACTCCAACAAGACCCACAAGCCACTGTTCTTACTACCATATTCTCATCTGCATCATGTCATCACTTCCCTCCTTCCTAGCTTAAATTCCACGGCCAACTTTTGGGCACACATTCTTTCCTTTGCCCTTTCTCACTTCATATTCATTTGACAAAACCTCATCTTGGTTAAATCTTACACTTCTGCACCCACAGAGCTGAATGTGGCTACGGAAAAGACACTTTATATTCACAACTGCTGGCCTCAAGTGGACTCAGTGCTACCCAGTAATCATATTACATTTTCCTGATCCATCCCTTCCTTCAGAATCCCATAGACAACTATTTCACATCTTTTCTCTAATCTCTCCAATGTCCCCTTCCTCATTCTCACTCTCAGTTGATGAACTTGCTTCTTATTCTGAGCAAATGGAAGCAAACAGAAGAGAACCAGCATCTAGAACTATGGTGGAAAAACTATGTATATAGTAGGCACTCAAAAAAAATTTTTTTGGTGAATAAAAACCCTCCTGGGTGTGTACCTGTCCAGTACATTTAAGGTACAGTAGCAAAAACACATCCAACAGTGCTCATTGGGATGGATGCCAGGGAGGCAAATATTGTTTCTAGTGAGTCAGTAATTTAAGAATTGTAACTGAAGTCAAACATTAATTATTATTTAGATAATGTTTCTATGACAAGTAATATATTCAGTGCTATTACAACTAAATATTTGTGATATGAAATCTATCTGCCTTTGTGTTTATGTAATGTCTTACACTTTAGTATCCAAATATTGTTTTCATTGGTACTTAATTTTATATGAAGTATAATCAGTTTCATTTTTGCAAATTTTTCATATGGATATAAAGATTAGTTTAATTTGTATAGTAGAAATCCTGTGTGATAAAACTGTATAAATGCCGCATAGCTGAAAGAGGAGTTGTATAAGATATCAAGGAATAAACTAACCGAAGAGGCAAAGGATCTGTACTCAGAAAACCATAGAACACTCATGAAAGAAACTGAGGAAGACACAAAGAAATGGAAAGACATTCCATGCTCATGGATTGGAAGAATATGGTTAAAATGTCCATGCTACCCAAAGCAATCTACACATTCAATGCAATCCCTATCAAAATACCATCAACATTTTTCACAGAGCTAGAACAAACAATCCTAAAATTTGTACGGAACCAGGAAAGACCCCAAATAATCAAAGGAATGTTGAAAAAGAAAACCAAAGCTGGTGGCATTACAATTCCAGACTTCAAGCTCTATTACAAAACTGTAATCATCAAGACAGTATGGTACTGGCACAAACACAGAACCGATCAGTGGAACAGAATAGAGAACCCAGAAATGGACCCTCAACTCTATGGTCAACTAATCTTCGACAGAGCCGGAAAGAATATCTAATGGAAAAAAGACTTGGGAAAATTGGACAGCCACATGCAGAAGAATGAACCTGGACCACTTTCTTAGACCATACACAAAAAATAGACTCAAATGGATGAAAGACCTAAATGTGAGACAGGAAGCCATCACTTCTGTCCAATGACCAAGGATGAAACTGGCTTTGTAGCCACATTTCCTCTTTTTAGGGTGCTCATGCCCTTGGAAGAGGGCAGAGGAAGGAAGCTATTTTCTTGAGAAATGGAAGACTTGCTCTCATTACTAAATCTCTGTGTGAAGCATAGAAACATCTGCATGAAAGCATGGCAAATCATAGGCGTGGTTGGTAGTTTGGTGAGTTGGTTGATTTTCTTGGATAGCAATACCTAAGGATTTCTTTAAAATTCAAATGCAGAATCACAATTCTTCTCATTAAATTGTGGTGTACAGAGAACATAAGCTAAAGATTAACTTTAGGGCACCTTTGGAAATCTGTGATAAGCAGAACTACTGGCAATTAAAGTCTCTCCGTATATGATATGTTGAAAACTATTTGAACCTAATAGGCTAGGCAACAGAATCTGTGGTTCAATTCAGGCAGTGTTGTGCTAGCAAATGTTTAACAATGGCTCTCTGGAAAACAAAGAAACAAAAACTGATTTTTAGGCTTTACCATTCTCCTTGGTGTAAATACTCCTGCCACAGCCAATTTCAAGCTACCGACATGATGCCACCAAGTGTAATGTTGGGAAGGTGTGCCTGCTATCCAGCTTGTAAGAGCCAGCTTCAGTACATGACTGGGGGGTGGGGGTTGGGGGTGAGGTGAGCAGGGAAAGACTGAATTCTGTTCCTGACTCTTTGACAAATAGAGGGCTCCTTCTTTTAGGTAATTCAATAAAAGAAGAAAGGAAAAACCAATATTGTAGAGGTTGAGGGAGAAAGAAGAAATCCTGAGGCAGAGCAGAATATTTTTGTGTTTCTCATTGATTGAGAAGCAGGAAGAAAGCAGAGTCACCAAAACTGGGCAAGTGTTCTGTGGAGTGGAACTAGCGAGGATGCCCTTCCCCCATGTCACAGAGTCCTAACCCCTCTTTCAACTGCCCTTCTGCATTTTCATACACCTCCAATATTGAATGCTGGTCAGCCTGAACTTTTTTTTTACTTTAGATAAACAAAATGCAATGCAATGCAAACTGCCTCTGAAATAATATATTAATAATATATATATAATATATATGAAATTAATATAAGATATACATATAATACATATATTCTATAACACAAGTGATACTTCTATTTCTCTCTTTTTTTATTCACATTTCCTTCTCCTTAAAGGCATTTTATACACTTCTGAAAGTATTTTCCCATCTGCCAACTTAATCCACAGCTTCTTTATCCCCTGGTGTTTCTCTTTGCATTACTGATTATGTTAAGGACCATATATAGCACTTGGCTTTCCATAAAAAACCAACATATCTGAAAATTGGTCCACTTACCCAAGTGCACTTGGAGCTTGCTTGGAATCTAATATACATGTAAATATAACAAAAAAAGAAAAAGAAAAATATAATTTCCTTTGAGTTAAAACACCAAATAATAATTTTTAAAGATGTTACATTGAGCTGAAATTGAGTTTAAAAAGTTGGTATAAAAACTGTTGACAAGTGAGATTTTCATTAGTTTCATAATTTTGAGTCTTCCTCTGCATGCAAAGTGTGATAAAAACTCACTTATTTTTAAACTCTGCCTCAATTTTTCCTCCTTCTTTGTACATGCTGTATCAACTATCATCTTTAGACCACCTTTAGACCATAATCTGTTATGCCTCTAAAATATATTTTTCTAGATTCTGAAGTCAATTAGATAATAAACTCTATACGAACAAGGGATCCGCACCAAGGAAATTATTATACTTCCTTTAGATACATGCTAACAGCCACTGCTTAGTGTTAGTTTCTTTAGAAAAATACATGCTAACAGTAAACTTCTATGAAAATATTCACTTCAGATTTTCAAGGAAGGCTGTGGCTTGCCCAAAAGCATAACTTTTAACAACATCTTTCAAACCTGCCAAATCACATTGCCTATTTGGCCAATTCACTGTGCAGAATATTAATTTACTGTGCCACAAAGGTAGTGCGCCTTGACTGTTATTAGGGGAAAGCATAATATATTTGATTTCCCTTTATGAGTCTCACATTGCTTATAATTCAGTAGGGCTACCACATTTTCTGGGCAGGCTATCAAATAGGATGTTGTAATGATTTGCTTGACTAGTAGAGTAGATGAAAAAATATCAGTTCTGTCTGTAGCAGTCCTATCTTTGAATTTCAGATTTGCACAGTTTGAAGCCATTTATTCCTCCGTGGTTCTCTTTAAAATATAAAAAAAAATTTTATATTTTAAAGAGTTAAACATGTTACACAAAATCATTTAGGGTAATGGTTAGATTAGGGTGAAACTAAGAGAACAGAAGTCTTAGATTTGATTTGAAAATGCCGAGAAAGGGGCTATAGAACAATGTGAAGAGTTTGAGCTTGGTAAAAGGAAAGCATAGGCTTTACTTGTAACTGATATCTTGGGGATACTTGATGGCCTCAATTTTTGTCTGCACTGCTATTCCTTTGCAGTTCACAGAGATGTTGAGATGTTTTCTGCTTCACAAAATGTTACTTACTAAAATTATCTTTGGAATAATCCAGTTCTACTTAGAGAATAACTATAGACTTAGAACCTATCGGTAGACTTCCTATTGTAAACATTATCATGGATTCCTGGAATGACTGGGTGAGTTCTTGTTCTGTACACTAAATTCTTAAAACTTTATCTTCTATATACCATTAAAAAGGAATCTTATTGTAGCAGGTTTATTCTTTTATATAGTTTGGTTTCTTTTTTCAACAAATATTTATTGAGCAACTTCTAGGTGTCAGGCATGTTCTGGGTATTTAGTGCATATCAGGGACAATATAGGCAAAGATCTCTGCCCTGGTAATGCTTATAGTCTACTGGGAGAGACAGAGAGGAAAGAATAAATGTAATAAGTAAATAAATAATGTACTATGTTAGAAGTTGATACATTCTATGGAAGAAAGCAAAAACTGAGCCACATGAAGAGTTTCATCAGGGCTGGGGTGAGGAAGGACAGGCCTGTCAGAGTGCTCAGGGTTACTCACTGACCATGCGAAGCTAGTTGACCAAGTAGAGACTGGGGGAAGAGCATTCCAGGCAGAGGGAATGGGTAGTACAGAGGCCAAAAGCTGAAGTAGCCCTGGCAAGTTTGGGAAACAGTGATGAGGCCAGTGTGGTCAGAGTAGAATGAGTGAGGTGGAGAGTAGTAAGAGAATTGGTAAGAGAAGGAGTGCAGGCCAGGATTGCATATGTCTTTTCTCTGGGTGAAATGGGGAGCCATTGCTAACCAGAGGAATGCATGAAATGACTTCCACTTTAAAAGGATCACTCAGGCTGCTGGGTGAAAACAGATGGAAAATGATCAAAGGTGGATGGAGGGACCTGTTAAAGGGGTGCTGCAGTTAATCAGCAGAGAAATGATGATCATGACTTGGGCCAGAGTGGGCACAGTAGAGGAAGTGAGAGAAGGTAGAAGACTGGATATATTTTGAAGGAGAGCCAAAGGGATTTCGTGGTAAGTTGGAATAGGATTTTGAGAGAAAGAGGAGTCCAGGGTGAGTCTAAGGTTGAACAGGTTGGTTTTTGCTTTGTTTTGTTTTATTTTGTTTTTGAGTACGGGTGGAGAGAAAGAGGGTACAGAATCCAGTTTTAGGCATGTGAATTTTGACATTTCTGTTAGATATTCAAGCACAGACGCCAAATAAGCAATTGGATTTTAAGTCTGATTTTGAAAGAGAAGTCTGGACTGGAAATGTAAATTGGTAAGTTGTTAGCAACTATCCTGGACAGTGAGGTGACTTTGGGCATGGAGGGCACACACAACTCACCAACAAGACAGAAGTAGTCTCTAACATTGTGGAAATCTGATCTATCTCTAGGCATCCATGTTGGAGAAGAATATCTGTTTCTTTTTAACTACTGCTATTTGGGTTTTCTGCTGTTGTACCTGAACCTGAATCTAACTGATACGGGTGCCCTTTGTGGTGCTCCCACAGAACCCTGAACTTGTGTTATTACATGGCACTTGCCTAAAAGCTCCATGAGGACAGAGACTCCACCTGCCTTATTCACCTTTGCATCCCGTCACTTTGCATAATGGCTGGCACTCAACTCAGTAAGCTTAATAAGAATTTGTTGAATAAATGAAACTGAACTGGCAGCTACTTATTCTGCATTTATTTTATTGGTTTGAGTATTATACGAATAAGCAAGTAAGGACAAGAAATATTGGTAAAAAATTATATGAAATAAAGTACAGTAAGTACTTGAATACAGAATTGCAATATTGTTAATCACATACCCAGATGTTCTGCTGCTATGTAAATGTGAGAAGGCAGCCAATCAGTCAGCACCGGATTGATTAGCAAATGATTCTTGAGGGCTATGTGCATACAGGGTATTGTGCTAGGTTGTGGGGACATAGCGTGAAGCACCATCAAGGGTGCCCAGCAGGCTAATGGATTTCAAAGGTGGGCACAGATAAGACACATTGAGAAGGGACTTACAGGTAAATGGAAAACATTAGCAATTCAGTTTCTGGGGGTCACATCTAGGCCCAATGGCAACATGATTCATCCTGTTCTACTTTTATGCCTATCTCCATAAAAAATAATCAGGAGTTAACATGGCGGAGGAGTAGGGGATCCTAAATTTCTCTGGTCCCTCAAAGACAGGTAGTTATCAAATCATTCGGAACACCTATGAAATCAATCAGAGATCTGAGAAAAGAAATGCTGCAATTCTACAAATAGCAAAGTGACCACTCTCTGGAAGGTAGAAGGTGTGGAGACTTGAATATGGGGTGATATATCAGAGGATACAGTGAAGGGGAAGTAGCCTGCTTAAGGAGTGGAGCGCAAAATCGGAACTTTCAGAAGTCTGCTGCAGTTGGAGACATCCCTGCCTTAAACGTGCTCGGGTGGTGAAGCGGGGTGGAATCCCAGGTGGGACAACACAGCCTCAGGATCCCTGAGGTCACAAGAAGAACGGGGGTGCCCGAGTGTGGCAGATTTCCCAGGCATCGAAGCAAGGAAGCCAGCTGAAAACAGCGAGTCTAGGTGCGGCTTTCTGCCCGGTTTAGCCATAAACTACAAACCACTGCATGGTCCTGCGACTGCTTTCCGGGCAGGGGCCCAGCAAAAGCATGGCGAGATCCCCCTCCTGCTCTGCAGGAGTCAGTAAAATTCAGAGTTTTGAAACTCAGTTGGGTGCCCAAGATAAAAACACTCGGTCACCGGCTGGGTGAAGCAAAGTTCGGACAGAAACCGGGAGACAAGAGTGATTGCTTTTCCGTGAGGGCTCACTGACGAGTGGGGGCCAGGACTTTCAGCTCCAGGGCTAGAGAAGGGGGCGCCGCCATTTTCATCCCGCCCAACGGGCTGAAAACCTTCAGGGAGCAAAACAGCGCCACCTAGTGCAATCCTGAGCTACTTACACTGAGCTGGCCCCCTGACAAGGGAGGCCCGTTTCCACAAGGGCAAGCGCACCTGAGAATCAGAGCAACAGGCCCCGCCCCCAGAAGAGCAGCAGAAACACCTGGCCGGCACCAAGAATACTGATCATAGAGAGCTGCAAAGCTTCAGCTCTTGGGGGAAACAGTATATAGCATCTGTGGGATTTTTATTCTTAAGGCTTTCAGGATTATTTTTTCAGTTATTTTCTTATTTTTTCAATTTTTTATTTTTATATATGTTACGATTTTTTGTTTCCTTTCATTGTATTTTATTATTTTTGTATATACATAAGTTTTTCTTTCTTATCTTGGGATCTAGTTTCTTTTAACAAGCAGACCAAAACACACACCCAGGATCTAGTTTTTTTTGTTGTTGTTTTGTTTCTTGGTTTGTTTGTTTGTTTTCCTTGTTTTGTTTTGGGTTTGGTTTTTTTTCTGGTTTGTTTTTTGTTTCTGTTGTTGTGGTTATTGTTATATTTTCTCTTTCTCTATTCTCTTCTGGACAAAATGATGAGATGGAGAAATTCACCTCAAAAGAAAGAACAGGAGGTACTACACACTGGCAGGGATTTATTAAGGGTATAAGTAAGATGTCTGAACTAGAATTTAAAACAATGATTATAAATATACTAGCTGGGCTTAAAAAGAAAACATAGGAGACACTAGAGAATCCTTTTCTAGAGAGAAAAAAGAACTAAAATCTAGTCAGGCTGAAATTGAAAATGCTATTACTGAGATGCAGTCCCAAAAGGAGGCTCTAAAAACAAGGATAAATGAGGCAGAAGAAAGAGTCAGTGATATAGAAGATAAAATGATGGAAAATAAAGAAACTGAAAAGAAGAGAGAAATAAAACTACTGGATCACCAAGGGAAACTTAGAGAACTCAACAATTCCATAAAGTGAAATAATATCCGGATAATAGGAGTCCCAGAAGATGAAGAGAGGGAGAGGGGGACAGAAGGTTTATTTGAACAAATTATAGCTGAGAACTTTCCTAATCTGAGGAAGGAAACAAACATTCAAGTCCAGGAAGCACAGAGAACCCCCCTCAAAAATCAATAAAAATAGGTCAACACCTCAACATAGAAGAGTGAAGCTTGCAAATTTCAAAGATAAACAGAAAATCCTGAAAGCAGCTCAGGACAAGAGATCCTTAACCTACAAGGATAGAAACATAAGGCTGGCAGCAGACCTGTCCACAGAGATCTGGCAGGCCAGAAAAGACGGGCATTATATATTCAGCATGCTAAATGGGAAAAATATGCAGCCAAGAATACTTTATCCAGGAAGGCTGTCATTCAGAATAGAAGGAGAGACAAAGAGTTTCCAGGACAAACAAAATCTAAAGGAATTTGTGCACACTAAACCAGCTCTGCTAGAAATATTAAACAGGATCCTTTGAGTGAAGAGAGAGCCCAAAAGTAACATAGACCAGAAAGAAACCGAGACAATCTATAGGAACAGTGACTTTATAGCTAATACGATAGCACTAAATTCTTATCTTTCAATAATTACTCTGAATGTAAAAGAATTAAATGCTCCAATCAAAAGACATAGGGTATCAGAATGGATTTTAAAAAAAAACAACCAAGAACCATCGATATGCTATTTATAAGAGACTCACTTTAGGCACAAAGACACCTCCAGATTGAAAGTGAGGGATGGAGAACCATTTATCATTCCAGTGGACATCAAAAGAAAGCTGGAATAGCAATCCTTATATCAGACAAACTAGATTTTAAACCAAAAATTGTAATAAGAGGTGAGGAAGGGCACTGTATCATAATAAAAGGATCTATCTAACAAAAAGATCTAACAATTGGGGGTGCCTGGGTGGCTCAGTCCTTAAGCATCTGCCTTCGGCTCAGGTCATGATCCCAGGGTCCTGGGATTGAGCCCCATGTGGGGCTCCCTGCTCTGCAGGAAGTCTGCTTCTCCTTCGCCCACTCCCCCTGCTTGTGTTCCCTCTCTGACTGTCTCTCTCTCTCTCTGTGTCAAATAAATAAAATCTTAAAAAAAAATCTAACAATTGTATTTATGCCCTTAACTTGGGAGCAGCCAAATATATAAACCAATTAATAACAAACATAAAGGAACTCATTGATAATAATACAATAATAGTAGGGGACTTTAACACACCATTCACAGCAATGGACAGATCATCTAAGCAAAAGATCAACAAGGAAAGAAGGGCTTTGAATGACACACTGGACCAGATGGACTTAACAGATATATGCAGAACATTTCATCCTAAAGCAACAGAATACACCTTCTTCTCAAATGCACATGGAACATTCTCCACAATAGATCACATACTGGGTCACAAATCAGGTCTCAACTGGTACAAAAAGATTGAGATTATACCATGCATATTTTCAGACTACAATGCTTTAAGACTTGAAGAAGTCTACAAGAAGAACTACAAGAAAAAAATTGGAAAGACCACAAATATATGGAGGTTAAAGAGCATTCTACTAAAGAATGAATGGATCAACCAGGAAATTAAAGAACAATTAAAAAAATACTTGGGAACAAATGAAAATGAAAACACGACAGTTCAGAACCTTTGGGATGCAGCAAAGGTGGTCCTAAGAGGGAAGTATATTGCAATACAGACCTTTCTCAAAAAACAAGAAGAGTCTCAAATACACAATCTAACATTACACCTAAAGGAGCTGGAAAAGAACAGCAAATAAAGCCTAAATCCAACTTAAATAAAGCCTAAATATCAACTTCAATGATATAGAAATAAAAAAAAAAAACAGTAGATCAGATCAATGAAACTAGAAGCTGGTTCTTTGAAAGATTTAGTAAGATTGATAAACCCCTAGCCAGACTTATCAAAAAGAAAAGAGAAAGGACCCAAATAAATAAAATCAGGAATGAAAGAGGAGAGATCACAACCAACACTGAAGAAATACAATTATAAGAACATATTAGGAGCAATTATATGCCAACAAATTAGGCAATCTGGAAGAAATGGATGCATTTCTAGAAACATATAAACTATCAAAACTGAAACAAGAGAAATAGAAAACCTGAGCAGAGCCATAACCAGCAAAGAAATTGAATCAGTAATCAAGAATCTCCCAACAAACAAGAGTCCAGGGCTGGATGGCTTCCCAGCAGAATTCTACCAAACATTCAAAGAAGAATCAATATCTATTCTTCTGAAATTGTTTCAAGAAATAGAAATAGAAGGAAAACTTCCAAACTCATTATATGAGGCTGGCATGACCTTGATCCCAAAACCAAAGACCCCACCAAAAAGGAGAATTACAGACCAACATCCCTGATGAACATGGATGCAAAAATTCTCACCAAAATACAAGCTAATAGGATCTGACAGTACATTAAAAGGATTATTCACCACGACCAGTGGGACTTACTCCTGGGCTGCAAGGTGGCTCAACATCTGCAAATCAATCAATGTGATACACCACATTAATAAAAGAAAGGACAAGAGCCATATGATCCTCTCAGTAGATGCAGAAAAAGCATTTGACAAAATACAGCATCCTTTCTTGATAAAAACTCTCTAAAGTGTAGGGATAGAAGGAACATATCTCAATATCATAAAAGCCATATATGAAAAACCCACAGTGAATATCATCCTCAATAGGGAAAAACTGAGAGCTTTTCCCCTAAGGTCAGGAACACGACAGGGATGTCTACTCTCACCACTGTTGTTCAACTACTAGAAGTCCTAACCTCAACAATCAGACAACAAAAAGAAAAGGCATCAAAATTGGCAAAGAAGAAGTCAAACTTTCACTCTTCACAGATGACATGATACACTATACAGAAAACCCAAAGGACTCCAGCAAAAAATTGCTAGGACTGATACAGGAATTCAGCAAAGTTGCAGGATATAAAATCAATGCACAGAGTCGGTTGCATTTCTATACACTAACAATGAGGTGGGAGAAAGAGAAATCAAAGAATCAATCCCATTTACAATTGCACTAAAAAACATGAACTACCTGGGAATAAACCTAACCAAAAAGGTAAAGAATCTGTATTCTGAAAACTATAGAACACTTACTAAAGAAATTGAGGAAGACACAAAGAAATGGAAAAACATTCCATGCTCATAGATTGGAAGAACAAATATGGTTAAAATGTCCATGCTACCCAAAGCAATCTACACAATGAATGCAACCCCTATCAAAATACCATCAGCATTTTTCACAAAGCTGGAACAAACAATCCTAAAATTTGTATGGAACCAGAAAAGGCCCCAAATAACCAAAGGAATGTTGAAAAAGAAAACCAAAGCTGGTGGCATCACAATTCCAGACTTTAAGCTCCATTACAAAGCTGTAATGATCAAGACAGTATGGTACTGGCACAAACAGACACACAGATCAGTGGAACAGAATAGACACCCCAGAAATGGACCCTCAACTCTATGGTCAACTAATCTTCAACAGAGTAGGAAAGAATATCCAATAGAAAAAAAGACAGTCTCTTCAACAAATGGTGTTGGGAAAACTGAACATCCACATGCTGAAGAATGAGACTGGACCACTTTCTTATACACAAAAATAGACTGAAATGGATGAAAGACCTAAATGTGAGACAGGAATCCATCAAAATCCTAGAGGAGAACACAAGCAGCAACCTCTTTGACCTCGGCTGCAGCAACTTCTAGGTAAATATGTCTCCAAAGGCAAGAGAAACAAAGGCAAAAATGAACTATTGGGACTTCATCAAGATAAAATCTTTTGCAAAGCAAAGGAAACAGTCAACAAAACCAAAAGACAACGGACAGAATGGGAGAAGATATTTGCAAATGACATATCAGATAAAAGGCTAGTATCCAAAATCTATAAAGAACTTATCAAACTCAACACCCAAAAAACAAACAATCCAGTCAAGAAATGGGCAGAAGACATGAACAGATATTTTGCCAAAGAAGACATACAAATGGCCAACAGATACATTAAAAAATGCTCCACATTACTCAGCATCAGGGAAATACAAATCAAAACCACAATGAGATACCACCTCACACCAATCAGAATGGCCCAAATTAACAACTCAGGAAACGACAGATGTTGGCGAGGATGCAGAGAAAGGGGAACCCTCTTACACTGTTGGTGGGAATGCAAGCTGGTGCAGCCACTCTGGAAAACAGTATGGAGGTTCCTCAAAAAGTTAAACATAGAACTACCTTATGACCCAGCAATTGCACTACTAGATATTTACCCAAAGTATACAAAAATATGGATTTGAATGGGCACATGCACCCTGATGTTTATAGCAGCAATGTCCACAATAGCCAAAATATGAAAAGAGCCCAGATGTCCATTGACAAATGAATGGATAGGGAAGAGGTGGTATATAAATACAGTGGAACACTGCTCAGCCATCAAAAAGAATGAAATCTTGCCATTTGCACCAACATGGAAAGAACTAGAGGGTATTATGCTAATGGAAATAAGTCCATCAGAGAAAGACAAATACCATATGATTTCACTCATATGTGGAATTTAAGAAACAAAACAGAGGAACATGGTGAAGGGAAGGAAAAATTAACATAAGATAAAAATAGAGAAGGAGGCAAACCATAAGAGATGTTGAACTCTAGGAAACAGGGCTGCTGGAAGGGAAGTGGGAGGGGGGAAGGGATAATTGGCTGATGGGCATTAAGGAGGGCACTTGATATAATGAGCACTGGGTGTTATACCCAACTGATGAATCACTAAATTCTGCCCCTGAAACTAGTAATACAGCTTATGTTAACTAAATTGAACGTAAATAAAGAATTACAAAATAAATAAATAAACAAACAAACATGGTTTAAAGCAAAAAAAAATAGTCATCGTCATCATCAGAATCTCACAGTCCTTAGCTACCCAGTAGAGGACAACAAGCAGCCATTCTCACCCCGAGTCAATCCGGACTTAACTCTGAACTATTTCTATATCATTTCCAACATATCTATTCTTTCTGCTTCTGATGCATTTTGCTGCTAACTTGAATTCTAGAAAATTGTTTGTTTTGATTAAAAACAACGATGAGGGGCGCCTGGGTGGCTCAGTCGTTAGGTGTCTGCCTTTGACTCAGGTCATGATCCCAGGGTCCTGGGATCGAGCCCTGCGTCGGGCTCCCGCCTGCTCCGCGGGAAGCCTGTTTCTCCCTCTCCCACTCCCCCTGCTTGTGTTCCCTCTCTCACTCTGTCTCTCTCTGTCAAATAGATAAATAAAATCTTTAAAAAATAAATAAAAATAAATAATTTTTTTTTAAAAAAACGATGATGAATGAACAACTAAGAGATTCTGGACTAAACACATTCTATTTGACAATTTAGGTCATACTTTCCTATTGGCCAAGTTATAATTTAGTTTCATAGATGGGCATTGACTTTTTCAGACTTAGAGGTACATGGGACATCAGCCCATCTATGCTGTGATAAGAGGTGGGGCTTTTACTGGTAACCAAGGGGTATGGGTTGGAGCCTCAGTGCTCATGTGTTTTCATGTGAATATGTAATTGGGAGCAGTGGGAGGATTACTGGACATATTGCTTATTCTTGGGAGAACATGTTAACCGAGGCTAATATCTCACTTCTGCTTAAAACCCCTCAAAATGTCTTCAATGAGCATGGAATACATTAAGAATAAGAAAAAACAACCAAGGAACTATTTTTTTAAAATATCTTTTACTGGCTCCTCATAGCCTATAGGATGAACTACAAGTGCCTGAGCATGAATCGGACCCTGACCTTTATATATATGCACTTAGAGCCTCATCTCTTGCTGTGTCCTGCCTTCAACCCTCAGCTACTGCAATGTTCATCATGTTCTTTCTTATTTCCTTCTTTTTTTAATTGTTATGTTAATCACCATACATTACATCATTAGTTTTTGATGTAGTGTTCCATGATTCATTGTTTGCGTATAACACCCAGTGCTCCATGCAGTACGTGCCCTCTTTAATTCCCGTTACCAGACTAACCCATCCCCCACCCCCCTCCCCTCTAGAACCCTCAGTTTGTTTCTCAGAGTCCATAGTCTCTCATGGTTCGTCTCCCGCTCCAATTTCCCCCCTTCATTTTTCCTTTCCTGCTATCTTCTTTTTTTTTTTTAACATATAATGTATCTGTTGAATCGCAGACCTGTACCCCTGAAACAAATAATACTTATTTCCTTCTTTTTGTGTGCAGTGTCTCCTCTATGCCTGATACTCATTCTATCCTCTTTCGGCTTCAAGTCCCTTATCCACACCTCACCCAACTCCAGGCTGGATCAGGGGCCTCTCTCTGCTGTGTTTCCATAAACTCTGAACATTGCACCTCCTCCCATGCATTATTGTTCTTGTGTGTCTGTTCCCCTCACTAGACTCTATCTTCAACACTAGACACATAAAAGACAACCAATGTAAGTTTGTTGGATAAAATGAGTATTTCAGGGCATACTAGAGTTAGAAAATAATTTTAAGTAACCCAAAAACTGTAATAATCTAATGTAGTATCTACTTACTACCAGAAATGCCCATTAGGGCATTTCTGGTAGTAATGGAATGTAGAGGAAATGGAAGAGTAATGGAAAGTAGAACAATTTTGCAAATAGGTATATATAAATATGAACAGATTCTTTGAATTCTGCTATTAGTTTTAATAAATTGTTGGAATTGTTGGTTCCTATAGTAAATTTTTGAGGGATATACCAACTGGGGCTATTTGGTGTTTAATATTTTGTTTGCTTTCTAATGCCACATCAGTGGAGATACTGTGTACTTGCTTCAGTAAACTGATTCTGAGTGTCTTATTCCTTTATGTTCATGAGATGCACATAAGTGCACTTAATAGGGGCGCCTGGTGGCTCAGTCACTTAAGTGGCCAACTCTTGCTTTCGGCTCAGGTCATGATCTCAGGGTTGTGGGATCGAGCCCTACGTGGGGCTCCATGCTCAGTAGGAGTCTGCTTCTCTCCCGCTCCCTCTGCCCCTCCCCTCCCTCTCACACACACACTCTCTCTCTCTCAAGTAAATAAATAAATCTTTAAAAAAAAATAAGTACACTTAATAGATGCTTCTTTCAGTGCTTGATAAGAATGTTATTTTACAAGTCTGAGTTTCCAGGGTAAATCCTATTTATGGTATTAGAGCTTTATTCTCTTCTAGCTAATATAATAAAGTTTAAATTAGAACTATAAGTAAAACTTTTAGGGGTGCCTGGGTGGCTCAGTTGGGTAAGTGTTTGACTCTTGATTTCGGCTCAGGTCATGATTTCAGGGTTTTGAGATGGAGGCCCACTGAGCATGGAGCCTGCTTAAGAGTCTCTCCCTCTCCCTCTGCCCTCTGCCCCTCCCCCTTTTCTCTCTCCCCCGTCCAATAAATAAATAAATAAAACATACATATATAAATCAGTTTCAAGAATAAATAAATATAGAATATGAGACCTTAAGGTACTATAGACCGTTTAACTTTTCCTTTTACAGATAAGGAACTAATGCCCCCAGGGGTTAATTATCATTCCCTGAAAGCATCAGGTTAAGGATCTTACTTCAAGGTGAATGTGAATTTTAAAGCAAGAGGAAGCGTATTAAGACTTTACAGGTTTCGGGGTGCCTGGGTGACTCAGTCGTTGGGCGTCTGCCTTCGACTCAGGTCCTGGTCCCAGGGTCCTGGGATTGAAAACCTAGTTGGGCTCCCTGCTCTGTGGGAAGCCTGCTTCTCCCTCTCCCACTCCCCCTGCTGTGTTCCCTCTCTCGCTGTGTGTCTCTCTATCAAATAAATAAAATCTTTAAAAAAAAAAAAAAAAGACTTTACGGGTTTCAAGGAAGAAACCCACCCATGCAATCTTGAGTAACGGAGCTTATTCCTGAAGTTAAAGCAGTGCCCAGAGGCTTTACCATTGTGCCTAGCATTTCTGTTGCCCCCGCTGTCCTACGCTTGCTCCTCGCATCTCTAGACAATGAGACTCCGATTGGGTTAGTGATTTGGTTACCAACCACTAAGGAGCATTCCTGCTGGGAAACCTGTGGCACAGACGTTAATATTGGATCCTATTAGTTTTAGTCAAAGTAAGACAGTTGTTTTGGGTCAATATGTAAGGCTTTGTAAACTGTATAGCGGGATTACGTAGGAAGAATTCCCTAAACTTCAGGAAGGGAAGGAAAGCAGGACTTCAGGGAGGTGCAGGCCCTCTGTGCTTCCTGGACCTTACCAGTGTGGGGAGTAAAAGACATTTGTATGTATAAATATGGAATGGGAAAGGGGAACTAAATCACAGCTAAGCTCAAATTGAGTTAGTTTGCAAATGGAAAGAGTGGTAAACGTTCTGCCCTTAAGAAACGACCCACAAATACTACGGCTTTTGGGCAAATCAACCAATACTATCAACCTCTGTTTTGCTGCTGCTGCTGATGATGATGATGATACATATTTACCTTGCCTAGTAGTTGTGCATACCAGTGATAATGTGTGTTAAATGACCATCACTATGTAGGGGCTGCAGGTAAGGTAACTGTTATGATTATTACTACTACAAGACTGCAACTGTGCTGTAGTTATTTGTACTACCCTAGTACATAAAACTACTTTTACTGCTGCGTTGTTACATGCCAGTGGTTTGTAAATGAGCGGTCTTCTCTGCTCAGACAATAGGAGAGAGGGCTTTGCAAGTGATTTGCAAGAAGGTATAGAAATTCTTTCTCGGTGTGCAATGGTTAAGATCATGGGCTTTATGGGGTTACTACGTACTTCTTAGCTGTGAGATCTTAGACAAGTTACTTAACCTTGTGTGCCTCAATGATCTCATCTGTAAAATGGGGATAATAATACCTCCTGTCACAACAAGCTCTTGTGAGGATTAAATGAGATAACCTAAGTACTGCTTAGAATACTGTCCAGCATGCAATGAACACTTAATACACGTTCTCTATTGGGCTCTTAATGTATTAAATGTGCATTGGATCCTCATAACTACCTCATGAGATAACAGGCCTCATTATCTTTATTTCACGTTCACCGAGACTGAGGCTGTGATTTGTTGTGAGTGGCAATGGCGGGGGTGCTGAAGGAGCTTCTCTCCCTTCTTTCCTTCTTTTCTTTCCTCCCTCTCTTTGACATATATTTATCTATTGGACTGGAATCACACACAATAATTCCTGCCTAGATGATTGGAATTTCGGACATCTGATTCCTTTTTCCTTTTCTTTCCCCTACAGCCCTACCTCCACGCTCGTGGAGCACTTACACTCGTCTTTTGCTACTAGTCTCTAACTACTACCTGTCATTTCCAAAGTCCCAGGTTTGCATTTGAATCTTCATACTTGAGAAATCAATGGGGTCAAGGAAACAAGAACCAGTGTTTACATAAGTGTTTATTGGACTTTTCTTTCTCATCTTTCAGGTCTTGTAGAAATTTGCCTGATGCACCCCCTCGATGTGGTGAAAACCAGGTAAGGTTCTGCATGAACAAGTCTTATTGACTTTGGCTGATATCCAAATTAAGATCTGTCAGAACACTAAATGCTAGAACTTGCCCTAGGCCGGTAGCTTCTCCCAATAATGGCATTTATATTTACTTCTGAAAGAAAATGCTATTTGACAGATAAAATGTGAACAGGGAAAAAGCATTTTTGGATAGAGGTCATCTGAAAGTATATGGTATTTTACTGCCTTCACGTGACAACCATAAGGTATGATTTGTGGCGAAGCTGGTAAGCAAAGTAAATTTATTAAAATGATGCAAAAACTAAACTTTAGTGAATTATGACGGTAGACTTTCATTTGGCATTGCATGTAACAGATTGCTATTTAATAGTCAGCATTTTGGTGTGAGACTCCAAACTTTCAAGTAAACTCCTCAAATGGTGCTTAAAGAATTTATTCCTACAACTGTTTGCCAATGCAAAATGCCGTATTTCTAGGAAAATGCATTTGCTCTTACAGAGAGACACAAATCAGGGCAATGTTTTAAAACTATTTACAGAGTGGAAAAAAAATCATGTGGGTTTTAATATGATCTAGAGCATTTTTTAAAAAAGTTAAATATGTGGCTGAATTACCGAACTCTCTATTTTCTAAAATTAGAAGCTGTTACAGTTGAGTGAAAGTTTCCATTTATTTGCCTTGTGTAAAACCCAAGAACACCATACCTGGGTTGGCGCTCCATAGCAAACAGTGCCTTACAACAATGGTGGTGGAACAAACCAAAGTTAGAAAATGCTTAAAGCATCAGGCTAATCATTGAATGGACATGTTGCTTAATTTACCTAAAGAGGCAGCAGAATCTTCAGCTGGCTGCTGAAAGCAAAGGAAAGTAGCTGTATCATGCAAATAATATTACATTTCTAAAGGAGATAGAGGAGCTGAGAATTTGGCCCCTGTCTTAGCTCAGGCAACTGTAACAAAATACTATAGACTGGGTGGCTTAAGCAGCAGACATTTATTATTGTTCTGGAGGCTGGGAAGTCAAGGATCAAAGTAGTGGTCATTTTGGTTCTTGGTGAGGACCAACTACCTGGCTTGTAAACAGCCACCTTCTTGTTGTATCTTCACATGAGGGAAAGAGACAGCTCTGCTGTCTCTCCCTCTACTTATAAGAGCATTGATCCCATCACTGGGGCTCCACCTCAATCTAACCTCATGACATCATCTAAACCTAACTACCTCCCCAAAGGCCCCACCTCCAAATACCATCACACTGGGGTTAGGGTTCCAATATATGAATCTGGGGGGATGCAAATGTTCAGTCCATAACAGCCTCAAATCACCAAACCCACACGGAGAAAGAAAACCACAAATTATATTCAAATGTAAAATTACATGCATTCCCTGGACCATCTTTTTATAGGGTTCAAAACAGAACGCAAAACTCTCTGGCATTTCCTTCTTAGATTCCATGCTAACCTTTAAAAAGCCAGAATATTGTTGCTAGCCTCTCTAAGGAATAAACTGTCTCTCTTAAGGGTAATTTCCTAAATTAGCAAAGTGTTCGAGTGAGCATACAGGAGAAATAAGAATGATTTAAATGACATGATATTGAAATTACAGTTATTCATTCATTCACTTAATCATTCATTCATTCACTTATTAAGTATCTAGTGTGTGTGAGTTCCAAGCAAGCTCTGTCCTCAGGAGCTCACAGTCTAATGAGTTAATATAAATTTCAAAAACTATATTATTTCATGGTACTGGATTTGAATAGAATATTTCTTGAAATGGATGTGCCAAGTTACTGGGGCTTTATATCTTCTTTGTTACATAGATGTTTTCATGAAAATGGCATTCATTGATTGGAATTAGTCACATGCTCTTGTCTAACTTCAGCAGGGAGGGAAAATATAATTCTTCCAGATGCCCTGAAGAAGGGAATTGGATGTGGGATGACTTTTGACCTGGTTAACAATAAAAAGCATGTTGAATAAAGACTCACAATCATAGAGTAAACGAAAGTCCAAAATAATATGCAACTGACTTTGCAACAGAAGTAGAATGTGCAAAGGTTAGGAGCATTTATCACTGGGTACTTACACACAGGTGATAGGTAGTGGACAGGACAGACTAGATGCTGAAATCTTTTCACTATTACATTGGACAGGAGATGACTATATTTCTAAATGAGATAAACTAAACTGTAAGAGATAATGCATGAAACCATGTAACATTAGTTGTTTCAGCAGGTCACTTTCCTTAATGACATCAAGGGCACTGGATTCTAAATTGTTGCCAGCATTGTCAAAGTGGGGGACAGTGTATACCAGACCAAACCTCACTTCCTTCGCAGTTTCTTTGTGGGCTGCTTTTGCCTTCCCTTGGATGTTATTACTTGAAGGGTAGTACAGTGACTGAATCTGAGTATGGAAATAGTTCATTTTCAACAATATCTCATGTGCTGAATTATATAGCAAAATAAGTGTTTACTTCTTAGAGTTTAGTTTTTTCTTTTTGGGTTCTATTTGTGGCCTAATTCTTTTCTTTGTTGAATGAAAGATAACAGATCCTAAAAATGCATTTCCAAAGTCATCCTTTACAGGGATCTCTTTCTTTCTTTTTTAACTTTGTAAATCTTTCTTTCTTTTTTAACTTTGTAATGATCAATTCTCTTACCCCAGGCTGAGGGCAAAGGGAGGTTGTGGTATGACCTGAGCCCAAGGGTCAAGGTTACCTGGTGGAAGCTAGAACTGTAGTAGATCTGTGTAGTGGTAGCTGGAGCCCCAACCATTGCCATGTTCACTGCCCAAGGCAGACAGGGAGGGAGAAAAATCCTTTACTTTCTCCTTTCTCCCCAGTCTTCAGTCTCCCACCAGTGCTTCCATTTGCTGAACCATGGAAGTCAAGAAGCCCAGCCTAGCAGAGGGCAGTCTTGCTGTATAATAAAGCAGAGCAGAATGAGGGAGGAACAAGAAGTGGGTCTGAAGACAAACAGAACCAGGACTGAAAAGCTGTCATTTTAGTGAGGTTTGGAGAAAGATCTGACATAAGCAAGCATTTTCTTTTCTTCCTTTTTTTTTATTGAGATATAATTGACATATCATTATGTTAGGTGTACAACATAATTTGATATTTGTATATATTGCAAAATGATCACCACAGTAAGTCTAGTTAATATCTGACACCATACATAGTTACAAATTTTTTTCTTGTGATAAGAACTTTTAAGATCTACTCTCTTAGCAACTTTCAAATATGCAATACAGTATGATTAACTATATCACCATGCTGTGCATGACATCCCAGGGCTTATTTATTTTATAACTGGAAGTTTGTACCTTTTGACCCCCTTCACGTATTTCACCCACCCCCCACCTCCAGGCTCTGGCAACCACCAATCTGTTCTTTTTATCTATAAATTTCATTTCTTTCTTTTTTTTCTTTTTTTTTCTTTTTCAGATTTCACATGTAAGTGAGATCATATGGTAGTTGTTTTTCTGTCTGACTGATTTCACTTAGCATAATGCCCTCAAGGTCCATCCATGTTGTCGCAAATGGCAGGATTTCCTTCTTTTTTATGACTAAATAATATCCATTGTATATAGTGTATATTGTATATATATATATATGTATGTACAAAATATATACATATATATGTATGTACATACACATATATATGCCACATTTTCTTTACCCATTCATCCATTGATGGACAGTTAGATTTCAAGCATGCATTTTCAACTTAGCAGTTTTAATATGCACTCACTTTGCATTTTAAAAGATGATTAGAAGTTATAATCAATAAATATTTTATGAAAGGATTTCAGGCACTGTGGCACTTGCCTTTATATAAGAAATGGTATAGTCTGCTTCGTATAAGTGTATCTCCAGGGGTAGACCTAATGTAAGCATAGACTAGCCACATGACAACTGCCTTGTTCCAAATGTGCCCACCTTATTTTATTATTATTATTACTATGATTATGTTATGTTAATCACCATACATTACATCATTAGTTTTTGATGTAGTGTTCCATGATTCATTGTTTGTGTATAACACCCAATGCTCCATGCAGTACGTGCCCTCTTTAATACCCATCACCAGGCTAACCCATCCCCCCAACCCCCTCCCCTCTAGAACCCTCAGTTTGTTTTTCAGAGTCCATCATCTCTCATGGTTCATCTCCCCCTCCAATCTCCCCCCTTCATTTTTCCCTTCCTACTATCTTCTTTTTTTTAACATATAATGTATTATTTGTTTCAGAGGTACAGGTCTGTGATTTTTGCAGCGGAGATTTGGCTAAGATGCTATATACATGGCAGTTATATAAAATCAAGTTGTCCTTTGAGATTCTTCCTAGAAACATGCATATACACTCTTTTATAGTTCTTTTATAGTTTGTATACAAGAAACTGTATACAATTCTGGGTGGACCCTCTGGTTAAGAACACATAACTACAAATGACAAAAGACTCTATGCAGTTGTATAACCGGGAATACCAAAGGTAGTTTCTGGCTTTGTACTCCAGGGATTCAAATAAAATAATCAGTAATATCTCATATCTCTCTCATATCCTCTCTCTCTCTCTCTTTCTCCCTCTCTCCCTTCAGCTTTCCTTTTCCTAAATAGGCTTCATTTGAGGGTGGGGTGCTTCTCTTACTTGGCACCAGATGGCCCCAGCAGCTTCGAGCTTACATGGGCCTTGGCATTTGTGTGTACTCTCTGAGACAGGATAACCTGGTAGTTAAGAACTCCAGCTGTAGAATTACACAGCCTGGGTTCAAATCCTGCTTCTTCACTTATTATCTGCGTAACATCAGATAAGTTACTAGACTTCCTTGTGCCTAAGTTTCCCAAGCTTTAAATGGGAACAACCATGGCGTCTACATCACTGTGAGAAATAAATGAGTATATACACGTAGATGGTGTTTATATATACCTAGGCTTATAAGGTGTTTTATACTATGTCAGCAAAGGAAAGGGGACTGCAGAGACAAATGGAGTTTGTAAGGTAGTCAAGGGAACACAAGGGGGAATAAAAAGTGTGGGAGAGGGGAAATGTTTAATACGGAATCAGGTAGTTTCAAGTTTCCAAGCCGGAAGACCTGTGTTATATGAGCACTACATTTAAATCTTTTCTCGGGAGGGTGTTTGCAAGTAGATAGTCCTTCTGGGTCTGAGGGCAGGAGAGCATCAGTTTCATCTATGTGTTCTTGTTGACATCATTCCACATATCCTTGTAGGGCTATGTGCTGACATTATTTAGGGCTGAGTGCAACAACTAGCATAGTGCCTGGCCTCCAGGCGCTGCCCAGCGAATGCCGATGAATAAATGAACACTTGGTAGCCATCAGAAATAATAGCCCTATGAGTTCTATGGCCGAAGTTGAATGTCTAGAAAGTGAATAATATGCAGCTGTGTTGTCTTCATTTAAAAAGGTAAGATTTCATAAAAGAGGTGGGAAGTGAGAATCTGTTGAGATAAAAGAGGAGAAATTACTTGATAGGATGGTGGGCAAAAACATGTCAAGCCTGCGGTGGAGTTCCAGGGGTGCCAAAATGCGAGCAGGCCAGATTGAACCAGCACAGGACACTGAAGGTGCCCAGAGAGCAAGTGTGACAAGCTTTGAGATGGAAAGCAAAATGCTGAACTTCATCTAGGACAGCGCCGGCTAATCAAAATAAAAAGCATGACACATAGGTAATTTTAAGTTTTTAATAGCCACATTTTAAAAAGTAAAAAGAAAGAGGTAAAATTCATTTTAACAATATATCCAGTTCAACCTCCTATGTCCAAAACACTGTCATCACAGCATGTTAATCAACATAAAAATTATTAATGAGAGGCTTTACATTCTTTTTTGAAATACTCAATCCTTGAAATCTGGTGCATGTTTTACACTTAGAGCACATCTCAATACGGACGAGTCGGTCACATCTCAAATGCTCCATAGGCACATGTGGCCAAAGGTTCCCGGATTAGGCAGCACAGACCTGGAATGCAACGGGAAAGGAATTCTTTAAGGGGAAAGAGTGGTGGCCCTGTGGTTCCTTAGTAAGAATACTCTTGCTTAGAATGGGTTGACAATTGCAAATGAGCAGGGTCCTAGGTGGAAGGGAATTTTACTCCATAAGCATTTGAAGGTTTGTACCCATGTGGGCAAAGTGGCAATCAGAAGCCCCAAAGATTTATCCCCGTCACAGTCCGAGGGGGTTTTAGCTTACATCCCTTTCACGCTTTTATTTCCGGGAAGGGAAATGGTTTGTTGTGCTTCAGGAAGAGAGAATTACTGAGGTGTTCATTCTGTTTTGCCCCCAGTCATTTTTAATCATTTTTGTTTTTTTTCATTTTTGAATAAGGCATAAATCAGGTGCAAACTAAATAAATTACTGATCCTGTAAGGACTGATCTTTCAAAAGCACATCCTGTCAAAGAGCTGCAAGGCACATTTTCTGGTGGGTGCCAGGGAAGGCGAGAAGGGGAGAGGCATTTTCACATCTCCTTACCAAGACACAGTTGCAGTTGCAGGCTGCTGGTGAGTGGACAGGCCAGTACATACCTTGGCTTCCATCCTCCCTCCCATCAGGACTTAACTTGCACTGAAAAGTCTTATCATACTTCTCTC
This sequence comes from Eumetopias jubatus, assembly GCF_037043125.1. Classification (NCBI taxonomy): domain Eukaryota; kingdom Metazoa; phylum Chordata; class Mammalia; order Carnivora; family Otariidae; genus Eumetopias; species Eumetopias jubatus. The sequence continues at coordinate 59,894,712 of NW_028274813.1, forward strand.
AAAACATATTAATCACTGTGTGAATTCTAGACTCACATGGGTTGAAAACTTGGCCATCCACACGTTGTTCTATGTGCTTATGGGGCTTTTACTCAAGTTGTTAAGATTTATTTACACTCTCTGTTGGTGGCTCCCATATCCCAGACCTGCTGAATCCAAAACTCTAGGGGTGGGCCTACCGACATTTCTGTTTAACACCCTCCTGGGTGAATCTTAAGCGAGGATCCCAGACTGCTCACTGGGTCAGCCTTTGGGAAACATTGCTAAATGTTCTGTAAAAAGTCTTCATGTAAAGAATTCCTTCTCTCTCTCCCTCTCTCTCTCTCTCTCTCTCTCTCTCTCTGTGTGTATGTGTGTGTGTTAAACATTTCATTTACCTGTGGTTCTCCTTGGTTTCATTTATGTAAACTGCTTTGTTAGTAATGAATGGAATTGGAAGGACAGAGGTTCCCTTGCAGAGCTCATTCTGTGGTTTGTGAGAGTCCTATGGGAGAGTATTATCTACAGCCAGAAAAAAACACATATTGTCCTACTGAGTGAGGTTACAGAGACAAACAATCAATGCCAGAAGATGGGAGAGGAGTGAGCATCGGTTGTTACAGAGGGAAGGTAAATGGCTGTGATGGGTAAAAATGATTTAGAGGCATTAGCCCACCACAAACTTTATTAAAAAGAGAAATCTGAGGATGGCTATGGAGAGAGGCTGCTTTGTGGGGAGCCCAGTAGAGAGCGAGGAGCTAAGAGCTGGGGAGCATCCACAGCCTCCCTTTACAGGGGTTAGAGGGGACCAGCCATGAACTTGAAAATGAACACTTAATTTAGAGGTTGGAGAAGGAATATTGAGCAACCATTGGGGCCAACAGAACAGCAGGGTGGAAACAAGGAACGAAGAATGTTTTTTCCCCAGTAGATCCTTTTAAAAAAAGAAGAGAAGAATCCTTTCAAAATGGGAAGAGAGCAGCAGGAAAAGTTAAGATGGAGTATAGAGTGGAAGCAGGAGAGTCTATAGGATTAAAAAAAAATTAACAGAGCAGCCAAGAGGGTTATTTCCATATGTTAACGATTTGTCCGTGGTATAAAACATTAAGATCACATTCAGGGTTAGACCGTGGTTATGCCTGATTTCTCATCATCCGTAGAAATTCAGGGCTAGACCACTGTCATGGTTTATTTCTAACCATGGAGAGAATGTGTCTGAAGTAAAGTAAGCAAGGAGTAGAACCACATTTTTATAAACTATATTTTTATTGGGACTTTGTCATTGTAGCTAAATCAATCAATGGCAACATATAATAGTATGCAATGGTCACAATATCCCTGAATACATGTGAGTATATATAACTCCAACTTTGCTTCTGAGGTTGCGTGACCATACTAGGGTTTCTTTGGGATTTGTTTTATGTAACTGAAATGTCTTTTTTTTTTTTGTAGTTACTGAAAGCAAGGAAGTACTAGGTGGTGAGCACACTGCAACTCTGCATTGATTGTCATTCTTTTCCGTGCAGATTTTATTTATTAACATAATCAAATCAAAAACGGTGCACAAGATGGACAATATATTTGGAAAGGATAGAGGTGAAAATTAACTATGCCCTGCTTATTACGTCATAGAACTGCTGTGAATAAATATGTGCTTTAAAATGCCATTTGCAGGGTGCCTGGTTAGTGTAGTTGGTTAAGCATCCAACTCTTGGTTTCAGCTCAGGTCCTGATCTCGGGGTCATGGGATCGAGTCCTGCATCAGGCTCCAGGCTCAGCACAGAGTCTGCTTGAGATTCTCTTTCTCATTCCTCTGCCCCTCCCACTTATGCTCTCTCTTTCAAATTAATAAATAAATCTTTAAAAATAAAATAAAATGCCATTTGCTCCCACCTAAGTGCTGTATTACAAATCAAATTCATCATTGCCAATGAGTACATGACAAACTTTAAAAGGTCCCACATTTATATAATGATTTAATTAAAAAGACGAATATAACTTAAGCGTGACCTTAAAACTAGAGAAAATAATCCTATTTTGTGCACTGTTAAGAATGCTGCATGTCTACATTCTAGATTGGTGTTAACTTTCTGGAGAAAGGCAGAGAGTTTAGAGATAATAGGCCATGACCCCATAAAGAGATTTCATCAACATTACTGCTGGGATTTTTTTTTTTTTTTTTTTTTTGAGAGAGAGAGCAAGCAGGGGAGAAGGGTTCCGATGGGGGCCTCCATCTCAGGACCCTGAGATCATGACCTGAGGCAAAATCAAGAGACGCTTGAATGATTAAGCCACCCAGGTGCCCCTACTAGTGGGATTTTTACTTTAACAATGCTCTGCCTCTCTTTGGGATAACAAGTGTTGTATCAGAACACCCACAAGGGTTCACAGTAGAAAGTCTTTCCCTCCCTCACATTTAGTGGTCATTCCCATTGGACATAAAGCTAGGCCCTAGGCTGGGTTGGTTACCATAGTTTCCTTACTTATAGTACTAGGTGCATGTCAGTCTTTGCTGTTACTAAGTAGTTTTAATAATTTCTTTATTTGGTTTCATTTATGTAAACTGCTTCGTTAGTAATGAATGGAAGTGGAGGGACAGAGGTTCCTTTGCAGAGCTCAGGCCAATGAGGAGGAGATAGAATGAGAGCACAACTAGAGACCTGTTGCTCTGAAACATTGGGAGCAAAATTGGTCCCAGAGATCTTATGCAGAATAATCTTGCTCCTGTAGGCTAAATTATTTTTCAGATTTATTAATAAAGAGAAAATCCATTCTTTAAAAAAAAAAAAATCCAGTCAGTTCCCTCCACATAAAATAACAAAGCTCAATTATGTTAAATCCACTGAAACTCTTATAATCTTGAACTCTTGTTTCTAATTTCTCTTTTTTTCTTTCCTTCTTTTTTCTTGCCTTTTCTTTTTTCTTTTTGTAAAGGGAATTCTTTTTTTTTTTAAATTACTCCCTAGAGGAGCATGCTATTTTTACGACTCACATTGTGGAACCTTTGTAAAGTGTTTAATCTTCCCTTCATTTGTGTTTTTGTCTAAATGTTTAAAATAAAGATTTGGTGCTTATTTAAAGTACAGTAGCTATTATTCCCCAACTAATTAAATGGGCTTAGAAGATTCTCCCTTAGGTAATAATATAACATGTGTTCTGTTTTGATACCTCTCTCTTCCTTCTGCTTGACAGCAAAAGCTTCTCCTATAATGATCCCAGCCTGGAGGGTGAGAAGGAAAAGCACCTATGCATTCTTCATGCCTGTCAATGGGCTTCTCCACACATTTTTCTTTTTCCTTTCCTTTCCTTTCCTTCCCTTCCCTTCCCTTTCTCCTTTCCTTTCCTTTCCTTTCTTCCTTAAGCTGAAAGGTAAATAACTCTTAAATGGCTTTCTTATCTTTGTCATGGGAAAGTGAATTACTTCTAAAATGAGCATCAGCATGAAAACTATTTCCTCTGTTTCTCCCCCCAACCCCAGCCCCCATCCAGAGTTTTATCCAATTGTTTTTAAATTTTCAACAGTTTCATTAATCTACTTATTTAGCCAATGCCCAACACACTTTCCCCTATAATGATGTATTTTGCCTTAGCCATCTTAAATTCCAGTTTTTGGTTTTTAGAATTTAATAAGACTATAAAATAATAATAAAATAAACGGATTTGGGATTACTTTGATTTAAAAACAAATGGGATATTTTTCTAAGTGTTTTTTTTAAACAATCAAAGTTTTCTCAGATAAACTATTTTAAGTAAAAGTTTTTGGGGGTAGAGAACTTGGAACTAATAGCATGTCTATTTTCAGTGGCTATTCAAAGCCTTTTTGAGATAAGCCCTAGCTCTAAATTCAAGAAGTAAAGCAAAAGTTCAAACTGTTTGCTTGTATTTGGCTATCGTACTTATTTTAAATGATTTTTAGTCAAGCTCTAAGGAATCTGCTACCAGTGAAAATAAAATTGTTTTAATCAAGGGTGTTTCTTCTCATCTGCATCTATAAAAAAGAGCAGGTGCTTATCTCAAAAGGACTGGAATATTCCTTAAGTGTCTTGTAATGTAGAGGAAGCTCTTCCTGTAGCGTGAGAAAACTTGAAAGTGTTAAGAAAGAAGCTGCTTGAGAAGAGAAAGCTCTAACTGTGAGCTGAACCCTAGAACCTCAAGCCAGGCCCATGGGAAAGCTGCTTTGGAGTTGAGCATGTAGTGGGAATCAAGCCTAATGAAATCTAAATTGTTGGGATTGTAGCACAGCTGAAAACTATGGTTATGGATACTCTAGAAGATTGTTTTTCCTTTTTGTGAAGCAAGAATAAAAATCATAAATTTCTTTAGACAAACATGAATTCAAGGCTGATAATGTAGTATCTTAACTGTGAACCTTGACCAAAAATTGATAAAATTGTTTAATATTCCTGGAAAATCAATTAATTCTCAAAATATTCTTGTCGAGATGACTAAAATAGCCCATACTGCTTTTGCTTTGCAGTCAGGGCACAGCTGAGATTTAGTTTTGACATAATGAAGAAGTTTGCAAGATGATAAATAGAGCTGTATATTCTCTGGATGCAATTCTGCATACTCTGTGCCAAGTTCCTACGGAATAAAATTTTCCCATTTGGGGGCTATTTAATAATATTTTCTCCGGTAAAACTTTTGTAAGTACCTAAAAGTTTACATACTTTCCTTTTATAGCAAAAACAATTGAAAAGTAAATCAAATATCCTCAGCTTTGAGTAATCAAAGTCTATCTGTGATATTCATTTCTCTTTTTTATGAAAAAACACAACACATCCTGGTAAAAGTCTATTTTCAGATCTAATTCAATACTGCTAAATCCTCAAAGAAAAAATAGGCTTTAGAATGTAAGTCATCTATTTGTGTCCTTTTAAATTCTGAAAAGTAACAAGTACATTCAAGAAAAAAAAAGGATTGATTTTTTTGTTTTTTAGATGCTCTAAAGTGGGAGCTGGTTAGAACTCTGACCCATTTTCATTCTGAAAGGACAGGCTAGCAGAGATGGTCCCTTTGGCACAGGCTTTCCAGGCTTTGCGGACAGTGTCAAGGGAGAATGTCATTAACACATATCAACTCAGAAAGGCAACAGATCATGCAGGAAGATGAAGACAGGAGACCAGTGTTCCAATTACCCTGTTGGCCCCAGATGTGTGAATCAATGGAACTGCTCTGGGACTTGATTCTTTACCTGGAAATTAAGGGTATACCCTTAAGTGATCCCAGAGGCTTCTTCCAGTATGATGTTCTATGTTTCCAAAGCCATGTTTTCATTGCTTAAAAATGAGATCTTAGTACCTACCCAGCAGCAGGATTTTTCTATTCCCTGAACACGCCAAGCTCTCTCCTGTCTCAGGACCTGTGTGCCTGGTACCCCTTCTTCCTGGAATGACTAGCTCCTTCTCAACCTAGGCTCAATTGTCATCTCTGAGAATCTTCCCTGGCCACCTTCTCTAACATAGCCTTCTGTGTTTCTCTCTTTCTCATTACCCTATTTATCTTTGCTCTTGTCTTCTGATTTCATCAAGTTGATTTTTTGTGTGTGTCCTCATTAACTGTGTGTCCACCTCCCCTGGAAAGTAGGCTTCTATAGGCAAAGCACCTTCTTCCTCTGTTCACTGATGCAGGTATGCAGTATCTAGAAGAGTGTTGGCGCAAAGTAGGTGCTCAGTAAATACTTATTGAATGACTGTAATTGAAAAATTGACACTACATATATATTTTTTTAAATTGTATCTTTGGAAAAATAAAACAAAAATACTAAGACTGATTTTTGCTCTAATCATGAGCCAGCCTTCATACAAGGGCAATTCACATACTTTATGGAATTCACATATTTCTTTGGCTACAAAATCTGGGCATTTCATGTAGCCTAAGCTGTTCTTTCTTTAGTGCCTAACCTGTGGTTTATAGTTTTATACCACAGAGAATTAGAAATGATATTCAGATATTTGCTCAGTACCAGTGAATTTTCCAGAACCTCTGTACCAGCTGCTCCTTTACTAATCCTGACATGGAGAAGTTGTCATCTGAATTCAGAATAGTTGAGCCTCCCTCAATCCTGTATATTCTCCTCTGCCAAGGTTTAAGCATCTTTCTTCCAGTCCAGTGCATGGATGATCCCCCATCCACTAAGCTAAGAAGAGAAGACCTCACCCCCACCCCAGGAGGTGTGTATAGATTGGTGGGCATGATGCTGCTGACAGGTGGGCTCCATGAAGTCAGCCTGGACATTTCTTAAGGAAATGTTTTTAGTGTATACAGTCTTATTTTTTTCTTATACAACTTAATGAGGCTAATCTGTGTGTGTGTGTGTGTGTGTGTGTGTGTGTGTGTGTGTGTGTGTGTGTTAATGAATAATGCCAGATGGAGTAAGTAGAGCTTGTTGTATTCCCCAAGGTAGCTCTTTTTGTTAGTTCAATAATTGGCCTCTTAATGAATTAAAAGGTATAGAAATCTCTTTTTATCAAGATTTATTAGGTATCTTAAATTTTTTCTCTTTCAAAGACAACCAGGATTAATAGAATAGTAATGTCAAATAGGGCCCTAGCTTCATTGCAAAACAAAAACAATGCATGACTTCCAAAAGTAATATTTTCTAGCCTCTTCTGGAATCTGAGGGGGAGAGGGAAAGGAAGAGTGGGAAACAGACATTTATCAAGAAAATGTTAAGCATTGCTTCTGAAGCAAGGATTTGGGGATAATTTTGTTTGTTTGGTCCTAAAGAATTCCAGATCAGCATTTCTATTTCCTTGTCATACACTGAAAACTTAAGTAGATTATTTATTTGGTTTCCTTTTCCTACTAAAACAGGGAAACTATTAGGTTTAGATAGAAAAAAGAAAAAGAAATGACCCTGAAATTTATCCTCAGGTTAAAGAATTGGTATAAAGAACTATTGCTGTACATAGTGATTTCCCAGAGTGTGAGAAAACTGTCCCTGTCCAGATGCTTGCCAAGTTCTGAGAGAACATTTAAGAGTGTTTTTTGGGTAGCACGGGGAGATAGTCAGGGTCTTGTATGCGGGTGTTCCAGGTTTCAAACTGTAACAAGGGAATGGAAGAAAAGAGAGAAGCATTCCCAAATCAAACATAACTCTCAGGAAATGAGCCAGAACACCTGTGAGAGGTCGAGGGTCAGAAAATACAAACTCAGGGTTCAATATTTTGATCACATTACACAAAAGAAAATGGTCACAGATAGCAGACAGAAGAAAATCTGGAATTTTATGGAAAAGTTAGGGACTAAGGATTCTTTCACTCTAAAACTCCTTTCTCCCATGACTACATGATGTTTCAGAAAATATTTTCTGAATTGACACTGGAACTTTCTGGTGGTCTCTTGTTGCTTAAGCATCAGATCAAGAAGTTATTTATCTCTTTTCTCTTAACTCCCAGAGGTTCACTTCTGGGAACCTTCTGAGCTGGATTCTTTGGCCAGTTCTTACAAGGCTCAGGGGGGGTGGGTGTCCAGCAGGCAGAGATGGAGAGACATCACAGCCCTGAATCACGGGCAATTCACTTCTGTGGGGAGAAAAGTGGTTTGCAAATGTTACTTCATGGGACCTCCTAGGGAAAAAGAGGGTGTTTTTTCCATCTCATTTCCCAGTTCCAAATTCTCTGAAATGTGCTTGATTTTTGCCAGGTGTCAGATTATAACCCTCCTTGTCAACCACAAATGACTAATGATTAGCCTAATGACTATGCAAAGTTTGAAATTCACATTTACATCTTAACTTACTGGCTACATTGTGTTTTCATGAATTGTGAAAAAAAAATTTCCTGAAAAAGCCAATAAAAACAAAGTTTTAGAGTCTTAATTGCCATGTTCATTTGCAGTTGTTGACCCCGTAGGTGCTTGAGGAGAAACAGAATGGGAGCTAGGGCCGGCCCATCTTCAGGCCTGCGCTGATCAGCCCAGCAAATGACGCCAGTACCCCTCTCCTGGGGAGAGTTAAGTGATGTCAGCACCCCTGGGCAGAGCAATATTTGACCCTTAAACTGCTTCATATACCAGCAGCTGTTTTCCTCTTTCCTCCAGTCCCTGAAGGAAGCAGGAGGGCTGAAATATCTGATACTCTGTTTTCTCCCCCTAGATAAAGTATATTTAAAACTCTAATGGAACGATAACCACTTTGCTCACTGGCCATTTGCTGTTGAGCAGGTATGCTTGAAAAGCTGTGCATAATTTTCTTTTCTTTATACTATGTGTAAGAGGAGCAAGGTCTCAGGGAGTTTTCTCCATATTTACGCCAGGCCCCCAGTGTGTGCCTTGAGAGCTCATAAAAACAAATCTGCCTCTCAGCCAGGCAGTTGGTAATGGGATCTGGAGCCTCTCTCCACAAGGTCACCTGTTTAAATAGAGACTCCCGTGGTGCTGCCTGAAAGGTGTTTCCATCTGAGGGCCTCTAGCTCACTTGTGTCTTTTAGGAAGTGAGCTTCCAGTGTGGGTTCCGTGTTGGCTGTCCAGAAGAGTCTTCCTATTGCTGATCTCCACTGCAGATCATGTTAAGAAACCTGGAGACCCAATCTCAGGCAGATCCAAACCTCAGGCATAAGAAAAAGTGTTCTTTAGACTTTAAATACAAAGAATTTCCTTGAAAATTCGAAGAGAACAGTATTCCATTCGGCTATTGGAGTGCATTGTGGGGTTATCAAACAGTGGTACATTTGAAAAGGTCCCGTGGAAATGTGAAGGCTGTAAATTCATTGTGTAAAAAGATGACAAGAGTTGTTCATGAGAATTAAATGTCCTTTTGCACCAGCAGCAAACTTCCTTGGACAGCACAGTGGGCAAACCTCCTCCAAATTACATGAGAAAAAAATATATGCCAAATATTTGTGACTCTCATTTGTTCTTTCCATCTGAGTCCACATTTTCCAGTGCCCAGGTTCCAGTCTCCACAGATCTGTCTCCTTCCTGTCCCTCTACCCCACAATGAAACACAATTCCTGCCTCCTTCAGATTCTAGCTCAATTCACTTGGTGAACAGCCCTGTGTGCCCACCTCTGCTGTATCAGCAATGTGCCAGGGCGTGGGGGTCCCAGGGCTTCCACAAGTCGGTCACCCCCCATGCCTTTTAGAGCCCTACCTAGCTGTGCATCTCTCCAAAGCAGTGACAGTGGCCCCCTTGTCACTGGCTTCTCCCAATTTAAGGAAGGTGGGGGTGGGGGGAGGGTATCCTGGCTTCAGCATTTCAGTGAAGTTGTCTCCCCAGTACCCACTACCAGAATTAGGAATCTCCCAAATCCCCCTTCTCTTACAAGCACTGTCTGAACAGCCAGGACTCAAGCCTTCACCCGAGATCCAGATCAGGACTGACCTGACTGCTTTAGAATCAAAGAATGAAGTCAGGGTAGAAACAATATACAGAAGGACAGCTCAAGAGAGGGAGAGCAAACAAAGCCGGCAGTTCCTGGTTAGGGTCATAAAGCTCCTACTTCCTTTACAGACCAACAATAAACAGAGTCAGTCACCAATCAGTAAACATTCCTCACCGCACGAGTGGGGATTTGTGTTCAAAGACGGCAGATTGGATGCCGACTTCCCCACCTTGCCTTTTCCTTCCCCCAACTTAAAAGAGATCCTAAAGAAACCTCTTTCTTTGTAAGGTTAACCAGGGGTTCTCAACCCCAGCTCTGTTGACACTTTGGGTTGGTTAATTCTTTGTTGTAGGGGGTCTGGGCATTGTGGAATGGTTAGTACCCAGTAGCCTCTACTCAGTAGCTGCCAGTAGCATCTTCCTCCCAATGTGACAACCAAAAATGTCTTCAGACATTGCCCAGTATTCTTTGGGGGGCAAAATCACTCTCCACTCCCTGGAGAGCCACTAGGTTAAATAAAAGAACAAATGCACTGATCTCATGTCTAATAGGCATAAATATTGATATGTGATAAATGTCACAGACAGCAGTGAGGCACCAGAAGAACACAGTACTGTGTTCAGGGAGCTGCTGCACAGAGTGGGAGGTCTGTGACTCTCAAACTTCAGTACATGGCAGAATCACCTGGAGGGCTGCTTAAAGCACAGATGGCTAGGCCTCACCCCAGAGTTACTGATGCAGCCAGTCCGGGTGGAAGCCAATAGTGTGCATCTCTGACAAGGTGATGCTCATTCCTGAAGTGGTTCCTGGAAACCCCTGGGCTGGACCTTTCCGGACTGGCACTTGACCTACCAGCGGCAAGGTCACCACAGATGAGGAAGCTGTATTGTTTTAAGCCTTCTCTGTGTCTCTATCTTCCTCTTCGTCACCTACTGCCCAGTGTCGTTTGGCCTCTCTTTCCCAGGACCTCCTTGATGGTGCCTCCTCCTTAGACTATTCTCCTTGGGAAATGCTCCAAACGTTTCCCAACTACTTGGCCCCACTAGAGTTTTCTGTCTGGCTGTTTGCGCCTCAGGTTCATTTCCTGCTCCTGAATTAACGCATGCCTAAATGTCAGGAAATACTGATGGGCACCCAGCTTCTGGGTGCTTGCTAATCCTCCTTGGATTTCACAAAACAAACTAGCAGACTGTGGCATACCAAAGAGGTGGCTTGCTCAGCAGGGAAGAACATATTTTATTACTGACGTTGTTCATAGTTGCCAGGGCATGGTGATAATAAAAATTATGTTGAAGTTCATTATTTTTAAAAAGTTCTGTACAGACAATGCACCCTCTTATTGTCTGCACCTTGGGCAGACTGCTGCCATGACTCCCCATGCCTCCCCTGCATCATGCCCAAGGCAAGTACAAAAGACACCAATCATTCTCCTACACTGCAGGTTTCTGTATACTGTAGGTTTCTTATCGAGTGCTTGACTTGGGATTCTTTGGGATTATTATTTCCCAAACATGATCTGTACATAATAGTGGTAATAGTAGTAAAAATGATTAGCAACTATCTTATCGAGCATTTACTATGTGCCATGTATAATTCTTGACCATGTTGTCTATTTTAATCTTTCCAACAGCCCCCAAAGGAAGCACTATGATCCGCATTTTACGGATAAAGAACTTGGAACTTATAGAGGGCAAGAAATAAGTTAAGGAGAGAGCCAGGATTCAAACCCAGGCTGTCTGGCTATACACATTGGACTTTTCTGGATTGGTACTTGACCTACCAGTAGTGAGGTAGCTACAGCTGAGGAAACTATATTGTGTTAATCCTTATTTCTTCCATCTTTAGTTTTCTGTGTTAAGCACTGTAGATACTATATTTGTAATGATTACTCTCTCCCAGCTTCTCCTTGGGGGGATTCTCTCATCTTTCAAGACTCAATTCTGTGAATACTTTCCTACCCTCTAGGTGAAATGACACTGGATGAATGTGTGTGTGTGTGTGTGTGTGTGCACCCTGTACATGTGTGTGGCTTTAATCTATATAATATGCATGTTTCAATCATAATATTGTTAGATTTTTGTAATCCTCTCTGTCAAAATATGAGATCATGTCACATATATATTTGTACTCCTAGCATACAGCCCTGTGCCTGGTACCAAAGAGATATCATCTAAGTGCTAACTGAAGGAATGAGTCAAGGAGTGATATAGCCCATCTTGAAATATTGCTCTAAATATACACATCCATATACCAGTTGTCAGACCTGAGTTGAAACAAACAGTTAAACATATAGTTCTGATTTCTATAATTTAAAAGATTTTCACCCTACCTATTTTGTAAAAAAGAGAGGAAAAAAGAAGACAATCTATGGACTGTGCTCTCTAATCCAAGTGGAACAAAAGCACTAGATGCATAATGCAGCAGTGTTTGTTGGAGGGTCTCAGAGGACACCTAAGGCCTCTGAAAAATAGGGTGTTGGCTGATGAAAGTCCCAGGGATCAGACCATTAAAAAGCTGTGGCATTTGTCACTGGTCCAGCAAAACCCAGAGTAGCCACGCTGGAGAAACTGCTGTTATCAAGGTATGTTTCCCCGTATAACCAGTTATTTAGAGGGGTTGAGGGTCTGTGTGTCCAATGAGCGGAGGAGGGGCTTCTCGGGAGCAAGATGGCGCTTCTCTGCTGAGAAGTGTTCAATCTGCTGTGAAACGCTTTCCTTGAGGACAACATTGACTCGGACAGCCTCTCAGATTTTGCAATTTTAGAGTTGTCCTTGGGAGATTTTAATGGAGGCAGAGCTCTGCCAAAATATTTATCTGGACTGTGTGATTCGTATCTTATCATTACAGTTTTCAAACACATAATTTAATTATACCATTTCCCCTTGAACAATTGTTGTTTTGGTTTTGGTGCCAAATTCTTTTGTAATATTCTATTTTATTTTGGCTACCAAGACAATCTTATAGTTTAAGTACTTTGCTGCACTCCTGGTTTTCACAATAAGAATGTCACAATTTATTACCAGGGATATATGTTCTAACAGATTTACAATTTTCCTTTTTCAGAGCATGGAAGCAATTTGATCCCACTTCATGTTTATGATATTCATTATATTCAAATTCAGTATATTTGGTTTCCATGTAAAATTTTAGCAGTGTTTCCTGTATGGTTTTTTAATATATATATTTAAAGCTGAATATGGTTAGCTGTGTGTTTGTTTTGGAAATATTAGAGTGACAATTTTCTTATCCAAAATTTTATGTGTTATGCTAACACATGATGGTAGACTCTTAAAGAATACTATGACCATACTCTAAACACCCAGACCAAAAAGTCATAGGAATTTGTAAGTTTATGTGAAGGTACCCTTCCATTTTTCTGAGTTTTTATAATCTTGTGAAAATTACTTTTCTCATGTGATATATGAATTTTTAGCACTCTAAATGAGTCAAGTTCAGTTCCATAATGCTAGGAAGTCTAATTGTGCTTTCAGCTGTTATAGCTACATAATGCACAGGAATTACATTGACGTTTTAATATGCTGTCACTTTAAGATACACCATGAAGTGTGAACAGAGCACAGGGCGCTTTAAGCAGGTGTGTCTAATTGTTAGGGGCTTTTTTTGTTGTTGTTGTGTTGTTTTTTTTTTTCCTGAAATAGCAATAGTATAGTTAAGAAAAGGTGTAGAATCCAGAAAGGCTGTTTCAGTGCTAAAGCAAACTAGCCAGGTTCACTTTTGCTGGCTGGTGGAAACAGATTGGACTTGATCATTGTTTTTGTTCTGGGTATAGGTGATTTTGCTTGGTAGGTCCTTCTCATGCAGTACATGAAAGGATACATAGCTCATTTGGATAGCAATGACTATGTTTCCAGGACATTTTGGCTTCGAGTTAAAATCTGCAACTGCAAAAATAATCATAAGTTTCGGGGGAGGTAGATCTATTTTATTATTTAAAAAATATGTAACTGTTTTCACTAACTCTTCCAAATGTTTGATGTGCTTGGTATCCTTCCAGAGTACCGTGTTCATTATTTGGGAATTAGGGAAACCTCCTTAAAGTAGCTGATCTATCCCAGGAAAAGACTTTCTTTTTTCCTCCGGACATGTTCACCAGGTTGGCAAATATTAAAGCAAACCAGTATATATAAAGCAACCCTTTGTAAGGTTCTGGGGATTAACAACTCAGAGAAGACTCTTAGCTGCTCATTTGAAGAACACACGTTAAAATGTAAGTCTTTTTTTTATAGGAGACACAACATTTTGAATACAAGCTATTATGACATTGAGAGTGATAATTTTCACAGTTTTTCTAGTCCCATTTTTTTTTTTCTAATTTGTCAGTTTATTTTATAATCAGCCACATTCGGCTGATTAATTCTCTTAACACCCAGGTACGACATTTTGTTCCTCAGAAAATTATACTTTTCATAAAAAATAGCCTGCCTTATCCCAAGCTAATAGGCGTCCTGGCTCCTTAAAATGACATGGGTTAGAGCTATTGAATATTCCAAGGCCTTTCTGGGTTCTGAAATTTTTGCTGCTTGATTATAGAAACTCATGGGTATTCACTTGTTAGTTGGCTCTAGTTAAGGTAAAGGAATTCTGATCAGTTTGCTCAGAATTGTCTCCAGCTGTGCAGGTTTCCGTCCTTGGTTGAACAGAAGCTGACCAAACTCTGCCTAATTGCTTGCTTCTTTTTCTTCAGCCCCTGAAATTAGGTGTGATTGGGCCCTAACAAACCATGTGACGCATATGGCTCCCAGGTTATCCTTACGTACTTTATTTTGTGCATAGAAAAGACTAAGTTTAATAAACTATTGATGACTCCAGCATCTGTTAGCTTGTTCATAATAAGAATGTTTTCCTATAAATAGAGATACCAAGTAATCCATGCATGGAGCATAAGCATATTGTATGTCTTATTTAAAGAGGACTGTAGAATGTCATAATCTTTAATCACCATTTCCACCACTACCATTTGTAGTAGAGGGTAAGAATAGGTAGAAAACAGGATTCTCTGTCACCTGCCGTGGTTCCTGTATTATGCATTAAGTCTGAATTTCTAGTACTGAATGAAGGAGTCCCATGGAGCATAATCAAGACCAAAATATTGCTTCCTAAATATATGCAGAATCCCTGCTCTCCTTTTTGGCTGACTGGTGCTAAAATTCCTTCGGAGACTTTAGTAGGCTTTTGTTCCCTGTGCTATGGCTCTGTTAGATGCCTGGAGAATGCAGGTAATATGGAGAAAGGAACATGTTATAACAAAGCAATGAACTGTCACTCAATATTCCAAGGTGGTTACAAGGTACCCTGGTGAACATCATTTTTGAAGGACTGGGGGGAAAGGGTAGTCAAATCTGAGTCCTGACTAAGTAGCTTTCTGTGATTATAAGCTTTTTCTTAACAGAGACTGCAGGCGGGACCTTTCTTTCAAAATCTTCTACTGCTTTCTGTAGCCAGTAATCTAAGGTGGGGGAAAGAATTTTAGTTTTAGAGCAAGACAGCTTGGGTTTGAATCCTAACTTTATGATTTAGCTGACTTGACCAATTACTTAACTGATCCCCATTTTCCTAATCTGTAAAATAGAGGTCAGGCTACCCAACAAATGGAGTGGTTGTACCAGATGCTTTCACGTATGTAAAGTGTCGTGCAATTTCTGGCAAAGAGTCAGTCCTTGGTAGCAATCATTACTTCCCTGCAAATATGGGTTGGTGTGATTGGAAGCATGCATGACTATCTCGCTTTCTTTCTGAGCCAGCGGTCAGGGTGACGTCTGTTTGGATAAAGTTTAGGCTCCTTTCCCATCTTTGGGGCTCAACTCTCCTTTGCTCTCAGGATAAAGCCCACAGTCCTCAGCTCTTGTTCACAGGGCTGTCACATCTGGCCCCTACATGCTTTATCTTCCTCCTTTCCTAACATTCTCCTACCTGAACTCTGTGCCCCCAAACACCACTCTCTTGTTTCGTTCTGCTTTTGCCCATGCTGGTTCCTCTGTCTTGAATAGTCTGTCTCCACCTCATTCCTTCCCCCCTTCCCCTGGCTAACTCCTCATCCTTTCGGCCTTTGTTTACCCATCACTTCCCCTGGCAGGTCTTCTCCCCCTCCTAGATTAGGGCCCGGTACCCACCTGCTACTGTGTGCCCTCCTCTAACTTTCCCTTGATCCTAGCACTTCATGCACAACGTATTGCTAATTACCTGTTTACTTACCTGTATCCACACAAGACTGAAACTTCTGTGTCTCTAAGAGCCGTCTGTCATTCACTTGATCCCCAAAGACTGGCACATAGCTGGAAAACAATAAAGATTTGAACCAATGGGTAGATGAATTACTTAAACAGTGAATTGACAAGTAACTTAAAGTAAGTAAAACAAGTTCAACTTTTTAAAAAGTCTAAGCCCTTGATTCTGAAATATTAACATGATAATAGATCCTAATTACATGTCTGGCATGAGTTTTAGCAGGAAATAAACTCGGGATAACTGATTTTCAAGATCCACCAGAGATATAGATAGATCTTCCCAAAGAGTGGCATGACCCAAAGCTTTGGAAATGCTGTTTCTATCTCCTTTCACTTTGTATCGCTTAGAGTGATTAGCTGAGTTTTTGTACAGGATCAGCAATCCAGAAACTTTATCACATTGGACTGATATAAGAAACACATCAGACTGATATAAGAAACAAGTTCTTCTTCTTTTAGAATGGTATTGGTAAAATGATTTATTTATGTCAACTGGACTTAGATTGTTTTGATTTATTCTCAGACTAATAGCGATAGTTTTTGCTTATTATGAAACATAAATATACAAGCCCTTTTCATCACTATTTCATTAGTATCAGATTTCTTGAATTGAGGTATCATGTCAAAATTTTGTAATTCATCCCCCTGCTGCCCAAAAAAGCCATGCTTTAAAAATAAAAACACTTATTATGGCACTGTCTCCTAAATTTATTCCCTTAGTCCTCTCCATATCAAATGAAAAGGGAACAAATATACATGAGCAGATGAGGACAGGGAAAGAATAAGAAAACTATCTGAGGATGCACCTGAGTGGTCCAGAGCAAACTCAAATTCTCATATATTATCTTTAAAATTTATTTTAATCTTACATTACACTTCACACTATATCAATTTTGGTATTTAACCCAAATCTTAGAATAAATTAGAAGCTCCAAGAATATTCACCACGTTAATTTTACAACTTTGCAAACCCCTTGCCTTTCTTAGTTGGAAAAGCACAAAATTAAGAAAATATTCTAGGGGATTTGCTGTGATTGGCTGGGCCTGAACGAACAGGGAGAGAGATGAAAAGTCAGAATTCTATCAGATTACAAAATGACCTCTCAAAACCCAAACTTAAAAAAAAAAAAAAAGTGAATTTGAGCACATGAGATTCCAGACAGCCTGATTCAATTCAATTTCACACTCGTTTATTGATCTCTTAATATGTGAAAAAGAAATGAAGTTTCACTCAAACCAACCATGCCCTTCCTGATAAGGAAGCCATTACCAAAATAAGAAATGTGATTTGAAATATATAACTGATTTCTCAGGCAAAGGACTGATATTGATTCCATTCACAGGTATCTTTTGTAAAAAAGAGCAATCTGTTGGAAGTAAGAAGTAAGTAAGAATGGCTTTACTGCATTTCTACCAAGAGTAGATGAGACCCTGTTCTGAGCCAAGTTCTACTTTGGGGACCTGCATTCCACAAACCTAAACACTGCACAGAGTTCCCTGGAGATTCCGCATCCTCCCTCTCATTCTGTCCCCGTTGCAGAGTGCTGCTGACAGCTGTTGGACAGCCGAGACAATTCACCTCCAGAGTTGCATAATTTGGAAAGTGCTTGGGGATCCATTTGGTTGAGAGGTTGTTAATTATGATGATTTATGACACTAGAAATGAATCTGGGCCTTGACAGTATGGAGAATATACTTAATGCCTAATTCTTTTGCTTCTCCCACTGGAAAGTCCCTACATACAAGAAAAAAATTTCTAATCTCATGGTGCCTTGTGAATAGGGTCCACAGTTGTGTAAAACAGAATATTATTGACCTTCTGAGGTAAGGTGATAACTTAAAAGGGGGAACCTCTGGGGGTTGTTGTATAATATTTAGCAATGCCTTATGATTATCTCAATTCATGGTGTTTTTGTCTACCTGATTTTCTCTACCTAGTCACCCAAGTTCGACACCCTGACTCTTCCCTCTCCCTCACTCCACATATCCATTGGTCATCATACCCTTTTGTGTATGTCTCTGAACTCTGTTCTCCTGCCCCCACTGCTCTCGCCCCAGTTCAGCCTTTATCACCAAGTCCCAAGGACCTGCCTTCCACTCTTGGTCCCTATTCAAACCTAACCTTCATTTACTACTCCCAGCATTACCTTCTTGAAACAATAAATGAAAGAAAGCAAAAATTGGGGTGCTTCACTCACCTCCGTGCCTGAAAATGTCGTATAAAAATCATCTACTCTCCTTTGCAAAGCCACAGACAGGCCTTCTTTTGACTCCAGGCTTTTCTACCTCCTGGCTGTTTACCCCATGCACCCGCTGTTACCGCCACAGTGACCTTCTCACCTTTTCTTCAAACATCCCATGCTCTTCTCAAATTCTGTGAGCCTTTGAACAGAGAAATCCACCTCCTGGAGGGTCCTCTCTTACCTTCTTTGCCTGGCAAACACCTACTCATCTTTCAACGCTTCTGAAATGTCACCTCCTCTCCCCAGTACTCCCAGGCAGAGTCAGGTGATAGTGGCATTTATCACAGTATGTGACATTCTGTTTTCATATCTATGTCACCTACTAGATGGTAGTTTACAAAGATAGGGACTAAGCCTTATTCATTTTAGTCTCCTCAGTAGACAAAGTAGGTACTAGGAAATTAATCAATGAATGTTTGGGCCAAGAACTATCAAATATCCTGAGTTTAGGTCGCAAACATTGCAAAATCTATCAATCTACTGACGGCTGTATATTTTAATATAAGAATTATCAGATTCACCTGAAAAAAATCTGAACATCTATTTATTCATCCATTCATCCATGCATTGGTTCATTCACTCACTTCCTGATGTTATGGTACACAAATCTAAATTCCTTAACCAAAACTCTTGTACACTGTTGGCTAGGAATGA
Organism: Eumetopias jubatus; assembly: GCF_037043125.1. Taxonomy (NCBI): domain Eukaryota; kingdom Metazoa; phylum Chordata; class Mammalia; order Carnivora; family Otariidae; genus Eumetopias; species Eumetopias jubatus. The sequence continues at coordinate 59,913,159 of NW_028274813.1, forward strand.
TAACATGGTGCAGCCACTATGGAGAACAGTGTAGGGGCTCCTCAAAAAAATAAAAATAGAACTACCTTGTGATCTACCAATCCCTTTCATATATTCAAAAGAATTGAAATCAGGATCCCAAAGTGATGTCAGCACTCCCATGTTCATTGCAACAGTATTCACAATAGCCAAGATATGGAAACCACCCAAGTGACTACCAACAGATGAATGAATAAAGAAAATGTGGTATATACATACAATGGAATATAATATTCAACATTAAAAAAGAAGGCAATCCTACCATTTGCAACAACATGGATGAACCTGAATGATATTGTGCTAAATGAAATAAGCCAGTCACAGAAGGACAAATACGGCATGATTTCACTTATATGAAGTATTTAAATAGCTACAATAGTTAAACTCATAGAAACAGAGACTATAATAGTGGTTGCCAGGGGCTAGGGGCTGGAAGAAATGGGAGTTTTTGTTCAACGGGCATACAGCTTCTGTTAAACTAGATGAGTTAATGCAGGAGGCCTGCTGCACAGTATGGTGTCTAGAGTTAACAGTATGGTACCCTGCATTTCAGACATTGTTAAGTGGGCAAATCTCATGTTTCATGTTCTTACCATGAAAACAAAAACAAAGGGACACAAGGAAACTCTAGAAAATTGGATTTGTCTGTTACCTTGGTTGTGCTGATTGTGGGTATTCACATATGTCCAAACTCATCAAACTGTACACATTAATTATGTGCAGTTCTTTGTGTATCAATGATACCTCAGTAAAACTGTTTTAAAAAAACTCTTGAAGACAGATATTTCATAAGTCAGAAATTTTTGTATTTTATAAAAGTAGTATGGTGCACTGTATGTGTTACGAACACCCCAGTAGGGTCTGGGACAGCATTCCATAATCAAATGTAATAATTCTGCAACTAAACATGTACACTGTTCACACTAAATGTAATGAAAACTAGAGATAGCCTCACTTCTTTTCAGATAAGGTTTTGCTACCAAATGAGTTTGCCACAAACTTAAGGGAAAATCATGGTTTTGGATGTTTTGAGCATTTGTATTGGGAATTGTGGAAAGGGATTAGGGCCTGTAGATGTATTAGTCTCTTTGTTTATTGTTAGTCTCCCTCCCTAGAAAGTAAACTCATTGGGGCTACGGACTTTTCTCTTACTCACTCCTGTATCACTAGCATTAGAACTGCATCTGACATTTAGTATGTGCCCAATGAACTTTTGTTGAATGAACGGATGGATAGATAGATACGTGAATTAAACAAAAGTTTGCCTTGCTGTGGAGATAATCTGGATAACAGAGACTATTATGTGTTTCTAAGCATTAATTTTTTTCATAGACTGTAAGTTCTTATGGGTCAGGGTACTTTGTTTTGATCACAGTTTGCTCTCTGACGCTTTGTATAGAGTTAGTGCTGTCTACATATAAGGAATTATAAATTCCTTTCACAACTAGAAAGTAGTAGTTTGTATTTTTTGAGAAAATTTAAATTCCTTCTAGAACGTTGCAAAGCAGAGTAATGGGGTTCAGGGGTTTAAAAGTAAACACCACCAGTCACTCTTCACTGGAGCCCTGGGTATAAAGGAGCAAATAAATATCCTAATCACCATGTTTTAGAAATATATTGCCTTACACTCCAGTTTACTATCCATGTCCAGTGCTGAACTATAAACTTTTATTTCCCTCAAACAAACCCCCAAACATTTATCACATTAAAAATGAATCATCTGTTATGCTCCAACCATAAACTGAATAATAAACAGAGGCAGGAATTATGATCTCTGGAAAACTGGAGAAGCGCCGGTGTGTGATCACAACATTCCGCCCCATAAATCTTCAAATCCATATTTACATTGAATTCCCAGACCTCCCTGTCAAGAGAATGTCTAAAATCCCAGCTAATTGTTTTACAAGAATAGGTGAAAGCCAATAGCAAGTCCTACTTACTGAAAAGAGGAGTTTGAGGCAAATACAATAATTTGGTCACCAGTTGGATTATATTCTTCTACAGAAGTTTTATTCAAAAGAGTTCAGTGTGGGGCTCTTTTAAATGTGGAAAAGTTCTCTGCATTCCTGAAAATCCCAGTGCCTCATATATGGCTTGGCACATTTTAGACTTCTGCTGTGTGCAAGCAAGAACATTTTTAGACTATGGTTTGACTTATGGCATATCTAAGTCCATGTAGTAGGTAACCGGAATATGATCTCTACTATATTTTAAAATGAATCTCAAGGACATAAGGTGTGCATCCATCCTCATGAAAGCAGCATTTGATCTTTGCCTTCTTCTATATGGCTTTTTCATGCACTCTGACAATGATCCATAGTTTTTTTCAGAAAGCCATCCATTTCTATGTTGTTATTCTAAGCAATTAGGATAGTCAGATTTTAAAATTAATAAAGGCAAATCCATGCTTGATTCTCTGGGAGATGTGAATTTTGTCCAGGATCAGTTTCTGTTAAAATTATTAGACTGCCTTACATGCCTGCGCCCCTAGAAAGGTGGAGAAGCTACTTTGCAGGCTGGCTTTATACAACATTACATGATTGCAATAGGTCAGATCTGACATGGCGTTGAAAGAAAGTTCCTTTTGCAGATAATGAATGAAATGCAGCACAAAGCATGCCATCACCTAATAAAAACATCAGCTTGTGAGAAATGTTTACTGCCCTTTTCAAAAACTTCCCCCTGGATTTGGGCATATGGAATATTACATTTCATGTGCGACTCCGGCTTCCCAGGCAGCTTTCGAGTACTTGCTGTGTCCCAGCTAAAGAGAAGATTCTGTAAGGAAACTATTAGCCGTTGGCCAGTCTCACAGACTCATGATTCAAAATGACCAGCATTCATTAAACTTTATTACTAAGCTGCATGAAGTTTCTTTGGATTAGGAGGCGGCATGACCCTCTGTCCAGATTTTTGAATGGTGCTGAAGCTTTTCATTAACCTGGAAGCCTTCTATTTACATGGTTCACAGCCTGGTCTCAGCTCACTTGGAGGTAACAAAGGGTGTCGGGACAGGAGGGCAGTGGGGGTCCCGCTCCTGTAAGGCTTCCATCTGACTCTGATCAGGTCGACATTTTTAACTCCTGCCTCATTAGGTAAAATAAAATGGAAATGATTGAGTGCTCAGGGATCATATTTCAGATCTGGCTTTGTCTCTTCCAAACACCTTCTCTGGGCAACACAGTTTGATGTGATTGGTTTGCTGGCTCTCCCCTTGTACACCGCTGGCATTGCTGGTACCCCCTGTACCCAGCTTCTAACAAGGGCACATGGAAGGGAATCGGGAGAGATGCTGTGTCTGCATATTATCTGGAGGAGGAACAATTCTCCTTGACAGAAAACTTGTTAGAAGTAAGAAAACACTTTTATTTCTCTCATTGAAGGGGAATTATAAATTAGGAAGGATGTGTTCTTAAGGTGTGAAAAGAAAGTGAATGCGGGGTAAATTGTTACCTGTTTAATGCTGGACTGGCATGCTAATCGATTAGGTGCCTTTGAAATAACTGGACTTCTTTTGTAAACGTAAAGCATCAAAATCTGTAGTTTTGCCCACCAACAAACAGACAAACTGACATGGTGTGTCTCCTGATGTGACACATGAAAAGGATACAACACCGCCTATGTAGTATTTTTACCAAAAATGTTTATGTTTGACCTAAAAAAAAACTGTAAGGAACGTCAGTCAGTCAAATTCAGATTGTGCATGGGACATTCTACAAACAACTGGGTCTATATACTTCAGAAAAGTCTTACAAGACTAAATCAAAGGTCAGGGGACTCTCTTAGATTAAGGGATACTGAAGAGACATGACATTGAATATAATATGTAGTACGGTAGGCAACAAACAAACTACAAAGGATGTTATTGGGACAGTTAGAGAAATAGGAATGTGGACTGAACATTAGATAATACAATTTTACCGATGCTAAATTTTGTGAGTGAAATGATGGCATTTTGTTATGTTGAACAACGTCCTTGTTCTAAGGAGGTACTCTGAGGCATTTAGGGAGGAAGTGTCATGATGTCTTCAACTTAGTATCAAGTGACTCAGCAAAATATTCATGTTCTATAGCCATTGACATATATATGTATATACATACACAGAGTGAGAGAGGGTGAAGGAAAAACGTGTGGCAAAATGTTAAAAACTGATGACCCTAGATGAGTTTTACAAATGAGATTTATAATATTTACCTTGTTGTACTATTTTAATAATTAAATAAAAGTTGTGTAGGCCAAGTGAATAGCACACTGATTATCGGTGAGTGTTTTCTGCTGCCCCTCCCACTCAGAGTCACAGTAAAATCGATAGCCTCACCTTCCAGAAGTCAGCTATGGAGTTTCCATCACGGAACGTCCTAGCTGATTAGGATTATCACACTGAATTGACAGCTGTTGTGAATGTCATTACGTGACATATGAATTTTTAACCAAGGATTTCTTTCTAGTATTAGCCAGACTCCACTCCATATGGAGTGGAGCAATTTCTTTCCTCATAATATCCAGGGCAGGCCCCCAGAGAGTAATGGACCCGGGAGCATTAGTCTCCTAGCCCCACATCTTCCTCCCTCCCCTACCCCCAGTTTCTTTCTGTAGCACCAGGATGGGAGTGCCATGTGGGTGCACCCCTTGATAAGCCATGTTTTCTACCCAGTTTTCAAACCTTTCCTACTTTATTCTTTTCCTGTTTATACTGAAGATTCTGATTTTCTCCTCATTTTGTGCCACCTTACATGCAAACTTCTTTCTCCTTTATTGGCACCAATATGAGTTAGGAATTGTAGTTAGCTATAAGAGTGAGTCCTCTTTCCCAAATAAGTCAGGAGCAGAGTTCTACGATATCATCTGTGACCCAAGCTCCTTCAGTCTTTTGACTCCTTTATTCCTTGTCTGTGCCTCCTATCCTTTGGCAAAGTTACTTCACAGTGCAAAATGGCTACCAGACCTCCACCTCTACATCCAACTTCTGGGCAAAAAGAATATGCTTCCCTGCGGAATCAGCCACCTTTAAAGTCATCTCCTGGGAGCCTCACCTAATACTTCCTGCCAGCACCTCACCAAGCAGCACGGAAGGTTGACAAATGTAGTCTTTCCCCTGGGCACCTTGTTGCTCCAAATAAGTCAGGGAATTTATTAGGAAGAAGAGGAGAAAGAACACCAGCTAACAACAAGAAATCTGGTGCTATAGCATCTGTTAGTATATCTTTGGGTCATGTATTTGAGTATAGACTCTGGGCTGAGGGGAAATGCATAAAAAAGTAGGACATGTCTCCCATGCCACCTAATCCTCTAGGAGCTTACAACTTATTTAAGGAGGCAAAATATGTGGAAAAATTAGATGAAATTTGGTGCTAATCTAAATGGAACTCAGAGAAAAAAAAGAGAGTCTAGATCTTTAGGTAAGGTTTCTGGCTTTGCATAAGATTTAGGTGAGAAATATGGTAAGAGAAGTTTCCAAGGGGGAGAAAGAACACAGTAAAGCTCAGAGAAAGAAATGAGCAAGTAATCAGGGCTCAGTGCCCTGGCCTCACTTGGACAGAGGAGATGATTTGAAAGGTGGACACTAAAATGACAGGTAGAATGAGAATGGATTATGGAGGCTTTTGAACCCAAGACACATGTGTTTGGTCCTGATGGACCAGGCAACAGGGAGCCATTGTAGATGCTTGAGCAGGGTATTAGGTGAATGTGGATCTTAGGAAGACTTCTAGTTACAAGTAGAAGTAAGTAAAGAGGTTGGAGTTAATAAATGAGTACAGTTGTGAGTTAATATAAACCTGGGTCAAGAAATCAGTGGAAATGGAGAGGAAAAGACAATGCTGAAAGATGTTTGAAAGGAAAATTGAGGGGGAATGATGATCAGGGAATGGAAGGAAACGAAAAAAAAAAAAAATACAAGATGATTCCGAGGTTTCTAGCCCTGGAGACCAGTGGAGCCTTTGGCCAAAGGGGATAGTTGTGGATTCTGGAGGACTTTGAGGAAGAACTGTAAAAAGTGGACAGAAGAGATATTACCAAAAGTCATTAAGTAATTTTTATAGAATTGAAAGCCCCGAAGTTATTTCTACCAAGTTAATTGAGACCTGAACTATGCTTTGCATTCAGCCCTCTGTATTTTCCAGTTACAGCATACCCAGTAGTTTGGGTTTGGGTTCTGTTGTGTGTGTGCATGTGTGTTTAAGAAGGATAACGTCCTCATGAGAGAGATAGCTGATCTTTTTGAAGTTCTTATGTACTACATATAGTAGACAAACTAAGGACATGTTGATACTTTTTTTTTTGATACTTTTATTATACTTCAAGAAATTCAAGACTTACTATGTTAATTCTTTAAAAAAAAAAGAAAAGAAAATCCCATTTACCCAGAGGTCCTAAAGGGAAAATAATTACCACTTAATTAGTGCCATGATAATACTAAAAGATAAAATAACATTTAATTTAATGCCATACGTAATTTTATTTCATCCTCCAATACTCTTATTTTTAGACCCAGAGCAGGTAAGTGCTGTCCTCAGTTACACAGCTACATGGTAGAACTAGCATTCAAGGGGCGCCTGGGTGGCTCAGTCGTTATGCGTCTGCTTTCAGCTCAGGTCATGATCCCAGGGTCCTGGGATCGAGCCCCGCATCGGGCTCCCTGCTCCGCGGGAAGCCTGCTTCTCCCACTCCCACTCCCCCTGCTTATGTTCCTGCTCTCACTATCTCTCTCTCTGCCAAATAAATAAAAATAAAATCTTAAAAAAAAAGAAAGAACTAGCGTTCAAGCCTCAAAATACTGGTGTCAAAGCTGCTGCCATTTTGTCTCTTAGTTCTTCTTCCGTTCTCTGTAGCTCATCAGATATCAGATCTATTGAAAATTTGCTCATCTACAATTTTTGAGTGTCACAGCTTCCTGAAATTTAGAAAGATGTTGGGAACCTTGTGTATCACATAATCCTCTTTTATAATAGTAAGTGGGAAAACTTTTGGAGAGCAACATTTGGTTGTTTAGAGCCTTATCTAAGGAAATTGATGTTATCAAGCCATTTAAGGACAATACTTTTCAAGAAAAGTTATATGAATAAAGTCTGTCCAAAACAAACTGATTCTTCTGTTCTCATGAGTGAAGCTAGTAAGGAATTTGCTCAGGTTACCCATTTGGAGAGTTGCGTTTTGTTTTTGTTTTTTTTAATGATGTTGAGAACACAGAAATATTTGTCAGATAAAAGATAACTCCAAGAAGGGATAGCGTAACAGTTATTTTGCTTCAGAAGTTCAAAAGATAAAGGCAAACCAATATATTTGTGGTTGAAATAAACTCTTCTTTTGTTATCCATCAGAGAAGTTTCTTGTTTCTCATCACGGAGGATCGACTCTCACAGGTTTTCCCCAGTGAGCTCTTGGATGAGAATTTTTCTGTAAAAACCCTGGCTTCCATTCTTGATGGTGAATTCAGTTCTACTGTGATTATGACTGTGAAGGCTATCAGACGATGTTCTTGTGGAGTTGCATCTGTGAACCCCAGCATCCCTCTGAAAGGTCAGCTCTGGTGCTGCTGTGGGCGGTTGGGGCTTGAGTCATTCTCTTGTCTCTGAGCTCCCAGCCCATTCCTCATCAGCTTTGAACCATCCCCCAGAAGTGAACCAGAGCCTCTGGATCTCCAGAATACTTTTCTTTTGCTTCTTGTCCCAGCTGTATTTGTTGATGTTTGACTGGATTCAGGGGCAGACAGGGAATTGGTTTCAGATATGTTAGATTAGCTTTTCAGAGCCAATGGTTGTCACTTAGTGTTACAGTGTGGCCTTTTATGAAACTGAACCATAAGAAAGTTAATCTAGTTCCCATTGGCCAGTTCCACTTAAGCTGTGGAGACGATTTACCCACCAGAATAGTCATTCTTTAAATAAAACTTGTTCTTTGCATTCCCGGTTCTGTGTTCCCAGGGAAAAATAACCCATCTCATAGTAAATACTCAATGAGTGTTTATTATTTTCCCCCTAGCACATACAAATGCAAGTGCTATCTGTTTCTGAAATTTGGTTTGAGAGACGAGTTAATGTGTTAAGACTGTGGGGATGTATAAGAAAATTTGTCAATATAATTTGAATGAGAGCCTCTTATGGTTGACAGCAAATGCACTTTAATTAAGATTTAATGACCTTCATATGGGAACTGGAAAATTATTATAAGTAAGTGATCTTGAATAAACTCCAGTGACTCCTTTAAAGGGAACATCAAATAATAATATAGTAAATATATTTTATGTAGTAATTATGTAGATTGTGGAACTTCATTCAGCTAAATGCTTTTTGGCAGATTATAGAATACACACTCCATAGCAAGTGAGATGTTGAAATCGGTACTAACCTGTAACAACTTGAAATTTCCAGTAAGAGACTAGTAGATGGACTGGTATAATATGCTTAACCAACTAAAATGCTTATTAAAAGAGAAAAGTGTGTTTCTTCTGGCAGCTACTGACTACTAACAAATAAAGAAGACTTGCCACTCTACTCTAGAGAGAAGCATCACTGTTTCATGCTGCCATGAACAGGAATGCTGGCTAATATCTCCCTGACAGAGTATCTCCCTGACAGAGTAGCCTGGAATATCAACAGAACGTAGCTTGCTTCTAACAGTGCCCTTTTCCCATCTTCCAGCATCCCCGAGATTTACTTTTTCCTGTCTCTAAAATTGATCCTTCTGCAGATGAGGCCATCTTTCCGGGGTGTCAGGCTTATGATATCACATTCTGTCCTTTACACCTCACCTACATTACCTCAGGTAGGCTCCGGTTTGGCAGGAAGAGGCCATGCAGTAATGCTCTGTAAGTCTGTACTACAGCCCTTGATTGATTTAGCAAAAGCCAAATAGCAAATAGTCTTAGTAGAGGCGAGGTGGCCACCCAGAGAAGGTGCAGGTGCAGCATGTCCCAGGGTAGCATTGGGGCCCCGAAGACCCCAAAAATCCTGACAGAGCCGTGCAGCTCCCTGTCTTGGGCTTTGAGAAGGTACTGTTACACCAGACTATAGCTCTATCATAGCTTTCTGTAATTTGCATTTATTTCACTCTTCCAGAAAAAGGTAAGAACTCTTTACAGACATCAAGGCTCCTTTATTTTCCATCCAAACTCGCATCAGCAAGCCCCAGTCCTCACCCAGAGGCAAAAAGCAGAGTGAGAGCCCCAGCAGCTGGGAGCATTTTGCCCACCTCTGACCAGCTCCATCTCTTCACAGTCTACCTCTTGACTCTGACTTAATTCTTTCCATTCCTAAACTACTCGTTTTGTGTGAGGACTGTAATCATAAAACCACTTGCCTACATCATGGTTCCATGGGGAAAGCAAAGCTGTGGCACACCTTGATCTAGAATCTCTTCCATTGACTCTGGGATGATGGCTTGGTTCCCAGTGCTCATTGCAGACCTGGAGCCCATCTGCAGGCCCCGCTCTCCTGAGATGGGGGGGTGGAGATGGCAGTGGACGCTGGGTCGCAGGACGGAAGAGCTCGTTCACCAGAACAATTGGAAGGACGAGACAGCAACAAGGCAAATCTTGAGATCATGGTGGTGTGACACAGTCCAGCTTTCGCTAGGTTGGTGAGTCAAGGGAGTGTCATGGGGACAGAGGCCCCTGGAGCTGAGAACACCAAGGAACTTACGCAAAGCCAGGGGATGTCCACTGCTGCGTCGTGCTCTCTGACCCCAGCCCACGCCAGCCCGAGGTCTCCCTAAACTTGCTCCGCCGTGACCCCTGCTCACCAGCCCTGGGCACCTCCGCCTCTCACACTGCCTCGCCCTCTCCTTCTACCCCTTCCCCTGACTTTCCCCAATGCTCCTCCCAACCCTCCAGAGGAGCCTGCTGCTTTTCCTCTTCTCTGTTCACACAAGGGGCCGGCACATTCCTCACTTGCCTCTGCCATTGTCCTTGACCCTCACTCCACAGCTTTCTCTTTTCATTGCTTGGCCATTTACCAACTGCCCAGACGTGACCCCACAGCCCTCCAGCCCTTGAGGGCCTGTTCCCTGATGGCGTTACCGGCCTTCCACCCTCAGTGTGGCCGAGCATTTCCCCTCTTGTCTCCACAGTTCCTACACCAGCCCCGGCCTTCCTGTGCCTGCAGGACGGTGGCTGTAAACTCCCCTCCCCAGGGTCAGACCTGAAATCCCCCCCCCTTTCTTGTTCCTCCACTCTTCCCCTCTCTTGTGTGTGCTGCGCGTACTCCTCACCCCTCCGGCTCCTCCTCCTCCCCGTCTTCCACTCTGAGGCCTTCTCCAGGCTGTCCTTCGGACTTTGCCTGGCTCCAGGCAGGACGCCCACAGTCAGCCGTTTCAGCCACACGCGAGAGAGCCCAGCCCTGTGTTCTCCGGTCCCACTGCAACACGTCAGTACTTCTGATGACTTCCTTCCAGAGACCCCTCTGCACCGCCAGAAGCAACAGCGTCTCTGGCCCCCTCCCACGGCACAAGCCTCCAGTCACATCCCTTCCCACCGGCTTCTGCAGACGAGCTTGCCTCTCCTTCTGCTGAGGAAGCTGAGGACACCTGACGTGATTCTCTTCAAAACTCTTCTACTCTCACTTAAACCTGCATTGTGTCTCTTGTCTTTATCCTTGTGGCTAAAGAGGAAGTATCTGGTCTCTTTTCTACCCTCGGATCCTCCCCATTCTGCTCCTCTAGGACTCACTCTATCCCCTCTTTTCTTTTGCTTCCTCCATTTTCCCCTCTAACCTGATTTTTCTAACTACAATTTTGCTCATCTCCAGCATCCTTTAAAAAAAAAACAAAAACCTTCCTATTAATTCCTCTTGTTTATAGTCCTCTCTCCCTTTTCTTAACTACCAAACCTTCGGATGAAGAATACAGTTACTGCCTGCACCCATTTTCTCTGCCACCTGCTCTTTCCCTGTGCAGGTGCTGTGATGCCCACCCCCACCGTTCTACTGAAACTGCCTCGAAAACAGGGGCTTATGTAGTGTTTCATTCGAACAGAGCTCAGAAGTCAAAGCTTAGGTCCCTCCCTCTTCATTACAGAAGGCTTCCACGTAAGCATTCAACACATCTGTGTTTAAGAGTTACATATTTTATTAGTCTGAGAATATACATGACATGCAATGAGATCATTATGGGCCCAAGAGTAAAGCCTTCCAGCTGGCAAATAAGAATGTGAATTTGTAGAAACATTATGTACTGTACATGGGACAATATTTTGATTAGAGGTGCACTGATATGTCATAAAACTATAGTGTGCTTTCCCAAAATATTCTTGGTCTGAACCAAGTTGGGTTGTAGCAAATACCAATGGATATCCTAAACGTTCTGCATATCTACCCCTGCTGCTTATTGGCAAGTTACGGGAGTCGCCGGTCTCACTTTGGTAGCACTTGGTCCATTCAATAACGGATCAGCTTTTTCACAAAAGCACTTCTAATTTATACTAAACACGCCTAAATTTATAACTTCATATGTAACAGGAGCCACATATTCTGTTTATCTGTTAGCTTTCCTTTGCTCCAAATGTTGTGCCATGGGATCAGCATATGGTCCACGGTAGAGGCTGGTGAGATTCTCTTCTGCCGATAGTAGCTGAGTGTCCACTCTGTGACGATATTTGGTCAGACCCTGGAGGGGATGCAAAGGTAAGTTAAGATGAACTCCCTGCCCTCAGGGAGCTCACAGTCAAGTAGTAGAAACATGACAAGTACCTAGAGACCACATTTGGAGGGAGACAATGGTAAGTGTGGTTCAGTGGGGTTTCTCTCCAGCCGCCAGCGGGAGATGATCTTCTGAGAATGAAATCTGAGAAGAGGCCAACAGATTCGACATCTGTGAACATAGCTGGTATTTAAGGAAGGGTCTGTTGAGTAAAGGATATTTTTATCGGAAAAATCAGAAATCTCTCTGAACACATACCATTGAATTCTTATTTAGAAGACATTAGGTCCTTGCAAGTTTGTCAAAAATGAATTGTGTCATTTGTGTTTTCTGGAGAGTGCCTTTTCTGTAGGCTAAATATTTTTGTTGAGCCATTCCTACCTCTTGGCACTGTGTCCACTTAGAGGCTTTATGACCAAAGAAAGGTTTCTGCAGGGGAGGCAGGGGCCCTATGGAGATAAAATGCCTTGTGTTTCCCTGCCGGAGGTCTAGCTCTCACAGGCAAGTTGAATGGCCATTCATGCACTGAGAAGATCTTATCTCGTGTCCTATCGGTTCGGGGTCACTTGTTGGCTCACATTATATTGAAATGTGGGCAGGGAGCGGGAGTAATTTGTTAATGTCATGTAGGATGAACTTGGCTAGAAAGGGAAGTGTACCCGCTTTATAATAACACAAGTGTTTCCTTGCTAATCCCTTGGCAGGTTCATTATCTGTGCAGCCCCAGGCAATGGTTAGCCTATCATGCAAGTGAAATTTAACCCTCAGCATGAAATTAATCCTCAAAGACTTATGTCTGCTCAGTCTAGAAATAAAACATTTTAAGTGATTGTATAATCCCCGACTCTTTCTTTATGCATAGGTGTTAAATTGTTATCGAGAAGTTATAGAGCATGCTAGGAAATTGATTTTTTGTTTACTTGAGCAAACCGGACAAATCTATAAGAACCAAGTAACTGATATCCTAGTTGAAGGTTGTAGTTGTAAAGCTGACCTGGTGGGATGGCCGTTTTTAAGCATTAATAAGGTTACCGTTTGTTGGTGGTCATACTCATGTTTGCACGGCATTTTACCTGATCTATATATAGGAATGAAGAATTTAAAAAGTATATATATCACTTGGCAAGGAGACTGTTTCCTTCAGCTTCTTGACATCTGACAAGGTAAAACTTGGAAATGCCATGAGAATGCCAAATGGGTGTAAATGGTTCCTTGTAGAGCCAGGAAACCTGTAACAAGAATTTAAGAGTAAAAAGAAATGGGGCTGTGTCCCTTTTTCTGTTTTCACAGGGCTTTATTCTCCTAGCTTTTTCATGAATCCTGCTTTCCAAGATGTATGGGTAATTAGAGAAAGAGAAGGGAGGAGAGGTTGGGTTGAGAAGGGTTTGGAAGGAAGCCAGTATTTACTGGGGAATATAGGTACCAAGCATTTTATACACATTATCTTATTTAATCCTCCCTGCAAATGGCAAGGGTTGGTATCACTTTTCCAGGTAAAGAAACAGAGAGGTTTAAATTTCCTGTCCAAGTTCATGCACTGGATACCTGGCATAGTCAGGATTTGAATCCAGGTCTGTCTCTACCTACGTGTATCCCTACCTTGCCAAACACCTTTATCAGATTTGTGTTCCAGATTTGGGTTTGCTCATGTCTGGCCCTATTTTAACATTCTTTTTTACTACTGCTTCCTGTCAGTTGACATTGCCTGTCACTCTTCTGTGGGAGGAAATTAAATTGGTCTGGCACAATTTTCCCTTCGCAGAGCCAAGTTCAGTGGACGCCGATGCCCTTTCCTAAATAGATACAAATCAACTATCGGATAATTTACACTCACTTCTGCCTGTTGGTCAGGTACTGACTTCCTTTTGACTTTACATGTGCCTTTTTCCCCTAAACTTCTAGAACAGCCCTCCTAGGCTTTCAAAAATCATGTTTACTCCGTAAGAAAAGGTTTTATCAGCCCTTACTGATGTACACATAACTGCTTTTAAAACTCTCTAACAAGGCTCTTTTCTCTGCTGGTTTAGCTTCCCATCCAGCCATGAAAACACTCTGCTCACTGCCCCAGAACCATCCTTCCTGGCATCCCAAGTTAACTGCTTCAGATAAGTTTTCTCCGTTTAACCCCATCTAGTCTCCAATCCATCAACTCACTTTGTATATCCTATCTCCTTTAAGCGTTTATTTATTTTCTGTGTGTGTGTGTGTATAAAATTTATTTTAATAGTACTGTATATTTACTTTGAATTTCCTTCTCATTGACTCTGATTTTTAAACTTCCTTGTATGTCATGTTTTTTAGTATCCTTATGCCTGCCTGGTATAGTTTGCTGTAGAATTTATAGATGGCTTGAAAAATTAACTTTAAGGGACTTATATGGAAGTTTTACATTTTAGGGAAATATTAGCATTTTCCTAATTTTAAGAAAAGTGAAGTTATTCAAACGCTGGCAAACATTGAACATTTGTAACATAAGTAAAAGTAGACTCTGATAAAATGTTCTCTGTTGTTTAATAGCACAAAACAGGGTCGCATCCACTTTGTTTCCTGAGATTTACTTAGTTATGGTACAATGCCACAAGACATTCCTTTGAAGTAATGATTTTCACAAGGGCGCAAGGGTACAAACAGTCATTTATAGTGTTTAAAAAAATAATCTTAAAGAGGCATAAAGCTGCAAACAGGCAGTAAAAAATTGTTGCAGAGTAGATTCTTTTGAGTACCCAAGAATGCCTTCCTGTTGTTGTTGTTTATAATTTTGTTTTTTTTTAATTGCTTCCAAATTGTCAGCTCACAGAAAAGTGTGAAAAGGTGTAATGATCACACTTTAGATTCGTTAATACGGAATATTATAGAAAATTGTTTTAACTCTCAAAAATCCCTCTACAACTATAAAAGTGCAAATGAGATTGTCCCTGCTGTTTTAGCCAGGCCTGTGAGGCTCAAAGCAATAGGATATTTATAAGAAAATTCCAGACATAGCAGTGCTACCATGATCCATATGACCCAAACTTTCCAGTTTTTGTCTCTTGTCCTGTCTAAGGAAAAACAAAAGGACATACCATTTAAATTAGAAGATCCCAAATCATTGTTATGACTCATTATAATGAAGATATGTGTATTATTTCATAGAGTCATTAGGTTGATGTGAAAGAAAAAAGCTCTTTTTAATTTTCATTACACCCTGGTGATTTTCAAGTCACTGTCTCTCCATAAACAGCTCCAACTTCTCTACAACACTGTCCTGAGGAACTGGCTATTTCTGTTTTCCAGTGAGAGATGTGATTTTCTTTAAGACGATACTGACAATCCCTTATGCTTGGAAGATTCTAGTTAATTGCTAGTTTTATCAAACTAGCGACACAGGCCTGGAAAGGACCTCAGCATATCTATGTATTGATCTTCCTCAAATTTTGTACTTGGAAAAGATCACACGGATTTCTTCAGCTGCAACTCTCAAATAGCTTGAAGGAAAAGAACATTGTGTATTTAAGAGGCTTTTCAATGTTCCTAATTTGGTTTGGAATTTAATCCAGTAGATTCCATTTTGGATTTCTCAGAAAACATTTTTGTCAGCCTTACGGGCACTGTGGCTTCATTCTAAGTTGATGCATCTTATGAAAGATAGTTTGAGGAGCATCAAAGAGATATTTTCATCTTTCACTGGTTCAGAACTGATTAACGGTTATCTTGTGCTGAAACTTATTTTATTTTAAACCTATGTAAACAATTGAAGTAATGAGACTATGCAATAAGTATCAGCAAGCTTATAAGAGAGGAACTGAATTTGAAATTCAGGATGGTTTCCTAACTCTTGGATCTACTCTATTTACTAGAGATGTTTCCCCACAAACTCTGATAATGCTACATATATTAGGGTGAAGCTATATGCCAAAAAAAAAAAAAAAAAAGCATTTCAGCCTTAGATCTTAGTTTTTAAGCCAGAGCTTTCCGATTGAAATATAATGTGAGACATACACATAATTTGCCATTTGCTCTTAGCCACATATTAGAAAGTAAAAAGTACATTCTTGCTACAAAACATCTGTGGGATGCAATAAGATAGTTTAGTCCTAGGAAAACAATGAAGTTATATTTAATGGAAAAATATTTTACAGTTCTTTAGCTCTTAAATTTAAATCTAAATTAATTAAAATAAAATAAATTCATTTCCTCAATTCCACTAGGCACATCTCAACTGCTCAGAAACCACAAGTGACTAGTGGTTTCCATACTGGACAGTGCAAATTTAGGCCTTTGTGGAATTTACTTAAACAGTAGTGCTATTTTAATGGTCTCTTTATAGGTAGTTCCTATTTAGAAGAAACATGATAAAATAGAGATAATCCACTTTCTATATATGCACTAGAAATCAGTGTAAATAAGATGCTTTCATGCTGGACTAATTTCTAAGCTTATTTCCCTGATTTTAGCTATGCATGTGCGTGTGTGTGTGGTGTGTGTGTGTGCATGCATGCGCGCTGGGAGGTTTCAGGAGGGGGGCAGTGCTGTGGCTGTATGATCAATCTATGACTTTTGAAAACAGATAACCATCTCCTGCTTTGAATCCCATTATGAAGTCCTAGTAAATCTAAGCTTTTGCATATATCCCAATCATGAAATTGATGATGTAGGATATTGAAGAGCAGATGGTATGGGTTTCCTATGTATGGTGAAGGGCAGTGGTAATAATATTCCTTAAGAATATATTAAGTTGGAAAAATAAGTGTCTTGCAATATGAACCTTGTTTCAGTTTATAGAAAACATGCAACTTTAAGCAGAGTGAAAAAATATGTTTTCTTCCCTTTTGTCTTCTCCCAGAGGAGGCAGGTGAGTGCTTTCTAGTTCCCCTTTTCCTGAAATAAGAAAAAGGATATGACTGTTACTACCAAAGACTTAAAATAAAATATTTAGAAAAAATAAACCCTTAAAATGTAACATTTGGATTCTGTACCTGGATATTTGCACAATTTTTATAATGCCTTAAGTTAGGCACTTTATTAAAACTGCTCGGCTCCCCATGTGTAAGGCACTTTTCACATTGAATGAAAGTGGTACAATGTTTGATATGGTAATTCCTGATTCCATCTTTTGCCAGATACTTATGGCAGTAAAAAGAACATGAATTATACAAAAAAAAAAAAAGTCCAAGAGAAAATTGATGAGCTCTTTGGATGCAAATATTGTATATATATCCGTGGTATATCCAGGTTGGTACAAAGATGTTTCTCCCACTAAAAAATAACATGACAAAAACACTAATCTGTGGTTATTTCTACTTTTTTCTCCTATTTTGTTTTTATAAACATTTCCATTTTGAAATCTAAAGACTTGCATTCCAAATGGTATAGTAGGAACATACACCGTTCACAATACACGGTCCTGTAAAAAGCAATAATGTGCTCGCTCAGTGATAAGGCAATCCACTAGAGAAAAAAAGTACAACAGAGATGACGGCAATTATCTAGCTAAACAGGAGTGAAAAAAGAAGAGAAATTTTACTAGAAGATATGAAGATATATTGTTTGATAGACATGTTTTGAAATACCTGCATACTTCCTCTTTCTCTGCAAGTTGCCATCACTCACAGGCTCGGCCATGTTTGCAGAATAGCTCTATCCTGTGGACATGGCTGAGAAAGCCAGTGGTAGACAACTGATTCCTTAGAGAATTTTAACTGGGATATGATTTTGCAGTGAAAAGGGAAACAGTTCTCTCAAATTAGGATAATTGGAAGTGGTTTATAAATGGATTCACAACAAAAGTATGGGCAGGGTATAAAGAAATCGTAAGGAAGAACTCAGGATCCTGAGGCTACCAGCAGCAGGAGGTCAAGCTGTCACTGTCTCTAAGCTCAAAGGAATGCGTGAAGGGAAAAGTTACCAAAACTTGAAAGACAAAAGTCGTGAAGAGAGGGCTTCCTGAGAGGAGCAGCCAACTTCTGTTGACAGAGACAAGCCTGAGGAAACCTCACAGGAAGGAACCAGACAAATAAGTATCCCAAATTCATCTTCCTCCCTTCCTCCTGTCACCTGCCAGGGCTTCTCATTGACCAGATCCAACTGGAAGACAGAGGACATAGGGTTCTTTTGATGTAATCAATTTGGATCACCTCTCAGGGCAATGACCAGGATGGAAAAGGGTGGAGAGAGTGTCTGGAGGAGCAAACAAAAGATATTTGGCACATGTAGTGGCAGAGAGGAGTTACTGGTGGGCACCAGGTTTGTGTCATATTATACCGTGGCTGGGTAGCTTTATCAAAGTCAGTGAGTGCTGGGGGGGGCGGCGGGGAGCGGAAGCATGAATAACCAGGAGGAACTGGTCTACAGAGAGGACACAGGGAGAGAGAGAGACACAGAGATATAGTCCAAGGTTGGTCCTTGGGTCAGTTAAGGCAAATCTAGTTGCAGTAACAAATAACCCCTAATGTCAGTATTTATCCCAAGAAAGTATGTGTGAGACAGGGATCTAGGCTCCTTCCGTCTTGTAGTTGTGTACCCACTAAAGCTTCGGTGTCCTCTGCTTCCTTCTCGCAATTGAGACAGATTTGATGTCAGGTATAACTAGTGTTGATGTAAGATGTATCTTGCAAAGTACATTGGGTGAAACAGGAGAGGGAATGAAGAGGCCCCACTCATAAGAATCTCAGTCTGAAAGTAACACATTACATAACTTCGACTCGATTCAAAAGAGCTAGTCACATGACCTACATCTGGATGTACAGGGCCCTGGGGATGTGCTTACTATCTGACTGTGTCGGTATCTCCCCAGATCAACTTCACACAATGAAAAAGGGAGCAGGAGGTGTTAGTGGACTGCTTATCACTTCCGCCACAGTCCCTGATGGAGTCCCCTGTTCCAGTCCCGGTTCCCAGGAGACCTCATTACACTATTTTGTCACACACAGTCTCTGTAATAACCACTTCCTCCCTGATGTGAGTTACTTTGAGACGCGTCAGTCCTAGCAACCAAAGCCCTTGGTGAAGCCATGTTCATTTAGGATTGGTATTGCAATGTAATAAAAAAGTCATCTGTTTATGCCTTTAAATTTCTAAAATGTTTAAACTTGAGGTTTTTAAGAAATTTATCTTATTTGTATCTAAGAGTGCAGTGTCTTCTGTGTATTTGTTTACCTGTGGTAAGTTTTTGTCTTCAGTCCTACAAACATTCAGTAATTGTACAGCTTTTTAATTCTCCTGATAGTTAGCTGAAACTGAATCTGACACAAGTAATATTACTAAAAATATATACACACTCAAACCAATCTTCACTGCAAAACGTTCTCTTGGCATCACATTTAGAGTTGTGACTCTACTGACTTCACCATTGAAAATACTCATTTCTCCCCTTCCTTTATTCCAAAAGTTGTCTACATTCAAGGGAATGAGAAAAAACAGGGAATACCTGCCAACTATTCTATAAATTATATCAAGATTTTTTAATAGACATTTCAAAGTATGGAATTGCAGCTGTCTTGTGATTTCTGCCAGAATTTGACCTAATACACATGAGTAAGAGTGGGCTTAGCAGTTCCAAAAGTATTTGTACTGGGAAGTAGAATCCTTTGCAGTGGTTCTTTCTCTTTCTTTTGGCCTTCCTTTCTATTCTTTCTCTTTCTTTCCTTCTTTCTTTTTTCTTTCCTTTTTCTTTTCTCTTCCATGTTTCTTTCTCTTCTCTCTCCCAAAAGGGATAGTGCAATATCATCAGCGCCAAGAGAAAACCACAGTGATTTGGTCAGAATTCTGAAAAATATAGGTTTTTCAAAAGAATATTTTCCTCAAATTTTCAAACTAACCATGCATTTATGAGAATCTAAATAACAGACACCACGTGGTTCATAATGCAAAAGTGGAAAACATACCAAGAAAAAAAAGAAGGGCATTTTATTTGAAGAAATAAACAGGACTAGAACTCACAAAACACATAGGGGAACAGAATGAAGGAATCATTATGGCTGGCATCAGCTGTGCTATGTGCCATCCTCCTCATCCTTATTGTAAGCTATAGGTTAGTCCTTGTTCAGTGTCTAGGTGGGACAGGACTCGTTATTCAACCCGTGGAGCGGAAGGACCCCAAAGGGATAGGAGCGCGTGGGCGGTAGGGCTGTCTTCCCGCGAGCAGGAGAGACTGTCCCTGCCTGAGGCGCTCCGCCTGCGCATGACTACAGAGCCTAGGGAACGGGATGCTAGAGGAAAATGGAGACCCTCTGCCCCTTCTCTCCTCTCAGGACAGCCCATTCTCAGGGAAAATTCAAACTCAGCCAGAGGCCCACTTATCTCAGAACCTCAACTCTGGCATGGAACTGAGAAGCAAAACACATGCAGAAAATGGTCTCTGAACAGCCAAAATAGATGTTACAAGAGCCAGGCACTGATGCTCCTGGACCTGACTCAGTACGGCCCCTGCAGCCCTCACTAAGAGCCATGACTGAGCTGAGTTATCTCGTCCTTCATTACTGCTGGTTTTAAGTGGTGAGTGAAAGGTCACACGAGGAATGCAGGAGAGAAAAGGGGAGGAGGAGATGGAAGCAGGGAGGGTGGCTTAGGGGCAGACGCGATGGTGTTCAAGAAAAGATAGCTCATTGCTTAGCAATAACGGATAGAACAAAACCATACAGAGAAAACAAAGGACCAGAGAAGTGCTGTGAGGCCGTTAATGTAGGGAGGCTTGAGCAGATCACAGTGTAAGAGCACAGAAGGGTAATTCCCATTCAGAAGGCCCCCACTGACCCCAGGCACTACAAACAAGCTATGTTGGGTTTCCTGGGTACTCTTCAGGGGGGAAAGCGAGAATATGACAAATCTAGGAAGACTTGCCTGTTATTCATGTTTTAATGCCACAGGTTTGTCTCCTATTAGAACACAAACTTTTTTTTTACTACTTATTTATTTGAGAGAGAGAGTGTGTGTGTGCAACAGGGTGGGGGGGCGGGCAGAGGGAGAGAGAATCCTAAGCAGACTTCACACTGAGCATGGAGCCTGACGCCAGGCTCAGTCTCACAACCCTGAGATCATGACCTGAGCCAAAATCAAGAGTCGGACACTCAACTGAGTGAGTCACCCAGGCGTCTCTAGAATGCAAACTTCTGTAACAGGGTCAGTGTCTGAGTTAAACAGTCTTAACATGTGAGTGCCGTGTACAGAGTAGGCACTCAACAAATGTTAGTTGGCATGAATTCTTCGTAAATTTCACTGTTCCAGAACACTTTTTTTTGCTCTTCTATACTCAGTGATAAGGTCTTACTTGCGGAGGGAGGAGCTAAAACTCCCACTGTTTAAGTCTGATCTTCAGCTATGTCTTCTCCCCCAAGTGAACTTCCACACCTCCCACCTTCCAAAAGGTGGTCACTTTACTACTTGTCGCCTTGCAGTTTTGTTCTCTCAGACCTCTGATTGACTTCTTGGGCATTTAGAATAATTTGATAAATATCCAGCTCTGTTCGAGGGATGAGACAAGCTCAGGGTCCCCCAGTTTTCTGCACTAAATCCTTTTCCTCAAGCACTTTCCCTTTTCCTGGCTCCCCTCTACCCCACCCCCACCCCATCCCCCAAAACCCTTCCTTCAGCACTACCATCTTCTTGAGCTAATCTTTCTATTATGCTCCCAACCAAACTGGTTTTTTGGGGAACAGCTTGGTGAGATGGTGAAAGGACTGTGAAGCATCCTTAAACAAGGATTTTTTTTTTAATTGTGATAAAATATGCATAAAACTTACCCTTTTAACCATTAAAAAAATCTAATTGTCATACTTGGAACTCATGATAATTAATTGGCCGCAAATGAGCAGAGTTTCATTGGACACAACCAGAACTCACCCTGGCAGAAGTTTGAAGGAGGAGGTTCAACTCTTATGTGTTCACTGGAGGTTTCTCACTTGAGTCTCATTTTAAATGAATGTCTTATGTTTGGTCTTTAAGATTTTAAGGAATCTACATTAACCAAGATATCCAATTAATCTGGATCTTAATTTGTAGAGAGCTAGGCTTTTTTTTTAGAGTAATTGTTTTATTCCAACTAGCAGCTTTTATTTTATTTTTTTTTAAGGTTTTATTTATTTATTTGAGAGAAAGAGAGAGAGAGCACATGAGATGGAAGAGGGTCAGAGGGAGAAGCAGACTCCCTGCTGAGCAGGGAGCCCGATGCGGGACTCGATCCTGGGACTCCAGGATCACAACCTGAGCCGAAGGCAGTCGCTT
Organism: Eumetopias jubatus; assembly: GCF_037043125.1. Lineage (NCBI taxonomy): Eukaryota > Metazoa > Chordata > Mammalia > Carnivora > Otariidae > Eumetopias > Eumetopias jubatus. The sequence continues at coordinate 59,935,006 of NW_028274813.1, forward strand.
AACCAACTGAGCCACCCAGGTGCCCCTCCAACTAGCATCTTTTACATACATACATTTATGTAAAAGCTGCTAGTTGGAATAAGATCATCATTTTATGAAATTAAATGAGTGGAATAGTCTTGAAGTGCTTTGTTACCCACCAAACTACCCACCTGTAATTTGGCCAAATATATTAGTTGTCTTTTATTAAATATTTGGTTAATTGGTAAAACAAAGTTTCCTGTACAAATTCTGTGGCCAAGTTAAGCCTGCTCCTGGGTGGGAATAATTCATACATCTCTTCTGTTGCCAGTGTTCTAAGTGATTTTTAATTATTTTTAGCATGTTATTTGATGATAATAATGAAACCACACCCTTCCACTGGAGCTTTCTTGAGCATGGGTTCCTGTCATGATGGAATCTTCAGTATTACAAGCATATCACTGAGAAAAAGAGAGAAAGTTAGAGAGAGGGAGGAGAAAGGGTGGGGGTTGGTGGGAGAGAGAGAGAGGAGAAGTTACGGAGTTAGTTGATATTGGTCTCGACAGTCAGTGTTCCCCAGGCAGACAGTAGGCTTGGAAATAAACCCCATAGAAAAGATGCTAAATACATATAGAAAGGTGGTTTTGGGGTTTTTGTTTTGTTTTGTTTTGGTCTACAATGTATCAACCCAGTTGTCTACAATGCGAAATCACATGATGTCTTGGGAGGAATCACATGATGTCTTGCACTTCAAATAGGACTGCCTCCAAATTCTTCCACAAAGATGTCCATCCCACCTCCCCCATGAGGATCCCTCTCCACCCACAGTCTATACTCCAGACAATGAGGGATCAGATCAAATTAACACAATCAATTCATCTCTGAAAACTGGCTCTCCCCACAACAGTTAATTCAGGGCTGATTTTTTTTAGAGTTCCAGAGAGAAACTTCAAAGTCAGTTGGGTGGCGTGCAAATAACATTATTCCCTCTTTAACAAATGAAAAAAGCTTGGTTTTAGAGAAGTAATTTTACTGACATTCTCTGACCTAGAGACAAAAACAGGGTGAGAGACTTCAGGGAAACCTATTCCCTCTAGTCTGATGCTTTTCTAGCTCCAAGCTGATACTTTTTCTTTTTCCCTTTCTCAAGTGATTTTTACCCTACAAATACAAGGAACCGTGAAACTGAGGAGTTCCCTGAGATGAGATCACATGTGTAAAAATGCTCTCCAAGTTGAAAGTGATTTACAAGTAAGCAGTATGATCACCACTTTTTTAATCATTTTTGGGTCCTGGCCACCTGTAAAATGCTTTTGAAAACTGTCCTCATTTGGAATCAGTAACAGATCCAAATCTTGGTAACATATGAGGTCAATCTTGGTATAAAAATAAAAACTACGCTTGAAATTTTCCTCAACTCCAATAAGCATAAGCATGTTTTCTTCCTTACTAGCCGAGTTTCTTACCTCCATTCCCCAAATTTCTTTCTAGCATAAGCATTTATGCTTATGAATGCAAAGAAACCACCCACTCTCTTAATCTTTCTCTCTTTGACATTGTTGAAAAACATCCTTCCTTATTAGTGCTAAGTAAACCATAAGATAGGCACATTTGATCAGTTAAAATAAAATGGAATGGTATATTAGGTCTCCAGAGACTCTATATTCTCTGACGTTCTCCCTCACTGGGACCTTGGCTTATGGTCTCTAGGGCATAATTAGTTTATGTGAAGTGGCTCAGTTCCCAGGGCCAGTAAGAGGGTTCTGGTAGATTCTGACTGCTTTTGATTTCCCTGTTCTGGAAATCTTTTATGGAGGCTGGAAACCAAGAACTTCAGTCTCATCCTGAGCAATGAGCTGAAGCTCAACAGGTGAGAATGGCATCCTGGGGTTCTCTGTCACCAGGCAGTAGGTGCTATTGATGAACATTAGAAAAACCTATAGACCCAAAGAGGTAGGTGGGGAGGATCAGAGAGAGAAAGAATATAGCTGACTTTTTTGGGGGGGTATCAAATTTTTTAAAACTATAATTATTTTGGGAATATGGGAAAACAATGATACTTGTCATGACTATAGTAATTTTAGTGTTTGATTGCTAAAGCTGAAGTCACCCTCTCTACTCTCATTACCTTGCTAATGAGTTATTTTCCATCCTGTGATCCATCCTTCCCGCCCTTCCCACGCGGAATCTGATTTCATGCTAATTAACAACTGTAATGGCCAGCCTACATCAGTGCACTTGGGAAAATGTAGGTAGGTGCATCTGGTCATTTGCTGACATTAAATATGAAATTTCTTTAAATATATGCACACATACGTATATTCAAAAAGTGGCAGCCCTATATTATTATATTGCAAGCATAATTTTATATTGTGACATGTATTTTACAAAGCAAAATACTGAAAGTCATGCTAGTCAGGCTTTTGTTTAATTGAGACCAGTTTATGCTTGGAGCACTTCAATTATATAGCTATGTCAATCAGCCTGTTTTATTGCTTGTGGTTTAACAGTATTCGATTTAGGTTGTAATTTCTAATGATCATTTGTCTCTGACTTGTTAACTAGCATATTGCCATTAAAATAAATTTTAGAATTATACTGTCAGTGCTCTTAGTTATTATCCCATAACATAAACAACTGGAAGAACGTGTGCCAGATGGTAGAATCAACTGTCTTACCATGATTCATCTTACAATGTCAACTTTTGCACAGATTCTACATACTAGGAATACCGTATGTCTTATAATTGTGTAAGATGTACAAAACTAGATCTATTTCCTCACATTAATCAGGGACACATAGGTAAATGTTTATTGTAACAAAACTTGTGGTTGGCAAAATAATGAACCATTTATAGGATATTTAAGTGTATAGTTAAAGTGTGAATTGTAAAATGTACAGTCACAGAATATCAGACTTTAAATCTCCCTGGCTTGTGAAAGAAGACTGCAATTAGATGTGTCTAGGATCACAGGAAATTATTTAAAGTATAATCAGGCTATCTGGGTTGATCTGATATTTCAGAGAGATAATATTTTTGAGGCTCTGCTCAAAAGCGTGTTCAAAATGACATGGCACAGAAGATTTCCCTTGCTTTTGTGGCCTTGCCAAGATGTGTTACTTTATCTGTAGTAATTATCTAGGCTGACTGAGCACTCCAGGTTACATATTTCTTCAAATTATAAACTGTTTTCAAATAACATAGAGAAATTTATTGGTCTTCTTTACAATATCATAAACACTAAGCCAAATCAGAGCCCGGCCCACCTACACCTAGTAAAGATATTCAGACTTTAAACAGGCAAAATCTTAATTTTTACCAGGCATAGGTCTTTATTTCTTTTCTAAAGAGACTCTCTCAGAGTGATGACTGAGCAACAGTGAGGAAAGATCTTTCTTTTCCCTGAATTTTTAGAATAACTTGATAAGCAGCCAAATATGTAAGGGTACAGCTTTTGAACTTTGGTCGGTGGTCACTTCGCAGACAGAGCCAAACTCATGACCCTTGTGGATTTGTTAGCTTTAGTTTAGGGTCCTAATTGATGCCAGGCCTAAGTCATGAACCCAGCAAGCAAAAGCAATGCTTAAGTTGCAGACGAACTTAGTTCCCAGAATCTTTAACACTTGGATTCTGCCTTATTTTTTTTTTAAGATTTTATTTATTTGTTTGTTTGTTTGAGAAAGAGATAGCATGTGCAGGCGGGGCGGATGTAGGAGCAGAGGGAGAGAGACAAGCAGATCCCCACTGAGTAGGGAGCCTGACATGGGACTCGATCCCAAGACCCTGGGATCATGACCTGAGCGGAAGGCAGATGCTTTAACCAACTGAGCTACCCAGGCGCCCCTGTATTCTGCCTTATTTTATAATGAACTACTAACATTTCCCTGCCCTCCACCTGTTTGTTCTGTTCTAGAGGACAAGGTCTGTGGTTTACTCATCTCTGTGTCCCCAGAATTCTTAACTTTGCCTCTTGTACAGATGAGGGTCTCAGGAAATGTTGAGGCAGAAATCTGTGCCTAGAACAGCAAACTACACCCTTCCAACATGAATAAAGGACTCCTGTGCTCAAGGACTCCTGTGCTCATCATTGCCAAGGCAGTGTTACGTGGATTATTGTTATATGTAATCTAAAGTAAAACAAAATACCCATAGCCCACTTTTTTTTTTTTTTTTGGAGAAATGTTCAAAGAAAACCTTTCTCCCCAGCACATACTAAAGAAAACTGATGGAATTGTCTCTCAAGTCGCAGCCTTGTTCCCCCCAACCCCCCCCCATCTGATTTGCTCTTTCTGCAGGGATGGCAAAGGCAGAGATCCCATCCCCCTTCAGTTCAGTGGTTAGCCTTTCATGGAAAGTGGGTATTTCTTCTCTTGGGGCAGCCTTAGTGGAAGGTGATTTTTCAGAGTACAGAAACAAATATACAAGGTGGGAATTTTTCTCAAAGTGGGCTTCCTGGGGCCTTTTCCCAAAGTCTGTAAGGTAGGTATATACACCTCAATTTCAAAGCCTCAGATGTGTCTTTGCATATTCGGTGTGACTTGAGCCATGCCCAACCAACCAGTAAGAAAGCAGACATACTCCGGTAGGAGAAACCTCTTATTTCAGTAAGATAGGCTAATTACGGCAAATTAAAATCTTTACTTAATCTTCCTACAGTTATGCTTTTAATGTGTTCTGTAATTGCAAACCTTTAGTCTGTTAATCTCTGATTCATTAGTGGGTTTCTTAAGTGTTTATTAAGGAGCATGTGTAACATTCTGGTAATTACTAATGATCTTGGCTCGTAGCACATTTGCGAAGATCTTGGCAGGGAGTTTCATTAGATTCATCACCACTTATTGTCAGTGTACAATTTTTATTAGCTGTCTCCCACCTCTATAAAATATGGAATTTGGGGCTTTACAAAACAAAATTAAATGCTTCCTCTTTCTTATGGCTAACAAACTCATAAAATATAGGTCTCAGTGTCCCTGTCCCTTCAAAATCAGAGTGTCCTCTGCTGTCTGCTCTCCCATTTTACTGCTGAGGAGAAAGGCCAAGAAGGGTTAAGCTACAAACCTCACTAGTTTTCACTGCTTCTTTGTGGCCACACTTAAATTGTAACTGGTGGCTCCCGGCATGTGTCTCTTTTTCAAGTTCCTCACCTCCGACACAAAGGTGTAATTTTTACGTAGCCTACAGCATGATGGTAGCTCACAGTTCCACTCAGGAAAAACCGTACCACTCAGGACTATCTTTGGTGCCAGACGTACCCTGCATCTCCACCCGAATCAAAACAAACCTTTCTACCTCACCTCTGACAACTGAAATCCCTTTAACAGGGGACAAGATCTGAGCGGCAGTATCTCAGTTGAAAAGCTACATTAGGGATAAATGGTGTGAATGCTTTTCTGAGAGTTGAAGGGAGTTGAAGAAGGGAGAAGGTAGGAGAGAGCACAAGAACACTGCTGAACTGGAAAATGACCTGGAGATGATGCTAGAACTGAACTTCACCTATCTCGCTGTTCTGCTCGGGATCAATGGCAGTACCAAAGGGATGGTTTGGATGGCTTTCGCCCCCTTCCGAATCTCCATCAGTTCCCTACCCTAAAGCACCACAAACAATCGGACGATCGAACTAAAAAGCAGAGTGTGTGCTATGCGAACGTAGCTTCAGGACAGATGTCCTCATCGACCCCAATCTGACTCTGCAACTCAACTGCCACCCTTCATAAAAATATACTATAAATTACATATACACATACATGTATGCCTATACGTGTATCTGTACGTGTGTGTCCTGAAGCCTCCCTTCCCCAGTATAGATGCCATTAGCCATCAGTACTTTTTAAAAGATGATAGATACAAAATTACTTTGCAGATAAAGGCACTGCATAAATTTGAGGTTTTGATATTTTCAAACAACCTCGTCCTCCAGCTTTTAAGGCAAGCGAAGTCATTTTATTTCTTACAGACAGATCTTTTTTATGGCGGTATCTTAGAAGTGCTCAGACCAGCTGAATGCCTAACCTGGCATTTCTAAATGTGCTGAGAATCAACAACAGACTAGTCTGAAATTTGGTATCACCGGCTAAGGACACAATGAAGCCAGTGGCAAAGGCTGCAGTAATCGTTCTCGACCGGTTCAGAGAAAAACAGTTTAGTGAGTGAGAACATTCTTCAGCTTTTAAAAATATGCTGGTACATTTGTTTGTGAACATTGCACCGCCTTTCTTTGCCCTGGTGGTTACCACAGTGACTCACTTGATGTTTATGGCATGGCGGATGACAGGGCTGTTCCCTCCACTCAAGGAGTGTGCAGGACTGTGCTCCCTGGCACCCCAGCAGACGGGGTTGCTGGCTCCTGGGCAATGAGGCGTACGTAGGGTTTGAGCCACACGCCTTTCTTTGTGGTTCATCCTGACTGCACATCAGGCACTGAAGACTTCTCGAGTGTTACTCCACTGTCCTGTTTGCCAGTTTGGCAGCAGGATTTCATTCTAATAAGAGAAGTTTCTCAGATGGAGATTCCAGATGTGTCTAAGCTGCTTTTATTAGGACAATGGAAAGGTCCAACCTTTTCTTCTAAGTACAATCAAGAGTAGTGTGTAATTTTACAAAGAGTTGTATTACGTAGTGTGTAATTTTACAAAGAGTTGTATTACGTAACTGGAAAATTGTCTCCCTGGGCACAGAGAGAATTTGTTAGCCCAGAAGGCAGCTTGGAATAATGCTGACGTAAAGCTTCAATTCAAGAGAGAAACCTTTTAAGTTGCTGAAATGTAGTAGAGAGGAAGAAGGAAATTGCTGTTTTACATGACTGACCAAAATGCACTGTAATTATATCAACTTGAAACAGATTCCTTAGAAGAACTGATAACTCTGTGATCCGAACAAGTCATGTGTAGTAGAACTAAATACTGCATGTACTTTCTCTGCAAAGTGTAGACACGCCGCATTTGAGATGGGCAGTAGAAGAGACAGCTGTACTTGCCTTAGCCTGCTTAATGGGACCTCCAGCTGGTTTAGCCTAGTGAAGAATGGCGGGTGGCTTTACTGAGGAATTAGTATTTACCCTGCCTGCCCATCCTTTTGCACTGCTTTACCACACAGCTTGCGGACGCTCCTCATGTAATGTTATTTTGATGTCGCCACTCCTGTTTGTAATTAACACAGTGTCACTCATCGGTCAGTTTCTAAGTGGAACACTCACTCCTTTTGGATTCCATTCACTGGTCTTGTTGCCTGTTCTAAAGTGGGTGGGTAAAATTTAATCACAGATATTTAGCCCAAAAATAGCCTTCCCGTTTTCCCTCTTTGCTCCAGTGTCTCCACGTAGTGGTATTTTCTGTCAGCTACAGTCCACCCATAGATAGGAGATTATCTCCAAGAAGAGTAGTAATGGTATTTACTCAGTGCCGGGAAAAATCCTTGGGCTGACACTGGATACTCTGAAACACTATTATTACTTTCATATGGTAATCATCTATTTGCATAGCTCCTTCACCTAACTAGAAGCTTCTAAAGAGCAGGATTGTGTCTTATTTCTTTGTAATGCCCCAAATAGTGGATACCTACTACATACTAAGTGTTCAAGAACTCTTATTAACTGAATGAATGGCAGATTAGAACTAGTATCTGTCAGATTCTACACAAAGAAAGAAATTGCAGCTAACAAGTGCCTAGACTCCCAATAGCAAGGTTAGATGACTAGTTAATTATGAAAGAACTGTAGTCCGTATTCATCTTGGTGTAAGCTGACGGAAGACCTTCCTCAGTGTCACCCAAGCACGCAGACATCATAGACAAAGCCGATGTCTCTAACTTCAGCAGTGAAAGTGGGGCTAAGGTCATTTTTCTAGGCATTGGGATGCACTTGCTTTGGTCCCTCTGCTGACTCATCTATAGTCCCTTCTAAGACCAGGGTCACATAACTGGGAGATGGCCTCACTGAAATACTCAGATGAGGAGCAGGAAGCGGTCAAATGGTCTCTACTGGGCTTTTTGACTTTATCTCATAAATTTCCTCCCCCAACCCACGCAAGTCTCCACCTGAGCAACTGAATTCCACAGCAGAGTCCTATTAACACCTGTCCTGAAGGAAACGTGGGAGGTTGCCGTGCTCGGGGATCTCTTTCTTCCCTTCTCTTGAAAGGACAACTTTTCCTCACTGGCCTTTGTTTCTCTCATTTCCCTACCCGGAATGCCTTTTCCTGCTTACTCTTTTTGCCTCTGAATCCTATAAGACCAGCTCAAATCCCTTCTCCTTCCTGAAGTCCTTTCTGACCCTCTGCAGAAATCAGTAATTGCTCCCTCTGATGAACACCTGGGCTATTTGGGGCTGGTGCTACTTGACATTGTGGATATTTTTCTTTGTATTGTAAATTATTTTTCTCATTTATGTATTTATTTATTGTGACTCTTGACAGTGAAGGTGATACTCTGAGTTTTTTAAAACCTGTAGATCTTATTTCATGTGATGGTTATTTTAAAAATACTTGGTAATTTGGGAAAAAAGCATCTAGAAAGGAATTTGATGGAGGTAAGTGAACTTAATGAAAATTATTACCGATATGAGAAAAATCTACAAGCTATTATACTTTTATAATATATAAAACTATTTTAAATTATTTTCCTAAAAGAACGGTTAGAGAATAATGTTGGACTTCCCGACTAAGACCTAAGAAAAGGTTTCATACTTAGCAATGAATATAGGTTACAAATACGCAATTGCAGAGATGGAGATTCTTTTTCACACAAGAATCAACGTCATATTTTGGAAATCACTCCCTATGTTATTTGTAGTATAAACAAATTTTATGCAAAGTTATTTGTTGTGTAGGTGTACATATGTTTTCTCATTGTACAATTTTGAGTTTAGTGTTAATTCATTTGTATCCAAAGTACCAAGTTATCTCATCTATATGCAGTAGTCCAGAAATACCAAACATGGTCCATCTACCTGACCATGAAATCATGTTCTTGGTTCTAGACAGAACTGCTTACTGAGCCTTCTGGGCCAGTGGTTATGCATACACCAAATGTACCTCTAGATCCGGAACAGTTTAAATGAGTTAGCTGTATTTGTCCATGATCTTCTGATGAGTTCAATACAGTTTAAATCTTAGAGATACAGTTCTTATCTAAAAACTAACCTTCTAAAAATGATCATGCTAATAGAGGTTTAAGTTTGACTATTATGGAGATGAATATTTAGGACGTTTTAAATTTTGGCAATAGTAGAATATTGCTTGCTGGGTTGAAGAGGATCAAGAGGGTGTCGTGTTGAATGTATCATAAAACACAGACACACACAAACGCGCGCGCGCACGTTTATTTAAAGAGAAAAAGGATAACCCAACAAACTCACCCCTTTCTTTACATTCCTGTTGCCTCCATTGATATTTTGGCATTATCTTCACCAGGATTATTATATGGCTTTCATGGTTGTTTCGCCCTCCATATTCCCATTCCAGTCCACGCAGTCAGGCAATAAATATTTCTGTAGGTATTTGTATGTGTTCTGCTGGGAGAACTGTGCTGGAATACTCAACTTCCTCATCTCAGAATGGCTACCCTCCTGCACAATTATGTTCAGCAACTCTCTACAAAATCAAATATAATCCAGCCTCACTTTCCACTTTTATGATATACTCATTCCTTTCATATGCCCAACAGCTTCAATCAAAGCAAAATAGTCACCCTTTTCTGTGATATGTCAGTTTTCAGCATAATTCCCTGGGGCCTAGAACCATAAAATACATCGTTCTTAGAGGTAGAAGTGTTCATATTATAAATCCAACAATCTGAGAAAAGCATCTTAAAGTAGATGATAGAAGAGGTGTTTTTGAAAAGTTCTTTTAAAAATTTTTTGGTAAAATTGTGGAAGGAAGAACAGAAGGGCCTTCTTAACTCAGAATTGGGACAAGGAAGTTAAACACAAGTAGTGAGCAGACTAAAGAAACCCCAAAATGGAGAACAACTGGGGTGTAGGGAAATGAGAGTACTTGTCATAAATCTCTTTAGAAACAAACCCCAAAGTAAAATACACAATGAATAAGTTAAGACCCTCACGTTGGGAAACTCCCAAATTTTGAAGGTTAGAGTCGCGAGATGCATGATCATAACCAAAAAGAAGAAGAAAAAAAGAATTTCTCTTTCTAAAATGCGATACATTTTTGCTGAGCACCAACTGCATACCGGACACAGTGCTTCTGTGAAAATTCAGGAAGCCTGAACATAATGACAAGCTCTGTTCCATCATGAAGTAGAAGTAGGGATTGTGAACTGTATCACAATACAACTGCAACTCTTGCTCTCGGCACAGGCTCCTGTCTACCAGAATGAATTCCAAATTCACAATCAGGATCAAAGTTAGGCCATATTAGCTGCTCTGTATTTTTAACCTTTGTATTAAATTACCATCAAGGGGGCACTAATTAAGATAAGAAATAGAGCTACTTATTTGTTTCATATGCACCTTCAGATTTCTGAATTATACATTAAAACAATCTATGACATCTGTGTATGCTTTCCATAAAAGAAAAAGGCATAAATGCCTCAGGGTGCATCTGCCTGGCTAAGAAACAGATGAAAAAACTCTCTCTATAGTTTCTATTAAAGTACAGAGAAATATAATTTTAAAGGCTACAAAAATAATGTAAAGATTATATAAGGCAAATATAGCAATAAAATCTATAGCAAAACCCAGAATATTTTAGATTAACCCGAAAAGGCTAAGTTTCCTAAGACTTTGAAAAATGAGGAAAGCCATTTGGCAAAATCCTTAACTTGGAATTTTTTTTTTTGTTTGATTTATTTTCCTCCTAGGTTCCAGATTCAGAGATGTGCAACTGATCCAAACAGTTATAAAAGCTTGGGAGACAGCTTTCGAACAATTTTCCGAATAGAAGGGTATGTACGGTTCTTTGTGTATGAACTTTATGTTGATATAAGCATTTGACATATTACTACATAACATGTTTTTCTCATTTTGAATGGCTCATTTTCCTAGTGTTATTAGAGGAAAATATTTAAAAGGGTGCCTTCCTACTTTTTTGTGTGTTTTTCCTGATAATACAATTGAAAACTAAATATGTATACATAAGAACTACCACAAAAATTATATTAATAATCAGTTTGCTGACTAGAAGACAATTTCTATTTTGTGCCATTGAGATTTTTTAAAGTTCTCATAACAGCAGCTATCTAAATGTAATAGTTCTTTATTTTGATTCTTGAATATAGTGTCCAAATGTGTTCCTTATTTGCATTGTGGCTTATGAATATTCAAAACAGAACTATGTCAAAAATTGATGTGTCAGATTTGTTATCCTATCTACTAGCTGATCAGATAAAAATATTTTTTTACATAAGCTAAAATGGTCTTTGATGTATAGATTCAGTTAAAGACTCCAGCATAATTTTCCAAAGGATATTAGATTTGCTTTTTGAAGTTGTTTTCATAAGAGAAGTGGTTGAAAGTAATAAGTATGTAAAAAATGATAACAGTAATAATAATAGCTGGTATATAGTTAGCCTCTACTATGTGCTAGAAATTCTCCTTATAACTCTGTGAGGTAGGTTCTATTAGAATCCATTTCAGTTGGACAAATGAAGAAACTAAGACTCAGAAGAATTAGTCATTTTCACATATCTGATAAATAACGGAAGTGGGACTCAAATCCAGGTCTGCTTGACCTCAAAGCCCATGCTCCTAACCTTTGTAGTTCACTATCTCTCTTGGCAGATTATACTATGGTCAATTGTTTCTTTCAGTTAAACATATGTCATGGATGTCTTTCCGTGACAGTATATATATTTTTAACAATACCATAGTAATTTTTGTATCTACATTCTGCAATTTATTAAATTAAACCCTTTGGCAGACCACTAGGTTGTTTGCAGATTTTCCCTAATAGAAACGATGGTGCAATAAATATCCTTATACTATTTCTTCACATTTGTGTGCACATAAATTTTTTTCTATAAAATAAGTTGCTAGCTATGGACATACAGGATCAAATGATATGCACATTTTATAAATGTTACCCAATTATCTTCCAAAAAGTATCAGTATCTAAGAGTTCTCATTTCTCCACACCCTCTCAAACACTGGACAATACCAATCATTATTTGGTATATCTGTCACCCACATGTATCTCCTGTTAATAATCTAACAGGTGAAAAATAAAATTGTCTACAAGCATTATTTTGATTGTAACTGGGATTGAACATACTTTTATAACCATTAGTTGTCATTTCTTTCAAGAATTTCTTATTTGTGTTCTTTGCCCATTTTTCTTGGGTTAGATTTTTTATTGGTTTGTAGGAGCTCAGTATATATTATAGGTACTAATTCTTTAACTATGACATAGATTACAAATATTTTTCCCAATTTGTCATTTTTCTTAGAGCTATAGTGCCTTACACCTTTCAGAACCTTGACATTTTTGAAGATTGTGGTTTTGTGATTACATCTATCTTTTCCTTTGTGATATCTGACCTTGTCACATTAGAAAGAAGGATGTCTTCTAACCCCAAGATTATAAACATTTTCTTCTGGTATGTTTTACATTTATATCATTAATCCATCTGAGGATTTTTTTAATGCACTGTGTGGCATATAGGAATTAAATTTTATTTTCAAATGGTTAGTGAGTTGTCCAAACACCACTTGTTGAAAAATCTCGCTTTTATTCCCTTATTGGAAATCCTAGCTTTTTTGTATATTAAACTTCCACAAATATGTCATCTAAATTTTCTAGTCTGTTTCTCCATTTCCCATTCTGTTTCATTAGTTTATCTCTATGCCAGTATCACAGTGTTTTAATTCATTTACTTTTGGAGTATTTGGGTAATATATAAAAATATGCCCTGCAGTAGAAAGCCTAAACCTATTTTTTTCTTTTTTTTTTTTCTAGGACTTTATTTATTTGAGAGAGAGAGAGAGCACGAGCATGGGGAGGGGCAGAGGGAGAGGGAGAAGCAGGCTGCCCGCTGAGCAGGGAGCCTGATCTGGGGCTCCATCCCAGGACGCTGAGATCATGACCTGGGCCAAAAGCAGACGCTTAACCGACTGAGCCACCCAGGTGCCCAGAAAACCTAAACTTCTTACTGTGGTACAGTGCCCGTGCTACTCTGGCCCTCCTTTCTTCTCCCGGCTCATTGCCCATACATAGATCTGCTCTAAGGATAGCAGATCTGCTCACATTCTTGTAGCTTTACATGCTGGTCGTTATCTTATTCCTGCAGGACCGACCCCTTCATCCACTCAAGAAACCATCCCTCTTCATTCAAGGATGCCCTCACATTTCTCTCTCTGACCATCTTTTTCTCTACCACACGCTTTCTTTGTGCTATGCAAAATATAGCACGCACCTCTCTAATTTACTGTGGCTATTTTCTGTCTCCTCTGTCCCACCTCAAGAATATATTTCCTTAAGGGCCATTTTTCATTTAGCTCTGTATCTCCCGTGACTGTGTTTAGCACTGAGTAGAGATCGTAAGTACTCATTAAATGAATACAAGTCATCACATCAAAATCATAAGGATGCAAAATGAAACAGAGATAATAATTCTTGCTATTGACCACCCCCTCTGAAGTTATGATAATAATCTTGATAACTGATTAAATATTTTTAGGTGACCTAGTGACATAGATTCAGCAAATTCTTGCTAGTACTCTCGTGATATGGTACCTAAATGCCATGCATTAATGATACACCTGCATCTATGACAACTGGAATCAAAGTCATGTTCATTTTACCCAGAATATATATAAAGTTAAAGAAATCATAGTGCACTATGTAGTCAATAGCAGTGTCCCTTTCCAGTAAAACAGTAGTAGCAGCATTTCCAAGTTCTGTAAGCTGCAACAGGTATCTCTGAATTGGATGTGGGAGTTCCTTAGCCAGGCTCTTTATTTCATGTGTGTTAGGAAGAATTTAATGTTCCTGCTTTGATATCAAGTAATACAACAAACATACAGCATGTGTGGTCCTTGCATAGTAAAATTGGCCTTTTCCTAGACTGTATGTATAATTGCTTCTAGAGCAAATTGACATTCTTTCTGTAATGCCTTTAGATCTGGACATGTTATTAGCCCAAAGCTGGAGAGCTCTAGTCTCAGAGATGGAAATATTTGTAAAAATACAAAAGAAAAAGCTTCCTGTTATCTTTGATACAGAGCAAAAACATTTCATAGTGTTAAGTTAAAAAAAGAAAAGAAATCCTTTTAGCACAGTTCGGTTGAATCTTTTTCCTAGTGGAAGCAGTTCCTTTTCATTTTCTTATTTAGCTTTTAGAGTACACTCTGCTTTCAAAGATATTTTTCTCACTCAGGTGCATCCAGGCCAGTCTCGTCTGTTGCTACAGGAACATAGTGCAAGTCAGTGTGACTATTAGCATAGTTAAGACAATTCGTCTCTCCTGGTTTTTCCTATATCCCCCAAGTTAAAGGTTTTGAAAGCTATTTCTTTTCTTTTGTTTAAGAGCATTAAAGTCTGATCATACTCTTAATGTCTGCACAGATCTCCCATTTTCCTCCCCGCCGTAAGAAAGGGAAGGGTACTCGTCACCATCCTGAGAAATGCAATTCCCCACTTCTCTGCCCAGAATTCATGTTTACGAGGGACTGTGGCTCAAATACATGGGTCCAAGTCCCTTAACCACTTCTAAGGTTCTTTTAAGAAGCAAAAGCATCGATATATTGTACTTAATGAAAGACAGGGTTTTTCAACCCAGCTTTACCCCTGCCCCCCCAAAAAACGTCCTTCCAAATGCTCTGCAAGGATTTCTATTATATGGAATCCTCATACCATATATATTTACCAAAGATGCCATCGTTGTTTTGTCTAATGGAGAAGAGAGAACTCACAGGCAAGGAATTTGTCACTGTTGCGAGTCCTCCATTGTCACCATGATTTTTTCATCTTATTTCAGTTTGGTAAAAATAAACCCATAGGTCCATCTACGGAAATAGTGAGCCCAGAACAAATTTATCCTACCTGATTAGGTGCCTTTAAAACCAATTAGTTTCATTTTGTAAATTCTCCCGCCAAGTAGCAGCTGGTGTCCCCATTTACCATGTGTTCCTGCATCGCTTCTTCCTTCCTTCTGCTTCAGAGTATCTCCTGAAAGTTTTTCTAGTCTCTTTTGTACCTGTTGCTCTAAAGAGAGTGGTGGAGATGCTCACAGATGGGCTTGTAAATTTTGCTAATGTAAAACCAGGACTGCCTGTCCCCTTACTCTCCCTCTTCTGAAAGCACCTAGTGACCATTCTTGCTGAAACAAAGAGGAAAAAGAATAAAACAGAACTTAAGATATTCCCGTGACATAGGTAAAGACAGATGTGAAACTAATACTTTTTTTTTTCAGTGTAACAGGCACGATGCTGGGGACCTTTTCATATATTATTTCATATATTATTTCCAACGCAACACTATTCTGAACACAACATAGCGTTATGTCTGTATTTTGTATGAGGAAACAAAAGATCAGAGAAGTTAAATAACTTGCCCAAAGTCACACAAGTATTAGTGGCATGTCATGGTTTTCCCATTATATTATATCACCTTTCACTAAACACCTAATTTTGTTATATACTAAATGAAAAGAAGACAATGTGAAAGTAGTGGCTATAAACCCCTAAGTTTTTTCTTTATTTTTAAAGATTTTATTTATTTATTCATGAGAGACAGAGGGGGAGAGAGAGAGAGAGAAGCAGAGGGAGAAGGAGGCTCCCAAGGAGCAGGGAGCCCGATGCGGGACTTGATCCCAGGACCCTGGGATCATGACCTGAGCCGAAGGCAGATGCTTAACCA
The DNA here is from genome assembly GCF_037043125.1 of Eumetopias jubatus. Taxonomy (NCBI): domain Eukaryota; kingdom Metazoa; phylum Chordata; class Mammalia; order Carnivora; family Otariidae; genus Eumetopias; species Eumetopias jubatus. Next base: position 59,950,771 of record NW_028274813.1, read on the forward strand.
TCTGAGCCACCCAGGCGCCCTAAACCCCTAAGTTTTAAATAGCTATTCTAAAACTTGCAGTATTCCTACCCTCAAATCACATAGCAATTTAAAGCAGCTTTTATCTCTTCCTTCAAGTAAAATATGAAAGCCCTGAGAGACCAAATGTGTTCAGTTAATCAAATCTTGTCAATTCCAAAACAGCACCACAAACCTCTGATAACTCAAGACTCTTAATACGGTTATTGTCCCATCCCTTACAGATGGCTCCGTATCTCTGATAAGTTCATGGTTTTCCATCAGTCTGCTCTCATCCTGCATGTTCCTCAGTTTTCTTATGAGAAAAACTCATGGGCATTGATTTGCCCAAGGCAAATAACTCGGAAACAACTAGGTCGGATTAGACTTAGTCTCAAATGAGAAACATGTTGATTGCTGGTGCCTTCAGAAATATGGTATTCTTCAGAAAGTATTACTGTAGAAAATATGTGGTTGCATTTGGGGGGCATTTGAACTGTGTTTTGTTTCATGATTTGTTTTCTGTAACCACTGATGCTGCCCCAAGTATCATCTTACAATCAGACCACTTGGTGATTATAATATTTTCTAGTTAAATGACATTTAAGGCCTCGTTTTATGAGCTCCAGCATAATTGGCTAATTTGGTAAACTCCAGATGTGTGAGATAATGTGCCACTCGTTTAAGTGCCTTTCAGACAGCATAAATGGCACAGCCCCAGGAGGTATAATCACTCCCTCTTGTTTTCATTAAGAAGGGGAAAGAGTGGCTTGTGACACAAACAAAGGAAGCAGGACGTCGACAACTCAAAATCAACAACAACCTGGTAGGATTTGGACATTTTCTTTTTACAGGTGGGCCGACTCCAAGATCTTCGGCTTAATTTGGTGTCTTAGTGGGTCCGCTTTTTAAAACGTGGTTTACCTAATGTAACATGACCAGGTGATTTGAAAGCACCCTTGAAAATAGAAAGACCTGCCCCTAGAGAAAACCCCCTGGGCAGCCTCTGGAAACCCCCTCACTTTCACGTGGAAGGGAGGGGAAGTACTGGACTTGAAGACACAGTGGAGGCGTCGACTCGTCCCAGGAATCAGCCTCCTCCCCACCTAAGCCAGGTGCAACTTCACAAGGCCCCATAATTGCTGCTGCTTTTCTCTCTCTCTCTCTCTCTCTCTCGTGTCTACCCAACTTCTCATCCAACAGAAACCCACTCATCTACCAAGTATTGCCAAGCTGGAGTGGAGCGGGTGGTTCTTAGTGTCCCTGTTCCCTGGATCCTGAGGCTGGTCCCTCTTATCTGATAGATAGATAGACCCAGTGGAGTTCACATACAACTGAGTGGTGGGTCCCTGTGTACTCACAAGAGTTTTCGCTCAGATGAGTAATTACAGACTGGATCCCAGACCCCTAAGCAGATAATTTGCAGTGCAAATCCACTATGTGTAGATCATTGGGTATTGATTGGGTTTGCAAGCCTGGCGGACCCAAGTGAATTCATTTTTGGCAGGTGCCAGATGTCCACAGTGCCTTCTGTGTGAGGGTCCTGGTGCCTTGGGTGTCTTCTCTCTCCTCTTTTTTATTTTACCAAAGAGGCGCTTCCTGGTACCCTCTGGACCTCCCTTGAGTGCTCCTTTGTTTTGGATTGTTTTCAGCTTTATTGAGATATAATCAAGATAGAACATTGTGAAGGTTAAGGTGTACTGTGTGATGATTTGATACACGTGTATATTGCAAAATGATTGCCACAGTAGGGTTAGTTAACATATGCATCACCTCACAGAATTACCATTTGTGTGTGCGTGGTGAGCACACTCATGATCCACTCTCGTAGCAGCTTTCAAGTATCCAGTGCTGTGGGAGTAACTAGAGTCATCATGCTCTGCATTAGACCCCTGCTCCCTTGTTTTCCTGCGGTGATAAGGAGGAAAGTAGACCATCCCAGCTGCTCTTGCTCCCACACTACAGAGCTCTGCCCTGGCCGGTCTGGGCTTCTGAATGATGGCACAACAAATGTCTTCCATTCAAGTCGGGGAGAAAAAAAAAGAATAAGAAAACACGAGAGGTGAGAGTTTGGAGAATAAACTCTAGCAAATCTGCCCAGCAGGTCTCACATGTGGTGGGCCCAGGTCCAGATTATGGCATCCAGGAAACTGAGCCATTTTCTTCTTCCAAATCTTCTCCTGTTTTGCAAAGAGAAAAAAAGAGATGATCTCAATTCAGGCATGGGCTTACTCTTATTGTTCCTGAATGATCTGTGTTCCTTTTAAAAATGGCTTATCAATGCCTTAGTATATTATACTCATAAAATTTATTTATTTATTTTTAATTTTATTTATTTATTTAACTGACAGAGAGAGAGAGACAGCTAGAGAAAGAACACAAGCAGGAGGAGTGGGAGAGGGAGAAACAGGCTTCCCGCCAAGCAGGGAGCCCAATGCGGGGCTCGATCCCAGGACCCTGGGATCATGACCTGAGCTGAAGGCAGCCGCTTAACCAACTGAGCCACCCAGGTGCCCCTATACTCATAAAATTTTAGACATGAAATGTATGTAATAGCTTTTCACAGAAAGTGTGTGGCTAAGCCCTTTAAACTCTGATTATTTAGCAATTCAAGGTTGAAAATGAAAGAATGTAGGGTAAGGAGAAAATACTAAAGGGGAATATTTAAAAAAAAAAAAGCAGAAAGTTGAACCATGGGCATATTATTTGGCATTTCTGTTTTACCAGATTCTTTTATACCACTGCGAAAGCAAATAGCTGCTGGTTTAAGCTGTATTGGGTTGTAAAGTGGTCTTTACAATCAGGGAGAGGATAATGAATTTCCAGAGTGCTCAGATAGCAGCATCTTTATGCTTCCATTGTCCCAGAGCTCTGTCAGAGGTCTTTTGTTCTGCCACAGAGTGACCTTTAAAATGGTGTCAGCTCCTAGATTTCCCTCCTGTCATCACCATAGATTGCTAGCTGACAGTCACACACCGACTCCCCCAGCCTCTCACTAACAATACTTTCGGACTTACTGACTGGCCTTTGGCAAAGATTTAAGTGTTGCCAAAGAATAAGTGAAAACTTTTGCAGTGATGTCAGCTCGTCAGCAAGGCCTGATTAAGAGACCAAACACAGCCTCTCCCAGCACACAGCGCTGACAAGAGGGAAAGGAGGACCAGTTGTTTGAGTGGAAGTAGCTGTCTTTCGGGAACATGAGTGTCTCAATCCAGAGCCTGAGCAGATATTCCCCATGTTTTATAGAGTGTTAATGGGAGGTGAGGGGATTCTATGGTCAATGGGAGATGTCCAGTTGGAAATAGTTTCAAGCCTTTCTTTTGACTTACTCTGGATTTCTGATGAGCTAGATGCAGTCACCTTGGGTGGGGGAGGGAAATGTCTTTATCAAAACCCTAATCCTTTTTCTAGTGGTTGTTAAACTGAACATTTTCAGATGAAAATGAGAAAGAAAAGAAAATCTCCTAAAAACTCTTCTACCTTTATCTGATTCTCTTATTGTAGAAAATAAGTTAAGGGTGCCTGGGTGGCTCAGTGGGTTAAGCGTCCCACTCGATTTCAGCTCAGGTCATGATCTCAGGTTGTGAGATCAAACCCCATGTGGGGCTCCATGCTGGGTGTGGAGCCTGCTTAAAATTCTTGTATATAATCATCATCCAAGTTATGTTTGCTGAATTTAATTGAATGATTACTAGTTTCACATACCAAGCTATTCTGGTCACACTAATGTAGAAAATAAATATAGTCAAATCTAAATAAATACCAAGAAAATTTTATGATGCTGGTGGTATCATTAAGACAAAAATTCTGAAGATGGTAATTTGCCTCTGTCTCCTGAAGATAACATTTTTGTAACAGTCTCAGAACATAGTAGAATATCTTTAAGGGCTATGAAAGTGTCTGAAGGTAGGGGAGTTGGATTTTGACATTGAGTTTTTAGATTCAGGGAACTCACCATTGACAGGTGTTGTTGGGACACTTGACAGGTTTAGTTAGGGAAACTGGAAGGGCTGATGAAGACCCAAGTGAAGGCAAACAATCTACCCCCATTGCTTAAAATGTGTTCTATCTTCACTGCTGTACTTATGACACTTGCCTGTCTGGGATTTAAAAAGCACAGGGACCCAGAACAGTATAAATAAAAACCAAGTATTCTGGTCAATAAAAAGGTGAATTAAAGTAAAAGCAAGTGAATGTTTAAAACATAATCAGAGGCAAATGAAGAGTTAGAATCTTAAAAGACTGTATTAATAAACGTTTGGTTCCAGAGATCAGAGTAGTTTGTATCAGAACAACTGTCCTGCTGAAACAACTATAAACATTGGACAAAATACACAAAACTACTTTTGAAGGCATTAGAGAGTAATCAAAGCAGGCAGAACTTGCAAAGAGCTACAAGACCTGAGGGAAGGAAGCCCACCTCAGTGAGCTGTACATTTACCCAGGCTTTTTCCATACTTTGCTAATAAGTCTTGTGGGATAGATTGGGGGAGGGAGTTCAGACCAAGTCTTAGTTGAGAGAAGAGTGGGAGATTGGCTTGCAGAGCTATCAGATGGCTGAGACGTGAGAAGCAAAAAATCCCAAAGAAGACGGAAACTAAAGAGAAGTGAACTTTGGGTTTATATGCAATCTCCCCTTGAGGCGTTTGCCAACTCCTAAGCTATGTGTGAACAGGAGAAAACTCCCACAAACCAAGCAAAAAGCAAAACAAAACCCCAGAAGCTGAGAGGCTATAGAGAGGAACAGAAAGTTTAGCAGTCCCGTGATGCTGGGGAGACAAGACTTCAAACCCAGCCAGGTAGAGGAGTTCTGGTAAACACAACAGGTTTTCATTTGAGACTCAGAATGTCCTCATCCAAGAGGAAGGGCTCTGCCCTAGGAATAAGGGCAAAATACAAACACATTGTTTCTACAAAGCCTAAGTCCAACCCTCAGCAAGATGAAAGTAATCTGCCATATTCCATCTATTTGCTAGGAGAACATTATTCCTCTTTTTGGGAAAATACGCCATCATCCAGAGGATCTTTGAAATTTTTTTATGCACAATGCCCTACATTCAGTTAAAAAATCACAGGGTCTTAGGGAAGAAAAGACAAAAGAACCAAATATCAAGGCAAACAGAAAGAAGAAGTGACTCAAATTTTGGGATTATCAGATGGTGATTTTTTTTATTTATTTAATTTTTATTGTGGTAACATATACATAACATAAAATTTACCATTTTAACCATGTTGAAGTATCCAGTTCAGTGGCATTAAGTACTTTCACTTTGTTGTGAACCATCACCACCATCCATCTCCAGAATGTTTTCATCTTCCCAAACTGAACTCTGTTCTCGCTAAACAATAACTCCCTATTTCTCCCCTGCCCCCAGCCCCTGGAAGCCATCATTCTACTTTCTGTGTCTCTGAATTTGACTACTGTAGGTAGTTCATGCAAGGGGAATCATACTTGTCTTTTTGTGATTGACTTATTTCACTTAGTAAAATGTCTACAAGGTTCATCCATGTTGTAGCATGTGTCTGAATCTCTTCCGTTATTAAGACTGACTAATTTTCTATTGTATGTATATACCATATTGTGTTTATCCATCATATGTCAGTGGACAGTTGGGTTGTTTTCACACTTTGGCTGTTGTCAACAATGCTACTATGAACATGGGTGTGCAAATATTTCTTCAAATCCCTCCTTTCAACTTTTTTGAGTATATATGCAGAAGTGAAATTTCTGGATCGTATGTAATTCTATGTTTGATGGGTAAGAACTTTTTTTAAAAAGATATAATAAATATGTCTGGAAAAGTAAAAGATGGGGAATTTCACCAGAGAGACAAATCTTTTGCTTTTTAAAGACTCAAATGGAAATCTTGAAAAATACTATAACTAAAAGTAAGAATTCAGTAGGTAGATTTTCAACCCACATGTTATGTTGTCATGTAACTTGTTAATTGTCTTACAAATATTTAAATATGATGGAACATGCTTTATCTGATTACGTTGTGGTAGTAGGTACTTCATATTGTAATTAATTGATTGAATAAGTACAGGAGTAATAATAATAACATATATTTTTGCTGAGAGAAGTCATTAAAGTTTTTAAAAATTCATTTTAAGCAACTAAAATACTCATAATTTGTCAGGGGACAGGCACTTTGCTAACTGCTTTACATACACTAACTCTGTGTATTCTCACAACAACCTTGGGGGAGGAGCCATCATTCTTCCCATTTTACTGATGCATCAATCAAGGCCAAAATGTTTATGTACTTGTCTAATGTTTCATAGGTTGTAGAAATTTGAACCCATGTGATCTGGATCTAGATCTTTACCTCTACATTACTTTAAAAGAAATACTCTTTTAAGAAACATAAATTGTTCTGTTTTAGCTGACTGGCTAGTTGCAAATCTTAGAAACTAAATGAAAAGTTGAAAAGCCAGATTGCGTGGTGACATGTGCCAGGGCACTAAACTCTTCTTATAATGTGACCTTTCCATCTTTGCAGATGTTCCTTCTGGACAACGAGATACTACTTGATATATTTTGGCATGGGCTCTGTTATGTATGTTTGACATATAAGAAACAACACCATGATGAACAGAATGTCCCATCTTTCTCCTTGAACGGCAAATTGCCCAAGGCCACAAGATATAAAACATGGGTTTAAAGTTGACACCCTCCACCTTCCTCCTTTCATGTTTGTGGATCTCATTCTCAGGATGCTGACATTTTACCTTTTCTACATCCCTGTCTTCATTTCTTCCTTTACGCCATCATAAATGTTCAATCTTTTTTGCTACACCTCCTCAGAGGATGATGGCTTTTGATGGCAGATCTCTTCTCCAGTGATGGGACATTCCTTGGGAAATCCATTTCTTTCAGCGTTGGCAGGGAAGATCATACATTTATTACACAGAACAAAGGGAGTATTCATCAGGGCCTTAAGATTCCCAATATATTTGCCTTCAGCTCTCTTTTCCTCAAACTCTTTGTTCATCCAGGTTACATTTCTAAGTGCCCCACATCCTATTTTAATCTCTTTTTTGGACCCTTCGATATAAAGGACCCTTTCACTGTTTGCTTGTTTCTTTTCTTTCAAGAAAAAAAGAGCTACTCGTTTCAGATAGAATTAAAATGAACAAAATTAAAAGAACAGCTCCTTTTGTGATAGTGGACAGTTACTTTATTATTTCTTAATGTCTCTGGCTTTAGGCCCAATTCCCTAAAGTTTACATAGCTTTTTGATATAAGAGATGGAGGGCAAACAACATGATTCTGGCTAAGAACAGATTTCTGTATCTTTTCTATATTTATGCTGTTTTGTGACGAGCCTTCAAAGAACACTTGTAACCCACCAAGCAAATAGTATTTAGTGGCTGCCCAGACATACACAGCCTTCTGTTAAGCAACACAGAGAGTACATTAAAAAGGCACAGCTTTGGCCCTTCTAAAAGCTTAATTCTGCAGTGAAATAATTGTATGAGCAAGAATTATTGTCTCAGTCACATGATTCTATTAGCCTTTGTGGAAAAAGTCCTTTAAAAAAAAAAACTGCGAAAACGGTAGAGATTCGACCAGAAAATAGATGTGCATTTTCAATACCTCCATATCTCCTCACATCTCTTGTACAGCCATTGTCAATCAGAGGACAACAAACCACAAAAACTCTGAAGGGACTTTCCAGACAGAAGTAAACTGTCTCCATAGGAAATAAAAATCTTCAAAGTGTTCCTTTCATTGAGCTTGTCTCTTTTTCTACAACAAATGGACACTTCAGACGTAAAATTTAATTGAGACACACTAAAGTAAGGGTCTGGCTTACCTGAGTAGGAGAGATTACAGCATTCCATTAAGGAGACAGCAAGGCACTAACCACTCATTGACTATATCACAGAATACTGAACTTCTTCTAATCACCATCTTCTCTTTGGACTACCATTTATTTAGGATTTCAGCAGCCTCCTGTTAAACTCTCCTGTGTGCTTCTATTTTACACATCTTTTCCTGTGTGTTTGTTTTAATTTAAGAGCCAGTATGCATATTGACAATTCTTTGACAGCAAAGGTAAAACCACCAGGAGGGTATCTGTTTATTGAGGACTGACAGCTTTATTGCTAACATAAAAATAATCTAATGTTTATTGGGGCAAATGTTTGGACTGAGGATTAAGAGAAACTAGTGAATAGAGAAAACCTTTTCATCCTATTCAGACTTTTCAAATAAGGTTTGGAATCAACTACATAAAAACTTTTTGTGTTGATTTCTTTAACGCTCTTCCCTTAATTTGTGCCCCTGCTCACTCCCTTCTACTTCGCTACCCCAAATTATGTTTTACGACAGGGGTTTTGAAGTAGCTAAAACCTTGCAGAGGAAGATGCTACCGTTCAGAGATTCATTGCGATAAAATTTGCATGGGCCATGCAAACTTTCTAGATAACAGGAAAGCAAAATCTAAACCACATTGCTTATCCTATCAGCTGTCTTTTCTACTGTTTCCTATAACTTACATATAGTAAGAGCTCTTAAATTTCTTTGGTCTTGTTTTTTGTTTTTGTTATTTTTCATCATTGTTGGTGGGGAAGGGCGACAGACTGCTCTAAACTGTTTTAAACTGTTAAATTGTTTGTTTTTCAGTTTTCACCTATAGCTAAATATCAACAGCATTAGGTTTTTGTTTTTATTTTAAATGAGGCATTTGAAAGGTTTCAAAAAATAAGTGATTATTTCTGTAAGTAGAAATATTACCCATTTGGAAATGATCTGTTAGATTAAAAATAGTTCACCAAATTATTGTTAGACTGATGATACTTCACTTTACTTTTTTAAACTTGATATTAGTTATAATTCCCACTAATATCTCTTTTCCTACATCTTTCCTCCAAAAAAATAAAGAAGAATTTTATACTCCTCTAACTTACCCTAACTATTGCTTCTCCTCTCTTTACCACACTTCCCCACCCCCACCCAGTCCTGATCTTATTTTAGGTTGAGTAAAATAAATGGGAGAAAAAAATTAGGCAACTTGTTAAAGGTCGCTTGCTAAGAAGTGGCTGTGGAACTAGAAATGCAAACCAGGTTTACTGGCTGCCTCCAATGCCCCAAGGCAGTTATCTAAAGTGCACTAGCTCCATCTCACTGATATGAAGAATTCTTAATCTCAGGAAACAAACAGGGTTGCTGGAGTGGTGGGGGGTGGGAGGGGTGGGGTGGCTGGGTGATGGACATTGGGGAGGGCATGTGCTATGGTGAGCGCTGTGAATTGTGTAAGACTGATGAATCACATATATATGGCGATTAACATAACATAATTAAAAAATAAATAAAGTGCACTAGCTCTTTCCCTTTGGAAAAAAAAAAAATGTGTATCTCCTGACAAAGCTGATATGTGAACATTCACATAACCCAGTTCTCAGTTTCACCGCCGGAACTAAATGTCTCTGTGGATACGGGTAGGTTTTTATGCAAGTGTGCTGCGTATCATACATGCGAATAGACCAGAGAAATTCCAGGGAAGTCAGAATCTTGCGGCAGCTGATGATCTTAGACCAAGTATGTATCTAAAGCTAATGAGCATGTCGCCACCAGGCAGTAGTGAGCTATTGAAGGGTCAGGATCTTTCACAGCTATCTTGATGTCCCTGGGACACGACGTAGTGCTTGAATCTTAGACCGAATTCAGCAAATATTTGTTGAACTCAACTAAACTAGATTAAAATTTTTAATTCTGTTTAAAAATGTATTTGGCCCTTTTATTTAAAGAAAATAACATAGTATTTCTTTATTTACTAAGTGGAGCACATAATTTATTCCTCAACAGATTTAATTTATTCTTAATTCCTTTCTGCATCTTGTCCATGGTGGTGATGATTGCCTACATTTTATTTTCTTTATTTTTTTTGTTTCTGTGAGTTTATTTTCTTAGATTCCACATATAAGTGAGATTATACAGTATTTGTCATTCTCTGACTTATTTTTTTATTATGTTCCATTTTAAAGTGTTATGTTATCAGGCAGAGATTGCTAGTAAATTGGCAGTTATGGTGTCTATGGAATTTTCATTTTGTTCCTAGGGCATCAACTTACTACCTCTTCCTGAGAGAGCTAACTTAGAGACTTGTGGGCCCTTCTTCTGATTTACATGGTGCTAATACTACTTAAAGGAGGAAAAGCGTCTCCTCCCTTGATGAGATGCCACTGTCCTCCTTTATCACATTTCCCATGACTCCTTGGCATTTAGGCTACCCTTCTTCTGAGGGTATTATGTACATACTGTGTTGCATTTGTGGAGTTCTGCTCTTCTTCCCCACGCCCTCCAGGCCAGTCTGCATGAACTGCCTACTGAGTTTTCAGGCACAGTTTATGGTACCGCCATGGTTTTCTGACTTACTCTGTGAGTTTGCCTCCTGGTTGCTCTGCTGGGTGGGTGATAGGAATCTCTGAGTGGCAAACAGTTGGCTGCTACCATTGTCCCAAGAAGGGCTTCATTCGGGCATGTGACTCATATTGCACAGACACTTCATGCATCCACACTGTCTGTCTCAGATCTGTACCAGCCCCTATTTTAGAAATCAACTCTTTCTCAGGCTTGGGCTTCTCTGACTAGAAATCTAGAGGTAACAAGTAACATCTTGTAAATCCATCCTTCTTTTAAAACCAAAACCAAAGACCTCTAACAACATGCTAAGTCTAAGCGATTCACATTTCACTTTACACTTTCTTTAGGACGCCTGGACCTTTGTTAGGATCTGTCAGGCAAACAGGATTGTGGTACAGGCATGCTGTGCTCTCACCACAAGAAGCTGAACTCAGAACTTGACCTAAGGAATCATGTAACACAACAAAACCCTGCCCCAAGCAAAATTTTACCCAGAATGGAATTGGTTTACTTGTAGCTTAAATTGACCAAACTGATCACTTATTTATGATCCTCAGGACTTAAGAACAAAGTTAAAATCATTTTCTAAGCTATATACCACTCAGCAGCATTTTAAAGTCATGTTCTAAGTTTGTTTATAAAAAGGCAGTTTCCCTCAAAGCCCCTGTAACAAAAAGCAATTTAAATAGATTATTTTTATTATATCTTTAAAGTGATTATAATAAGCTATAGTCATTTAGGGTGGCCTGGGGATTCCCTCATTTCCCCTTGATTCACAAAGTCATAGTAAATAAAGCTTTCACCAGAAAGGTCTAGTGGCCTTCAATAATACAAGCTTGGTGTACGCCAAAGACAAATGCGGTAAAGGCATAAATTCTCGCTGTGAGTAAAATTGGGATTATTTGAAATTTATGAGATTCTTATATTGTTGATTTTTTAGTCGATTTTATGTACTGAGCCATTGACATAAGGAAACCTTTAGTTTTTATTACCTGGACAAGAGTCTTATTTTACTGGGATGAATACATCATCAATAAGTAGCTCTACAATTAAATTTTTAATTCCTTATAATCATATTTTCTAATCATAATCATATTTTCTAATCAGCCTGAAACAAGCATTTTACATATTGGTGTTGTGTGTCCATTAAAAGATTCATTTCAATTCATGTTATTAAAACTTTTAAAAGTAAGGGTTATCTCCCTCTCCCTCTGCCTCTCCCCTTGCTTGTTCTCTCTCTGTCTCTCTCGCAAATGAATAAATAAAATCTTTAAAAAAAAAAAAAACACTCTTGGAGAGAGATGAAAAAGTGAACAGCACTAACTAGGAAACAGCTTCCTACTCATTTCTACTCCCTTGTTAACACCCTGTGCACCTGCCCCTGATTATATGTATTCGTTGCCTGTGTGGTATTTTATCTATACTCACGTTGGCCATGGACTTTTTTTACTCATTTGCCTTGATGCTTGCTGATTGACACTTCCCGCTCCGTCAACTATTTATTTTCCTTTGAGATTACATCATATTCACTTTCCAAGTCTGTATTTTTTTCATAGCCCAATAAAATAAATATGTTTCATGACTTTCTTTGATTTGCTTCTTCTTGCCAAGTTTTTTCTAGTTCTTTACTGATCCCCACAATGAGTATTTTACTCTGGTTCTCTTGAAGGTGTGTGTGAGTTGATGAAGTTCCACTGCATAAATAAAACCAAGCCAAAACTTGCCATTCAAGAGATAAAGCCAGAAGAGAATAAAGACCATGTGTCAATACAGAGAAAAAGACTGACTGCAGCTATTTTTTTCCCTACTTAGTATTTATAGTTATTTCTATGGAAACTGCACGTGGACTTCTGAGGACTGAATTTGACCCTGGGGATGTACACAGGTAACTCTGAAAGCATTTGGTCCATTAACTTTGGGCTCATCATATACTTCTGCTTGCACTTCACCCTAGCATATAACTGCAGATAACATGGCATGTGTGAGACCATCATGGTATTCATGTTGCGGGATTTTTGTGTGTCTTCTGGCATCGGGGAGGGGGACAGAGGGTAAAGAGGGATGGGAAGAGGCTTCTTCTTCTTCAGGATGACTGTGAGGTAGAAAATAGCACGTTAGCCTCCTGGCTGCTTAGAAGTGTGAACACAAGGTTCTTGCGCTGCCTCTGTTTATTCAGATTTTCCCATCAGTGACTTTGCTGAGACAAAAACAGTTTGCCTATCTATCTCTGCTGCCCCTAGTCCCCCCACACTCTGCCTCTGTTTTCCCTCAGAATACAGCTGTTTCGGAGATTTCAAATTACGAAGGAATTCTTTTGCCTTCCCCACACGGTACAGAGAAGTACTCACAGTATCTTCGCCTATCTGTTGCCTGTTTGTATCCAGACCTTTCAGTTTTATTTGAGCTGAACATGCATCCATATGTGTATGCTTAAAGATGATACTTTTGGGGCGCCTAAGTGGCTCAGTCGTTAAGCGGCTGCCTTCGGCTCAGGTCATGGTCCCAGGGTCCTGGGATCGAGCCCCACATCGGGCTCCCTGCTCAGCAGGAAGCCTGCTTCTCCCTCTCCCACTCCCCCTGCTTGTGTTCCCTCTCTGGCTGTCTCTCTCCGTCAAATAAATAAAATCTTAAAAAAAAAAAAAAGATGATATTTTTACTTTGCTCAGACTTGAAGAAAAAGTAAATAAAGCCAGTAGCCAGTATAAGACCCCATTTCAGAGGGTAAGGACACCACAGAAAGGCAAGGGTTAGTAAATAGGAACGAGAAAGAGGAGTTTTAGGAGGAGAAAACTGGTGAGGACCTCCTTTAAGCTGTGGGGTGTGAGATGCGGTGGGAACTGTGATCACGGTAAAAATATTTTTTCCTTGATAGAAGTGCTGGTGGTGGTGGACAACTGAGAACTCTTTCAGAATGCATGATACCACAGATTAATCCTACACATTGCTTTTGATTTTTTAATGACAGAAGAAATATTACATTGAGAAAATGGAAATAGTAAACATTTGTGTGCTGATGGATTAAACTTCAAAGTTTTAAATACCAGAATTCACAGAGCAGATGTACAAAGTAAGCTTTTGCTACATAAAGGTATCCACTTAATCTGTCCAATTCTAGAATTTTTTCAGGGGATCACTAGCTGGATGGTGTCCTCTGCTTGCCCTGCAGATGCCTGCACTTTGGACATTTCACAGTTTATTAGCAATTCAAACAGAGACCAATTTTTCTATTTATTTAATACTTGACCCCCATTTTGATGGAGGAGGGGTATGTTCCAACTCTTGACTGTGGGTTTTCAATTACCCGTGTGGCCTGCCTCCCATTAACAGGAATAATTGGGAACTGGATGTACAGAATACAGACTCAGAGCCATTGCAAAATTCTGCTGGAAACATGAATTTTACAGGCCTCTGTTAAAGTCTCTTCAAAAAGATCATGTTTTTGTGGAGATTGCAGCTATGAGCCCTCAGATACATTCTTTCTCTCTCACACATATTTCTCTCTCCTAAAGTGTAAAATATGACCCTATTCTCTGCTTCTTTAGGGCTAGCATGGGACTCATCACGTGAGCCACCAGCATGATTTTTGGTCCTCTAATAATAGAGTTCTATGGGGGAATAGCTGATGGTCCCACTCTACCTCAGAGTATTTAGAAGTATTTATCTAGTTACACTAATTTTTTTTCATACTATCATTTAAAAAATGGTACACAGTCTCTTTTTAAAAGTTTTCATTGAAGTATGGTATCATACAGAAAGTACACATAAGTGTACGGTTTCCGTGAATTTTCACAAGCTAGATACCCATGTATCCAGCACACAGATCAAAAACCAGAATATTTTCACCTCCCAGAAGCTTCCTGGTCCCTCCCTCCATTCAGTACCTCACCTGGCTGCCACCAAAACAAGGACCATCCTGATGTTGACTCTTTTTAATTTTCAAATATCACATCGTTTTTCTCACCAGGTTTATTGGCTGATTTTTGTGGGAGAGCAAAGGGGGGTGGTTAATCCCCTATTGCTGACTTCTTTGCATTGTGGGATTTTCCTAGCTGTTAATTATTAACTTTTCCTTAAAATAAAACTTCCATTGTGTAAGGAGAAAAACTCCACGAGCACAGTACATGTGATATAAATCACTTTTATGTCTGTGAAACAGCTGAGTTTACATTTTTATTACATTGTTTGAAAAAGTATCTTTTCATCTGGAAAGAATCAGTTTAAAATGTGATTGTCAACACAACTAAACCAGTTTTCTGTTTAAAATGGCTGCTGGTGGAGCGAAGAACCATGATTAAGCCAGATTTTTCTCCATAGATATTAGTTACTAAAACCTAGAGGCCTTCAGTGAGATTTGTAAAAGAAATTTCTAGACTTTAAAAGGTGGGTAAAGTTTAGATGGAGGAAGTCAGTAAATAATGAACAAGAATCTTGTTGCAAAGTACAGGGTGTTGCCCTGTGGAAGGTGATTTAGTGGTATAGTTCTAAGTTATATCCAAGTAACGCATGCATTTATAAAGTGTTACCTAGTAGGAATACTTTAGTTTGAACAAGATGCTTACTTGTGAATTAGCAATTTACAGCATAATTTTCTCTCTAAAAATTTTTAGATTTAAATAATTCTGGGAGGATCCTCTTAGAAATACACTATGATTCAATTAGATTAACCATCTTAATATAAGCATAAACAGTAGTTTTAAAGCCTGCAGTCATTTGCTTCTGTTTATTAATTTCTTGCTATTTATTTTGAAATTTTTTTAAAAAGGAAGGACAGATCTTTTGATGGTATTTCTTGCTGCATTGAATTTTGAACTCTATTATTAAATTAAAATTGATATAACATGTTCCTTTTATTACTGAAATACTATCTTTGGAAGATGTGATACGGAATTTGACTATACACATCCCCTTTTTCCCAGTACCATGATGCTATGATATATGTAGTTTTATAATAGTCCAACCTTCCCAAATTCCTGCTTTGAAAAGTTTATTTTCAAAATGTAGGGCAATCATCACTGTGCAATTGTGTGTGCTAGCTAACTTTTCATCTTAAACCAGATTTCCCAAATCCCATTGTTTTGTGGCTTTTCTAACCAAGGACTTATTTTTGCACCCTCAAAATGTTGCAGGTTTTTTGGAGAACAAAAATTCTCAATAATCCATAACTGAGTGAACTGTTTAAATATGAGCAGAACAGAGACCATTTTAAATATCTAATATGGGCTCATGTGCAAAAGAATTTTGGGAATTCACAGTGCCGAATCCATAGTTTTCTGTTGTTTTTTTTTCTTTTATGTGAGTTAAAGCAGAATAAATTCAGCATTTTACCTGGCAAGAGCAGATGTGGCAGAACTTCAAAGGCAGAAGGAGAGAGAGAGATAGGTAATATACAGATTTAAACAGAATAATGCACTAAAACCCTCAAAAATTCGGTTTAGAAATAATTGAAATTTTTGCACAGATTTGAAATTTTGATGATGATTTATTTTGGTTTGGACATTTCCTTTGAGCTAGCTCATAATTATTATTATGCTTATTACCTTAGAATTGCCACTGTAAATATACTGATACCCTAAGATGTCATCACACTTCGAAAAGAAAATTCCGGGGTGCCTGGGTGGCTAGTCGTTAAGTGTCTGCCTTCGGCTCAGGTCATGGTCCCAGGGTCCTGGGATCGAGCCCCGCATTGGGCTCCCTGCTCCGCGGGAAGCCTGCTTCTCCCTCTCCCACTCCCCCTGCTTGTGTTCCCTCTCTGGCTGTGTCTCTCTCTGTCAAATAAATAAATAAAATCTTTAAAAAAAATTCACTTTGACAAAAACACTTCTAGGTGCTAAGGCCAGCAGATATTAAATGCCACCTATGAAGTTGTGGATCTCATCTTTAAATCTCATAAACAGTACTTTGCACATGCCTTTACCTTTTTTTTTTTAATCAACTACTTGATAGTTCTTTGACAAAGACTGATAGAAATAAATTTTTTGGGGAGGAAAGGTGCTAACAAAATGAAAGTATAATGACCACATATGAGCATCAAATTCCCACCGGTTTTCTTAAAAAGACATGTCACGTTCCTTCTTCATTCTAACTTTGTCCTTTTTTCCCTGAAGATACTTGCTCCACCCGTACTCCCCCCCCAAAAAAAAACCAACCATGAAATACTGCAAGCAAAACATTATCAGCAGCAAAACTTCAACATCAAATGACTCCTACTATTCATTTCACTGAATTTAATTATTGATGAGAGATTATTACAGTGATACAATGTCAGTATTTAATTCCAAATATTTCAACTTGCTGTAAAGTTTTTTTTTATTTGTTATAAAGTTAGTATTTGTATGTATTCTGCTTATCAGCTCATAAAGGAAATTGTGTGGACATTAATAAATAAGCCAAATGTTAATACATAATTGAAATAAAATCCAACGAGGAAGCGTACCCAATACTAGCGTTTCCAAGCGTGCCCAGGAAACGCTAGTCTTTTCCTTTGTAAGTACAAAGAGCAATGTGCTTTAAGTTAGTGTTTGCAGTTGACAATAACAATAAGGCAACATTAGGTAAATATCTTTTTCTGGGAAAGCTGTAGATACTGTATTTGGTTGCAGACACAGTAAAAGGAGTAAAACCAAAACTCCAAAAACTCCTGTTTTCACCTGGAATTTATAATTTGACAAGTCCATTAAGCCATAAACCCTATGGTTGGAAAACCAATCTTATCTAGGTAAGTAAGGCAACTAAAGAGAAAGCAGGACTTACTTTTTCATGAGGGTCAAACCAGTGTGACAAGTCTAGTTCTCAAGGATATGAGGTCCTCTTAGGGAAGGAGAAGAAAGATAGATGACAGCAAAGCACGTACTTTCAATATTGATAGAATCCAAAGATTTCCATCACGGTTTTAACCATATGCGCGGACACATTCCTTAGTCGATTGTGAGATTAAAGAACAGTGTAAACGCTAAGTATTTTATAGTATTAGAAAGAAAATGGTTGGAGCCTTTTTTGTTTTTCAACACATACAGACGAGGGGTGCCTGTCTTCATTTGCTGTGGCTATCCAGATTAAAGGGTGGTGTGGTGCTTGGGCTCAGGCGATCCATAAAGGGGGTGGGCTATGGGACGGAGGTGCCCCCGGCCGCCGGCCTCCGTGGCTCAGCCTTCCATAACCGCCGCTCTTTGTTGGGAATTGTTGGCAGTGGCAGCAGCTTGCAGCTTCAGATAAGAGCCACTCTTCTCCGGTAATGCCCTCGATCAGAGCCCTGATGACAGACCGTAGAGTGCAAGTTTTTTCAGGTGCTCTGTTTGTTCAGTAATCCTTCAGTGCCAATCTCCTCCAAAGAGTGAGCAGGACCCATCGGTAATGGACATCAGCCATTAAGCTCGTAATATTTGTCATATATCAGGTTACTGCTTTGTTACTTTCAAGTGATGAATGGATGCTGTTGTGCTTTAAGAAAATAAAGCAATGCTGTAAATATGTCCAAACTTATAAAAGTGGCCACTTTATTTCTTCCATTTCTTGAAAAGTAAGTGCAGAGTACCCAGGAAACGCTAGTCTTTTCCTTACGAAGTACAGAGAGCAATGTGCTTTAAGTTAGTGTTTGCAGTTGCTTAGGGTCCACATCAAACAAATTACTCTGAGTGTCTACACCGCGTGTCGCCTTGGTCTGATACAGCTAAGTTTATGCATTGCACAAGCGTTCTGATTAAAACAGGCATGCTTGCAATGAGCTATTCAAAGAAACCATTTGTCCCTGCCTAAGAAAATCCAAACAGGGAATTTAGGTGTTAAAAATAGCGTGAGACCAAAGCAGTTCTTCATCCTACTCGTTCCCATGTTCACTAGACATGTTTCAGCATCAGAGGAAGAAGTAATAATCCTTAAAACTTTTTGATGTGTTTCAGTAAGAAAAAGTTTCTAGAAAATGATATTATTTTGTACACAACATTTGCATCTGTTTTGTTCGCCTATTGGTACAGTTATTTGGAATAATATTAATTCGGTTTAGTATAAGATGGGCTGTGCTTTTGCTCTTTTCATCTTTTCTAAATGTCAGTTTCAGCATTAGTTTTTTTTAATTTTCACAAAAGTGTGTCCTTTTTGAAAATACCCAGAAATTGAAATTCTAGAACTTGCATACTAAGTATGATTTTAAAACCCTTTGAATTTTTATCTATTGTTTTTGTAAGTTTCTTTCTTAAATGCCATTGGCCCCATTGTAAGAAAAGGAAAAGTTAATGGTGAAATTAATTTATATCATCTCAAAGACCTGAGATAGTATAATAAGCGAGGACCCTAGCCAGGATTAGAAAAAATGAATGCTCCCCTTCCCCACCATAGTTTTCATAACTTCTCGGGATATTCTAAGGAGAATATATTTGAAAGACTATTTCCTTGACTCTGTCTTAATGGCCTCTCTCTCCCCTCCCCTTCTTTCTGCTGCTTTTGCCAACTAATGCAAAACTCCTTCAAGTCACTGAGAGAGGGGGCCTCATGTTCTACATGAATCCGACTCATCTGGGGCCACCAAATAAATGTTAAAGAACACACTACCATGACACTATAACTTTTATCATCAAGGCTTCCAGTGCTGATTCTGCAACCCTCAGGCAAGAAAATTTAGGGAGGACAGTGACTTATTATTGCCAGAGAGGTGAGGGGCCCCACCTCCATTGGCTTGACAGAGGCCCACGGCATGGCCTAGAACATTTCCTGTATGACGCTGGAGTCTGGGGTGCAGGGTGATATGCCAAACCCTTTCAGAGTTTCCCCACCCCATCCCCATTTTTCATGCCATTTTTTCCCTTCTGGGGTTTTAAAGTGCAGGTCCATCCGATAGGATAAAGGGAACAGAAATTGTACAGGACCTCTGTGGTCCAAGAGAAGAGAATTAGAAAGATCTCAGGACTCAGAGAAAGAACTTCACAGAGACACTGTCGGAGGGATTAAACTAAGCATTTGAGCTCTGCCTGCAGAACGATGTTCCTAGGAATTTAAACACCATTTAGGGATATTCTGGATTCATTTTGTGGCAGTTCTCCTGATTAGTTTTCAAATGGGAGCTCTTCTAAACAGCCTATTATGAACAGGCCTGTCCTAATTGCAGGAATATTGCAGAATGTCTTTTTTAGTGAGTTATCTATAGAAAAGAAAATAACCTCTGACCTGCCAAGCGTTTAGATTCAAGTGTTCAAAACTAGGTATTTTTTAAATGCCAGTCTATCGACTGTATTTGAAGAACAATATAGATGCTTGAAACGTGCCAAACAGCAGGGAACAGGAATAATTTTTAACGAGTGCCTACTCTGGTTCTGGGTTCTTTATACACATTACATTATGTGATCTTCACAACAACCTTTGAGGTAGATTTTATTGTCCCCATTTTATAGGTGGAAACCAAGGTGCCTGAGGTCCCACAGCTAATAAATAAATCCAGGCGTGTCTGATTGCAGAGCCCACGCTTTTGCCTGTACTCCAGGGAGCCTCCCAAGAATCAAACCCATGAGCAGGGTCTTAAATGACTAGAAATATCACATTTGTCCCCAAGAAATAATGTTCATTGATACCACATTTTTAGTTTCTATCAAAATGCTTCCCTTGGTAGCAAAATGTCAGTATCTGTTTCCAGCTAGTCTCGAGTCACATAATCTGTACATTAAGCACTTAATAAAGACTTGTAAGTTTCCCCCAACTTCACCACGGTGGGACTTTGTAATATAAACATGCATTAAGAAATGAGAGCTCAAACATCCATTTTCCACAGGTGTTACCTGTGCATGTCTATTCTTGCACCTTCATTATTCTTCTTGCAGGGTGACTACATCTGGCCTCTTGAAAGTGCTTTCATCAAAAGAATGCTTTAATATAGAACCTGAGCATGCAAAGACAACTAACTTCAAATTGAACTTAAATTATGCAGGATGCTGACACACTGATCTATATGCCCTGCCTTTCATATTGTAGTTTTAAACCATTTAACAGTGGTGATGCTAATAATCATTTGTATTCCAGTAGCATCATTTGGTCAGAAGCTCAAATAGCTTTAAAGCTATTGTCTCGATAATCTTCTGGGGTAGATGAGGGAAAATATACATACACCTCCACTTTTCACGTGCAGAAAGCCAAGCACAGCAAGGCTACTTTCTAGACGACTAGCAAAGGGATGTGTCAGACTATTAAATCCCTGTTGATGAAACCACCAAATATATATATATATATATATATGTGTATATAGATATATATATGTGTGTATATAGATATATATAGATATATATAGTGTTTGTTTGTTTGCTAGTTGGTTTGGTTTAATCGGCTTTTGTTGTCAAACCCAAGATCCGAATGGATTCAGAATCCCAGTAAAGATCAAAGGAGCTCGAGGGCATGTTATTCACTCTGCTTCAGACTCACAAGCAACCTCCTTTATGCCAGAGAGGAATGGGCGAGTCTTAAAGGATTTCCCTGATCTGTTCCTGTAGGAAAATTGACCACATATTCTTGAGCCAGTTTTGTACTCCATGAGGGCACAGTACTCATTGTGTTGGTCCATCTTTCTCTGGCAGCCACCCTTGGGCAGAGCCCGTCAGGACAAGGAATTAGCAGAATAATTGATTTCTACTTTCATCATGTGGGACTCGGGAAAAATAAAGAGAGATAATATTCACAGAGCATCCAAGAATTCATTTTAGGTACCAGTTCAATGTGGTACTCTTTGCTCCCTCCAGAAGACATTTTTAAGAAGCAAACTGCCAAATGTGTAGTGTATAGTAAGCACACAGAACATTGGGACTCTGTTTCCTTATCGGCAAAATGAAATCATGAGAGCTGGCTTGTGGGTAAGACAGAAAGTGGCACATGGTAAGTGATCAATCAATATTTCCTTTCCCACCTGTCTTCCACTCTTGTGGGAGGAAGAGAGACACAAAGCTGAGCCTGTGCAGTTTGGTCCCTCACTTGCGCTACTCCCACTCTTGTCTCTAGAAGTTGTCTGGTTGGCCTTAGCTTGCAGGTCTATTTCTAAAATGAAGGGCTGGGCTCCCACCTGGGGACATCTAAGGTTACTAACTCAGTCTAGCTCTCTCCAACCCTGAAAGACATTATGGTTGGCCTTCAAGCTGCCGGGGGAGGCGAGCTTAGCTCCAGAAATGACAGTGTGCTGCTTAAGAGAACCTCAAGTCATTCTCACATAGAACCATTGCCACCCATGAGCTAACTCTCCAGATCTCTCCAGCCCAGAGAATACAAACAACCGGGTCCAACATTCTCATGGCACGTCGGTCATCCAGACTGTATGAGTGCGGAAGTTTCTATCGGGAACTATTGAACTTCTTGCATAACAGGCCTGATTTAAAACACTGTCTCTTGTGCTAATAAATCATGGAGATCAAGTGTATCTACTGAATACTGTGCTGGAAAATGCCTCAAACCACGGCTTGATTTATTTTTTTTAAAAGATTTTATTTATTTATTTGAGAGAGAGAATGAGATAGAGCACGAGAGGGAAGAGGGTCAGAGGGAGAAGCAGACCCCCTGCAGAGCAGGGAGCCCGATGCGGGACTCGATCCCGGGACTCCAGGATCATGACCTGAGCCGAAGGCAGTCGCTTAACCAACTGAGCCACCCAGGCGCCCAACCACGGCTTGATTTAAACATTCCTCAGATCTGCCATTAAGAACTCATCTATGGTGCCTGGGCTTCTCTGTTACAGACTAGTAACTTTCATCAACAAAGTACCTGACAGCCTGAGTAATTTATTTTTGATGATGCAAAGAGACTTTTAACAACGACCACAAAAAAGTGGAAAGAATAGCCAAGCCTTTAAATTTTCTTTCATATTTTGATTATTATTATTTTTTTTAATTTTGTTTGTCCCAGCAACAACAAAACAAGTTTGGGCAGCATGTCTCACTGACTGGCTCTGGGTAGGAGGTGGGGAACAGAACCCACCATGTAGTTCCTGATTTGCCTTAATTCACACTGACCCCTCCAGCCTAGGGCTGGTTCTGGGCTCCCATGGGCGTCCATTCTAATGCCAAGGGTGTCCCTGGCTCCAGCTCCAACCTCAGTTTGAAGGTGTCTTTATTGAATCTGGCCTTCCTCTGAACAATTAGAACTCATTGTTCTAATTGCTCCCAGTTAGAGAGTTGATCTCACCGAGTGGGCTATTTGCTCTCCCCACGCACCGCCTACCCCAAATTTAAGTTCATGCCCAATTTCACTTAAAATGATTGAGCACCGTGCAGAATGTTCCAGACACTGAAATAGTTTGCATCGTCCCAGAGTCAATACAGTTACCTAATCCCTTAGTTTCTACCTGCAGCTGTTACCAGGCCTAGCCTGTGTACGTCTTGGTCCTGAGGACAGTTTTGATGCAGGGGAACCCAGATGAGTCGTGCTGCTTCAACTGCCGCTGCCACACCCCTTTGAGCCCGTGCGAAGGCCAGTGACCAGCGACTCCTCTAG
Source organism: Eumetopias jubatus (assembly GCF_037043125.1). NCBI lineage: Eukaryota > Metazoa > Chordata > Mammalia > Carnivora > Otariidae > Eumetopias > Eumetopias jubatus. The sequence continues at coordinate 59,973,590 of NW_028274813.1, forward strand.
GAGGCTCCTTAGATGCAGGTGTGCTCCTTTCCTTGATGCCCAGATCCATGGGAACCCCCGGGCATGCCTTCATTAGAAAGTGAAGCGAGCTGTGCAAAGGTGTTAGTGATGCTGGTAGGCGTGTTATCAAAGCTGCTGTTGTCGAGAAGGCTTTTAGGCGGCAGAAGGGAAACGTGACTAATGATTAGATGCAGTTGCATTAAAAGCAGGTTCTGCGCAGGGCACCAGCGGCTAATAGAGAGCTTCTCTGAGATGTTTTCAGTGTGGGCCTTTTGATATATATTCTGGAAACATAACTCATGGGTTTATTTTGCTTACTAGAATTTGGTAGAACTCACTGCAGGTTTTCTGGGAAGCATGTTGAATTCGTACATTGGTGTCTGGTGTAGACTCTAAGTTGGTGAAGGGAACAACTGTGCTGGTTTTAGTCTGGTGCATGGCACCCCATCCAATGAGGAAGATACCGCTGATGGTTTTGCTGCCACTCCACTGGTCATCCCATCTCCCGGGCTCTTTCCAACACTAGATCCCTTAATCTGTCCTCACCAAATGCTGGTTCTTCCTTTGGAACATTTCTCCAGTTCTTTTCTGTCTTTCCATTCGTAACTGCTACCATCTTAGCCACTTTGGCCAGGCTTTAACTGCCGCTGCCACACCCCTTCAAGTCCATGCGAAGGCCTGTGACCAGTGACTCCTGTAGGAGGTTCCTTAGATGCAGGTTCTAAGGATGCAAGCTCCTTAGATTCTGCTTCCCGTCACCTTCTCTCTTCTCTTCTTTGTGTCCACTTGTCTGAACACCACTGTCATCCCATCTTTCCTCTGCTCAGACAGGTTTAGAGCCTCCTCATTGCCTCCTGTGCTAGGTCAGGTTTGATACTACCTTATATTCCTGCCTACTTCTCCATTCTCTCAGGCATGCTTTTCAAGTGGGTCACCTTGACATCCTCCACCTCATGCTTTTAGTCATGCTCTTTCTCTTGCTTTGAATACCCTTTTCCCTCATCTATGTATTCAATCCTACCCATACCTGAACATCTAGATCAAGCCCCACCTGAACTGAGCCTTGCCAAATGATTTCTGCCCTCACTGACCTTCATAGACAAAGTAGCTTTTCAGTTGCAGGAAGTCAGTGCACACATTCTGACTGCCCTGCGTCATGATCAGCATTCAGAGAGCAGGAATCTAAACTTAGCTTTCATAGACCTCAAGAGGTATGAAGCCAGCAGACATTTTGTTGTGTCTATGTGTGTTTTTCTGGGGAGAGTTCAGAGTCTTCAGTAGATTCGCAAAAGAGTCCTTGGCAAGAAGGGGAAACATCAGGTTAGAGCCACCACGCTGTTAGAAGCTATGGAAGACGTGTTAGGGTGTGGCCGCTGCCCTCGGTGCTGCCGGAGTTTTAATGAGAACCCAACTTGACCCCACATGGAACAACCGAAGGGACTGTGAATTAAGTGCTTGATTGGGTGGAGCTAAAGACGGATCTACAGGTTTGGAGGCATTTGCAGTACTCAGGAGAGGGGTCATGTGGGCTGCAGGGGGTGCAGTGACTACCCGACATAGATTATTGGTTCCTTCCCTTTCCATCTCCTTAGTTCAAGTGGTCATTCACTCGTTCCTTCTCTCCATGAACAAGTCCCTTCTGGGTACACCAGACAGGCAAGGTAGCTTACATTCTAGTGAAAGGAAAAGAAAATGAACACATAAATGCAAAAGACCATTTCCAACAGTGATGACTTGTATCAGAAAACCAAAAACAGACAGATGAACAGGAAGGGGGGGTGGGTAACTTAGCTACGATGATCAGGGGAGACCTCTCTGAAAAGGCTACATTTGAACTGAATACTGAATGATGAGAAGCCAGCCCTGCAAAGAGCTCAGAGAAAGAACATTCTGGGTTGTAGGAACTGCAAGTGCAAAGGGAAAAAGTAGGAGTGAGTTCAGTGGAGTGGAGAATAGAAAGGAGGCCACTGTGTCTCAAACAGAGTGAGCACACAGGACCACAGTCTCGAACCTGGATGACTGCATTTGCTTCCTGAGGGAGTCTCTTTCCACCTTGAATGCTTCCTATGCTGCCAGAGTACTCTTATTAAAATAACGATAATAGAGAACGTTCACGGAACGTATCAAATATGTCAGACACTGAGCGCTTTACATATAACGGACTGTTTGATCACATCCCAGCAACCCTCTGAGGTAGTATTATTATCTGTTTTCTCCACTTACCAGATGGGAAAATAAGACACAAAGAGACGAAGTAATTTTCACGAGTCCCAAAGACAGTAAGTGATGGAGCAGTTTTTTTAATCCAAGAAGTAGTGTTTGAATATAAATCTGAATGTTGTCACCCTTCTGCCTTAAATTCCTCAATGGCTCCCCCAGACTTTCAGGATTAGAGTGTGAACTGTTTCATCATCTGTCCTTGTCTCTCTCTCCAGGTTTGATTCCCCCCACACACACCCTGTACTCTGGACACACCAGATCACTCACTGTCCCAGAACATGCCATGGTCTCCCACAGATGCCTTTGCATGTGGTGTTCCCTCTGCCTAGAACACTCTCCTCTTCTCACCTGGCTGTTTCTACTATTTGGTCAAGACTCAGCTGAGGCGTCATCTGTTCCTTAACACTTCTTCACCCACCTTTCCACCCTGTGGACAGATCAACCACTGCACTCATCATCAGCTAATGAATCTGCCCCCTGACTAGACTGGGAATGACTTGAAGGTGAACACTCTGTCAGATTTACATTTTTATCCCAGCTTTTAACATACTACCAGACTCTCACCAAAACACTGTTGAATGAATGAGCAAATGGCAGTGAGGAACCTGCTGTACTTTGAGCACTTACTTCATGCCAGGAACGAAATTTTTTGCATACTGTTATGGAGTGTATGCTTGTGTCCCTGCCCCCCAAATTCATATGTGGAAGCCCTTTGTTAACCCCCAGTGTGATGATATTTGGAGATAGGGACTTTAGGGCGGTAGTCAAGGTTAAATGAGATCATAAGGGTAGGTGTTAGAAGATAATGACTATGAGGATCACACTTTCAGTGACACAGTCAAGGTAAGAGACAGAGCATAGTCTCTTCTCTCAGGGAATAAAAAGATTGAAGTCGTTGATAAGTAATAGGGCTTATGGAACGGAGGGTGTATTTGTTTCCTAGTAGTCCTGCTGTAATAAATTACCACAGACTGCATGGCTTAAAACAACGGAAAATGTATTGTCTCATATTCTGAGACCTGGAAGTCCAAAATCAAGGTGTCTGCAGAAGTGGCTGAGGTAGAATCTATTCCATGCCTCTCTCCTAGCTTCTAGTGACTACTGGCAATCCTTAGCATTCCTTGGCTTGTGGCAGCATAACCCCGGTCTCCACCTCCATCTTCATATGACCTTCTCCTCTGCATGTCTTCTCCTTTTATGTCTTTTATAAGAACAACTGTCATTGGCTTTAGGACCCATTCCAACCCAGGATGATCTCATCTTGAAATCCTTAAGTTAATTACATCTGCAAAGACCTTATCTCCAAATAAGTTCATATTCATAGGTACCAGGGGTTAGGACTTAGACATATCTTTTGGGGACCCCTATTAAACCCACTACAGAGGCCAGATTTTTTTTAAGGTGAGAGGAATTTAAGCTAGGTTTTATGTGAGAAGAAGGATAATTGACAGATCAAAACCTTTAAGGAGGCATGAGCCAAAGGTGTCAGTGGAGAAATACACTCTAACAAGAGGAGGTAGCTCTAATTCTCTGAGACAAGATGTGTGAAGGTAAATAGATTCGAAGGTGGGGAGCTGGATGTTGACAGATATCCTCTGTGATAACCACTTATTTACTCTGTGAAATAGAAGACCAGATTATCTGCTAAGAGTGAAGAGGGAACTTGAGAAAAGTGGTGTGAAGGTTAGAAATAACACCTGTGATACTAGAAGAGAGAAAGGGCCGGGAACTTACAGCAGGATTGCCAAGAGTCATATTGAGCTCCCATTTGGCATTGGCCACTCTACATTTGGGGTGGCACCAATCTTTAGGTCAGGTCATAGAGTGATACTAAAACCTAAGGATAGGAGCAGCTGATGGAAAGAAAACAGTTGGAAATTTTTAAGAATTGGTGGATTGAGTGTGGCTGCAAAAAAATAAATAAATAAAAGAATATATTAAGAATAAGGAAAGAGGAAAATCCAAGAGAAGTCCTAATAGACTGCGACAAGTGGGACAGATGGAAGAAGCAGTGTCCAGATGAGATCGAAAGGCAGATGTTATTGAACCAAGGCAATAAGAGGGGTGAGGCAAGGACAGAAAGATGGGTTGGTGACTTTCGTGTCTTAGAGTATCTCAATTCCAGGTTATGCAATGCCGCACCTACATTGAGGTGGTGGTAGAAAATTTTGAAAATAAGAAGTCAAGGAAATATCAGGCTAGGGTGTTTGGGTGAAGATGGAGAGACTGTTAAATATGATGGCTGGTATTGATGAGTGCAAAGCAAAAAAACTTAAATCATTAAATGTGGGCAGCCAGCACACAGGTCACTCCTAGCTCTGAACAATGGGAGAGAGCAGAGTGAGTACCCCTCTGCTTGGGGACAGTCAAGAAAAAGTTATTTATTGGTTACTTGGTTATGGAATAAGAAAGGCTTTTTCTCTTTCAGTGGGTTTTATTCACATACAATCTTCCAAACCTTGCTTTCAATGTCTATCCCAGTGACTTCTGCAATGGAGAACTCTTTGGACCTCCCAGCAGCCCAACGCTGAACCAGTATCTCTTCTTCCCCAATGTGGGTTGACTCTTTTTGACTTGTGAAGCTTGTAGGTATTCATCAACTTGTAAAATGATATAAATTAGCAGGGTAAAGATGTTTTCTAGAGAGCTACACAGACTTCATATCCCTGGTTACTTTAAATGGTTCTTATGTTTAGCTCCTAGGGATAAATCTAAGCATTCTGAGAACTAAACTTAAACATAGGACTGAGTTTCTACTCTTCTCCTTTTCTGCTGTTGGTTTCCTGAGTGGCAATCATTTACCTTTCACTAAAGCTGACATACTTCTTTTTACAAGTCCTATGGGAATTAATGTCTACTCAAACAGTTCTTTGGCAAAGAGCAATTACAGAATGCTCCATATGCAGCTCTCGGATGAGGGAGGTAAAATCTCATGGATGATAAGAATGAAGTAGGTTATTAATGTTATATTTGTCAATATTATAATGCTGCAAAAGTGATTAAAATAATTTTACAGGTCAGTACCTTTGGGATCAATTTTAAATTATTTTAAATTTTCTTTCAAATATTTTAAATAATGGTTATTTCTAAAGTAGCAACATCAGCTTTTTCCTTTAATTTGCAACAATTTGTTTAAATAAAATGACAGGATAATTGACACAACTTACATTACTAAGGAGAGAAAAGTTTCTAAAATTTGTCGATGTCCTAACTGGCCAACAAATAATCTGAGTTCTTCCTGTAACTTTTTGTTTTTCATTTAAAACTAGTCCCTAAAACAAATCAACTTTTGTTAATAAGATGGATATGGAGCCTTCCATTCATTTTAGAATTTGAAGTCCGGGATATCTTGTTATCAAAATCTATCTAGCACACTATCAGTTCTTTTCCTCTTACTGGCATTACTGGAGTAATCTCAGGAAAAATACTGAGAAAAAGTTTTTTTGTCTGCCTTTTAAGTATTTTCTCCAATGTCCTATGGAATAATATCTGCTAACATGCAAGCCAAATCAATTGTGGAGACTAACAATATAATCAAAGAAATCAAGAACACATATGAGGTGACTGCTCCCTGTGTCTGCTGAGTAATTCATTAGACTATTAGAATTTACAAACGTCGAGTTGCTACTAGACATAAAACAAATTGCTAAATATTGGGAAAGCAACCAAATCCTTTTTGTTCAAGAGCTTCCAGCCTAGTAGAGAATTATAATGCCTACATAAATCACTACGATAAATGGCAAAAGGTGACATGTGTTCTTAAAAGAATACAAAGAAAGCCCTCGTAGAAATTCCTTCCACCTCGGAAAGAAGGAATTTGAGCTCATAGCTGGGCATTCCCTCACCTGCTAGGTTGGGTAGACATATTAATCCAAGACACCCACAAATATCCCTAAAACGGACATTTAATATAATCATGTTTATTCATTGCGTAAAGCATCAGTAAATACCACTGAACCTTCACCTTGTTTAACTCTGTTTTCCCCCACTGTCATATATGTATGTACGTATGTATTTATATGTGTATGTACACATGTATGTATACGTGATGGAATAGTTAAAAGCATATGCTTTGGAGTCAGAGAGACTTAGTCGGGTAGGTTATTTAACTTCTGTAAGCTTCAGTTTTCTCATCTATAACGTACTGACAACCTTAGAACTCTACACATAAGATTATCGTGAGGAATAAATGAAATTGCAGAGTGGCAGGCATCTGGTAAGCACTCAGTAAATGTTACTACTATATTTGCTATTATTGTGCTGCTTCTTTTAAGTATGAGATTTTGAGCTCCATTAGGGCAGGGACCATTTATTTTTCATTTTTAAAACTTATTCAAAACAGAATTCTAGATTTTGAATAAATCTTGATAGATACATGTTGATTTGACTTTTAAACTTTTGAACGTATTCCCTCTGAGAGTGATGAAATCTGAGGATAAGCCCAGCACAGAGTATTTTTCCATCACATATTCTATTACTGACTTATCACATATATGCCAATTAGGGGGTCTTTCCAAATGGATTTTAATTGGTATGGCTCTTGATGACATGGGCACCTTAGCTGGTGAGCCATGTATCACAGCGGGGTCTGGAAGACTAAGTCATCACTCACAGCTGAGAAGGCACAAACATTCCACATTGTTCTTTAGCCACCCAGTGGCTGGGTAGGTGATTTTTTTTTCCTCTCAAAATCTGTCATCATGCATCCAACCAGGCAAAGTATTTTAAGTTTATTTTGAAAGAACATCAAATCCTCAAGAATGCCGGTAAATGTGAGATATTTTTCTTTAGCATAGTAGTTCAACAGTAAAGAGACCTTTAACCAGCTTTTTCTCCTGAACAATGTTTAGCGATCTCCCAGTTTCTTAATTCATAATATCCATTGACTCCATGCCTAGTGAAAACAAGAGAAATTGATGTAGGCGATTGGTATGTTCATTTTTAAAAACTGGACTTTGCTTTTATTTTATTGTGCTTTAGAATTGCAACAAAAGAAGATGTAGTTAGTGATTGTTCCCATTCCCAACAGCAGTGTGGGTTTCTCACCCTAAATTACATAACACTGAACTGCCAGAGAACTATGCAGGAGACCCTTGGTATTCACAGATTTAACACTCTAGGTTTTGAATATTTGCAATCGACCATGAAGGTTTGTGATGTGTTAATTGGCAGTTTTGCTGAGGTTCAAATTTGAATCACATGTACTTTGAAGCTAGCGTTAGGGAGTGATTGAGGAGCTAGTGGGTTAACCTAGTCAGCCACTCAACATCCCTCTCCAATCAAATGTTTTTGTTTCCTACTCCTGACCTAGGAAGTAATTCTTAGAGTGATGGAAAACTTGGGTTTCTGTGAAAAAGAAAAAATGGTCCTTATATGAAAAATAAAATGAATAAATCTTTCAAAAACATTTGCTTGGTTTGGGAAGATAATATGTTTTGGAAATCCACGTCTCAAGGGAGAAAAGAAAACAACCTAATTATTTAAGAAGTGAGGAGCCTGTGCAAGTATCTCCATATTCACATATGTGGCGATTTTTAATATCTCAGGATTTATCTCTTATAAATATCAAGGATTTCTAAACAGGTAGTGTAGAGGGTTTGGATGAGATTTTAAAATACGAAAAGATTTCTTTTGCTTTGATTCTAATGCTGTTGAAATATGGTGACTAAGTGCCGGGCTACAAAAGTCCTGTCTTCTTATGAAGGCTCTCTGTGGCTTGACTTGCTCCCGAAGGAGCCCATGCAAACTGTGAGCAGTCCCTTGTGGCCAAGCTGTGGCCTTGAAGTGGCACATTCTGAGAATGCGAAATCTTAGGGTTTCACATTAGGAAGGCAAGCTCTTCCATCATTTGGCCCTGAGGAAAATGGTGCTCCACCTGATACTGCTCGTGAGCTCAGATCTCTGGGTATCAGTACTCAGCACTTAACAGATGGGGCTGAGGCCAGGGGGCCCTAACACTACACTGTGTGCAACAAAGCCTTCTCTGATACACCATAAAATAAGAAGGCAGCAGTTTTTATAAAGCTTAAGTGTATTCAATTTAAAGGGATGTTCCTTATTAATTTTTTATGTTAAAATGTCCTTTTTAACAACATGATGGAGAGAGTAGCTGATAGGAATATTTTTGTTTTGTTTGTTTGTTTTTTATTTTTTATTGTTATGTTAATCAACACATGACATCATTAGTTTTTGATGTAGTGTTCCATGATTCATTGTTTGTGCATAACGCCCAGTGCTCCACGCAGAATGTGCCCTCTTTAATACCCATCACCAGGCTAACCCATCCCCCCACCCTCCTCCCATCTAGAACCCTCAGTTTGTTTTTCAGGGTCCATCGTCTCTCATGGTTCGTCGCCCCCTCTGACTTACTCCCCTTCATTCTTCCCCTCCTGCTATCTTCTTCTTTTTCTTTTTTCTTAACATATGTTGCATTATTTGTTTCAGAAGTACAGGTCTGTGATTCAACAGACTTACACAATTCACAGTGCTCACCATAGCACATACCTTCCCGAATGTCTATCACCCAGCCACCCCATCCCTCCCACCCCCACCACTCCAGCAACCCTCAGTTTGTTTCCTGAGATTAAGAGTTCCTCATATCAGTGAGGTCATATGATACATGTCTTTCTCTGATTGACTTATTTCACTCAGCATTGATAGGAATATTTTGTCTGATGTTTCTTGCTTGCTAAGACTAGAAGTTGGCAACTTTCTGTAAGTCCCCCCAAATTGTTTGAAATTTTGCATATCTGGGAACTCGGAGAGGCTATGTCTAGTTGGAAGGTTCTAAGTTCAGCAAGGGGGAAACTTCTCTAGAGAGCACAAGTTACTGTTCTCTACCAGAAAGAGACATAGTATGGCCTCCAGGGTTTTTGCACAAGTGCATCTGAGTCCTCGGGTCACACCTGAAACCAGCTCTTCTGTGGCAGTGTGTTTCATTGCCACTCAAGCTATTGGACCAGCTGTGTTTACATATATGGAGCCATTCAAAGCAAGTGATCTTTGTTCTGATAACAATGGAGGGAGTTGTACTCTGCATTCATAAGCCGCATCAAAAAAATCCATTCTTGGCTATCATCCAAAAATGACAATTGCAAAAATAAGATTGAATCAGTGATTTATTTTGTATCTTTTCTTTTTTTTCTTACTTTTAGTACTTCTGTTTTTATAAGACGCAATACTTAAAGAATGCTGAGATTCACAAATTAAGAGAAATATTAGGCAATAATTTTTAAAGCATATTAAAGATTTAAATATAGCAGTTAGGCTGAAGACCAGATGGGCTGTCAGATAACAAAACTTGAGCTCACAAGAGATTATTCTTGAAAACCTACATCTTCACCTGTTGTTTATCACAGTGGAATGTTGACATATCAGTTACCATGCTGTGGAGTCAGAATGCAGCACCTTAGACCTGATCCCCAGAAAAGGCCTTTAAATTTAGGCTTCCTTGATAAAGAAGAGACATAGACTAGAATTACATGAGAGCATAAGGTGGACATCAGAGTATAAGTTAAACAATATCTAAATAAAACAGATATGCAAAAAGTCAAGAGGGTTACAAGAGTAACAGAATATAGCCAACACATTTTTAAGACTGATTATACATATAACATAATTACAATGGCAAAATGAAATACAGGCAGCCTCCAAATCTACTACATTCCCAGGAAAGGTTACATAAGTAAGAAAGACATAAGTCAAATCTGATTTCCTCATAGAAACAGTTAAAATAGGGGATTATATGCCTCACCAAGAGCATGATGCCTAACATTTTCTAGAAATCACCAGAAATCATAAATAATCAAAGCACATGCTCTGTATACATAGTGTAATGCTTTCTGAAATGGATATAAACCAAGAGGGCAGTCCTTCAGGTCCCAGTCTTAGAGACAAGCTCTGTCCAGACTGGAGCCCCTTGACTTAGACAGGGATGGATTCTGAACAAGCTCTCTGAAGGCATGTGGCTACCGGCTTCGAAGACGCCAAAGTCTCTGACCGGACAGGAAATGTAGATTGTCCTTCTTCAAACAAGACCCCATGCCAGGTCCTGTGAGGATGACACTAAATAAGGTAGAAAACAATGGTCATCCGAGAAATATAAAAGTAAGAAATCTTAGTTACAGAAATGTAAAAATAGAAATGACACAACAATTTAAGTATTTCGGTGCCACTTGAGGTTTCATATTCTGAGAGATGTCTTCAGTTTCCTTGTCATGAATTCTATCTTTGTAGCAAAAACATGGGTCTACATATTTTAAAAAGAATTTTAAGCAACCAAGAAAGTTAAAACCCTAATATACCCTTGGGAGAAGAAATATGTAAACATAGGCCATCCAAAGATAAATTGCCATCCTTGTTAAACATTTGGATAATATGGAAATAATATGATGAGAGTAGACTCTCCCTGGGATTTTTACAAATCTAGCTCTGTTTTGTGATCACTAGTATTTTATTTTAACATCCTTTTCCAGTGTTGATAGGTGAAAAATTCCTAAATTGGGAATGACCTTCAAAACAGATGCCATCTTAAAAGCAATACTTTTTTGAAGGGTTATTGAAAATGCCTTCAAAATAATAATAATAGCAATAACAATAATAATAATAAATGAAGAAGGCAAGAGGAAAGTTTTGGAGCGATGGATATATTTAAGGGATAGATTGTGACGATGGTTTCACAGGTATGTACTTATTCCCAAACTCATCAAGTCATAAACATCAAATATGTACAGTTGTCTGCATGTCAGTCATACCTCAACAAAATGGCTTGAAAAAGGGGAAAAGAAAGAAGGTTCCTTCAAAAATAGGCTCTTCCACTCGTGAGACTATCAAAGGGAGAGGGAGAAGCATGTGCCTACCCTGGCAATTCCCAGAGGGAGGAAGAATTTGTAATTGTTGGAAATATGACAGAAATGCCAAAAGGAACCAAGAGAGAAAACCAAGACAAGGAAACTTGAATTGTGTTATCTAGAGAGGAGCCCCACTATTGCATTTCCAAATAAATCCATGTAACTGCAGACCTTTTAGTAACACCCTATCATCTACGTTCCCTGTCTCTTCAGCTGCAACTACACCAGGTGATGTCGCATCAAGTGACATCATATTGCTTTGTAAAGGAAGGATACAATAGAGACAATCCAGCGGGTGGATTTTTATCACCTTTAATAGTAACTATCATTTGCGGGTACTTAGCCAGGCATTGTGCTAGCCTTGTGCGTGCAGGACTCATCTTCTAAACAACCCTAAAATCAACTTCTATGGCTATCTCATGTTACAAACATGGAAGCTGAGATTTAGAGCAGTCGAGTAACCTTCCCCCTGTCACAGAATCTAGAGAGATTGGGACCCAGGTCTGTCTGAAAGCAACTTTCAAGCAACTTGTGTGCTTTTGTCCCAGCCACATGGATCACAGATGGAGTATCAAAAATGAATTAATTGGTATTTAAGCCCAAGTCACCGTCAGTTTACTGATTTGGGCTTTCTGTTTGTGCTTTAAGGCTGTTGGTACTAATAGAAAGTGACACAGGTGCCCCTCTCCTTGCTCATCTCGACACTAACATTGATACTGGGTTCATCTCTCCTGCTTGCTGGTTCTCCAAAGGCCACGGTGAATGCACAAAGCCAGGAAACAAAGGTTATTGCCAGTGGGCGATTCCCCAAGGCCACAGAAGTGTGAAGAGCCATTTGGAATCCTAAACATTTTTAGAGTAAGGGATCTGCAGGCAGCTACACGCTTTGCCATGCTCCAAAAGTCAGTGAAACGGTGCCACAGGAGTTGGCCCAGATGTGGGTCAGGGTTACAACAGCCTCGTCACAGCAGCATTTGCAGCACCAGATGTCCAGTAAAAAAGGGTTAAAACCTCAGATCTGAAGCCTGTTTTGCCACCTCCTCACAAAGTGCCCTGGTGAGACAATCCTTTGTGATTACCTCATTATTCATCACCTCCCAGCAGATACCAGTGGGCTTGATTTGCTGGGCTAGAAATCCTTTTGGGTGTCATGTGTCAGCTAAACAGGCTTAGTTACAATAGAGGCTGATTAGTTTTCACCTTGGCCTCATAAAATGTGGCATATGTATTAGCATAATGGATTAGGAGGAAAAGAGCATTCACTACAAGAAGTAAGTGTAGTCCTGGGATTTATACATTTGATCTTTGGTGTATTTGACTCACTCCAACTTTTCAAGATTTGACGCCTCCTTTCTCCCCGAAAATAACTCGTTTCAAATTCTCACTTTTTACTTTTATGTTGATTTTGCCTGGGTACTGCACAGAATTTATGGACTTGATCTCCACAGCCTCTCTCTAAGGCAAATCTCCGTACCACAATCTATTCTCCACTCTAAGAGGAGGTACTTGTGGACACAGACCTTAAGCGATATACATGCAACCATTCTGTGAATGCAGAACAAAATCAAAATAAGAAGTCAGAAGTTTCTCTGGTAGGTATCTTCGGGGCCCACAGATGTGGAACTTTTCTCTGGCTGGAATACAGTGTGGCAGCATTTCCACCTTGAACTCCATCCATTTTTTAAAATCACTTCCTATATCAAAGTTATATTACGAAGCACCATGGGAGCGATCAGACAGATTCAATTTAAAATCCCTAACCTGGGAATATCAAGTCCACTAAAGAATTAACAAGCATAGGAATCACTGAGTAATAAAATAGAACAAAATTAGAAAGCTTAGACTAAGAAGAAAGAACTAACACTTGAGCATCTCCCGCATGCCTGATATCAGGCCATAATTGTTTATACTTATAATGTAAGTGGTAGCTACATTATTATGAACAGAAGTGTCATCACACAGTATTGGCATGTTAGAGACATTGGCTCCTGTTCATAGATACCGACTGGGTGGCGCACATTGGGCTGAATGCATCATGTGCGTTGCCTCAGATAATCCTCATGCCAATAGGTCCCTTCTTGAAGATATAGAAATTCTGTCAAGATAAAGAAATAACTTGTCAAGGGAGTAAGTGACAGAGCCTAGAGTCGATTTGTGGTTGGTAGGACTCCAAGGCCTGACCCTTTCCACCATGCCACAGTGCCTCTTGAGCTGTAAAATGGAGTCAGTCTGTGGAGGTTGGAAGAACAGGACAGGCAAAGGGAACAACATAAGCAAAGTCCCAGAGGACAGAAAGCATGGGAATTGTTCAGAGAATAGACAGCAGCCCACCCCAGTTAGGAGCTTGTGGACAAAAACAGTGAGAGATAGGGGTGCCTGGGTGGCTCAGTCAGTTAAACGTCTGCCTTTGGCTCAGGTCATGATCCCAGGGTCCTGGGATGGAGTCCCGCATCAGCCTCCGTGTTCAGTGGGGAGCCTGCTTCTCTCTTTCCCTCTGCCCCTACTCCATTCTGCTTGTGCACTCTCTGTCTCACTCTCTCTCTCTCTCTCTCTCTCTCTCTAATAAATAAAATCTTTAAAAACATAGTAGAAGATAAACTAGAAAGGAAATTAGGCCAACTCAAGAACATCATGCAACCCAGAATGAGAGTGGGCACTTCCTTTGGTTGCAATAGTTAGCCATCGAAGACATTTGAGCAAGACAGCAATATGACAGAATTATACTTTGGGAACATTAGTCAGACGGGAATGTACAACTCAGATCATTATTTTGCCAACTTTCTTTGATCGCAACCAACAGTAAGAAATATATTTTTCATTGCAACCTGGTACATACGTACTTAAAATATATATTTCTAATTGAAACAAAATTTGTACAAGTTAATATTTTTTCTGTATGCAAAGGCTTATACTTTCTATTCTATTTTACTCTATTCTATTTCTGTTTTTTTTTAAATAGTACTGATTATAATTGATTTTCACAACTCACCGATTGGTTGCAGCCCACAGTAGGGAAAACACTGGCTTAGATCATAGTTGGGAAGGTGGGAGGAGATGGACAAACCAATGATGGGCTGTTGTAGAAATCAAGGCTGTAACTAGGGGAATGGGAGGAGCATATAAAAAAAAGATATTCCCGAAGGGAATGAGTTAGTAATTTAAGGGACTCCAAAGCTGATGGCCGTTAACCGAAGTCGGGCAGATGGGTGGAAAAACTGAGTTTGATTTTGGACGTGCTGGGTTTCCGGTTCCGAGAGGTATCAAGCAGGCATCTGAGAGTAAGAACCTGTGGCCCAAGGTAGACTTTGGGGCTAGAGTACCACGCGTTGCCATCTGCACAGAGTGGTAGTTGAAGTTGAAGACCGTATGTAATGTCCAAGGGAAAAAAGGGAGAGTCTGAGGACAAATGTTGTTGAACACATATGTTTGGGGAGTAACAGCAAAAGGACACACAGGAGGAGCCAGAAAACCAAAACGGTGCACTGGATAACCTTTTTCTCTTCTTTTTTACGTTTTCATCTTTTCTGGTATAATCTTGGTTTTCCCAGGCTACCACTGACTGGAAGCAAAACAGTAAACAGTGGTGCATGGTGTTAGCTTCCACTCTGGGGCACCCATCTGCTAAATCACTGGGACTTTTTCCCTTAAGACCTCTAGTTCTAGTCATCTTCTGCTGTGTAGCAAACTACCCCAAAACACTGGGGCTTGAAACAACCATGGTATTTCATTCACCCTTTTGTGGGCCGGGAATTTGGGAAGGGCTTGGCCTGTTGCTTCCTTTCTGTTCCATATGGTCAGGTAAGGCAGCTGGAGCTAGGTGATCATTTCCATGGTGGTCTCTTCACACACGTTTGGTGACTCAGGGCTCCTTGGCATTTAGCTCTCTCCCCATAGGAGGGTCTCATCCTCCAGAGCCTCTTCATAGAGCCTGGACCTCTCAGAAAATGGTGGCCTCAAGATAATCAGACCTCTTATGGGACAGCTCAGGGCACCAAGAGCAAGCATTTCAGGAAGTGGAGGGGCGCCCAGGTGACTCAGTCGGTGAAGCATCTGCCTTTCAACTCAGGTCCTGATCCCAGGGTCCTGGGATGGAGTCCCACATCGGGCTCCTTGCTCAGTGGGGAACCTGCTTCTCCCTCTCCCTCTGCCACTCTCTCTGCTTGTGCTCTCTCTCTCTCTGTCAAATAAATGAATAACATCTTTAAAAAAAAAATACAGAAAGTGGAAGCATCCTGTTGCCTAAGGCCTGGGCCCAAAAACTGGCCCAGTGTCACTTCTACCATATTCTATTGGTCAAAATAGTCATAGAGCCCATTCAGATTTAAAGAGAAGGAACACAGACTTTCCTGTTCAACTAGATCCAGAAGTGTATACAAAGGGTCTCACATGGGCTCAAGAGCAAGATGGCTAGTTAGTTTGTGGTCCACCATGTTCTTCCTCCGGGTTCAAGTACCCTGAGCAAAAGGGCTCCTGCAACATGTGAAGCCACATGGGGAGCCTTGTCACAGACCCTGCTAGGGGCCCTGCCATAGAAACGACACTTTATGAGCACTATCTCCCATTACTGTAAAAGCTGTTCATGTTCGCAGCCACCCCTGTTGGTAAGTGCTTCATCTGGGGTCAGTGCCTGAATTTTTGGAACTCCAGGTCCAACAAAGCCATGCTGAGACTTGTGCCAGCATATATATGTATATATGTGTTACAGTGTAAGTTTAAAATCCCTTTTGTTACGTTATCTTGGTCTCCCATCAGAAGCTCCTTGAGCTTTAATGTTTCCTGGAGATTATATATGAAAACCTCTCTTCTTGGACTTATTTTTTTCTCCATTGAGTCTGTTTTTAGTAGGAGTCCCCAGGACTCAGACCCAGTTTCTATGGCTGGAGGAGCAATCTCAACGAGAGACAGCACTCTGACCCAGGGCTGAGGCATTGTTATTAGAACAAGTGAAGGTGCCTACATGGCTCCTCCCTTAGGATGCATTTTGTCCTGGGAGGCTCCACAGTGTCTGTGGTAATGGATTTGACAGGACTGCTTTTTCTGGTCTTCTCCTTGTGCCTGAATGTGTCTGGCTCCTATGTGAGCACCACTTCAAATCCAGCAGAGACCCCACCCCAGCAGTGAACATCTGTTTCAAGCCCAACACCCCCACCCAAATACCTGAGGCAATCCAGCAAGCATTTCTTCTCCAGCCCAAGCAGCTCAAGGTTCTTCCTGGTCTCACCTCCAGTGGTGGAGTGACTAAGAGACACATAGTTCTTGTTGAAAGCATTCATCACCTTTCTATTCATTAGTTATTTTCTTCTAGTATACTATCCTCTCTCCCCCATGGACTATAAACTCCATAAGGACAGGGAAGAGCTCGTGTGATTCACCCCAGTATCTCCAGCACCACCCAAGCACAGCTTAGCAACACTCCATAAATATTTGTCACATGAACAAAAGAGAATGAACGAATGAGCAAATAAATGAGTGTTCTCTCTGTCCTAAATCTTTCCCGAGAAAAACCTTAATCTGGGCCGCCTGTGGTACTATTCAATCCCATCCCAGAATCAGTGTATCCATTTTTTGTTGGGTGTTTGGAAGTCTAATTAAATAGAACTTAATTAGCATGTTTCACTTATTTTATAAAATTACAGTGTTACGTTTTGAAATTCTGAGACCTAACCTCTTTGCATGGTTTAATGGAGGCTCTTTAAACTAGAGATAGATAATCATGACATGATGTTTACCTTCTTACAGGAATCATAAACTCATGCATCCACATAACTACCAGGGTCGATATAATTTCAGTAATGGGCCTATTTTTGCTAAATTGTCTTGAGTAAGTATGTTGGATTAATTCAATGACATATTCTTCACTTCTACTTTGTGCTACAGAGATGCAATAATACTAACATTCATTGAGGGCTTACTATGCACCAGACACAGATGTAAACTCTTTACAAACATTATCTCAATCTCCATACACTCAAAGACAGCAGCATAACATCCCATTTTACAGATGAAGGAACTAGAGCTTAGAGAGATCCATGCGCAGGATTACACAGCTACTAAGTGGCAGAGCCTGGATTTGAACTAGGATTCAATTCCAGATTTAAATGCTTGATAACCACACTACATGATATAGAATCGATTACAGTTCATGTTTTCAAATTCAGGTGAATTTGCAATATTCAGGGAAGTCTCAACTTTATGAATACCCCCATGAATCTGGTGATGCACTTAGTTTCAAATTCTCGCTATCTGTGTGACTTTGAATAAATCTCACAGCTGCCTTTCCCCAGAACCAGACACAGTTTCCATTGAGGGCCAGGCCAGGGGAGCATCTCAGTGAAAGGCAGTCCTATGGCCCAGACCTGCCTCTCCCCACTGCTGGCTCTGTACTGAGCTCAGTTTCCTCATGTGAAAAATGGAATTAAGAAAATCTACCTCAGGATTATTATGGGAATTAGATGAAATCATGTGTATAAAATAACTAACTCAGTACGAGATACGTAATAAGCACCCCAACATGGATTGGTATTGATGTGATCATTTTTGCTGTGTTGAGACTGAAGTCTTCTGAACACATGACAGATCTATTCCGTACAACCACTAGAAGAGAGAGCACCTCAGGTCTGTAGGAAATCTAACTAGAGTTGGTAATATTGTCTTCACTAAGTTTATTGCCTCATGGTACCTTCTTACATATGCAAATATAACTAACTGAAATCTACCTATAATCCCTCATGACTCCGTGTATTTTGAAAGATTGGAGTCGTTAAAAATGAGATTTGAGCTATACATTTTCTCCTCTCTTGTCTCTAGCCCACTCTTAAGCAATAATATAAACAGAAATCTGGCAGCAGGAAGGAAAAAAGAACAAAAATAAAACTGACCTCAAATACTACCCATACAAGGTGAATAATTAGACCTAATAACAGGAGTTAACTATGTTTTGAAGTCACTCAATCTATTGTGCATCAATTTACATATCTTTGTAATTGATTTGATAATTCGATCAAACTTTTCTAAATGTCTTAATAGTCCTCACTTTTATGTATCATCTTTTTATTATCCAGACCAATCCCATGTTAATTTTTAAGTTGTTTCTATGCAAATATATCTTAATGTCAGGAAACCAGACTAGGGATTCACAAACTGAGCTCTTAAATTGGCTCTTTCCCAACTTGCTGTGTGGCCTCTGACAAGTCAGTTAAGACTATTGGTTTGTTACTTTATATACAAAACTCAGTTCATGATCCTCCATGAAAATTTGTGCAGATTAACTGACTTTCAGTAATTGTTACAAATCTTTTAAAAATGCTCTTTAGCAGGCCCTGCACCTTGATTGCATCAGCCAATCAAGCCAACTCTGTAAAAGAGTAGCAGACATTTTCCTGGTTTGCATCTTTTGCGAGAGAGGAGCATAGTTAGGGCCCCTTCATGGAAGTTGTCTGAAGTGAAGGCTACGGTGAGGGACATATCTGGCACAGAGCAGGACACTAATGTGATATGTGCTCCAAAGGGAAGACAAAAAATGGACGAGAGAGTAGCAAAGTCACACCCCCATGGGCTGGCCGTGCCAACCTAAGCAAGGGAAACATGCTTCAAGGCTTCTGTGTGGATGCACAAACTGAACGGTGATGTGGCACGTATAACCTTTCAGGAGATAATGGCGAGGGCCAGAGCTGAGCCCCACGAGGCCTGAAATGAAAGGGAAGAAGAACATCTCTGTGGCTGTAATTAAAGAGATGCCTTTAAGCCTGGTCTAGACAACCAGTTGGTTTTCAAGGAACAGGCTCTGCCGTCTCTAAGAATCTGCCAAACAACTTTGGCAAGAAGGAAAAATAATAATGAGGC